>NC_141689.1:2094772779-2097172779 GCF_964263255.1 Lissotriton vulgaris | reverse complement strand
AGTTCCCCTACTGTAGGAAAATAAATGTAGGACACACATAGATTTCAGCAATTAGTTTACAGCATTTACACTAAATAGTTAACATGACATTTTCCTTCATTCTTTTGTAAGAGCTGTCCATGACCTGGAAAAGAGCAGGTCTGGCTCTTGATTTAATCAGTCAACATTAAAGGGCGTTCTTTCTGAGTTGGAGATGAAGCCTAAACATTCTTGATCCACTGAAATTGAAACCAGGTTTCTTTGGGATTTAGGATTTTGTACAGCAATCAGTGAGTGGTGGAACTACAGAGAAATACCACAAAGGCAAGATGACTTCAGGCTACAAACACAGCTTGAATGTTTCCATAGAAGTGGGCAGGGAGTTGGATTAGAAGCAATTGTACTCGGAAGAAAATACTAACCATAAATATTTACTATATATTACTTTTTCTTTTTTTGAAAGGCAGTATTATAGTTCTCACAGAATAAATGAATGTATAAACTGTAACAAAACATTGAAAGCACCAATGTAACAAAGAAATTCCAATAATTTTCAGAAAGAATGGAAGCCATTAAGTGACAGTATATTGCCTTAGAGCCCGCTGTAGCAGGCTCTACTGGCTTCTTAAGGCCTCCTTTGGCGAGGGTCTTTAACAAGGGAGCAGGCCTTTAATTTCGGGTAGAGCCTGCTATGGAGGGCTTTAAGGCTATTTGTACAATAAAGGCCTCATGGAGGGGGTTGAAATTTCCCAGGGATCCATGACGCCTTTGTTAAACATTGGAATGTTGATGCTCCGGGCTTCTACCGGCCATTATAAGCCAGGAGCACTATATTGTTTTCAATGGAGCTCCCAACATTCCAATGTTCTAATTCTAGTTATAAACCAGAAACTCTTCATGATTTATAAAGAAGAAAAGAAGATTTCAAGGGAAATAAAGAGATCAAAAAGAGGGGTGGTGAGAAGGAAAAAGCATGAAGGTATAATATCGTAATTGTACAATATTGAGGGTTCGATTACGATACGCCCCATAAAGGCTAGCACCTTGCATCAGAGCCTTTAACGCTGCATCGTAATGGAGTGGTAAGATTCCTTTCCAACCTCCTCATTTTTCTAGGGACATTCGGAAAGGAATCTGACAGGTCATTCCGACTGGCTTTCGAGCCCATCCGCCAGTCGGAATGTAGCCTGTAATCTCAAGGGTGGCTCTTTCCGCCCTTGAGATTACAATGCATGGTTTCTGACATGGTTTACATGCCAGTCTGTCCATGTCGTAAAGTATGTTAGGGGGCCCCCAGCAGGTGCACGGCCTGCGGTTGGAGGCCGAGGTGGCACCTATGGTGCCCCGTTATTGATCCCTGCAGTTTGTGGCAGGCACCTTGAGGTGCCTGCCACGGGGTGCAGGGATGAACAGCACCTCCTATTTCACTATGGGAGCATGCATTAGGGCCAGTTCATGGCGGTAATGCATGCTCCTCACAGTGAAATATAGGAATGTGACCGAACAGTGTTCGCATCCTAATGGGGCGGTTGGGACTGACGACCGGGTGTTGGTCGGTCCTGTGGCTGAGTCGTTGTTGGGCAGAAGTGATTCTGTCTGACATCGCAATGAATCCCTTAGTGTAGAAGAGTAAAACAATGCATTATATATGGCATAAAGGATCCTCTGTCGTACATTATAATGATATTGCAAGTTACCAAAGCATTCCATGACCATAAAAGGAACAAGGCCAAAGGCCAAGCTCCTTTACAAAGTCATAGAACCCTTAGGTGACTTGCAATGCCCTTTTAACATATAGCAGATGGTAATTTATTCCTTATACAACATGGTCACACAATCAGCCTTCCCACAAACTGCTTAGATACTTGGGGCCTCATTTATGCGACTGTGCGTCACTTTTACGCTGACGGTGCGTGACTTTTTGTGATGCACCAGCAGCGTAAAAAATGTGCCTTGTTGCACCATATTTACAAAGTCACGCATCTAGGTAGATGCATAATGTATGCAAGGGGGGCGTTCTAATGCAAGAAAGGGTCATAGAAGTGACGCAGTGAAATCTATAAGATTTCACTGCACCACTTCTAGGACACAAATGTGTCAATTTCTTACGCCTGCCTCACACCAGGCATAAGAGTGATGCAGGCCCTTTCACATGGGGCTTGCTCCATGTGAAAGGACACATTGCTGGAGATGCTTGATTCCGGTCCAGGGAGGACCTGGCTTGGCAGTTGAGGCTGGACTGTTCCCACAAGGAACATGGTCAAGACTGATTTGCATATGGCTGGGTCCAATCTGAGGTGGTGTGGTGAGTAAAAGAATGATGGATTTAATCCAGATCCTAGTGACTGGTGGTGAATGTTAGCATTGTCCAGCATTCCGTCCATCAATTGTTTCTTTTGCACATGTCGCCCTAAGTGGGAAGGGTATGCCCAGACGTGGGTCCCGAGCACACTACACCACTGGATTCAAGCCAGCCTAGCTGATGAAGGGTGATGCCCTGAACCCGGTCCCAGGATACTTGATTCCGGTCCAGGGAGGACCTGGCTTGGCAGTTCAGGCTGGACTATTCCCACAAGCAACAGGGTCAAGACTGATTTGCATATGGCTGGGTCCAATCTAGGGTAATGTGGTGAGCAAAAGAATGATGTATTTAACCCAGATCCTTGTGACTGGGGGTGAATGTTTGCATTGTCAAGCATTCTGCCCATCAATTTTTTCTTTTGCATTTGTCGCCCTAAGTGGGAAGGGTATGCCCAGAAATGGGTCCCGTGCTCACTACACCACCGGATTCAAGCTAGCCTGGCTGATGAAGGGTGATGCCCTGAAACCGGTCAGGATGCTTGAATCCAGTCCAGGGAGGACCTGGCTTGGCAGTTCAGGCTGGACTGTTTCCACAAGGAACAGGATCAAGACTGATTTGCATATGTCTGGGTCCAAACTAAGGTGGTGTGGTGAGCAAAAGAATGATGGATTTAACCCAGATCCTCGTAACTGGGGTGAATGTTTGCATTGTCCACCATTTTGTCCATCAATTGTTTCTTTGCTTATTTACATCACAGTAGAAAAGAAAAATTATTTAAAATGGTACCAGGGGGATACTGATTGGTGGAAAGAGTATGATGTCATTAGGAGAATGATGGGAATAGTAGTTTGCCTTAAAGTTTTATTTTGATTGGCTGCTGTGAAAAGTATATTAATAAACAGCTGCTGTGATAATATATTAATAAACAGCACAGTACGAAAAGGATAATCTGAAGCTTCTGGACCTGACTAAGAATTTTACTTAAAATAAACTTGTTTAATGAGCAGGTGGCAGAAACGTCTAACAGAGCCAATTTGAGATGTCCTTCAAATTAAATTATAAATACATGACAACTCTACTGAACTAATTAATTTCCAAATATCACTCTTCTGATTGCCAACATTGAAAAAGAGGCTATACTTCACTAGGTAGATGCAGAAAATGTACAAATCTAGTACTTTGAATAAAATGGCTTCTAGGCATACTACAGTCACGAAACTTAGCAGTTATATTGATGCAAAAGGCTCTTCAGATTAGCAAAGAAACCTGACACCCACATTTGATTATAAACTATATTAGTGCACATTGTTATATACAGATGCAAGGGGATGTTAAGGGCTTTTTGTAAGGTGAAGCAGCTTTATTAAGAAATAACAATAGTACAATAATGACTGTTAAAAATAATTCAGGCATAGGTTTTAGGAAACACAAACATTTTGCATAAGAAGAGAAGCTGTTTAACATTTCCTGAGGAATTTGAGAAAAAAAGGGAGAAGGAAAGGTAAAGGGCAGGGACTTATAAGGGAAGAACAATGTGTATATAAAGTTCATGTAATATAATAAGAAAAGGACTATTGTGTATAGAGTGCATGTAATATAATGAGAAAAACTAAAAGGAACAATATAAAATGTGACTAACAATAATATTTATTAAAAAATTGATAAAAACCTTTGCAGAGAAATAAACATCACAAGGCGGTTTAACATTTTCTGCCAAAGTACAATTAGTACAATCATGAACAGCAATATCTAAAAATGAAGTTAAAGGTAACCAATATAATTCTCTGTTAACAGATGGACAATACAAAGAAGCAAAAACAGTATCTAATCTGAATAATGAGAAACATTATACCACCAAGCTTTATAAGAAATCTTTGATGAACATGTCCAATTGAGTGTAATTTGCTGAAATGCTAATGCCAAAATGAGATCTAATAGCTTCACATTATCAAGATCCAATGAGATGTCTTCAGATAAACTTCCAAGAAGAATTTTTTAAAGGGGAAAAAGGAGTCTTGAAATGAAAAATTAAAGAAAGTTGAAACTAAACCTTTTCCCAGGAAGAAGCGGTAGCAGGGCAGTGGAATAAGCGGTGTGCAAAATCACCATTAGGATGATCACATGGCCAACATGTGGGAGAGGCAGTTGTATACTATTTAGCCATGGCAGAGGGGATAAGGTAAAGTCTGTGATATAAAAAGAACAAGGATTGTGAAGTAGAAGTCATTCTGGAAATGTTGTGCATTCTATTCTTTATCTTGTTCCAGAAAGGGATAGTCCAGGTACATCCCTAATCAACTTCCCATTGAATTTCTACTTTAGTTTTGGGTCTAGAAGGCGTAGATGAATAGAAACATTTGTAAATTAGTGATGCCTTAGGAACAGACTAAAGGATAGAGGAAAGAGAGGGTTGCAAAGATGATGATAACAAAGAAGTCGGCAATTAATTAAGAACATCCCAAAAAATATTGATGAGGAGAAGGTACTCAGGTAAAAGGAGCGATGACAAGTAAACATTTGTTGGAATTGGGAAAAGTAAAGAGGAGCATCATCAATAAATAAATCCTTGATCCTTTGTCGCCAAGATTTCCTGAACAACAATTGCTATGCCAAAGAGAAGAGTGTAGGAACGAGTCATGAGTTATTGATGGAGATTGATAATACATTTTCAAAAGTTAAAAATATGTCTCAAAAAGTGTAGGCACTGTGATAGAAGTGTTAGAGGAGAAGGATACGACTTCTGTAGGAAGTAGCCCTCAATGTTTAGGTCTAGGTCGAAAATGGGGAGCGCGATGAAGAAACCCATCTAGATGCTTGTTTTAAGCAGAAAGCTTTGTGGTAGAAGCGAAATTTTGAAAAATAACTCCATCATCTTGCTTAAGTTTCCGAAGGTGAGTGAAAAAAAATCTAGACACCCCATAGTTCCAAAGAAATTTGGACAATTTTGAGTCCAATTTTTAAAGAATGAAAACTGGGACATGTACAGAATTTATGCATAAATTATATAAAATAATGGGTAAAATCATCATTTTAATGGAATATAAACAACCCTACCAGGAGAGAAATAGAGGATTCATAATGAAAGGAGTTTATCAACCTTATCAATACATTCTTTTGTATTCACTTTGATGAAGACCTTAATGGAAGAAGTAAACCAATACCTACATATTTTTATTTAGATGTATTCCAGTGAAAACTGGTAGCTAAAACGGTTGTTTAAAACAAACTTTTATAAGTGGAAAGATTTTAGATTTATCCGAGTTTATCTTGTAACCAGAAACCGAAGAAAATATAGCTATTTTACGAAGTAAGGCAGGCACTGAAAAATCAGGGTTATTAAAGTAAAAGGAGTATATTGCCCGTATATGCAGAAAGTTTTAAGTGCATATCTCCATATTGGAAACAATCACTTTGTGTGTTACTTTTAATGTGAGCCAAAAAGGGTTCAAGACCTAATTGAAATCAAATGGGAGATACTTGACAACCATGTTGAACTCCTCTTTTCAGGGTAAAGTAGCTATTAATCTTACTATTAACAAAAGTCATGGGGTATAGAGTAGAGAAACAAGAGAGATGAAATGGAGACTTAGTCCACACCAAGACAGCGATTTAAGTAAAAAAGACTAATCTATAAGGTAAAACACTTTCTCTGCGTCTATAGAAATGGGCACCAAGGAATACGATAAAGAGGAAGCTTTAATCAGTACATTAAAGAATAACTTAGAGTTATCAGATGTGAGTCTGCCTTTAACAAATCCAGTCTACTGTTTACCAATTATCAAAGGCAGATTAGGGTCAAGATGTAAAGCTAACATTTTATAATACACATTAACTAAGGAAATTGGTCTATATTTTTTTACAGAGGGTTGAGTCTTTACTATACTTATGAATGAGACATATAGTAGCTTCCCAAAAGGTACCACCAGTGGAGCCAGAGGTAGAGAAAATTTGAAAAAGATGTAATAATCTGGGTAGCAAAATGTTAGAAAAATGTAGAAAAAATTCAACTGTGAAACCATACGATCCTGGAGTTTTACCTTTTTTAAGAGATGGGAGAGCTTGAAGATCTTGTGAAAGAGATATTTTAGATTCTAGATAGAGAAAAACCAAGACGACCACTATATTATTTTTAACTTCTTGGAGATAAGCATCAATCTGAGATGAGAGTGGTGGAGACTCAGGAGAATATAAAGATGTATAGTACTTGGCAAACTTAGCTAAAATATCATTGTCTTTGAAGACAGTAGTGCCTGTATAAGTTTTTATAGAATCAAAAGTATGGCGTTGTCTCACTATCTTTAAATAATTGGATAAAAGTTTTCCCATTTTATTATGACCACCATAGTAGCGGCCACTACAGTGAAGTAAAATAGAAGAGGCTTTTTCTGTAGAGATTTTATTGAATTGCAATTTTGCACAAATTAATTATTGTAGAAGAGGAGCAGAAGAGGAGGAGTAATATTGATGTTCTAGATGTTTACTATTTGACAACAGGGATTGATGTTGTTTAAGTAGTGATTTTGTGTTCTTGGAAACAAAATCAATAATATTTCCGCGGGCAACAGCTTTAAAGGTGTCCCATAATAGTTGAGGGGAATTATCAGTGGCCTCATTAAGGTAAAAAAATTCCTCAGTAAAATAAATGAAAGAAGAAGAAAAATTGGGATCAAGTTAAAGTGAGTTATTAAACATCCATACATTAGATTTGGACTGTACCAGGACTAAGTCTAAATCATAAACAATTGGTGCATGATCAGAAATCACTATAAGTTCAATAGCGGAACTAATTCGGTTTTGGGAGAGCAGTTTATAAATGAAAATATGATCAAGTCTTGAAAGGAAACCATGAAGAGGAGAGAAATAATATTCTATACTGGACGGGTTACATAGTCTCCATGAATCTACACTCTTTTCTCTATTTGTCAACGACATTCCAGACTATTTAGATGGGTGCAACAATGATTCCCCAAAGCTGAATGGTGTGAGGGTCCCCTCACTCCTATTTGCCGACGACACAATCCTGATTTTGCAAACGCCCATTGGTCTACAAACCCTTTTAAATTCCTTCAAAATGTACTGTGATTCAAAAGGCCTAGAAATAAATACGAGAAAAACCAAAGGTATGTCCATAAATCCCCATAAATCTTTCAAGGGGCAATTTTTTTTGTAAATAGTCAAAGGCTTGAACTTGTTTCAAATTTTTCGTACCTGGGGGTCTCCCTAGATTAAAAAACCTCATGGAGAACGCAAATCGAAAAAAGTAAAACCATTTTCAACCAGAGTACTCTACCTATTATAAAGCGTCATGGGGCAAGTCTAAGCAAGTCCATATCGCAAGCACTAGAAGTTTTTAAATTTAAGGTTCAATCTGGTGCTTTATATGGAGCAGAAATCTGGGAAACAAATGCAGGTAACATTTTTATGACTAGTGAAAACAACTTTTATAGAAGGCTTCTGAGATTGCCCAAACGTACTCCACTTGTACCATTATTTATGGACTTAAACATGAAACGAACAGATCATATTGCATTACTTAGGCCACTTTTGTTTTGGGTCAGACTTTGGAGTACTCTTGAACTTACAGATTATAAACAAGGAATTTTAGAAGTTAAGAACCTTGACGTTTATAATACCAACCCTTGGCTGAAGCATGTCAAAAATTGGTTCCATCGGATAGGCCATGCTCACTTCTGAGAAGATCCAGCGTGTTTGAGTCAAAGATGCAAGATTCTGGTCAAGGCAAGATTTGGTTTTACATAACACATAATTACCTAAATGATCATTCATGTGGATCCATTACACATAGCTTTCTTGATTTTAAGGCCACTTTTTGAAGATTTTCTAAATGAGATTCAACCACCCCTTGCAAAAAGCTTGTACTTAAAATTTAGATACGGTATACTCAAATCAAATTCAGTACTAGCTAGATGGGATAAGTCCACAGGGCAAACAAAAAGTGCAAATTGTACATGTTGTCATTTAAATCAAAGAGAGGATGACAACCACATATTGTTTTTGTACTGTATACGATCTAGCAAGGAGAAGATGGATTAAACACTTGTGCAAAGCTCTAGGTATACGATCATACCTGGAAGCATACAGGATCGTTAAAACAGACACCGGCCGCCTTACAGTGTTCTGTGTCAGTAGATTCCAATTGAGTGTTAGTTACACCCGCAAAAACTTGGCCCTTGATTTGTAGTCAATAAATGGGTGCACTTTGCATGTAGGTTAGGTTGCCCTGATCCTGGCTGGTGGTGTTACTATTCAAAATATCTGTTTTACAGCTATTTTCTATTTCAACTTGGATGATTTTATTGTACTAATTGATGTATGTATATTTCCTGCTTCCCACTGGTATGTTGTATCCACTGTGCAAAATGTATTGTTGTTGTTTATGTTTCTTTTATGGCCGAATGAGCCGAAATAAAGATTAAATGAATGAATGACAAGGAGGAGTTGGGTAATGGTAATAAGATGCTTATGCATCTTATGAGGTAACAATTTAGCTGGAACTTGACGATCAATAAAGGGATCCATTATTTGATTGCAGTCACCTTTCAAAATAAAGAAATCATCAACTTGCTGCATTCATTTTTGTAGTAATAGTGGTCCAAAAACATAAGCATTCTGAGTAGGATCGTAAACGTTACCAATAGTTAATAGGATATCATTAACAATACGTTTAACAATTAATCATCTACCTTCAATGTAGGATTCCTGTGAAATTATAACCATCTTTAAGTTCTTATGACAAAGGAGCATTCTTTTTTGCAGAGGCAGGAGAAACAAAAACAGAACCCACCCAACTACATTTGAGTTTCAAAACATCAGGCTTAGAAAGGTGGGTACACATACACAAAAGAAAGAAAGCTAAGTATAGGTCGCATTTATTTCATATAAAGTTGAAATACATGAAACCATTTATCAGGAGCACATTCACTTTGTAAAAACTGCCCTAACCCACAACAAGTTGTGGCATGCTTCATCATAGGGCTACTACAAAACGCCTCAGCGCAGACCAACGCTAGGGGTGGAGCAATAGGGAGGGGTTGACAATACAAACAAATAAAGAAGGAAAAGAAAGGGATCCTAAATAGGTGCAGACAATGAATGTTAAAACTAACAAAGGGATACCCTCATAACAATTTAATTTCTGTATTCCCTTGTCAGGATTAAAAAAGGGTTAGAAGTACCCTCAGATGGTGGTGGTGTGAGTAAATTATGCACTCCCCGCCCCTCTGTTCTGCATAGAGGGCCACATGTTTCTACCGAATCCCGTCTCTCTACTGGCATTCATCAGGACAAACATTGCTGAATTTCCTTGCTGTCACATTTACCCCTAGTGTTCCCACTGTACTAAATGTTACTCCACCTGTTATTATGGTGTAATCCAGTACACTTACTCATGTATGAGATCTGTAAGTGAGAAAAAAAAACAGTGAAAAGGGTCTGTACAGTAATGAACAAACATACAACATAAATGATACAAGTGAATAAATTGTGCTCGTAATGATACCTTATAGAATCAACCCATTTGGTGCGACATGGGCGTCCTTTCAAATTAAGATATACACCCGATAATATGGCTAACAATGGCCCTTGGTTATTCTATTATGAGCACTCCGTGCCAGTGGATATGTTTAAAACATTATATGCCTATGTCCATTGGTGAAACATGAACACACCTGTATAAAAAAGAAGATTATGCTGGTAATCATGCCTCAACAGTACTCATAATATTAGGCGTATCAATAAGTGTGCTTAGGTTCACACATGTCCCTCCACTCTGCACATCTTACAGAGTTCATTGAGTTGAGCGCTAGAAATGGCACAGGAGTAGAGGGCGACCCCCTATAGTCACACACTGTGAGGTGAAATAGCTGTTAGGTAAGTATTTGTATTTCAAAAAAGGGGGAAAGCTCACTGTCAAGGGAGGCTAGCCTCGTCCATATTATTACCCTGTCATGAAGCTGGTCCGATATGGTATACATAAAACCACCCGCACCTACAACAGCCACAAGTAACCTGGACTGACTGCCTATAACCCCCGTACTGGTCCTCGTGTTAGGCAGACCTCAATCATGTTAAACAAACCCCCACCTCCTTACTTCGTCATGGGTGGCTCGCCGCATCCAACTTGGTCCCTTCAAGTGCCGTGTAGGTACACCGTCAAGCGGCTCTCAGCTAACTATATGAGGAGATACTTCCCTTCACGAGGGTCGCCAATGCCAGCAAAGTCACGTGGCGCGTACAACGCACAGGAGGTATTCCGACCTGAGCTAAATCTAGAGCGGTGACTCTTGCTCTATTACACACATAGCACTTCAATTGCACTATTGCTAATACAATGTCCCGGAACATCACACAGCAATATGTATGGTGGTATATGTTAAAGGATCCCTCCACCAAGGTCGGGGAGTCTATCAAGCGGACCTGGGTGTCATCATGATAATAGGGAAACCGGGGCCACGGGCAGAAGTGTAAAGCTACTGAAGGGTGAATCATTTAGCAATAAAGCTTTGTTGACAGGGTTAGTTATTGATAAAATAAAACCTTATTGACCCTGATAACGGGCACCATGAAGAGAGAACAACTAAAGGGTATGACATATGTAATTAATTGGTGGATTGTAGCAGACTGGATGGAGCTGCTAAACACATATGCTCTGCAGAAGTAGAGTCTCTTGAACAAAGGCTCACTGAGTCAATACCTATCCCGGCGGCAAGTGGACATATTCAAGTGCTAGAAACAGTACTCGGGCGGTCACTAGGAGAGTACCCAGTATTCTAAAAGAGTTAAGAGGACAGATAGGGAGGGGCCAGTGGGAAGTAGCTCATAGGTTGTTAGAACAGACTAAATTACAACACCTTATATGAAATAACTGCGACCTATACTTACCTTACTGTCTTTTGTGTATGTGAATTGACTTGGAGAAGGGCAAAGTAAGGTGTATTCCTTCTCCCCCTTAACTTGTGTACAGTAAGTTTAAAAAGGTGGTCTCATGGAGGAGGACAAGATCAGAATTACATCCAGGCAAGTGTGATAAAAGTCTCTGACTTTTTTATTGGATTAGTAAAGCCTTTGACATTCCAAGAAATAACTCTGAATGATAAAACAAATAACGATATATAAAAAGAGTTGGTATTCTAAGAGAAAAAGCTTAACGAAAAAAGTGAGAAAAGGATACTTGAAGGGGGGAAGGGCTAGGATGTCGATAAGAGGGACAAGTAGAAAATAAACTCTGAAAAAAGAGACAGTACATGTCAAAACAATGATGACTGGAAAAACAAACCTGATAAGGATGAACAATAAGATGAAGTGGATGACAGCACAGGGTAGAGATGGCACAGCAAGGGTTCAGAATGTATCAATGGGCGGGTGGAATGAGACAAGGAACAATACAATAAAACAACAAGGAACTAGTAAAAAAGTAAAGAAGGTTACTCAGCAAAAGTAAAAAAATGCATCATTCATAGAAAGAAATATTATATAATATGAATATTATAATAGAATATAAGCAAAACAAATAGACTGTAATAAACACTATAGTAAAATACATTAATGGCAATCATCTTGCAGAAGGTCCAGAAATAGCCATTGAGCTGGCATTATGAAGTAGAAGAAAATCTTGAAGATCTGCAGGAGATGTGTAAGAAGATGTTTTGCTCTGCAAAGTCATTTTGAAAAGACAAGGATGCAAAAGTCCAAATCGAGCACCTAAAGAGCGTAGTAGTGTTCCAAGATCCAGAAACTCTTTGGTTGCCGTAGCTCTGGAGACATTTTGTGCAAGAAAAATGTTACTTCCTTGTCAGAGCATTTGTTTTTTAGTGTTTTCTGCATTAAGCACCTCAGTAAATCAGAAAATTTGAGGAAGTAAAGAATAACACCTCTGGATTTAAGTGAGGAAGAATGCAATTGAGGGCACCGACTCAATCGATGTGCTCTCTGAATGTTTAATACTGTGGAAGAAGACAATCCCACTAACAGGGGCAAAAGCTAAGTAAAAAATGAAACAGAGTCATTACCCTCAAGACCTTCTGGAAGGCCATAAAGACCATAAAGATGAAGATTATCACACCTATTTCTATTTTCTAAGTTCTCTGAATATGCCTTCAACAAAGCAACTTCCTTTTCCAAAGTGTAGATTTTACGTGCCTCTTCCTGAACATCACTTACATGCTGCTCTAGAACTGAATCTCTTGTTTCTATCTGAGACCATTGGTTGTCAAGGTTTTGCATTTGCATATTGGTTTCTTCAACCAATGACCCTAATGCCTGGAGTTAGTCTAACACTAGTTTAAGAGATATATGTGAAGACAGTTTGACAGGAGATGGCGGGTCCTGCTTGACTCGCTTGGGTGTGAATGAAGGCGCAGTATGACAAGGTTTTGAGGCAGGTGAGGTAAAGGATGACCTTCTTGGCACAGCAAGTATATGCACAATGGAGAACTTGTGAGGCTTGGAACAGAGTAATAACTTATTAGTAGATAGCACCGTTTGATGACAAGGCGGTTCATATTTCTTTAATCTGTTCATACAATTGTTGCACAAAGTGTAGAACAAGTGGAAAGAGCAATTCCTGCATGAATGAACATTACATGCAGTGTGTTATGCCTGAAGAAAACAGTATAGCATTAGAAATTCAGCGAAGTCAATATTCAAGAAAGAAGCAGAAATGGGTAGCAAAATCCTCCAAGATTTTTTTTTTAAAGTCATACTTGAGGAGAAAGCTTCTTGAAAAGCCTGTTTTCAGATTTATACAGTGAGTAAAAGGACTCCAACTGAGGTGTGCATTTAAGATAAAATGTCCGCCACTGTGAGGCAGAAACGAGAAGGCATAATGAGAGACTTGAGTGAAAGCAAAAAATTTAGCCAAAGGTATGATTACGCTCATCTAGCCAAACTGAACAAAATTCCCCAACTCATGAGCAGCTACACAGCGAAAAATATTTCCGTTGTTGGGGATGCCGTCCGATGACCTGCCGAGCTCCCGGCTCAGGTGGCCATCTTGGCTGGTGGTCAAGCTCCGCCCACAGAGATGATAATGTTAAAGCAATAGGAATACATTATTATGTTTTTGCTGCATGTTACATTTCGTTGAAAGCTCAGAGCAAGCAGATACATACATTAAAGATAACTATATTAAAGTGTTAACAGTCAAATGAAGATTAGAACTTTGAGTAATATCAACTTCATGAGTAAAACCAAGACCTTATATAATAATTGTGAGTAATTTTTCCAGTTTAGAGTAATTTGTTGACATAGGAGTACAATGAATAAGTCAACAATTTTAGTGCTTAGAGGGAGATGTTGCCAATTATCAACTAAGCTGCCTAATAATTTACTTTGTATTTAAAGATCGACCATCTTATTTAAAGAAATATTAATTTTAGACTTTTACGCCTTTAGGAATGTGCTAGGTTTACTTCTTTTAATTTACTTAAGTTTTGGATATCAGAGAATAACTTCTCCCATCGTGTTTTTTGGGACAAATACTAAAATGCTTAATACGTTGACCGAGACCCTGAGGAAGTCTGTCGCAAATAGCCATGTTGAAGAAACACACATCAGGTAGATTGAAGTACCTTTAATGGCACGTTTAGTGACATGATTTACCACTAGTGGTTACTGAACCCATTGTCAAAATACCCACTTGGGGCACCCACCGTCTTCAATACTTGCTGGGGGCTGTGTGGGAGACCCAAAACCTCACAGCCCCAGCTGGGTTCCTGCACTCTGCAGCAGTCAGCATCTTGGATTGGCTGCTCCTGCTCATGATCCTCTCAACAGCTGAGAGCAAATCAAGTATTCTGTTTGCCATGTAGAACATGAGGCTTTAGAGGGGGCGAGTGAGCACCCTGCAGTGCCTGCCCCTCTGGTCTTTTGCTCTCTTCCATGCCTGTGTGGAGGACAGGCAGCTCCTGCCATTGCATGCCCTGCTTGATTGTTCTGGGCCATTACTATGCAGGCCTCAAGGGAGATGGATATCCCCTGGAGCAGAAAATATGCATGCCCCTCACCAGAGGGAATAAAACACTCAATGCTTCACCAAACAACCATGGGGCCCTGGTGCACTCTGGGGGATTTGTAGAAGTAATGGCGGAGCACCACATACTCAGTTTCTCGTTTGGCACTTCTTAAAACTGGGGAATTATTTGAAGAAGCATGTCTCAGGCCTCATTGGACCACTTTTTGGCTCATTTTGTTCCCGGTGGCTAGGCCTGGGCACCATGAGTATTTCAAGCAGGCCTACTAGCCTGTAAAGTGCCATATTCTGCTGGGAGCTGGGTTTCCTGGCTTATTGTGCTAGTCTTCTTCCTCTGCCTGGATTCTGGTGCTCCTCCTATGATGATGAGGCCATCTTGCTTCTCGTGAAAATAATCTCTTTAGGTCCTCGTAGTAGTGTAAACGTGGGGAGTTTAGAGTAGTATGCTGTTTCTTCTGTTTGTATAGGACCAGTGATTAAATAAAATCAAATAATCCCAGGATATCGTATTAATGTGCAATGTCTTTGGTAGTGTAGTTGTTGCAGTTCAATATGTACATATAGTCCGAGTGTGTAGGGGACAGAGCGGCCTGAGGTTCCATGTGCGGTCCCTCTAAGCTGATCTGCGTGGCATACACCATCGGTGTTCTGCGTTCTGTGTGACAATCACTCTAAACCACCCCTCGTTTACTCCACTTTGAGGACCTAAAGAGATTATTTTTACGATCACCTCTTGATAACTACCTATTGACATCTACCTAAACGTCAGAATTAACATACATATAGCTCACTGACCTACTATTTATCGTGGCAATTAACAGACTGTGCACCAGTATTGAAAGCCCTGACGAAGTCGCTAAACCGTCGAAACACGCGTTGACTATGGCTACGTGGACAGCGAACAAGATCTACGAATAAAAGATCTCTGTTGATATCAAATATTGTGATGACTACATTACTTATATGAAACTATATTATTTTATCCATTATACTGTATATTTGGATTAGTTACTACTGTATGGTTTTTATCCTCTGTATTCAAAGTGTGTGCCCAAGGTTTGCTAGTCTAATATGGGGCTCCCAGTGTGGGAGTATCACTTTAGGAACGTAGGGTAAATACTGCACCACCCGATCACTCTTTGATTTTACAAATTGTGTCTTACTGTCAGGTGAGCATCAGCCTTTAGTCCCCAAATTTACCCAGGCGATCTTCTTCTACAATGCCAAATGTTCATGCGAGCATGTTTGCTGCACCCTGCATTAGTACTGTCTGTATAATGAGTGTGCTACACCATGTGTTACTGCACCTCCTTTTCTGTGCCCTAGGATCAAGTGATGTTTAAACAAAACAAGGGAACCCATCAAGGTAAGCAAGGACCTTGGGTAGCAGTTATTTATAGGAACAGTGGTCCTTGGCCAAAAAAAACTGATAGACAACAACAGTAAATATAGACTAGAATCAGCACCATATTAATGCTATTAAGATGGATAGCAAAGTTTTAATGAATGACCAAATTCAACCTGGACACATAAAGTGGGACACAATTTATTATTTATTATTTAGCGATTTAGAGAGCGCCTGGTGACCCGGAGGCATCCCCGCGCTGAAATCCTGTGTCCTACACATTACAAAACAAATACAAAAACAAACAGAACATTCAGGCAGGGCAAGAGATGCCTGTTAGAAATATAAACAGTTTTGACAAACAATATTCAAACAACAACCGTTACACTGCAATATCAATTACGATTGTGTGCACGGTACTTAGACAAGTCAAGGATCAAATGAGCCAGCGGGCTGCATCTTGCATTGCCGCATCCCTTGATCTGAGACCACTGCTTGTGTGTGCCCATCACTCCTCTCTGCATTGACATATTTCTTCGGGAACTCAGACCCGGGTGAGCCTTTCTACTGCAGATCACACCTATTGCCAAGCCGTGCTTCTGTGCCCCAGATCAGCCTGGTCTGACAGGCAGGTTCATGGACCTATGCCTGCTGCTGCATGTCCCTTCTGCCTGGCCCAGAATACTCCCCGGCTGATGGATGATCATCGAAATATGAAACGTATGACAGCTGCCAAGCAAAGTTATTGCCTTACAAGAACTGAATCAGATATCGAATTACGCCCAGATGCTGACCTTTATTGTAACTCGTGAGTAGTGCCTGGAAAATTATTCTACAGTCTGATCACAGGATCCCTAACTATAAGCACCTCAACGTGTTTCCTTAACTGTAATATATATATACATATATATAACCAGGGGGTTGCTTTTACTCATTTCAGGTTGGCTTGAGTTGGTATTTTACCATTTCAAAGCTGTATTACTGTGCCTGAAGTGGTAAATGGCTTTTGTCATTTCACTGCTCGGCAAGGACAGCACTATGTTAGTCCTATGCTTAAAGTCTTTGCTGTAGAAATGGCAAAAGACTTTGTCCTTTTCTATTTCGGCGTGGATGGCACTGTACTAATTCTATGCTTAAAGACTTTGATAGAAAAACAGACATTTGAGGTGAGAAGATCTAGAGTGTCGCTGGTGTTGAGAGTGCCCTAACAGGAGCTGCTTTCCACCTAAATTTGAGACCTACCCAGAGTTCTCTCGTTCTTTTTTGCATAATTTATGCGTCACTCTATGCCTGAAAGGGTTTTGTTTTGACTTATACTGGGTGCTCCTTTGTGTCTGGACAAAGCTATACCTCTCTGAAGAGCTCTAATTGGAGCGAAACACTGTGTCTGGGGTTGCTTTTACTCATTTCAGGTTGGCTTGAGTTGGTATTTTACCATATCAAAGCTGTAATACTGTGCCTGGAGTGGTAAATGGCTTTTGTCATTTTACAGCTCGGCAAGGACAGCACTGTGTTAGTCCTATGCTTAAAGACTTTGCTGTAGAAATGGCAAAAGACTTTGTCCTTTTCTATCTCGGCGTGGATGGCACTGTGCTAATCCTATGCTTAAAGAGTTTGATAGAAAAACAGACATTTGAGGTGAGCAGATCTAGAGTGTCGCTGGTGTTGAGAGTGCTCTAACAGGAGCTGCTTTCCACCTAAATTTGAGACCTACCCAGAGTTCTCTCCTTCTTTTTTGCATAATTATGCGTCACTCTATGCCTGAAAGGGTTTTGTTTTTATTTATATATATATATATATATATATATATATATATATATATATATATGTATTTTCACCATACCAAGCTTTCATTCAAAGAAGGTGCTGACTCTCAATCCAAACGATTTTTTTCTTTTTCAGTTTCTGCTCAGACGCGTTTCGGCGGCTTGCTCCCGCCTTGCTCACTAACTGAAAAAACCATAGTTAGTTGGGCATTTCTTTTTCGTACACAACCATAGAAATTCCCCCGTTATAGTTAGTTCAGCTAACTATAACTCGCGATCCCGCAATGCACTGCTGATGATGTCACATATTACATCACTTATGACATGGTCAGTGACATCACTCATGACATCACTGATGACATCTCAAATGACATCACTGATGACTTCATCCAGTGAATGTGTGTTTTTCGAAAAAAATAAATATGTTTTATATCTGTATACCTGAAGGTCGATGGCAAAATAAATGGGTATGTAAGTGTCTAAATGGATGATTCTTTTTGTAAAATGGATTGTATAACTGACTGATTAAGTGTATGTTTGTGAATACATGGGTTTGTAAGTGATGTTTAAATATGTACAGATCTGTATCAGTCTCTCACTTTGTATATAAGTGGCTGCATGGGTTGGTGGGTATCTACATGAGTGTTTATATGTGTTATTCGTTGTTTTTTGAGTATCAGTATGAGTGTCTGAGTGTCTGTATGGTTCGGTGGGGGGAATTACTTAGCGCGTAGATGCATGATTGAGTTACTCACTGTTTATAAGTGTTGAAGACAGCATGTGTGCAGGACTGTATGAGTGGATGTGCGTGTATGAGTGTGTTAGTGGTTGAATGACTGTCTCAGTAATGTCTTTATGAGTAACCACATATGTTTTAAAATAGTATTTGCTTGTATTTGTGTATATAAGTGAGTATATGAGAGAGTGAGCGCAAGCGCGACGCAGCTCCAGCAATGCTCTGGGGGCCCTATCTGTCCAATGCTGAGTCAATCCTTACGCCTGCTTCAAGCAGGCGCAGGGTTTTGACGCAGCATGGGCACAAAATTGACTGAGTGAAATCTTCTAGATTTCACTCAGCCAATTTTAGGAGGCGTTCCTACGCCGGAACGCCCCCACCCCCCTGAACAGGAATGCCTCCTTCTGGCGCAGGGCTTTATAACATGACACATCTCCCAGATGCGTCACATTGTAAATACCCTGCACCATGGTGCATCTTTTGTTCCGCCGTTGCGTCACAAAAGTGACGCAACGGCGGCATAAAAGAGGCGCAAGGGGCTTGTAAATCTGCTCTAAGTATGTAGAAGTTTCTGTAGAAGTGTGGCGGTGTGTGTATATGCAAGTCTATGGATGTTTGATACTTTGCATGTGTGACTATGTGTGTGAGTAACTCTAGGGATGAGTATCGGTGTGTAACAGGATGTATAGGTGTATGAGTACATTTGATGAGTGAGTTTATGTATGACTGACTGTATAGGACTGTTGGTGAATGAGTGGATGTGTGAGTAGATCTTGGAATTATTGACTAGGTGTGTTGTAAGTGGTATTGGTATGTCCATTGTTTTGAAAATGTTAGTTTCTATTTTTGAGTTTGTGTATCAAAGGTTATATTAGGGTGAGAGGAAGTCTGCCGCTTTATCACAAGGATGTTGTCATCAGTGATGTCATTTGAGATGTCATCAGTGATGTCATGAGTGATGTCACTGACCATGTCATGAGTGATGTAATATGTGACGTCATCAGCAGTGCATTGCGGGCGCACGAGTTATAGTTAGCTGAACTAACTTAACAGGGTAATTTCTATGGTTTTGTATGAAAGAAATGTCCAACTAACTATAATGCTCCTGAAACCTATGGTTTTTTCAGTTAATTTCTAAAGTTTTTTAAATGTTAATTTCTAACTATAAAGTGTGCGAAAGCTATGTTTTTTCAAGTGAATTTCAAATGTTTTTCAAATGATAATTTTTAAGTGTAATAATAGTTATATCAATTTTTTGGTACTGATTTTCTACACTTTTAGCTGTTTATTTTTAAATATTGTATTTATTAAATAACATTATATATCTTTTTTATGAAAATTGCAATATAGAATGTTTTTAAAAATTGCAAACTGACATGTTGTTTCTTTTTTTGTTTCTTTTTTTAATGTAACATATTTTAATTATTTTCTTTATTATTTTTTTGAAGTTTTTTTTGGAGTCGAGCACCCAAAGCGTATCTATCACCATTTTAGAAAAGTCGTGAAGGATCCGCGTATGTTGAGAGACGGCTTCCTGTTTTTTCAGTTACGTCATATACATTTAATATTACGTGATGTGCGATAGGTATGCGACGGATACGCGACTCCTGCATTTGCGACAAATGCGCATGCATTATGGTATGCATTCACACCAGGAGGCCGGACTGGGAGTCGCGCACCCAGCGGATTTTGGAGTCGCGAATCCAGCGCGTTCACACCAGGGGGGCACGCTGGGAATCGCGCATCCAGCTCGTTCACACCAGTGGGGCGCGCTGAGCGTCGCACTCCAAATTTTTCTTTAAAAAATTGGCTCCTACCACTAATTTCTATTCGCCTCAGGGAGCCCATCCCCTGAGGCCTATACACAACAATGGGGACCGTGGGGGCTTTGATGCTCCCCGCGTCCTGTGAGAGCCAGCATTGCTTTTCCACATGGGGAGCTGCTAACATGATGCTCCCCCGTGTGGAAAAACAATTCTGCTTTGGATTTTGGAAGAGAGAGCAGGTTTCCCTGCTCTCTCTTCCAAAATCCAAAGCAGTGTTTGCTACGGTACGGTGGGAAACATACTCCCGGCCTAACGTAGCACACAGCAGTGTCTTCCGGGATGGGCACCCCGGGACACTGCAGGAGTCGGCCCTGGGGGTGGCAGTCCCCAGGGCCATCGAAGGCTACAGGAGGTGGGCCCGCAGCCCCCCTCACAACAATTCAAAAGCCCCGGGCGGTGGCGGTCCCCGGGGCTGCAAGGGGGCCGTGAAGCCCCCGTAAATATTTTAGAAAAGCCCCGGGGGTGGTGGTCCCTGGGGCTGGAGGGGTCCCCCTGAGCCCCTGCACATGTATTTTTGTAATGCCCCCGGGACTTGGCCCACCCGGGTGCTAATTAATAACGAAGTGCGGGAGGCCGCGCTTCATTTTTTTCATTTTCGTGGCTGGATACGCGCACCCAGCGTTAAAAATATATACTTTACGTGGCCCAGAAGGTCCTTGTAGGACCCCCTAAGCATGCCTAGGGGGTCAGGGTGTTTCAACCCTGCGCCCTATTCTTGTTTTCTGCCTTCATTTTACTGTTTTCTTGTGCCTCGCTTCTACCGAGGCACGAGATGGCTGCCAACTGTTCCTGGTTTCAAGTGTTTACAGCCAATTAGAATGCAGCTAGTGATCGGCAGGGTCTGCAGATCCTAATCTGCAGGGTGCGTGGATCCTGCATCCTCTAGATATTAATTAACAATAGAAAATTGCTAGTATGCACACCCTTATATTCATAAACACATTGACCCAGAATTTTGGGAATGTTTATGAATATAAGGGTGTGTGTACTAGCAATTTCCTATTGTTAATTAGTGTGTTTATACAGCTTATTTGTTGTGTTTTGAGCATCTCTAGGTAGTATATGCTAGAAATAACTAGAACAGCACCCCTACCATATGATCAGTGCATGTTTAATAATTTCAAAGGCTAATACAATCTGTCCGTCTGATGTACCGTGCCATTTCCTCATATAAGGAAACACTACTACCTACTTATTTGCAATGCGCCTCTAGATATGTACATTTATAACATTTTGATTTTCTCAGCAACTACTGAACGGATTTACACCATTTAACAAAAAAGTCTCTTTCCGAACCAAATGCTACTTTTTTGCCAAATTTGGTGTAATTCCGTTCAGCAGTTCGTGCTCTAGACATGTCTACATGTCTAAAGTTTCCTATGGAAATAGCATGGGGAAAACATGTTTTGGGACCCCCCTTTTTTCTCTACCCCCGCTTGCCGAATAACCCCAAAACTTTAAAGATAGGAGCGGACTGGAGCGGGCCATAAGTTTTGAAAACTTCGCGAAGATTCGTCAATTGGCGCCAAAGTTATTGTTGCGATTTGCCTATGGGAACTAGGTCCTAACTATAACTACCTGCTGGCAACCGCCAGTCTATATATATATATATATATATATATATATATATATATATATATATATATATATATATATATATATATATATATATATATATTCCACTCCGTGGGGTTGTCCAAGTAGCGGGTAGCACCCGAGCCTGCGTGCGCCTTCCCCAAGGCGTTAGTTGGTATGGGCAGTTGCGTGTTTGAAATAGGCCCGACGCGTTTCGGAAATTTATTTTCCTCATCAGGGGCCAGCAGTAAAGTGCACGACGTCTACCATCTCCCTGTATGAAAACACGCATTGTGCTTATGGGAGATGTAGTCCATGTATCCTGGATGGATGCACTTTCAAAGTACTGCTCGTTCCAAAGGCTCTGACATGAGCCCCCAAACATCACTCCTGTCCTCATCCATCGCGCAGCTCCACATACGAGACTCCTTGGATAGAGGGTCTCGTGGCCCCCGTTTCTTCGGGGTGGTGCTACCCAGCGGCAGGACCGCCGCTAATATATTCCGCTCCGTGGGGTTGTCCAAGTAGCGGGTAGCACCCGAGCCTGCGTGCGCCTTCCCCAAGGCGTTAGTTGGTATGGGCAGTTGCGTGTTTGAAATAGGCCCGACGCGTTTCGGAAATTTATTTTCCTCATCAGGGGCCAGCAGTAAAGTGCACGACGTCTACCATCTCCCTGTATGAAAACACGCATTGTGCTTATGGGAGATGTAGTCCATGTATCCTGGATGGATGCACTTTCAAATTACTGCTCGTTCCAAAGGCTCTAACATGAGCCCCCAAACATCACTCCTGTCCTCATCCATCGCGCAGCTCCACATACGAGACTCCTTGGATAGAGGGTCTCGTGGCCCCCGTTTCTTCGGGGTGGTGCTACCCAGCGGCAGGACCGCCGCTAATATATTCCGCTCCGTGGGGTTGTCCAAGTAGCGGGTAGCACCCGAGCCTGCGTGCGCCTTCCCCAAGGCGTTAGTTGGTCTGGGCAGTTGCGTGTTTGAAATAGGCCCGACGAGTTTCGGAAATTTATTTTCCTCATCAGGGGCCAGCAGTAAAGTGGACGACGTCTACCATCTCCCTGTATGAAAACACGCATTGTGCTTATGGGAGATGTAGTCCATGTATCCTGGATGGATGCACTTTCGGGCCTATTTCAAACACGCAACTGCCCATACCAACTAACGCATTGGGGAAGGCGCACGCAGGGTCGGGTGCTACCCGCTACTTGGACAACCCCACAGAGCGGAATATATATATATATACATATCACCAAGCAATCCTCCGTGAAAACTGCCTCCTCCCAAACAAAAGCTGCTTCATTTTATCGGACGGCAGAGAAGACTGTCCCTTCAAAATGTGCCTTCACTTCTGCCAAATTTATCGTAGAAGTACGAAGCGTTGTACGATAAATTTGGCAGAAGTGAAGGCACATATATATATATGTGCGTTCACTTCTATAAATTCATATATATATATATATATATATATATATATATATATATATATATATATATATATATATATATATATATATATAGTCATTGAAAAAACCATAGGTTTTAGCGGTGTTATAGTTAGTTGGACATTTCACTCGTACAAAACCATTGAAATTCCCCCGTTATAGTTAGTCGTACTAACTATAACTCGCGCGCCCGCAATCCACTGCTGATGATGTCGCATGTCAGTGATGTCATTTGAGATATCATCAGTGATGTCATCAGTGATGTACTGACCATGTCATAAATGATGTAATATGTGGCATCATCAGCAGTGGATTGCGGGCGTGTGAGTTATAGTTCGTACGACTAACTATAACGGGGGAATTTCAATGGTTTTGTACGAGTGATATGTCCAACACCCCTAAAACCTATGGTTTTTTCAGTGAATTTCTAAGGTTTTTTTAAATGCTAATTCCTAACTATAACATGTCTGAAACCTATGGTTTTTTCAGTGAATTTCAAAGGTTTTTTAATGCTAATTCCTAACTATCCCTACAACAACTAAAGAGTGACTGACTGTGTATTTTGAAGTTCAAAATACACTCTAAACTAAGTGTAAAATAAAGTGACAAAATCAGAAAAAATCTGAAAAAATCTGAAAAGGAGAGAGGCACAAACCTATGAGTAAAAGGAGAACTCTATTTGTAAAAAGAACCCTCACTCACCCTAGTGGTGACATGCTTCATCATGGGGTTCCCACAAGGGAGACCGAATGTCCCCCCGTGTGCTTCGACGCCTGCGATTGCAGCGGAGCAGGTTCTTTGTGAAACAAAACAGTGTGTGTTCAGTGAAGTGAGTGCTAATGTTAAAAGATCCCAGCAGTACCCTTAAATGACTTTATTCATGGGTCAGCTGGTCACATTAAAAACAAGTGGGGACCATATAGTGATTTTGTTTGAAATCACTGTGTCCTAAAAAAACGTCGACATGTTTCTGCTGTTAGTTGCTGTTTTCCACTCAGCTTTCATCAGGACCATTAAGTGCGATCCACGGGCGGTCCGTGCTCGCTAAGGCACGTCCAACCCAGAGGATATATATGTGAAAAACAACTAAACAAAAAGTTTTAGTGTATTTATAAGAAAAAACTCATTCAGAAGTTTTTCATACAGACTTACCGTTTCTCCGAGCTCCTAGAAATTCACCAGAGGTTCATTCTGTAAAGAGATGACATAAAACAATGCACACATTCATGACCATGCTTTACATAAGCTTTGCCTTTTGCATTTATCAACAGTGAGTTGCTCTATTGTTTAATCTCTCCTTATTATTCTTATATATCAAGAAAATCATCGCTATATTTTAAGCAAAATTCTTTTGGTTGGCCGTTTTGAATCATAAGTTGGTCATTTATTATGAAAGTTTATCTCTTAATCCAACTTTGTGGCAAACATGAAGGACTAAACTTTCAGTCCTTCTTCACGCCGAACTATGTTTACTAAGTCTAGCGTGTATCATCATTTAAAAACAATCATGGAGTGGCGTCCTGCACCTATTTCATGACCACGTCCTATAATAGGACGGCAAGATTGAAAATCACGACAGTGCGAAAGATCTATTCTACAATCAAAAGACGTAGTCATTATTTTGCCCCGTACTCACAAACTACTGGGTCTTTACTTTTCCCCATGGATTTAGAGCAAGGCAATTTCTTCACGCTGCGTTCAACCTGTAACACCAATAAATCCAGCAATAGTCTCGAGGGAGCCAATGGTAATAACAAACTTAAATCCCAATCCAGTTATCTGCAAAAGCATTTTGTTAAGGTGTCACTCACTTTCAACGCCGCGACTCGCCACAATCCACCTACTCCGGGATCTGCTGCTTTCCGAAAGTGGTGAACGGACCACCGAGCCGCCATTGTTATTGGATGATAACGTGATGCGTATGACGTCATACCTCTAACGTGTTCAGGTCGTCCCCCTTAGCGTCTGTCAGACTCACAACACGCTAAACCCAACTTTTTGTTTGTATCCAACTTTATTACATGTCTTGGGGCTTTACATTTTTGTTAAAGCGTTCATTAGTGGAGCACCTTACATATAATAATCCCTGTATTAAAAAGAGAGATGGGCATCACCTAGTTCAAAGGAGTGTTTAATTCCTTTAAAAAAATCTTTTTGATGCCGATAAACATATCGATGTATTTAGTTTGTAGGATTTTTTAATTTTTCCCATTGCTTGTCGGTTTGCTGTGGTTATTAGGTTGTTTGCTGTCTATATAGTATTAGCTTCGGAAGGGGTGAATTCTGTTTGCCAGAATAAAAATAAAAATAAATAAAATAATTTTTCTTTATTTATTTTCTTTTTCTTTTCTATTTCTCAGCCTGGACGATCCGCTGGTCATATCTAACAATAAAGTTGTCAATCCTACATGTCGATATGTTTTCTTACAAAGTAGGATTGTGTTCTTGTCACAATGAATTTTCATAAGGACATCTTGTATTAGGAGTGGAGAGTTTAATTTGAACGTCTCAAGACCGACCCCCAGGGGATGTCATCATTAAGGCCGGTTACATGACTAGAGAGTCGGTAAACCCATCTCTGCTCCTTTTCGAAGAGTGTTACCTCTGTTCCCTGTTCCAAATGTTCTATCACCGTCCAGTGAATGTCTGTTGGAGAGTGTTTTTGTTCCAAAAAATGGGTAGTGAGTTTCGTATAACTTTTCCCACACCTAATGCTACTTCGGTGTTCGCAAATCCGAAGTTTTATCATCCTTTTGGTCATCCCGATATATCTAAGACCACAGGGGCATGTGATCAAATACACAACATTGCAAGTATTGCAGTTCGTGTGTTGTCTTTGTTGCCATGTCTTCCCTGGTTCCAAATTAAGTGTCTTAGAAATCGAGGTGAGTGGGCATACACTACAACTCCCACATGGATAGTGCCCGGTTACTGGTGGTAATCCCCAGGCATCCAGTAGACTCCTTGTTGTGTGTTGTAATTTCTTTGGACGTGTGTGAACAAGGGAGTCCTTCAGGCTCCTAGCTCTTTTATAAGAGAATAGTGGTTTTTCCCATGCGCAGTTGTTAGATGTTAAGATATTCCAGTGTCTCTTGATACTCCGACTGACCATATTAGATGCTGTGTTATAGGTTGTGACGCATGTCAGTGGTGTTTCTGTTTCACTTTGTTTAGGGTGATCCTCCAGTAGGGCATCTCGGTTCTGATTGCGTGCCCTCTTGTAGCTTTTGGTTAAGAGGTGATTTGGATATCCCCTCATCTCTAGTTTTTTTGTCAGATCCTTAGCCTGTGCCTTATAGTCAGAAACCTCACTACAATTTCTCCTAATCCGGAGATATTGACCAAATGGGAGGTTTTCTCTCAGAGGTTGTGGGTGGAAGCTTGAGTAGTGCAAAAGATTGTTCTTTGCCGTAGGTTTGTAAAAGGTCTTCGTCTTCAAACGTCTACCTACTCTAGTGATGGTCACATCTAAGAATTCAATCTTAGTTTTATCAAATTCATGTGTGAACTTCAGGTGTAGGTCTTGTTGATTTAACCCGACAAAAAAGGAAAACAGTGATTCTTCGTCCCCCTTCCAGATCATCAGAACATCATCAATAAATCTTTGCCATAAAATGATGTTAGAAAAATGGGGGTTCGTTGTTGGTAGAATGTTCTTGCGTTCAAAATTGAACACATACAACCCCGCCACACTGGGGGCAAAGGTACTCCCCATTGATGTACCTGTGGCTTGTAGGAAGATATCTTCTTCATATTGGAAAAAGTTCCTTTTGAGTGCCAAAGTGGCGCACTCTACTACAAAGGATCGAGAAGTCTGATATTGCCACTCAGTTTCTTCCAGGATGTCTGTCACCACCTCAATTGTCGAATCCTGGGGTATAGAGGTATAAAGACTTTCTATGTCTAGTGTAACCAAAAAACGGGATTCCTCTGGCAGTGTGATGGTCTCTAACATAGCTAGTAAGCTTTTGGTATCTTTTATGTATGTGCTGGTATTTTCCACAATGGGCCGTAAAAAGAAATGACAATATTTTGATAACGGTTCTAACAAAGAGCCCAAACCCGAAACAATGGGCCTCCCTGGAGGTGGGTATATCCCTTTGTGAGTTTTTGGAAGGGTATAGAAGTATGGTATCTTCCCCTCCGTCAAGGTCAAAAAATCGGCTTCATGTTTACTTATTTTTCCTTCACTTTCTGCCTCCATTACCAACTCAATTATCTCTGTTTTTAGGCTGCTTGATGGATCCTCTCTCAGGGGTATGTAATTTGTTTGGTTGTTCAGCAGACGGCGGCACTCATGATCATAGTCTTTCTTGTCAAGTATGACTATCCCTCCCACTCTTAATCACTATATTTGTGTTATCTTGCAAAGAGCGTATAGCTTGATATTCTTCCGCTGTAAGGTTTTTAAATGGTGTTGGAGTCACCAATGATTCAATGTCATTAATAACTGCCTGCTCAAAGGCCAATATCTCTGGTGAGATGGTGTACAGCGGGGGGTAAACGTAGATTTTGCTCTAAATGCAGTGTCACTTTGTGGCAGCTGGGTGGTTTCCATTGTCTGTTTCTCAAAAAACTTTTTTAATCGCAGTTTGCGAAAAAATTCGGTAAGTTCACATCTCAATTTGAATTTGTCGCGGCGTTGAAAGTGAGTGACGCCTTAGTAAAATGCTTTTGCAGATAACTGGATTGGGATTTAAGGGTGTTATTACCATTGGCTCCCTTGAGACTATTGCTGGATTTATTGATGCTACAGGTTGAACGCAGCGTGAAGAAATTGCCTTGCTGCTAAATCCATGGGGAAAAGTAAAGACCCAGTAGTTTGTGAGTACGGGGCAAAATAATGACTATGTCTTTTGATTGTAGAATAGATCTTTCGCACTGTCGTGATTTTCAATCTTGCCGTCCTATTATAGGACGTGGTCATGAAATAGGTGCAGGACGCCACTCCATGATTGTTTTTAAATGATGATACACGCTAGACTTAGTAAACATAGTTCGGCGTGAAGAAGGACTGAAAGTTTAGTCCTTCATGTTTGCCACAAAGTTGGATTAAGAGATAAAGTTTCATAATAAATGACCAACTTATGATTCAAAACGGCCAACCAAAAGAATTTTGCTTAAAATATAGCGATGATTTTCTTGATATATAAGAATAATAAGGAGAGATTAAACAATAGAGCAACTCACTGTTGATAAATGCAAAAGGCAAAGCTTATGTAAAGCATGGTCATGAATGTTTGCATTGTTTTATGTCATCTCTTTACAGAATGAACCCCTGGTGAATTTCTAGGAGCTCGGAGAAACGGTATAATTCCGTGAGTCTGTATGAAAAACTTCTGAATGAGTTTTTTCTTATAAATACACTAAAACTTTTTGTTTAGTTGTTTTTCACATATATATCCTCTGGGTTGGACGTGCCTTACCGAGCACGGACCGCCCGTGGATCGCACTTAATGGTCCTGATGAAAGCGGAGCGGAAAACAGCAACTAACAGCAGAAACATGTCGACCTTTTTTTAGGACACAGTGATTTCAAACAAAATCACTATATGGTCCCCACTTGTTTTTAATGTGACCAGCTGACTCGTGAATAAAGTCATTTAAAGGTACTGCTGGGATCTTTTAACATTAGCACTCACTTCACTGAACACACACTGTTTTCGCAGGCGTCGAAGCACACGGGGGGGACATTCGGTCTCCCTCGTGGGAACCCCATGATGAAGCATGTCACCACTAGGGTGAGTGAGGGTTCTTTTTACAAATAGAGTTCTCCTTTTACTCATAGTTTTGTGCCTCTCTCCTTTTCAGATTTTTTCTTATTTTTTCTTATTTTGTCACTTTATTTTACACTTAGTTTAGAGTGTATTTTGAACTTCAAAATACACAGTCAGTCACTCTTTAGTTGTTGTAGGAATATTGAAAGGGGTAGAAGAGTGACCTCTTAATTCCCTCACTCTCTTGTTGTTTAGATATATTTCCTAACTATAACATGCCTGAAACCTAAGGTTTTTTCAGTGAATTTCAAAGGTTTTGTAAATGACAATTTTTAAATGTATTAATTCTTATATTTATTTTTTTATACTGATTTACAAAAAAATGTTAAACTAATTTTTTTTAGATATTTTATTTTTTAAATTACATTATAATTACATCATACATTACATTCCAAAATATACTTTCTCAGAATGAATTACTTTAGTTGAAATACTTTGCAAATAGTCAATAGAGTTTTAAGAACAGTAGTTACAGTTGTTATAATGGGCAACACAATTTCAAACCCAATGCAACATTGAGCTGAATGGGAATTTATAGTTAAATGCAATTAGTTACTTAATGGATTACTATTCTAACCGCAGGACTGGATCCTAGATTCAGTCCTGGGACATATCATGTAAACAGTTGAGTAAAAGTGTTTTGGTTGCAGTATTGATTTTTAAGGAATATTATTGTATTTTAAAAGATGACACTTAGAAATGTTTTCGCAACCACCAATGTTATCCTATGGGTGGAAATTCACTTAGCAAGTAAGTAGTGTTATCATTACTTTTTCTTACTCAGTGGTGGATTCTGGATCAACCACTGGTGCATCTCATGTAAACAGTTGAAAGAATGTGTTTAAGTCATACAGGTGATTTTTTAGGAATATTTGTAGTTTGTGAAAATAGACAGAAACTTTTCTGGTGAAAACCAGACAATGGATTCCTATGGAAGGAAATACAAGTTACTTGTAAGTATGGTTAGAATGACTTTTCAGGGTCAATGCTGGGCTAAATGATGCAGCACTGAGTTCTCTCCTGATAACAGGTGAGTAAATCCGAATTCGTTGTTCAGCTGATTTTAGGTGAATATTTTAAAGTTCCAAAACTCCACACTTAGAAGAATTTCCAAGTGAAACCAGTCAATGTTACCCTATGGAAGGAAATTCACTTAGCAGCTAAGTAGTGTTATCGTTACTTTTTCTTACTCAGTGGTGGATCCTGGATCCAGCACTGGTGCATCTCCTGTAAACAGTTGAAAGAATACGTTTAATTCATACAGGCAATTTTTTAGGACTATTTGTAGTTTGTGAAAATAGACAGAAACTTTTCTGGTAAAAACCAGACAATGGATTCTTATGGAAGGAAATGCAAGTTACTGGTAAGTATGGAGTAGAATTATTTTTCAGGGTCAGTGCTGGGCTAAAATATGCAGCTCTGGGTTCTCTCCTGATAACAGGTGAGTAAATCGGAATTCATGGTTCGGATGATTTTAGGTGAATATTTAAAAGTTGCAAAACTCCACACTTAAAAGATTTTCCAAGTGAAACCAGTCAATGTTAGCCTATGGAAGGAAATTCAGGTTACTGGTAAGTATGGTTAGAATTACTTTTCAGGATCAGTACTGGGCTCAAAGATGCTGCACTGAGGTCTCTCCTGATAACAGGTGAGTAAATCGGAATTTGTAGTACATCCAGTAAGCGCCACAGAGATGCATAGCAGAAAGATGTAAAAAGGGGCACGGCCTGCACCACCTCTCTGCAACACAGTGCAGTGGCGCTTCCTGGAAGCACCTGGTGGGTACTTGGCCCCCATGTTCCTTCAATTTGAAATGGAATTTTTTCCCCAACTTAAAACGCGCCACAGGGCGTGTTTGCACACATCACGTCAGGCCCCACCCCTCCCTTCACCACTGTGTAAACGCGCCCTGTTACCGTTCTAAGTTGAGAGATTAGGTCCCCTTCAATCCTAAGGATCCCTAGGGTCAAACTAGCCCACTAGGTACCTCCATTAAGCGCCACAGAGCTGCGTTGCAACGAGGTGTAAAAAGGGGCGTGGCCTCTGAACACCTGTCTGCAATGCAGCTCTCTGGCGCATACTGGACATAACTGTTGGGCTATTTGGCCCTTAGGGATCCTCAGTATTGAAAGAGAATTAATTCCCCAACTTAAAACGCGCCACAGGGCGCTTTTGCGCAGTAGTGAAGGAATGAGGCGAAACCTAAGGTGATATGTCTGCAAGCACATCCTGCGGCGCGTTTTAAGTTAGAAAATGAATTCCTCCTCAATCCTGTGGGTCTCTAGGTGCCAACTAGCCCACCAGGTCCCTCCAGTATGCGCCAGGAGGCTGCGTTGCAGTGAGGTGTTAAGAGGCAATGCCTCTTTTTACTACACTCTGCAATGCAGCTCCGTGGCGCTTACTAGAAGTACCTAGTAGGCTAGTTGGCCCCCAGTGACCCTCGGCATTGACAAGGAATTCATTCCCCAACCTAAACCACGCCACAGGGCGTGTTTGCACACATGTGAACTCAGCCCCCGCCCCCTCCCCCTCCCTTCACCACTGTGCAAACGCGCCCCGTGGTGCATATTAAGTTGGGGAATTAAGTCCCTTTGAATCCTGGGGATCCTTGGGGTCCAACTAGCCCACCAGCTACCTCCAGTAAGCACCACAGAGCTGCGCTGCAGAGAGGTGTAAAAAGGGGCATGGCCTCAGAACACCACTCTGCAACGGAGTTCCCTGGGGCATACTGGAGGTACCTGGTGGGCTAGTTGGCCCCCAGGGACCCCCAGTATTCAAGGTGAATTTGTTCCCCCTCTGCAATCGCACCCCTCACCCACTTCAAAAAAGCCCCAGGGGGTGGCGGTCCACGGGGCTGCGGGGGGTCCCCGTGAGCCCGCTGCATATATTAACTAAGAGCCCCGGGGGCTGGCGGTCCCCGGGGCAGTGTGGGGGGGATTGGGAATCCCCACATTACTATATTTACAGGGGGGGCACGTTTCTTTTTATTTCTATTGCCAGGATTCCACGATGTAAGTTTTTTTTAATTTGGGGGGCTCTGGGGGTCCTTGTGTGACCCCCTGAGCAGGCTTAGAGAGTCAGGGTGTGTCTACCCTGCCCCCTTTTCGCATTTTGCGTCGTTGGTTTTTAGTTTCTTGTGCCTCGGTTCTACCGAGGCACAAGATGGCTGCCAACACTTCCTGATTTTGACAGTTGTCAGCCAATTAGCATTCAACTCATGCACGGCAGGGTGCTTGTAGGCTGCACGTAGGGTACGCGGATAGATGCGTGGATCCACCGCGCCCATAGATATATATATAGATATATATGTGACTTTAACTGTCATTTTCTCAGGAACTACTGAACGGATTTACACCAAAAAAGCAAAAGGCACGAGTCTGAACTGAGGACTACCTCTTTGCCAAATTTGGTGTAATTCCGTTCAGCCGTTCGGGCTGTAGCCGTGGCTAAATGTCCTATGGGAAATTGCATGGGGAAAACACGTTTTTAGACCCCCCTTTTTTCTTGGCCCCCGCTTGACCAATCACCGCCAAAGTTTCCGGGAAGGAGCAGAACTGAGCTGGCTGAAAGTTTGGAAAATTTCACGCACATTCATTAACCGGCGTCAAAGTTATTCCAAATAGAATGTTGCGGATTTCCTATGAATAATAGGTCCTAACTATAACTACCGACTGGCGACCGCCAGTAAAATATCAAAAGAATACCATTGATTGGACGTATATCAATTGTAATTGATACATGAGCTGCCTGAGTTCTACCTCACACCGCCCCTAGTGTAAGTTGCGACCGTTCCACTTAACCACACCATGAAATTTAAGCCTGAAAAGAAGGTAATTGGCAATTCAGTGAGCTCACAAAAGTACCTGGTTTCTGTGTTACCAAGGACAGCCGCAAAATCTGTTACAAACTTACCTAATTACCCTCTAGTAGCACAGGTCCCAGAGATCAGAACAGGACTGACAGTAGGGTTGATTGGTTGGACCAATATAATCTGCAGAAACACCGTCAACTAACCTCTGACATTCACCTACCTGACATTGACTTCCAATGGATATGGAACTGCAGCTTTCCTGAAATTGTCAAATATGGTGTTCCATCCGCCACCTTGTTTTCCATACTCCCTCCCCCATCTTTTCCCCGTTTATGCTGCTTATGCTAACTGTAATTCTGTTTCCACCATATTGTAAAGCCCTTTGACTCCATTTAGGGTTTGATCTTTCGTTCTAGAAAACTATCAAATACATTTTATAAAAATGAATAACTTTGAGCCACTTGATAGCTAGCCATACTTCTTCAAAATATTAGCTACTTATGTTTTTATAAAAGGGCACCCTGCATGTAGTGCTTTGCCCTGAGTACAGCAAGATTGGGCATCTGGAAATCACTGACTGCAATCTGATTGCATTATCACCTAGCATACTCCACACCCCAATAGCCTGCCAGCGGGCCACCCCTTTATCACATAGATAGTTCCATCTAGAACCTGAATTTTTTTTTCTCATGAAAATGTTTTCTTTCTCCAAGGACCCTTGTGGAAATAGGGCACTTTGGTTACATTTTCAAAAAACTTTCACCATAAAACACCCCGGGATCTTTCTGAGACCTGAGGCTGTAGTTGATTACTGGTCCCTTGAATCTGTATGTGGGAAGGACAGAACCCATCAAATTACTTAAAATGCACCCAGAGAGTTGACATCTTCAAGAGAATGCAGCCCTATGGCTAGAGCGGTCGACTTCGAAGCTGGGGAACCGGGGGGCATATTATCAACAACTTGCAATATTTATCGCTAAATAGGATTAGCAGCATTTTTTTAATCGCCTAGCATCGCCAGATTTTATCGCTGAGATAACGTGCTATTAGCAACGTTTATCTCTGAAGCGATAACATTTCCGGCGATAGCAGCGAAATGCGTGAATATTTCTGTAAATCCAGAGATATTCATGCATTATCGCTAACAGGGACTTAGCCTGAATATCCACCTCCCATTGGATATACAGGCTAAGAACTGGTCTGAGCAGGCGTTAGGTTTTGGAGATATTCGTGCTTAGCGCGAATATTTCCGTCGCTACGCCTGCGTTGATAATAGGCGATAGCGATGTTAGCAACTGCTTTCAGTCGCTAACAGGTTGGATAAGCTCACTTTGCATGTCATTAGCGATAAATATCGCTGACATGCAAAGCAGGCCCCAAACCGCTGGCTATCACCTACAAGCTGTCGCTAACTGCTGTTATCGACAGCTTGCTAATAGAGCGATAGAATTATCGCCGCTTAGCGGCCGAAAACGGCCGCTAAAGCTGCGATAATCTCTTATCGCCCTCCTTGATAATATGCCCCCGGGTTCGAGTCTCGGCAACGACGCTCAACATCCTGTAATTCTGGACAAATCAATCAATCTCACCGTGCCTAAAAAAATGAATATGTCCTCATGTAACGAAACTGATGCTCATCTAAAGCGCTCTGATACCCGAAGTCTCGGGTCTAGTTCGCGCTATATAAAACTCTGAAGAAAAAAAAAGAAAAATCACTAGAGAAAAGATCATCCCATGCTCACAGATCACCACCACTAATGTGACACAGACTGTTTCAGGGCGCTGGATACAACTATTGCTCTACAGTGTGTAGATCTCTGCTCTGCATGCATGCGTTAAGTCCGAATCTGCAGTACAAGACACTACTGTGAGCGATACAGACCTGTAACTACAAGCAGGTCCCTCCAATTGTTGTTGCCATCCTGTCTGACTGTGTATGACGCTATCGCAGGGCAGCTCCCGGCGAACTCTGCAGCTCTGCTCGCACCTAGTGGAGGTGACGTCAAGCTTGAAGTACTTGTCGCACCTCTTTGCAGATGACTATACACATGAGGTCTTGTGGCACCGGTGTATAGGCAAAACATGCCTGCAAAAGAGTGTTTGCACGTGAGCGGCTGCGGATGATAGTAATAGGTGCAGATTATAGTAGGGGGCGATAATACTGGCAGGAGGCAATCTAGAGACATATTTTGGCGTGTTATTTACATTGTTTACATTGTAGGCCAAGGCAGTTGTTTATCATTTCTTGGGTACACTTTCACTCCAGAGAGAATCAGCCGTGCTGCCCCACTGGGCCCTGTAGACAGGCTAAGAGCTGCCAGACAGGGGGAGGGGCTTCTGCAGGATCGTATTTAGAAGTTGCCAGCGATCTACAACAGATGGATCGTTTTTTACTGGAACATTTTCGATTTATTTTTCTTTCTTGAATACCTCTCAACTCATTGAGCTTTCAAAAAGATTCACTAATCGATTCTGGTTACCGACTTGAATACTTCCTTGCGCCGAAAATGTACAAAATAAAAAGAGGCCCAGTTCAAAAGCTTTTTCTGTGAATTACTCTTTTAATACTCCTGATTTCCAGACACAAGTTAGGAGTAAGCCCTGGATACTTACTCTTTTCTTACTACTAGAAAAAGAAATGTGCACTTAGAAGTTTTTTTTGCTCCTCAAGGGTGGAATAAAGTAAATCTGGAAAGGTAGTAGAGTTGCGAAACGTCAGTCGCCACTAGGGGGCACCATATACTAGAGCTGACTAAATGTGTCCCAGGACCGTGTTTTCCTTTTGAAAGAGGTGCTCATGTATCAGAGAAGGAAGGGCCCCGCATGATTTTGGTTAGCTGAGTCGCACAAAAACATCTAGCAGGGCTAACACTAACAAACCCGTCACAAAGAGTAAATGTGTTCATTAGAATTTCAAACAAATATTATCAAAAGGGATGAGATTTTGTATATATTCTGCAAATTGATTCTGTAGGATATAGGATTTTAACAAATTGTCAAGCACTCATACGCTAAGCAATAGTTCTCTAGAAACACTTAATTGAGGAGAAAAAACATACACACCAATTTATACAAAAATGTACTTTCTCTTAGTAACACAAAATATATTAAAAAACAAGGGAATTCTATTAGTGAGTAATGACTGCGCTGTGGTTGTGAAGGTGATTTGATGGATAGACAATAGATAATACATATACAAAAACTTACTAATGAAATCAAATACACTAAATTATTTGGTGGCAATCAGCCACCTCAATGTTATGCCCATTTGTAGATGCATGCATCAAGATGTTAGTTTGAGTATGCGTCGATGTTTTGATCCGCCTGTCAATGATTTGGAACCAGGTCTTCATCAGGACATAGAAAGGATTCCACCTAGAAAATGAAGACAAATTCTTCGTGAGTGACGTGTGTGCATCTTTGCATTGGATGTACCTATCACTATGTATGGCTCTTAGCTTAAAGATGCTTTATGAAGGAGAGGAACCTGTGCGAACTACGTTAAAAATCAACCTCTGTGCATATAGGATAGCAATAACAGTGTCCTAAGGTATTCATCAAAATTTACTGTGAGTACCTAAAAAAAAGGCAGGTATAACAATACCAGTTAGAAATGTGGATAACTCACCAATCACTACATCAGTACCCGGGTGATATGACCTCCATGATACTCTGTGGAAATAGAGGAAATAAAGTCTTATAGGCGTATTTCAAACCAAAAAGTACCACGCATACCGCTTCACCAGTATAAAAACTATGGGCCTCATTTATGAAAAGTGACGCATCGCTGCGTGAAAACAGCGATGCGTCACTTTTCACTGCACCCTCCTTGCGACACCAATGATGCGTCATATTTACAGTGAGAGAGCGCAATTTGAATGGAATGTATATCGTAGTCATATTTAGACGCATCTATTATAAACGTAGGGATGAAATGTATATCGTAACGTGAAGTGGATGTCTATAGTGTAAAAGTCAACGGAAAGTGACGACATGGTATAGGAAATGTATAACTATATTCACTTTAGAATGTATTAGATTTAGAAGGCTGTATGTACATGTAGTGGGCTAGTGTAGAAATGCTTACGAACAAAAGAACGTGCAAAGTGAAATTCATGTACGTGTGTAACTTTAAATGCAGAAACGGCAAGAGAAATGTAACATGGAGAAACGTGCAGAGAGCATACATAACGATGTAACCAATGAGAATATAAAGTTATGTTCCATGTATACGTAATTTATATTCTATGTATTAAGGTTATACTCTACGAAATTGTATTTAGCTAAGATGTATTTACACATGAACGAAGTATTTGGTGAATACGATTATATATAAATGTATGTTAAAGGTTATACAGTGGAGAAGAAGTTTGTAGGAATGCTAGAAGAGTTTAGGTCATTTGTGATTATAACCTGAATGACCAAGGGTTCGCAAGAGTGTAGTCCATGTTGGTAATTTAGTGGGCTCACAGGAGTCGTGAATAGTTTTCACTTGAAGGTGCGAGCCGAAGAGTCTAGCATTTGTTAGATTTAAAGTGACAAATGTCGAACGAAGTTTATTGCCTAAACAGGAGAGGAGGCGATTGGAATTTGAGCTTTGTTTTGAATGACCATTCACAGGATCTAGTAAGGTCAGAGAAAGAGTTATAATGTTAAGGTCTTGTTTAAGGTTATTTGACTTTGGATGGAAATGTCAACTAAAAGTCGCCAACAAGAAGATGAAGATGACATCTAAGGAGAAGGGTCAATCTAACGGACGACGCAAAGAGATGAAGCAATGGAAAGAGCCAGAAACTGACATCATCGGGGAAAGTCCGAGGTGGGCGTCAAGGGGCGTTCCACCCACACTGTGATTGTGTATTTTAGGGACAGCACCCCGGGGAGAAGATAGCGAAGGCGAAAGCGAAGAGCTCAGAGAGAGAGAACAGCGAGAGGCAAGTTAGAAGGGTAGATGCCTTGAGCAGATGCGCTGAGAGAGATCAGAGCGCAAGGGAGCAGTAGGCCGAGGACCCTTAGAAGAGCGGATGGGTAGGCAGAGAGGGTACTGCTTCTTAAACTTAAGTTACCTTTAGAGGCTAAGAGAGTTTGAACTTCTTTGGAAGTCAAACTGCTGACACCTTTTTAGGGTACCAAGGAACTTGCGAAATAGGGATGTCACCTAGTATAGAGTAGGGACAGATTTAACCTGATTATTTTCTCTTTCTGTAGATGACGCAAAGGAACCACTTCATATCGAAGCTTTAAATTGCTGATTAAGGAACTGATTTTGTATTCTTTGTATACCTTGAGATTTACCTTGGGAAGATTGTATTCGCATTCAAATTTGACTTTTATATAAAAACCTTAAAACTTTATCAGTTGTAAGTGGTTCTTCAGAGTGGCGTCAGTTAATGGGGTTTAACTAACCTATGTGGGAGTTGTCTTTTACTCAATGACAGATACTAGCGGTCCAAATCACGAATGAGATAAATTATTAATTCGATCATAAATTGATACCAAAATCTCATTCCCCGCAGTTGGTAGCAGAGTATGATGGTTATCTTCTTGAGGAAGACGACCTAGGCCAGGTTTAGTTTACCCCAAGGTCCCTAGTCATCGACGACCAGAAGACGAATCCCTGCCGAAGAAGGTGCTGACGGTGCGTCGAGAGAAAAGCAGCAGAATCGGTCGAGAGTGAGTATAAGGGTCATGCGTTGTAAGATTGCGGTGTTTTATGTTGTACCTGTGTTGTAATGTCAAGCGGAGTTGAATGCCTGTAGTGTGATTGAGGGAAGGTTGTGAGCGCGCGCAACCGGATAAAATCTTATGTCCAGAGGACTTAAGTGGTTCGGGTGTATCGAACACCCAGAGTAATTTGTCTACCATTGAAGGGGGTCATGAGGTACCATTGATCGCCCGCAGACCGATGATAGGGGGAGCGTTTGAGTGAGTGTATGAGTAAACGCATGCTGGTCGTACGTTTACTGTGTGTAAGTAACCTATCAGTTGAGGTGAACGTCTGACCGTACGAGGAAAGACGTCTCGCCAGTTGAGGTGACAATTACAGTTAGACTGTGGCCGTACAGTCAGAGAAAAGTGATCGCTTGGACGGAAGTAGTCATTTTTCGGCGTATGAATGAAAACGCATGTGATAACGTGAGATAAGTTGAGAAACGAAGGTAACTGCTGTAGAGGGAACGAGTGACGTCAGCGTAGAATCGCGCTGAGATTGGTCGGTTAGCACAGAACAGCGTTGGGATAGGCTGACTAGCGAGAGTCGCACCGGGATTGGTGGTTGTCATCAGGACGTAAATAAGGAAGAGAATTTATAAGAGAAAATCGTAGATCACCTAAAATGAAGTGCTTTAAGGGTTTGAGAAAAATCTTTAGGAGGAATAGAAGAAACTTATATACCGGAGAAGAAGCTCCACCAGAAGGCACACCAGCTTATCATATGGCAGTAAATGTAGGCTTACACTCGATATTGTGGATTTCCGAGTGGAATAGGCTAACAGAAGGAGAAAAGGAACTGACGTTTCCGAGATTCGGAACATTTAAACTAGATGTGTTGAACCAACTGAAAGCGGTAATGCTTGCAACAAGACCTCTACCGAGGCCAACACAATTCGAAGCTCTTAGTGCATGGTTTAAAGCAGCACACGCAAAAGGCGTAAAGAGACGTCAGGAAAGAGTGAGACGATCAGTAAAGGCATTACAGGATGCTAAATGGGATGAGGAAGCTAAGAAGTGGAGAGTGCAAAAGATAGAAGCAGACAAACTGTTCACCATGATAGAAGCTACGGGAGAAAAGAAACCTCTAGAAGAAGAAGACGAGGATAGCGAAACGGAGGAGGATCTGATAGAGAGGCTGTTAACAGAGAGACCACCTCCATATAGCGGTGAATCCGCAAGTCCCATATTACAGCAAGGGGACGGAGCTAGATGGGGAGAATATAAATCGATCCCGGTAACAGAGTGGGATTCCAACAAGAGTGAGGAAATACCCCAAGCTAGTTCTGAACAGAGAGTAGTGGGAAGATTTGTGGTCCAGAAAGCACCAGAGACGCAGTGTGCAAGGTCGTACCAAATGCCGGACGCCTTACAAGTACCTGTCACCATAGGCCCTATAGTGTCAATCTACAACCCAGAGGGGGTCCAGCAGGAGGAACAGGCACGATGGGACAGGGAAAGGGCAGAGATGGAGAATAGGAATAACACGATGAATCCTCAAAGACAGAGATTAGCACCAGTGAGTCGGAGTACCCCATTAGATTCCGCGACGGGTCCCTGGATAGAGCAAGGGGGTCAAAGAGGATCAATGGATTTGAGGGGACCAAAACCGAAATCCTATAAGGAATTAAGGGAATATCTGAAGGAATGGGATACTGCTGAGGAGGCTAGGAATAAAAGCTTAGAAACAGGAGCTGAATGGAGAGACCAGGATAACAAGGTCCTCTCTCATTGTGGAGCTGGCGAAAGCAGCCCGGAGTGGGAGAGAGGGAGTCAAGGAAGCAGAAGAGATAATTGCCCTACCATTAGCGGCAATAGGCAAATGTGTGACGATAGGAGTGCAGGGTGTGGCGAAGTGCCTCGCGTCACTTTCAGTGAGGGAGAACGAAGGACGCAGGAATACCGGAATACCTTTAGGTGCACACACCATGCCCCAGATGAAAATGTGCAACATTGGAATCACGAGAACATGGAGAGTCGCGAAGCGTCTCGACATGCATCCGGTGATAGTGGACGAAGTCATGGGAATATAGGGAGTCGCGAAATGTCTCGCCATACATCCGGTGATCACGAAAGAGATCGCGGGAGCATGGAGAGCCATGAAGGTCCCTATCGTTTGTTAAGTGATACCAGACAGCAAGCGAGTTACAGTGGTTTAGAACAGCACGGAGGATCTTATCTTGTATCCGGAGAAACCGAGTTCAAAAGACAGAATGTAGGGTTGAAGGAAGGAGCATTGTTCCACCACACCCCAAGGGAAGATGGAAAGGCTTGGGATTTAGAGAGGTGGGAACAAAGAGATGGAAGAAAGATTCCTCATAACTCACCTGTGCTCAGGCGTAGGGCGCATAGTGGAGGAGAGAGGGATATGAGAGAACAACCTAGGACTGACGTACTGAGAGCCGAAATAAAAGCAAGACGCATAGATGTAATGAGTTTAAAATCAGACTTAGATGAAATAATTGACGGTACAGTGGCAATCGAGAGGTTAGACCTGTACGCTCCAGATGAGATATTGTTTTTATCCAAGGATGTTACTCGAAAAGCAAGGGCAGCTCACGAAAAGTTATCTGAATTGGCTGATAAGTACATGATAGACATATCACGAACTAAGGCTTTGCAGGCCAATCATAGGCTGAATTGCACGGATTTAGATTTAGATGAGCGCAGGACGATTGGGCTGAGAGTACACATAAGGGAATTGGTCATGTGTATTAGAATTTGGAGAGATCTGGATAGATGGGAGGAAAGATGGTCCAAGAAAGGATCTGTCAGACGGAGTACACTTGTGAAGTCTCAGGATACAGACTTAATGCGAATGGAAGCTTTCCCTTTGCGAGAGATCGCGAACGGAAACTACGTGCATGTACCCTGGAGTAGGGGGGATTTAGCGGCATTCACTAATTCCTTCCCGAAACTTAGAGAAAATCCCGTTGAGTGGTACAAGCAGGTAGAGAGATTCGTGAAGATCTCTAAGGTTCTCTGGATCGATTTGAACACATTGTTCGATATCGTAGTACCCGGAGATTTGTGGACGGCATGCAAACTTAGTATTGAATGGCCCACTTGTGAGCCTCAGAGAGATACACAGACAGGTGGTCCATCAGACAGAGTCATGGAAAAATACGAGAGAGTAATAACATGGCTAAAGGAGAAAGTGCCAGTGCAAGACATAGACTGGGTTAAGATAGATCGAACAACTCAGGAGCCTAAAGAGACAGTTCATGAGTTCTATGAGAGGTTACTGAAAGCATTCAAACAGTATAGTGGGTTGGACGTAATGGATCCTAAGGACATAGGACAGTTTGTGTCGAAGTTTGTTCTCGGACTGAGACCAGACATAAGCCTAATGATTCAACAGCACTTGATCTGTTGGCAGAACAAACCTTTAGACGAAATTCTGAGGTATGCAAGGTACTGTAGCGATGAGATAGACTCGAAGGCAAAGAAGCTTAAGGAAAAGTTAATGTTAGTGCAGATGCAAGCAGCTGGGAAGGGTGGACAGCGACAGCAGGGAACAGTAACGCAGGCAAAGAAACAGAACAATCAGAATAGAGATGAGGAAGAAAGACCGAGACCGAGAATGGATATCGCGACACTGAAAAGGACAACCAGGTGTCATCAGTGTAACGAAGTGGGACATTGGAGACGCGAGTGTCCTTACAATATTGAGACAGGGGAATTAGAACAGGAGGAGGAAGAGGTACCGAATAACGTGGTTAAGGGAGCAACAGTCCCGAAGGGAAAGTTTATCAAAGGGGGGACTCAAACTCCTCGAGCCCCGTTTCCTCAACCGCCTCGAATTGCGAATGGAGGGAAAACCTATAGACAAATGCCATTGTTCGTAGGAGGAGAAGAATGCTACTACATTGATCCTCTTACAGGGCAACGAATGAATAGGGAAGAAGATTGTACTTTAGGAGCAGCCCTGGAAGTAGATCAGAGAGGACCATACGTAGAGGCTGAAGTAGCTGGATGTCCTACGACCTTTTTGGTGGATACGGGAGCCACTCGATCCACTTTGAGATCAGCGGTAGTCCCAGGTCTGCCCATATCAGGAGAAATGATTCAGGTGGTAGGAGTCGCAAACAAGAGGATGACGAATCCTCTGACAGAACCAGTGTCAGTGAAAATAGGGAATTACAGTGACGAACATCAGTTTGTGATCTGTGATTCTAGCCCGGTGTGTTTGTTAGGAAGAGATCTGTTGTGTAAACTGAATTGCACAATACATTGCACACCTGAAGGAGTAGAAGTACAGACCAACGATGAAGATGCTGATTTTAAAGTCATGAAGTCGCAGGAATGCGTGGAATTATATCCTACCTTAACAGTGGAGGAACTTCCACAAGACTTGAGGGAGAAAGTGTCAGCTGAGGTGTGGGATTTTACTGGAGAAGAAATAGGATTGATCAAAGGAGTAGAACCAGTAAAGATCTTGGTAAGACTCAATGCTGAGTACCCAAGAACACCACAATACAAGTTGACACCAGAGACGATTGCAGGAATAAAGCCTGTGATCGAATCCATGATTAAACAGGGAATACTGAAGGAGATCGTGGGTAGTCCATGTAACTCACCGATCATGGGTTTGCAGAAACCTAGTGGAAAATACAGAATAGTGCAGGATCTTCGAAAGATAATAATATTGTTGTCTCATGTTGTCCAGTGGTACCGAATCCATCAGTGATATTATTTCAGATACCGTTCCAAGCTGAATGGTTCACTGTGATAGATTTGTGTCAGGCTTTCTTTTCGATTCCTTTAGATGAAGAGAGCCAGTATCTTTTCGCTTTTAAGCTGGAAGATCGCGTTTTAACATGGTGTCGTATCCCTCAGGGGTATACAGAAAGCCCATCGATCTTTAACCAGCTTTTAAAGAGAAATCTTGAAAGTCTAGTACTGCCCAAGAACTCAGTTCTAGTCCAGTACATAGACGACCTCCTAGTTGCGTCAGAAACAGAGGAAGCTTGCAGAGTAGACACCATAACCTTGTTAAATCACTTGGCCGAGAATGGGCACAAGGTGTCTCCAAGTAAATTGCAATACTGTCAGACTGAAGTGCAATACTTGGGCCACAGGATCGAAAAGGGAAAACGGAAGGTGTCTCCAGACAGAATAGAGGCGATTATGAAAATGAACGCGCCTACCACACAAAGAGAGGTCAGGATGTTTCTAGGCATGGTCGGTTATTGTCGACAGTGGATAGCCAACTTCTCACTGAAGGCAAAGCCGTTATTACAACTGACGCACAAAGGAGTGAGTGATCCGGTACCATGGGACAAAGACTGTTTGATGGCGTTTTTGCAGCTGAGGGAGGACTTATGTCGCGCCCCGGATTTAGGGATGCCTGACTATACAAAACCATTTTTGCTTTACTGCTGCGAAAGAGAGGGATGCGCTTTAGCAGTTTTAGCTCAGATCCACGGAGATGCGCGTAGGCCAGTGGCGTATTTTTCGGCTACATTAGATCCAGTAGCCGCAGCGTTGCCCGGATGTCTCAAATCCGTAGCTGCAACGGGTGTCAGCATTGAGAGATCAGAAAGCGTGGTGATGGGACATCAGTTAGTGGTGTATGTACCGCATTCTGTGGAATTGTTAATGACCAGGACGAAGACTCAGCATCTGACGAATAGTAGGCTCACACGCTACGAGCAAGTCATACTGGCTGCCGAGAATGTGACCCTAAAAAGATGCTCCGTCTTGAATCCTGCAACTTTGATGCCACTTCCGAATGAAGTGGAAGATGAAAATTGTACAGATCATGACTGCCTCGATGTGACTGAACTATGCACCAAACCGAGACCCGATATCGTAGATGAGCCATTGACTGACCCTGATGAAATTTTCTTTGTTGATGGTTCATGCGTAAGAGACGATATTGGTCAGCTGAGAGCAGCTTATGCAGTTTGCACAATCACCAGAGTTGTAGAAGCCGCTTGCCTGGAAGGAGTACACTCCGCACAGGTAGCTGAAATTGTTGCTTTGACTCGTGCTTGCTTAGCAGGCGACAAACTTCGAGTCACCATATACACCGATAGCCAGTATGGTTTCGGGGTAGTTCACGATTATGGGCAGTTATGGTCTCAAAGAGGTTACATGACCTCCTCGGGTTCTCCCATTAGGAATGGAGAATTCGTGAGACTTTTGTTAGATGCATTGCAAGGTCCGTCAGCCATAGCCGTTGTCAAGTGTGCCGCGCACACTAAAAATGTAGACTTTGTGTCGCAGGGCAACCGCTATGCCGACGAAGTAGCACGTTATTGTGCTGAACAGGGATATTCTCACACTGATGTGAAAGTGGGGGGAATTCAAGAAAGAACTGAATTGACGATGTTATTAGACACTGTAGATACGTGGGATGAGTTAAGGAGTGTCCAAGAGAATGCACCAGATGATGAGAAAAAGGGCTGGGAAACAGCGGGTTGTGAGAAAAGCGAGATGAATTTTTGGGTTTCTGCCGATGGGAGAGCAGTTTTACCAAATGAACTTGTTAGTCCAATGGCAAGGAAATTGCATGGATCAGCACACATAGGAAGAGATGCCATGGTGAGAGTATTCAGACAGACATGGTTCAATCCTAAGTTTAGAGTAGCGGCAGAAGCAGTATGTCAGCGATGTGCGATCTGTCAGCAACTAAACGTGGGAAAGAGAACACCAGTTACTTTGAGTCACATAGGGAGGTCTGGGGGGCCTTTCAATCGAATGCAGCTTGATTTTATAGAAATGCCTCCATGCAACAGACTCAGATACGTTTTAGTGATTGTCTGTATATTTTCTAGATGGGTTGAAGCTTACCCTACACGTAGATGTGATACACTTACAGTAGCGAAGCTGTTACTTAGAGAGTTGATACCGAGATTTGGGGTGCCATCCTCTTTGGAATCGGACAGAGGGACTCATTTCAATAGCGAAATAGTGAAAATGTTGTGCTCAGCTTTGAATATTGATCAGAAGTTACACTGCAGCTATCGACCAGAAGCTTCAGGGATTGTAGAGCAAATCAACAGTACAATCAAGTCCAGATTGGCTAAAGTTTGTTCATCGACATCCCTGAGTTGGCCAGACGCACTTCCAGCGGTTCTTATGAGCATACGTAGCACACCTGATAGGAAAACAGGTCTCTCTCCACATGAAGTGATAATGGGGAGAGCTATGAGATTGCCATCGGTTCCGACTGCAGCGCTAGTGAACATCACAGACGACTTGATCTTGGACTACTGCAAGGGACTATCTGATGCCATTAATTCTGTGTCCCTCCAGGTCCAGGCTGCAGAGGTTCCATCAGCACAAGACTTGTGCCATGACCTGAGTCCTGGAGACTGGGTCCTGGTGAAAAAGCATGTCAGGAAGAACTGCTTAGACGTGCGCTGGAGAGGACCGTTTCAAGTCATACTTGTCACGAACACTGCGGTGAAGTGTGGAGGTCTGCCAAACTGGATACATGCTTCACATACTCGAAGAGTGCCAACACCTCTAGAAGAAACAGCTACTCTCTCGGATGAAAATCCAGCGGAAAGTGGAGAAGCCATAGAGGGGGAAAGACAAGCTGTAGAGGTGATCGAAGAGGCTGAGACTGTGACAGAACAGGTCGACGAAGGTCAGGACACTAGCGAGACCGAAGTCGTCTCAGGAGAAGACAGTAACTGGGAAACTGAATCGGAAACTGAACAAGCAGAGAGTAACCAAGAGACTGGTCCAAGAACAAGGAGCAGAAAGACAAGGAGTGACGAAGCCAGTTGGCCGGAGAGAAAGAAAAGGCCAAGCTCGGAAGAAAAGCAAGAAAGAACTCTTGTCCCGATCGCTGAAGAATCGGATCAGGAGGAAGAAACGACTGACTCAGGAACTGAGAGTCCACGAAGGTCGAGGAGGGTACGTGTGCCCTGCAGAAGGTACGCCACCCCAGAGTGGACTTATCTAGCAGATGTCTTGGGGACAGAAATCTGGGAGAGTGAAGAGCGTGAAGGTAATCGATCTCGATCCATTTGTGGCAGTGGAGATATGGATGTTGACGCCTGGACTCGAGACTGAGGGGTTACTGACTTTCACACTTCCCATACCCCCATACTTGAGTCGGATCAAAGATTTAGCGTTGAACAGACTACAATTTCCAACATTTGGTCATCAAATATCAGAGGAAGAAGACAAAATCATTCGTTTTGAATTGTTGGAACTAGTTGCAAGAGCTGCAGGTGCGAGAATAATTGTTGATGCTTAAAGACTTTTGTATATAAGCTGTAAAGAAGAAGATAACCTAGCGCCGAGTGGAAAGAAGAATAAAATTAGGGATTACATTTAGAGGACGGAGAAGGGTTAGGGTTGTCTGTTGTTAAAAATAAAGAGACATTGTGGCGAAAAAGAGACTTTGTTGATAAAAGAGCACTTTACAAACTGAGAAGAAAACAAGGCAAACGAAGGACTGAACTGATAAACTTTTTCGCAAGGGAAAGGGTCACGCTGTTTTGACAACATGGAGAACGGCAACCCAAACAGAAAAGCTAGATGTATAGTAGGTACACTTATAGCAGTAGTAATTTTTCTAATAATTACAGTAGTAACCATATCATACATAATAGGACATGAAAACGATAAAGAAATAGCAAATGCAAAATTCGTAACGACTTTGAAACCTGTTCTTGTGGGAAAGAAGGAGGAGAGCAATGTCATTCGTGAAAAGGCGTTACTAGCAGATGAAACTCGTAGATTGCATGTAGACGAGTCACAGGGAAATTTTAGGACAAACGCATATGCCAAATTATTGTACGAATATATCGATGCCATGGAGGCCAAGGATTGCTACGTTTGTATGCAATTACCGGCTTCTGTAGACGAGGGCATTAGATATCATCATCTCCCATTGACTTATGGGATAACATGTAGCTTACTGCTTAGTATATTTTATGGTAGAGAAGGATTTGAGTACTACTTTTCAAATTATGATTCGGTACTGCCTGAAGTTCCGAATTATAAGCAAATGAATAAGTGGGACTATTACAAAAAGGAGGATAGACTAGCAAAGTTCTTCCTTCCTTGGGATACGTTAGATACATCATACGCACGCAGAAATAATCTGACTTGCAAGGTGTCAGAGGTTGAGAAAAAGTTCATAGGACAAGTAGATGATCGATACAGAAGGCAGAAGATTTTAAAGATGTCAGGACAGTGGAAAACCGATTGGACGGAAGAAGAGAAGGCACATAAAAAGAAAGGTAGCAATGGTCCAATAGCATTGGATAGGACGCAGAAAGGAAAGTTATGTTTAACTCGAAGCAAGACATATTATGAGAGTGTATTTGTAGGTGAAGTAAATTGCGAACATGCTTTTAGACTAGAGTATTATACGAAAGATTTCATGAAGGAAATGCAAGTGATTCCTAATGTATATTTTATATGTGGGAGAAATGCCTATGTAAAACTGCCTGACAATTGGTATGGTTCGTGTTACTTGGCAATTGTCTTCCCCAAAATATACCATGCAAAGGATTTAGCGGTCATAGAAAGAAAGGCTTCGACAAGAACGAAAAGGGAAGTAGGAGAGGCAGAAATAGTGGGAGACGTATTTGGAGCGATGTTTCCTATGTTAGGTTTAATACTTAACGATGTTAAGATCAGGAGACTAGCTACAGTAGTAGATAGATTATCTGCAAGTACTGCAAGGTCATTAATGTTAATAGAAGGTGAGATGCAATCGATTAGAGCAATGGTTCTTCAGAATCGACTTGCTCTTGATGTAATATTAGCAAAAGAAGGCGGAGTTTGTAAATCTTTGAAGGTTCAGGAATGTTGTACTTATATTCCTGATAATTCAAAACCACTTGAGAAGGTTATAAGAAACATTACACAGATTCATCAAGAAATCGAAGATTTGACAAAAATAAATGTTTGGGAAAAAGTAGGTAAAGGAGTAGGAAAGGTTGGGAGTTGGTTTGCCAACTTTGGCAAAAGTATTATATGGTACATATTAAAACCTGTATTAATAGTATTAATTTGCATAATCACATTATTAGGGTTTGTGAAACTATATAAATGGTATAGGACGAATCGGTTACAAAGATCTATGAGAGAGCAGGAAAGGAGATTGGCTGCTTTACAAGATCAACAGTATAAAAGTTTGAGAGCACTTGAAATGATGAAAAGAGGAAATGATGTAACTAGTTCGGTTTAAAAGGTGTTATTCAAATTGCTTTTAGTGATGACTCCTAAAAGTCATCAAAGGGGGGAACTGAGAGAGCCCAATTTGAATGGAATGTATATCGTAGTCATATTTAGACGCATCTATTATAAACGTAGGGATGAAATGTATATCGTAACGTGAAGTGGATGTCTATAGTGTAAAAGTCAACGGAAAGTGACGACATGGTATAGGAAATGTATAACTATATTCACTTTAGAATGTATTAGATTTAGAAGGCTGTATGTACATGTAGTGGGCTAGTGTAGAAATGCTTACGAACAAAAGAACGTGCAAAGTGAAATTCATGTACGTGTGTAACTTTAAATGCAGAAACGGCAAGAGAAATGTAACATGGAGAAACGTGCAGAGAGCATACATAACGATGTAACCAATGAGAATATAAAGTTATGTTCCATGTATACGTAATTTATATTCTATGTATTAAGGTTATACTCTACGAAATTGTATTTAGCTAAGATGTATTTACACATGAACGAAGTATTTGGTGAATACGATTATATATAAATGTATGTTAAAGGTTATACAGTGGAGAAGAAGTTTGTAGGAATGCTAGAAGAGTTTAGGTCATTTGTGATTATAACCTGAATGACCAAGGGTTCGCAAGAGTGTAGTCCATGTTGGTAATTTAGTGGGCTCACAGGAGTCGTGAATAGTTTTCACTTGAAGGTGCGAGCCGAAGAGTCTAGCATTTGTTAGATTTAAAGTGACAAATGTCGAACGAAGTTTATTGCCTAAACAGGAGAGGAGGCGATTGGAATTTGAGCTTTGTTTTGAATGACCATTCACAGGATCTAGTAAGGTCAGAGAAAGAGTTATAATGTTAAGGTCTTGTTTAAGGTTATTTGACTTTGGATGGAAATGTCAACTAAAAGTCGCCAACAAGAAGATGAAGATGACATCTAAGGAGAAGGGTCAATCTAACGGACGACGCAAAGAGATGAAGCAATGGAAAGAGCCAGAAACTGACATCATCGGGGAAAGTCCGAGGTGGGCGTCAAGGGGCGTTCCACCCACACTGTGATTGTGTATTTTAGGGACAGCACCCCGGGGAGAAGATAGCGAAGGCGAAAGCGAAGAGCTCAGAGAGAGAGAACAGCGAGAGGCAAGTTAGAAGGGTAGATGCCTTGAGCAGATGCGCTGAGAGAGATCAGAGCGCAAGGGAGCAGTAGGCCGAGGACCCTTAGAAGAGCGGATGGGTAGGCAGAGAGGGTACTGCTTCTTAAACTTAAGTTACCTTTAGAGGCTAAGAGAGTTTGAACTTCTTTGGAAGTCAAACTGCTGACACCTTTTTAGGGTACCAAGGAACTTGCGAAATAGGGATGTCACCTAGTATAGAGTAGGGACAGATTTAACCTGATTATTTTCTCTTTCTGTAGATGACGCAAAGGAACCACTTCATATCGAAGCTTTAAATTGCTGATTAAGGAACTGATTTTGTATTCTTTGTATACCTTGAGATTTACCTTGGGAAGATTGTATTCGCATTCAAATTTGACTTTTATATAAAAACCTTAAAACTTTATCAGTTGTAAGTGGTTCTTCAGAGTGGCGTCAGTTAATGGGGTTTAACTAACCTATGTGGGAGTTGTCTTTTACTCAATGACAGATACTAGCGGTCCAAATCACGAATGAGATAAATTATTAATTCGATCATAAATTGATACCAAAATCTCATTCCCCGCAACAGTATGACGCATCATGGCGCAAGGAGTTACAGATACGTCAGTATTTCTATCGTATCTGTATGGCACAAAAGTGACGCATTGCTGGAGTGTGTCACAAAAGTGACGCAACTCCAGCAATGTGCCCTTTCACATGGGGCAAGCCCCATGTGCAAGGCCAGCGTCACAGCTGGGATACAAAATTGACTCATTTGTGTCCTAGAAGTGGTGCAGTGAAATCTTATAGATTTCACTGCGTCACTTCCATGACCCTTTCTTGCGTCAAAAAGCCCTCCTTGCATACATTATACCTGGAGCAGGTATAATGTGGCGCAGGGGTTTACAAAGTGACGCATCTACCTAGATGCATCACTTTGTAAATATGGCGAACAAGGTGCATTTTTTATGCCACTGGTGCGTCACAAAAATTGACGCACCGGCGGCGTAAAAGTGACGCATAGCCTCATAAATGAGGCCCTATGTGGATATGGGCTGGCACTAGTTCAGCACTAATATGGGATCTAAAATCAATGGCAAAATCTGCCAAGCGAAAACCTTTTAATACTCAGCAAGGTCAGTGTGCGCCAAATAAACAAACAAGCCCAACTTCGATGCACTCTTATGTCGAAAGGAGCGAACTAACAATGAAACAATGCAACAAGTCCAGATATGACTGGGTCACACACCTGCTGCAGTTGGTGAATAAGACGAACCTCAAAAAGTGGCAGATCGTGGGTAGAATCATTTAATCAGGGATGGTTGTGTGTGCTGTTGACATTTATTTGCATAAGTTAATTATAACCATTGCATTACAATAAAATAACAATTAAAAAGGAACCATTGGTCGTGACAATTATAAGTTCATATAAGTGCAATTGTTTTGTGCCGTCATATGACTCGGGGCAGGTGTCGCTCTTGTTTCACTACGACCGGTCCCATGGGGGAGTGCCACCACCGGGCTCTTCAAATTTCCAGATCTTGTTTCCTTTCCATTCTCCTCGTGGGTATTAGTTTTCTCGTGAGGTGCTTGGGCTTTGCAGCTTTATGGGAAATTATAACAGATTTTTGTGGGTTATGGTGCAAATGTTATGTTCCATCATGCGCCCCAGTGGCTAGTTCTCATATTCATGTAGCTCTGGTTTCGGCCCCGGAGGAGGATGACACCCGTCTGGCTCGTTGATTGTCCATATCTTCCTTCATTCCTGTTCTCCTCAAACACCACGTTTACTGTTGTTGGTATTAGCGATGGGTTTTTGTCCTAATATCATGTTAAGGGCCCAGTCCCGAGTAAAACATTAATCTTGTTTTGGGTGAAAACTCTAAGGAACGGGATAAAAAATTTCTAGGTTTTACCTCGCCCATCATTGCACGTTATGGTCAATCAATCAATCAATCAAGATATTTGTATAACGCGCTACTCACCCGGAGGGTCTCAAGGCGCTTGGGGGGAAGAGGGGTGTCCGCTACTGCTCGAACAGCCAGGTCTTCAGTTGCTTCCTGAAGGAGAGGTGGTCTTGGGTCAGACGTAGGCGGATGGGGAGGGAGTTCCAAGTCTTGGCTGCTTGGTAGGAGAAGGATCTTCTTCCAGCGGTGGCTCTTCGAATGCGTGGAACGGCGGCAAGGGCGTGGCTGGTCCATTGTAGCTGGCGGGTGGGAGTGTAGAAGGTCAGGCGGTTGTTGAGGTACCTGGGGCCCAGGTCGTGGAGGGCCTTGTGCACGTGGGTGAGGAGTCGGAACGTGATTCTCTTGCTGACGGGGAGTCAGTGCAGGTCTCTCAGGTGTCCGGAGATGTGGCTGTGTCGGGAGATGTCCAGGATGAGTCGTGCGGAGGCGTTCTGGATGCGTTGGAGTCTTTTCTGTAGTTTGGCTGTGGTTCCGGTGTAGAGGGTGATTCCGTAGTCCAGTTGGCTGGTGACAAGTGCCTGGGTGACCGTCTTCCTGGTTTCGGTGGGGATCCATCTGAAGATCTTTCGGAGCACGCGTAGGATGTTGAAACATGATGATGAGACAGCGTTGACTTGTCTGGTCATCGAGAGGGAGGAGTCCAGGATGAAGCCCAGGTTGCGTGCGTGGTCCATTGGTTTGGGTGCGCTGCCCAGGGCAGGGGGCCACCAGGAGTCGTCCCAGGCAGAGGGTGATGATCCAAGGATGAGGACTTCCATCCTCATGGGTAAAACCCAGACAGAGTTCTGCCTTTTAAAAGCAGGTTAAATTCCTGCTCTGTAAAGGGGAAAGTATGAGGAGACACATGCAGTACTTCAATATTTTTATGTTATTCCTTATTACCAGGTCAAACACAGAACTGCACCGAAATGGTGGAGTCATAACACACTGAAATAGCAAATTGGGATACAGACTTACCATCCCATTATTACAGCTCAAATCGTGGTTAGCCCCTATATGTGAAACGCGTTGTTTAAGTGCGCTAAAAGCTTTCAGAATTGGGCCCACAGGAAGCAATATAAATATGTTTTCATCACAGTGACTGTGTATGTGAAACAATCACATACTGTATGCATGCCAGCACGTTTTAATAAATTCCGCATGCTGCATTATTGAAAGTCTCGACTTTCAGGCTGGCGAGTGCCCAAGCTGACAAACCAAACTTGAGGCTGGCAGTGGAACGCAAATCTGCCCTTAATCACTCTCAGTTCATTCATTCACCAGGGCATGACGTTAGAGAGCACTGGGCGGCCTCTTACTGACTGGCATAAGGTCAAGAACTTAAAGCATCTCAGGGCACAGAGCCTTTAATGAGGGTGGCACTCTGCCTCCCCGAAGAAAAGCCCCTTGTAACTCTTTGGAGTTTATGCACCAAATGCAGCCAGGGAAATTCTATATTTCTGAGGAAACCCTCAGAAATGAACTTGTGATTCTACTGGTTACTCAGTGGGTGGGAAGTAATACCAGGCCGAATAGCAGCCATCTTGGATTGGGTTCCCGAGGGGATTTTGTTCCACAGTTTCTGATGCAAAGGCTATTGCACCGTTTCACTGAAATATATATTTAGACTGAAAGTCTATGCTTTTAGTGCTTTGTAGACTCTCGAAAGTTACACGCTCAGTGCAAATGACCTGTATGTGACCTTGTCTGTTTAAAACGATTGCCATGTTTTCTGTCCTACGGTAAAGGCCATTTCAACTGAGCAAGTATGTGCAACTTTTTCAGCTACTTTCTCTTGTTGTTTTGTGCCACTTTAATCCCGCTTATTTGCATTACCCAGTACTCTTTTTAAAGAACGGAAAAAAGCTGTGCTACTGTGCAGTTATATCTAATACAGTGTATTCATTTGCGCATTTCAAATGCATTGAATACATTTGAGCAAACAAGAAAGATCAATGTCATACAAAACTTTTTGTTTTCTTCATTGAATTTCGTTTGGGAACATTGCATTGTAATCATATAAAATGTGTCTATTTTGGTATTACTTCTTTCAGATATAATTTTTTTAATCATTTGAATGGTACTCAGTACGTTCTCGAAAATTTCTCATGGAATGGCGTAGAGTCCACTGGCTTGGCATAGAGTGGTGTGGAGTGACATACAGTGGAGTTGAGTATAGTTGAGTAGAGTGAAGTAGAGTGGCGTACAGTGGGATGGTGTTGAGTGGCTTGGGGTGGCATACAGTACAGAGGCATAGAGTACAGTGGCATATAGTGCAGTGGTGTAAAGCAGAGTGGTGCAGAGTAGAATATAGTAGTGTAGTGTGCCTTAGTGTACAGTGGTGCACAGTGGCATAGAGTAGAGTGGCATAGATTAGAGTGAAGTGAGATAGACTAGAGTGCCGTAGAGTAGAGTGTTGTAGAGTAGAGAGGCATACAATGTGTGGTAGATTGAAGTGGGGTAGAATAAAATGTGGTGTAGTAGAGTGGCGTAGAGTACAGTGGTGTACAGTAGTGTGGCGTAGAGTAAAGTGGGGTACTGTGAAGTGGGGTAGAGTAGAGTGGCATTGAGTGAAGTGGTGTTGAGTGAAGGGGAGTAGTGTGAAGTGGGGTAGAGTGGGTGGAGAACAGTATCATGGCATAGAGTACAGTGGAGTAGAGTGTAATTGCATAGAGTACAGTGCTGCAGAATTGAGTACAGTGGTGTAGAGTTCAGTTGTGTAAACTAGAGTGGTGTAGAGAAGGGTACAGTGGTGTGGAGTGCAGTTAGGTAGAGGGAAGTGGGGAGAGGACAGTGGGGTAGAGTAGAATGGCATAGAGTTAAGTGGACAGAGTGAAGTGGCGTAGAGTAGAGTGGGGTAGAGTAGAGTGCCGTAGAATGGAGTGAGGTCAAGTGAAGTGGCGTAGAGTAGAGTGGGGTAGAGTAGAGTGCCGTAGAATGGAGTGGGGTCAAGTGAAGTGTGGTATAGTAGAGTGGAGTAGAGTTGAGTGGCATAGAATACAGTACCATAGAGTAAAGTGTGCTAGAGTTTATTGGAGTATAGTAGAGTGCTGTAGAGAAGAGTAGCATACAATATAAATAGCATAGAGTGAAATGGGGTATGAATAGAGATGTTGAGTGTAGAGTATACGGGCGTAGAGTGCAGTGGCTTACAGTAGAGTGGTGCAGAGTAGATTATAGTGGCATAGAGTGCAGTGGCATACAGTAGAGTTGAGTCGAGTGACAGAGTGGAGTCAAGTAGAGTGGGTTTGAGTGTGGTAGAGTAGGGTGGCTTAGACTGCAGTGGTGTCGAGTGGCATACAGTAGAGTGAAACAGGGTAGAATAAAGTGGTGTAGAGTGAAGTAGGGTGGGGTGAATTGGGGTACAGTGCAGTGGCGTAGTGTAGAGTAGCATAGAGCGCAGTGATGTAGAGTAGAGTGCAGTAGTGTAGGGTGCTGCGGTGTAGAGCAGACTACATAGAACCAAGTGGGGTATAGTTAAGTGGTTTAGAGTGAAGTGGGGTAGCATAGAGTGGCAAAGAGTAGAGTAGAGTAGAGTGGCATAGAGTAAAGATTGGGGTATAGTACAGTGGTGTAGAGTGAAGTGGGGTAGAGTGAAGTGGTATACAGTAGAGTGGAATAGAGTGAAATGGGATAGAACAGAGTGCTGCAGAGTACAGCCTGGCTGATGAGGGTTATGAACCCGAAACCGGTCCCAAGATGCTTGTTTCCGGTCCAGGGAAGACATGGCTTGGCAGTTCGGGCTGGACTGTTCCCATGAGGCACAGGGTCAGACTGATTTTCATATGGACATGTCTGAACTGCGCTGGTGGAGTGAGCTAAAGAATGATGATGGATTAAACCCAGATCAGTTGACTAGGGGTGAGTATTTGATTGGTTCAAATTCTCCATCCATTATCCCTTTTGGTATCGCTGTGTAAAGTAGACTGGCATACAGTAGAGTTGTGGAGCGTGAAGTGGGGTAGAGTGAAGTGCTAGAGAATGAAATGGGCAGCCGTGGTCCGTGCAAGTAACAGCGGTGGGGCTGGGTGGTGGAGGGATTCCGACGGACGAAGAAGGAAAATTTATTATTTATTTAATTTTCCCTCTGCACTGTTCTTCGAAATCTCTCCCCCCCTGGCCTTTCCCGCCCCACCTCTGTTAGCTGCACGGAGCGCAGCTGTAGAGTAGAGTGGCGTACAGTACAGTGGTGCAGACTAGAGTGCAATGGCGAAAAGTGGAGTACAGTAGTGTAAGTACAGTGGCATAGAGTGGAGTGGCATTGAGTGGCTTGGAGTGGGGTAGAGTGCATTGGCGTATAGTGATGTGGTGTACCATAGATCAGCATAGAGTGAAGTGAGGTACAGTGAAGTGGGGTAGAATGAAGTGGAGTATCGTGCAGTGGCGTAGAGTAGAGTGTGGTAGAGTAGAGTGGGGTAGATTGAAGTGGGTAGAGCAGGGTGGATTGGAGTAGAATGGCGTAGAGTAGAGTGGCCTTGTGTGCAGTGGTGTAGAGTGCCGCTGCATACAGCAGAGTGGTGCAGAGTTGACGTGGAGTGGCATAGAGTGGAGTGGGGTAGAGTGGCGTCGAGTGTGGTAGAGTAGAGTGACTTAGAGTACAGGGGCATCAATAGCAGTGGTGTAGTTACAGTGACATACAGTAGAGTGAAGCAGGGTACAATGAAGTGAGGTACAGTAGACAGGCATAGAGTACAGTGGTGAAGAGTAGCATAGAGTGCAGTGGTGCAGAGCAGAGTGAAGTGTTGTAAAGTTCAGTGCTGTAGAGCAGAGTACAGTAGAGTGGAGTACAGTGACGTAGAGTGATGTGGAGTTAAGTGGCTTGGGGTGGTGTAGAGTGCAGTGGCATTGAGTAGATTGGTGCAGAGTAGAGTAGAGCGGCATAGAGTGCAGTGAGGTACAGTAGAGTAATGTAGAGGGAAGTGGGGTACAGTGAAGTGGGGTAGAGTGGAGTGGCGTAGAGTAGATTGGGGTACAGTAGAGCGCATAGAGTGAACTGTGGTAGAGTGAAGGGGTAGAGTATAGTAGCATAGAGTAGGGTGGCATAGAATGAAGCAGAGTAGAGTGAATTGGGGTAGAATAGAGTGGGTACAGTAGAGTGGCACAAAGTACAGTGGAATAGAGTGCAATTGTGTACAATAGAGTGGTGCACAATAGAATACAGCCTAGGAGAACAAGGGTACCACGAAAAGCGAACCTGGGGTTATAATATGTATAAAGAGAACAATGGTTCAAGGGTGGCCTCATGAGGTCCATTGCAACAGGCCCCACAGGGGGGTGGTGTGTAAATAATTTAAACTAGATAATTAATCATAAAGGGAGCATGATTGTTGGGAAACATATATGGTTTATTTTCAATGGTTAACATTCGGATCTTAAGATATTGTCAGGTGCTCACATAAGTGAAAAGTGCATATTGTGACAGAGTGAGGGTGAACTAAGAAACATAACATCACAATTACAACACAATGGGAACTCCACATGAATATGTACAAAGGAAGGGGTTTCTGTTGTGAGGAGCGACGCCGTTTCGATCTTTTAATTAGTTAAGATCATCTTCAGGACAGAAAAGTGAGCAATCTGAAATTCCATTGGGGTGGGGATTTTGACCTTAGTCACTAAGGTGGTACCGGACAGACTCACATGGGTTGCTGTGGTTTCAAGAGTGGTCTGAAGTAGCGACACGATGGTCCTGCTTCCAATCGGATAACGAAGTACTGTACACGTTCTGCTCCTGATGGAAATGATCAGGATCACCAGACTCAAGCTCTGGCACAAAGTAGGGTGAGTTCAGTACACATCAGAGAGTCTACTGCCTCTCTCTTCTTCAGGTTGCTGCTTCAGAGTCTTTTCCTGTAATTTGAGGTTATTCTATACTCAACCAGTGGAGATAGCCAATCTTTCTGCTTCTGGTCGCAGCTTCCCAGGTGTATAGAGGTCTTCTAAGTCTGGGCACCCTTTAAAGTTCTCGAATATTTATTGCGTGGAATGTGGTATGATGGAATCGTATTTTGATGTGTGCCATAATGTTTAGCAGTAAAACATATGGAACAGTGGCTAGTGGAGATAGAATAGACTAGTGTATAGCTTTGTGATGCCTTAGATTGGATGGCAGCCAGCTAGATTCTGTCATTTAAAGAGGTGAATGAACCCCCTAGGAATCCTGAATAAACTAACATATTTGCCAGTGTGAATACTGTCAACTCAACTTGACCTCCAACAATATGTTTTTTATAAACAAATATAGACCCTATATACTCATTCTTGTATCAACTCCACTAAGTGGTGACAGGTGGTGTTAAACCAGCACTTTTGCGGACCAACAAAGCCATTTATTCCAAAGTTACAATGTCACTCCATTTGCAATACATCTGAGGTCCATCATCACAAGATCCCTAGTTAGCTTTGCCCCAAAGCGGAAGCTGAATGCTTCATGAATACTCAAAAACCCTATAAATGCCACATACCTAAAAGAAATCTGAGATCAGCTGAAGCTTGCATTTCTGGAATTAAAAGAGTCCGTATTGGTGGCTGCTTCTTCCGTTTCTTGGCAGCTAAAATGTGGAATTCTCCTCTCCTTCGGAATAGGCAAAAACATCTGACACGTCTTTTCGCAAGATTCTAAAAACATGATTTTGTAGACCAACCTGGATCAGGATTCTTTTATTTCTCCTCCACATTGTAGGACTGAAACCTTAGCGCTGGGATATGTCAGTTTGAAGAAGCTATGTGCTTGATAAATCCTCTGATTATATTTATTAAATGGTCAAACACTTCCATGAAACCATATCCCAGTGTCTTCAGGCATATGGTGCTGTGACACAAGGAAGCCCCACCTACCACCCTTTCTGATCAGTCAATCATTGAGTAAGAAAAGACATCAGCTTGAGCTCCAAGACACAGACCAGTTGTATCATCACAACCACAATTCTCAGCAAAGGCCACTGAAGGTAAACACTCCAGCAAGCGCAGACCATATCTTGTACTACAGCGTCACGATTCATCAAGCCTCAAACTGTTCCGAAGTCCTACCAAGCTTAGTCACAGTAGTCAGCAGGACGAGTAAAGGGTGGTGACCCCATCTTCCCTGGAATGCCATTGTGGAAACGGAAAGTCTCTCCTGCCATCCCCCTCTCCATGAATGTCACTTCACCAAAATGCCACCAAGTAGCAGAAAGTGACATTACACGCCATTCATCTTTGACTTTTACTCACATACACAAGCTAACACAAGCTAACACATGCACACATAATGACACACTCGCTCTCAAAAAACAAGCTCTCAAAAAACAAACTCTCACCCGCAAGAATGCATACAACATATATTTTAAAGCATTTTTATGCTTACCTAAGCTGCCAGGAAGGGTCTCATTCCATCTAATTGTAATCCAGTTTTATTACACTCATTGTGAATAATATTTTTTTTTACAGAAAACAAGAAAGTGTTGCTCCAACTGATGTTCATAAGGAGCAGACGCGCTCCAGTTCCTGGCACTGGTTTTGCCACCTCTGAGGCCAGGGGTCGCAAAGGCAGTGCCAGGGGTTCCCATGAGACCACTAAAGGACGTCAATACCCCTCTCACTCCCCTTCCCTTTCCCTTCTCTTTTACTATATTCCTACCTTTCCCTCTCGCTCTGCCTCTCTCGCCCAATTCTGACACTAGTAGTCATGATTTTATAATAGGATCAACAGCACCACAAGCGGGGCAGATTTACAGGAACTGGCGCATCCCTGCTGTAATACCGCGTGATGCAGTCTAGTGTTTGGGGGTGGAATATAAGGAAGGAACAGGAACGGGAGGAGCCAGGGGAGGGACTCGGGGGCAGTTAGAGTAGAGACGGGAACGTGATGAGTTGTGAGAATAAAGGCTCTATTAAAAGTATACTATTTGTCTGTTGTGATTCACAGCACGACACTAATCTGGCGACGAGAGTGGGATGGTGTAGTCTGCCATCACCTGAACTCCTGAAAAGAAAGGTCCCGTCCTGGGCAGCACACTAGAGGGAGTTGCAGTCGTGACACGTGTGCCCCCTGCCGAAATCGCCACCTAAAGTAGAACTGCCAGCGGTAGATGCCTGCTACTCCGTGATCAGCTGGTCGCGTGGAGCCCCGCTGAGTAAGCGCTATCGAACGCTGACATTGCCCGGTGGAGTAGAGCAGTCGAGCGCTGGAATCGGGTGCCCACCCCGGATGCGTGCAGCTGAGCTCGCAGCAGAAGAAATGAAGATCGAGAGCCCACCCCATCCTACCTGTTTGCTCCGGTGCACAGGGAGCACGTGGAGGTGCCGCTGGAGGTGGGGACCGGCTGCCGGTGAATGCCGTGTGAGCAAACGTGAGCCTGGAAGATTGAATGAGTTCAAATCTCGTGAGACACGAGATTTCCAAAGCGGCGGCCATCTTAGAGTCAGGCAGTGTGCTCCCATCCCCTGTCAGGGATCCAAGGCGGCCATCTTAGAGTCAGGCAAAGCAGAATTTGGAGACAAGCATTGGCAAATACAAGAAACTAGCATTGCCACATACAAAACAAGCATTGGCAAACAGAAGAAAACAAGCACTGGTCAACCTAAGGAAACAAGCATTGATAAACGCGAGGAAACAAGCATTGTCAAATGCAAGAAAACAAACATTGGCAAATGTAAAAAAAAACCAAGTAAAGGCAACAATAAAGACAAACAAGCACAAGCTACGGCTAGAGGTGAAAAAAGTAAACAAGCACAAGCGAATACAAGAGTCAACACAAACAAGCACAAGCAAATGCAAGTGGTACAAGAAAACAAGCACAAGCAAATACAAGACATAAATGAAGACAACGGTAAATAACGACAAGCAGGCAATAAGGAAACACAACAAGCACAAGACAGTGCATATCTCTAATGCGACAAACACAAGCAAATGCAGATCCGGAACACAACAAGCACGATAAAGGCAAGTACTAAAGCAAACTTTCAACACTACGTGAAGAGAAATAATTAAAATAAAGAAGCTGAGAAAATAAATGATCCAGAAGCATGAGTAGACATATATCAAGGAAGCCGTCTATCATCAACTAAGTCATTGGATAACCTGCACTAGTACGGGAAAAAACGCAAGAACAAGATGTCAACGTTACCAGGTATCATCGCGGAAGAGCCCTCACCCACCTGCAGCTAGCACACAACACTAAAGAAAGTGGAAATTTGCTGAGCCACGAGTCATGCATAGTGTAGCTGAGTGGTAGCCATTCTGAACTCAAGAAATCCAAGCCTCACTCACTGAAGCATACCGAGGTAGTTGCGAATCCTACCAACCTCTAAGGAAACAACTAGATCAAGGATCGCGGCCGGAGAGGGTCAGCAAAGAAGACGGGAGGCAAAGGAAACAGTCCTGTGACCGTAGAAGATCAAAATCTTCCTCCCTCATGGCGGTGGGAAAAGCAACACAACGATCCAATCCCTGCATTGAAGTGCCACCCCCAGGGACCCAGACTGACATTCAGAGCTTGGGTCCTAAATGGAGCCAGTGGCTGGAATCGCTGGATGATTTTCTTGATGCCACCGGTGAGCGAAGAGATGGAAAATGTCGGATACTACTCCTCCAGCTGGTGGGTCATGAGGGCCGACGCTTAATCAGAACATTTTCTGAAAAGGACACAGAGACCTATGAAAGACTCCAAGAGATGCTACTCGCCCATTTCAACGCAAAGGAAGACGTGGATCATGAACGCATCGCCTTCAACACAGCACGGCAGGAACCAGGAGAATCATTGCCAAACTTCATCACCCGGTTGCAAAGTCTGGTACAATGCTGCCACTTCAACACATTTACAAATGAGGACGCAGTTCGTCTCCGGGTAATCGAAGGCTGTTCAAGTTCTAATACAAAGCGCAAGATTCTTCGAGGGCATTGGTCGCTAAAGGAAATCATCAGGAAGGCCGAAGTTGGAGAGCGGGTCAAAGCAAGAGAAATATCAAAAAAATTGCACCTAAGTGCAAGACACCAAGATACCAGGAAAGAGACATCTCTCATGTCTGTGAATAAAGCCCAAGAAACAAACAAAAACAGAAACAGGGAGGGTGAAGACAGATGAGAGATAAGACAACGGGAGAGACAAAGTGACAGGAAATACTCTGACTCAACAACACAAAAGACAGGGATGATCCAGGATTGCGACAGCTTCACTGATACAACCTCAAGGAGTTATTCAACCTCAAGGAGTCATTCAACATATGGTGCAAACGATTCTGAAGCAGATGAAGTGTCAAGTGGGACAGCTCGCACCAATGGACCAGATGACAGCCTGCCCAACAAATGTGCAAGAAAGGCAAACTACCGAAGACTGGACCAGCCACGTCAACACTGGAAATCGGTACATGATCACACCTGTAACACAGATGTCAGTGCACAAAACAAGAGGGAAGAAGAAGCAAACCGCATAAGACGGACTGATCCACTCAGACACCGGAAATGGGAAAACAAACGCATCCACGACATCCGAGACAATGAAGAAACTGAGAGGAAGCCATTATCATCACACGAGAGAGGCAGAGACAAAATACCCTTGGATCAAACACAAGAAATAAATATGTGGTTATCAAACAACCTCTCCAGTGAGATGACACCGAAGTCACTTCGAGAAAGGCACCCGGAGAAATATCCCAAAGAGAAATCCGACTTTAGGAGCAACTCGTCACGACCTACCTGTTTTAGAAATCCTCCATTCAAGGCACACTCAAAGGAACGTTATCAAAGAAAATCGACAAAAGACTCCTCCGATTTAGAAAGCACATCTGTCCGATCCCTCGAGTCGATCGAGACATGGTCCCGATGACGGCCATGGCGTCAACCACCCGAACACACCCTAGAATCAAAGGACATCCTTCCCATCAAGAGCAACACATCTCACGCCGATATCTCTGAATACTCAATCACTCCCCAAGACAACCTGTCATGTCAGTCGCAGGTACATCAAGACATAAATATTATACCTTCGTCCCTGATGGGGTCAGCGAGGCTGACTCAAAGGGCCTACAGAAGGAAAACAGATATAGTGGGCATTACCCACCGGATGGGAAAGGACTATCCAGTCACTCTGCAAGGAAAGCCAGACGTGTTCACAGAGACAGATAATCATCGGATGAGAGAGAAACATACACATGCCCATTCAGTCAAAGGGTTCACCAGTCCCAAACGCGAGTGGGAGAGGGTGAGACAACCAGAGGCAGCGAATGAGTCCCGAACCAAACTAAGATGATCTCCTCAGATAGTGCCTTACCGTCTGGTATACATGGCTTTGACAGGAGGGCAGTGTTGCTCTCGACCGGACAAGACAAAAGGAAGTAAAATTATATGCGGGTGCTCGGAAGAGAACCAGAACAACATCCCCTCATGAAGGAGATCGAGCGTCAATCGAACAAGAGCGACAAAGGAAGACAGACTGCCGACATCAAGCTGAGTCTTTCACAGTCACCCCAGAAACTGAAGTTGAATGGATTACCCAGAAGCTGATTGGAAACCACCACGAACCTGAGCACAAGAGGACCACACGAGACGTCTCGCAATTTCAAAGATTCTCTCCTGTAGTAAAGGATGCTCTCGTCAAGGCGACAGAAAGCCACACAACGGAAATGAAGATACGTCTCCATAGCTTAAACGGGCGGCCCGCGGACCTGTGTGGCTGATTAAGGAACTATAAACATGTTGGAAGTCAATTTTATTTTTGTCAAGAAAGGGGGAGAAGTAATACCGCGTGATGCAGTCTAATGTTTGGGGGTGGAATATAGGGGAGGAACAGGAACGGGAGGAGCCAGGGGAGGGACTCGGGGGCAGTTAGAGTAGGGATGGGAACGTGATGAGTTGTGAGAATAAAGGCTCTATTAAAGGTATACTATTTGTCTTTCGTGATTCACAGCACAGCACGACACTACACCTGCATATCAGCAGGGATGCGCCAGTTATTGTGCGCCACGGCTCCGCCACCATGGATGCGCCACATTTACAATGCGGCGCACCATGGAGCAAAAACGGCACAGATGCATGACGCAACTGTACCTTAAAGGCGGCGCATTGCTGGAGTTGCGTAGCAAGCACGATGCAGCTCCAGCAATGCTCTGCGGGGCCTTATCTTTGCAATGCTGCGTCAATCTTTACTTCTGACGCAGGGCTTTACAACGTGACGTATCTCTTAGATGCGTCACGTTGTAAAGACCCGCACCATCACATCTCTTTTGCGCCGCCGCTGCGTCACAAAAGTGACGCAACAGCAGCGTAAGAGAGGCGCAAGGGGATTGTAAATCTGCCCCTGCATGTTTGGAGAGCTAAAAAAGTACCCATACACACCAGGGCGTGTGCTGCCCATCCGGGGTCCTCTTCACGCACCGCAAAGGCTCTCCCCCCTTATCAGCTGTTTGATCACCTTAAAGGAGTTTGAATCTCCTAAGTTGTTGAGATTCGATTATTGTGCAGGAAATGTGAGCATGAAAAGCTTCATAGAGTCAAAATGAGCCTTAGTTTTCCCTTATTTAAATCAACAATGAATTCAAACGTGTTAAGAAATATAAAAAGATTCCTTTCCTGTAAGTAGGACCAGGAATTTGATTTCTGTAACATTTTGATGGTCTTCAAGCAGATCATGAAGAATACTCTGTGGTTGTGGTGAGCCAATTGCTTTATTTATTGTTCATAGTGTCCACTGTTCACAGAAATCGCTTTTACTGTAGAGCTTTGCTTATGCAATAATATATAAAATACTCGGCTTAAACAGAGAGCTCACTTTAGTCTTGTGTGGGCGTTTTGTGTTTTCTTAATAATTCACTCTCTTTGAGCCCCCGACTACTCGTGGTCAATTTACAAGCGATGTTTAGATAAACTGTGGCTATCTTTGCTACGTTAAAGACATGCTAGGGCCCACTGGACAGGGCAGTGGCGTGATTGGCTGCTCAGTGGCAGCAGACAAGGCTGGCTTTAGTGCTGATGGTACCTGGTGCGATAATCACTTTTGGCGCCGCTTGTCCCATGACCACATCCTCTGATTCTCCCCCCACCACCTGCAAAAGTGCCCCTCATCGCTCCTATCATAAGATATTGCTAAACACAGCGCCCCCTTGAGGTCACAGCGCACCTCTCAACAGGTCAGCACCCAGTGGGGCTGCACAAGTTGCACTGCCCTAAAGGCGCCCTGGCAGCAGAAATCTATCCATGGCTATCATATGGACCATGGCGTTTACAACTGATTCCATAACATTGTGGTGCAACAACGTTACTCCCGCTTTCAAGAATTGTGCACTGTCCACAACTCACAGCCCTTTCTACTACTCACACAAGCAAATTAGAGAAACGGGTGCGAGTCATGGAGATTTAACAATGTAACTAAAGAGGGTGTCTGCCAACCGCCCACGTGTTGAACACTGGCTTCATGAATAATTTAGCAGCACACATAATTTGCTTAAAATCAATGATGTAAAGCAATGCGAATGCTAAATGACCAGATCACATTGTATATAAAGAAAGATTATCAGATGACTTCAGGTCACCAACGACGCAGTGCAGCAGTCAGGGCGGAGGGGTTGGGGTGGGATCTTTACCAGACATCCCTTTACCAATCATGCTTTGACCATGAAAATGCATAGTAAAGACATGCGTGGTAAAGGACTGCATTGTTGAGACGCATTCGTTTTTCAGGCTGTGTTGTAGAGGCATGAACAGTTTGGCAATGGGTGCCTCTGTTATACAACCACCCCTACCCTCCTTCCCCCTGCCCTATGTTGTCTGTGCGCAGGCCCCTTCTCCCTCGTTCTCACCCACCATGTTCTGTGGACCTGCCAGTGTCCATCTTATCTGCTCTGAGTGTTCTGTTGAACTGGGACTGTCTCTCACCCCTGCCCAGCATGGTCAGATGTCTGCGCCTGTCCCTGGCACCGCCACCCCTATCCCCTCCCTCCTGTCCTCCGTGGTCATATTTGCTGCCACTCCCTTCTACCCTCCATTATCTATTGTGCTGCAACTGCTCCTTCTGCCTGCCCTGCATTGTCTGTTATGAAGATCCTTTCCCTGCCCCCTCTTGTGTGTGCCCAGCCCCTACCCTTCCCTTCTGTCCACCATAGTCATTTGTGTATACCCCTTTACCCTCCCTCCTGCCCACCATAGTTGTTGTGCTACCACTAACCCTCCCGCTTGCCATACATGGTCTTCTGTGCTGCCACAGCCCCTCCCACTTGCTTTGTGTGGTCTGCTGGCCTTCCCTGACCCCTACCATCCCTCTGTTGTCTGTGTGTATCCCATTGGAAGCTAGAGATGTATTATGCTTCCAGTCTCTATCGCCCTTGTCCTTGATGGTCAGCTTGCTGCTCTAGCCCTGCCCTCTGTTTTCCATGTGCAGGCCTTTATCACCTCCCTCCTGCCCTTCATGGTACATTATGCTGCAACTGTCCCTCCTGTCTGTCTGGTATGGTCAGCTTGCTGCCATTGCCTCTTTCCCCTCTGCTCTCTGTTTTCCATGGGCATGGCCCTGTCCCCTTCCTATTGCTTTCCATAGTTCGTTGTGCTTCACTGCCATCCTGCTTGGCCTGTATGGTGTATTGTGCCGCTGCAACCCCTGACACTTGCCATGTAAGGTCAGTTTAGTGCCCGTGCCCATCACCCTCCTGTCGTTTGTTGTCAGAGTCCATGTCCCCACCCCATTCTGCTTGACCTGTGTGATCCAATGTACCATACTTGTCAATATTTTGAACTTGGTAAGAGGGAGATTTTGGAGAAGAAAACCTGGGGAACGGATTTTTCCCATTTACTGAAATTTAAAAAGAGGAGATTCTAGGCAGAAGGCAGACAAAATAAAGCCCTTTTGGGCTTAAAAACATAGGGAGTCTCCTGTCTGAATCGGGTCTGTTGGCACGTATGGTTGTACTGCCACTGCCTCATCCTTCTGCCCTTAATGGTCTGTTATATTGCCACCGCCTCTCTTGCCTGCTCTGCATGGTTGGTTTGTTGCCCCTGCCCCTATTTCCTCTGCCCTCCATGGACCATGGTGCTGCCACGGATCCTCCCGCCTATCTAGCGTGAGCAACTTGTTGCCCCAGCACCCTCCTCCATGCCCTTAATTATCCTAGTCCATGCTCCTGACCTCTGCCTCCCCACAGTATTCTAATGAGCAATTAGATTGGTAACATTCTATACAAAACTGTGGCATGCCTGACCTCATCTTGATGTAATCAAAACTGTAATCCCTAAAGCATTTGCTTTACAAATTATCAAAACTAGAATGTCTTATTCTCATGGAAATTATGGTTAATGCTCTAAAAAACTATTAAGAGGACATATTTTCTGAGTTCTCAAGTAGCGATAAAGCAGTTTTAATTGATTTGCTATCTTGATGTTTTTAACCAGTGGATCACATGATTATATATTATACTTAGGGGAGGGAATGTGGCATTGTGGCCAGAGCTGCAGACTTTGCAATTTGGGATCCAGGTATAAGTTTTGGCATCAGCTTAACATCCTGTGATTTTGGGCAAATCACTTAATCTCCTCATGCCTAAAACCAAAGTGAATGTGTCCTTGTGTAATGTAACTGATGCGCATGTAAAGCACTCCAAGAGCTATTAGAGGAGAGTCGTTTGTGACCCCTCCTTGTTATTGACAGTAGGAGTGCGTTATAATCATGGTTAGTCTACACTCACATACATTCTGTGTGACTCTGAATGACAAAAATAAAGAGGAATACAACATAATTAAGTATCCTCATGTTTAACACACAAATGATGTGTATATTAGAAATTTAACTGACCAAAGTGTGCATTAATATTTAAGCTAAAAGTGTTTGCTAATTTGTTTAATATTACTCTCATGACACAAATATTTTACTTTTTGCTATTTGTAACTGTTTGAGGTATGTATCGAAAATCCGGCTTATTTGCTTGTAGGAGGGTGCACGCAATGTAACCTTTGCATTGCTTATTTTGCTTAACTTTAGGCCTGAAATGCATTTCCAATTTATTTTTCAGCTAATGTTGAAATCACATTTTTCTTGTATGATGGAATGTTGCATGTATCTTGTGTTCCCACTGCAGTGGACAAGGCTTCATTAGTGGATAGAACAAGTTATTGTTCCTTTGAAGATAGAGATAGGTAGCTCTTAACAGGTTGCAGAACCACTGTATCATTCATTTGTATTGAGAACAAGAAGCATCACAGTTATCAGACCTGTTGGCAGCAGTAGAGTCACACTGCGAGTACAAAACATTACCACTGAAAATGCTTCTCTACTGCAGTTGATTATTGTCCTACAGCAAGGCTACAGCAATCTTCCTTATTGGGACTTGCATAAATGTAATTTGATGAGTATTCCAGGAAATTCAAAGCCTTTCTAGATACCTACCAAGTTAATTTACCTTCAAGCCACTCATGTATTCATCAGCAAATTAAAGTTTGCTCTTTAGTGAGTAATACCATTGGAAACAACTTACTATTGGCAACGCCATCACTTGGCAAGGCCAGTCCTCTTCTGGAGAATTCCCCTGCTTTTTGTCAGCATTTCGACTAGTGTTTGATCACCAGGATCATAAATTCACTGCTCAAGAAGAAATCTTAGAGCCGTTGCAAGGGTCCATGGATTTTCAAACATATCTTGCGATATTTAAAGCCTTGGCAAGAGAAATTTAGTGGGGCAAGAGAAATTGGTGGGACTGATTCAAACTTATTTTCCCTCTTTTGAAATGGCTTATGGGAAGAGTTAAAGGATGAGATTGGTACAGTGTCTAGACGTCCTTCCTTCCAAGACCTTGTCCAAGTATTACTCCAGATCTGCATCCTCGTTTAGGAAAGGCGGCAAGGAAAAAGAAAACAATCTATGAAAACTACTAACAGACCACCTTTCAGACCACCTCCAACACATCATGATACAGATGAGGAACCCATGCAAGTAGCGGTCACTAAGGGTCTGTTAACCGAGAAAGAGAACACAAGAAGACAGAAAAATGGTTTGTTTGTATTGTAGTCAGGGAGGACATCTGGTAAACACTTGTACTGTTAGACCGGCTGCTCCCTTCTGCTGCGTAATTTTCTTAGAGCAGTCCTGGACATCTGTGTCCATTCTAGCATCTACTCCTGCCTCTGGAGATAAGCACCCTTATCTACACACCCAAAAACATCTGCCAGTGTCACAAGAAAGACCTGATCTTGACAGTTTGTCCTGGTCAAAGATTTCACATTATGACTTAGTCTTGTAAGTCCTAAGCAACCACAGAAGTACACTTCTGAGGCTCTCTGGACCTGACAGTGTGTGAGGCAGAAGCCAAGAGCAGGGTCCAGTCCAGTTCCAGATGTTACTGGTCAGCTGGGTACTTCCAGGAAAAAAATTCCTGCAGCTTGCTGTCTTCTTGTCTTGTGGCCACACAGGAGGTAAACTCTCTGACCCTGGGATTCGACATCTTTGTCCTGGGTGAAAGAGGGAGCAAGTCCAGTCCTTCAGGGCTCCTGTCAGGTCACAGAAAGCAAGTCCAGTCCTTTTCTTATCTTACAAATGGCGAGAAAGAGCAAATTAAAGTTTGCTCTTTAGTGAGTAATACCATTGGAAACGACTTACTATTGGCAATGCCATCACTTTGCGACTCCAGTCCTCTTCTGGAAAATTCCCCTGTTTTTTTGTCAGCATTTTGACAAGTGTTTGATCACCAGGATCATAAATTCACTGCTCAAGAAGAAATCTTAGAGCCGTTGCAAGAGTCTATGGATTTTCAAACATATCTTGCGATATTTAAAGCCTTGGCAAGAGAAATTTAGTGGGGCAAGAGAAATTGGTTGGACTGATTCAACCTTATTTTCCCTCTTTTGAAACGGCTTATGGGAACACTTAAAGGATGAGCTTGGTAGAGTGTCTAGACATCCTTCCTTCCAAGACCTTGTCCAATTAGTGCTCCAGATCTGCAGCCTCCCTAGATTTTTGCATCCATCCGCCAGAGTTCTGGGCTTGAGAGCGACTTTGTCACTGACCTTTCAGGCTTTGCTACATATGATGGCTGTATCTTATAATGGGTTTCAGGATACCAAACATACCACTTCCTTTTATGGTCATTGAAATGCTACAGAGGCGTATAGTACATTTTCTCATTGAAGTAGGTTGCTTGTTAGATTTTGAAATCTCCCTTCAGATTGATGGTGCTGCAGCACCACTTCCATTGTGTATTTCTGAGCGGCGACTGATGCCTATCGATATTGTGAACACTTCTCCTCCCGCCGGCCAGTGATGCTTGCTCTTTTTTCCTCTCCTAAGCACAAGTGATTCTTTTCTTTTCAATTCCAAGTGAGAACATTTCAGTCTATGGAGCTACCAGTTGTCTTCCCCTTAGTGGCAACTCCCTGGTGTGCATTCTCATTAGGCTTGGGTGGTCTTCCGCTAAATGCCAGATTGTCTTTGCTCGTTTTCCATGCCAGGCATTGCACCGCTTGGAGATTTTTGCCTTATCTTGGCCTTTCTTTCTGCTTCAATGGCTGCCATGTTGATTCTGGAATTTGTATGAGTAGGGATCAACTTCCTCATTGATGTTCTGCTCTATGGTAGTAGATGGGGCTTTTGTTTTGCCCTTCCTCAAGTTCTAGTGTGTTCTGCTGAGGGTTTGAACTCTTGTGTCTGTGGTTCCTTGACCTCTTTAATTGACACACTTTTAGGCCATTTGGGTCTCTGAGACCTGCATTTTGGAACACATGATAAACTTCATTAGTAGGTTGGGCCCTACTTCCTGTATTGTGTCTTCTGTTGTTCTTAATAACAATACTTTCAATGCTAGGGTTATGACTGGCTCTTCTTATGAATCACCATATCCTTATTTTATCTGGCTTTGATGATTTTGCCTACTATATTTTGATGCAGGGATTCTACACAGACACTGAACTATGCGCAGGAAAGCAAGACCTCAGTGAATAGGGGTGTACCAACCTACCACATTAGTGCCAAAATCCCAAATCAACTAGCTATAGTGTCTAATTCGTTCTCCTCTAAACATCACAGAGCTACAAATGATTAGACAACCCAGAACACAACACTCCCGACTCTCTCAGGAATCGCGGTAGCAAGAAGTACTCTTTCACTCACTCACCCGTACTTTTCCACAATGAGAATAGGCAGAGTCACTGAAATAGTTCAAAATGTTTATTTTAACTATCGAGCTCTACAATACAGTATACGTGCCACTCACAGCAGCAAAATGCATAAACTGAGCACAGTTAGCATTGTTACAATTACATAGAATACAAAGGGAGAAGTAATTTTATAAAGCCTCTGGAAAGGAGGGCATATAGGCCTAGCCACTCTCCCCTTGACTAGAAGAAGTTCCTTTTATATAAAGAACGACCTCCGGTCTTTACAGCAGTACCCATACCTTAAAGCCTGTATGTAAGGTTTACATCATAGGAACAGCAGAGCTCTTCTCCATGGAATGGCTTTCTCCAAATGTGTTAAAACAACATGCAACAATGTAATATCAAAGCACGAGTCTTCAGTACTACAGCTGTGTGTAGCATGTTATGTCTAGGTGCTAGGAACTTACCAGAACAGAATAACAAGGGGCATTGTTGATCGACCTTGCGCATCATGTTCAGACTAAACTCTAGGAAAGTCAGAGAACGCGAAAGGACACCTTTCTCATGTCAAAGGCACAAACAGAGTGTTTGCAAAAACAAAGGCGTGTAGTAACGTGCACAAAAGCAGCATCTTGGCAGCGAAGCACATGGTAACTTAACAATGTCGACAACGTCCCTAAGGGCCCATATAAAACCCTCCCCTTGGTAAGGTCATAGGACATAGACAAAAGACCAAAACAGAGTTCAAAAGTCAAGCAGAGTTCAAAGCTTTTAAAAAAACAAATTGGAAAAGATCGAAATTTCCCTAAAAAAAAAAACAAAATCCAATATTGTCATTGGTGGTTATTGAACTAGAGATGTCTTCGGTATAATAAAGTTGTTATGAAGGAGGTGGGAAATCCGTCAAGGTATGAGAACTGAGGAATGCACTTCCCTCCAACAGATCATCCCTATAGTTGGAAATCCATCCAATTCAGTAAGTCGAAGGTACAAACGTGCTCCTCATAATTAGACACCTCTAAAAGCATGAGTGGGCAACTTGTGTGATATTCGATTAAACTTTGTTGCAGGACATTCTGTGCAGCCGCACAGATATCCCAATCAGCCAATTCTCCAGGGGCAGCCGCACATGCCATACGGCCATCCCCGAACAAACCTGGTCATGAGCCTCTAAGGGGCCCATCAACTGGATAAAATCCAGGACTGAACGTGACGTGTTGGAGAGGCATACATCCATTGCCCAATAGAAGGGGCATTGCTCACAGTGAAAAACTGGTGGCACGCCAGTAAAGTATGCAAAGTGAAAATTTAGTCCGTAACTGACGCCAAGCATTGCTAATGGCAAGCATCCAAACACTTGTTGAATGCGAATACGGTACAGCTTCAATTGGCGTGGTCTGTGCAGTACCACAAGATGAGCAGCCATTACGCAGCAGAAACACGAGAAGCAGGATTCCAGCACCTAACGCCAATACTATGGGAAAAAATAGAATGAATAAAAGCCGGTATTACTCCAAATACCGTCTGAAAGGAAGTCACATGGCCCAATCCTACAAGTTTAAAAAAGTGTGGGCCTTTCGTGTCAAACGCATTAAATATTTGGTGTATGAGCGCTCCAAAATGTTGTGGGAGGTTAGTATTCAGAAGGGACTGTATCTCCCTAGAAGTCCTGGCCACCTGTAACTCGAAGGTCTCTCGGGCTGAAGTGAGAGAAGACTCTTGTTGGAATAAAAGAGCTTTGAGCCTGCTCAACTTTTGAAATCTGTTTTCAAAGTCGGAATGGAAGGCCGAATTGAACTACCTAGACTCCCATGCGCGGGTGGAAAAAGGACATTGCTGCAACAAGTTAGGCGCTGGGAAACTGTTACTCAATACGGGACTCCTGCCAGTAAACTACAGTTGTTCAAAATAAAATGACTGCATTCGGAAGCAAAGTAAAAGCGGGAATTATTGACGGAACTGGTGTTCCTTTTAAAGAACAAGCAAGATTGGGTGCTGACATTGCACGCGTCGTGCAACTTAACCTGTTTGCAAACCAAGGAATGTCCAATTGTGGAATCGCTGTCCCCTCCTGTAAGAAAAACTTCCTTACCCTCCCTCTGACATCTGTAAGTGAAAGGTAGGGACCACAATTCATGTAGAAATGCACTAACCAGTGGTTCAAAACATCCAATCGGAAAATGTTGCATGCATGATTTAAATTGAAACAACGAAAAAGGGAGACAGATAACCAAACAGCAGAGTCCGTTTCGGCTACCGAGAATGCCAAGGGCTCTAATTGTTCTATATCCAATAGTGTATATGTAGATTTCCATGGACATAAATTGTTGTTTATCAGTTACATAAAATGGTAAAAACAAAGCTGTGGCATGCAAACAATCCCAAGCAATGTTCTCTCTGATTTATTTACTCTGTGTGCGGCAGTGTAGGGTCTCTAGGCGCTCCAGCTATGGGTATGTGCGCCAGGAACCTGACAGCGCATGTGTGCAGCGCCAAATATCACTTCACACATTTGCCTAAAACCCTAGCAGCCCAGCTCTGTTAAGAAGAGAACTTTTATTCCTCTGTCTGATGTAATATTTCCTGTACATTGAGTTGAACACTATGATTCAGTGTCTCTGTGTAATGTGTATGCGATGTAAAGTGCTTAACACCTTACACTGGAATGAGTGGCGCTATTAAACAAAATAAATATGAAAGAGAGAGGTTATAGAGACTTCAAGGGCACTGTTAAAGATTGGTAATGAGAGTATCTGTGGCGGAGGTGGTCATTGGGGAGCCAACCAACATTCTTGCACCAGGCGCCACCAGCACTAAAGCCGGCGCTGTTCAAATGGCACTAATAATTACAGTGAAATTATGAAAACATCCCACAAAGCAATTTGAAATTTTGGACGCTATGTTGCTGCATTTCTTTTCTTAATAGGATTGGTCTGCGGGATCATTGTGTGCATTTGTTAAGGTTTTCATGTTAATTGCAGCTCATGATGGGTGCTGCGATTAACATGAAAACTTTAACAAATGCACAGGGACATTTTAAGGATTTTGAGTGCCCTGGGCCAAACTTATTTCTTGAGTCCATGATTAGAACAGCTATGGATTTATGATCCGATTTCAGCTTTTTCATGTCCTTTTTGTCCAGGTCACCGACACTGCAGAGGTACACTGGTCCAAATTCTAAATGTGCTTCCATCTAATATTCAGGGATAGTGATATGTGTTTTCAAAATTGTAACATAGCCTGAAGGAAAAGGAGAGGTGACTAGTGAGAAATCAGATTTAGTGCCGGAGAAAGGGGGAGAGAGGAACAAAGTAGAAAAAAAGTCAGGGCGCAAACAGGAGAAATGGGGATCGGGGTAATGGAGAAATTGGTAAGAGGGGAACGGAAAGAGAAAGGCAGCCAGAGTCTTTGGAGAACTGGGAGGGAGAACGGAGAATGGAAAACAGGTAAGAGAGAAAGCAAAGAACAGGCAGTGAGAGGGAAATAAAGACGAGAATGGGATGGGGAGAAGGGGAAAGTGGGTAAACAAGGGAGCAAGACTGATATGAGGAAGAAGAAAAAGAAGAGAAGGAGATGGCGAGAGCAGCTGGGGAGTGGAAGAAAAAAAGGACAAAAGGTATGTCAGAGAAGACAGCGAGTGTGGTATGGCAATGCTTCAGAAGTAGCGTCTCTGCATATCGACATTGGGGGATTCTATAAGAAGCCTTTTTCGTCCTCTTGTCATTTCTAAATGGTTGCTCTATGTAACCGTGCTCACCTGAACAAACTAAGAAGGGTGGAAGGCTGTTTAGGCCTTGCCACGATATTTAATTTTGCCAAGATGCAGGTCTGAGCAGATGGCAGCTGCAAGTGTGTAAATAACTGATCCATCTGTCAGGAGTATTCTCTTCACTAACACTTGCTTCCCTTCTCTTTTTTGAACTCAGGGGCAGCAACATTGTTGTGGTGTCACCAGGCTTCAAGTGGAAGCTTTTTCAATATTATATGAAAGCCATAGTTGCTGCTTATTTATCTTATGCAACTAACAACCCCTGACAAAGCCAATAGTCTGATCCAGTGGTAGGTAAGATGTTACTTGTTGTTTCATATATCTGGATGCAATGACAGAAACAGGAAAATACAAGTTGGGGGGCACATTATGCCAAGCACCAAAAAGTTTAAGAAGTCACACAATCACCCCGCAGCCCAGTTCTATTAAGAAGAGAAATACAGCAAGCCTACAAACACTGCGTGTGCTGTACATGCCATGTTTGTAGAGTTGCTGCATTTCTTTTCTTAATAGAGCGCAACTACAGGGTGATTGTATGCCTTTGTTAAAGTTTTCAGGTTAATCGCAGTGCCCGTCTGGAGCTGCAATTAATAAGAAAACTTTCAGATTAAGTAAAACAGGATGACTAGGAGTGGGCAGTGAGCTTAGAGGCTTTTTTAGGTGAGAAAAGTGATCACTGAACTGATATGCAACTTTCAAATCTATATATATAAAAACGAATGTATGTCTGTCTGTCTGTTTGAAGAAAGTGGTCAAACCCCGTGAGGCGGTTTGAACTCACACTGGCACAGCTTGAGGGGTTAATACTCACAATTGACCCAGATTCACAATTTTATTGTTCTTTTTAAACAAAAATTATATTCATTCATGTAATTTTAATTTTCTATAGAATTCAATCTAGTGTATTTAAACCAAAGAATTTTTTGAAACATCACTTTTGTTGTAAACAACATTGGTTATACAATCAATTATGGTTCAAACAGTCATAGTATGTAACTCAAACATGTAACATAACATTATAAACAAAGCATAAGAATCATCCAAAATTAAAAGTTAAAAGTGCAGGCCGCCCGATGCATTTAGGGACTCCTGTCCCTTCGTCAGGGGCCTCAATCTGCAAAAAAACATGATACCAAAACTTTAATCAATTTCTTTCTCATAATGTTGTAATTATAGCACAGCAGAAACAATTACCAATGAGAACAGTGTGAGAAGATCGGATATCACGCATCTATGCTACACACAGTGGGCATGTGCCCATGGAACATTCTACCTTCAAGAACTACAATATCCACAAAGTCTTACTAATCACAGCAGTGGTTAAAACAATATCTCTTACACTTAATGACAACTAGAAGGTACCTGTTAGTTAATGCTTCCTTTTCTAGGAACAGAATAGCAACATCCTCTCCTTGCTGTAATGACAAGCGTACCAGACTTTGTAAATGCTTACTGAATAGGTGACTTATCCTTAAACAAACCATGTCTTAATCATTACCACATACCTCGAAAATGCTGTTGTGAAGAGACACTTGTCAATCAATAAAGTTCTCTATGAAATACAAAAACAGGCGCTTCTGTGTTGACCACCTAAAACAACAAAGGAGACACTCATTTACTAACTTCTCCTTTGAATCTTGCTCTCTAGTTTCTCACCATCAAGCGGCCGTCTTACCTCTAATGCCTGTGGCAGTACATCTCGTGTTTGTGTCAATCAAATCGATCAAAGCGCTTACTTTCCATGTCGTAGCATGCCTTAGTTAAGCCTCGAAAACGACCTGTGTGTAATACACCAGTGTTAATATCATTTATCTAAGCGGTGTCCTATAGAAAGCTAACACGTTTCTGACTGTGCTTACCTATTAGAAACAATTCAGTCCCCTCACATCCAAACCGCGTATCGCCTCAGAACGCTAGGCTGTTGCTTCCGGGGTAATATTTACTCTAGACCTAGAAGAAGGACTATTAGCGCTGCCCGATAAACAACAGGGACTCCATCCAAACCGCGGATCACCTCAGAACGCTAGACTGTAGCTTCCGGAGTGATGTTTACTCTAGACCTAGAAGAAGGACTATTAACGTGATAAACAACAAGGACTCCATCTTAGAGTGGTAAAATAAAGACGCTGGCTAAACTCAAATGGATGTAACCCCTCGGGCGCTTGTGATGTAAACAAACTGCGGAGAAAACGTAATTAATCTGATGCTCCAACTGTTTAGTAAATTTGTTCCATGAACACCTGACCACCCTTACGTACACAGATACTGTCGGGTACAGGACAGACCCGGTCAAAGGGGAGGTGGGATAGCCATTATCTACCACGCCTCGATCCAAGGCACATTTCAGTCACTGAACTGCCAGTTAACGGAGGTACTAGGATTTAAACTTTCTATCTCTAACCATAACACTTTCCAAGGTTGCCTCTTATACAGACCTCCTGGTCCTAAAGCCTCATTTCTCGTAGAAATAGGTACTTACTTGGAAGAAGCCCTCTGCACCAAATCATTCACCATTCTTGGTGATTTTAACTTTCACCTAGAGGAAAACTCAGACCCTCAGACGGCAATTCTGGTAGACTCCATGCTGACAGCAGGACTAACTCAGATGGTAAGGGGTTCCACACATATAAAGGGACATACGTTGGATGGGATTTTTACAAATAACCCTGACCTGAAGTTTAGCCATGCGGAGCCTTTAGCATGGACAGACCATTCAGCAGTCCTTTTTAAAATTCAACCGTCTGAGTCAGTCAGAGCAAGGAAGGAAAGGAAACCTGCCAAGCTCTATATGCCATGGAGGGAATTGGATGGGAAAGCATTGGAGGAACGTCTGGCAGCCTCCACCTTTACCCCTTCGATTGATGTAAACGAAGCTACGGAGAGATACACCAACTGGATAAAAGATGCATGCACATCTCTAATTAAGCCCAAACTATCTCGTCCAACACGCACAATACCATCTGCCCCTTGGTTCACCTTGGAATTAAGAGATTACAAAGTATCTTGCAAAAAACTCGAACGCCAATGGCGTACTGAATATTCACAGGCAGATAAACAAAAACTCAAATCAAGCCAAAAGATATACAAAGAAATGATCAAAAAAGCAAAAATTGAATATATCTCTGCTAGAATTGAGGGAGCTAAAAACTCCTCCAAAGAACTTTTCCAGACGGTGACCACTTTGTCCAGTCCAAATTCTGTCACTGTCCCTCCCAGTCTGGAGCTTTGCGAGACCCTTGCCAAGTACTTTTTAAATAAAGTGGAGCAAATCTTCGCAGCCCTTGAACCTCATGTGGGGCTCACTCTTACCAAGGGAGCACATACGACTACGCCAACAAATCCACATAGTTTGGAATTCAGGGAATTTGGGCCAGTTACAACAGAAGTAGTAAAGAAACTACTTCTGAGAACCAAATCTGGCTCCCCCCGGGATCCCTGCCCAGTCTCAGTGGCTCATCTGGCAGCCGCCCCTATATCTGTCTTGCTAGCAGATTTGTTCAATAAAATGTTCAAAGAGGGAGCATATCCACTATGTTGGAAACAAGTTTCAATAGCTCCTCTGCTGAAAAAATCTAATCTAGACATTTATGACCCTAGTAGCTATCGGCCTATATCCAGACTCCCTCTACCGGCCAAGCTTATTGAAAGGATCATGAACGTTCAGCTCTGTGACTTCCTCCGATCCTCTGGGGGCTTGGACCCTGCTCAACATGGGTTTAGGGAAGGTCACAGCACCGAGTCCGCCCTCATTAAATCCACTGAGGAAATCAGGAAGGTGATGGATGCTGGAGGACGGGCAGTCCTGGTGCTCCTGGACCTATCCGCAGCCTTTGATACGGTCCACCATGACATTCTATTGGACCGTCTTGAGGGCTGCGGAATCCAAGGAGTCGCATTGACCATGCTGAAATCCTTCCTAGCAGACAGGATACAAGTGGTGGCCATGGGAGATTTTGAATCGAGCCCTTTTACCCTTCCAGGAGGGGTTCCTCAGGGCTCCTCCCTGAGCCCTACCCTATTTAATGTTTATGTTACCTCCCTCGCCCCGGTGATTCGTTCTTTTGGCTTCGAATTAACATCGTATGCAGATGATACTCAAATTGTGGTATCTCTGCTTCCGGGGCGAGAGGAAGGAATTGCGGCCAGATTCCAGGATTGCATGATGGCAGTAAGTTCAAGGATGGCTAAGAACTGCCTTAAATTGAATTCCTCTAAAACTGAGGTTCTTCTCTTTGGAAATGTGACCAATCTCTGGACCCCTGACTGGTGGCCTCACGAAATGGGAGCCCTACCCATTCCAGCCACTACAGTAAAAAACCTGGGGGTAATTATTGACTCCCAACTCTCCTTTAAAGCACAGGCTAATGCCTTATCATCCTCCATTCACTGGATAATAAAAACTATTAGGAAAATTCTTCCTTTCCTCTCCAGTGATAGCAGGAAAACGGTGGTGACAGCACTTGTGCTGTCTCGCCTTGACTACTGCAATAGCATGTATCTGGAGGCCCAGCAGGGAGTTCTGAACAAATTGCAAACGCTACAAAATGCTGCTGCCCGACTGATTACCGGTCTACCTAAGTTTGCATCGGTAGCTCAGGAATTAAAAAATCTACACTGGCTTCCAATACGGAAACGTATAATGTTTAAGGCTCTTTGTATGGTATTCAAGGCAGTAAATGGAATAGGTCCATCCTTCCTTCAAGAACACCTCCAACTGTACAAACCAGGGCGACAACTAAGATCTGCTAATAAAAGCCTGGTCATGACTAACCGTATTAGGAAACCCCTTTGGGGAGGCCGTAGCTTCTTCCACGGAGCATCTAACATCTGGAATGAATTGCCTCTCGCCCTAAAACAAAGCAATGATCTCCTGACCTTCAGGAAAAATATCAAAACATGGCTTTTTAACCTCCAGTAACTTTCTTTGCCTCTTGGAGATAATGTATCGTTTCAGCGCCAGGACACCGCCCGGTAACAGCGCGCTCAACAAATGGTAAAAATAAATAAAATAAAATAAATAAATAAAATAAATAAATACAAGACCCAATTCTCCCACTGTCACAGTGGCAATTTACCTAGGTTTAGTCCTTTTTCTAGTGTTCCTAGTTTTAACGTAGGGTAAGATATACAGTGGGTTAAGGAGCAAGTTCTCTCAATGTATTTATAGAAAACAAACCATGTCTATTTTATCATTAAGACCATATGGCATTAACGTGTGAAGAGTTTTGATCCAAAATATTTCTCTTTGTAGTAATCTCTTGACATTATCTACACCTTGCTGCAATTTAATTTGTTCTATGATTTGGAACTTTAATTGAGCAATTGTGTGTTTTGCCTGCACCCAATGTTCTGCTAAGCTTGAACTGCTGTTTTTATTTCTAATTCTGCTTTTATGTTCTGATAGTCGCGTTTTCATTGTTCTATCAGTTTTTCCAATATAAAGTAAGCCAGACGGGCATTTAATTGAATAAACTATGTGCGAAGAATTGCAGTCAAAAGCTTGTCTGATCATGAATTTCTTTCCTATTCTTGGGTGTGAGATGGTATCTCCTTTAATCACATTATGACAGTGTATGCAATTACCACATTGTGTGGTTCCTGTCTGTTTGTCCTTTATGCATTACTACACCATTCATCTGATCGGCATGAAACTTTGTGAAGTTGTTGAGTACACTCCCGCGAAGGTTTCTGTCAGAAAATAAAGAAAGAAATAAATAAAAACAAAGAAAATGAATAAAAAATTGTTAAATATCGGCTTCCCAGCCCCCCAGGGGCCCTCATAATCTTTCCAATACTGAAAGTTTGCAGTTTCCGGTGCGACTCGCTTTTGCAATGACCATCAACAAAGCACAAGGACAATCGCTGCAAGTGTGTGTACTAGATTTGGAGAATCCGTGCTTCTCACATGGACAACTGTATGTGGCCAGCTCACACGTCTAAAAACCTTCTGATTTATTCGTGTACGCACCAGACGGAAAAAAAAAATACCGTGTATGCACAAGCACTCGAATAAATAAACAGAATTAAAACAACACTTTAAAATGTTTTCCATTTTAAAAAGAATACGTTTCAATAAAAGTGACACAATGTAAATTGAATGTTATCATAACAAGTTTCCTTAAATTTCCTTTCTTCTGAGAACGCAGCAACGGGCGACGGGTAAGCTAGTCCTTGATAAAATACAAACTTAGACCAACATTACAATGCTGACAAGAGATCTGTGAAAACCTGGACCATCACTGCACTGGTACATCAGCTAGTCCTGTGGAATGCTCAGGTCACAGATCATCATGCATAAAAAGACTCTGCTCCTCCACTGCTCGAGACTACTGTTACCATCATCAGTGTCTCGCTGGGTCAAGGTTTATCTGGACTTGCCATAATGAGCACGTACATTAAAAAAATAGAGAAATACCACAAACATCTCCCCTTTCTTCCTTCCTCTGACCCCAATAAACCTGGAAAGAATAATCACCTTACAATTTGAAAAATATTTGGAAGCAAGCCAACTGTTGAATTCCCATTAGTCACTTGTCTGTACCAACCACAGTACGGACGCTTCACTACTAGATGTATGGCAAGCTCCTATCACAAGACAGTCTGCTTAACTTGATGAATTTGAGAGCTGAGTTTTCTACATCACCCCCTTTAACCCTAATATATGTAAGTACAAAAAAGGTAATCTCATTAACAGTCAAACTGCTTCTTGTAATATGTCACATTTTGTCTAAAGGGGTTGTTAAAACTACTACCAGTGTGACCATAACAGACACTCAAGCAAGTCACATCACAACTAGAAAAATGGCTGGAGAGTTTCGTTGTTTTCAAATTCAGATGGATTTAAATTATACAAGCCATTGTTGCTGCGTATTTATCTTATGCAACTAGCAACCACTTACAAAGTCAATAGTCCGACTTGTACGTATGATCAGGGCTTTAAGTGGGCTGGTTCTCACTGGTGCGGAGCACCAATAGTTTTTTAAAGGGGGCCTCGAAACAGGTCCTTACCGGGCTCTGTTTTGTGCTCTGGCACAGGCGGTCTGTTTTTTCCAGACTGCAGTGACAGTAGGCACATCGATGTGCGCATGCTCACACTACTCACTTCTCACTAGTAGAGAAGTTAGGGTATTACTTCATACCAGGTGAGCCTTGTAGGTAGTGTGACCCGGAGTCCCGGATTAGCCCGGACCGTCCCGCTTTTTCAAAAGTTTTCCGGGCAGATTTTGGTAAAAGTGACTCATGTCCTGTTTTTTTGAGAGGGTGAACTAAAAATAGTGAGAGGCATGTTTTTTAGCTGTTCCACAGCAGGGCTAGTAAGCAGCTGTTATAAGTAAGCAGTTTAATTATCTGGAATGATGCTGGTTTTAAAAATTACATTTTATTTATTTTCTTAGTGCCTGTTCCATGTTTCTATGAGGATGAGGACTGTCATTATTTGCCACTTTGTGGATGTAAATTTGTAGTTCTTCCTCTATTTTTACGAAATGTCCCGGTTTTTGGGTCGCACGATCTGGTCACCCTATTTGAAGGGGGTGGCAAATTCTTTAAAGTGTTTCATTTTCTCTCTGGATTTCCCTTCTATTTTTGAAACTCAGGAGCACCAACATTGTCGTGGTGTTACAAGGGCTTTCAGTTGAAGCTTTTTCAATATTACATACAAGCCATAGTTGCTGCTTGTTTATCTTATGAAACTAACAACCACTGCCAAAGCTAATAGTCCTGACTTGGAGGTATGATGTCACTTGTTGTATCATATAATCTGGATGCAATGACAGAAACAGCAAAATACAAGTCAGGCGGTTCACTATGCTAAGTAGAGATTTTTAGCTTATGTGTCTTAAGACATGCCCTTAATTACACTGGCCACGCCCCTTTGCGAGACCCCTTAGTTTTGTCATCCCAAGGCAAGCGCGGAGATACCCCTTCGGGGGTCGAATCTGGCGCTATATAAGAATATAATAATAATAATAATAATAATCCCACTTAAAGCCCTGGGTATGATGTTACTTGTTATATCATATATCTGGATGCAATGACAGAAACAGGAAAACACAAGTAGGGTGTCACATTATGCCAAGCACAGAAAATTGTAAATCATCCCACAGCTGCGCTTTATTAGGAAGAGAAATTCAACAAGTTTACAAACACGATGGGCTCGATTCACAGAGCTAACTTAAGACAAAATCCTAAACTTACTACCATTTACTCATTTTGGTATTTGCACTTACTCATTGATGAGTAAGTGCCTTCTGTGAATACCAAAATGAGTAAGTGCCTTCTGTGAATACCAAAATGAGTAAGTGCAATTACTCATTCTGGTATTCACAGAAGACACTTACTCATCAATGAGTAAGTGCCTTCTGTGAATACCAAAATGAGTAAATGCCTTCTGTGAATACCAAAATGAGTAAGTCCCTTCTGTGAATACCAAAATGGTAGTAAGTTTAGGATTTTGTCTTAAGTTAGTTCTGTGAATCGGGCCTGGCGTGTGCTTTTCACACCGTGTTTGTGGAGTTGTTGCATTTATTATCTTAATAGAGCTGGGCTGCGGGGTGATTGTGGGCCTTTGTTAAAGATTTCAGGTTAATTGCAGGGCCCGTCTGGAGCTGCAATTAACCTGAAAACTTTAACAAAGTCACGCAATCACCCCGCAGCCCAGCACTGTTAAGAAGAGAAATTCAGCAAGTCTACAAACATGATGTGTGCTTTTCACGCTGTGTTTGTAGACTTACTGAATTTCTTTTGTTACATGAGCGCGGCTGTGGGCAGATTGTGTGCATTTGTTTAAAGTATTCATGTTAATCGCAGCTCGTGGCGACGCTGCAATTAACATGTATGCACCGCAGTCGGGCTTTATACGAGAGAAACACCTGTTTTTTGCGCTGCTCGCTTTTTAAAAGCAGCGGCGCCAACATTCTCATTTAATGTGCTGTGTGTGCGCGTGTGCCACACACAGCACTGCACGCTACAAGTAAAAGAGGAGCGCACGCACATGCGATCACGTTATTGGGAACAGTGATCCCAAGGTACTTTTCCCATTTGAAGAGTTTGCAGTGTCCAAGCAAATTGCATAACAGATCTTAATTGATTTTGACCATTATATAACACAGAAACATCACTTTGAACAATATCGATAACAGATGAAAAAATATTGTTTAACATATTTTGGCGTGAGGATATGTGTTTTAATGCTGTTATCCCCTACTGCAAGGACCTTTTCTAAATTGGCTTGATAAATTTGGCACAGACGAAAAGCAGCTTCAATCTGCAAAAGCTTCCAGATTTCATTGTAAGCTGCATAAATAAATCACTGAGTCTAGGATTCCTAGGCCCTAAAATGAAATCAGCCAGATTGATGTCATGCGACAGCAGAGAAAGATATTATTTCACTGATGTCAGTGTGGAATGTTCCAACCATTGTTGGCGTAACTCACCCACCGAATATGTGGTGACCGAATGTGTAACTGTAGACCGTGGATCAGGTCTAGTCTGAATGAAACTGGGTGAAATATTATAAAAACGCATTTGACATATATACGTATTAGTTTGCCACTCCAACCACCCGGAAGAATCAATTTCAGAGACATTGAAAGTGTTATTTCTAAACAAACCTTGCAATGTCTTGTGGGTATAATTTGTTTGAGTGCGCCAATCATCATATTCCGCTAAGGACGGAATCGACGGAAAATTTTAATTTTTGACAGTTTCCAGGCCAAAACAAGTTGTTTGGTACACTGTATTATTTTTTTTTTAAATGAACTGGGATCAGGCAGGCACAATGGAAAGCTTCAGTTCCCTGAACCTGCAATGGCTTCGTGCCCCAGATTGATTTTAAATCAACAGTCTCTTTCCAAAGATCATAACCCTGTTTAGCCAATTTATTTCTAAACAAGTTGGCATAAATACATTTAGTGTGGGTCAACATAAATTTGGATTGTGAAGATGGCCGAAGTTTAAAGTAATAGGATTCCAGATTAGTAATGTCATAATCTGTCAAATAAGTAAACTTATCGCTAAGAGTTTTATAACTCCCTTCTGTGGGTGTAGGCCAATTTTCCCACTGTGTATAATTAAAATCAGGACTTATCGTGTTTGTTTTTTCTAAGAAACGATGCCCATAATGTTAATAGCAAAATAAATCCCCATAATTGGCGGAATTTAAATACAAATCTTCAGCATCAAAAGCAGCATAATATTTTGAATATGAAAACAGTGCATGTACTGCTTGCACGTCCCAAGCTTCAGAATGTATGTCCTGAGTCACCACACCTCCTAAAGAGATGCAAAGCATGTATGGTACCCTAAGTACCTTTGTCAGGCCGTGAATTTCGTAAGCGACTATGTCCCAAACAATTCCATCTGCCACCGGGAATACTGAAATGTTAACATGAGAATGATCACGTTTCATGATATGTGACGATGTATGAAGGGCAAGAATTCCATCTACCAAGTTTACTGCAGAGCAATCTGGCAAGTAATGACCATTAATTAGCTAAAAGAAGACTGTCACAAATCCAATTGACACGGAGAGGAAAATTAGGATAAGTACCACCAAATGCAGGTCCATGGAGGGGCCAGCTAAGTCTTTTTCAAACAAGAGAAAAAAATACTTAATTTAGTCGGTGTGTCCGCCAAACTGGATGTTGAGTAAGACATGCCGGAAGAGAGGCTGGTATGATCTCCGTAGCAGCCACTTGTAGGTTGATTAATCAGAGGTGGAAGTGTTGGGTCGGGTTGATGTTCTCCAGGACTATACAGCACTTCACGCACTGACTCATCAGGATGATATATATACTCGACATCCATAGTAGAAGCTAGAGGTCCCACCGGTGTCCATCACTTTCTTAGCCCTACGAAGGCCAGTGGAAGATGATGAAGTCAGTGGATATAATGAAATTGCGTTGTACGAAACTGCAGGAGTGCAGCTGCCAAAATCTCATATTTCAATCTGTTTTTGCCATGGATTTTGTAACTGGTGCTACAGAACAAGTGGCTACTGCAGACTTGGCCGCTTCATCAGCCAAAGAATTACAAAGAGCATGTGCTCCCACACGCTGTTAGGGTATGTATAACATGCATATGGGGCAGACGTTGTTTAAGATCTGCCACTTGAACCCAAATTGCGCTGCCTTTGGAATCTTGATAGTCATTCCGAGACCAAATAAATAAGTTGTCATTAAAAGCTTGACACAGTAATAAGAATCGCACACAATAAGAGTATCGACATTTGGATCAGCAAACTTGAGAGCAAGTACAAGAGCACGCAGCTCTGCCAATTGTGTTGTACAGTCTCCAAGTGCCTAAGTATGCACTATGGAAGACTTAAACTCTCCATTTACAATTGAGACAGCAACAATGGCGCAAGGCGCTGAATAAGCGTGTTTGAAAACCTTAGCCGGTTGAGCCGAGCCATCGGTGTAAATGATGCAGGCATACTCATGTAGTGGTAACAAAGACAAGGGAGGAGGATGAACATGTTCATACTGTAGATACTCCTGTGTCTGTAAGGAAGGATCAAAGATAAAAGTGACATCATCCGATGTCAAAGAAGTAGCCCATTGTATTCAACGGCAGTGTATTGCTTTCGAGTTAAGTACACTCGCCTTAGTCATGCCTTCCAAAGCAGGGAAGGGTGTGACCATAAGAATGTATTTACCTTGTGCCAGTGAGCGTTCTTCAAGAATCGCCATCTGCACTGCTGTCAAAATCTTTTCAACAATGAAGAAACACATTTCTGCTGCGTTGTATTAATGTGATTTGTATGCAATAGGTATTGTGTCCCCCTCATTGAACGTCAAGTAAGTGAAACCCTCTGTCCCAGAAACAATACATATCACCAGGTTTGTAGTGTTATCACGTGTCAACAAGTAGTCAGATTGCAAAGAATTTAGAATATAAGTATGTTCTGGAAGCCAGCTGGTGGAAGAAAAAGCGGGTTGTAACAACGCATAAAGCGGCTTGATACGCTGGGCATAATCGGGAATATATTTCCTCTTGAAATTCTAAAATCTCATTAAGGACTGAACTTTCTTCAGTGTAGAAGGGGGTGGCAATTGTGCACATTTCTCCAAGAAGTGAGGGGCTAAACCCTTTCCTTCATTATTGAGCTTGAAGACTGTTAGAACCGGCTGTCTCTAGTTGGCAGAGGTATGCACTTCTGACAAATAGGGACACTCCTTTTCTAGTCAGGGCAAGGGGATCACACCCTTCGATAACCCCTGCTCACCCCATTGGTAGCTTGGCAGAGCAGAACAGGCTTATCTCAGAGGCTGTGCGTTAAGCAATTATGACCACATACAGTAACACAGTGAATACACTACAAATGGACACGACACCGTAGTATTATAAAAATAAGTATTTTTATATAAGGCTTAGCACAAGACCAAATAACGGCAAAACTGTACACAATCGGAATAAATACGTTCAGGAAGGAAAAAGGATAGTTCAAAGGTAGTTTCTTCTTTAGCACAAAAGTCTTTAGTATCAAGCAAATCTTCTTCTTGGAAACACAGTTCTTAGCAACAGGGTAACCCACACGGGAGTTACACAACGTCGAGGCAAAGATAATCCACAGGTGTGGCGTCGACCGCGAGGAGCGCTACGTCGGGCCTGGAGTCACACGGACCCCCAACAACACAGTACCTTAGGAAAATGAAGCACACGATGATCCACGGCGTCGAGCGATCCGGCGTCGCGTCTTCGGTGTCGATCAGGCCTCAGCAGGCGTCGTCGATGATGCAGTTGCACAGAGTGAGCAGCGCTCACGGCGTCGAAGGGGCCCACAGGTGATGCGATCAGCAGCGGTGCAGACACGAGGTCCTCTGGAGCTAGAGCCGTACTCCCACTCACTGGCGTTGCTGCTGGCGTCGGTCTTGCCCAGCGTCCGGTCGTCGTGATTGCTGGTTCTTTCAGAGGTGCTGGATTCACACTTCCAGCCAATAGCACTTTTAGCAGATGAAGTCTTTTAGCCCTGTGACTTCAGCAGGAGACTGGCACTCTTCCAGTCCTTGGAGATTTTCTTAGCAAGCATGAGAGTACACACACAGTTCCTCTCTCCTGGTTCCTTGGCAAAAATAAAGAAGCACTGCAGGATTCCCCCAACAACAGCACACTTGGCAGAAGGGGTAGGCAGTCCCTTAGATCAGCAGGCCTCTTGTCCTTGGTTACAGGGTTCCTTGTCAGAAGTGATCTGATTTCCTAGTTCAGGGGTCCTTCTCTTATACCCCTTTTCGTCTTTGATCCCTTTGTCTATGCCGGGGATTTCCCAACATCCTGGGTCTGTGGTGGGTGGAGCTAGGCAGTAGCACCTGGCCTATTCATTGAGCCGGGCTGAGTCCTCAGACGCCCCGCAGGAGGTGGAGCCAGCATTGATACTGGCAGGAGCAGAGCTATCGCCCTCCTGGCAGGAGGTGGGGCTAGGATCGTCCATGGCAGGCACAGAGCCATCAGTCGCTTAGCAGGAGGTGGAGCCAGCATTGTATCAGGCAAGGCAGGCTATCAACAACTACTCTCCCCCTATTCTCAACGTAAATGTCCCACTCATCCCATACTGACTCATCCAGACCTGTGGAGCCACCCAGCTCCTGTCACACACACGCAAGACCAGCAGAAACCAGATATGGTTAGGCAAGAAAATAGACACTTTCTAAAAGTGCTATTTTCGAACCCAGAGTCCAAAAACCATCCACACCAACGGACGCGTAATTGAACCCCGAGTTCAGGGATACCAAACTCGACATTGCACCGTGCTCTCCGAGCCAGCTAGGATCATAGCATTAATAATCCCGGCGGCCCATTCTAAGCAATGGAGAGCAGGCTACCTCGCAATAGTGAAGCACGAAGATGGCTGTACTTCACTATTAGGACAGGCCAACTTGGTCAGGCGTGTCCTACCTTACGCTTACAATGCACCCGGCCCGCGGGCCTACCATAGGGGTGACTAACATGAAGTTTAAGGGAAGGTTGGAGGGGCTGGCAAGTAGATATACTTGCGCAGCCTGCGTGACAGTACAAGACTGCACGTGGGTCTCGCAATGACCGACCCGTAGACATTCTTTTACGAAGCCGCTCCTGTGGGTGGCACAACACGTGCTGCAAGCCCACGAGCGGCATTTGTATTTACAAGCCCCGGCACTCCTGGTGCACTAGACTAGGGACTGACAGTAAACCAAATAAGCCAAACATGGATACAATAGACACATCAATTTAACATCGGGAGCACTTGCGCTATGGCACTGATCAGCAGTGACACGGCGCCCAAAGCATATACCAGCAAAACATCGTAAAACAGTAGAGGCAAACAGAAAAAATGGAGGAGAGACTCAAGCCAATGATGTCAGGTCTAACACGTGTCCCCTCCAGCTGAAATGTGGGGAGAACTACCCTTAACCTAGGGAGTCCTCATCACTAAGGCGGAAAAATATGGACAGACCATCAGCATTGGCGTGATCTGTACCAGGGCGGTGTTCCACCGTAAAGTCCATCCCCTGTAGAGAAATGGACCACCTCAACAGTTTCGGATTCTCACCCCTCATTTGCATCAACCATCTGAGGGGCCTGTGGTCTGTCTGAACCCGGAAGTGAGTCCCAAACAGGTAGGGTCTTAGCTTCTTCAGCGCCCTGACCACAGCAAATGCTTCTCTCTCTATCGCACTCCACCTTGTTTCCCTGGGAAGTAACCTCCTACTGATGAAGGCTACAGGCAAGTCTCGGCCCTCTTCATTCACCTGAGCTAGAACAGCCCCCACGCCATGCTCTGAAGCGTCCGTCTGAACAATGAATTCTTTCGAAAAGTCGGGTGCTTGGAGTATAGGTGCTGTGCACATTGCAGTTTTCAGGGTGTCAAAGGCCGTTTGACAGGCATCAGTCCAGATCACGTTTCGTGGCTGCTTCCTGGAAGTCAGCGAAGTCAAGGGGTGCACAATGTTGCCGTAATCCTTGACAAACCTCCTGTAGTAACCCGTGAGTCCTAAGAAGGCTCTCACCTGCGTTTGGGTTTTGGGCGGCGCCCAAGCCAGGATGGTATCAATCTTGGGTTGCAGGGGGGCAACCTTACCGCTCCCTACTTGGTGCCCCAAGTACACCACAGAACCCTGCCCAATCTGGCACTTACTGGCTTTGATTGTGAGGCCTGCTCCGCGCAGGGCCAACAACACTTCCTGGAGGTGGCGCAAGTGTTCCTCCCAGCTGGCGCTGAACACTGCGATGTCGTCCAGGTAGGCGGCACTGAAATCCTCCAGTCCAGCCAAGACCTGGTTGACCAACCTCTGGAAGGTGGCAGGGGCATTCTTCATCCCAAAGGGCATCACCCGGAACTGGTATAGCCCATCTGGTGTGGAGAATGCTGACCTCTCCTTTGCCCCATCAGTCAAGGCGATCTGCCAGTACCCAGACGTTAAATCGAACGTACTAAGGTACCGGGCAGCCCCCAACCGATCGATGAGCTCATGAGCTCTGGGGATGGGGTGCGCGTCAGTCTTCGTGACTGAATTGAGCCCTCGGTAGTCCACGCAGAACCGGAGTTCCGGTGAAGCACCAGGCGCTGCAGCCTTCGAGACCAAGACCACGGGGCTGGCCCAAGGACTGCTAGAGGACTCAATCACCCCTAACGCGAACATTTTGGAGACCTCCTCCTTAATGTACGCTCTGACCTTGTCAGTCACCCTGTAAGCCTTGTGCTTCACAGGAGGGCTGTCTCCGGTGTCAACGTCATGGACACACCAATGCGTGACACCCGGAACCAAGGAAAACAGATCCGAGAATTGTCCCAACAGTTGGTGACAATCCTGTTTCTGTTCAAGGGTCAGTGTGTCAGAGAGGACCACACCATCCACTGACCCGTCTTGCTCTTTAGCACACAGGAGGTCAGGAAGAGGTTCACTCTCCTCCTCCATTCCATCATCTGTAGCTAGGAGCATGCCCACTTTGGACCTTTCTAAGTGGGGCTTCAAACGGTTGACATGCAGGACCCGCAAGGGGTTCCTGGGAGATTTCAAGTCCACCAAGTAGGTGACATCGCTCTTCTTCTCCACAACCTTAAACGGTCCAGTCCACCTGTCCTTGAGCGCACAAGGTTCCACAGGGGACATGACCCACACTTCCTGACCAGGCTGAAGCTCTACCAGAGTGGCATTCCGGTCGTACCAACGCTTCATCTCCTCCTGGCTGGCCTCCAGATTTGCCTGAGCAATTTGTCTGAAGCGCCGAGTCTGGTTCCGAAAGGCCAGCATGTAGCTGTATACATCCTGGGGAGGTTTCCTGGGAGATTGCTCCCAGCCTTCTTTGACCAGACTCAAAGGTCCTCTTACCGGGTGACCGTATAAGAGCTCAAAGGGGCTGAACCCTAGAGACTTCTGCGGCACCTCACGGTAAGCAAACAACAGGCATGGCAAGAGGACGTCCCATTTCCGCCTCATTGGTTCTTCAAGACCCATAATCATGCCTTTCAGGGTCCGGTTGAATCTCTCAACCAGCCCATTTCCTTGAGGGTGGTAAGGAGTGGTGAACTTGTAGGTTACCCCACACTCCTTCCATAGAGACTTCATATAGTTCTAAATGAAGTTGGTGCCTCGGTCGGACACCACCTCTCTGGGGAACCCCATCCGGGAGAAAACACCCATCAGTGCCCGTCCCACCACGGGGCCGTCACTGTTCTGAGAGGGATGGCTTCCGGGTACCTCGTGGCATGGTCCACCAAGACCAGGATGAACCTGTTGCCCAGGGCTGTCTTGGGGTCCAGGGGCCCAACAATGTCAATACCCACCCGGTCAAAGGGGGTGCTGACCACTGGAAAAGGTTGGAGGGGAGCCTTCTGCTTCCTTCCGCTTTTCCCACTTGCCTGGCAAGTGCGACAAGTCTTGCAATGGATGTCTACATCCCTACGCATCTGAGGCCAATAAAAATGGGTGACAAGCCTGTCATAGGTCTTGTCCTGCCCCAGATGTCCAGCTAACGGTACGTCATGAGCCAAACCCAGTAGGAAGGCTCTGAAGCGCTGGGGTACCACCAGCACACGGGCTGACCCAGGCTCAGCAGCCTTAGGCTCGCTATACAGGAGGTCGTTCTCCCAGTACACAAAATGTGACCCTGACTGATCACCTGAGGATTGGGCTGAGGCCTGCTGCCTCATGCCCACAAGAGAAGGGCACACCTTCTGTTCCGCACAGAATTCCTCCCTGGAGGGACCACCATCCTGCTGCCAGTGGGTCAGCTCGGGCAGATCTCCCAGTTCGGCAATTTGTTCCCCTGTGGGCTCCAGGGCATCCCCCTCAGGGTCTACCTCCTCCTGGACCACGGGAACTACGGGGGCCGGTTTCCCGCGCCTCCTGCCTCTTCTCTTCACAGCTGGGTCCTGGGCCATACTTTCAGGCTCCGGGACCCCATCAACACCCTTACTCGCTGTCATTGAACGAGTGGTTGCATACACCCACTCTGGCACACCCAACATTTTCAAGTGCGCCGCTCTCTCCACCTTAGCCCAAGGGGAGTCTTCTAAATCATTGCCCAGGAGACAATCGACAGGCATGGCGGGCCTCACAGCAACCTGAAGAGTACCTGAAACTTCCCCCCATTCAAAGGAAGCCTGAGCTACCTCACACTCTTTCTGGGAGTTGTCGGCAGCTATCACGGGGTAGAATGCGTGGGGAACCACCTGCTCTCTGGACACTAAGTGACACCTGACAGCTGTCACACTCGCTCCGGTGTCTCTGAGAGCTTCCACTCTATGGCCATTAATGGTCACCCACTGCCTATATTTACTAGTGTTACTAGGCAGAGGGGGTGGAGGGACCGTTTGCATGTCTCCTAGCGAGACCAGGGACATCTCTGCGGGACCCCTCCCACCATGGACAACCATCTCCTCCCCTCCCAAGGCTGCACTCGCCAACTGACGAGGGGGTGCACGCGGCGGTGCATTCGAATCCTTTTTGGGACACTGGGGGTCATAAAACCGGTGTCCCACCTGCCCACAACCGTAGCAGGTTAGGGGGCCCCTATGAACAGGTTTACCCGTCGGGGCCCCTGGCTTCTTCTCAGGGGGAGGCTGGGAACCTTTCCCTTGGTTCCCTTGGGGATTACTTTGGGGCCCTTTCTGAGACTCCTTCTGTTTTCCCTTGTCCCCCCCACTCTTCTGCTGGGGACCCTGCCCACCTTTGGCTGAGTCTCCCACTGGACCCTTGTGGACCCTGGTACTGACCCAGCGGTCCGCCTCCTCAGCAAGTTTTCTAGGGTTAGATATCTTGCTATCAATCAGGTGCTGGCGCAGCTCTGGAAAACAGTTATTAGACAAGTGCTCCCAAGCAAACAAATCATACAGAGCTTCATAACTTTCCACTTTGCTGCCCTTTACCCAACCATCCATGGCTCTGCAAAAATAAGACACATATTCAACCCACGTCGTACCAGGCAACTTCTTACATTCTCTAAAAGCTTGTCTGTACTTCTCGGGGGTTAAGCCATATCGCGACATTAAAGCATCTTTCATATGAGCATACGACATCCTATCCGCAACAGGCATGTCTAACAGGGTATCTCTTCCCTCATTCACAAAGCGACCCCACAACCCCGCTCCCCAATTCTTCTCAGGGACCTGGTGGGCCAACAATGCTAACTCATATGCTTTAAACCATTGACCAATATCTTCATTCTTATTGTAATCTTTGATCACATCTTTCGGGAAGTAAAACTTACTTTCTGCAGGCTCGGATGGAATGCTGCCACCAGAGGGATTCAACTCTAACTTTTTAGCTTGGATATCCAGTTCCCTCAACCTGGCTTCACGCTCCAAAGCTAACTTCTCTCGTTCAAACTCCAACTTTTTGATCTCTAAATCAGCTTCCCTTCTACCTCTTGCATTTTCTAACTCCAACTGCCCATTTATTTTTAGCCTTGCCATCTCCATGTTGTAAGCTCGCTCTTTCGCCCTTTCTTCCCTTTCTTCAGGGGAAAGACCTTTGCAGGAAACACTGCTTCCGGGAGAGGGCATAGGTCCATTCACTGGCACCTCCTCATCCCCTTCCTCTGTGGGTACCACCACCACATCAGAGGGATTTCTGGACTCCCACCAGGCCTGTAATGCTTTATAAAAATCATCTTTTCTCGAGAGGCCGGTGGTAGGAACTTTAAACTGGTCGCAAAAGTGTTTCAGCTCATCTTTCTTGTATTTCTTTAGCTTACTCCTCTCGAACTCCTCCACAACAATGATAGCAGGGGCAGTGACTCCGTTGTCACTCATGGTTAAAACTGGCAGTGTTAAAAAAAAAATCAAGCTTCAGGAAAGCGGAGAACAAAAATAGGATCCTTCCGAATCAGATTGTGACTGCGCTATGGTCTGCTTTCACTATGTAGCGCACACTAATCACTGTACATGGGTCATAAATGCAAAGTCCAAATCCTCACCGCTGACCCACCAATGTTAGAACCGGCTGTCTCTAGTTGGCAGAGGTATGCACTTCTGACAAATAGGGACACTCCTTTTCTAGTCAGGGCAAGGGGATCACACCCTTCGATAACCCCTGCTCACCCCCTTGGTAGCTTGGCAGAGCAGAACAGGCTTATCTCAGAGGCTGTGCGTTAAGCAATTATGACCACATACAGTAACACAGTGAATACACTACAAATGGACACGACACCGTAGTATTATAAAAATAAGTATTTTTATATAAGGCTTAGCACAAGACCAAATAACGGCAAAACTGTACACAATCGGAATAAATACGTTCAGGAAGGAAAAAGGATAGTTCAAAGGTAGTTTCTTCTTTAGCACAAAAGTCTTTAGTATCAAGCAAATCTTCTTCTTGGAAACACAGTTCTTAGCAACAGGGTAACCCACACGGGAGTTACACAACGTCGAGGCAAAGATAATCCACAGGTGTGGCGTCGACCGCGAAGAGCGCTACGTCGGGCCTGGAGTCACACGGACCCCCAACAACACAGTACCTTAGGAAAATGAAGCACACGATGATCCACGGCGTCGAGCGATCCGGCGTCGCGTCTTCGGTGTCGATCAGGCCTCAGCAGGCGTCGTCGATGATGCAGTTGCACAGAGTGAGCAGCGCTCACGGCGTCGAAGGGGCCCACAGGTGATGCGATCAGCAGCGGTGCAGACACGAGGTCCTCTGGAGCTAGAGCCATACTCCCACTCACTGGCGTTGCTGCTGGCGTCGGTCGGGCCCAGCGTCCGGTCGTCGTGATTGCTGGTTCTTTCAGAGGTGCTGGATTCACACTTCCAGCCAATAGCACTTTTAGCAGATGAAGTCTTTTAGCCCTGTGACTTCAGCAGGAGACTGGCACTCTTCCAGTCCTTGGAGATTTTCTTAGCAAGCGTGAGAGTACACACACAGTTCCTCTCTCCTGGTTCCTTGGCAAAAATAAAGAAGCACTGCAGGATTCCCCCAACAACAGCACACTTGGCAGCAGGGGTAGGCAGTCCCTTAGATCAGCAGGCCTCTTGTCCTTGGTTACAGGGTTCCTTGTCAGAAGTGATCTGATTTCCTAGTTCAGAGGTCCTTCTCTTATACCCCTTTTTGTCTTTGATCCCTTTGTCTATGCCGGGGATTTCCCAACATCCTGGGTCTGTGGTGGGTGGAGCTAGGCAGTAGCACCTGGCCTATTCATTGAGCCGGGCTGAGTCCTCAGACGCCCCGCAGGAGGTGGAGCCAGCATTGATACTGGCAGGAGCAGAGCTATCGCCCTCCTGGCAGGAGGTGGGGCTAGGATCGTCCATGGCAGGCACAGAGCCATCAGTCGCTTAGCAGGAGGTGGAGCCAGCATTGTATCAGGCAAGGCAGGCTATCAACAACTACTCTCCCCCTACTCTCAACGTAAATGTCCCACTCATCCCATACTGACTCATCCAGACCTGTGGAGCCACCCAGCTCCTGTCACACACACGCAAGACCAGCAGAAACCAGATATGGTTAGGCAAGAAAATAGACACTTTCTAAAAGTGCTATTTTCGAACCCAGAGTCCAAAAACCATCCACACCAATGGACGCGTAATTGAACCCCGAGTTCAGGGATACCAAACTCGACATTGCACCGTGCTCTCCGAGCCAGCTAGGATCATAGCATTAATAATCCCGGCGGCCCATTCTAAGCAATGGAGAGCAGGCTACCTCGCAATAGTGAAGCACGAAGATGGCGGTACTTCACTATTAGGACAGGCCAACTTGGTCAGGCGTGTCCTACCTTACGCTTACAATGCACCCGGCCCGCGGGCCTACCATAGGGGTGACTAACATGAAGTTTAAGGGAAGGTTGGAGGGGCTGGCAAGTAGATATACTTGCGCAGCCTGCGTGACAGTACAAGACTGCACGTGGGTCTCGCAATGACCGACCCGTAGACATTCTTTTACGAAGCCGCTCCTGTGGGTGGCACAACACGTGCTGCAAGCCCACGAGCGGCATTTGTATTTACAAGCCCCGGCACTCCTGGTGCACTAGACTAGGGACTGACAGTAAACCAAATAAGCCAAACATGGATACAATAGACACATCAATTTAACATCGGGAGCACTTGCGCTATGGCACTGATCAGCAGTGACACGGCGCCCAAAGCATATACCAGCAAAACATCGTAAAACAGTAGAGGCAAACAGAAAAAATGGAGGAGAGACTCAAGCCAATGATGTCAGGTCTAACAAAGACCAAAAAGAGTACCCCCAAATGGGTGATGTGCGATTTTGCAAAATTTTATTTGCATCCATAGTCGGCAAAGGACAATATAATCCTGTTGACTCGGACAAGATGCGGCATAAGTTCATCGTCTGTCAGATAAATATCATCCACGTACGAGAATGCATCGGGTTTTATGTCGCTCAACAAAGACACAATACATGCCACAAATGCCCCGGGGCTATTCTTATACCCCATATGCAATCGTGTACATTTTCTGATTCCCAATGGCAGTGAATGCTGTCAAGTCAGGGCTCTCAGGAGCGAGATTGTGGCTGTAAAAACCATTAGAAATATCAAGTGTTTGCAGTGAATCAACATCCCAACCCACCTGATTATGTTACACCGCCGGGGCAAGGGCCAGAGCACACTCAGCTGCAAAAGCCTGTGCATGCTCCTCAGGGAAATAACGCAAAAAACTCAGAAGTATCACGTCCACCCCTCTAGAAGCAGCTAACACAATAGGTGGAGGCCAAACTGCGCCGCAAACAAAATGTCATACGAGGAGGTTAGATTCTCCCAGTAAACCGCCTTGATTGGACAAGGTATATCACCTTCAATTTGGATTATAATTTCATAGAGTCTACCCGGGGGGGGGGGGGGGAGGGATGGGGCAATGCGGGTATCTGCAGTCTCTACTGTAATGAATGTATCGGTTGCTGTCACCTCCAGACAGGGATGCAGAGCCTCCCACACTATGGTAACCTCGGCTGCGCTGTTGAGCAGAGTCACTGCCCATGACCAATCCAGGAGTCTGAGGCATACCTCCCTGTTAAAGCAGCAACTTTTTTCTTTTGATAAGGAAGTCGAAAACGAGGTAGATCCTCTTGTTTTCCCTTGCCTTCAAACTGTCTATGCGAACAATCGAAGCTGGTCATATCCCAGTGGCGCAGCTTGACTCTTGCCACGATCCTGGGGTTCCCAACCCCCGACTTGAGAGCAAGATGTGTCCTGTGAAGAACGAGGAGAACGCTGATCAGGGACTTGAAATCTATCAGGAGTCTTAATTTTTGCGCGGTCACGCAAGTCATAAGGACGCTCACAAGACTGAGGTGTTGGTGAACCAGCACGTGAACCTTGCTTCTGTTGTTGCTGCCCCTGTTTTTTATTTTTCTAGTTCTTTTTAGGAAAGACTGGATGCCCGTGTTTATCAGACTGAGCTTTTTGTTGTGTTTGAGATTGAGTAAAAGGCTTAACTCCCAGACTATTGCTGCCTATGGTCTTATAAGCTTTTGCAAGGATCTTTGGTAATTTGTGTGGCTTGTCTGCATCTGGGACAGCCCTCAAGCAGTTTGCCACTTGAAAGCTTACTGCATCGCCCTTGACATTAGAAAGGATCATAACAGCAACCATGTCAAACACACCTACCAATCTCAACCCCAGCTCTACAGCCGCTTCGGCTCTGTGTTCATCTTGAACACGTTCAATCATGGAGGGGAGTACAGTCATGGAGGGAGTGCCAAAACACTTCAATTTTACCGCTGCAAACACCCTGCCCAGGTGTTACAATCAGCTACCTCTGGAAGTAAGTCTTTAGGCAAACTTATAGTCAAAATCCTGTGTTTCTCCACAGGACTCTTATTTGGAAAAACAGCTTCTATTGTCCACATTTTTCAGCAAGCTAATAAGGTTAATCATCCATTAGTAATTAGTAATTAGTAATTAGTAATTAGTAATGGGCGCTTGCCCATTACTAAATTAACCATTATGCGACTGATGCTTACACCACCAGGTCCAGCAGGTTACACAGCAACGCCAGGTGGTGCCACCTGGAAGTTGCGTAAAATGAACTGTATAACAGTTCTATGCATCCGTATTAAAGACGTGTGTAACACACGAAGTTCTGCAAGCATCGCTGTTCTCAGCTGATACGGGTAAGGGGTATACCCAGCCAAAACGGGCCACAGGGCCCCATCTATTGTTAGAAGACCTAATCGGACCGGCGTTATTGGATGAGGAAGGACGCCATTAAACCAAATTTGGTGTTGCCTAGCTGTAAGCAGAATCTCAAGAGCCCAATAGGGCTGATAAGCATTAGGAAGGGCCGTAGACGTATATTTGTGAAACACGTTACCTGCTCCATCTACCGCCGGAAAGGTAACCTAAGAATAAAACACTGAAGCGGTAGGCAGCATCCGCTTCTACCACAAAAATCAGCACAACACCCGCATTAGGGACTCCATTTTGTGTCAAATGAGCTGTGATTATAGCCCGATTAGGCGAAGGTATTGCGACCACCATAATGAACAATGAAGAATGATAACCTAGAGCTCGCCATCGCAATAATGGGTCAAGAATGAAGAGATAAAAAAAATGTTTAAACTTCAAGCTTGAAAGAACCTATAAAAATATAAATATAGGAGGTTACACCATCACAGCTGTCTCCAGAAATAGAAGTGAGGGTTTTGTGGACATGCACAAGCGCTACTCATGTGTCTCGCAGATAAGAACCAGACCAAACGTTGGCGGTGTGTAGTTCTGTAGTTTGAGGGTCTGGTTCGGTGGTTCCGAACCCGTTCCATAAAGGTCGTCGGAAATAGACGATTTTGGTGTCAGCTGACCGCAAATCATGAGTGCGGTGTGTACGAGTGTTTTCGTCTTAATCGATCAATGAGAACACTACGTATTTAGGGATTTCGTTTGAACCCTCGGGTTCCATTTTGTGAACAGCAGCCATTTTGTATGGTTGCCCTCACATAGGCCGATGAGCGAGTCCTTGGGACACGTACACCTTAGCTGACTTCTGAATGACCTGGCCGAACTGACTCCCTTGCCCGAGGCTGACCTCGCTGAGCCAGTTCTTTGTTAAGCAGCTGGTCAGATAAGGATCAAAGAGTAGGACATGCCGAAGTTTACAGTACACTGCACCCACCTTTCTATCTTGCTTCCAATCTGTTTCTGCTCCTTCCTTTACGACATAATTACTGATTTGGGTTGAGGTTTTATGATGGGTTTGTCCAGCTTGATCGAACAGGAAAATGGAATGTGCTTGGTCATTTCTGGTGGGCTGGACAACGGAAAAAGGGATTGTCGTCATGCGCTACTTTTGAAATGTCACAAACTGATTGGTTGGTTTGTATCTAATCAATACAACTTTGGAATGTGATTTTTGGCATAAAAGACCATGCTCCACTCATTGAAATTGTGCAGTCTCTAGCGAACCACCCGTGTTGTGCTTCGTAGATCTCTGTTCCTGTTTGCAGCCAATAAACTTTGGTCTTTGACGTCATCAAGAAGCGTCCTGTGTCTCTGTTTGCCAAGGTAGGGGAACTCGAAGGCATCAGGCGTTTTCCCTGACGCCGCTAGGTTCTAAAACCTGGTCCTTCAGTTGGCGCCCATCGTGGGACGACTTCAGCGGTACCGGTCCAAGCCCGAAGATCGTGAGGAGCTTCTTGTGGAAATTCTGGAGGAAGGCCAACCACTTCATCGACCCCTGCATGTCGTCGTGGTCTGAAAGTCTTTGCTGCGAGGTTTCCCGCCTTCCGGCGGCTACGAAGGACTGCTGCCCTGAATGGTCGCCCTGTCTTGGAGCCTAGACGTTTGTAGAGCCAGACGATGGACGGGTCTTCTGGTGACGCCATCGACATTTCAGTTAAGTATGAGTGGAGCGTCCCCTAGTCCTTAGTTTGTTTTGGTATCCCTTCGTGGATCGCTTTGATTTGGTACCTGCAGGCCCCAAAGCCAAGGGACTCGTGTATTCACGAGACTATCGTTTTTAGAGTTTGCCTTGTAGTTTGAAGCTAGACTAGTGTGCAAGATGCCTGGTCTTAGCAGACTTGGAAGAATATTTGGTTGTGGTTGTTCTAAGGATTCCTGGTTAGAGGATTCGTGTCCGGTTCCTCCGATTGGAACTCCTATGTATGAATTATACATAAAGCATGGTATGGGTCCTATTTGTTATAATGACATCTGGGTAAAATATAAGAAGACCGACGGTGTCCTACAGTGGCCCCGTTACAGTAGTTTTTAAACTGAAATTTTAGATAATCTTGAAGTGAAACTGTTCAAGAAGAAAGCCCGGCCGGCCATGTTTGACTCTTTCTGCATATGGCGCAAAGAAGCCAAACAGAAAGAAATTAAATTAGCGAAGAAGAATAAACGAGAACGAGGTATGTCAATGGTGCAAGCTGCTAAAGCATATAGGATAATGAGGAAGAGCAAGAGAGCGAACAAATGCTTAGGGTTAGGAATTTAGCGGTAGATAAATGCTACCCAGTTTTGCCGCGTAAAGAGCAGGAAGAAAAGAAAGATCTTGCAAAAGATCCTTTAATGTCGCATCTGTTGAGTTTGCCACCCCCTTATGCACAAAATGCTACGGCACCACCGCCACCAGTTGTAGCTGTGCAACCTCCGGTTGTTGTGCCACCTGCAATTCTACCACAGCCAGCTCATCTTCCGTTGGCTACTATTCCTTTGGCGCAGCCTCCTCAGGGGCCGCCAACTTTGCTTCCTTCTTCGTCTGCTACTCCTACGCCTATCTACAGTACTCCTTCTGTTCCGACTTTGGATTCTTCTACTATTGTTCCGTCTTCTCTTATTCTTTCACCTTCTCCTTCTGTTAGACAGAGAATGACTACTGCAGTTTCTGGTTTCTTTTCTCCTTTATTGGGACCATTGGGTATGTCTCCTGTTAGTGAGCGTAGACAATCACATAGTCAGTTACCTGATATAGATGAACGTACAGTTTTGGATCACATGGCACGTAGATGGGTTACGTACACTTCTCAGTACGATCTTGGAGGTGTTATGGATGTTTTCCGTCAATGGGAAGCGCCAAAGCAGCGGTACGTCTTTGAGATGATGTGTGTGTTCCTCCATGAACAGTGGGTTGACGAAGTAGGTAAAGCTCCTAATGAGTTGTATCGAGTGCGTTCCGAGTTTGCAAAAGGGACCATTGTGAGTCTTCATGACATTGAGAGAGCAGTTGCGACGTTGTTGTCATTTCGTAATGACACCCCTTCTGAGCGTTTATTTGAGCCTGATTCGTCAGTTAGGAGAGCAGCGCATCAATATCCGATGCATGAGGTTCCTCCAGTTTGGAGACCTGCTTATCCTAATGCTGTTCCACCTACTCTTGCGCACTTCCAACGTGTATGGGTACATGTTCCTTGGAAACGTGTTGAAGTTTTGGCTACTAAGCAGTCTTTGCCTGATCCGCGCAAAAATCCAGCAGGATACTATAAAGAGCTCACTCAGACTGTGAGTTTGTGTATCATGAATTTAGCAGATATAGATATGTTGTTTGGGAATGTTGTCCCACAGCCTATCTGGAGTACGATTCGACATACGGATCATAACCAAGAATTGGGTGATACATGGGTTAATATTAATGCTGCGAATGATAGACAAGTAGGAGGTGCTAAGCCTGAAGATCTCATTACTCAACTCCCTGGTAGGATAATTAATTATATGAAGACTTTGATGCCTGAAGTGCGTGTTAATTGGGACAAGTTGTCTGCATGCAAGCAGAAGAAAGATGAGACTGTGTCTGACTTTTTCACGCGATTTGAAGAGACTTTTGTAGATCATAGTGGTCAGGATATGGCTACTGACGGTGGCAAAGAGATTGATCGTCGACAAGTTTGGACATAATCTGCTTCCTGAGTTGTGCACTAAGCTGAAAGATTCTGAAAGTGCTTGGGCTGTTTCCACGTCAGCGCAGATTTTAGCTACGGCCCAGTACTATGACAATAGGCATAAAGATGAGTTAGAGAAAGTGGATAAGAAGACTAAGGAATCAAAGACTAAAGTTCTTCTACAACAAGCTTATCCACCCCGTACTAATAATCAACGCGATTATCAGCAGAATCAGCAATATTCGAGAAACTCGCAAAGGAACTAGTCTTCTCAACAGCGTTTTCCGTATGGGCCTAATCAGTGTGCGTATTGCAAAGAAGAGGGCCATTTCAAGAATAGTTGTCCGGTTTTGTTACAGCGCACAAATGGTTCCTCTGGTGTGAGAGGTCGAGATGCTCAACAAGCACCTAGAGGTAGAGGTCGCAGACAGAATGGGCGTTCTTTGCCTCCACAGAACTCAATGAATAGTTTTCATCAGTGGACCTTATGTTGAAGTGATTGCATCAGGTGTGTCAGAGCCTTTTCTGTTAGATACTGGTGCTACGAAGAGTTCTATTATGCACTCTAAACTCCCTGGCGCACCTTTGTCTGGCTTTGGGAATGTGTCTGTAGGTTTTTCTGGCACCCCGGTTACGAATCCGATTTCTACTCCGTTGTCTCTTTCTGTTGGACCTCATAAATTTGAAGCACCCCTCATTTTGACTACAAGTTGTGGTGAGAACTTGTTGGGATTAGATTTGTTGAAGAGATTGTATGCCACGTTGTATTGTTCTCCGTCAGGAATACAACTTACATTGGGTGAGAGAGTGATCTCTCCGATGTATATATCTAAAGACGGACTTCCACCTGAATTGTCTTCTTTACCAGATTCATTATGGGCTATTGGTCCGAATGATGTGGGTCTCTTGGAGATTCCACCCTATGTTGTGATGTGAAGGCGAATGCTACGTTACCGCGCATTCCACAGTACCGTATCTCGAGTGATGGTGAGCGTGCACTTTTAGCGATCATTTAGGATCTGATCGAAAAGAGTTGATTGCATTAACGAGAGTATGTGTGTTGGCGAAAGGAAAACGAGTGAATGAGTATACTGACAGACAGTATGCGTTTGGTGTGGCTCATAGTTTTGGATGTTTGTGGCGTGAACGAGGGTTCTTGACTTTGCATGGAACAAAGATCCAGCATGGGCAGTTGGTGAATGAACTTCTGGAATCACTTACTTTGCCATTGCAAGTAGTGATTGTGAAATGCAGTGCCCATAAGAAAGTTACGGATGATGTTGGCCGCGGAAATGCGTTTGCAGATGAAGTTGCGAAAGAAACGGCGAGAAATGTGATGAGTCGAATGTATGTTGCAGGTCCGGAGAGATGGGTTCCAGAGAAAAGTATGTGTGAAGATACGATTGAGAGTGTGAAATCCATCCAAACTGAAGCTACAGAGAAAGATTTGAATGAATGGAGAGAAAGTAAGGGTAGATTGGACTCGAATGGTTGTTGGACTGATTTGTCTGAGCATCAAAGATGGTTGTTGCCTGATGCGTATGTGCTTCCAGTTGTTACAATGGCTCATGGGATGGCACATATTAGCGTGAAAGGGATTTGTAAGTTGTTTGTTCCGGTTTGGCAGAATGCAGGAATTCCCAAATGTGCAGAGAATTTGGTTAAGAACTGTATGGTGTGTTTGATGTACAATCCTGGTAACGGAACTCCAACACCAGCTGGTCATTTTGCTTCTCCTACGTATCCGTTCGAGGCTTTGCAGCTAGATTTCATCCACATGGAGAGGTGCAACAACCTGAAATATGTTTTGGTGGTTGTTTGCGCCTTTTCTAGATGGGTGGAAGCTTATCCTTTGAAGGACAATACTGCCTTGTCCACAGCGAAAGCCCTAATCAAGGAATTTTTCCTGAGGTTCGGTTTTCCGAGAATTATCTGGAGTGACAATGGGAGTGAATTTGTGGGTCAAGTAATGAAGAGAGTATGTGAGGGATTAGGAATTCGGCAGAAGTTCCACGCTGCAAATCACCCCCAATCAGCTGGTTTAGTCGAGTGCTATAATGGCTATAATGCTATAATGGCACTTTAAAGTTGAAGTTGGCCAAAATCCAAGCGAGCATTGGTTTACAATGGCCAGATGCTTTGCCTTTAGCGCTCCTGTCCACAAGAATGACTGTGCATTTGCGAATGGGTTTGAGTCCGTATGAGGTTGTGTTTGGTCGCCCGGCAAATATTTGGGGAGTACCAAGACCAACAAAGTTTAGTGACCTCGAGTATCCTGTGTTGCTTGATTACTTGCACGAACTGACGGCTAAACTGCGTGTTTTACACCAACAGGTCTATGAGAGCCTGCCACAGGCTTCTGAAGATCCAGGCCACGCCATTGAACCATGCCATTGGGTCTTTCATTAAGAACTTCCAGCGGAACAAGAACGATCAGCCCGGTTGGACAGGACCACATCTAGTTCTCCTGTCTACACATTCTGCAGTTCGAGTGCAAGGCAAGAAACACTGGTTCCACGGCGTACATTGCAAACGGGCTACGTTGCCCTTACCGTACGACCAGTGGGTCCAGGAAGGACTCCCAGACTCTGAAACAGAAACTGTTCCACGATTTTTGCCATTCAGCGATGCCCGTTTGATTGGAACAAACTTTGAGAAAGAAAGTGACGATCTCTTGCAAGAAGCTGTGCCTCCTTCAAATCGATTGAACACTACTGAGCCTGAACTCTTGTTCAAAGATCAGACATTGCCTGGAAAAGATTGTTATAATTTGTGACCAAGAGTCGTGGGACAAATAAAATAAATGAAGTTTTAATGATTTTTCAGTTTACAGGTTAACTCTCCACCGAGGATCTACTTATTTTTGTTTTTCGAACCGCCATCCGGGTTCAGCTGTAGGGTCGCGGTAGACAAGTCTTTGGAGTGCAAGCCCGAGACACTAGGTCAAAGGTTCTGGTTGGCCTAAGGGAGTTGCCCTGGGTTGACAGAAGCATTCCTTAGCATAGAACACCCTACCACCGCGAGCAGCACATTTAGTTAGGATGGATTTCTTCGAGTTGGAGAGACCTGTAAGGACAATGAATTTCAAGAATAAGATATACAAACTAATTACACGGAAAAGATTTTTAATATTGTGCTTATTTATGCTATTGAGTTTACTGATATTTGGTTATGTGGCATTTTCTTTTAAAGTGACGTTTATTCCCACTGTGCAACCTACACCTCCACCTACTATTTCTTCTCATTCTTTTCATCCTTTGCCTGTACATGAGGTAGTTAGACGACTGGAATTTACTAATAATTCCTTTATTCAACTTTTGCACCAACACCAGTTAGTTATGAACACAACGAATTGTTGGATTTGTGGTTTAATGCCCCATACAACTGATAAGGGTATTCCGTACCTGGTTCTACCTTTTAGCTTAAATGGTTCTATTTGGGCTTACAGAACGATGTTTATCTATGCCCATAGGGGCCCGATGTAGGTAGGCCGTTACTGATCGGTAACGGCCGAAAATACCGATTTTTGGCCCTTACCGATCGGTATACTGCCATCGAGATGTGGGGCAAAGAAAAACGTCCAAATCGGTCCAAAAAACGATTCGGAATGACGACCGAATAGAAAATAATCCGATACGTACATACCGAAAATCGGAAATGTAACGAATCGGTAACACACCGAATCGGATTCAAATACCGATTCGGTCCATGTACCGAATCGGTAGTGACACCGAATCGGAAAATATCCGATTCGGTCCATGTACCGAATCGGTAGTGACACCGAATCGGAAAATATCCGAATCGGTCCATGTACCGAATCGGTAGTGACACCGATTCGGAAAATATCCGATTCGGTCCTTGTACCGATTCGGTAATGACACCGAATCGGACATAAGCCGAATCGGAGAACCTACCGATTCGGTAGAATCACCGATCGGGAAAGTCCCCGATTCGGACAGATGGGGAGATGTAGGGAAGCACAGAAACACCGATTTCGGCTCAAAATCGGTAGTATTCACTCGGTATTTACCATGGATTACAATCAGGTGGTAACCAACTCCAACCCATAAAAACAGACCCAAAATGCATTGCAACTTGCAAGATGGCAGCTTTTTATGTCATTGCGAGGCGGCTACGGCTACAGCAGGAAGGACAGAGGGAATGGCAAAGAGAGGAACAGGTCTACAGACAGAGGGTAACCCTGTTCATGCTCACAGAGGCAGAGATCCTACAGAGATACAGGCTGGACTCTGACACCATTCTTGAGCTCATCAGGGACCTCAAACCATTGTTGGACCACCCCACCCCAAGGGCACACGCCATCCCAGCACACGTCCAGGTGCTATGCAGCCTACACCTGCTTGCGTCTGGCAGCTATCAAAGTGGAGTTGCAGCGGTAGGAGGGGTGACCCAGAGCAGCCTGTGAAGGTTCTTCCACACATTCCTTGACGCCATGATACACAGGATGGACCAATACATCTCTTTCCCTGCAACCCACGCAGAACTGCTACAAACTAAAGCTGACTTCTACCAGATGGCACAATTTCCCCAAATCATTGGCTGCATAGATGGCACGCACATTCCGATTTGCCCCCCAGCTGACACAGAATACATATACCGCAATCGGAAGTCTACGCACACCATCAACGTGCAGGTGATCTGCAATGCGAAGTGCACCATCACAGACCTGGTAGCAAAATTCCCAGGGAGTACCCACGACTCCTACATTTTTCAACAGAGCGGCATCTATGCACGGCTGATGGCTGGCGAATTCGGTGAAGGATACCTCCTAGGTGAGACACATCATCAGACCCCCATAACACAAAGTAGCTAGGTGTAATACATGTATGCATGTGAGTAATGTTACCCCTTTTCCTTCCAGGCGACAGTGCATATGCCCTCCGCTCTTTCATACTCACCCCCTACCTCAACCCCTCCACACCCAGCCAAAGGAGGTATAACCGGGCCCACAAAAGCACAAGGAATGTCGTTGAACGGACCTTTGGCATCTGGAAAAGTAGATTCAGATGCCTGCACAAGAGTGGAGGTGCAAGGCAGTATACCCCCATCACCTGCTGCAAGATCATAGCTGTCTGTGCAATGTTACACAACCTTGCGGTGAAGAAGGGCACTGAGGTGGAGTTGTCTGACTACGAGGACCATGACGACGACGATGCTGTGCCACTAACACAGCCTGCTGGGGTGTGTACGCCAAGTGATGGCAGATACAGACGTGAGGAGATTACAGAAAACTATTACTGAGTGAGTACAGATGCACAGACAGGTAAATGGTTGTGGGGAAAAGCAAAATTTAATAATATTTCAACACCGTTACTGCACTGATGTGCAACAAAATAAAATGTAAAAGTAAAGAAAACAAATGTCTTAGGTCCGGGTTGCCTCACCCGCCCTGGCAAGCCTACTTCTTGGAGCGCTTGGCAGCCCCACTGGGGTGTGCCTCACCCCCTTCCGAATGTCCTGCGGCTTCTGCGGAGCGCCTGGTGCTCCTGCGCGGCTCAGACGCAGCGCTGGCCGGGCTGCTGCGGCTGCTGCTGTCCCCAGCATCCCCCAGGTCCAGGGCTGGATTGGCGGCAGTGTTGGAGATTATCATAGCCTCCATGGCTGTAGTGATGCGGGCCATTCCCCTGGTGACCTCCGCGGTGTTTTGGGTTAAACTTGCCTCCATATTGGCACCGCGCTGACACAGTTGCGTGGTTGCAGCAGCAAGGCGGCTAATGGAGCGGTTTTGCACGCGGGCATCCCGCCTGCGCGAGACCTCATGCTCCTCAAGTCTTCCGCATAACTGTGTTATGGCTATGGTCAGCCTGCCAAGACCTGCAGCAACCTCCTTGTTAGTGTCTACAAAAGCCTTGAAACCTTTCACCATCTCGCCCATCTGCAGGTTGTGCTGGCGGAGCTGGCAGGCCATGATGGACTTTGCCTGCTGCCGTTGGATTTTCACCATGCTGCCTTCAAGGCCCTGGAAGACCCTGCCCTCCGGTGCCGGCGCTGCAGTGCTGGGAATGGCACGCCTCCAGGTACTGCTGCTGCCGCCCTGCTGTGTGGGCTGTGGTGCCACTGGTGTGGGTGTGGTGGTGGCCGGGGCCTGACCCCCTGCTCCCTGGATTGGGTTTACTGGAGCCACAGCCATAATCGTGGCAGGAGGTGTTGTAGGTGCAGGGTGGGCCCTTGTCGGTGAGTTCTCAGGGGAGAACAGCAAGGGGGGAGTGCCTGACATTTGTGGGGAGTGAAGTAAGTCATAGTCAATTACCAGGTCTCCCTCAATACCCAGGCCAATGGTGTTGTCCTCCTCCTCCTCGGCAGCCTGACTCGTGCTAGGCCCTGCCACTGCACTGGTAGTTGGTGCTGGTGCGTCTGCAGCTTGTGGTGCTCCGCCGGATGGTGCCCCTAGGTATAAAGAAGCATTCGTAAATTGAGTGCCGATGTATTACAGTCACTACAATTAAAGCATTGCACATGTCCTTGCATCTCCTTTGAATGTGTTCCACTCTTTCCTATCTTGTGAATCTGCACTGCCATATTTTGCTAACTTCTGCTGACTACATTTACCATGATGCTTTTCTCTTGTATGTTGGTTACAGTACTGGGCTGGGGTTTGGCTGTGCATTGTGTCTAAAGGGGAGGTGTCTGGTAGGGTGTGTCATGATGCGCATGCTTCTTACCTGTAGCTGTAGCTCTGGCTGAGCTGTCCAGGGTCCCGATTCCTGTCACGCACTCCCTCTCGATGGTGCTGGACACCAGTTCCTCCAGCTCAGTGAGGGGTGGCGCCGGGTTCCTGCCTCCACCTGTCAGTCCTGCTTGCCTCTGGATCTCAGCCATCTTTCGTTTGGTCAGGCTGCGGATATTGTAAAAGCGTTTTTTAAGGTCATCAAGGGACCTGGGATTGACACCTACAGCGTTGACCTTTTCTGCTATCTCACTCCAGAGCCTCCTCTTAGTGCTGTCCGGCACAGTGAGGGACAGCCTCCAGAAGAGCTGCCTGTGCACCCTCACCACCTCCTCCACCAACACCTGCAGCTCCATGCTACTGAACTTTGGCTTTCTCTTCTGGCCAGCCTTCTGGCTCTCACTGGTGTTTGCCATCTTGCTCTCCACAGTTCTCTGCCTCCTGCTCCCACTGCTGCTCACTGTGAGTGTTCAGCTCAAGCTGGCTCTCCAGAAAGTTCTTAATGAGCTGCACCTGCCAGGTTGCCACTCCCTGCTTGGGTGGGGGAGGGGGGATCCACCTCATTGGCTGTATCGGATTTTACCGATTCGGATTTTACCGAATCGGATTTCACCGAATCGTTTTTTTCCGATTCGGATTGTTCAATGCATTCCTATGGGCTTTTTGGCCATGGGTGTGTTTTCCGACCTCCGAATCGGTAATTGCCGATTCGGATTTTACCGAATCGGCTATTTCCGATTTGGTGGTATCCGATTCGGTACTTTCCGAATCGGTCCGTGCCGAATCGGTACGTACCGATTCACAATACCGATGCCTACCGATTCGGTATTTTTTCAATGTTTTTTTCCTACATCTCGTTTTCGATTTCAGAATACCGATTCGGCCCGCCTCGGTATTTTGAAATCGGAAAATCCCTTTTACCTACATCGGGCCCATAGTGTCTATCCCCAACGTTCAGTAAAAGACAACCCGAAGAATAGTGCTCTGGTCAAGGGTATAGTCGACATGATTAGAGGAATTAGTTTGTATGAGACTATTCCGAGAGACGAGACACAAGCATACATTGGTTGGAACGTTACTGGATATGGAGTTAGTCTGAGTGTTAACCATCGAGCGAAAAGTTCTCCACCGATTTGGATAGTGCCCCATCAGGATCGCTATTGTCTGCAGGGTAATGGCAAGAATCTGAGAGCTCAGCTAGGGAAGAGCGTTTGTACTGACACCTACGTATTTACGTCTCAGTCTTCCCCAGCATTTCTAGCCGCTAAGGGTACTTATTTTGTTTGCAAAGACAAAGCATATACATGGTTGCCCCCTGATTTTTCGGGCACATGTTTTGTTTCATTTCTGTTGCCTCCCACTTTTACAGCTGTGGCAGATTACCATAAGATGAGAGTTGCTAGAGGTGTCTTCAGTCAGGAAGACACTGCAGGGCAAGAGTTGGGAGATTTCTTTAAGGGTTTTCTGCCGTTCTGGGGACCAATGGCTAACAGCAGGAACATTCGCCAGTTGACGAGAGTGGTTGAGTCCACCATAGTCGAAACTGCTGGTGCCCTTAGTAACTTGACTGCTGAGCTCCAGTCGGATAGACTTATGACACTTCAGAATAGAGTTGCTCTTGATGTCATACTAGCAGACAGAGGTAGAGTATGTAAACTGATTCAATCAAGCTGCTGCGTTTTCATTCCAGACAACGCTCCGTCAGTCTTCCAGGCCATTTCCAAGCTACATAGATCTCCGATTCTGTCCATTTAGATAAAGGAGATTGGTCGTTGATGGGATCGTTCTGGGGATTGATATCCACCTGGGGATGGAAAATTCTGATGGTCATTGGGATGGTCTTAGCTATCCTTTTCCTGTTCTGTCTCTGTGTACAGTGTGCTCCTGCTATTTGTGGCCTCTGTGCTACTTCGTGTGTAAGGAGACCTGTCCAGAGAGAGGTACTAAGTACCAGGATGATGCTACAGCAACATATCGATGATCTGATGAATATAGATCCAGATTCAGACTGACATGGGTTAAGGTTTGTTGCCTATGTAATGTAGTTCCGTAGTTTGAGGGTCTGGTTTGGTGGTTCCGAACCCGTTCCATAAAGGTCGTCGGAAATAGACGATTTTGGTGTCAGCTGACCGCAAATCATGAGTGCGGTGAGTACGAGTGTTTTCGTCTTAATCGATCAATGAGAACACTACGTATTTAGGGATTTCGTTTGAACCCTCGGGTTCCATTTTGTGAACGGCAGCCATTTTGTGTGGTTGCCCTCACATAGGCCGATGACTGCGGCGGAGCGAGTCCTTGGGACACGTACACCTTAGCTGACTTCTGAATGACCTGGCCGAACTGACTCCCTTGCCCGAGGCTGACCTCGCTGAGCCAGTTCTTTGTTAAGCAGCTGGTCAGATAAAGATCAAAGAGTAGGACATGCCGAAATTTACAGTACACTGCACCCACCTTTCTATCTTGCTTCCAATCTGTTTCTGCTTCTTCCTTTACGACATAATTACTGATTTCGGTTGAGGTTTTATGATGGGTTTGTCCATCCTGATCGAACATGGAATGTGCTTGGTCATTTCTGCTGGGCTGGACAACGGAAAAAGGAATTGTCATCATGCGCTACTTTTGAAATGTCACAAACAGATTGGTTAGTTTGTATGTAATCAATACAACTTTGGAATGTGATTTTTGGCATAAAAGACCATGCTCCGCTCATTGAAATTGTGTAGTCTCTAGCAAACCACCCGTGTTGTGCTTCGTAGATCTCTGTTCCTGGTTGCAGCCAATAAACTTTGGTCTTTGACGTCATCAAGAAGCGTCCCGTGTCTCTGTTTGCCAAGGCAGGGGAACTCGAAGGCATCGGGCGTTTTCCCTGACGCCGCTAGGTTCTAAAACCTGGTCCTTCAGGTGCCATGTTGCAGGGATTCTTCACATACACAGAACTATGCGCAGGAAAACAGGACCTCAGTGAATAGGGATGTACCAACCTACCACATTAGTACCCAAAATCCCAAACCGACTAGCTATAGGGTTTTATTCATTCTCCTCCAAATATCACAGAGCTACAAATGATTAGGCAACCCTGAACACAACACTCCCGACTCTCTAAGGATTTGCGGGAGCAAAACGTACTCTTTCGCTCACTCACTCGTACTTGTCCACAATGAGAAAAGGCAGAGTCACTGACATAGTTCAAAATTTTTATTTTAACTATCGTGCTCTACAATACAGTACACGCACCACTACTATCAGAAAAATGCATAAACTCACCACAGTTAGCATTTTTACAATTCCATAAAATACAAAGGGAGAAGTCATTTTATAAAGCCTGTGGAAAGTAGGGCATTTAGGCCTAGCCACCCTCCCCTTGACTAGAAGAAGTTTATTTTATATAAAGAATGATATCTGGGCTATGACAGTAGACCCCATACCTTAAAGCCTGTGTGTAAGGTTTACATCATGGAACAGCTTTCTCCAAATATGTTAAAACAACATTCAACAACGTAATATCAAAGCATGAGTCTTCAGAACTGCAGCTTTGTGTAGCATGTTATGTCTAGGTGCTAAGGACTGACCAGAACAGAATAACAAGAGGCATTGTTGATCGACCTTGCACATCGTGTTCAAGCTAAACTCCAGGAAAACCAGAGAACGCGAAAGCAGTCGGTTCTCATGTGAAAGGCACAGAGTGTTGCAAAAACAAAGGCGTGTAGTAACGTGCGCAAAAGTTCAAGTTCAAGTTCGGGCATTTATATAGGGCACTACTCACCCAGAGGGTCTCAAGGCGCTTGGGGAAGGGTTCATTATTTGTCGAATAGCCAGGTTTTAAGTTCTTTTATGAAGGCGATGTGGTTTTGAGTAAGGGGGAGGTGGGTGGGGAGAGAGTTCCAGGTCTTGGCAGCCAGGAAGGAGAAGGATCTGCCCCCCATGGTGGATTTTCGGATGCGCGGGACTGCGGCGAGGGCCTGATTGGACGATCTTAGTTGGCGGGTGGGTTTGTGGAAGGAAAGTCGAGTGTTGAGGCATTCGGGTCCTAGATTGTAGAGGGCCTTGTGTGCGTGGCTGAGAAGACGGAAAGTAATTATTTTGTTGACGGGAAGTCAGTGGAGGGGGAAGTTCCTAGGATGAGTACCTCTGTTTTGTCTGAGTTGAGTTTAAGGCGTCTATGTTTCATCCATTTGGCTACTTCTTTCATGCCTTCGTGAAGATTGTTTTTGGCGGTGGTAGGGTCTTTGGTGAGGGAAAGGATTAATTGGGTGTCGTCGGCGTAAGATATGATGTTGAGGTTGTGTGGCGCGCGATGGATGCGAGTGGGCTCATGTAGACGTCGAAGAGGGTGGGACTGAGTGTTGATCCTTGTGGTACTACGCAGATGACTTCAGTGGCCTCTGAGTTGAATGGGGGAGGTCGGACTCTCTGAGTTCTCCCAGCTAGGAACGAGATGATCCAGTCCAGGGCTTTTCCTTTTATGCCGACGTTGCTGAGGCGTTGTATGAGGGTGCTGTGGCAGACTGTGTCGAAAGCGGCGGAAAGGTCGAGTAAAATGAGGGCCGCTGTTTCTCCGTTATCCAGTAGAGTTCTGATGTCGTCTGTTGCTGCAATGAGGGCGGTTTCGGTGCTGTGTTTGGCTCGAAATCCGGATTGAGAGGGATCGAGGGAGTTGTTGGATTCAAGGAATGCGGCGAGCTGGCTGTTGAAGGCTTTCTTAATGACTTTAGCCGGGAATGGGAGGAGGGATATGGGTTGGTAGTTTTTAAGTTCAGTGGGGTCTGCTGTGGGTTTCTTCAAAAGGGCGCTGAGTTTGGCGTGTTTCCAGCTTTCTGGGAAGGTGGCAGAGTTGAACGAGCAGTTGATGACGTCGCGGAGATGGGGTGCGATGATGGAGTCCGCTTTGTTGAAGATGTGGTGGGGGCAGGGGTCGGTAGGCGAGCCAGAGTGGATTGAGTTCATTAGGTGGATGGTGTCTTCGGTGGTGACTGGGTTCCAGGCGCTAAGGGTGTTAGTTGGCGGAGTAGGATTTGAGAGTGGTGGGGAGGGTTGATCGCTGGGAGTATTCTCGAAGCTGTTGTGGATGTCGGCAATTTTGTTGTAGAAGAAGGAGGATAACGCATCGCAGAGGTCTTTGGAGGGAGTGATGTCGTTAGATGCTGCGGTGGGGTTGGTGAATTCTTTAACGATGTTGAAAAGTTCCTTGCTGTTGTGAGTGTTGTTGTCGAGACGATCCTTTAATGCTGATTTCTTGGCGGAGCGAATCAGTTGGTGGTGTTGGCGGGTGGCTGCTTTGAGGGTGGCCATGTTGTCGGTGGTTGGGTTTTTTCTCCATGATTTCGGCGTTTGTAAGGTTATCGTCGGAGCTGGTCGAGATTTTGATGGTGTTCCTGTGGATGATGGCGATGCCTCCTCCTGTTTGATTGGTGCGGTCTTTCCGGATGATCTTGTAATTGTCTGGGATGGCTATGGCGATGTCGGGTGCTGACGATGTGTTCATCCATGTTTCTGTAAGGAAGGTGATGTCTGGTGATGCAGTGTCGAGTAGGTCCCAGAGCTCAGTTGCGTGTCTGTGGACCGAGCGGGTGTTGAGTAGGATGCACTTCAGGTGGTTAGAGTCGGAGCTTTGTTTGGAGGAAGTGGGTTTGGTGAGGGTCCTGATGCAGTTGAACTTGCAGCAGAGGCAGGCGAATGGGCCATGGGTCCGTCCTGGGGTGGCTTCGCAGCATTGTGGTGTGCGTCCGAGGTTGAGGGCGAGGAGAGTTGCGGCATCATATGTGAATCTAGTGGGTTGGGTGCGGCGGGGACCAGGGGATCTGGCGCTGGGCGCGGTCCAGGCACGGACGGGCGTATACGGGCTTACCTTTGGCGCACCTTCGGCGCGCATGGGGCGCGACCACTGCGCGTGAACGCTGCGCGAAAATGCATCTGTCATAAGGGGATAGTAGAGGGGGAGGGGCGAGGGAGGAGCAGCTGGGAGGCGGGAGCAGGGCGGAGTTCAGGGCAGGGAGGCACAAACAACAACAAGATACAAAATGGCAGTCAGCCCAAAAGCGCAATAGGGTTGGGGCACAATATGAGCAACAGAACGCGAACTGTAGGTCAGTGGAACCGGCACAAGTCACAATCAGGCACAAAAAATCCCACACAGGCAGCACACTTAATTAGAACGTTGTAGCGCGCTTTGTCAGACTAGCGCCGCGATAATATGCTAATGAGCACTCGTGAACTCGGCAGGGCAGCGCAACAATACAGCAATTAATTCGAGCGTTCTGACTCGAACTGGCACAATGCGGTAATTAAATTAATGCAGGCACAAGTCTTGCAAGATGTAGGCGCTACAATACCAGACAGTCTCGCAGGGCAGGGAGCAGCGTGGAGGAGCGACCGCCTCCGATGAAATCAGGACGGTCATGGCATCGAAGTTCATGCTAACTTAGCAATGTCGACACTATCCCTAAGGGCTCATATAACAATTTCAATTTGCGGTGCTCAGCTGTTTTTGACTTGTTTTTCTATTGATTTGGGATGCCGTGCTTACACTAAGGGCCTCATTACAATGTTGGTCTGAAAGGCTCCGAATGGCATTCAGATTTTCCTTAACCTGTGTCAGAACCCATGTTTCCGAAACATTTCCCACTGACCGATTACGATAAAAGGTAACTGTTTGGTCTTTCCAACTCAGTACCGACCGGAGACTCTGAGTCGGTTGGATCCGAATTGTATAGCTCTACGGACTGCGTTTCCAACCGACGTATTACGATGTCAGCTTCCGACAGCCTTTCCGAATTGTTCTGTCAATCACTAAAAGGCCTTCAGAAACTGACTTTGGGGGCCTGTAGAAGGCCCCCCTTCACCCCGAGGCCTCTGGTTGGGGCCCATGGGGCCCCTCTTTTGATTGTTGTGGATGAAAATTCAATGGTTTCAGTGGGCTTCTGAGTGACATTCTACTGTCCAATGTGCGACACTTTGAGTGCCACTTTCCCACAAGTAAAGTAGCATTTGTTTTTTGTTACTGCATCCAGGCATATCGCACAGCAACAAACATACACCTAAAAGAAGCCAGAACTACAGGTGTGGCAAAAGCTTTTCAGCATCATCAGAACCATAGGTAGAACACTGATTTTGTTGTAAATTATAGAATTGAAAATGTTTCAATTATGATAATATTGCACCATGAATTGAAATTTACTAGGTCTGTAGAATGGCTGGAGGTCTTCAGAGTGCCTCAGGTACTCCTGTTCTCCCCTTCACACCCTTTCATCTGCAGTCTCTCACTCTGTCTCTTTTCTCCCAACATCTTTCTGAAATCCTCTATCATCATAGCTCACATGACATTTTCTTCTTCACTGCTGTTTTTAGGTCGAGCTATTATATCCCGCAGGGATTATTAGGTCGAGCTATTATATCCCGCAGGGATTAATAGCTCGAACATATAGTAGGGGAAACAAACTCTTGACCAAGCGGATTCCCCGCAGTTCATGTGATGCACTCGTGTGAGACGCGCGTCCACGTCAAACCCAACAGCCTCGCAGCACAAGACTTCAATGGAATGCCTCTGAAGCTGCTCCCCCTCCCCCTCCATGAGACTTCAAAGCAATGCGCTGCTCTGAAGTGATTGTTTTTCACGCGCTCTGCAGGTCACCATTTGCCGCTAGCGCTTTCATCCCTATCACTCCCCCCTTCTCCTACTTCCTCTGAAGAATGGGGCCTTTGGGCCTGGTGGCGCAGGGCACGCCTGAAATCTTCGAGTTCACCTGCCTTGTTGCACAGAGACACGGAATACTCTGTTGGCGTAGAAAACCAAGTTTATTAGCTGTGGCTAGGCACAGTTGTCCAAGAAGTACACCAAGTAGGTTCTCAGGAGACTGCCACTTTACTCCATGGCTCACAGTCTTTTATAGCAAAAATACATCAGTACAAACATACGCCCAATGCACAAAGTTTTAGCCAATCAGAAGAATTTGAAAACAAGGTGTTGTGCAACCAGAATGCTCTATGCTTACATGTTTGTCTGTTATCCAGCCCCCAAAGTTAATCAATACTGGTACCCATGGTTCAGTGTTGCAATGGCAGGACATGTCTGTATGCTTCAAAAGAAGGTTGTAAAATAGGAAAACACTAGGAGAGAATGGTGAAGGCCAAAAGATAAGATACGACAAGAGAAGAATACTAAAGGCTAACAGATAGTTGATATAGAGATTAGGTAGTCCAGACAAGGATTAGTTAGGCGGGCTGGTGTCTGAGATGGGTTTCAAAACAAGGACGTAGGGGGTTTTTGACACGTTGCAGTCCAAGGTTGCAGTCCAAGGGGCAGAGACACTTCGTGAATCGAGCAGCCTGTGTAAAGGCAACACAAAATGGCGGTAAATGTAAAATGGAGTCGAAATTAAAGAACCTCACCCCTCCCACCTCCCAAACAGCATCGAGCCTTGAAGACTTGTTTGTTTCCTCAGTGAGCCACTTTTACTGTTTAAAAACACAAGCTCTGTCTCTTCTATCTTTCACTCCCTCTCCCTCAGTCTTTCCTTTTCAACCCTTTCCTTTTTCAAACCAAACTCTTTCTGTATGTTCTCTTTCTCGCCGCATCTCTAGGCCTTTCGTGCCCTGTTCCATGCTTCTAGCTAGATTGCTTTCCCTTCTCTCTATCTCTTCTCATCTGCTTCCTTCATGTCTCAGTCACTCGCCATTTGCCTTTAAGTCACACTTCCTCACCCATCCCTCTGTCTCAATGTCTTTCCCACCACTGTAGTGGACATGCTATCTTTCTTGTGCCTCTTTATCCTTTCTGCATATTTTATCTCCTCTTTCCCAGTCGCTTGCTTCCTAAATCCATCCATCCGCTGTCTGTCTATCCTTCCTACTTCTGGCTCTGTTTCGCAGCAGCATATACCTATCGCTCCCTCTCTGTCCCGGTGTACTTCTCTATTTCGTTACCTCTCTGCCTCGGTCCGTCTCTCTCCGAACCTCCGATCCCCATGCGGCCACTTTGTTTTGTTCATTCTTTTTATCCTTACTTTTCAGAAAACCTCAGCTTCCCCTCCCCTCACTCAGGAATGTTGCACAAAAATCAGGAAATGCCCATGGCGATTTTACACTGAATACTCATACATACAGGTTTCTGTGTATTCAGGTGCATTGATCTATAGATATATAATGTATATGTTAATGTGTGCATACATACTGCATTTACATAAGAATCTTACACACACACATTCAAGAACACACCGACGTAGCTGCAGACACAAGCATAGAATGTCACGATCTATAGATATTTAGCAAATATTTAGCATGTATAAACATTCACAAGTCGGTGGATCAATAGGCACCACTACAAATCTCTCACAAAAGAACCTTTTTATATATTTTTAAATCTTTAAAAATTAAACTTTGCATATTTTTTTTCCCCAAGCCCTCTAGGTGAAGTTGTGATCCTTCCTGGGGGGATTTCGCTCACTTTAGTGTTAACTTTAGCAAACTCGATCAGTTATCTCCCCAAGACGATCTACGGAAGGGATTTTCTAAACTATTGGTCCATGAGACAGTATTTTTGAGTTTCTTTCTGAGTAAAAATTCTCCTAAACACTAATAGCTGTTTTGATAATGGTAAAGAGCTTTTTTTGGAAGATGATGGTACTGAATCTCACTTTGCATACCAAGAGTTATAGTTGATAAGGTATACACTCAAGCACCTATTTCTCAAACCTCCTGTATTGACACAGGGTTATTTTTCTGGCTAATTATTCCACAATTCTGACACGAATTGCGTCAACACCTGTTAAGGAATTAACACATTCCCTATTCCTATAAGTACACACAACACCCCAGCTGCTTTTGATCTGGAATAAACTTAAAATCTGTAGTGTGAGCAAACAGGCCACTGATCTGTTTACACTTTGTTGCAAGCAGATACTTTAAGACGTTTTCAATGTATGGTAATGTGAAGACATATTCTTGCATTTTCTTGGTAAATTAAGGACGTGTAATGAATGTCATCTTAGATAAAGGACCTCCTTAACTCTCTCTACTCCACTCTGTCTACACCCCCCTCTCTCTTCACCCCCCTATCTCTACACCACCCCTCTCTCTACACCCCCCTCTCTCTTCACCCCCTCTCTCTACACCCCTCTCTCTCTACACCAGTGGCGGTTCGTCCATTGGGGGCGTTGGGGCGTTGCCCCACTAGCCATGGACGACCGTCACGTCACATCACTGTGTCTGACACTGACTGCGCATACCAATTAATTTATTACGAGCGCAGACAGTTTCAGATGAGTCACTAACTGTATGACCTCATTGCGATCGTGGAAGGGTGTGGGCGGGCCTGTGTGGCAGTGAGTGGCAGGCGGCTGGCAGATAGCAGGCGTGGCACGGAGGGCAGCAGCAGTGTGTGCGCATTTAGGACAAGTCATTTTTTTGACTTGCCCTCGCATGCGCACACACGCAGTAGCCCCTTCCCTCCTCCTCCTCCTCTAGCACGAACACAGGCAGAGACCCGGGGGAGCCGGGTCTCATTATGGGCAGTATTAGCCCAGCACGTTAACCAATCCTGGCGCAGTGGCGATGTTATGCTGCGCCAGGATTGGCTGAGTTACTGCCGCGCGTGCCATAGAATTTAAACTAGGCCCACTACAGGCTCGTTCCAACTTCCAGCGCTGTGCGTGAGAGACCCTTCTCCCAAGGGTGGATTATTTATAACCCCCCTTCCGCATCGGAGGAACCTTTGCTGAGAGTAACCATCTGTGGTGTCTGCAGATACCAGTGTCACAATGCCTGCCTCGCACCGCCCGGTGTTTAATCTGCGATGCGATCTTGGTTTATGTGCAGCAGCCGTTTCCAGGTATTAAAAATCTACTCTGTGTTCGCTTTAATGTCCTACAGTGCAGTGCAGATATAAGTGATCCTTGTTACGGCTGCGCGCTGTGTACATCATTACAAGGGCATACAGCACTGCGAAGCCCTGTGACGTGGCGAGGAGGCGGCAGGCGCACAGGTCCAGGGCCGCGCATGAACTGTTTGCAATTTGGCCTCGTGTGGTGGGTCACAGCACTGACTATCACTGCCGGCATAATGCACATTAACTTTATTAAAGATCTCCGTATCTGGCGTGGCGGCTCATGCACTTCTCGGACTCAGAGAGCAGAGAGAGGTTGAAAGGAGTACCAAGGCCTCGTGCTAAAGCGTTTATTCCAAGGGTCTTTGAAAGTTTACACTAACTTGTGGCAAGATGTGTCTCGTCTTTTTAATCCGTGCCACACGCAGGGAGATGGCTGGGCGCTACTCTGAGGACAGATGCCGCCAGTCGCTCGCAGTACTGAGCATATAGAGTGACCACATGAAGAAAAAAAACTCAGGCAAAGGAGAACTATGACAGTCTGTGCACATCGCACCTGCAGGCTCATACCGGAGGCTGGCTGCTGACAGTGAATGAAAGTGCCAACCTGTGAAGCCTCTGTCTGCCGTAGGCGGCACAGTTCGGCATCTACAGCTGCAGCCGTTCGAGATAGCCTGGGCTGCGCTCTTCAGTGCTGACCAGACTCCGTCTTGCTGCCGTAGAAATCCCTTCAAGCACGAAATTGTGAGTAGTATTATGTTGCATGTGCAATTATTTTAACTCGAGTTAAACACACTATTTAAAACAGATCTCAAACACACTTCACATCATGATGAGGAGATGAAGCTTGCACCGCACCGACTGCACATGATGTGCGTCACATGTTGTATGTAAAATCTTTCTTTGCAATCCTCAACTGTCCGTAGCTGGGTGGAGACGTCATTTACCCTATTTGTAATGGCTTTCCTCCCCAGTCTAGTTTTGACCTTTATTTGGATTTCGACAATGAGGCTTCCCAGGGCCCCTCTTTCATAACCTTCAGACATCACCAATTGTTCTTTTTTTTAAATGGTATGCTTCCCCTGGTGCTCTGAATCCATGGTGTTAGCCTCTGTCTAGGGGAAAGCATCGCAATGTACTGACAGTGTGTAATCACACTTTCCCTTCCACAAGCAATAACAAAATGGCTGCCATATATGTGTCGGTATTCCAAAAATCTAATTGATGATGTTTTATTACTCAGCGTCTTTGTGCACACGGTAACGATGCAGGAAGTGTGCATCTTGTAGCTCCCACTTCTTTACATAAGCATGACTCGGCCACGAAGGCATCTGCTCTAACCAGGCCAGGTTCACTTTCTGTCTGGGAGGAACATTGTGTGAGGGGAGAAGTGTGATTTCCGAATGATTGTTACTTCATAAATAGAAAGTAAACCTCCCGACTGCCACGTAGAATGTTATTGTTTTAAGAGTACAGTTTCATAGGCGAGAGTAATCGGGTCAGCTTCAAGTGAAGTGTCCTGCAATACAGACAGTCTGAGCTCAGAGGGCACTCAGAGCAGTAAAGTACACAGGGCAGAGGCCTCATTCATCCTAACGTGTTCGTGTTGTGATTTCACTTCTTAATTATGTATTTTTGTATGTGTCATGCTTTATTACAAAATGCACATGGAAACGGAAGGGACCTTTTTTAAAGCCTAAAGTGATTTGTTTCCTGTTGGTTTATGTGACGAATCACAGTTTACAGGTGTAATTTTTTCAATCCACAAATAAGAACAGATTAGAGAAATAACCCTTAGATGTTTGCTGTGCTTTTGGAACTGATAGCGGCGTTTGGGGGCATAAAAGCTGAACATCAAAGCCAAAATAGATCTACGTGAATAAACAAACACTTAAACCAGGTTCCTAAATTTCTCCTTTGCATTCTTTCTAAGCCGTACATTTTGACCAGGATTATTAATTACCATTGGGTCACCTGTATCTTACGAATTAAGCAACTCTTGGCTCAATTGAAGCGAAAATCACAAATGGCCCCTGGGCGTACAACACAGAGCAGAGCCACAGATCTCCCCTACTTGCCAACCGGTCCCTTAACAAGCCAACCTCTGTCAATCATTGACCCTGTGGGAGGCTGCCCAAGGGGCTAGTTTACTGCTCCCTGTGGTAGTGGTGGAGTCTGGAAAAGTAACGGACAAGCGTCTCACAGACACTGGTGAAGTATGTATGATAAAACTAGCTAAAAAGAGTCTAAATAAGAACCAACTAATCGTGTGTTACATATTTGATTAATAGGACCTCTGGACATGGGTTAATAGTGACTCAGGGAAATGGTTAATAGAAACTGCTGCTTAGTGATTCAGAAGGAACTGTTTAATAGGATGCTAGGGAACTAGCTAATAGCGCTCCATGTAGTTGGTAAATAGTGCCTCAAGAAATTGGTTAATAGGTCCTCAAGGAGTTGGTTAATAGATACTAATCGAACTGGTGGTTAAAAGTATCTAAATAAAAAAACTGGATGATAGTGTGTGAGAAAACTTGCTAATAGTGTCTTGCGTAATATGCAAAACATTTCCTGCAGAACTGGGTATCCGAGTATCATGCAATTAGTTAATAGTGTCCCAGGGAATAATGTAGTAGTGTGTCACGGTGACATTACACTTATACCCAGCTTTTACGCCCCACTACTTTCAAATGTCACCAGCCGCCACTGCTCTACACCCCTCTCTCTCAACACCCCTCTCTCTCTACACCCCTCTCTCTCTACACCCCTCTCTCTCTACACCCCTCTCTACACCTCTATCTATCTATCTATCTATTGCCCTCACTCCATCGCCCTCACTCCATCGCCCTCACTCCATCGCCCTCACTCCATCGCCCTCACTCTATCGCCCTCACTCTATCGCCCTCACTCTATCGTCCACACTCTATCGCCCTCACTCTATCGCATGCCCTCTATCTATCTATCGCACTCCCTCTATCTATCTATCTATCTATCTATCTATCTATCTATCTATCTATCTATCTATCGCACTCACTCTATCGCATCACCACAGCATTACTCAGCGGCATCACAGCATCACTCAGGGGCCCCAAAACATCACTCAGGGGCCCGACAACATCACTCAGGGGCCACACAACATCACTCAGGGGCACCACAACATCACACAGGGGCACCACAACATCACTCTGGGGCACCACGACATCACTCAGGGGCACCACAACATCACTATGCGCTACCACAGCATCACTGAACGCCACAGCATCACTCGTCACCACCACAACATCACTCAGCGCCACCACAGCATCAATCTGTGCAACCATTCAACAACAACTGGTTCAAATATGTTCTCTAAATGTTTCAAGCTTTATTACAAATGTCACAAAAAGATGTTACTATTTCACTTCTTTTTTCGTCACAATAAAATACACTGAACATAATCTTCACAAAAGTTATTTACAAAAGTTTAAGCTATTGCCATTATAAATTACAATAACTTTTATTAAAGTATTCATTATTTAAAAATAAATAAAAGCCATTGCTATTTGTAATATCAATACATCTAAGTCGCGTAAATACAACACATATTGCATTACAAATGCTATAGGTGTCACATTTGCATAAGTTAAAACTATTGGAATTGTAAATGACAAAGCTATTCATTTTGCTGTTTCAAAACCAACACATAAATACAAAAGTTGTCATTTACAATACCAATAGCTCAAACTTTCCTAATGCGAGACCTATTGCATTGCAAATGCTTGTTCACTCTCTGTTTCTACATGCACTTCCTTGAACTGACCCGTTTTCTATTCTCTCTCTCTCTTTCTTCTCTCTCGATCTCTGTCTCACCACCTGTAAATACAGCATTTCCCTTTGCTGAGTTTGATGATGTCAGTATTTCCATAATGTGTACCTCTTTCACAGAAAATGGGAATTACAATTGTTCCATGCGCCCTGCTGAGAGGATACACTTTGCATGAGCATGTAGTCAGACAACTTAATGATTCAGCGACAGGCAACGTGAGAAAATACTGACTTCAGTGGCAGTAAAGAAAACAATTACACCGGGGCCGAAGCCAATTTCCATAACAACGATTAATCCCTGCACCAACAGAAACCGGCTCATAATAACTGTCTGGGCAGCAAGCAAGCCCTCTGGCCACTGAGTTTATCTAACTGCACAGATCTACTACACCTGGTTACGCATAAAGGCGCTAGTTATGCGTGAAATTAGTATTTCAGGGCCAGATGCACGTAGGTAATCGTTTGTGATTACCAAATAGCGAATGTTTGCAATTTGCTGTTTGATAATCACAAACACCCATGTGCAAAGGTGCGTTTTACACGTTTTGCAATTGCATAGTGGGTCGCAAAGGACCTCCCTCATGAATATTTATGAGGTAGGTTTTAGTTTGCAAACCATTGGGAATGGCAAAAATTACAGGGATGGTGGTCTGCTGGAGTCAGCAGAGCACCATGTCTGTGAATCTATATTTTTTTTAAATGAAAAGTTTTCTTTTCATTTTTTCAGAGCAGTTAGGGACCCATCAGACCCCTGCCTGCTCCTAAAAAATGCTCTTACAAACATTCACAAAGGAAAAGGGGTCCCATTTGCAAATGGCTTACCACCTACTTGAAATCGGCGGTAAAATGTGAATGCTTTGCGATCGCATTTCGGTCGCAATACATTTACACACTGCGATTTGGTATTAGGAAGGGACACCCTAAACACACCCCTTCCTGATAACGAATCGCAAAACCAATTTGCTATTCAGAAATAGATTACCGAATTGAAATCGGGCTTTATACATTTAAAAAAGCCTTTTTGCATTCGCAAACAGGCCGATTCTGCAAATTGGGCCGCTTGCAAGCGTAAAATAGCTTCGTACATCTGGTCCTTAGTGCGGTAACGCGAACACCAGCACCAATATGTGTTAGTCTAACCTCTGATGTCCTTGACAGGGCTGAACATTCATGCCAGTCCCCAAAAATTAGTGCCAGTCCACACCACCTACTACCACCGGAACCGCTGCAAGAACAGGGATCGCCCTCCAGAGGCTTGAAAAGGCCACAGTGGTGGACGATGGCTACTGCGAAGCCATGGCACTGGTCAGTCGGAAATAAGACACTGACTGAATCTGGAACTGCTTTTGAATAGCAAGAGAACAATTCTGGCAGTAGGGCCTGGAAGGATCCCATTTGTTGTGCAGAAATATTTTTGCCAAACTATCTTGCTGAGTTGGAAACAGTCAGATCAGGTTTTGACAAGTGTAGACAACTTTGCACTTTTGAGAAAATCTTGCACTTTTGTAATGTAGATAACTTTGTACCTTTGAGACTGAGACAACTTTGCACTTTGTAATTTTAAATGCTCTTTATGTGTTTTGGCACATTTTTATACCTTTTTAATGTATGATCTTATATTACTGTTATCAAATATTTGACATAATGATTTGTAATAGTGTTAACATTTTTTATCAAAAACACTGTTGTTTGAATTTTGAATTTTATGTTTGATTGTATATTCACATTGTATATTGGTTGATAATGTGGTGAGTTGCTTGAGTTACGAGGGGATATAAAATAGGTTCTTTTAACAGACGGAATTCTGGGACTTTGTAAGATAATCAATGATAGCCTAGGGCCCGCCACACTTAAGCAGCACGCGCAGAAAACAAACACCACCGCCATTGATGGCTCTGAAGAAGAGTTTTCTTTCGCAGGATGTGATATGTTCTTCCTTGCGCCCTTGAGATTGTCAGCTTTTTTGTTCTTTTCTTTCTCCTCCCTGAGAGTGTTGGATTCGGCCCTGACACACACTACTCTTTCCCGCCATCGCTTGACTCTCTTGGTTTGAAGCTCGGCGTGTTCCTGTCTCCTTTTACATTTGTATTTCGCATAAAAAAAACGAATTCTGTAAAACACGTTCCCCTCCCAAATTACAGTCCCCTGTGCCGAGCGCCACACGTCCACTCCCAAAAACAGCTGCTAAAAGTCAGCTTACTCACATACGTGTGCAATACATTACATCAAGTGTTAACCCTTTCCTTGCTTCTCTCGTAAACCGTGCTCCTGACTCCTTTCAGGCAGGCACGCGCAGAGCCCCAGCAGGAAAAAAAATATTAAATGATTTGCTATATCAAAAAAAATCGTGTTCCAAACACATCTTAAACAGAAGACCTTGCCAGCATGCTATTTGTTTTAGCTCTCTTTTTGGCTAAACCAACTAAAAGAAATGTGAGCTCTCCAGAACCTGCTCCGGCTACATTTCTGAAGCACGCAGATACCTCAATGCAGGCTTTTTTAAAAAAAAAAATACTTAATTGCTTCAGTGTTTTCACATAATGCAAAAGAGAATGTTCTGACTGTGACTTGGACACTTCTCATTAAAAACATGTTTCTTTGTCTCATTTGTACTGTGCTTTGCTCTCTGACAGTGGCGGACCCTCCTCTAAAGCAGAGGAGCGTCGCCCGCTGCTGAAAAGGAAAAATAAAAATATAATAACATATCATAGTTATCATTTTATTTTTCCTATTGAAGTCAGTGGCTGTCGGGGTGGGCGGGGCTGGTCAGAGCAGGGAGAGGAGTGGTTTGCACTCCTTAAGTGCGCATGACTACTTCACCAGCTCTCTTGGGAAGGCCAAACAGTCATGCACGTTTTGCATGTTCCCAACCAGGCTGCATTTCACAGCCTGGTGAGGAACATGCCAAGCCTCCAAGCCCCTGTCTGACGCCGCCGATCCCTGCACTCACACCAATCACAACCTTGCATTGCAGCGTTGCAATTGGCTATGGGGAGCCTGAGTGCGTCTTGCTGCCGGCAGGGACAGGAAGAAGAGGGCTGAGGTGAGGCGGTGGCCAGCCGGCCCAGGTAAGTGTTTTTTTTTCATTTCATACCCACACCCCAACACCCCGCCCCGCCAATCACGATCCGATGCAGCTGCTACTGCTCTCTGAAAGAGAAATCGGATAACTAGACCCACACTATGACGAGCCAGGCAACCAATACTCAGAAATGATCAGGAGTAAAAATATTATAGCAACTTAAAAGATATGGATGGAAAATCACAGGCTGGATCCTATAAGGAGTTACTGAAGAGAATGCCCAGTTTCAAGCCTATCACAACATGCATATGGTGACCAGGTGGCTCCTTCTCACCGGGACCCCACCTTTCCATTACTGGATTTTGCACTTACATATCATTGGTATCAGGTGTGTTGGTTCAATTGGCTCACCCAGAATGCATAGATAGGTTAAATCAAAGTCCAAAAAAAACGTGATGCTCCAGTGATATCCAGCCATCTGGTCACCCTATCCATGTACTGTGTGCTGTTTAACTGTCCCCAATTCAACTCAATACTTAAAACCAAGAAAACAATGTATTCGAAATTTTGAAGAAAGAGAATACACTGGAAACATTTTCTCCTCCATACTATAATTATAATGGTTTAAATGCCTCCATCTAATTCTACCCTGGATTTAGTCATGTTTCCTCACATCAGTGGATTCCCCATTGCTTGCCTTCTCGAAGCTGATCAACAATGTTGAAAGTAGAGGCTAAATCAAGAAGGATTAGAGCAGAGGAGTAATTCTGATGTAGCATGCATCAACAGACTAGTGAGGAAGAAATAAGGGAAAGCTCTGTAGATAATAATGCACAAAACGCAGAATGAAAGAAAAGAAGAGAGAGAGATAGCCCACTACTTTAGTAAGAGGAGTAGAAGACAAAGCAGCAAGCACAGGGCAGCAGTTTTTCGAGAGGAAGAGAAATACGAATCCACAGACGGCATTATTACCCCGAAGACAAGATCTTCCAGGTCAAAAGCACAAGAATTATCGCGGTTGAGGTGGATATTTACTTTATCAAGACAACATAAAATAGTTGTTGCTCACAGAGTTTCCCCTGATGAAGGCGCCACACAGGTGCCGAAATGCATTGGGCTCAATAAGAAATGAATGATCAATCATGTTATATGAACTGTTGAAAAAGAAAACATGTTATAGGAAAAGCAAAAAGTCACAGATGTATATTGTTTATATTGTTATGAAAAAGGAGAAATAACAAGACAATTGTTAAATGAATAATGAAAGATTAAAAGCAAATGTGCTAACGAGAAAAACTTGTTTACAGTTTGGTGATATAAAAACATATCAATAAGGTGCGGAGCACCAAGTGAACAGTGCGCGATTCGGTGGGCACCACAACCCATCATAACAGAGCCTGGCTTGGGGCAGGAACAAGCGGAAGAAAACTAAGTAAAAAGTCAAGTAAAAGAGTTTTTCCCATCAAAGTCTTCTTCTTATATTTTTTTTCTAAAACTGGCTCATTATTTGCGGACACTCTCAGTATCATGGAATCACGACCTATAATAGCTAATAATATGTGCAATTCCAACTCCTCTCCCAGGCTACCTAAGCTGTTTACAAGAACCAGAGAAGTGGTGCTTCTATCCCTGCTAGCAACACCAGGGCTGAACCACTTTCATCTGCCAGGCAGTTGCCTAGATCTGGAGAGGTGGAGTCTCCAACCAATCCAGCCATCTCCACTGGGGCTTAGCCCCTTTCTTCTGCTCAGCAATTAAATGAGCAGACTTCTCCTAATAGCATGTGCAAAACCTCACAAGCCTCCCAAACCAAATAATGGACAAATACTACCTCTCCAAGCACTTCTACGAATGCTACTTTTTCAAGTGACTTGGTGAGGGTACAACTGAATAGTGGATCTGGCACGGCCACTCATGATTCTACCCTGCTCATTAGTTCTTGAAACGTAACTGGTGTTGAAATTGCTCTGCAAGATGCAAGGACATGGGAAAGTTTCTCTTTTCACCCAACTTTCTCAGGCTTTGGGTATAATTGACCTAACAGGGCTGGCTTCCAGGTTAACTGTACTGACGATTCCGGCAGTTATCAAGACTTCAACTCGAGGGCCAGGCCAGTCGATCTAGAAGATAGCTGCACAGCAAGTGAAATATTATACCCTAAATACAAGTCTCGGGGAAACGTAGAGATACTTAAAAGAGGAAACCTATTAAAATTATTCTCTGCCATCCCAAATCTAGGGAACATTACATCCAATGACATAGATTTTATAGCATTCATGCCAAGACTAAAAAAGGTCATCAACAAAAGAACTAAGATACTTTTTTTAAATACGAATTAAGGGCCAGATATATGAAGCTGAAATGGGTTCACAAACGCCGAAATTCGCATAATTTTGGCATTTGCGAACTCATTTGAGCAAAATGGTATGTATGTAGAAAATTTCAGAGCAAAACAAGGAATCGTAAATTTGCGATTCCTTATTTTGCAATTGCATTTAAGGAATCTCAAAATATGCGATTCCTTAAATGCAATGTATGAAGCAAAAATAATTTGCTAATTGTCCTTAAGGAGGTACAAAAGGGGGTGGTAAGGGACGTGAGTCCCGTGCTCTCCATGCCACTGGAATCAAGCTATCCAGGCTTTTGAGGGCTGAAAGCCTGAAACCGGTCCTTGGATGCTTGTTTCCAGTCCAGTGAGGACCTGGCTTGGCAGTTCGGGCTGGACTGTTCCCATGGGGCACAGTGTCAAGACTGATTTGCATATGGCTGGGTTCAAATTGGAAAAGCATGGTGAGCAAAAGAACGACGGATTTAGGCCCAGATCTCTGTACTGGGGTGAATGTATGACATTGTTCTGCATTCTGTCCATCACCTGTAGTTTTTGCATTTGTCACCCCGAGTGGGACGGGTATGCTCAGACGTGAGTCCCGTGCTCTCCATGCCACTGGAATCAAGCTATCCAGGCTGATGAGGGCTGAAAGCCCGAAACCAGTCCTTGGATGCTTGTTTCCAGTCCAGTGAGGACCTGGCTTGGCAGTTCGGGCTGGACTGTTCCCATGGGGCACAGGGTATAGACTGATTTGCATATGGCTGGGTTAAAACTGGAAAGGCATGGTGAGCAAAAAACGATGGATTTAGACCCAGATCTCTGTACTGGGGTGAATGTATGACATTGTTCTGCATTCTGTCCATCACCTGTAGTTTTTGCATTTGTCACCCCGAGTGGGACGGGTATGCTCAGACGTGAGTCACGTGCTCTCCATGCCACTGGAATCAAGCTATCCAGGCTGATGAGGGCTGAAAGCCCGAAACCGGTCCTTGGATGCTTGTTTCCAGTCCAGTGAGGACCTGGCTTGGCAGTTCGGGCTGGACTGTTCCCATGGGGCACAGGGTCAAGACTGATTTGCATATGGCTGGATTCAAACTGGAAAGGCATGGTGAGCAAAAAAACGATGGATTTAGGCCCAGATCTCTGTACTGGGGTGAATGTATGACATTGTTCTGCATTCTGTCCATCACCTATAGTTTTTGCATTTGTCACCCCGAGTGGGACGGGACTCACTTCTGAGCATACCCGTCCCACTTGGGGTGACAAATGCAAAAACTATAGGTGATGGACAGAATTACTATTAAGGACTGTCACATTGAAGATAGCCCAGCACAGAGCCTTCTGTCCACAAAAATCTATGTGTTTTAGAGAGCTTGATATGGTGTCTCCTATTTTTCAAAGGAACTAATGAAAATTATCGCTTTTAATTACAATTGACGTGAGTTCGCCCACCAGAATTAATTTTTAAACCCTCAGAGGCTTCACATTGTTCAGCTCCTCTACATTCCTGCCAACCCTAGACAATCTGAGGCCTGATGAGACCCCTTTATCCTTCTAAGGTTCAAACTGCCGTCAACACACTTACAGAGACAGACAATGTTTCCAAAACTGTGATACAATGATTCACTCTTGCATTCTCTATTGCACTGAAAGGCATACTGCTGTCTTTTCACTGAATCAACCTTTAATGTTTATTTTTCACTTTACCTTTTCTGTTTCATTATTTTTAGGGCTCACCTGAGCCGGCGCATACGCTGGTCTGGCGAGACATTCAGTAAGTGGGCTTTAAAAATCTGACCACATGCTTTTGCTTGTGGCCTAAAGCTTGCGGTTACGCGCGCGGTAACGCAGAGGCACCATCTGGCTTTCCTCTCGCACAGGCGCCATCTGGCTTTCCTATCTTGACAGCGTGACGTCCATGCTGCTTGAGCAGCAGCGTGGCCGGGTGTCAGCTGCATACCTCACATTCCTTTCGCAGCCTTGTGGCCGCGGTTGTGTTAATAATGCACTTTGAATGCTGCACTTAACCTTGGGCCACCCCCTTCTTCCCACCTCTCCTCTTCCGTCATCTTTCTGCCTCCTGAACACCCTCTCTCCTCCTCTTCCTGCCCTCACTCTTTTCATTTTCCGCCCGTCTCCCACCCCTTCACACCCACTGGCGTCCTCTTCACCTACTCTCTTCCCTTATCCTCCCACTGCTGTGTATGCTATAATAATGCAGAGCACTAAATCGGTACGTATTTCAGACATGTATCACCAAACTTAAAAAAGAGGAGGGCATGTATTTCCTCCCACAATTCCCTCGCCCTCTCCTGTTATCCCATTAGTTTGTCCCTCCCCCTCTTGGACGTCTATCCCTCCTTCTTTTGTTCAGTGCTGAAGTGTTATTCCCAAACTGTAGTTTTAACCCCGAACAGTCTCTTCTAGACATCATCATCTGACCGGTTCCCTGGGGCCCCTTCAGCACCTCGGGTAAAAGGCCTGCCCCCCGATTACAGCTGCAGAATTTTCCCCACTCACAAAGACTCCTGCTTGAAGAATGCACAGTTCACAAAACCTCTCAATCTAGTGCTCAGAAATCGCAGCTGGGTGACTCATCGGGTCAGAATGCCCTTCGTAGCACCAGGCAAGTATGCAGAACCCTCAACTCACAAGACCTCGCCCCTCAAGAATCCATATCAGCTTGCATACTACACCCCCCTGCCCCCAGTTCCAAATGACCCTGCTCACTCAGACCCCTCTCCCCCTCTTCAATTCACAGAGTGGGAGATTTTGGAAAAACAAGCATTGGCATAGCCAATGGGTCTCGCCTTTGGGAGCTTATAAGTGTTTAGCCATGCAACAGTTGGTGTTGTTGCACCAAGGATATTGTGCTGCATAACTAAATACTTATAAGGTCCCAAAAACAAGACTTTTGGCTATGCCAATGCTTGTTTGGTTTTGGTTTGATTACACACCTTGGGACTACTTACTTTCTTTTCTTTCCTTAGTGTACTGAAAGACACTCACGCTATTGTTTGTTGAAATAATTCTGGTCTAATAAAACTCAGTTTGGCTGAACCGTAGTTGTTTATGAAATGATTAGCTTTACTATTTTTTCTTTTTTACAAAGCATTATTGAAGTATATTGGTTTACACTGATTACTTCTACACAGAAATATCTGTGACACTCAAAACCTACCTGCAAATGAGTTTCATGTGAACGCCTGAACTGCCAAGGGAGGCATGATGATCCTGGATAGAAAAGAACAAAACACAGAGGGAGAAACAGCCCTGTGTGTCAGGGATAATTTTTTTGTACAGACACGCTGAGGTCTCTAAAGATCATGGCGGTGGCGGCGAGGATCTCTGCCACCCCAGAAGGGTGGGGAACCTCTTGCTATGCTCTAAATGAACCCCTCCGAGCTGTAGTTGGTTATAGATTGGGATAGATGCAGAAAGCATGGGAAGGTGAACATGAAAAACTGAACAATCATTCTGAACTTTCATGTACAATAAAGAGCAGTAAGCATACACACAAATCAATACCGGGTGGAGAGAAGACAAGGAGGTGACTGAGGGTGAAAAAAAGCTGTCACAATTCAAAAAAGAGGGCCAGTTAAGAAAACAAAAATAATACCTTGTTTGCTGAGTTACACACATTTTTCACACTGGACAGTGTCATTGTGAATCAAGTCCTAGGAAAGTAAAATATTCCCAATGTGAATCCTTGAAATAATGATTCAAGGCATGTATGAATACAATTAGTGCTTAAAAGGCATCCGCATGGGGAAGTGCGAAGAACAGCTGCTCCACACAGCCTGCAGGTTTATAAATAACTTTCGCACAATATGACTGTAAGAGTCCAGAAAGTATGGTAATGACTAATATTTTAAATTAGGCAACATGCTTATTGTTAATTGCCACATATTGTAATCAGCTTTTAGATAACTAAACGATATGCTCCTTTGACCTTGTGGACTGAAACAAGAACATTGTGCTACTGTAATATACCCCAATATAAAAAACATTAAGGCAGGAGTCTTCAAAACATTATTATTTTTAAAGTGATTTAAAATCACGAGGATATATCTAGTGATGCATTAGCTTTATATAATCTGACATTTACTAACAACATTGAAATGTGCCCTAAAATGAGGATTCAGAGAGCACAGAAATAGAGGATGACGATAGGACAACAGATGCCAAAAGCCAAGTACTTAAGCGTACCTGAAACAGATATAGGTTTAGGAAACGTTTTACATTTCTAATGATGAAGATCAGTAACAGGCCATCACGTTTATTTAATCATATGTATTTATAATTTTGTGCATGGCATGCAAAGTAATAAAACTCAACAATAACAGGAAATCACATGCTAGCACTCAACTTCAATAACAACACTAATGTATACCACGATCTCTGAAATGCCTCCCTGGTGCAAACAATAGGCTGACTTGATTCAGAAGAGATGACTCTGAGCTTAGTAGAATTAGTAGGGTGGGGACTGTAGGCCTCCTTTGGACAGTGCACTGTTGGAGCCTGATTGACAGGTCTGCTGAGCCTCATGTAACTCTAGAGTGCCTGTAGTTAATTCGACTTTTCTGAGTGTTCACCCCAGTTTTTTGCTTTTTGCTGGACCTTATATTTTTGTTGAATGTCAATCAATCAATCAATCAATAATTTGTAAAGCGCACTACATACCCGTGAGGGTCTCAAGGCGCTGGGAAGGGCGCTACTGATCGAACAGCCAGGTCTTGAGTATCCTCCTGAAGGTCAGCAGATCTTGGGTTTGTCGTAGGCTCAGTGGGAGGGTGTTCCATGTATTGGCGGCGAGGTGGGAGAAGGATCTCCCACCGGTGGTTGTTGTTCGGATGCGCGGGACGGTGGCGAGTGAGAGGTCGGCGGAGCGTAGCTGGCGGTTGGAGATGTAGAAGGAGAGCCGTCTGTTGAGGTAGGCTGGGCCAGTCTTGTGGAGTGCCTTGTGTGCGTGGGTGAGGAGCTTGAAGGATATCCTCTTGTTGACGGGGAGCCAGTGCAGGTTTCTCAGGTGGGGGTGATGTTGCAGTGGCGTGGTACATCGAGGATCAGTCGTGCCGAGGCGTTTTGGATGCGTTGTAGTCATTTGATGAGCTTGGTCAGGGCTCCCTCGTAGAGGGCGTTTCCGTAGTCGAGTCTGCTGCTGAGGAGGGCCTGAGTGACTGTCTCTTGTATCTGTCGGGATCCATCTGTAGATCTTGCGGAGCATGCAGAGGGTGTTGAAGCAGGAGGAGGAGACGGCGTTGACTTGCTTGGTCATTGAGGATTATTCCCAAGTTGCGGGCGATGTTGGTGGGTGTCGGGGCTGCCCCCAGTGCCGTCAGAAACCAGGAGTCGTACCTGGCTGTAAGGTTGGAGCCGAGGATGAGGACCTCCGTCTTGTCCGAGTTCAGCTTCAGGCGGCTGGTCTTCATCCAGTCGGCGACGGCCTTCATTCCTTCGTGGAGGTTGGCTTTGGCTGTGAGGGGGTCCTTGGTCAGGGAGAGGATCAGCTGAGTGTCATCGGCGTAGGAGATTGTGTTGCGGTCGTGCTGTCGGACTACGTGTGCGAGCAGGGCCATGTAAATGTTGAACAGTGTCAGGCTGAGGGAGGATCCCTGGGGTACGCCGCAGTCGATCTCGGAGGCTTTGGAATGGAAAGGGGGGAGGCGGACGCTCTGGGTTCTGACGGAGAGGAAGGAGGTGGTCCAATCCAGAGCCTTGTCTCTGATCCCTGCGGCGGGAGGCGTGCGCGTAGTGTGCGGTGGCAGATGGTGTCGAAGGCAGCAGAGAGGTCTAGGAGGATGAGTGCTGCGGTCTCGTCCTTGTCCAGCAGGGTCCTGGTGTCGTCGGTGGCGGCAATGAGGGCAGTCTCGGTGCTGTGGTTGCTGCGGAACACTGACTGGGTCCAGGATTCTGTTTTCTTCGAGGTATCGGGTTAGCTGTCTGTTGATGGTTTTCTCGATGACCTTGGCCGGGAAGGGGAGCAGAGAGATGGGCCGGAAGTTCTTGAGGTCCCTTGGATCTGCCTTAGGTTTTTTGACTAGGGCGTTGATCTCGGCATGTTTCCATATCTCTGGGAAGGTCATGGTCTCGAAGGAGAGATTGATGACGTTGCGCAGGTGGGGTGCGATGGTGCTCCTTGCTCTGTTGAAGACGTGGTGCAGAAATGTGTCTGACACAGAGCCGGAGTGGATTGAGCGCATGGTCTTGATGGTGTCATTGATGCTCACGCTGGCCCAGGCTAGCAGGGGGTCATGGTCGATGGTGTACTAAGGGTCTGTTGTGTTGCTGTCTGTTGGGGCTGTCTGGGTGTTGAAGCTGTCGTGGATGTCTGCTATCTTGCAGTGGAAGAAGGTGGCGAGGGAGTCGCACAGGGCTTGCGACTGAGGGATGTTGTTGGTGTTGGAGCTGGGGTTGGAGAGTTCCTTCATGATGTTGAAGAGCTCCTTGCTATTGTGTGCATTGTTGTCGAGGCGGTCCTTGAAGGAGGTCCTCTTGGCCGCCCTGATGAGGTGGTGGTGGTTGCGGATGGTGTCCTAGTGTGCTGCGCGACTGTCTGGTGTTTGTTCACTGTGCCATTTCTTCCCTAGTTTCCAGCAGGCTTTCTTGGAGGCTAGGAGTTCTGGGGTGAACCAGCTGGCCCTCTTGCTGGTGTCTCTGTGAGGGGGTTTCTTCAGCAGGGCGAGGGTGTTGGTGCAGTCCTCGATCCAGCATCTGAGGCTGTGGGCAGCGTCGTCGGTGTTGGAGGGTTTGGTGGGTGGGCTGAGAGCGAGGTTTGCATGTAATTGGTCTTCAGTGATTTTGCTCTAGCAGCGGCGGGGGATCTGTTGGGTGCAGTGGTGTGTGGTGGGTTTCTGGAAGGCAAAATGGATGCAGCGGTGGTCGGTCCAGGGGAGTTCTGTGGTGTGGCTGATTGAAACGTACAGGCTTGAGAAGAAGACTGGGTCGAGCGTGTGGCCGGCTGAGTGGGTGGGCTTTGTGATGAGTTGCTTCAGTCCGAGGTTGGTGAGGTTATCGATCAGGGTTGTGGAGTTGTTGTTGTTCTCAAGGTAAATGTTCAGGACTCCGAGGAGGATGTAGTCGGTGGAGGTCAGGGCGTTCGTGCTGATCAAGTCGGCAATGGAGTCGCTGAACTGGAGGCGGGGTTTAGGGGGTCGGTAGACTGTAGTGTGCTTTGCCCATGCTAACGAGTTATAAAGTGCCTGTGCTCCTCCTTTCGACATGAATACATTGATATACACCTATTGTTCCATCAACTACAGTGACCATCAACCATGACAGCAGGCCTACGATTTGTAGCCTGGTTGTAGCCTGGCGGTTGCAAATTTGACCTATCAAATTATTGCCAAGGAGCATGGTAGGACATGTGAGAATATAATGTTAAACAAGTCCGTACAATGAAAAAGCCCCAAAGCTATTTTCACTGAAGCAAGGATGGCCCGTTCTATAGGAGACACTGGGTTACATTATTACATTTAATAATGCTAATTTCAGTAAAGAAACAACTAGAAAAAAGTTAAAGAACTATTTTTAATAATTATTAAAATACCAATACAATGGTGAAGTCAGATTTGTGATAAATATTAAGGAAAAGCTACTTTTAAAAAGTTATATTTTCCCTGCCTACAGCCTATGAAGGCCCATTTGCATTTGATCTCCCACTTCTTTCAACCATTAATTAGCATTTGAAGGGGTGAATGAGTGTGAAATGCCTCCATGGAGCATACAATAGACTGAAATGAATGGGCAGAGAGTTCAGTGTAGGACTATGAGCGTTCTTTTTGACATTACAGTGTCAAATCCTGCTTGAATGTCAAATCCTGCTTGACATGTCTGCTGGAGGTACACATAAAACACTTGGGGTGCACTTCAAAGAGGCCTCTCCTATCACATGCAAATGGTAGCGGATGCCTGGGAAGGGCCCATCCTTTGTCCATCCAGCCAGGTAGGTTCCAATCACAGTCCACCTCTTTTCTGACATTACAGTGTCAATTCCTGCTGGAGTGTCAAATCCAACTTGGCAGGTCTGCTGAGGTTCTACATGTAACACTTGGTGTGCACATCAAAGGGGAAAGACAAGATACCAAAATAATTCTCATATCTTCACTGCCTGGTTGCTGGAAACCCCTGCTTTGGTCCACCCGGCTTCTGCCTCTGCGCTTATTGGGGGTACTTTGGCTGTCTCAAATTCGGTTTTGGTGTTAGATGTTGGTGGACAATAGGATCACCATAGTACACTCCCAATTCACACATCCAATCTTCAGAGCTCAGGTTTAGTATGGCCCAAGATGTCAGCCATCTAGACAATACCCAAAGTGCGTAGGATTTGTCCTGGGAACTTTTACAGATTAGTTAGGGCATGCCTAGGAGCCATTCCCACCCACCAGCTCATGCCGGGCATAAATGTGGAATCTCCAGACACCCACTTCAGATCATTCCTGGACCTGAGGAAGATCGGAAGAAGACTGAATCTGCTGCCTGTGATGGAGCAGGGTTACGCAAAATGAAACCTGCTCAGTGAATACCCCCAGAACATGTACTAACAACACGTAGATGTGGTAATTAGTAACGTGCAACTAACATGAACATAGGGGAATTGCTTTGCGCATGCCTGAAATAAACGCAAATAAATAATATTGTAATAACTTTATGTTTCAAAAGTCACGAGTAGGCCGCATGAATATCATTGTTTTGCACGTTGCATCTTGCTTAAAAGGTTAATTATTAATGGAACTTTTACATTGAGCTATTGCTAGGAAACATTAATGGGGTAGTAGTATAAGGTGGGTAGGAAACAGTGTAAGTTTCATTATCATATGATTAATAAATGTTTGTTTCCATCTACTTTAGTGCACTGAATGAATCCTCCATCTTTAAAGAATGATTACCGAATCCAAAAAGCTATGTAGGAGGCACTCAAGGTAGTGCCTTCTTGCATTCAGGATTCGTTATTTACCACCAACTACAAGTTGGTGGTAAATATCGAAAACCTTTAAAAAGACTATTTTGTGCTTTTTTAAAAGTGCCATGTGGCAGACATACATAACCTTAGGGCATGGATGTCTGCCACATGTGCACACATGCAAGATTCAGGGGTGCAACAGGGTGTCAATATGACACCCTGCCACCCTTGAATATGTGCCCCCTATTACAGATTTGCTATTTACCGAATCGGTAATAGTGAATGGTTTCCCATTCATTCCTATGGGCCACGAGGCCCATAGGAATGAATGGGAATTACCGAATCGGTAAATACCGATTCTTAAATACCGAATCGTATCGATTTGGTAATATTTACCAAATTATTTCCTACATACCATTTACCGATTCTGAAATACCGAATCGGTAAAATTCGGTATTTTAGAATCGGTAAATGTTGATTACCTACGTATGGCCCTTGGTTATTAAATGTCTCAAATAAAATTACAAAGAGAAGGAAATAATGTACGAATAAATTGACCCCAGTGCGCCAGAGATTCTGGGTGAATGTGTATGGGCCATTATAGTATGATGTTGTGGAGTATTGATCCCTGATCTGTTTTAGGTATTGGCTCTGGATCAGTTTCTTGGTAGCAGAATACGGTTTAATTATTGATTAGTTTGGTGATGAATATTGATTATTGACTATATGTTTTAACACTGAAAGTTAGTATTATGTGTGCTGCCTGTGACCTAAGAAGAGTCCTGAAGGGACTGGATCTTCTTTCTCCTGTACCCAGGATAGAAAAGTGGACACCAAGGTTCATAAGACTAATCTCCTGTTAAAACTGCTGGGACACAAAAAGCTAGATGCTGGTGATATAAGGGCAGGGAACTGTAAGTTTTTTTAGCTGCAGCTGACCTGTCAAATATAATGTATTGGGCAGGTACAGATAGTTTTCCTACATTGGGGTAGGAATAGCAAGTCTGTAATTGATTATATCTTTGCTTCTTGTAATCTCACACAATTCCTATTGTAAAGCAAAATTATTAATACTAACGTTGGAGATCATAATTTGGTTGAAATGGAGCTGGCTGTTCCTTCCCAACAAGAGTTCAAGATTGTGACTGTCCTTAAAGACCTATTCCCATCCAGTGACAATTGCAGGGTCTGTTGGAGGTTAGCAGAAACGATGTCATTAATGGAAACTGGGATTACGTAGAATATGGATCTAGTCCTAATGTGCCTATCTGAAAGGGCTGATGGAGGGCAAGTGGGTTCATTTCAGGCTATGTGCCATGCTATTTGAAATTTGCTCTCCAAGCCATCTGCAAAGTTGCCCCAGATCCTGCTCTGGTTTAATAAGGAATGCTTTAGAGCAAACCATGCACTGCATAATGCTCTGACCAGGAAGCCCAGATATCGAGCTTTGATTATCACGCTACAGAAACAGTATAAGCTGGCATTAAGTCATTCGCATAACAAAATTCTTATACAGCAATAGGAGACATTGAGGCACACTGCCCAGACCTAAAACAGCAACATTTTCTGGGATGCAGAAAGTAACATGCGCATAATTGATCAGAGGTTGTCTCATACTAGCTACCATATAAATAGCGAGGCCTGGATAGCTCATTGTTCACAAATTCATTCTGCTTCTGAAGAAGAAGTCGCAAGTTATTTGGTGGGCAGGTGGCTGACCCATAATTATTACAATTCTCGTTGCAGGAAGTGACTATGCCATCTCACAAAGCATTGAGGGTAAAGTCCAGGACCTGATGGGGTGCCAATAGATGTAATAAAAACTATCACTTTTTGGTCCCCTTTATTAACTAATGTGTATACCAACTTAACAGAGAGCAAAGTGCCGGGCTCTTGGTAAAGCTCAACTATAGTTCCAATTTTTAAGAAGGGGGACAGTATCCCTGCAAAAATTCTGGGAAGGATCTTACTTAATAGAATCAATGACTGGGTAACCGATAATAACATCTTAAATTACAGCCAATATGATTTGTTTGCTGGAATCGATATAATAGAGCAGTGCCTGAAACTAAACCTAATCAGGAAGACAGTGGCCAGGCGGTTACCATTGTACTTAGCCTTTATGGATCTCTCTATGGCATTTTACTGCGTTAATAGATCAAAGCTATGGAAATGCTGATTAGAATTAGGCCTAGACTGTAATATTGTCAATATGTTAGTATTCCTGCATGCCAATATAAATGCTAGGGTGAAGTTTGGTCGGGGTGGTGAAGTCACAGACAAATTTAAGACCTAGCGTGGGGTAAGACAAGGCTGCATGCTTGCCCACCTGCTATTTATACTTTACATCAATTACCTCAGCTCACATTTAATTGGTTGTACGCAGGATGTACTGAAGGTCAACGATATTTCTCTTCCCACGCTACTTTATGCGTATGATGCTGTTTTAATGGCTCATACCCCGAAGGCCTTGCAATGCCTGGTTAACTTATTCATAGATTTTATGGCTGATAGAGATCTACTGACTAATTTCACAAAACCATATATTATGTCTTGTGGCCCAAAAAAGTCATGCTTACCTGGCAAATGTTGGTACCAACAGACTTATACATATTGAGAACTTCTCATATTTGGGTATTACTATTAGTGCCGCTGGATCCTGGGCTCCTCATGTATCCCAAAATAGGCTAAAACTCATGCAAGCCATAGGTTCTTTATTGAATCAACCTAGCACTTTGCGGGGGAAAGGCTTAAAGCCCCCTGCTGCAGATCTATACAGCACACTTCTTCCCAATTGCAATTTACGGAGCAGCGATCTGGTGCATCTCAGACTGCACCGTTTTGCAAAGTGAGGAAAATAAATTTTGCCATAATGATCTAGAATTGACCTATCTGAGCGACTTTATCTGCATGAGGCCTGTAGTGCTATGGTTGTCTGTTTGGCAGTCGGATGAATTGTCGCTAACCGAAGATATAATCTTTGATTCTTTGACATGCAAAAAAGGATTACTAATTCCCTGGTTAGATTATGTAAAAAAAGCCCTGGGGGAATTGGTATTGGCAGAATGGATGGGACACCCTCAAAGTTGATGTAGGTCATGGAAAAGAGGGGAATGCATAACCACAAAAAAACTGGATTTTCCCTCATTGACCACAATACTTCATCATTGATATTATTCCAATTTTTTTAATATAAATTTCTACGGTACACAAGTGACAACAAAGAATCTCTTCTTTAAACCTTTAATTTTCTCAAAACATTTCTTTCTTTCTTTTTTTGTTTTTTTTAATATCTTATTTCATTCTTCATATATGTCAGAAAAATACATATCATGTTTTTTTCACATTGTTCCACAAAATTCATATATACATATCTAATAGCAAAATCACCTTCAAAAATACATTTTTGGTATTGGGCATACCTTTTCAGATTCTACTCTATGTTTAGATCTGCATAAGAAATGGGTATGCTAGTAACTGTTTGCAAAGCATGAGGAGGCCAAGATGAAGGTTGAAGTATTAAAACCAACGGTTGCAACTTACAGAGATGAAGTCAGGGTAATGACAATTTATATATCTGGGAGCCTATGAGTAACTTGGAGCGCTCATTATTATTTCACTTTAGGGCTGATGCGCTTAAATACGTACTATACGTACTACCACAAGGCAATTCGGACTGCCCGTGCTGCCTTCTACGCTTCTGAAATAAAAACCAGCTCAAACCCCACGAAAACTATCTTCCAAATCGTGCAAAAATTACAGAACGGAGCCAAACCGGCTGCTCATATCACCTCCACGCAACAATGTGAAGACCTAGCTACCTTCTTCACGGACAAAGTGAAGAAAATATACAACACCTTCACCCAGGACATCCCAGAGGACATCAGCTCTCCCAACGCCACTTTCGGAGACGCCAGGCTCACACGCCTACCCGCTATCTCCAGTGAAGAACTTACCAAACTCTGTAGGAAGGTGAAATCGGGTGCACCCACAGACCCGATGAGACCAATTCACTTTCTAGGAGCCTTGGAATTCTTCCTCCCATCCTTAACCGTAATCCTTAATCTTTCATTTGCTACGGCCACGGTACCCACCTGCTGGAAACAGGCCTGGGTAACTCCGATTATAAAAAAACCCTCCCTAGACCCCTCTAAACCAGAGAATTACCGGCCTGTCTCACTGTTACCTTGGGTCGCTAAATTAGCGGAAGCCCACGCGAATAAAATACTCAGTGAGTATATGGCGAAACATAACATCCTGGACCCCTCCCAACACGGCTTCAGGCCGGGCCATAGTACGGAATCCGCGCTCCTCACCTCCACTGAAAGCCTACGGGAAATCATGGACACCGGTAAAAGTGCCGCGCTGATACTGCTCGATCTCAGCGCGGCCTTTGATACGGTCTCCCATGCCATTCTGCTAAAACGCCTGGAAAATATAGGAATCGTGGACTCGGCGCTCCAATGGTTTCGCTCATTTTTAACCAACAGATCATTCAGGGTATCTGCCCCGCCTTTTATCTCCCAACCCCAAGATATAGGACAAGGAGTCCCACAGGGCTCGGCTCTCAGTCCCTCCCTGTTTAATCTATATATGCAACCTTTGGCGGAGGTTGCTAAGACATGGAGCCTCACAATGGTGTCGTACGCTGACGACACTCAGTTGGTCATCAGCCTTAGTGAGGCCCCCTCCCCCGAGGCCACCAACTTCAGGGATGGACTGACTGCTGTCGCCAAATGGATGACAGCAAACTGCCTCCAACTTAACGGTGGCAAAACCGAGGTGCTGATAATGGGGAAAAACAGCAACAACTGGAGCGATCTCTGGTGGCCTCAATCCCTGGGCCCAGCACCCCCTCCAAAAAACTTAGTAAAAAATCTAGGGGTATGGCTGGACTCGACCCTTAGCTTCCAGTCGCCCACCAAAAAAGTTGCTGCAACCTGCATTGGCCTACTGAGAAGTCTATACCCCATCTTAGGCTACTTCGACTCCAAGACACGACAACTCATAGTACAGTCTACCATCTTGTCAAGACTGGACTATGCGAGCGTCCTGTTGCTAGGAGCTAATAAAGCTGAGATAAAAAGATTCCAACTAATCCAGAATTCGGCGGCAAGAGCTATAGTAGGTCTTCCAAGAAGGTGCTCAGTAAGAGCGACTATTTACAGACTACATTGGCTGCCCATGGAAGCCCGTATCCAGTTCAAGGCCCTCATATTTGCCTTTAAAATCTTGAAGAACGAAGGTCCAGAGCTCCTCCGTTCACTGCTGACCCCCTATAATCCCAAACGGAACCTCCGGTCTATGGGGCAACACCTAGCCTTGATACCCCATACGAAGTTCTGTCGCATCGGAGGGCGCTCTTTCAAACTACTGGGGGCCAAGTTGTGGAACTCCCTCCCTCTCCACATCCGCTGCATGGATAATCTGCTAGCTTTCTGCAGAGCGATCAAGACTTATCTCTTTCCCTCCCCGTAGGTCCCTCTTTCGTATCCAGCAGATTGTGTTACGGTTCTAGCGCCGGGACGCCCCGTTGCTGGGGCAGCTGTTGCGCTCTACAAAACAGGTAACATAACATGCTTCCAAAACAAACAATTATGCACTTTCTTTATTTTTTTTAATTTTATAAGCTTTTTAATGTTTTAAATTATTCTGTTGAAGGCAAGAAATTTCAGACATTGTGGTAGAGCCTATAACTTACTTAAACAACTTGAGGATAAAAAATCCCGTGTGTGCATGGGGCTTTTCCTTAGTGCAGCCATTCATTCATGGGAATCAATGCTTTAAAAAAAAAAGATTTTATAATGTGGTTTTATTAGTCTTACTGCTTGTTCTATATCTTTAACTTGTCAGATTAATATACGCTAATGTATTTTTCTGATTGATTTTGCTGTTTATGTACTTTTATGGCTGTTTACATCCAAATAAAGATTTTTTTTTTACAAGTGGGCTTTTCATGCAACTATCCAGCTGCGAAGTAGCAACTGGACCTGGACTCTGTTTGGCCTTTGCCTAACATCCTGTGAGGCTCTAAGCTCCCCGAGGCTAGTAGGGGTTTGAAAATGGACTGATGTGGTCGATTGGGCTCAATGGACTAAAGTCACCAGGTAAAATCTTTGACCAGGACAAACCTGATTGTGCATCCAATCTGTGCTCAATGTTTTATCGTGCCTAGGTGCCAGACTGCGATGACCATTAACGATCATTGGCACCTTATGCTACTTAGTGCGGTTCCCCTTCTTGAATTTCTATCATTTTTTATTCAATTTTATTTTATTTTTCTAATTTGGTTTGGGCTTTTTATTGCTTTGCTTTTCGATTTATTTACAGGTTTGATACTGCCAGAAATACTATACACCTTGCCTTAAGTAAAGCTTGTCTGCTCTGTGTTGTAGCTACCAAGAGGTGAGCTCAGGTTAATTTGGTGACTTTGAGTGTTAAGTCTGACAAAGGTTGTGATTGTGATCAATACAGCATTTAGGGAAGACTCGGTTCCCATCCATAAACGTTCCTGTATTTTCTTACTTTTAGTCTTCATCATTATTTGATCTCTTAACACCTGCTCAAAATTAATCGTTTCAAAAGCGCAAGAACCAGCCAAAGTTCGTAATGCAGCTACATAGTTTTCAATTGACTCGTCGTCTTTCTGCGCTCTAGAATAAAATTTAAACCTCTCCATTACTATATTTATTTCCCTACCAAACCTAGTAGCTAATTGTTTTACAACAACCTCAAAAATATTAAAATCACCTGCCCTATCGATGGGAGGTAAATTTTCTAACTCTTTAAGACCTGCGCCACCTAAACAATTTTTTAAAAGAGCTAATTTTTTTTAGGAGAACATCCATCTTCCTCCACTACATCCACATAAGCCAGGAACGTGGGATACCACAGGTCCCATTCTACCTTAGGATCCCCAGCAGTAGGCAAAAAATGTGAAGGAGAAGCAATATTATTCGACATCTCCAATAAATAACAGGAAACTTGAACACAAAGGTACAAAAAAAAATAATGAATTAATAATAGTCACCAGTTAAACACTAAGAGTACAGTAAAACAACATTAAAATAATAAATTAACAAAATAAACGTAGTCACCGTGGTCAATTCCGTTTCTTCAATGAGGTTTCATGCAGACAGTCTGATGGAAAGAAGTAATGGTGCAGCAGTACATTAGATGCAGGCGCTCGGTGTGTGCTGTTAAAAATGAAAAAGTAATCAATAGTCATCTATAGGGTAATGCAGCCTTAGTCGAAAGCGGAGCGAAGAAAAACAAAAATAAATCAGCAAGATGGCAGCTACGTGACACTTTGACCTCTGTGTGACGTTTAGACGCTTTAACCAGCGTCGTGTAGAATGTTGACGTAGAGAACACGCTCAGCGGTGAAGCAGAACACTGAAACACAGCCGTCAACGCGAACTCTGAGGCTCGCACACCAACACGCGGCAGAACTTCAGGTCAGGTTTAAAAATATACATATCGTACAACGCTTTTAACTTTCCTTGACACTTTCATTAGAATAGTCCTTGTTACGCTAGAAACAACATATCGCACAACGCTAAAACTGGTCTGATGAAATTGAATATGCCAAAATAAAATACGCAGTGGCATACAAAATGAAGTCGATGATAGAAACGTTAATTAAAATTCATGGAAACACATCACTGTACACTGCTGCAGGTGCGATCAAAGCACTGAATTAATTACTGCCGCTGGTGCGATCGTTTTACACGTGAAAAAAAAAATAATGGTTTAAATGAAATACCTTTAAAGATGCGTGAACGCTGTTCCTCGGTTGTTTTAAAAAAAAAATACTTCTTTCAATCAAAGAGTGAGTCCTTCTTCATGGTATCCCGATCGTCGCCAGTTTATGAAGAGATTGGAAACACAAGTTGCAGTAGAAGTAGTTTATTCAGTAGAGGGAACAGCTTATACAACCACCAAGTTGGGAATGAATGCCCAGGAGATCTGAGCAACTTCCACATAGAGAATATGGAACACACATAGAAAACACAACAATTCCAAAGTAATGAAGTGATGTCATCTAAAAGGGATACTACATCACCCCCCAAAATTATAATTCAATGCTAACAGCGGCCTTGAAAGGGAAAGAACTGGATGCCAATACAGTTTTTGTGGATCTCCTGTCTCGTTGCTGTAGGACCCTGGTTTTGTCCTACCAGACTTCTGTCTTTGGGTTTGTTTCGGGTACAGTGTCTGCTTTAAATTGGATTTTAGTGTTAAATGTAGGAGGACACTCTGATTACCATACTACTTTCCTGAGTCACACCCCCAGCTTCAGACCAAAGACTTTCACCATCTTGAAAATGCCCTCACACATGGCAGTTTGGGCCTGTTTGTAGGCAGGTACCCAGGGTCCTACAAAGTGCTCCCCCAGCCTTCCTCGGAACAGTTTTTGGACCTGCAGAAGATCAGAAGAGGTCTGGACCTGCTGTCTGTGACCTTAGATGAGTCCTACAGAAAACAAATACATCTTAAAACTGGGTAGGAGTTTTAAAATCTCCTGTTGGTCCAGCTAGTACAGTCCTAAACATTCTAGAGGTTATCATATTTATTTCTGTTTATGAAATGTATTTACAGTACCAAAAGAGAAAGTAAAGCACATGCAATTTTTCATAGACATGCAGCCATAATATTTTCCCAGCTTACCCATAAACATTCTCAATTGGTATCTAGAATGCCAACTTAAAAGTTCCAAATGTGTCCTTGATAAATATTCTAGAGGACTTCGTCCTTGTCTTATTTTCCCTTCACCGTTGTGCTGAGAATTATTTAGGTTGAGGACAATTATCTTAAAACAACAACATGTCTGATTAGGGAATAATTAAGTTGGCATTATATATGTTGAACATGATGTAGTTTTAGGTTAAATCAAGGGCTGGATTATCCTGCTGGCCCAGAGGTAACAGTAGAGTGATGGCTCCAGGCTAACTTCAAGAAAACAGGTTGGTCAATAACCTATGACGTAGGTCGTGTGGCTCTCTGTAAAGAGGCCAAAATGCAGCTTGATCGGGTTCTCCTCTTCATTTTTTTAACACTCTTTATTATTGACTGCATTGGCCATGATATTGACAGGTACATGCAAACAGAACTGTCTTTTGTGATATACATCCCTCTCATTACAAAGTAGGCATATCCATATCATCTATGCAATACAAGGAAACTTGTCAAGAGGTAAACTGAGCGTTATAGGCATGTTTTGACATATCGTTTGAAGAGTAGTTCAACACAATTTAAGCAGAAAGATAATAATTTCCATTTTAAAGAACTATAGAAAACCCCCCAACCCAACACCCCCCTAATCCACCCTCTCCCACTCCTGGTCAATCCGTTATCAGTAGTTCAACTGCCCCTGGGAGGCTCTAAAGGCTGTCAGTCTATAGGGTATGAAGAACCGGGGTTTAACCCAGCGGCGTCAGGGGCACGCCTAAGATCTTCGAGTTCACCTGTCTTGGTATACAGAGACACGGAATACTTCTGGATGGCATCAGAGACCAAGTTTATTAGCTGCAGCTAGTAACAGTGATCCTAGAAATACATCACAGTGTAAATAATCAGGAGACTGCTCATTTTACTAAGGCGAGACGTCTCCTTTTATACCCAATATTCACATTATAAATGTACACCCACTGCACAAAATTCTTGCCAATAAGGTACATTTTCAAACAAAGTATTACATAACAAAAACTCAATTTACAGTATCCCAACCCAAAAGTTAATTATTAGGAATGTCCCAAATTCAATCTCCACAAGCCGGACAAACCTATAATTGAAAGCATAACCCATGTAATGAAGAAACATAAAAAAGAAACAGTAACAGATGCTGGACAAGATAAGGCATGTGCAAGGAAACTAAAAGTTAACGATGTCCTGAACATTGATTGGCAATCTCAGACAAAGATCGATCAGAAAAATTGGCTTTGCGAGGTCAGTTTCAGGTGGAGAGGTCAGTTTCTTACAGTTCATTTCAGAGTCAAAAAGAAACCTAGTTAATGTATACATGAACTAAGAAGGCCAGGCCACTCTGTTCGCCAGGCTACCTTCACAGGTCTACGTGAGGGCAACACAAAATGGTGGCACAGAACAAAATGGAGTCAGACTCGAGAATTACAAAACCTCAGGTATGGGAACAGACACCCTGCATCTACTTTTCGCTGGAGGGGCCCTACGCTGAAAAGGACCTGCTAGGTTGTACGTGTTATGGGGACTACGCCACCTGAGGTGGGACTATGTCAAGTGTTTCTAGTTCGATCAACATCGCTTCCCACTCTAATGCTATGGGTTGTTTCCAAAGACTTCTCTCCTCCTCCCTCCTGAGGGCCGCTCCTTCCGCCCGTCCCCACTGCACTAAGTCTGCCTGCCATGTAGTCACTACGGGGGACCTGAGGGATTTCCATCTCATCGTTATGACCCTGATCGCTAAAATGAGTGCACGGTCCAGAAATTTTAACTTGACTTTCTGTTTCCCTGACCGTTTACGTAATTTCACTAGACAAGGTAAGGCTTCGTCAGGGACCTGCATCTGTGTCACAGTAGTGAGCGCTTGGCGAACTTCGGCCCAGTAGCCCCGCAGTCGTGGGCAAGACCACAGCATGTGTATAAAGTTCGCTTCATCCCATCCACAGCGAGTGCAGCAATGGGGGGAATCCGCAGTTCCGGACTGGCCATAGCGGGCACCGGGCAATCCCCCGGTGCGCGGCACAAGTGGGGGGCGGTTTTGGGCCCCTGGGGGCCGTTTTTGTTGCAGGGCTGCAAAATCGGCCCTGTACCAAAATCGGCCGAAAAGAGCTCAGCGGCACCTCCAACCCCCCCACTCCCTGAGTGGGAAAGGGGGGGCCTGCCGAGCACTCTGCCAGGGCCGGTTGTGGTTCCCAGTCCGGCCCTGGAATCCAGGAACATACGATGTACCTTCTCAGGGGTGAGATATGATCAATGGAGCACCATTGCCTGGATAAATTTGAACCTGGCATTGAGTGACACCCTTTTGGGATGCTTTAGTATGAGCTGCCATGCCTTGTCTGACAGTTCAGTGTCGAAGTCCTCTGCCCAGCGTGTTCTAAGGGTCATGAGTGGAATTGCTGCGTGCGCCCTTATTCCACTGTAAAGCCATCGCACGAGGTGCCCTCCAGGTCCCATGTAGTATAGTAAGTGGACAAGTTTGTGTTGTGTACTGGGTTCTCCTCTTCATGTCAACGGAAAAGATATACCACATTTCGACGCATAATGTCTCATTTATTTGATGCTGCACAACGAGTGTTAATTCAATCTCCGTACTTTGCTCAAAGGAAGTGCAAGCATAGACAGGGACGAGTGGGTTTGCATCTCTTTCACAACTACAACAGGAAGTGACTGTGACAAACATGTCTACCAATGAAAGCCAGTCATCTATAAATATTTGAAACATACAGCTCCTTGGTATGCATCCTGTTTGGAAGCAGGCTTGCTTTCGCAAGAACCCATATTTGCCAGAATGTAATTAAAATGCAATTGAATTTGTTATTTTTGCCTTGGCTTTGAGGCACTTTCGTCTCAGACTGTTGCTTTAGTGGTCATCATAAACTTGAAAGGAATTTTCGAGGCGTAGGGAAGCAGAAAATGAGGGTTGCCTCTGCAAATTAAAATTTCTGGATACTGGGACACAACACTTTTATTTTTCAGTTTATTTTTTTGGTAGTAAATCTTTCAATTTCCTTACCTAATTTACTTCTCTTCGGCTTCTAGGTCATAAAATGGCATCTTAAATTTATCAAAGACCTGACGTCGCTGTTGTTGCGACAGGTTTTCGTATGAGCGAAACAAGCCCTTTTTTGTGATACTGTTTTTTTCTAGTCATCTGTTTGCATTTATCCTCTAATATGAACATTATGTACTGTAAACAACTTGCTGCAGTAGGAGCGGAAGAAGCCGTGGGGGTCACACATGGCCCAATAGAAACCACATTGAATAGATAATAAAAAATAATATTACACGATATCAAATTTAATGTATTTCATTGAATTTTATTTATGACCATAAGGAATATTTTTATTTCCATTTCCAGTGCAACACAATCTTATTTTTTAAGATGACAAAGTAACGAAGAGGGGCTACTATCAGTATTAGTAGAGGCTTTCAGTTAGAGGGTGTCGAGTTGCAAAGAATTGTGAACTTTGTAAAGCTGGCAAAGTTTGAACAACTTGCAAATGTGGGTGAGAACAGCCACTGCACTTAATCCTGGATTACTAACCATTCATTGGCCTTGTTTAGGAGAGCACAGGAGAAAAATCCGACTCCCTGGGGTTGGGAGCTTATCGAGTTCAATAAATTGCACCTATTTCGAATTTTTGGGGAAGAACATGAAACCTTTGTTGCTTAGATAACCCTCATCCAAAATGTCACGGTAAATACTGTACTCTTTTCCCCTGTTAAGTTCGAGAAGGTTTTACCTGCCAAGATTTAATGAAGGGGACAGACTTTATCACACCCCTTAATATCCAGGCAGTAAGTTCAGTATAAATCGTAATTCAGACCTTTAGGCAAGTAGGGGGTTTGGGCAGTAGTGGCTGCTACCAGACAGGGGTGGTGAGTCGGGGTGGAAGGGGGAGAAATAAAAAGGACAAAAGCAACACTTCCCTTAGTATGGCTGGCCACAGCCACTCCTCTGTCCTCTTCAACTTCCTCCCAGAGTCCGCAGTGTGACGCACCTGGGCTCCCGTAAGCTAATCAGAACGTTGCAGGGCAGCATTGTGATTGGTCTGAGCACCGTTGTTCGGCCTCAGGCGGGGAACGGGAGCCTGGGCATGTTCTCCACCCAGGCTGAAATGCAGCCTCGGTGAAGAACATGCCAAGTGCGCATGCGCTTTTTGGCCCGCCTGAGATGGAGGGCCAAAAAGTTGTGTGTCCTGCAGTGCAGGAAACAACTGAGCCACTGCAGCAGGAAAAATAAAATAATAATAACGCTGCATTATTATAATTTTATTTTCCTTTTTGAACTGCTTGGAAGGCAGTGGGGTGACGCTCCACTGCCTTAGAGGAGGATCCGCCCCTGGGTTTCGCATAGGTAAAAAAAACTCAGGCTGATTCATAATCAGTGCTATACTAAGAGAAATCACAACGAAAATGTTTTTTTAAAAATTCAAGATTTTCTTTGCATGATCTTCTCCTACAAATGAAGACAATTGAAATCTCAGGAAACTTCAAAATCCGTGCAGAGTGCAAACTTTATACCCCTTCATGGGTGAATTTAAAAATGTTGCTGACCACCTCTTCTAGTGACATTAATAATATAGCAATACACCACTGATTATTAATTTACAGCAGGCAGAAACACCACCACTATAATACCACCAGTTAAAAATGGGCAAGCGGGGAGGCTAAATGTAGTCCTCTGCCATTTAACTGCTGGCGGAACACAGTACCAAATCTCACTCGTCCATGTGAGATTCTTTTACATAAGGGTGTGAAGGATATGTGAGAAAGTGACTCTTTTTCTGTAGTCAGCGCCATTTTTTGATGACTAGTATTCTGGTTTTATACTCTGACACCCGGGCACTACTTTCCAGGCCCCAAATATATGCTCTTACCTCTAAATCATGGTAAAATCGGCAAGCTCCTAAATGGCATGTTTAACTTCCCAGTAAGTCCATCGTATGTACGATGCAGGAAATACACCACTGGCATGTAACATTTAAAATGTCACATGTTGCTTGCAGTACATGTTGTGCCATCCACCAGCCTGACAAGCTTTAGGACTAAGCATGGGCGGAAAATCCGTTTCGCTCGCGGATTTTGCGGATTTTCGGTAAATTCGCAATCCGCGAGATTCGCGAATCTCCCGCAAAATCCGCAAATCCGCGAGCAGCGGATTTTATGGCTTGCTCGCACTGTTCGCGTGAGTTCGCGGCTTCCCAGTACAACTTCGCGCCCCGCGAATAAGTGCAAAATTGCAGAAATACGATCTTAGCAAAACTGAAACTACTTACCAGGTTCAAAAGTTCAGGCTCATCATTAGTAGCCATTTCCTGTAGTGCTTCCTGAGGGGCCCCTCCAGAGTTCAGTTGCCAGTTGCAACTATTATGTGACCCTGCTCTGAACCTCAGAATAGTTACACATATGCCACAAAGGTCCTGAATTACAGCTAAGGGAGACAAGCAGGAGCCAGGCTGGAAGTTCAAATCCATTAATCAGCCCCTAATTCATTATTGTCAGTTGGGGCAGGGCAGGTGTTGTAACTAATTTTGCAACAATGAAAGCACTTAGCAAGTGCAAAAGATCACTAATCAGGAAGCACTAAGGAAGCAGGTGCCAGCTAAAAAAATATTCTGTGACACATTAATCAGCCCCAAATTAATTCAGGTCACTTGAGGCAGGGAAGGTGTGCTTGCATTGCCACAATAATGTACACTGACTGGACAACCAGAGGGTGCTGTGATGAAACAGAGGGTGGCATGGGTGGGCCAGAGGGTGGCATGAGTAGTCAGAGAGTGGCAGTGGTGACAGAGAGTGGCAGTGATGAAGAAGAGTGTCCCAAACAGGCTGGACACGTAGAAACAACAAGTTCGCGAAACTTGCGACCCGACAGGTAAGTTCGCGTTTTGCGAAATTGTACAAAACCCTCGCGAACTGGCAGAAACCCGCGCAAACACACAAAAAAAATCCGCAAATTCGCGAGAATTTGCGGATTTTGCGGATTGCGAGTTCGCAAATCCGCAAAATTCGCGAACGCGAGATTCGCAAAATTCGCCCATGCTTATTTAGGACTACTTCTGTCACCTGATGCCTACAGATTTTAAAACTGCAGGCAAACCTGTTAAAATAGCCCTATTTGACAGGAAATAACTCTACTATCCAGAGTAGATATTATAGCCCACCAGGTGTTGCTTTGTATTTAAAAGTGGTACATACATAAAATTAGGGTTATCATGAATCTGCAGTGATATTTTCCAGTTTTCACTGTGAAGAACAGTAGGTGTCCGATGAGGAAAACTAAAGTTCGGAATAACATAAGATCTATGCTAACTTTGGCTTGGGGCAAGCTTCCATAATAATTCAAACTCTATTTCTAACTTCTATTAAACGTTTAATAAAAATCCAATTCAGTGGGGAAGTTAGGAAGAATGACTTTTAAAAAGTTAGACTTGTCTGACTGAATCTCAGTAGGCAAATTAGCATTCGCTTTCCAGCAGCTGGCCGTTCATTGCTCCCCTTTAATAAGGTGTGAAACCTGCTCCCATAGCAGAAACAATGACTTAGGCGTTTTAGCAGGAAGACTTGGGTGTGAGATATGTGACACATCTGCTCACTATAAGGGCAGCTGGGGAAGGTTCCTGAACTCCATTTACTGGAAAAGGACCAGAGGGAGTCTGCCCATTCACAATTAAGTGTAAGGGAGACCTGGGGAAGAGAAGTCTTCCGCCTCCTGGCTTCTCTTCCGCGTGTTTGGCGCCTGACTGGGCGGGGAGGGGGGCTGGTACCAGAACCAATTTGGTGTTGAGGAAGACAAAGGGGCTGCTTATTTCCTAAACACACCCATGGATGGCAAACAAACCCCCTCCAAGGGCAGAAGGGCTGTGCCATCTACGATTACTTGGAATAGTGCACTGTGGAATAGTTTGCAAAAAGGTAAACAGGGTGTGCTGCAAAATATGGGAGGGTTTGCCCTTGGGAACTTTTTCCTTATTGGTTTTAGAGTGCCCAGGAGTCACCCACCCTGTGGCTAGTGAATCTTACAAAAGTGGCACCTCACCCACTGCTCATCAGAACATGTTCTGGACCTGAGAAGAACAAAAGAGGACTGGGCCTGTTGTTTGAGACCTGTGTAAACCCCTAAAGGGATAGATCTGCTCCCACCTGTTCCTAGGACCAAGAAGTGGACTCAAAGTTTTGGTTGACTGACCTCTTGAGTGAATCCTGACCCCTAAGCTCCAGGTCCAGGGAGCATTAGAAATGACCAAGAGGAGCTGCTCCAGCAACTCTGAAAGTTTGAGACAAATAAAAGTTTTGGATTTCCAAGACATTTGGAGCATCAGCAGACCTTGTGGCAGCAGTACCTGATTTCAAGAGAATTCATTGGCTACAGCTCCAGAACTAAGTTTGAAGGTAGAAATCTTGAAGGGGTGAAGTTGTGAAAAGTATTCACTCGACACAAGGACTTTAGCAGCTGAGAAAGTTGAAATTGTTTCACTCTCCCGCCAACAGTAACATCTTCAGTGGGACCCTATCCAGCTTTAAGAGGACTTCAGTGGATACAGACTGCTATCTGATCCCACCGGAGGGTTTAAACTAAGGGCCGATTTAGAGCTTGGCGAATGGGTTGCTTTCTCACAACGTGACAGATATCCCGTCCACCTTATCACAAGTGCAGTGGGATGTAACGCACTTGTAATAAGGCTGGCAGGATCTTTGTTTGTGATGAAGTAACCCCTCCACCAAACTCTAAATCAGGCCTTAAGTTTGAAGTTAACATTTTGGAACCGGACAAACCCGCTTGGGGTACCCGACCTGTGCTCCATAGCAGCCAGCCTGAAATTGCGCCAATATCCTGGTCAACTCCGAACAGTGACTTCTGATTGAGTCTTTACTTTTTCTTGGTGCTATTTACTTTAAATCTTTATAAAAAATCATCTTCACGGTTCCTACTTCTTGGGTGATTGACATTTTTACGACATTTTACTACTCTAATTTTTCTCAATTTTGTTTAATTGGTTATAGTAATTTTACTGTGTGGTTTGTTGACATTTTAGCTGTTTGGTACTGCTAAATACTTCACACATTTTCCTAAGTTAAGTCTGTTCACTCTGTGCTATAGCTACCGGTAGTTGAGCCCATGTTTAAATAACTGACATTGTATTCTACCCTGACAGGTTTGCGGCGTTAGTGCTTTCAGTGGATTCAGGTAACTCCAGGAACATAAAAAAGCTGCAAATGATATTTCTGTGAAATATACTACCCATGGTAACTGGGCCTGGACAAGACTTTGCTATTGCACTCTGTGAGACTCTAAGTGTGTCTGCTGAGGTCTTGAAGGTAGTGGCGGCTCCCCGCTAAGGCGGAGTAGGATCACCCTACTGCTTTTAAGCAGTGTGACTAAATGATAACAATTTAATGTTATTATCATTTTATGTTTCCAGCTGCTTATGTGGGCAAGCTGCTCTGCTCTCAGAGCACGGCAGGGGAGGATTATTTTGCCCTCTCCAAGTGCACCTGAATTCTTGGCCAGTACTCTGGGGCCGGCCAAACAGTCATGTGCAATTTGCATGTTCTCCATGCGGTCTGCTGTTTTATGAGGGTTTGATATTTAGATATTGTCGTTACACCTCCACAGAGCCACCTCTGCCGTAGCATCTGAACCACGACATACAATCAACTGCTCCCTCAAAACAGGCACTTTCCCCAATGACTGGAAATGCACAGAAGTAAAACCCCTCCTCAAGAAGCTCGGATCAAACCTGACAGATCTTAAGAACTACAGACCCATCTCCCTCCTCCCCTTCACCACCAAAGTCACAGAAAAGATCATCAACATATAGCTCACAAACTTCATGGAATCCAACTCAATCTTCAACACTACTCAATCTGTATTCCACAGCAACCAGAGCACCAAGATTGCCCTCGTAGACGCCATGGATGACATCCGCACTCTCCTCGAGCAAGGCCACATGGCACTAATCCTACTAGACCTCTCAGCAGCCTTCGACACTGTCTCCCACTGCACACTAGCCGCCAGGCTCCATGACGCCGGCATACAGGGAATTGCCCTAGACTGGATGCGCTCTTTCCTCGCCGACAGAACACAAACATTGAGAATCCCGCCCTTCCTCTCTGAACCCACAGAGATCAAATTCGGAGTATCCCAGGGTTCCTCACGCTCTTGAGCATCTACATGGCCCCTTCCACAGCCATTGTCAGGAAACACTGACTCAGCATAGTATGCTAGGCCAACAACACCCAGCTCATCCTCTCCCTCATCAAGGGACCCAACATCACTAGACACAGCTTCCAGGAAGGAATTAAGGACGTCACATCATGGATGAGCAGCAGCTGTCTGAAGCTCAACTCGGAGAAGACAGAAGTCCTGGTCCTTGGAACCACCCCCTCCACGTGTGATGACACCTGGTGGCCAAAGCCCTTGGCAACCCTCCCGCACCCACCGAACACGCCCGCAACCTCAGCATCATTCTCAACGCCTCCCTCACCATAAATCGACAGATCAATGCTGTATCTTCCACTTGCTTCAACACCCTCCGTGTACTCCGCAAAACCTTCAAGTGGATCCCCCCGAAGCCAGGAAGACTGTTACCCACGCTCTCATAACAAGCACACTGCAATACAGGAAGGAGTTAACAAATCTCTACTTCACAAACTCCAGACCGTGTAGAACGCTGCAGCCAGACTCGTCTTCGGCAACCCATAACAAGACCACATCACCCAGCACCTATGAGACCTCCACTGGCTGCCTGTAGAAAAGAGAGTGACCTTCAAGCTGCTCACTCATGCCTACAAATCCCTCAACAAGTTTTAAAACGTATCTGTTTGCACTGTACCTGATCTTTGCACTAGGCACTTTTGTTCAGACTTGTGTGCTCTGACCCCGGTCCACCACAGTTGACGCTATTTGAGTGGAGGGCGGACACACACGGCCTGACACTCCCCCTGGCACGTCAGAAGCTTTGGCTAGGGGGCAGTACTTAATCAACATGAAATGAACGTACAGCGGACGCGCGCAGGGGCACGCCGCTGGTGCGCTGAAGGTGCGCCAAATGTAAGCCAGTCTGCGCCCGTCCACGCCAGACCGGGCCCAGGGCCAGGAACCTCTGCCCCTTTCCCCTTCTCTCCCCCTACACTACTGCAGGGAAACACTTTTTTAACTCAGACAGGATCCAAAGCCTCACTGTGCTCATTCAATCTCCTTTGAGAAACTACAAAGCCACTGCTCCCGTTGCTCTTATAAGCTCTCCCCATTAGATGCCCAACATCCATCAGGGCATCATATCAGCATGGCCCTGCTGAACTGCAGATCCCTGCCCAAACATGCTCTGGAGATCTCTATGCTCCTGCAAGACGGCCTTCCTGAAGTCTTGTTTCTGACAGTAACCTGGCTCTACCCAGATGCCGACCCTGACGTTGTTCAGGCTCTCCCTCCGGGATACCTGACCCAACGCCTCGACAGACCCAGTGGCAAGGGGGGAGGAATAGCTATTGTATTTAAAAATCACCTTACCTGTCATATTCTGGACAGCCCAATCTCTAACTGTGAAAATGTTCTTTTCACTATTCAATTTTACCCCCATGAAGTCACTATCTGGGATAGTCATATACTGCCCCCCGGGAGCACTAGGGCAATTTTGCAGCACTTTACTTGAAACCTCACTCTCTCTGGCCAGCACCTTACCCAATTTTACCATCCTAGGTGACTTGAATCTCCACTTTGATAACCTTGAGGAAAAAACGGCTAGCGAATTAGCGCTTGACATTGCAGCCTTCCAGCTACGTCTTATGAACCTCCAACCCAGACACACGAAAGGTCACCTCCTAGACCCTATCTTTTCTAACCTCTCCGAACTAAAAGTGTTGGAGCCGATACCAGTGCCCTGGTCAGATCATTTTTTAGTCCCGCTCAGCTGGCACATCCCCACCACCCCCTCCCCAAACCAGCTCCTCGCACCCTTGAACGGCCCTGGTCGAAACTAGACCATGAAGAGTGGAGGCATCAACTGAAACTCTCCTCGTCTCCCCACGACCCTGATCCCTCAGTTGCCGATATGAAGTTCTCCTCATGGATTGCGAACTCTCTGGACATAGTTCTTCCCAGGAAAGACGCTCCAAAACAAGGCGGAAAGACCAAATCCCCTTGGTTCACCAATGAACTTCACCTCCTAAAAAAACAATGTAAAAAAAATCAGAAAGAGCGTGGAGAAAAGAGTATGCTACCAACAAAAAAACAGATTACAGACAAGCTATTTCAGCCTATAAAAAGGCCCTTAAAACAACTCAGGCGGTCTTCTTCGAAGAAAAAATCCAATCTTCCGCTATCTCTTCCAGGGAAACATTCCGCATTGTAAAACAGCTCCTGAAAATTCCCGACCCTCCCCTTGACTCCTCCGGCCACCGCTGTAACGAACTGGCAGAATATGTTGCCAACAAAATTCAAAACATTCTTAAACTCCTCCCTCCTAATAACTCGGACTTCCCATTAGTACCCCAACCATTTCCACCACAGCACAAGGATCTTATCTTAGAATACTATTCCCCATCACAGAGGAAACTCTTCTCCCGATTCTAGATTCAATAAAAAGCGGCTCCCTGCTTGACCCAACCCCTCTTAACATCCTTAAATTAGCTTTACCCACTATCATTCCCCCTATCATCAATTTGATCAACACCTCCTTTTCACATGGCAATGCCCCCTTGAACTGGAAAAGGGCTGCAGTAAAAGCACTCCTAAAAAAGCCCCACCTTGATACATCTGAGTTGGCTAACTACCGCTCCATCTCCTTGCTACCAAGAATCAGCAAGGTGGCAGAAAAATTTGACACCCGCCAGCTCTCCGCCTTTCTCGAGTCCGTCGGACTCCTACACTCCTCCCAGACGGGCTTCCGCCCCGGTCAGGGCACCGAAACCGCACTGGTGGCAGTAGTGGAAGAGGCGAGAAAGATCCTCGACTCAGGAGGGTCCATAGCTGTGATACTCCTGGATCTGAGCGCAGCCTTTGACACAGTGAACCACCACATTTTGGTTCACCGGCTCAACAGACTGGGAGTCACCGGAAAGGTGTTGTCCTGGCTGAAATCCTTTCTACATAACAGCACCTTCCAAGTCATTGAGGGCAACATTAAATCCCAACCGACACCTTTGCACTGTGGAGCAAATAAAATATACCAATTATGGATAAGCCAATATTTTCATGCTTAGATTACAGAGCACATGCACTTTAGCACTGGTTTGCAGTGGTAAAGCACCCAGAATCCTAAAACAAGCAAAAATGAAGTCAGCAAAACAGGAGGCCAGAAAGCAAAAAGTCTGGGAAAACAACGTCAAGAATGCCAGGTCTAAAAGGAGGCTTCAAATAGGGACATAAAGCAAAACATATTACCCTCCTAGACTTCAATACCATGCTTGACAGATCCAACATGGTGCAACCAAAACACTTACTGCTAACCTAGAGACACTGTAGCTTCATTGACATATCAGTGCACCCACATGCTTAGCTGGACACACACACTCTTGATGCTCTTCCCTCATATGGGAATCTTGATGTCTCTGACTTATACCCTCTCTCCCAGAGTGACTATCATATTGTCTTCGTCAACATCCAAATGCCTACCCAGCGAAAACATGTTCCTTTTCTGTTGCAGAGATGTACCTAAAAACATATTGATCACTAATTGGGGAAAAAGCAGCCACAAGTATCTAAATAATACATGTTAATATTTACATTGGCCCAATACACATCCTGTATCGGAAACAGCAAATACAAATATGACTTGCTTGTAATCCTCATTGGACCTGGTAACTGGATTGACTGGACCCATCGTAATTAGAGGAAACTCACAAGCAATGTCGGTCAATAGATTTCTCCATTCAAAATCCTGGGTGAAAACCCTGGCAGCAATGAGGAATAACATAGGGATCTGATGTGTTACATCCAAATTCACTGTGTAGCCCCTTATATCTAAGTAAACATTTAGGGTCTAACTTGTAATTGGTCTGTATTTTAGACCCCCGTGGGTATCGTTGCAGCCATTAATGGTATATCTTGGGGTGGAATTATCAGAACCATTAATGGATCACTCTTAATGAGGATCATAATAGTGCCAATGCATTGCCAGTTTCAGATCGATCCTTATGTATGGCTAAATGTGTCGTATCAGCAGCAAAGTTTAATACATTGACTATAATAAAACCGCCAGACATTAGCCACAAGTTAAAGCAGTGCTGGAAATTGATGGTGGAGTCGTCCGGTGCTGTTGATAAAGACAAAGTATCTAATGTGGCAGAGGCCGGCTATGGGGCATTATAAAGCCACTTCCAACATGCCTTTGTCCACTGAGATCGAGGAGGTGCAGCGCGCCAGCCTTGGAGGTAATACAAGAGCTTGGGATGCAGTTCTTCTAATGGAGATTGTAGACTTTGCAGCAGTGGAAGCACTGTAATTAGTAGCATATATATTTCATCCTAAAAATCCAAGAAGAAAAATAGGAAACACTTTTCCCTATATCAATAGGGCCAGAGGTTGAATGTATGTGTGCATTTAGGGTTATGTGTATAGCATGAACCTCCACAGAAAACCACTCAGGGCTGAACACCAGAAGCAGTTGGATGTTTAGGCTATGTATGGCAAGGTGCTATTTTTAATGACCTTAGGTATTGCAACTGGTCTTAAATCTGATCCGTGTCTGAAGCGCGAGGCAGTGTAATTCCTTCATTACCGGGGTAATGTGGTTGAACTTCTTCAGACCCTTGATGAGGTGTGCTGCCATGTGAAGGACTTCCTTCTTGGTTTCCAACAGAGTATCTGGGAGGCTGTTGAGTAAAGTGTTGCATCTTTCCAGCTGGGAGAGGTCTAAGGTTTGCTGCGTTGCACTGCCTTTCTGAAATTGGCTAATGGAGGATAGGGTTTCCTTGTGTTCAGAAGGGAGAGCTGATATCACACTGAATTGGTTTTCTTGATGGCGTGTTATTTGGATGTGAGGCCTTTGTTGAGCATGAATCTAAGGGGTCTTGCATTGTGCGTGAGCCTGGGCATGAAGCTACTTATATTTATACTCGAGAGACAGGTTTGAATCTAAAAATAACTGCTCACACACCACTCTTAAAATAACAGACTATGAAGAGTCCTTCATTCAAGTCTTCTTTTATTCTGTATTTCCTAACAGCATTTAATGTTTCAGCCAGTCAACATGTGTTTCATCGATGGGGTCTTCATCAGAGCTAGGGAATATACATATAAGAAATATAAAAGGGGCCTGATTTAGAGTTTGCTACCCTGTCACAAACGTGACGAATATCCGATCCGCCGTATTCCAGGTGCCAGTGGATTTAGTGCACTTCTAATATGGCAGACGGAATATCCTTCACGTTTGTGATGGAGTAACCCGTCCACATAACTCTAAACCAGGCCCTAAATCTTCTGTTACATTCAGTCGCAAACTTGTACATTTTAGTGATTCGCATCAACAAAGACAGCAGGAACTCTTGTATTCCTTAAGGCATCTATTAAAGTTTTCCATCAAGAGTAATGGAGTGAGTTTATTATACCGATGTGCAGTGGTGGCTACCGTTTAATAAATATGGTGCGGCTCATTCGCGTCAATCTCACCATATATGCTGCACTTCTTCCCGACATTCCTTGCTCAGTGGAATGCAAATCCAACCAATCCTAGAGCTGCTCTCATCAGAATGAGCGTGGCTCCAGGATTGGTGGGAGCAGGCTAACCCAGCGCTCATTTTGAGGCACGGTGCCAGTGCCAGAAATTCCCCAGACGGGGATCGTTGAGCCCATAGTTCGCATGTCAGGCAGGCCGTAGTTAGCCAGTCGGCCAACCTGACATGCGCACTGCAGGGGCAGTAGTAATTCGGATTCAGCCCCGCCCCCGCCTAATGTTCACGCTGTGCACAGCGCAAGCTGATGGTAAAATAAAATGCCATTATTATGCCTTTTTATTTTTGAGTGTCTTCCTGCTGCGCTCACAGCAGGCAGGGCGACACTCCTCCTCTCTCGTGGGGGAGCGGCCGCTGCCAATGTGCCAGAAGGTAATACGGCATCTAAACATTAGAACTATGCAGAGCTCAAGGCGACATAATCTACGATCTACATTCAAAACCTATACGTAATAGAAAGTGCTACTCAGTAAATATTCATGTGATGAACAATATCGTGCTGGATTCTGAATGGACGCTTAATTGACGATAATTGACCCTAAGAGAATATGTTATGTGAAATTTGGAACAGTAACCTTAACCCATATGTTATGAGTATATTTATGTGATGAGGATAGCCCATTATCGTTCCTCAGTGTTGTAAAAAAATGTTTCATTAAATTCCCAGTAAAGTATAGCCTTTCCTAAGTGTGATGTAATTCATTCACAATTTTCCATGTACTCTGAAAAATGATTGGATTTTAAAAGGGAGGATTGTGAAAGTGAAGTCTGAGAGGCAATTTATTGTTTAAAAAAATGCATATAGAATTGATCAGCTGGTCCTGTCCGTATTAATGTATTAATACCAGTCTAGCTGTTAAGTTGTATTATCATAAGCAACTGCTTGGTGTTACGCAGAGTACGAACAGCTAAAGGTGCAAAGTCGGTGTTAGTATTGCTGAAGTAAATACCGCAGCTGCTGGGTTGTAAAATCAACTGTAGTAGCATTGTAATCAGAAACTGGCATATATAATGATGAGGATCAAGATACATTCAAGATACACGATACAAGATCAGCACAAGAGCCTCCAGTTAGCTAATACATTACAGAAGCACATAAATAACTGACCGCCCTCACTACAAACCTAGATCTCTAAAACTAGTATGTTTACCTGGACAACCCTTTCCAGTTAATTACCCTTTTCACAACTTTTTACATAAGTTAGCATCAGCAGAGAGGGAGCTGGGAGTCCTGAATGCCATTGACACCTGTTGATAGGGTTGACATGGGCAGAAACATGTCGACCGTACTACTTCGGTAGAATAATTCCACACTCTTTTTACTCTACCACTAGGATAATTAATAACTACGTTTGTCCACTTAGCAGGTAGTTTTAGTTGATATTTTCTTTACATACACTTTTGCCCTCTACACATCTTTACATCATCCCAGACTAGATAGGCGACATACATTTTTTCATATATTATCCCTTCAAGCTCCCCTATATCTTAATTAAACCCCTTCGATGCTGGTGACGGAACCATTCCGTCATCAGTCACGGTTGAGCTGTGCTGATGACGGAATGGTTCCGTCACGACCACACCCTGTTCTGCATTGTCCAGCACAGGGGAGGAATTTAATCAGCAGCCAAGGTAGAAGCTTACATCTACAGCTTAGGAGAGATGACAGGGGAGGGAAATGAGGCATGCCACCCATCAGGTGGATGAGGGCCATCATCCTTCACAGAGAAGGGTTTCACACTTAAACGTACTAGGATTAGAGGTCTAGTTCAGTAGTGAGGGCAGTCAGTTCTTTATGTGTTCGTGTAAATGCCAGGGAGAGTGTACTGGCTGCCTTTCAATCATCCTGACCCTAATGTGTACTGTAATATATTACAGGGTCATCAGTGTATAATAAGAGCTTGGCATCTTGTGGGTAAACAGTCTTATATACATGCCTAGTCTCATATACTTGAGCTAGCAAAGTAAAATTATGGATATTCTCAAAACAGTCAAGCACATAAACTAGTGCGCTCAGTCAAGTACTAAGATAATAGGGAGCATGTGTTACCACAGCTGTGAATACATGCACTATGCGGTATAGCTGCTGCCATGTTTTGAAGACAATGCCAGCCATTCAAGCTTATTGTACTTACTTATCAAAAAACAAGGCTAGGGCGGCATATACTTGCTGTATATAGTGTGCCAGCTTCAGGTAGATGCTTGGCATCCAGTTCTTGATAGATTTGAGAGATGATTTGGTTCACTGAATTTATTTAGTTGAGACAATTTTGAGTGTCGTCAACATATTAATATACCTTGCTATTGTTTATTTTATTTTATTTGTTAACTCTTTTTATTAACATTGCTCAAAAGACCATACTTTACAGGAATCACTTGCATGGGTACACAGTTAGGTTGATACAGTACATCAATAATACTATTCACAAGGGAACAGGGGAATAGAAAACATGAAAATATATTTTGCTATTGTTGAGGATGAGTATGAATCCGAAGGGAGGCACTTAGAGGTGAAAGTTGATAGTGGAGGGGATGGGACCATGTGCTACTTCACAGTAGTTGGGGAGTTTCGTGGATCTTGCTGGCTCTATGTGTCCACGTTGGTGAAGGTTGGCAAGGTACAAGGTGAACCAATGCATTACTGTGTCAAAGAAGCTCATGCATGTTTCCAGTGTGTACATCTGTGCTTGATGGTCAATTGTGTTGAAGGCCCCAGAGAGAGGGCAAGCAAAATAACCAGGGCGGGGTTATTTCTGTTATTGATGAGGAGGGAATTTTTGTGTGCATTTTATTGCATGGTTAATAATAACCTTTACAAAAGATAAAAGAAAAGTGAATAACATGCAGATCAAGTCAAAAATGTATATCACAGGTGCCTATGGCCCTAGATCTTGTGGGTCATGCTGCCTCTTTTGCAATAAAAAGTTTATCTATGAACAGAAGAGGAGGCCTCAGACCTAGTGCAGGACCGGGCTTAAAACGAGACTCAGGAGGTTGACGTGATTCTTTAAATAATTAAAAGCAATAGACAAAATTATTTAAGATTAGCTAGGGCAGCAGACAAGGCACCTAGGAGGACCAGGCTTGACAAGGACACTGAAAGCAATGTGCAAATGTTGCATAACACAGTACTTAAAGTGCGATAATTGGCTGAGCTGTGGTAGACAGTAGGCGGGTTCTCTTCTTCAAAGTGTGCCTTGTGCAGTCAAAGAGGTAAGGTGTGATGCATTTCAGAAAAGTGACATGGTCAGCCTGCCTCTTTTGTGCACATGGGAGTGATGGCCGGCGCGGGGGGGGGGGGGGGGGGGGGCAAAGTTTTTGATGATTGAGAGGAAGAAACGTCAGTGTTGGTACAGTTGGCTCAGTTCAGTTTACTTGCTGCAGGTCGAAGAAGTTTGACAGTTTTAATGTTTAGTGATGTATTTGCTGGGCTCAGGCTAACAATCACTGCTTTCCGGCATGTACGCACCCCTAGTCGAATGAAGTCAGCTAGGAGAAGAGTTCTCCTTTGCTCCATGAATTGAGGACAGATGCATAGGATGTGGCTTAGGGTTTCTTTACTTTGTCCACATAGGTGGCAGCTGGTGTCGTGGGTAGCCAGGCAGTGCCAGGGCAGGGAGTGTGCACGAAAGTTCCACCCGCCTGTTCTTTATGCCAAAATCTGCAGTTTGATCCATATAGGGTAGGTGCAGGTGATGTAGCACTGCCGCTTGGGTTGGGAATAAGAGTTTATGACCACGCGTGAGAGCGCTTGTACAGAGTTATCATGTCTTCTCATTTTGACAGTTTTCTGGCCGTGTGGGCTGGTAAACTCTTGAAGACCTGTTGCAAGAGGTGTTTGTTCCAGGCTTCGGCTAGAGAGAATTCAGACAGTTTGGCCTCGAGGTGTTGTTTGTAAGAAGATGCTCTTGAGTCACAATGCTCAAGTTCACACCACATTAGGCCATGCATGGTGTTAGGTGTTGCCTGTCTGAGCTTGTGACAGTAGTTGAGGAAGCAGCTGCCTCTGGCCCAGTGCTGTCTTGTGATGTTAAACTCACGTCTCACTTGCGCCATGTGAAGCTCTGCTCGGCAGACACAGAGTGGATTTGTATATCTTGGTGACCAGTTTGTCTATGGTCCCTGCTTCCTTGCCCAGGGTGACTTTGCTCCCATATGTTAGAGTTGGAGTGATGGTTGCTTTCATCATCTGGAGGAGGGTGGTCAAGGCTAGTGCCTAGTAGATTTGTCGCAATCGATGACAGAGGAAACATTAGGCTAGAGCCCTTGTTCTTTATGGTGGATATGTGAGACGTGAGTGACCATTTGCCGTCTAGCATTATTCCTAAGTATTTGTAGTGCTTACTGTGCTGGATCCTGATGCCCTTGAGCAGCCACCCGGGAGACGGGTGTGGCTTTTGGCTAAATATAACAGTGTTTGACTTGTCCTGATTAATTTCCAGCATGTTCTTACCTGTGTAGCCATGTAAGGTAGTCAAGGGCGGTCAGATCTTTGTCTAACTGAGAAGCAACAGGTCATCCGCATAGAGCAGATGTGACATGCTTTGACCTCCTAGCTTATGCGGGTGGCAATTTGTTTCATCGAGTTGCTGCGACATTCAGCTATGTATAAATGAAATGGCAGGGGGGCCAGCATGCAGCCTTGCTTCAGTCCAGAGCTCATGGGGATCGACCTTGAGATGCAGGAGTCATCTAGTTTGATTCGAACCCATATGTTGGTGTGGAGCTGTATTATTGCTCCAAGTAGGTCATCTGGCGGCCCCCAGTCCTGCAGTTTATGTCAAAGGAGCCCTCTTGGGATGCTATTGAAGGCTGCTTTAAAGTCCACGAGGCACTAATAAAGTGCCCTTTTGGCCTTGAATGCTTTGTCGCACATAACGGCCAGAGCATTCAGGTTTGAAGAGGTGCCACACATGTCCCTGAAGCCACATTGATTATTGGGTATGATCTGATGAAATTCTGCCCAGGCTTTGAGGTCATCAAGTAGCAGGCTAGTGCACAGTTTGGCACTGTTGTCAATCCTGTGATGAGGAGGGCATTGGCAACTATCTGGAGAGTAGCTTTCTCTGTGCAGTATGGTCTGAAGCCAAATCGATTATCTTGTAGGAGATTGTACTTGTTGATCTGGCCCTATAGCTGGGTGGAAATTGTGTTTTCTTTTGAAGGGTAGATGGGTGCACATGTGAAAATTGGTTAGATCAACTGGGTCTGGGGTTGGTTTCTTTAGCAGTTTGAGGATTTATCTTGAATTAATGGCATCCGGGAATGTTCCATGCATTCAGAAGTCATGGCGATTTTGAGGGCTGTGGAGGCCTGAATTCGTCTTCACAAGAGCCAGGTTTGGAAAATGTTGGAGAGTTCCACGTGTCAGAGGAGGCTGAAGGCAGTCTACTTTGGGATGAAGCAATGGAGATAGACAGTAATGTCAATTTCTGTGTTGTGTTGTTGATATGGGATCTAATTTATTTGATTTTCTTGGTGAAAAGGTGATTGATGGTTATTGCATTTGTTGATTGATGGAGGAATTGACAGGTCTGGGAGTGGGTTGGTGTAATGCTTGATGACCTACAGAGGGATTTGGTTCTGTTGGGTGCTATGTTCAAAGCTGTGTTTTATAATATGACTTTAGCTGTAGTGATGAGGGATGTGTGTGCAAAGCTGTGCTTTGAGTTGTGTGAGTTTGTTTGGGAGACTGGTCTATCTCTATTTCTTTTCTTGCCTGCCTATAGCACTCCGACAGTTCCTGGGTGCACCATTGAGTTGAGGATTTTGATTTGTTGCGTCATATTTTCAGTGGTACATGGAGTTCAATATGAGTTGTGCTGTAGATTTTGAAAAGTGTGGTAACATCAGGTGTAGACTTGAAGGGGTTAGGCTGATTGATGAGTTCTTCGCGGACAGGGTAGTTGTTAAGATGTTTAAAGTAGATAAATGTTCGATTTTCTTTTTTTGGTTCAGATCGATCCAAAGGTTGTGCCGTGATCAATGAAAAAGGGAGTGGCATCATGAACCATCCTGTCTGGAGGTTTTGTGGCTTTGCATTACACTTGGGCTGTAAGTCTTTGGCATAGTAGTTAGCTGGTACACAGACCCAACTTCTACCGGTAGGTGGGTTACACCTACATGAGGGCAGTGATCTTGACTCTTTACAGAGCAACTGTCTGTCTTGTGAGGAGGCATGTATCCCGAGCTACAGTCCGTCTGTCCATCCAAGTAATCCAGTGACACGGCCAATGACCAACTGTAATACACAAGAATTTCAAGTAAATGTTATTACTGCTGGTACGTAGTCACATCAGCAAGGAAGAGTTAGTGTCACTGAAGTCTGTAACAGCTATACAGCAGCTTCTGTGGCATGATTCATCACTAAAGAGCCAGATGCCGCTAACTTAAACATGAGTACAGCATCTCCTGCTCCCCTACCTCCCCTTCATGCTCCATTGTTGGTGGTGCTGAAGCCTCACCTGAAAATCATCTTGCCTAGATACAAGAACACTAACCGAAGTTGTTATCTGTTAGTGTCAATTTTCCATCCACTGGATCAATGACTCTGACTTGACATTTTGCTTCACGTGCCAATGCCTGCTGAGAAAGATCTGTCAAGGATTGTGCTGCAGCTTGCATCAATGGTTCTGACTTGTGAGCTGTTGTTGGGACTGCTTGCTTGGCCAGGTATGGGACTGTCACTTCATCTTCCATGATGTACATGTTCCCTGGGAGAAACTATTGCTATCTGAGTCATACACATCCTGCGGCACACTGCATTTTGCGACAGAACAGCGCACTGCTGCTGCCTATGCTGCGTCTGTTCTCGGTATCTGGGAAATTGTACCAGCTGCTGACTGTGCTTTATCCATTCGTGCGTCAATTGGAATGCTTGCTCTGATGCTGAATGTGCTTCACATTTCATGTGCGGTTAGTAGTATATATACAAATACATTTTCACTGTACAATGCTCAAAGCAGCTTGCTTTGCTTGTGGTTGTTTATTTCAATACAGGGGTGGTAGGAGATACATCTACATAGATATTCAATCCCACACTTTTACTGATCGGGTCCATTGGCTTGAACTAGCCATATTATTATTTAGTTTCCACACCTCTCTCCCAAATCCAACTATGTACAGCAGTGGTCTGATGGAGAATCAGACCCTCAGTGCATGAAAAGGACAGAGCAAGGTTGGCTCGCAATTTGATTACTTGGGATGTTAGGAATAGAAAGAGGAATCTAGAAATGCTTCCAGTGCTCCAAAACTTTGCAGTGAGGACAGTTACTAATTCTTCTTCTGAAGAGCACAAGACTTCTGCAGGAGGAGCAATCCTACTCCTTCTCTTGCACTGACTGCCAGGGCAAGAGAGGTGATGTGCAGGGTTCTTCTCTTCACTCATGAGGCAAATGTATCACTCCAGTGATCTTTTTCTTTCCTATCCTTTAGCCAAGTCATACATTTTGTAAAAATGGGATGAAACTCTTGGATCAGGAGATAGGGCCTTTTCTACTCAAGCAAGTTAGTTATGGAATAGTCTGCGACCTCGGCTACGGTTGATTGCGCAACATCTTCCATTTAGATACACCTTTAAGAAAAGTTTGTTCTGAGGACTGGTTGAGGCCTTTCACTACTCCCAGAACTAAGCAATTGGTTGTCTACTGGGCTCAAGAGAAGTACAAATCTGACAATGATGATGATGATGAAAATCTGCACCCACTTCCAATCATGTGTGCCACAACGTAAATTTGTTTGTTTAGTGAGTGAAATGTGAGTGTTAAAGTCTGTATCTTAGGGTTATTTACCGGGGGTGCATTTCAAAAGCATGGTAACTCCTTGGTGAAAAGTCCTAAACATTTACTTGAAAGCTAAATTTCTTTTTTTATATTTGTCCTAAGATAATATATTTTCACCATTCCCAGCCATAGTTCTGTGCAGTAAAAGTATTTGCAATGATACATTGCTAGTTTGAGGTTGTTGCTATGGTGCCACAGGCTACCTGACAACTACATAGTCTCATGTGAGGATATGTCTACCAACGAATACCCCCACCAACCATATAAATCAGCAAAATAATAATGTCTGTGGCATACATTCGCTTTAGTGCTATGTGGTGGTCACAGGTGGCAAGTTCAAATCCCAGCAGGGCAGACTCAGACTTCCATCCTTTTGAACTCAATAAATTGAGTACCATTAGTTAGTGCAGTAGTAACATCTATTATTTACAGCCCTTAAGGGGAACGTCTGTTATTTACAGAACTTACAAACAGAAAAAGTGCAGTATAAAGGTTATTCTAAAACAAAAGTTTTTTTTGTGTCATCACAGGTGGTATTTATTACTCAGATGGCAAAAATGCTGGATTACATGATGGAAGTGAATTACAAGACCATTGCTCAGCCAGTGTGCCACTTTTTTTGTCGCACCGGCCGGCACAGTGTGCCTGCCGATATATACAAGGTCAAGTAAAGTCACCCTGCGTGACTTTTCATGAACTTGTAAATATTGGACCCTTTCATGCATTACTCTGCGTGAATGGGGGATTCCAAGGGTGTAGCTGTGGTTGTTTCAAAGCAACACCCATGGAACTTCACACATTCAGCCACGGCCCGTGGAGGGATTTTGGTGGGGCGGAGAGGCGGGGCGGAGGAGGGGCAGGGTGGGGGTGAAAAACACTGGAGTATGGATAATTGAAGGTAAGTAAACAATTTAATTAATAAAACGAATTTCGTAGCGCGCCCGGGTGCGCTACGAAATTCGTTTTATTTATTAAATTGTTTACTTACCTTCAATTATCCATACTCCGTTTTTTAGTACCCCCATCCTGACCCTCCCCCGCACCACCTCTCCGCCCCATCGAAACTCCCTCCAAGGGCCGTGGCTACACACATTTCCAAATTTGCTGAGTTTTGTAAAGCTGGGAATGCATCAGAATCCAACGCCTCTCCAGAGGAGGTGTGGGAGTGGCTCAGCGAGGAGAAATACTTTTATTTCTCCTCGCTTATTTCCTCTTTCTATATCTGCTGCATTTTGCAGCAGGCATCGATAGTGGAAAAGGAGGAGGTGTCCCTTCCTGCACAAAAAAAAATCATCCCCGGAACTCAGGCACCCTTGTAACATGACGCAATGGTGCCTGGGCTGGCGCATGGCAGCAAATTGTGCGCCCACGCAGGAGAAAGCACACAGATGCATCTTATTGTTGATAAGAGGCATCCCTGTTCTTTTAAAACAATGCATCGCGGCACTGCAAAATGACTTGCGGTGCCGCGCTGCGTCATTTTTTGTGAATGAGGCCCTACATTTAATCAATTAAAGTGCAAGAACTGTGAAGTGATTTTGCATTTAGGTGAAACTCTGAGGCCCATGTGCCAGACGTTGCAGCCATGTCATGAACCACGTATATCTTCTCAGTAGGATCTAGGCATCATACTTTTAGTGTACTCCTGTTAGCTCTAGTTATAGGAAGGGAAGGCTGGAGTCAGAGACAGAACATCAGCATAGTTTGACATCTCGTCTTTAGAGGGTGCAACACCACCAAGCACTAACTAAATTGCCAATAGTGTCCGAACTCTCATGTTGTTTAAGAATAGTGGAAGCTATCTTTGATGCTGAGTAGATAGATGTTACCACGTGGTCTACAAAGTCTTTTCTAGGCATACAAGAAGGTTAGTTACTGCAGCTGGGATCTTGCTATCTGAAGCCCATGACACATTGAGGAGAGTTGCTTCCACAGATTCCTCACATTCTGAAACCTGGTACTATGCTCAGAGAAGTATTGAGAGAGCGCAAATCAAGTAAAATGTAGAGGTGCACCATATTTACAAGCACGTTGCATCAGTAGTTAAAGATACATATAAGAGGGTTTAATTAATACAGAGTGCATATATCAGTGTGAAAAGCTAATGTAGGAGTGTTTAGAGATGTTAGTATGATATTAAATTCCATGTTATGTGACTGTTGCAGAGGAGAATGTAATGCTGGCAAACGTAGAAATGTGTAGGCCTCATGGCAGTTCACAGAGAAAGAAAACGTGCCTTTACAATTTCACATGATATGGATTACTGTTGTTATAATTCAAAGTATTATTGATCATAGACTGAAAATATATGTTTCATAGAAGTATTTCCTATAACCAGTTGTGTGTAATAAGTAAGAATACTGTTTAGGCTGAGAAATAAAAGGTTCATAGAGTGCACAGGCCTGTTTCATGTAATTCTAGTAGGCCTGGAGAGATAAGGATGTTTCTTTTGATCTGCATGTGCTAGTTAAAATCAGGTCGTGTTAAGCATAAATTGTGGACCATGCTCGAAGGTTTACGACTTGTGAGATAAGCTGGAGGCCGGAATTTGGGGCCCACTTCATGGGTGTCTGTTAGCAGGTGCGAGGGGGTTCCAATCAAGAGAGTGATGAATAGAGCTCTGTTCTGGGAGACAGGCACAGGCCTGGAGGAGGGTTAAGGAATTTCCTGGGGGTACCGTCTTGTAAGAGAGGAGCCTGAGAAGCAAGGTCAACGTTAACAAGGAGCCCAGAGGAGTATCAGCATGGAAAAAGTCAGAACCGACACCACGTGAGGGGTGTACGTGAGGGGAGTCTCTGAGGGGCGTTTCAACTGTAATTGTGATTTTGTATTAGGGACAGCACCCCTGGGTGGAGTTAGGGCAGATGGCCTGAGGAACCTAAGAGAGCGGATGGGTAGGCAGATAGGGCATAACTGCGATGCACAGATTTCCAACTGTAGTGTAGTTCCTAGTTTCCCACTAGGCCCTGCGCATTGGAATAACATAAACAGTAGTATCGACGTGGAACTGCGGATATTCCAGGCCTCCACTGACTATGCTAAACTTAATTAGGTTGTGTTACCAACTAGCTCAGAGGTCACTGGAAACTTTCTTCTCTGCATAGGAAGTGATCAGCTTCCTTGGCACAGACAAGAAGGGATTCAGTTTTCCAACAACCGTGCAACATGACAACTTTGCTCCTCAGATCAAGAGTCAATCTCTAGGGTCGTGTGAAACAATAGACATGTATTTCACTCAGTCAGTCTAATGCAGTTTACATTCACGAGATGTAGAGAATAGAGAGACGGGCGTTTGTCAATAAAGGGTTAACATTTATTGAACAGTCTTTCTTCTCGTACAAGAGAAATGTATTGCCACAATTGCAATAATTGTTATTATAAAAAGTACGTACAGTAAGATAAGTATTGCGAAATAGAACTGTAAAAGCATTGATATGGTTTCTTAGCCATACAATGGTTAAAAGTAATAAAACATATATACAGTCATATATACATTAGGCTAACATACTCAACTGGTGCTTCTAACTAAGCCTACCCCAGTGTGCCTGACCTAAGCCTAACACGTGAGAAGGGGAGTAAGTAAGTAGCTTAAGTTAAGTTGGTTTTGCCAAGGTTTGTTTCAAGAATTCTCGTCTAAGGGTTTAGTCAACACCATACCTCTGAATAGAATGATGGAGGATTGGTATCTCCTTCAGGGGTCTCTCTCGATATCCCAGTCACCCGCGAGGGTAAACCGGAAGCGCCGGGACTGGATTTCTCTGCACGAGAAAGGCAGCGGCTTCTCTTCAGCGCGTCGAGGAAGGAGGGGGGACAGCGTCCGCGGGCAGCTGGAATCTGCTGGATGTCTTCGCAGAGGGACGGCTGTTCAGCTCCTTAAGCGTACTGCACCATAGTTCGCGCTTTAGCGGCGATAATGGTATCAGCAGCTTCACCACCACAGGATAGCAGGCTGCAGCGACAAAGTGCTAGATTTACCAACACGGGGTCTTGCAGGCAGCTGGCATCAGCAACAGTAGCTCTCTTTGCTTAAGGCAACGTTGGTAATATTTATACCTGACAGGTGCCGGGTTTGACGCAAGTTTGCTGGACATAAGACGTCAATTAAAGATGTCACTAGGAAGTGATAGTTATCAGTTGCTCATTAGAGTTCCATTACTAATCAAAACATAGCAAGCGGGGATTTCCAGGTTTGCTAAGTTTTTATCTTGTTGAAGAACTCGGAGTGATATCTAGGAATATCAGATAGTGACTGCTGCTCTGTCATTGCACTAATTGGTCGCAAAGGAAGTAGCAGAGAGTCATGCTGGAATGTGGCTCTGTTCGTGTGAGGCCAGAGATGACTTTTCAGAAAATCGCACTTGAACGGTTATGCCAATATAGGGAATAAATGGATTTATAGCCGAATAGGGGCATAAGGTCACAGTATCGATCAGGAACCTAGATTAACACGCAACACCCACTCCACGGGTTAATGTCCATCAAAATTACTAAAACTAAACAATTAGATGCATGTGTAACATTGCCCACCCCAAAATACATAAATGCATTCGAAATAGGCGTACTTGTAATACATGGAATTTAGGTACTGTACGTTTTTTAAAGCATAGTAATCATTCAAAAATTATTGCATATGAAATCAATGAACGATTATGCATAAAGAATTACACATGAAGTATCTCTGACAGAAGAAATGCGAGATAAATCATCACATAAAAATGCATTGTAATAACATGTGTGCTAGAGGCTGGTGTAATATTGTTATGTCTCTAGATGTGTTTAGAAAAGTGTGAAGCTTCTGTTCTCTAAGAATAGTTTTTACGTTAAGCAAAGAATTGTTCGTGCCAAAAAAGGTCAATATTAGAAAAATTGTCCAATTCAAAGAATTATTGCTTGAACGGGGAAAAATAGATTTCCAAAGCTTATTGCAGTTTTTGTTGATCAAAACTGAAGGCCGAATTCAGAGTTCATGGGAACACTGTGTGTCGGAAAGCTTCTAAAAGTTATTGTTTCTCTGTGGGTGAGAACATCGTATCAGACAGGCTCTCAAAGAATTGGTCTACAAATTCAGGTGATAGTTCAACCAAATTAGATAGCGCTGTAACTTGGCAGGTGTGAGAATGATTGCTGTCATCATATTCGGGAGCAGCAATGCTCACAGCTCGCTGTACCTGGGTGATGTTGCTTTTGTCACTCACTCCACTGTTACCACTTGGCTGTAGTACAGGAGTCTCCACAAATGCTGTCATCAGGATTGGTAGCCGCTGGGGACAACACAATGCGTGAGCCGTTATTGGACTGAGCAAAGTATCGACGTCCATTGGTACTGCTGATGGAAGTGAAAGACAGATGTCCAACACGCATTCATCGCCGCAAAGCATACACCGTAGCACAGGTAAAATGCAATTTTGCCATATTGGTCTGAATGAAAGGAACCAGGTCATGTTTAGATCTCTCAGCCTGGCCAATCCGAGGACGTCAGTTATCCTGTCCCTGTAGCGCATTGCTAGGATTGTCTCTTCCATTCCCATGGGAGCTATGTCTGAGCCAAGGCTTGCCATAACGAAGCAGGAGGGTCAAAAATAGAATCCCTGCAACGAGTCCCAAAAATAGTGGTATGCCGCCAAAAATGGAGTGCACAAAATTAGGAAAGATTCCCAAAATTGCCTGGAAGGGTGTTAGCAGTCCCGTAAAGACTGTCTTAAATATGCCTGGGATGCTTGTTGCACTAGACATGTTAAGGAGTTGGCTGAACATTTCTACGAAATGCACGGGGCAATTTGTTGATAAAAGGTCATGGACTTCAGTAGCCGTCCTTGCGACTAGAAGATCATACGTCTCTTTAGATGACGTTATAGGCACTGTTGTCTGTAAAAGCACAGATTTCATTTTGCTTAATGTATCAATTCGTATAGAATAGAGATTCAGACGAGGCCAGAGGGGAGTCACTATGTCTGGAGGCCCGCTCGGGAACAATGCTTGCATACAGCATTTGACCATGGACGTAACATGTACTAGATAACTTGTCCCTGGCGCGAGGCCACAACACCTGTGATCCGTTCTAAGAATGTAACTCCCGTTTGCGAGTTGCATAAAGAAGGGCTCTATCTGAGTTGCAGGTGTGACTAGCTGGTGGCATGAAAGGTTGTTTGAATTCCCATCACATGCTCCGTGTAAATTAATACCCTGACACAAAAGTATACCGCTTAGTGAATGTTTACAGTTCTCACCACTAAGAAATACATTTTTGTCGCTGTCACTATAGCAAGAATGAGTGTATGGTAATTTCCATATGGATTTTACATATCCTTTACCCAATTGTTCATACTGGCCAGCAGGTATGTACTCAAGGCACTTTTTAAATCGGAAAGTTGTTATCGGAATTGTGATAATTCCGTGTATTATCCATTCAATGACAGGACTCTCTGACATTGTCAATGGTAATCTCTCGAGTCTTTCGATGCTCAGGATTGTATAGTCTGCTCCTTTCTGTGCCAAACTGATCTGTTTATCAGTAAGGTTAAAACTGGAAAATAATGACGTTATGTTGATTAAACGCCAAGGCACATAGCCTGAACGAAGATTTTGCAGCGTCCAGCCTAGTTCTATAATAGAGCGTAATTGAGACTGGCCATGTTGTAACATTAGCAAATCTCTGTCTATCACATCAAAGGCAGAGGATACAATATTGTCCAACGAATATATTCTGGAAGACAGAGTCGTTAACCCATTGTCTACCACAGAAAGTGATTTCTCCAAATTAATACGATCAATTTCTCGTATTTTTTCAGCAGTTTCAATTTGCTTTACTTTCCAACCCTCGTTGTAAGCAGCATAGATACTGGTCGCTATGAAACGCTTTTGACGCTGTTTGCGTGGTCCAAGAATGAAATCGCGCAAATCAGCACCATCTTTTAATAAAGACAAGTGTTGCTTAATTTCAGCTAGTGTGGATGTTGTTAGCCATTCAAGGCAGAGCTTCCCTACACTGTATGTGGTTATAATCCCTGGATGTTGTCTCTGGGAGTATCTTGAGTCTAATCTGGTCATTTTGAAACCCTGTGTTTTATTCAGGAATCTATCTTGACAGCTATTTGTGTCTGTAGGCCAGATTAACCACTTTTTCCAATCAGGATGTGTTCTGTTGAAATGTAAAATTTGTGACACGTCTAATTCAATATCTGTGGTTGCATTCTCAGCTATTGGCTTTGGTATAGACGGTGTTTTAAGGTCTTTGATCTTAGCTAGGCCAAGACAAGATGTTTGGTGTACTGTGTCATTTAAAAACAACATTTGTTCTGGTATCATGCAGGTTCTAAATAGTGCTTCTATGCCTTGCACCTGCCAATCTTTTGTACCCCAAATTGTTTTCGTTTCAATATTATTTTTCCAATAATCAAAACCAAATGTCATCATTTTGTCATAAAATGCTTCTGAATATATCAATTTAGAATTTGTCAGCATTGTTTTCATTCCTGTTTTATCTAACAGTTTGTAATAAAACGTTTCTGCATCACTGGTGTTAAACCCTGAGAAGTATTTGAATTTCTCAAAAAATGCTTTAGAACTGCTTTTAGGTGGTGTAGAACAATGTTCCCATTGATTATACATAAAAACATTTCTAGGCTGTGCAGATTTATGCAAGTAATGATCCCCATAGTGGGTGTAACAGAATAATTGCTCATAACTAGATGAACCTTGTAAATAATCATGATCTGTGAATCTAGCTGACATTACTAAATCAGACATCATGTCATTAATACTGTTAAAGTCCCAATCATCAGAGAATGTACTAGGAGTCACAAAGTCACTTAAGGAAACCTTTAGTTGATGAGGATACTTCAGGATTTCGACCGGACCATAGATCTCATAGTCTGTTTTCTCCCATACTACCCCACCAGGTATTGGAATTGCTGTGACATTTACTGTTGACAGTTCTCTTTTCTTCACGTGGGATGATCTGTGTGGTTTCAGGACTAGGTTGATGTTCTGACTTGCTGTGTCCATTGTAATATATTTTCCTTCAATGAATTTTCCCAAACACAGTACCATGATGAGCCAAAGCAGGAGGGAAAATACACCTAGACCGAACCAGAACTCTAGCCAAGGGGAAACAAGGTAGATTTTCTTCAATTGATGAAAGAGTTCCGTTGCTTTTTCTTTAAAAGACTTTTTTGTTTCTGGCATCACTTCGGGGTCATTTGAATCTTCAGAGAAGTTGTCGAAGTTGATGAAATAACCAGAGGCAGTTCTGTCAATTGATGGGATTGTTCTTTCAATCTGTCTTTCGGTAGCACTTTCTGATGCCACATCATTGTAGACTGGTGATGGTTCTTGACGAACTGTTTCAATCTGTGTTTCAAGAGGCACGAGTTCCATGGCATTATTGCATAGTCCTTCATTGTGCACTGCAGGCTGATCGAATGTGATTAGTCTTTCAGTTTGAACCTCTTGGATTGTTGCAAGTTTGGGTATTCTGCTGTTTCTTGGGAGTCCACTGGGCCTACTGTTGATTATAGGCCACATGCTTGTGGTTTTACCAGATCGATAGACACGACTCTGTTCTCCTTTTTACCAGTAAGGGGCGGTAGCACAACTGATCTTGTTCCGGTGACTGCCAAGACAGGTACTGCTTTTCTGTAAGAAGGCCCAAATTCCTTCTTAACCGCGATCTTTTCTCTGACTAGATCCCCAATCTTTGGAATCCAGACAGGCCTTGCTGGGGCTGTTGCGGGTGGTGCCTCGTCAGTGGTACTTGGCTGTTGCTTTAACTTTATGTTGCTTAATGATTTTCTTGTTTCATTCAGTTCCTGTAAAACAGCCAAACGATCCTTTACATCAAAGTGCGTTGTTTCTTCTTGTACCACTGACATCTGACTATCGAGGTCCTGAACTCGCATTCTAATTCCGAACAATAGTTCGTATGGGCTGAAACCTTTTAGAGAATTTCTTGGCATGTTGTTAAGACTAGTCTGGACACTTATTAAATGTTTGACCCACCCAGCGCCTGAACCTAATACCTTCGCTGTTATAGATTGCTTTATGTCACGGGTTTTTCTTTCTACCACACTGTTCCCTTCCGGGGTATGACGGACAAGAATACCGCAACCCAATTCCCATGCTAGCCATGGCCTCCTTATAGGCTCGAGAGCTGAAAGCAGGACCCTGGTCAGAATGGAACGTGGTAATTGCGTATGTGCCGATATTGACTCGCAAATCTTTTATAACCGTTCTAGCGTCAGCCGAGCGCTGGAGGCCTCATTTTTTAAGTGCTTTTAGCCTTAACTAATTAATAGGACGCAGGTTGGGGTGCAGGCAGCGTTACGCTCTTTCTGACTGGTAGCCAGTAGCATTGTTCACTACTGCGATCCCTATTGCAGTTTTCACAGTTGTTTGCATATATTTGGTGTTCTACACTCATTCCCGGCCACCAGTATACTGATTGTAATTCAGTCAGTGATTCCTTGATCTCTCTGTGCCTTAGACCCAAACCCATTTGTGCGTCTGCTATTAAAAATATTCTCCTGTTCGTGTTTGGAATGACTCTATCCCCCACTCCAGGGATTCGAGCAAAAGGAACGGAGTTTGCATCGATTATGTATGCATAATTGAGTGGATAGTTTACGGGTAGTGCTGCACAGTCGCCTTTTACGGTCGTTTTTACTGCCAGCATGGTTTCCCCGTCTATGTACTTATCTGTACGCTTTTTTGTGGCTACGGAAGCCGGTTTAGTTGCTTCCGCGGTGGCTGTATTAGCCAATGAATTCCCTGCAACGTGAACGCCATCACGTTGAAGACTCTGTGCGTGAATCACGTGAGTCTTTTGTAGTTCTTTACTTAAAAGAGCTACCTCGTTCCAGAGCAATTTATGCTTTATTGTGGCACCTGTGTCATCTTTGTAGTCGTTTTTGATCCAACTCTGCAGTTTGTTATTGTAAGAATTGACGCAAAAATGAGAATCGCACACTATAAGTGTCGGGAATTCGCGTTCTGCATTTTCGAGCGCCATCTTTAAAGATCTGATTTCAGTTCTCTGAACCGAACAGTTTTTTACAGATTCAGTTTTTGTTACTTTCGGTCTGAATTTACCGCACAGCCAACGACCTTTAATGATCGCACATGCTGCATTGTAGGATTTACTCTCTACGTTGAAATGCTGTACAAAGCTATCTGTATAGATTATACAGGTGTATAGTGGGAGAGGCAGAATTTCGATTGGCAGAGGATATTCTTCTTCATACTCTAAATCATTCAGTTCTTCGTATTGCGGGGCGAAATAGTATTTCACGTCTTCCGCTCCTAGAGAATCTATGCATTGTATCCATTTTGGATCCAGTGACACTGTAGGCAGGTTTACTGGGCTGAATAGCGCCTCGAAGGCGGATTCTGCTGTGAGGATGTTAATCCGTTTGCCGTGTGCTAGTTCTCTTTCATTTGCTAATGCGATTTGCACTGCTTTCACAGTTCTTTCTGTGTGACTGAATGTTTTTTCTGCTTGTGTGTACAAGTGAGATTTAATTGAAATTGGTACCTTTTCTCCCTCATTAGAGGTTAGGTATGTGAATCCGCATCTTCCTGGGATGACTCGGATTACAAGATCGATCGTGTTGTCACGTGTGTCTAATTTTGTTTTTGCTAACATGTCTGTTTGCAGTGATCTCAAAATTTCTGTGTGTTTTTGAGTCCAATTGATTTGTTTAAAATCAGGTTTAATTAGTTCGTAGAGAGGTTTAACCCTCTCTGCGTAATTTAGAATGTAAGTTCTTCCGAAATTCAGAAAACCTAGAATGGATTGTAAATTCTTCAGCGTTTTTGGAGCTTAGAGTACAGCGCACTTCTCTAAGAAGTTGTCCGCTAGGCTTTTCCCTTCACTTGATAATTCGTACCCTAAAAACAGTACTGTCAGATGGGCAATTCGGGACTTTTTAAAGTTGAATTTGTAACCCTCTGCTGCGAACCCAAGTATAATGGTGTTCACTCTTTTCAAGTGAGTATCCAAGTCGTCGTCTGTGAGATAAATATCATCTACGTAAGATAATGCTTCATCATCATAAATTTGTAGTAACTCTGTTACCCTAGCTGAGAATAGTCCTGGGCTGTTCTTGAACCCCTGTGGGAGTCGACAGAATTTTTTCTGCGACCCAAATGCAGAGAAAGCGGTCAAATATCTGCTTTCTGGTGCAATGTTTTGACAAAAGAAACCATTAGAAATGTCTAATGTCGTTTTATATTTTTTCCTAACTATGTTATTCATTAGGGCTGCACTATGCGAGTTTTGTACTGCAAAGGTTTTGCAACATGTATTAAGATGTCTGTAGTCCAAAACTAGACGATATGAATTGTCTGGCTTGGAGACAGGAAACAAAGGATTGTTCATTTGAGAGGTGCATGTTTCAATCACCCCCTGGTATTCAAGTTGATCTAAGATCTCCCTGACCTGTTTTTTAGCTTCTTGCTTTATGGGATACTGCCGTTGGGCAGTTGGTTCACTTTTTAGCTGGATTTTGTGAGGCGGTGAATCCTCATCCCATCCTACATGATTTTTATATAATGCAGGTGCCTGGGCTACTGCCCATTTCCTTGCATATGTATATTTTTTGTGAATCGGTATGTGATTCGAGAAGGCAGGCATAATTACTTCTTCGCCACGAGGGCACTCCCTGACAAACTCCGGGGGCCAATCTTTTTCAGCTAACAGAATATCATAGCCTTTTGAGAGCTTATCCCAAAATAGACCCTTAATTTTCCTAGTCTTATCACCCTCCATACGCAATGTTATTTCGTATATTTTATGGGGCTCGCTAAGTCTGGCATCGGCAGTTTCAACCTGAATGTATTCATTCGTGTCCACTGTCTCCAGATGACTCATCAAGATCTTGCGCGCTATACTGATTTCTGCTGCACTGTCCAACATTGTCAATGCCCACTCCCCGTTTTTCAACTGTGTCCTCAGTATTCTTGGCATGGTTGATTACTCTAATACTGGCTACCTTCTTTTTCTGAAATTGAGATTTCTTATTTTGAGCAGGTTCCTTGTCTTTGGACTTGGTGTGCTCTCCTGGTTCTGACCGTCCTCTTCTTTCCGAATTCTGTGGAAGAGATCGAGAGGGACGTGTATCAATACTTTGATATCTATCAGGTTTTTTTATATTATCCCTATTTCTAAGGTTATATCTTTTCTCAGAGGGCTCCCTCTGGGGAGACTGGTGTTCTCGAGTCGGAGTTCTTTCCCTCCGTCGAGGAGACCTTCCTCTGGTCTGGAAAACTTTTTCCTTGGGAGTGGATTGTTTATTTCCATCCCAGCTTTTTTTTAGGAGTGTTTAAATTATTTTTAATAAATAATTTTTCAGGATTTTCGAGCAGTTGGGGCTTAACTGGTTTTCCACCCAAGCTGTCTCTACCTAATTCTTCATAGCATTTTTCTATGATTTTTGCAAGCTCAACAGGATCTTTTATATCTGTTTCCCTCAACTTCTGGCGAATCGCCACAGATGCTGCTTCTCCTTTTACGTTGGCTAATAATATAGCTGTGACCTGCTTGAAATCTTTCAGTAATTTCATACCCAGATTTAAAGCGGGCTCTGGACCGAATTCATTTTGAATCTGTTTTAGCACTTCTGGTATTACCGCCATAGACGGAACACCGTGTGTTTTTGTGTAAATGGAAGCAAAGACTGTACCCCAAGTGTCACAGTCCTCCACGTGTGGTGCGATTCCCATAGGAAGGCAGATGGTCAAGATTCTGTGTTTCTCAATAGGGGTAGTATCAGGTAATACTGCCTCTATTTGAGTGATTTTCTGTGCTAACCAGAAAGGAATTTGTTCCCGTTTTACGGGTGTTTTACCCAGATATGACTGTATGTTCTGTGGTGTAATTTTATTTGTGTTCCCCTGATGAGGGGTCAGCTGGTGTGAATTAACAGCTGGCTGGACTGTTGCAGTCCGCATTACATATTGGACTAATAGCCTATGTATTTTTATTAATGTGTTTAGCTGTGCTAACAGCTCTTCTCTTGACATTCTTGCAATGTCAGGATGTGGTGTGTAGCTGGCTAGAACCGGCCACGTTGCTCCTGGTCTACCTAGAGGACCGAGCCTAGTTATGTGATTATTGTGTTTTAGGGCGCCATTAAACCAGAGCAGGTGCTCTTGAAATTTAAGTGGGATTTCAATCTCCTCGAAAGGAGCGTACTCTCCCGAAGGTTCCTCTATTTTGTAATAGTGAAACTCTTGTGTTGCAGCGTTTGCCGCTGGAAAGTTTATCCATGAATAGAATACCTCTGTCTGCCGATACTCGTGAGCCTCTATCACGAAAATTACTGTACCACCCTGAGGTGTCAGTCCGTTTTCTATAAGTTTTAAAGTTATAGATTTTCTTAAGTGGACCGGGATGATAATAGCATCCGGGTCTGCTTGTTCGGGACCTTGCTGAGTCGCGTCTACTGCGGCCCCAGAGGTTCCGTTGTTTTCTACTGACATTTTAAAAATGCAGGTTTTGCAGAGTAGGTCTCCAAGGAGACAAAGATTAGGTGCACAATATTTTGGAACACTGTATCCTTCAACGTTGAATAAACCGGAGGTTTTCATAGGAATCTCTTCCTACTAAGGTCGGGCGGATTTTAACCTTTCACCCACTCCAGACGTCTATTGGAGTTTTTACGGGAGAAAGGGGTCTGTGAAATATGCACGACTGAGTTACTCTACAAGTCTTGCGTTAGTTTATAGCCTTACCAAACGTTTGGGCGCCATGTAGTGTAGTTCCTAGTTTCCCACTAGGCCCTGCGCATTGGAATAACATAAACAGTAGTATCGACGTGGAACTGCGGATATTCCAGGCCTCCACTGACTATGCTAAACTTAATTAGGTTGTGTTACCAACTAGCTCAGAGGTCACTGGAAACTTTCTTCTCTGCATAGGAAGTGATCAGCTTCCTTGGCACAGACAAGAAGGGATTCAGTTTTCCAACAACCGTGCAACATGACAACTTTGCTCCTCAGATCAAGAGTCAATCTCTAGGGTCGTGTGAAACAATAGACATGTATTTCACTCAGTCAGTCTAATGCAGTTTACATTCACGAGATGTAGAGAATAGAGAGACGGGCGTTTGTCAATAAAGGGTTAACATTTATTGAACAGTCTTTCTTCTCGTACAAGAGAAATGTATTGCCACAATTGCAATAATTGTTATTATAAAAAGTACGTACAGTAAGATAAGTATTGCGAAATAGAACTGTAAAAGCATTGATATGGTTTCTTAGCCATACAGTGGTTAAAAGTAATAAAACATATATACAGTCATATATACATTAGGCTAACATACTCAACTGGTGCTTCTAACTAAGCCTACCCCAGTGTGCCTGACCTAAGCCTAACACGTGAGAAGGGGAGTAAGTAAGTAGCTTAAGTTAAGTTGGTTTTGCCAAGGTTTGTTTCAAGAATTCTCGTCTAAGGGTTTAGTCAACACCATACCTCTGAATAGAATGATGGAGGATTGGTATCTCCTTCAGGGGTCTCTCTCGATATCCCAGTCACCCGCGAGGGTAAACCGGAAGCGCCGGGACTGGATTTCTCTGCACGAGAAAGGCAGCGGCTTCTCTTCAGCGCGTCGAGGAAGGAGGGGGGACAGCGTCCGCGGGCAGCTGGAATCTGCTGGATGTCTTCGCAGAGGGACGGCTGTTCAGCTCCTTAAGCGTACTGCACCATAGTTCGCGCTTTAGCGGCGATAATGGTATCAGCAGCTTCACCACCACAGGATAGCAGGCTGCAGCGACAGAGTGCTAGATTTACCAACACGGGGTCTTGCAGGCAGCTGGCATCAGCAACAGTAGCTCTCTTTGCTTAAGGCAACGTTGGTAATATTTATACCTGACAGGTGCCGGGTTTGACGCAAGTTTGCTGGACATAAGACGTCAATTAAAGATGTCACTAGGAAGTGATAGTTATCAGTTGCTCATTAGAGTTCCATTACTAATCAAAACATAGCAAGCGGGGATTTCCAGGTGTGCTAAGTTTTTATCTTGTTGAAGAACTCGGAGTGTTATCTAGGAATATCAGATAGTGACTGCTGCTCTGTCATTGCACTAATTGGTCGCAAAGGAAGTAGCAGAGAGTCATGCTGGAATGTGGCTCTGTTCGTGTGAGGCCAGAGATGACTTTTCAGAAAATCGCACTTGAACGGTTATGCCAATATAGGGAATAAATGGATTTATAGCCGAATAGGGGCATAAGGTCACAGTATCGATCAGGAACCTAGATTAACACGCAACACAACAAAGACTAAGGGAAAGTGAGTGATCATCTTTGGAAGTCACCACGGCTGACACCTTTTTAGGTTAAGATCTTGCTAAGTAGGGATGTCACTTAGTCTAGTGTAGGGACAGTCTAATCTGGATTTTTCTTCCTTTTGTAAATGACGCTCAAGTTACAACTTGTGTCTATTCTTGCAAACTTGCTGATCTTTGAATTAGTTTTGGTGATATTCTTCTGTCGCCTTAGAGCATTTAGAGAATTCATGTTTATATTGATGCCAGTGTATCTTTTGAACCTTATATTGAGATGTTTGTATCTCCAGTTATCTTTGGCTTTATAATAAAACTTTAAAACTTATTTGGAGTAAGTGGTTCTTCAGAGTTGGGTAAGGTCTTGAATTGATTAACCTAGTAGTGGATTGCTTTTACTCTAAGACAGGTAATAAAGGTTCAGTCGACCTGAGTTGGGATCTAGATCTATAGTGATCTGATAAGAGATCAAAAATCCCACGGTAACAGTTGGTAGCAGTGTAGGATGGTTACCTTCTAGAGGAAGGTGATCTAGACTAGGTTAAGATTACCCCAAGGCCCCTAGAGATCGAGAGATGAGCAGCAGAAGAATCGCCTGCCGAAGAAGGTGCTGACGGTACGAGAGAAAAGCAGCAGAGTCGGTCGAGAGTGAGTATAATAAGGGTCATGCGTTGTCAGATTGCGGTGTTTTGTGTTGTATCTGTATTGTAATGTCATGCAGAGTTGAATGCCTGTAGTGTGATTGAGGGAGGGTTGTGAGCGCGCGCAACCTGGTAAAAATCTTAAGTTCAGAGAAGAGCTTAAATGGTTCGGGTGTATCGAACATCCAGAGTAATTGTCGACCATTGTAAAGGGGGTCATGAGGTACCATTGATCACCCGCAGGACTGTGATAGGGGGAACGCAAGAGTGAGTGTATAGGTAACGGACGCAGGTCGGAAGTTACCGTGTGTAAGTAACCTATCAGTCAAGGCGATTGTCTGGACGTTCACGGAAAGACACTTCGTCAGTTAAGGTGACAATTACAGTTAGACTGTGGGCGTACAGTCAAGGAAAGTGATCGCTTGGTCGGAAGTAATCATTTTTCAGGGTATGAATGGGACGCATGCATGACCGGGAGACGAGCTGAGAGAGGAGGAGAACTGCTGCGAAGGGGAGACGAGTGACGTCAGAGAGAGCCGCGCTGTGATAGGCCGGTTGGCGAGAACCGCGCTGGGATTGGTGGATTGTCATCAGGAAGTAAACGAACGCAGGGAAATAGGAAAATTGTAGATTTTGAACATGAAGTGTTTTAAATGCTTGAGAGCGATCTTTAAGAGAAAAAGGAGAGAATCGTATTACGGGGAAGAGGCCCCGCCAGAGGGTACACCAGCTCATTATATGGCTACGAATGTTGGGTTGCATACTATACTGTGGATTAGTACTTGGAGTAAGATTACAGAAGGGAACGAGGAACTGACTTTTCCGAAATACGGAACGTTTAGATTAGAAGTGTTGCACCAGCTAAAAGCAGTTATGTCTTCATTGAGACCTTTGCCTAGACCAATACAGTTTGAGGCCCTTAATGCGTGGATTAGGGCGGCGCACGACAGGAATCAGAACAGATGTCAAGAAAGGGTGAGACGATCGGTAAGAGCAGTACAAGATGCCAAATGGGATGCGGAAAACAAGAAATGGAGGGTACAGACTATTGAAGTGGATAAGTTGTACCCAGTGATAGAGGTTACAGGAGAAAAGAGAACCCCAGAGGAGGATGACGAGAGCGAGACAGAGGATAGCCTAATAAATAGGTTGTTGATAGATAGACCGCCTCCGTACAATAGGGAGATGGAAGGTATTGAGCTCCCAAGGGAAGAGAGGGTTGGCATAGAGGAGAATAGTTCATTCCCTATAACGGACCGGGTACCTACCAGAGGTGAGGAAACACCACAACTTAGTCCAGTACAGAGGGTAGTCGGAAGGTTTGTGGTGCAGAAGGTGCCAGCAACGGAGTGTGTTGAGTCTCATGGATTGCCAGATGCTCTTCAAGTACCCGTTACCATAGGTCCTATAGTGTCGGTTTATAACCCAGAGAAAGTGCGAGAGGAGGAACAGGTACGGCTAGACAGAGAAAGAGCAGAAATGGAAAGAAGGAACAACATGACAAATGCCTGGAGGCAATTGCCAGGACCGATAAAATGGAGCACCCCATTGGATTCAGCAGTGGATCCCATAACAGATCAGGGGGGTCAGAGAGGACCGATGGATCTGAGAGGACCACGGCCGAAATCCTTTAAGGAGTTGAGGGCTGACTTGAGGGAATGGGATGCTGCCACAGAAACACAGAGTAACAGGTCAAGAGCGGAAGCTGAATGGGGAAGTCGAAGCAATGGGACATTGTCTCACTGCGGGGCTAGCGAAAGCGGTCAGGAGTGGGACGGTAAGAGTCAGGAGAGTAGAGGAGCTACCCGTCATATCCACGGTGGAAGTGGGCAGGAGCGAGAAGGTAGAAGTACAGAGTGTGGAGGGGCGTCTCGTCTCATTCACAGTGAGGGAGACCGAAGGACGCAAGAGTACAGGGATAGCTTTAGGTGCACCCACCATGCACCTGGCGATAACATACAGCATTGGAATCGCGGGAACATGGGGAGCCAGGAGGTGTCTCACCATGCGTCAAGCGATCATGGGCAGGAGCGGGATCACAGGAACATGGGGAGCCGCGAAGGGTCTTGCCATGCGTCGAGCGATCATGGAAAGCAGGGGAATTGCGAAAGCATGGAGAATAATGGAGTGTCTTACCATGCACCTAGAGAAACCAGGCAGAATGGGAAATGTGGGACTATAGGGAGTAGAGAAGTGTTTCACCATACACCAAGAGAGGATAGAACTGCATGGGACCTGGAGAGATGGGAGCATGGGAGGACTCCCCATAACACGCCTGAGCCCAGACGTAGGACTCAGAGCTGTGATGGGAGAGACGTAAATGGGCTCTCTAGAGACAGCACACTGAAAGCTGTGATAAAGGCAAAAAGGCTCGATGTGACCAGTTTAAAATCTGACCTGGACGAGATAATAGATGGTACGTTGCCTTTAGAAAGGATTGACATGTACGAGCAAGATGAGATGCTGTTTATAGCAAAGGATATTACTCGGAAGGCAAGAGCAATTCACAAGAAATTGTCTGAACTGGCAGACAAGTATATGGTAGACTTGTCGAGAACAAAGGCATTACAGGGTAACCATAGGTTGCATTATTCAGATCAGGACCTGGACGAGAGGAGGACAATTGGATTAAAAACACACATAAGGGAACTGATCACAGGAATAAGGGCATGGAGAGATCTGGATAAATGGGAAGAAAGGTGGTCCAAGAAAGGGACTGTCAGGCGAAGCGCGATTGTGATGTCCCCGGAGGGAGGGCCACTGCGGATGGAGGCATTCCCTTTGCGAGAAATATCGAATGGGAGTTTTATACATGTGCCCTGGAGTAGGGGAGATTTGGCTGCGTTTACCAATTCATTCCTGAAGTTAAGAGAGAATCCTGTAAAGTGGTACAAGCAGGTAGAGAGGTTTGTGAAGATCTCGAAAGTAGTGTGGATCGATTTGAACACCTTATTTGATATTGTGGTCCCAGGAGACTTGTGGACAGCATGCAAAGTTAGTGTCGAATGGCCCACAGAAGAACCAAAAAGAGATGCTCGTACTAATGGTCCATCAGAAAGAGTAATGATAAAATATGAAAAAGTGATGACATGGCTGAAAGACAAGGTGCCACCGCAGGATATAGATTGGGTGAAAATAGACCGAACTAGACAGGAACCCAAGGAGACAGTCCATGAATTTTATGAGCGATTGCTGAAAACGTTCAAACAATACAGTGGATTAGATGTAATGGATCCCAAAGACATAGGACAGTTTGTATCGAAGTTCGTTTTGGGGTTGAGACCTGATATTTGTTTGATGATTCAGCAACACTTAATTTGCTGGCAAAACAAACCATTGGATGAAATTTTGAGATACGCAAGGTATTGCAGTGATGAAATAGACTCAAAAGCAAAGAAACTTAAGGAAAAGTTGATGATGGTTCAGATGCAGTCGGCTGGAAAGGGTGGACAACAGCATCAGGGAACAGGGACGATGGGAAGGAGATCAAATAATCAGAATAGGGACAACGAGGAAAATCCGAGACCTAGAATAGACTTTGCTACTTTGAAAAGGACGACAAAGTGTCACCAGTGTCTCCAGGTGGGACATTGGAAACGCGAGTGTCCCTATAACCCTGAAAACGGAGAACTGGAAGTAGAGGAGGAAGAAGTTCAGACCGTTCCAGTACAAGGGGTGACAGTACCTAAGGGAAAGGTGGCCAAAGGGGGGACTTCGGCTCCTCGAGCCCAGTTCCCGCAACCACCAAAGATTACGACAGGGGGCAAGATCTATAGACAAATGCCTCTTTTAGTAGGAGGGGAAGAGTGTTACTACGTTGATCCACTGACTGGACGGCGTGTGAGTAGAGAAGAGGACTGTACCCTCGGGGCAGTTCTAGAAGTGGACCAAAGAGGACCGTTTGTTGAGGCTGAGGTGGCGGGGTGTCCTACGACATTCTTAGTAGATACCGGAGCTACTTGATCAACTTTGAGATCAGCCGTGGTTCCGGATCTGCCAATGTCGGGGGAAACAATTCAAGTGATAGGAGTCGCAAATAGGAGAATGACTAACCCTTTGACAGAACCAGTGCTAGTGAGAATAGGAAACTACAGCGATGAACATCAGTTTGTAGTATGTGATTCTAGCCCTGTGTGTCTGTTAGGAAGAGACTTATTGTGCAAACTAAATTGCACAATATACTGCACGCCTCAGGAAGTAGAGGTACAGACTAACGACGATGACGCCACCTTTAAAGTTGGGAATTCAAAAGTATGCGTAGAACTGTATCCTACCCTGACGGTGGAAAAGCTCCCCTGGGACTTAAGAGATACTGTGTCATCTGAAGTATGGGATTTCACTGGAGAAGAGATAGGATTGATTAAAGGGGTAGAACCAGTGAAAATCATGATAAAACCAAATGTTGAATATCCAAGAACGCCTCAATACAAATTGACCCCGGAGACGATTGCAGGGATAAAACCCGTGATCGACTCCATGATTAAGCAGGGAATACTGAAGGAAATCGTGGGTAGTCCTTGCAACTCCCCGATTAGGGGTTTGCAGAAACCTAGCGGGAAATTTAGAATAGTACAGGATCTCCGAAAGGTTACTAGCATAGTTGTTTCATGTTGTCCAGTGGTACCGAATCCATCAGTGATATTGTTTCAGATACCATTCCAAGCTGAGTGGTTCACAGTGATAGATCTCTGCCAGGCTTTCTTTTCAATTCCATTAGATGAGGAGAGCCAGTTTCTTTTTGCATTTAAGCTGGAAAATCGCGTCTTAACATGGTGTCGTATCCCACAGGGGTATACAGAAAGCCCATCGATTTTCAACCAGCTACTGAAGAGAAATCTTGAAAGTCTAGTACTACCACAGAACTCGGTTCTGGTTCAGTACATAGACGACCTACTTGTTGCGTCAGAAACAGAAGAAGCTTGTAAGATAGACACCATCACCTTGCTGAACCATCTAGCTGAAAATGGGCATAAGGTGTCTCCGAGCAAATTACAGTACTGTCTGACAGAAGTACAGTACTTGGGTCACCAAATTGAAAAAGGAAAGCGGAAGGTGTCACCAGACAGGATAGAGGCGATCATGAAAATGAATTCGCCTACGACACAAAGAGAGGTCAGGATGTTCCTAGGAATGGTTGGTTATTGCCGACAGTGGATAGCTAACTTTTCCCTGAAAGCAGAACCCTTACAAAAACTGACGCACAAGGAGGTGAGTGATCCGGTACCATGGGACAAGGATTGTTTGATGTTGTTCCTACAGCTGATGTAAATGTATTGCGATTTATATAGCGCACGTATCACCCGAAGGCATCAAGGCGCTTGCTTAGGGAACCCGTCCTGGTATTCCCCTGTGAGAGACCCCGGCAGGGTATCCACAAGGTGAAAGCCAGGCCTCCCGCCGCGAGGGGCCGTTGTGGAGATTAAGCAAGCTATTGCCCAGAGTCACAGAGTGTGAACCCGTGAATCGAGTAGGCACCGAGGCGAGAATTGTCAAGTCCATGGACATTTTAGGACTCAAGACCCCGCCGAGCCAGGAATTGAACCCTGGTCCCGGGCTGACCTCTGCTTCCAGGTCTGCCTCCTCTAACCAGTGAGCCACACTTCTCCACAAGAGAGAGGACTTGTGTCGTGCTCCAGCTTTGGGAATGCCTGATTACGAAAAACCATTTTTACTTTACTGTTGCGAAAGGGAAGGTTGTGCTTTGTCAGTCCTAGCACAAATTCATGGAAATGACCGTAGACCAGTTGCATATTTTTCGGCTACTTTAGACCCTGTAGCCGCAGCGTTGCCCGGATGTCTCAAATCCGTTGCTGCAACGGTTGTCAGCATTGAAAGGTGTGAAAGTATTGTGATGGGACATCAATTAGTGGTGTATGTACCTCATTCTGTAGAACTGTTAATGACCAGGACCAAGACACAGCACTTGACCAATAATAGGCTCACGCGCTACGAGCAAGTTATTCTTGCTGCAGAGAACGTGACCCTTAAGAGGTGCTCTGTTTTGAATCCTGCCACTTTGATGCCACTCCCTAATGATATAGAAGACGAGGAATGTGAAAATCACGATTGCCTTGATGTGACTGAACTATGCACCAAGCCAAGACCAGATATTGTGGATGAGCCGTTGACTGACCCTGATGAAATTTTCTTTGTTGATGGCTCATGTGTAAGGGACAATACTGGTCAGTTGAGAGCAGCTTATGCTGTTTGCACCATTACTGGAGTTGTGGAAGCCGCTTGCCTGGAAGGAGTACACTCCGCTCAGGTAGCTGAAATTATTGCATTGACACGTGCCTGTTTAGCAGGTAGAAAAATTCGAGTCACCATTTACACGGATAGCCAATATGGTTTCGGTGTAGTTCATGACTTTGGGCAATTGTGGTCTCAGAGAGGTTACATGACCTCCTCAGGTTCGCCTATCCGAAATGGGGAGTTTGTGCGACTATTGTTAGAAGCGCTACAAGGTCCGGCAGCTATTGCCGTTGTTAAATGTGTAGCACACACCAAAGGTACAGATTTTGTGTCCCAAGGAAATCGTTATGCCGACGAAGTTGCTCGTTACTGTGCAGAGCAAGGATACTCTTTCACGGAAGTGGAAGTGGGTGGGACACAGGAAAAGACAGAGTTAAACATGATGCTAGAAACAGTTGATACTTGGGATGATCTAAAAGGCATGCAAGAGAACGTATCAGATTTTGAGAAAAAGACATGGGAAACTGCAGGTTGTATAAAAGGTGAAATGGATTTGTGGATTTCAGCAGATGGAAGGGCAGTATTACCAAATGAATTAGTGAGTCCAATGGCAAGACAGATACATGGTCCAGTACATTTAGGAAGAGATGCCATGCTGCGGGTATTTAGGCAGACTTGGTATAATCCAAAATTTAGAGTAGCCGCAGAAGCAGTGTGTCAGAGGTGTGTAACATGTCAGCAATTGAACGTAGGGAAAAGGACACCAGTTACATTGAGTCACATTGGGAGGTCTGGTGGGCTTTTCAACCGAATGCAATTAGACTTTATTGAGATGCCAAAATGCAACCGCCTCAGGTATGTTCTGGTGGTTGTATGCATATTTTCCAGATGGGTCGAGGCATACCCTACACGCAGGTGCGATACACTCACAGTAGCAAAGTTGTTGCTTAGAGAGTTAATACCACGCTTCGGGGTGCCGACCTCTTTGGAATCAGATAGAGGGACACATTTTAACAGTGAAGTTATGAAGATGCTTTGCTCTGCATTAAATATTGATCAGAAGTTGCACTGTAGCTATCGACTAGAGGCTTCGGGGATCGTGGAGCAGATAAATGGAACCATAAAATCCCGAATGGCCAAAGTATGTTCATCGACGTCCTTAAGCTGGCCTGATGCCCTGCCATTGGTACTCATGAGTATGCGTAGCACACCAGACGGGAGGACAGGCCTCTCCCCACACGAGGTTTTAATGGGGAGGGCAATGAGACTTCCGTCTGTTCCAACTACAGCTTTGTTGAATATCACAGATGATCTGATCCTGGATTATTGCAAGGGACTTTCTGATGTCATTCATTCTGTGTCTCTTCAGGTGCAGGCTGCTGAAATTCCATCTTCCAGAGACCTATGTCATGACCTGTGCCCTGGTGACTGGGTGTTGGTGAAGAAGCACGTCCGAAAGAACTGCCTAGACGTGCGCTGGAAGGGGCCATACCAGATAATTCTAACAACGAATACTGCTGTAAAGTGTGGAGGGCTGCCAAATTAGATTCACGCCTCCCACACTCGAAGAGTTCCAGCACCCCTGGAAGAAACAGCTCCTCTCACAGATGAAAATCCAGCTGTGGACGACGAACCACTAGAGGGGATCAGTCAAGCTGTGGGGATGTCGGAGGAAGCTGGGAGTGCTTCAGATGAAGCGGAAGAAAGACAGGACGACAGTGAAACTGACGTTGCCACAGAAAAAGAAAGTTGCTGTGAATACGGCTCAGACACTGATCAAGTCACAAGTGATCAAGAACTGAGTGTGAGGACAAGAAATAGGAGAACAAGGCGTGGAGAAGCTAGTTGGCCTGAAAGGAAGAAGAGGCTGAGCTTGAAGCCAACTCCAGGGAGAACCCTTGCTCCTATATCTGAAGACTCCGATCTGGACGAAGGTGCACAGAATCGAGAACAGGAGGGTCCAAGAAGATCGAGGAGGTGCGAGTGCCCTGCAGAAGATACGCCACTCCTGAGTGGACCTACCTAGCAGCAGATGTCTAGTGCACGGAGATCCGGGAGGGTGAGGGAAGTGACAGTGACCAGTACTGACCCAATCATAACATTGGAAGTGGTGTTGTTGGTACCTGGACTTGAGATCGAAGGGTTGCTGACACTCACTGTCCCCAATCCTCCTTATCTGAGCAGAATAAGAGAACTGGTTTTAAACAGAGTAGAATTTACAACTTTTGGTCCAACGATACCAGCACTCGAGGAGATCATTCTTCGCTTAGAAATATTAGAATACGTGATTAGAGCCGCTGGAACACGCCTGATTACAGACGGCTAAAAGACTTTGTAAATAAACCAGATTGAGAGATAACTTAGCGCCAAGTGGAAGAAGAAGAAATTTAGGGACTCTTCCATTTAGAGGACGGAGAAGGGCTAGGGTTGTCTGTTGCTATAATTCAAAAGACTGATCTTGCAAAAGGGATTGTCAGCTTCCAGGTGTGGTTCGAAAAGACCGAATAAACAAAGAAAACTGTTGAAGGAGCAAAGAAAAGAGACTTTGTGTTGTGGTAGAAAAATTTGAACTACACTGTCTTGAGATCATGGAGGCCGGCAACCCGAACCGCAAAGCAAAATGTATAGTAGGCACACTTTTAGTGGGAGTAATTTTTCTTATAATTCTAGTAGTTACTGTATCATATATAGTGGGACATGAAAATGAAGAGAAGGCAACAAAAGAAGCAAAAGTTGTAGTAACATTGAAACCTACTACTGCTGGCAAAGGGGGGGGCAATACAGAGAAAGATAAAGCTTTGCTAGCAGCAGAAGCTCGTAGGTTGCACGTAGATGAATCACAAGGAAATTTCAAGTCAAATGCATATGCTAAATTACTTTATGAATACATTGATGCTATGGATGCAAAGGACTGCTATGTCTGCATGCAATTGCCAGCCTCTGTAGACGAAGGTATTAGGTATCATCATCTTCCATTGACTTATGGAATCACATGTAGTTTGTTGCTTAGTATATTTTATGAACGCGATAGCTTTGAGTATTATTTTTCAAACTTTGACGCTGTTTTACCAGAGGTCCCGGCCTACAAGCATATGAACAAGTGGGACTATTATAAGAGTGAGGATCGATTAAGGAAATTTTTCATTCCTTGGAGAACGCTGGATACTTCATATGCCCGAAGAAATAATTTGGTTTGTAAAGTGTCAGAAATTGAGAAAAAGTTTATAGGGCAGGTGGATGATCGGTATAGGAGGCAAAAGATCCTAAAGGCTTCGGGCCAATGGAAAACAGATTGGACCGAGGAGGAAAAGTCACACAAGAGGAAGGGTAGTAATGGTCCAATAGCTTTAGACCGAGTGCAAAGAGGAAAACTATGTATATACAGGGGTAAAACCTACTATGAGAATGTGTTTGGGGGAGAAGTAAGTTGTGAACATGCTTTCCAAATAGAATACTATACAAAGGATTTCCTGAAGGGAATGCAGGTGATCCCGAATGTATATTTTGTCTGTGGAAGAAATGCATACGTGAAACTACCGGATAATTGGTACGGATCATGTTATTTAGCAATTGTCTTCCCCAAAATATATCATGCTAAGGATCTAGAAATCATAGAGGGAAGAACTCAAGCCAGAGGGAGAAGGGATGTAAGCAATGATGAGGTAGTTGGAGACGTATTTGGTGCCATGTTCGCTCTTTTAGGGTCAATACTAAACGATATCAAGATTAGGAGATTGGCAACAGTTGTAGATAGATTATCTGCCAGTACTGCTAGATCATTAATGCTGGTGGAGGGAGAGATGCAATCGATAAGGGCAATGGTTCTCCAGAACCGACTTGCTCAAGACGTTCTGTTAGCTAAAGAGGGCGGAGTCTGTAAGGCTTTGAAGGTCCAGGAATGTTGCACTTACATTCCAGACAATTCAAAACCTCTTGAGAAATATATACAGAACATCACTGAAATTCATCATGAGATGGAGGATCTGACACAGGTAAATGTGTGGGAAAAAGTGGGTCATGGAATGGGTAAAGTTGGATGTTGGTTTGCCAATCTAGGGAAGAGTTTCATTTGGTACATACTGAAACCTATCATCATAATAGTGATTTGTGTAATCACATTGTGGGGGTTGGTGCGGCTGTATCAATGGTATAGGTCAAATAGGTTGCAAAGATCTATGAGAGAGCAGGAGCAGAGGTTAGCTGCGATGCAGGATAACCAGTACAGGAGTCTGAGGGCTCTAGAGATGATGAAGTGAGGGAGCATTGCAACGAGTTCTGTTTGATTCAATTCATACCCTCAGGGATGGGGTTGTGATGGTGATGACCACTAAAGGTCATCAAAGGGGGGAACTGAGAGAGCGCAAATCAAGTAAAATGTAGAGGTGCACCATATTTACAAGCACGTTCCATCAGTAGTTAAAGATACATATAAGAGTGTTTAATTAATACAGAGTGCATATATCAGTGTGAAAAGCTAATGTAGGAGTGTTTAGAGATGTTAGTATGATATTAAATTCCATGTTATGTGACTGTTGCAGAGGAGAATGTAATGCTGGCAAACGTAGAAATGTGTAGGCCTCATGGCAGTTCACAGAGAAAGAAAATGTGCCTTTACAATTTCACATGATATGGAATACTGTTGTTATAATTCAAAGTATTATTGATCATAGACTGAAAATATATGTTTCATAGAAGTATTTCCTATAACCAGTTGTGTGTAATAAGTTAGAATACTGTTTAGGCTGAGAAATAAAAGGTTCATAGAGTGCACAGGCCTGTTTCATGTAATTCTAGTAGGCCTGGAGAGATAAGGTCGTTTCTTTTGATCTGCATGTGCTAGTTAAAATCAGGTTGTGTTAATCATAAATTGTGGACCATGCTCGAAGGTTTACGACTTGTGAGATAAGCTGGAGGCCGGAATTTGGGGCCCACTTCATGGGTGTCTGTTTGCAGGTGCAAGGGGGTTCCAATCAAGAGAGTGATGAATAGAGCTCTGTTCTGGGAGACAGGCACAGGCCTGGAGGAGGGTTCAGGAATTTCCTGGGGGGTACCGTCTTGCCGGAGAGGAGCCTGAGAAGCAAGGTCAACGTTAACAAGGAGCCCAGAGGAGTATCAGCATGGAAAAAGCCAGAACCGACACCACGTGAGGGGTGTACGGGAGGGGCGTCTCTGAGGGGCGTTTCAACTGTAATTGTGATTTTGTATTAGGGACAGCACCCCTGGGTGGAGTTAGGGCAGATGGCCTGAGGAACCTAAGAGAGCGGATGGGTAGGCAGATAGGGCATAACTGCGATGCACAGATTTCCAACAAAGACTAAGGGAAAGTGAGTGATCTTCTTTGGAAGTCACCACGGCTGACACCTATTTAGGTTAAGATCTTGCTAAGTAGGGATGTCACTTAGTCTATTGTAGGGACAGTCTAATCTGGATTTTTCTTCCTTTTGTAAATGACGCTCAAGTTACAACTTGTGTCTATTCTTGCAAACTTGCTGATCTTTGAATTAGTTTTGGTGATATTCTTCTGTCGCCTAAGAGCATTTAGAGAATTCATGTTTATATTGATGCCAGTGTATCTTTTGAACCTTATATTGAGATGTTTGTATCTCCAGTTATCTTTGGCTTTATAATAAAACTTTAAAACTTATTTGTAGTAAGTGGTTCTTCAGAGTTGGGTAAGGTCTTGAATTGATTAACCTAGTAGTGGATTGCTTTTACTCTAAGACAGGTAATAAAGGTTCAGTCGACCTGAGTTGGGATCTAGATCTATAGTGATCTGATAAGAGATCAAAAATCCCACGGTAACAGTATTCCAAAGATACAGTTGCATTGAGCAAGTGACTTGGAACATTTTTATTCAGGCGATTCCATCTGATGAGCCATGAACTAGAAAACACAGACTGCAATTTAAAGGGGTATCTAAATTATTCTTTTTTCTCTGTCTTTGGATCCATAATACATGAAGCTCACGGATCCTTAATAAATCTTTAAAATTCAGAACGTTGTGTTGACAGCCTGCAGGTTGTAGCCTACAAAGATAAATATGCACTTCTAAATTTACTCACATGTAAATCTACTCCTGTACCTACGTGTAAAGCTACAGTTGAGATTTACACCTAAGCGCAGACTTACATGTCTCCACCACCTCAGTTCAGAGGGGAAGACATCTAAGACTGATTATACAAGTATGAAGTGAGTGCGAGCAATTATTCACACGGAGGTAGAGATCTCTACCACTGTGGTGGAATCTCCCTTTGGGAAAACATTTGGAAAAATATTAAAGTTTACCAGTCTTTAAGCATATTTTATTATAAAATATAAATGTAATATTGAAAATATTTATTATAAACCTAGAACTAATAATATACAATGTTACAGCACCTGGACACATGGAATTATTTGTGTATTAAATACTTTATTAACATATTTAATGTATATATTTCTTAATGAATAATTTAAAAAAAATACACACCAAGTTACAATTTTTTTAACCTTAATGTGCATTACATTTTGTTAAAATGTATGTGTAGTTCGTACAGAGCTTTTTGCAGCTGATGTAGTGAGCTTTCTGTGCATTGCGTAGAGGATTTTCAATATCATGAGGCTATCAGGAGTTCTGATTTTGTTCCATTTTCTTTCCTGTGTGCAGATGGATCTTTTAATGTGGATGATATCTCTTAAAACGGGGAAGCCTAGAAAGGCTAGAACATCATATTGTCCCTGATAACTGCAGGCGCTAAAATATGACACCTATGACAAGGGGGTCACTTGTGTGGACCTGCCTCTCTGGCAAGGCTTTACACCATCTGACTTACACACAGTGCAATACTTCCTATACCCATTGTTACAGACTCACACATGTGCAGTCCCACACAAAAACCACACCTGTATGGTAACATCCAGAAACTTAATTCACATAAAATTCACCAGTACACACATATCATTCGCAGTGCAACCCCTCCAACTCTTGATCAAGACTGCACAGCCTGCAAACATCTATGCACTTGACACTGCTGACATCATCGCATACAATAGCAAGGATAAACATCATCCCAGCCTTCTCACACGTCCAACACATCCTCATCCGAACAGGCTACAGCAACCAATGAGCAGCCAATATCCACAAGACATGAGAATGACCTGCCACCATCCACGGGATTATCTGGTGTTGTTTCTCAAGTGAAACTACAACAGCAAAATATTTAAATCTCCTAACCTGCCATTTCCTCTCTGAGCATCGGCTGTCAGAACACACGACAGCCAGTTTCAATCTGAACTCAGGAAATGTCAGATCCAATCATTACTGGCTCCATGCGACACACCCACTCCACATTCCTCAGTCATTCTCACCTCCCACGCTGACTCAAACACTAGGACCTGCTGGGGTCATTGAAACCACAAATATTCTCCTCATGCATTATGAAGATTCCAAAAGTCTCCTGATTCTCCTGGACCTCTACGTAGCCTACAATACCTTTGCCACACACTACTTCTGGAACACCTGGCAGGAATCTCTATCTCTGAAACTGCAATGCTATGGATTTAATCATCTCCCACTAGCAATAGACAAATAGTAAAAAACGAGGTAATCAAATAATCCACACACCCTGTCATGCATGGTGTTGGCAAGAATCATCCTTCTTTTACCTGTTTTTTAATATTTAATTTACATGAGCCCCCTTGTTAATACGACTCCTCTGGTTTGAATCAGAACAGGGAGATGTATCTCCGATGCCTGTCCAATAGTGCGGTAAACTCGCAGACTACCACAGTTAGACAGAAACAGTGGGACAGATTTACAATTCCTGGCGCACCCCTGCAAATCAGCAGGGATGCGCCAGGAAACGTGCGACACGCATCACAATCCTAGCGCCCCCACGGATGCGCTGCATTTACAATGTGGCGCATCATGGCGCAAGGAAATTCAGATGCGTGCCGCATCTGCCGTCGTAACATTGGCGCAGTGCTGGAGTTGTGTCGTGGGCGCGACGCAACTCCAGCACTGTGCCAACCCAGCCTATCTTGCACATGGTGCGTCACACCTTACGCCTGCTTCAAGCAGGCGCAAGGTTTTGACACAGCGGGTTGGAAAATTGACTGAGCGAAATCTTGTAGATTTCACTCAGGCACTTTTCCAAAGCGTTCCTGGACCGGAACCCCCCCCTGGCCCCCCCCCGCGCGCGCGCCGGAACGCCCTCATGAAACCTGATGCAGGATTCACGTTGTAAATCCCCCGCAGCATGGCGCTAGCTTTACGCCGCCGCTGCATCAGATCTCGCTCTTTACAGATGACGTGTTCGTCTACACAAGGGGGAGAATGCGAATATACAGGAAGCAATTGAGGCCCTAGAGACCTTTACTGGGATGTGGAGGCTGGAAGTGAAAGGGGCAAGTCAAGAGGTTTCCTGGTGCATGAACCTAGCGATGAAGAAGGACCTCAATGTTTGGGAGATGATTTCCAGTGGGAACCACCTTCATTACTTATTTGGGTGTTCAGGCGTACAAAACTGAGGAACGCCTTTTGGAGGATAATGTAAAATCTGAAATGTCATCCCTCAGTCTATCAAATTTTGCTTGACCCTTCCTCTTTCGGTTAAGGGGAGAATTGCTCTCTCCGAAATTGTCTTGTTATGAAGACTGTTATATTTCTTTTCTGCTCTGCCAATAGGGGTCTCTGGGAAGATTTTTTAAGAACTGGATGGCTGGTGGGAGTTGTAGGAGAGTAGGGTCTGCAATCCTATGATCACCCAGATTTTTTGCTTTTGTTTCACTGGTTTACGACTTTCTCTGGCTGTGGGCCTGCTAATCAGACCCACAGCCTAGCTGTTCTCTCACTAAATTGACATGTGTACCTTAGGTGCATTATCCAATTGGGACTGGGCCACCTTATCAGACCCTGTAACTCAGGGCATAGGTGTACCCAGGGCCTACCAGGGGCTGAAGCATGTATTATGCCACCCCTGGATGGCCATCTAAATCTGACACAACTGGCTGCACGACAGCTGGGGCAAGGTGGTGTAATCACCCTTTGCTTTAGATATAGTATACCTATATCTAACCCTAAAATGGACACACAGATTCCTATCAGTCACTCCTATGGCAGGCCTTGACAATCCTGAAGGCAGAGTGCTTGGAATCGTGTGAAATGGTGCTCTGGCATGAGCTGAGCCCGTTTGCGGCTTGCGGAACCAAGTCCTAATAGCTGTTCCATGATAATGCATACCATATACTCTTAAGTGCATTATAATCCTCGCGGTTAAATGCTATCTTTGGTATTGCTTTATCAAAACATGTCGAGTAAGGTGTCATACGAATTGGAATACTAACCCCTCGCCAATTCTGGCGACGGGGTTAGCATTCCACCCTTCTAGAGGGACACGACATGTATGTAACTGTGAACCCCGGTTAAAGTTAACTGAAGCCTCAGCTCCACAAAATGGATGCTGCCACCACAGACACGAGTCTGACCTCCTGCTGCTGGGAGTCCTTCCAGCGAGGAGAGCTTGGACAAAGGGTTTCCTGTCAGGGGCGGTGCTAGCACCATCCCAGACAGGGTTTTGTGTATCCTGGGTAGGCAGGGCTTTACAGGAAGGTGACTGCTGAGTGGCACCCCGGTGCTCACTACGCATCTGCCGGCTAGAACCAGTTCCAGGGGCACACCAGCCCCTGGCCTGGGGAAAGTCCAGCATGGGAGAGGGGTGTAACCACCCCCCTTCCTGGTCCCACCCCTAGGGCAGGACCTAGTCGCGTACCCACCCCTTTCTTTAGAATAAAGGCAGGAGCGGGGACCCTTCCAAATTAGATCATCTTTGGAATCAAGACACGACTTTCTACGAAAGGAGTTCAAGATTTCTTCTTCAAGATTCTCCCTTGTGACTAAGGAGTAGTCACCCTGCATCAGCGGGCACCATCTCAAGAAGACTGCGGTCTGCTGCAAGTCCTTCCTCCGGAATCCGACTGCCCAGCTCGACGAGAACCGGCTTCCCTGGCACCTCTGACCTCTACTCACCTCAACAGCAAAGCTGAGAACCGTGAGTGCAACGAGACCTCAAGGGACCGGCCATCTTCAAGACTGCATGACTTCTTTCCAGCACGACCGCCGAGGGATCCTCTGGTGAGTGCTTTGGGGTCCGAGAAGCCCCGACCCTGAGCAGCTCCAGCACCGAAGTTCAGCCTCCCAGCATCTCCACGATCTGCGTGGGGCCCTTCTGCTTTTTGCTGCTCACCGCGCTGTTTGGCTACTAGCCCGCTGGCTTGTGGCCTTCTTAACGACGCCCGACGACATCACTGCTGCTGGTCTGGTTGCTCCAGACTGGCCCTTGCTCCCTTCCAAAAGAGGAGCACCCCGGACCCTCCTGGTCCACTCAAGACGCCATTTTAGGTCCACCGCGTGGGCTTGAATTAGCCAAGGCTTTGTTGCCCAATCCTGGGTCCAGCGACGCCGACAGCTTCATCCATCGTGGGACAGCTCGCTCCTCCATCCTGGTTGCCGACAACGCCTCCTGGTCCGTGAGATCTGCAGAGCACAGCGTCACCCACTCACCTAGTCGAGGTGACTACCATCCGGTTCCCTCCTGGTGCCACCTGACTACTGGCTAGTAGTCACGAACTTGGTCCCCTCTGCTTTCAGGTGTCATCCATCTTCGATCCAGGCTTGGATCAATTCGAACTCTCTTCACTGGTCGCCTGCCAGCAACTTCTTTCTTCAGGCTCCTGGTCCGTCTACGAGGATTCCCGACGTCTTTTGAGACCTATGCAGCTGCAGCCCCTGGGCTAGGTAACTTCGGCATTTCGGTGCCCCAGCATAGCCTCACTATCCAAGGGTCAGAATCTACTTTCGTTTTCCTCCTACCAGGTCGGGTTCGCCGGAGAACACTAACTTTGTGAAATCTAGCTACCATAGACTTTGTCCCGCATTACGCGTGAGAGTGCACACTCTGCACCCGAGTCCCCTAGGCCTCCTATTAGTAATCTGAAGATTCTATAGCCAAGTCCTAGCGATCCCAAAGCCTATTAGTACTGTACTTACCTGCTAGTAATTTCGCATTCCACTTTCAGAGTATATGGTTTTCCGTGCCCCTCGGGCATTTGTATATACTGTGCTAACTTAAGTATTTTCGTAAGAGTTTTGTTTTGTGCTTAGTACCCTGTCTTCATAAAGAGTACAGGGCTGTTGTGATTCTAATAAATACACTGTTTATTTTCATAACACTTGTGTGGTGTCCTTTCACTTGGTGTTCAAGGGGTATATGTGATGGTATAACAGCTGGCTTAACACGCCCTCTCGAGTCTTTAGCCTTAGACTGCTCGTATCCACGCTACTAGGATAGCTGGTCTATAAGGTTGACTTACAACCAATCATCAATAAGGGTTGTTGGACTGATACATAGTGTTCACTAGAATAGTGAGCACTGCATATCAGGCCACCTTCTCACAGGAGTGATCTGGGGCAGCGATAGCTGTACGATTTTGCTGACCAAACTGCGACTCCCTGTAGATGAGGGTGGTATGGATGTCCCAGACCTAGAACTTTATTATCTGGCTGCACAGTTACAATGGGTGGTGAGGTGAAGAGCAGACCACTTGCGGGCCTCTATGCGCTTTGACCCCGCCCACTCTCACAGGCAGCGCTCATGAAATTATTGCTTAACCACTACGGGAGTCTCAGATGCAAACTGTGGATATTCTGGTAAGAACAGCATGTTATGTGTGGAAGAGAGCACTGCAGACAACACATACTAAATCTCCTTATCCACGTGAACTCCCTGTTACAGCACTGGCAGCGCAACCCTTTCAGGGGTTCTGGCATGGACTGGGAGACTGAGAGGATAGTGTCTCACTGTGATTGGTCACCTCTATATAGGAAGTAGCCTGGCAAGTCCTAAAGACTTACAAGAAGGATGTGAGATCCCAGATGGGCACTGCATGCTCCATGGGGCAGTGATACCGACTCCCCTTAGCTGGTGGAAAGTGGGAACGCCCGAGGCCAAAGGCCTTTCATGTTTGAGCAGTTTATATGCCCTAGATAGAAGATGCAGAGTGATTACTCTCTTATACCACTCGTTACTCTCAAGCGCCAAAGTTATTTTAGGGTATACAATCCCGAGAGAATTAACTATGTGCGTCCTGAGGTAAGCGTAGGTGCTTCCAGGTGCAGCGCTCACAGAGTCAACTTTCATATGATGTGGTCTTACCCCATACTGACTGCCTATTGGGCAGGCATGACAAACTTTAACAAAGAAGCCACAGACAGGGTAATTCTGAACGTCCCAACTGCATGTCTATTAGGATTTTTCGCAAGGACTAAGGCCAATATGGTGACAAGCACATTCATTGATCTGGTGCTTAGCACAGCCAAGTGACAGATCTACATGAGTTGGAAATGTTCAGCTAGTCACAGCACTTGGGAAAGGCATTGAGAAATTAAAAAATGAGCTGAATGTGAAGAGACTGTTCTTAAAAGAGAGGCTAGGTGAGAACCAGAAATCGCCCAGGCATGGGGTGATATTATCTCTGACATGCTAGAAATGGATAGCTCCAGAGCAATACTGCTGAATGCTAGTAGTTTGATGGGTGAATGAAGGAGATTCTTCATTTATTGTTATTGAGGAGTACCATAATGTTGATTTATCCAGTGCCTGGCTCCCCCCTCCCACTGCATACATATGTATAAATTCTTATTTGTAAGTTGATTTTGCGCATGCTCCAATTGGCGTGTTTATATATTTATTTTCGTGCTATATCTTTATGATCTTCATTCCAGCAGCAACATTTTAGTTAGAAGATGTCATCATTTTTCTATGATTTTTCCTACGAAATACACATTATGGGGGTCATTACGATGTTGGTAGACAACTGCCGACAAGGAGTCGGCTGTCCTGCTGCCATCATTACAATCTGCCTTCATGGCAATCGCAAAGTGTATCTTTCCCATTGCGGCTTTTTTCTCTGGGTTGCAGCACAAGCTGCAATAGAAAATATATCTGCCTGCCACATGGTGCAGGGATGTTGAGGGGGGCTCCAAAGGTGCCCCCAGGCCCCATAGCGTAAGGCGAGAGGGGAAGGGGTCCTGCTAGGGGCCCCAAAATCACTTTCCTCCTGCCTTTTCATGGCGGGTGAACCAGCATGAAAGGGCAGGGCGAAAGGGACATTGTAATTCCTACGGCGGTGTCCCTCCGATGGTCCCATGAGCTCCTTAAGCCCTTAGGAAAGCATCGGATGGTCCCTACACCTGGTGCCTCCAACCACACACATTGTAATGCAGCAATCGGGCCGCCGCAGCAGATGTCGGTCAGACCACAACCGACAAGGTGTTGGTTGCGGCCGACCAACATCAGAATGAGGGCCTATGTGTTGTTGCATATGTAACCCTTATGTGGGTGAACAAAAGCTGAAATACTATCTCCAAAGCTTCTCATCTAAAAATTTCAAATAAACACACAAGTATACTTGGTCTGCTCTCGATACTGTTTAATCTTTCTTTAAGGTATGTTTATTATGACACTGCATCAGTACGTTGTTAATAAAGAATGTTTTTTTTTAAAAACAACCTAAATTTCTGTCTTTTATTTCAGGGACTTTCATATTTCCATAATGAAAAACCTATATTCTAAACCTCCTGCATATGACCTTCAGCAGTGCTCAGTGAGGACTGGCTACAGGGACCAATGGCTGTGCGCCGTGGGGTTTGGCTTCTGGCACTGCCCTCCAGCCCCATGCCTAAGTGTTCATGGGCACCAGTCCCTGCTGCGCCCAGTTGAATGCGCTGGGCCTCATCTCTGGTAAGGTCTTGTGAGAGGGTTTGGCTTTCTGCCAGAGCCTATACCCAAGTCTATGCAGTGGTTTGGGTTTTGGTTGTGAGCGGGGTGGTTGGTAACAGAGGGGCAGATTTTCAAAAAAGTAGCGCAACGCAGTGCAGACCTCCTGCGAGGCTGAGAAACGTTGCGCGACTGGAAGGGAGCAGGAGAACGCCATATCTTCAGAGATATGGCTCTCTCCCCCCTTTCCCTTGCGCCGGCGCTGATTTCAGCTGCCGTGCACCATGCACAAACACTAGCGCTGCAGCACTACGGGATGTGTAGCATAGATTTTGTACAGGAAGACACTATGCAAGGCACGATGCAAAGCTTTTCCCACTTTGCATACATGCTGCAGAGTGCAGCACGCTTTGGAAAGTCGGAAAAGCACGGAGAAATTAATGCATTTCTCCTGCTAGCTCCTCCTTTGAAGGGGTGTTAACTTTTGGCACAACACCATGTTTACAAATATTTGTAAATATGCTTTTGCTTCAAAAGATATGGGTGGTAGCATGGGAATGCCCATGTAACACTCATGTCACGCCCCCTCGGCGCAGAGTAACGCAAAGCAGTGTTTGGCGCTGCTTAGCACTACCTACATGGTATTTTTCAGCGCAAACCCAGTTCTGCGCTGGAAAGAAAATAGCAAACCACAAATTTGCGCTGGTTAGTGTCACTTTTGTGACGCTAAACCAGCGCATTAGTTTTGAAATTCTGCCCCAGAGTCTGGCAGGAGACCTGGCCCAGCACCCTAGGCTGTGCTAGTGCCATGCGCTGCTGCTCACAACCTTCAGCCAGATCCAGTGCCCAACCTTTCTGGGGTGGCCAATTCATGGCCTTTGGACGTATACAGCAGTGGTTAGCTGCACACAAACAAACCCCATTGTGCAAGGCCTTTGGCAAGCCATACTGGGAGTCTCCGGTATGTATGTGCAAAATTCATGTAACGTGCTTTCGCATAATTGCACAAAGGTTAAGCAAGATTATGCATACATTTTAATTATGCAATGTGGCGTAATAGTGTAATTTGGGGAATTTCCAGTAACAAGAGTAACACAGAATTACTGAATTTACACTAATTATGCTGGTGTAATAAAATTTCACCCGGGCCTAGTCTTCATCCCTGCCCCACACCCATGCTTCCATGGGCAGAGGGAAGTTTAGCCGCATAGCCTGGTTACATGTTTCCATCATGCTACAGGCAGCCAGCCTAAAGCTTAGGTTTTGGACCATTCAGCTTCCGCTTTTGCCAGGTTTTTATAAATATATTTTTTTAGATTTGCAGATCCTACACTGATATCTCAAATACAGTTCAAGATTCATTCTTGGGTACCACAAATCAAAGACAAGCTTCTCTGACCCATGTGACTTCTCTTCAGGTTTCGTAGTTCAAGATGCATACCTGCAAGATCTTGGTGGGTGGACTTTGCAATAGATTCTAGATAGTCGGGTTGAAGCTTACCTTTGATTTACTGATCCACAGATCCGATACATTTCCTATGTCAGGTGGGCTATGTAGTACCAGTCTCAGTACCATGGACTCTGGCAACGACTCTAGGTCTTGGGATTCTGTGAATCTCAAAAAGGATCCATGGAGCCTGTGCTTAATTTGCTTTTTTTTAATTGACACCATAGTGGGACCTTTGAAGGCTCGCCCACTATCACCTGAGAGTCAGGGTGTGCCGACCTTGATCCTTAATATGGTCTGTACATTTTTTCAGGACACCTAGACGATGACACTTAGACCGTGCCCTGCATCCTGAAAGTGCTTCTGAAAAAAACCTCCTCGGACCGCCAATCAAATAACTCTGATCTAAGTCTGGGCAGTGAACTCTGCTCCCCTCATGGAGTTTGCGGAGTTTTCTGCACTCTGCGTTACGTGGAGCTCGTAGAGTTTTTCCCCTTGCACGCGTTCGTCAACAGTCAGTAGGAGAACTTGAGCGAGGAAAATCAACATCCAGGCAACATTTTTCCTCGTTCGCAATCGTCAACATCAACTTGGCGAGTGCGAGCACGGAAAATCAACCTACCGGCGAGATTTCTCAATGCGGCCGGTCAGATTTCTCATTGCGAGTGGTCACGTATGCTCGTAACCGCTCGCGTTGAGAAACCGTCCGTTCTCGTTGAGAAAGCTGCCACTCGAGTAAAAATCTACTTGAGCTTCAGAAAGGAAACAGCACCCGCTTGCACTGTGCATGTTGCCGTTTGGGGTGATTGAACAGTGCAGAAAAGCACCTGGCACTGAAAATCACTGAGAACGGCATTTATCTAACACGCTCCGCCACTTATGGAGCTCTGTGTACCGCAGAGGAGTTTTTTTTGCTTATAGCTTTGCAAGCCATGCCAGACTGAGACAAGGAACGCAAAACAATCGTACAGCAGGTCCTTGCCTTCAATAAAGAATAAGAAGCTCAGGGATTGGCAAGCTGGAGAATTATTAGCTGCTTATCAAATAGGTGCCTCCAGAGACTGGAATGGCTGGGAATAAGTCAATTGCAATCGCATGTAAAGTTAAAAAAAAATACCAAATTTCCTTGTCAGGAGTATAATTTTCAATTAGCCACTGTGTTTCCACTCACTTCAATTTGCATTCTGGTATTTGTAGTTTTGCTTTTCAACACTAGGCAAAGAAGGACTACAAAGCAGTGGAGGCTCTGGATGTGTCGGACACATAAATTCCAGACAAATAACACTTGGCTGCCACAAGCAATAAGAATTCATTTGCACGGTACACAGCAGGCATCACCAGAAAATGCCATGCCATCAAGAATGGTATTTGAAGCCCGGGTTTACAACAAATGTATTCTGGGAGTGGGGGGTCCTGGTTAATTACTATTGGATCTACATAGCTGTGTTGGAAGATGGTTTTCGTCCAAATTGGGAGTCACCTGGTAACTTTACACTGACCCAGGCCGGCCACTGCACTCTCCAGTGAAACTCTGCCACCTCCCACACCCCAATCAAATTAACACACCCCCAGGGTCAATCACCAGCCAGGCCGATTCCCCCACCCCGCTGTATCCCTGGGCCACCAACTCGGCACTTGTTGCTCAAGTACCTGCCCGTTTATAGCACTGGTTTCATGATGCACTCCATGAAGTTCTCCCTGTAACCGGAGGACTCCACGCTGCTTGGGCACTCCATGCCAGGAGGAGCAGCACAGCAGCATCAGGGCTCTGTCATTATCCTTGCCACCCGTGACACAACCTCGCTGCAGACAGGCGAGCTTGAGACTGAGCTGCCGGGCACCTTCCCCTGTACCAGGGTCAGAGACGCTGGTGACCGTGCAGCTGGCAGGCCCTGGTAGGAGCTGTCAGGCATTAATTAGTGTAATTGACCAACACACACCAAGCAGTGCTGCTTCACCACACATTTTATCTCCCTCTATCTAGCATCCATTCCATACTCCCCTCGTACAGGGAAAAAAGCTTCCTCTGCACTTACCTGCTACTTTTCTGGGCCTTTCATGCAAGCACACTTGTTCATTTTCTCCCAAACCAGGAAGTAGTCGTCATGGCCAGATTCAAAATCAAAATCAGTCTCTTCTTGTGGCTTTGAAATGCCTTGCAGGACCCACCATTCTCCCAATCTTCACCCATGACAGGAAATGCAACCAAAGCTGTCTGGCTGAACTTCCCTCAAAGCTGGTGGAAGTACCATAATCTGTAGTGTGCATGCCCCTTCCCTGGTGGAAGTGACTGTAACCATAATCCGTGTATTATGGGACAACAGTGTGCTCACTTTTGTTGCTAATCTACCTGTGGCACCAGTAAACTCTGCTACGCAGAGGGTGGCGATGTTTTGCTGAACTTCGTGCTCCAAGCAGAGCACGGAGAAGCAAAAAATCTGCAAACTCAACCGGTGGAGTGGAGTTTACTGCCCAGCCCTAGTATGGACTGACATGTCTAGCAAAGAGCTTTAAAGACAACTCATTGTCTGACAGGAGCCAGTGCAGCTGTCTAAGTGCTAGTGAGACATATTCGAATTTTGGAATGCCCTATAGCAGTCATGCAGACTTCAGGAGACTTTGTAACTTATTCATAAATTGTTGTTGCATATTCATGTAAGGAGCATCACAGTATTCAATTTGTTAAAAGTCCATGGACATCACTTCTGTTCACAATCTCAATTATATAAAAGGAAAAACTTTCTTCAAAGTCCCAAGAGTGTCGAAGGTAGATGATGTACCTGCATTGGCCTGGGTTCCGAAGGTGAGCTTGTCATCCAGCAGCACTCCTAGAAAAACAACCTTTCTTACAGGCATGGGAAGAGATCCTAGTTCACATGGCCACAAAGTAGGAGACCAGGGTGATATTGAGTTTCCAAATAGAAGGACTTCTGTCTTTGCAGAATTGAGTTTCAGCCGCTATTATCCATCCACTCATTGACTGCTCGCATGCAGTTACTAAATCACATGCTGGTGTCCTGCTCACTCTTTGTCAGGGAGACCACGATCTAAGTGTCGTCGGCATATGATGTAAGTGAGAATCTGAGAGATATAATTAGCTCGGCCAGACCTGAAACATAAATATTAAATAGTGTCGGACTCAACAAAGATCACTGGGGAACCCCACAGGGAAAGGAGAAGGAATCCAAGGTAAACTCATTGAGTGCCACTGATTGCTTCCGATCGTGCAGGAAAGAGCTTGATAGGGCAAGAGCAAGTCCACCAAACCCAGTGTTTCGGAGGCGGCCAATCAAGAGATCGTGGTGGATAGTATTGAAGACTTCAGTAATAATATAAGAGCAGCCCTTCCCCTGATTAAGGGATTATTTGACCTCTTCCGTGGCCTTAATCAGGGTAGTTTCAGTTCTACTATGATACTCACATTGAGGGGGTCCAAGAGTTTGTTCTCCATTATGTAAGTTGTTGATTCATTATTTTTTCGACATTCTTAGCAGAGAAAGTTAGCAGAGAAATGGGCCGATAGCTGTTGGGATCTGTAGGGGGCAACGTTTTTTATCAAGGGAAGAATTGATGATGTCTTCATCCTTAGGAAAGTATACATTAGCAAACATCTGGTTGACCATGATTGTTAAATAGGTAGCTATGAATTACGGTGTTAATTTTGCTACCATTGGAGGACAAGGGTCCAAAGTGAGCCTAACTTTGTGGTGTTTCTAAGCTGAGTGACCTGATCAGTGGAGGTATTTGTGAAATTAAGAAGAGGTTCAGATGCAGGGCTGATGGTGAAGATGGCCATCTTTGACTGGATACCAGTATTTGAGTAGGAAAATTCTGAAAAGTTTTTAGCTGCTTTACTTTGGAAAAAGCTTGCCAGTGTGTTGCAAATTTTTTGACTACTGGCTGCTGAGTTGTTGCTAGGAATGGCTGTTAGCTTGTTAATCATAAAACAGTTATTTGCAGTTTTTGGGTAGATTAAGTAGATTTACCTTTAATGAGGAGTTTGTTATATTCAGCATGAGTTGCTTATGTATCTCTTTTTCTACTTGCAGGTAATTTTTCCTCCATTTCCGTTCTTGCCAGCTGCACTGTTGTTTTAGGACTCTGAGTTCTTCATTGAACCATGGGGAAGAGGAAGTCTGTCTTTTGGGAAATTCGGTTTTTTTTTTCCGGAGCCAGGGTATTCACTGCATTGCTGATCCGAGATGAATATCCATCAACAGCAGTGTCATGGTCCCCTGTCACTGTGGGCATAGAATTTGTTAGGGCCTGTTGGAGGTTGTAGTATTCCATGTTAGAGTAGTATTCTGTGTTAGAATTGTTATTGTACATTTCTACTGTAACATTCTATGTGGTGACTATGGTCAGTCTCTACTGGTATTCTGCTGAAGGTGGTTGTTCAAGCTGTCTCTTATAATAAACCTACCAACTTCTACCTGGACTCCTTGAAGCATATTACTACATAAATTTGGCGACGATCGGGATCTACAATTTAATCATCTAGAAAAGAACCCCGCTTTTTCAAGGATTCAGTTTGGTGAAGTCAAGAGATACAGACAGCGTTCACTTTTACAGCTTAAAGAAAACTAAGGTATTTTTTTTTTCTTTAACAATCACGATCGTGTTGAAGCGTTCCGTTTGACCATTGGCCTGGGGATTGTAATTAGACACCCTTTTATGGACAATGCCACACCTTTCAAGAAAAGACCCAAATTCTTTGCTGACAAATTGTGGACCATTGTCAGATACAATTTCAGCTGGGATCCCCTCCTTACAAAAGACTTCATCCAGAAACTGAATGACCTGTGTAGAACCAACCTTATCCACAATCTTGAGTTCAGGCCATTTAGAAAAGTAGTCGATTAAGACCAAAGCAAACACCTCCTTATTGGGAGACAGAGATAGAGGCCCAATAATATCAATACCCAGTTTTTTCCAAGGACAGGTGACAAATTCGATAGGTGAAACATTGTGGATAAAGGTTTGACGGTCTTGTCACTTTTGGCGCATGGGGAACAAGAACTCACCCACTTATTCACCATTCTATCAATCCCAGGCCACCAGTAAAATTCACGGATACGTCTTTTGGTACTGGACATCCCCATATGACCTTCATGTGCCATAGAAACAATTTTTCCCCTCAAAGTAAAAGGGGGAATGATCTTGTCACCTCTGATTACGAAACCTTGGTCAAACATAAGTTCATCCTTAATTTTAAAGAAGGAAAGAACATCGCCAGAAAGATACCTTTTTTGGGGCCAGCCATGCTGCAAATAATCCACCAATCCAGATAAACAAGTGTCATTAGTCATTGCTTCCCTCCAAGCAATCTCGGATATACCATCAGACAAGCCTGCAGTGTTACATTCATTGACATCATCAATGTTAAACACAACGTCAGAATCAGATTGGTCAGGCCAAATAGAGTTGACTAACGGTAACCTGGACATACAATCGGCGTGTACATTCAAACGACCAGGAATATACTCCACAATACACTGAAACTCTTGTAGTTTTGCAGCAAGAGGAGCCAAACGTGCAGTTAAAGTTCTGCCACCACCAGCTGCCAACATATTTATCAAAGGCTTATGGTCAGTCCTTAAACGAAACCTAGTTCCCCAAATAAACTGCCTAAAATGCTCACAGGCCCAGGTACAAGCTAAAAGCTCTTTTTCTATGGTGGAATAGTTATATTCAGCGCTACGCAACGTCCTGGAAGCATAAGAAACTACATGTTCATCCCCTTTATCTTTCTGGATTAGGACAGCACCCAAACCTACATTGCTTGCATCCACACATACTATGCATTCTTTACCCAGGTCAAATGGTCTAAGAAAAGGAGCATTCGCCACTTCTTGCTTCATTAGATCAAAAGCAAGTTGTTGCTCGTTGCACCAAACAAACTTTACATCTTTTTTTAACAGGGATCTTAAAGGGTGTACTTTTGAAGCGTAGCTCTGAACAAACTTACTATAAAATTCAGTCAGACCTAGAAATGGCACTAATTGTTCCTTGGTCGACGGTGCTGGTGCCTTTAAAATGCTCTGTATATGATTAAACTTAGGTTTGATACCTTCTGAGGAGATCTCGTGACCAAGGTATTCTCTCAAGAGTAATGGCGAACTCCGTCTATGAACTTTGACTCCTCATGGAGCAAAACTTGATGGTATGCGCTAGTTAAATCCAGAGTGGAGAATACGGAAGCACCTGACAGGGTAGAAATGAGCTCATGGATATGGGGCAAAGGATGTCTATCAATCCAAATCTCTTTGTTTAAACTTCGAAGGTCAACACATAGACGGAGTTCGCCATTACTCTTGAGAGACAAAACTACTGGCGAAACCCATGGAGAGGATTCCACCGGTTCTATAATTTTCTTGTCAACTAAGTCCGCTAAAATTCCCTTCAATTTTTCAAGGTGATTGAAATTTTTTCTAAAGCCGTTCGTGTTGAAGGGGGTAAGGTATGGAATTTCAGAAGAGTGTCCTTATGCAAAAATTTGAGTCTGTTATCTCCTCTCCCTACCCATGATTCCTCTCTGGATAACATACCTAAGAACCCTATTATTGAGGATCATGTGCCTTATTCTGCTATGGTAGACACTTTCATGCAGGAGAGTCAAGATTTAAATGTTCCTGTTCCTGTGGTTGACATTTCTCCTCAGAATGTTTCTCCCACACTTGTTAATGAAAGTAATGTTGGCAATTCCAGTGTCCAAGAGAATGTTTCTATTTCTCAAAATCCTGTTTCCCAAGACAATGTTGTCCCTGACTTTGTTCCGAGGAAGAGTTCTCGTGTCAAGCAGATTCCTGTGAAATTACATGATTATTTATATTGAAGTTTTTTTTCATTTCTCTTCTTTCTCTCATTTTTTTTAGTTTATTCTGGGTTTTTTTCTTTTTGTTTTTTTTTAAGGGGGGAAGGTGTGTAGTATTCCATGTTAGAGTAGTATTCTGTGTTAGAATTGTTATTGTACATTTCTACTGTAACATTCTATGTGGTGACTATGTTCAGTCTCTACTGGTATTCTGCTGAAGGTGGTTGTTCAAGCTGTCTCTTATAATAAACCTACCAACTTCTACCTGGACTCCTTGAAGCATATTACTACAGAGGTGATCTGATGAGATGTTATGCCAAGGGCGATATTTAAGCACCCTAGTAGGTGGAATATTTATCTCTTCTTTAGGGGCCGATGTAGGTCAAATAGAACTGCATGATGATCTGACCAATTTAATGGCAATGTATAAATGTTGTTTAGCTCAGTATTGTTTGAGAAGACACTGTCTAAACAGTGACCTGCAGAGTGAGTGTGGCCTTCAACTAGCTGATCGAGTCCAGTGCTTGATGTTAAGTCTAATAGGGCTTCTTAATCTTTCGCTGAGAGGTCTTCCAAATGCTAATGAAGGTCTCCAAGTAAAGTAAAGTCATTTACTAATGTGCCTGATTCCAGTATGGGGCTCAGGCCTGGCAGAAAGGTTCTTCTAAGGCCAAGCGGCCGATAGATTAGAACACAGTTTAGGAAATTCCAATGGAGAAAGAGAGAGCCTCTCACTTCACAAGAGCTACTGCCTGACAGTTAATAGCCATGTGGTACGGTCAATTATGGCTAGACCACCACCTATTTTCTCCAGTCTATCCACCGTGTAAATATCATATCCCTGTGGAGATGCTGAAACTATATTTGATGTAGGGTCAGCCCAGTTTTCCATGACAAAAAAATCTAACTTTTATGTTTCAATGAAGTCAGACACTTCATATTTATGTTTTTCTAGGAATCTAGCATTGATTACTGCACTCTGTATTTTGATGCCTGAGTTTTTTTTTACTATTGTGTTGCTCAAGACTTAAAGTGTTTTGATGAATCCTCTCCGCTGTTGCTATGAGTCTGCGGTCCTCCTCCTTAATAACCAAGCCGCAGCTCCGACATACAATGTAGGAGTAATTCTCTGAAGCAAATTAATTTACTGGCTAGCATTTAGTATTCTCACCTAGGCCTTTGATAGCGGTGAGTTGATATTTCGTCTAGCGTAGTCTGTGTGGGTGATGAGGACCTGCAGATCCGGACGCAGACGGGCTTGCCTTTGGTGCCTGAGCGGCATGCCGGCTAAGCGTGGATGCACTCTGAGTACCTTCAAATAGACTGCCATGAAGAGGGAGCATGGCAGGGGGGCGTGGCCTCATCGCTTACCGTCGCTAGAGAGAGGCAGAAAAATGGAAGGGCAAAGTAAAAAATTAGCGAAGTCCAGCAGCCACAGATCCTTTCAACAGGCTCCCCTGTTAGACGGAAATACTGGTAACATAACACAATCTAACACCACAGTGAGAAAGAAAACCATGAAATCAATTAAAAAGGGGTCAACCTTTGACAAGATGGCGCCCACATTGTAGGAGCCAGGCATTTCCCAGAAAAGTGCATGCAGGGACCTACAAGGAATTCAAAATGCGATGCAATTTCGGTGGTTCAGTTCTGGTGTCCAGTAGAGCTGTGCGTATGCACTCTGAGTACCTTCAAATATCCCGCCATGAACAGGGGGTGTGGCCTCATCACTTGCCAGTGCTAGAGCGAGGCAGAAAAATGGAAGGGCCAAAGTACAAAGTTAGCAGAATCCAGTAGTCCAAGATCCTTTTAACAGGCTCCCCTGTTAGACGGAAATACTGGTAACATAACACAAACTAACACAACAGTGGGAAAGAAAACCATAAAATCAATTAAAAAGGGGTCAACCCTTTGATAAGATGGCAACTACGTTGTAGGAGCCAGGTATCTCCTAGCAAAGTGTGTGCAGGATGCTACATGGAATACAAAATGTGATGCAATTTGGGTGGTTCAGTACTGGTGTCCAGTAGAGCTGTGCGTATGCACTCTGAGTACCTTCAAATAGCCAGCCATAAACAGGTATTGTGACCTCAGCACTTGTTGGAGATAGAGCGAGGCAGAACAATGAAAGGGGAAAGTAAAAACTTAATGGGGGTCCAGCAAACCCAGATTGTTTTAACAGGCTTCCCTGTTAGACGGAAATACTGGTAAGATAACACCATCTAACACAACAGTGAGAACGAAAACCAGAAAATCAATTAACAAGCATTTATAATGCAATAGGTCTCGCATTAATTAAGTTTGAGCTATTGGCATTGCTAAATATTGCAACACCAATTGCAACAAAAGTGTATAAATTGTAGGCCAAAAAGATTTTTTTAATTTTTTTTTTACAATGGTGGAATGCTGCGCTTTAGATGAATATGTTTAAAAGTAAAGTGTGCCATACTGCGATTGCTACAATAGTTAATTGTTGATGGCTGGTGGTGTGTGTGCCTGTAGAAATTGTGCACTGATGGCTGGTGGTGTGTGTGCCTGGTGAAAGCATGCACGGATGGCTGGTGGTAGTGTGTGCCTGGTGGAAGCGCGCACTGACGTTTGGTGGTGTTGGTGCCCGGTGAAAGCATGCACTGACGGCTGGTGGTGTTTGTGCCCGTTGAAAGCGTGCACTAACGACTGATGGTGTCTGTGCCTGGTGAAAGTGTGCACTGATGGTGTGGTTGTGTGTGTGTGTGGTTGTGTGTGTGTGTGGTTGTGTGCGGTTTTGTGTGTGTGTGTGTGGTTGTGTGTGTGTGCGTGGTTGTGTGTGTGTGTGGTTGTGTGTGTGGCTATGTGTGTGGTTGTGTGTGTGTGGTTGTGTGTGTGTGGTTGTGTTTGTATGTTTGTGTGTGTGTGGTTGTGTGTGGTTGTGGTTGCGTGTGTGTGGTTGTGGTTGCATGTGTGTGTGGTTGTGTGTGTGGTTGTGGGTGTAGTTGTGGGTGTGTGTGGTTGTGTGTGTGGTTGTGTGTGTTGTGTTTGTGGTTGTGTGTGTGGTTGTGTGTGTGTGGATGTGTGTGTTATGTTTGTGTGTATAGTTGTGGTTGTGTGTGATTTTGTGAGTGTGTGGTTGTGTGTGCGGTTGTGGTTGTGTGTGGTTGTGTGTGTGTGGTTGTATGTGTGCTTGTGGTTGTGTGTGTATGGTTGTGTGTGTGGTTGTGTGTGGTTGTGGTTGTTTGTGTGTGGTTGTGTGTGTGGTTGTGTGTGTGTGTGAGGCAGCCAGCCAACCTGCACCAGCTGCTGAAGGCAGCTAGTCACTCTGCTTCACTGCACTGGCACGATGATATGCTATTTGCTGAAGGCAGCCAGTCACCCTGCCTCGTTGCACTGGCACGATGAGATGCAAGCTGGTGAAGGCGGCCAGCCACCTTGCTTCTCTGCACTGGAATGATGTAGGTTCACAAATGTCATCACTTTATTCCTCCCTGGTGTCCCCTCAAGTCTTTCTTCGATCCCCATCCTCACCATGAGAGACTGAAAGATTGAGATTAAATTAGTTACTGGTTGAGAAAAGGACAGCATCTGCTGAAAGGAGGGACAGAATGACAAGGGGAGAGATAGCCCATGTAGTACAGGATGGCAGAGATACTAGAAGAAAGGAGCAGGAGGAGTCCTCTAAGAAGTTGAGAGCTTCTGGTGAAAGGAGGAACAGAGTGACTCGTAGAGGGAGAGACAACCCATGGGGAGGGCAATTAGGAGAGACTGAAGGGGTGAAGTGAATGGAGGAGACCGGTAAGAAGCAGAGACTCTAGTGAAGGAAGGGGCAGGGTGACTAGGAGAGCGCAGAGACAGCCTAGAGTGGTGGTGGTGGGGGGGGGGGGGTGCCACAAGGATAGACAAAGGCTGAGATGAATTAGGTGACCGGATTAGAAACAGAGAGCCTCTGGTGAAAGGAGGGGCAGGGTTACAAGGAGACGGGAGAGACAGCTGCGATTAACCGGTGGGCAGCATCCCCAAATGCCACGCCCCAGCTTCCGAGCCACAGATCATAGATCTATTGCATTGACATTGTGAACCCCCCACTTTAGCAGCTAGAGCGGGGTGGGGCTCCATATGTACCTCTTCGGTTTGCAACTTGGCAGATAAACAGGCAACTTTAACGCAATAAAGAAGAAAAAAGATGGGGTAGTTGTAGAAAAGGGGGAAATGGATGGATGGATGAGCTGGTGAAAGAATGGGTTGATAAAAGGATATATGGATGAGTGGGTGCATAAAATCATGGATACATTTGTGAGAGGATGGGTGTTGACCCCTTTTTAGGTCTCGCTGAACCAACGCGCATGCGTTCTGCGAGAGTATAGTAAAGGGGCTTTCAAAAATGCTCCCAAAGTCTGCAGGCGGATCAGGCACAGTGCATGTGCGCCGGGCGCGTGCACCATTTGTCCGCCTACAGCCTTTAGGAGCATTTTTTCTGCCGCTTTGATGTTCTCAGTGAGCCGCGTGGCCACTGAGAACATCAAATCGGGCGCGAAACGCTCACCATTTGCCACCCCCTCCGTTTCTGCTGGCATTCCCCCCTCCCTTCTCGCCTAGTCCTTGTTTTCTGTCCTTTTTTCCACTCAATTTCTTTTTCCTCCCACTCCATTCACGCTTGGGTTCCCCTCCCCCTCCAGCATTTCTTGGACACTCTCCTTCACCAGCCACCTTTAACCGATCTGTATCCTTCATATCCCCTCTCCGTGATTATCTTTAATATCTACTCGTTCCATTTTACTCTTCCCTTTTACCCTCCTCCGATTCCCCACCCACTCCATTCGAGTGCAAACCCTTTCCTCCCTCCTTTACTTTCGTCTCCTCTTGTTCTGATCGTTTCTATCTCCCTGTCTCGTCTTTTCAGTTTTTCTCGTCACTCTCACCCCTCCTCCCCTTCTGTAGAGTTTATATTACTAGGGAAGTATAGATTATAACTATTGATATCCAATGCATTGATGTACTCCTCCATTTCAGCTTTTGAGCCCTTCCAGATAATAGAAATATAATCCACATAACGGGCCCAAATAGCTATCTTTTTTGCCCACACACCATTCGTCCCTGCCCAGGCCACATGCTTCTCCCACCAGCCCACGAATAAATTTGCGTAGCTGGGGGCGAAGCACGTGCCCATCGTGGTTCCCTGTTTTTGGCTATAGATCTGCTCTCCAAAGACAAATGTGTTATTATACAGGCAGAATTTCATGAGTTCTAGTTCTCAGAAAAGTCTCCACTACCTCAAGTCATTGAGAGTGATTTATACATGTGTAGAGACTTGTAATGTCAAGGGTAACCAACAGAAATTCTTCCTCCCATAGAATATTGGAGATCAATTTGATAAAATCTGTGCAATACTTGACATATGAGACTAAATCAGATACAAATGGACATAACACTGTGTTTACCAAGACCAATGTGTTCTCCAATAAACTCCCCTTGGAGGACACTATTGGTTGCCCTGGGGGTTTCTTGTTGTTCTTTTGGAGCTTTGGGATATGGTAAAATGTGAGAATCACCGGATAATCAATCTTAAAAAAACTAAAATTCATCCTGATCTAGCATACCCCTGTCTCTCCACATGATTATCATCTTCTGTAACTTAAGAACGCTATCATTGTACTCTTTACCTGTGATTTTAGCATAACAAACTGTGTCACCCAGTTGACTCAATGCTTCTTCCTCATAAGACAATTTATTTTGTATCACAACGTTTCTGCCTTTGTCTGACGGCTTAATTTCTATTGACACATCGTCTCGTAATGCTTTTAAAGTATCCCGTTCTTTCTTGGATCAATTAAATAGTGTTCCTTTAGCTCTTTGATGTTTAGTTCTTAGTGGGTCCAAGTCTTTGATTATCACTTCATGACAGCTGTCAATCATGTCAACAGCAGTTTTTGGAATGTACTTGGATTTTGGTCACAACTATCTGAGTAACATCAATCTGCTCCAAAAATTCAAGTTCATTCTCTGTTGTACTCATGTCCATTACAGTTGCCTCTTCACTCAATTCATGTACTGTTCTCAACACTGATAGATTACCTCCAATTAGGATATCAGTGGGTTCCAAATGTCCTGCTGTATTATCTCCCTGTACAACAGATCTTCCATGAAATAATTTCAATTTTACTTTCTAATAAATTGATACAGATCCCATTGATTGGTGGGGCAAAAAGTGAGTCCTTTTCGCAATACTTGCTTCTCTATTTTGGTCAATTGTCTGTTGGATAGATTGACTACTGTTAGGTCCTCCGTTAGTTGCGCAAAATAATAGCTATACTCCACACGTAGCGGGATGCAGCGAAAGACAAATCCACGAGCCCACTTGATTAGGTAAGAGATTTTATTTTTCATTCAACAAAAATACGCATTTCGACCACGTCCATGGTCTTGATCACCTGACCCCATCCTGGGTCATACCCCATTTAAATACTGTCATTGTGGTCAAACCTCCCACGTGACACAGTGTTAGACATGGACAAAATATATATACATTTGCTTTGTGAATAATAGACAATGTGCATTTTGTGGACTGCATTTAGTTAAATGTTACACTTCTACTCTCCTTTTAGTATAATGTTGCTCTGCCGCCCTTAGGTTTTGGCATAATAATGTATTGATTGACGCTGTGTGTGGTGTCAAGGGTGAAGTATTTACGTACTTCATCCCTGTTAGGAGCATGCGTGGGTGAAGCTATAGTACCAAATTGCTTGGCCCTGGCATCTTGCTATGTGTGATATGGCATGGAGGTGTGAGGCAGACAAGTTTGATTGCCTGAATTTTCTTGGTACTCACTTCTAACAATGTGGTCCTTCAGAGATTTTGATTTCCTGTACGTAATTTATAGGTTCTTTCTAACATTGAGACCTAATATAAGATCTTCTTTAATAAGGTGCCAGTGCTTTTTAGGTCTCGACTATTCTATCCCGCAGAGACGAGAGTATAGTAGGCAAAACAATCTCTGAAACCATTGCGGATTTAGTACAGTACATGTGGTGCATGTGGCGCACTCGTGTGAAACGCGTGTCCACGTCAAACCCAACAGCCTCGCTCTCACAGGCATGTGAATCTTCCCCAGCATGCGCTCGGCCTCAGGCATTCGGCCTCACTTCTCCTCCCCCCTAATTCACCCCTGCTGATTCACTTTCACGGAAGCGAGGCCGTGCTCTAGCTCATTATGCCGAGAGCTTCACTTTAAAGGGATTCGCTCCCCCGCCCCCCTGCTTCACACTTCAAAGGAATGCGCCCCCCCCCGCAGTGCCGAGAGCATTTCCCGGACGCTTTTAATTTCATTTTGCGCCCGCTTTTCATTTCATTTCGCGGCCGCGGTTTAATTGGTTTTTTTAAAATTTTGTTTCTTATTTTCTCCAATTCCCCAGTTTGGCCCATTTCCTCAAGTTAATAATATTTATCGCTGTCCTGGGAGCCCATTCCCCAGTCGATGCAATGTATCACTGTGCTATGTAGTTCTTGCACATTTTTATTCTCGCTCTACACATTATGGATGGCAGGCAGTGGACACCCCTTTCCACGCTAGTTTATTGATACTAGTGAGCTGATTTTAGTTCGTGCAATAGGTGTCATTACAATGGCACGTCACGCCCTTTCACTGTGCTTCATAGCGCTTTCGCCCGTTGTATCAGGATCCACAGTGACCTGCGCTGTCACGTGCATCTTCCTTGCTAAGATTAATGACAGTTCCTGTATTTCCAAAATCCGACTAGCACACTGGGGGGAAGAGCAAACCCTACCCAGCCCATTCACATCTCTGCCTCGCTCACAGGTACAGGATGTTTTCACAGGGCGCAGCATGTCAAACACCAAAGTAAACTTCAGCCTTGAACACCACGCGGCACCGATCCTTCAAGCGCCTGGAGAGAACTCTCCTTGGGGTGTGGGCTATAAAAGCTGATGTTCATTATTTTGTAACACTTTTTATGTTTTTTTATTTCGTTTTCCACGCAGGGAATGCTAAATAAAAGCAAACAACAAAATGGTACCACATTGCGATGCATATGGGTGCATGTGACGTTGCAGCAGTTGTATTGTTATGATGTATGTGGGCATGTATCTGATTAGGCAAGGAAACACGTTCACAGGATTTTGCTTTTTTCCAATGCTAATTAACACTGGCAAAAAAGCACTGGCAAAACCAACAGGTGAGAGAAGAGACCTATAGGATTTTCCAATGGTGGTTTTAAATTGGGGCCTACATCATCTGTAAGTGTCATTGCAGGTTGACTTTTATCAACTTCACGCAATTATGAATAATTATTTCTATTATTGTTTGATTCGAATACTTCTGTCCATTTTTGGAGACGTGTATCTCATCGTTAAACATAGCCGCCGCCTGTTCCCTTTCTTGTAGCACGTCGGCTGCCATTTTCAATTTGTGAGCTGTGTGTAAATTGTGCAATTTAGTCAACTGGGGAATTCACGTTACTAACCAGTGCCCACTAATTCCTCTTCGTTGACAGCAGTACCACCACAGCATCACTCAGCACCACTACAGCACCACTCAGCACCACCACAGCATCACTCAGCGCCACCCCAGCATCACTCAGCACCACCACAGCATCACTCAGCACCACCACATTATCACTCAGCACCACCACGGCATCACTCAGCACCACCACAGCACCACTCAGCACCACCACAGCATCACTCAGCACCACCACAGCACCACTCAGCACCACCACAGCATCACTCAGCACTACCACAGCACCACTCAGCACCACCACAGCACCACTCAGCACCACCCCAGCATCACTCAGCACCACCACAGCATCACTCAGCACCACCACATTATCACTCAGCACTACCAAAACACCACTCAGCACCACCACAACATCACTCAGCACCACCACAACACCACTCAGCACCACCACAGCACCACTCAGCACCACCACATTATTACTCAGCACCACCACATTATCACTCAGCACCACCACAGCACCACTCAGCACCACCACTGCATCACTCAGCACCACCACAGCACCACTCAGCACCACCACAGCACCACTCAGCACCACCACAGCATCACTCAGCACCACCACAGCACCACTCAGCACCACCACATTATCACTCAGCACCACCACATTATCACTCAGCACCACCACAGCACCACTCAGCACCACCACAGCACCACTCAGCACCACCACATTATCACTCAGCACCACCACATTATCACTCAGCACCACCACAGCACCACTCAGCACCACCACAGCATCACTCAGCACCACCGCAGCATCCCTCAGCACCACCACAGCCCCACTCAGCAGCACCACAGCATCACTCAGCACCACCACTGCACCGCTCAGCACCACCACAGCATCACTCAGCACCACCACAGCACCACTCAGCACCACCACAGCACCACTCAGCACCACCACAGCATCACTCAGCACCACCACAGCACCACTCAGCACGACTACAGCATCACTCACGGCCTCCACAGCATCACTCGTTGCCACCACAACATCACTCTGCGCCATCACAGCATCAATCTGTGCAACAATTCAACAACAACTGGGTCAAATATGTTCTCTCAATGTTTCAAGCTTTATTACAAATGTCACAAAAAGATGTTAATATTTCACTTCTGTTCTTGGATTTTCGTCACAATAAAATACACTAAACATAATCTTCACAAAAATTATTTACAAAAGTTTAAGCTATTGCCATTATAAATTACAATCACTTTTATTTAAGTATTAATTATTTAAAAAAATTCAAAGCCATTTTATTTGTAATATCAATACATCTAAGTCACGTAAATGCAAAACATGTTGCATTACAAATACAATAGGTATCACATTTGCGAAAGTTATAACTATTGGCATTGTAAATGACAAAGCTATTAATTTAGCTATTTTCAAAACCAACACATACATAAAAATATTGTCATTTACAAGACCAATAGCTCAAACTTTCCTAATGCGAGACCTATTGCATTGCAAATGCTTGTTTAAAATAGATCTTACTTCATTATGCTTGGTGTTGTAAGTCAGTATAAATCTATGTGTTTTCAAACTACTTTTCTGATCTCTCTTCGCTGTGTCTTAAATGGTTCACACAATACCTTCCCTCTGTTTAAATTCCTCACTTTCTCTGATTTATCTTATATAGTTTTTGGGGGATAGCCTTTTTGAATAAAACAACTGGTCATTTCTCTCTCCACTGTCTCATACACTTTCAGGCTGCTGTAGGTTCTCCTTGCCCTGTAAAACTCACCGAACTGAATACTCGGGATGAGTGTCATTGGATGAGAGCTCCCTGCATGCAAGATTGTATTTCCTGCTGTGGGTTTACGAAAAATTGTAGTTTCTACTTTTCCCCTCTTGTTGTTATTCTAACATCTAGGAAGTCCATTGTGATTTTACTGTGGTGTCTCACAAATTTCAAATTGAGATCGTTTTTGTTAAGGTCATTGATGAACAAATCAATATTGGTTTCCGTACCCTGCCACAGCATGAAAACATAATCAATAAACTTTACCCATTACAAAATATTCTCTGTCCAAGGTTTCAGGTCAGGGCCACTGAGCACCTGCTCCTTCCACCAGCCAAGATATAAATTAGCATAACTGTGGGCGAAGCAGGTGCCCATAGCCGTCCCTTGTTCTTGTTGGAACATCTCATTTCCAAACACAAAAATATTTTGAGTGAGGCACCACTCCATCATTTCTAGCAGCATTTTATTATGGTTTAAAAATCTAATTGATTTTGTTCTTAAAAAATATTCTGTGGCCCTTAACCCATCAACATGTTGAATACTGGTGTATAGTGTAGCGATATCAAGAGTTAGTAACACCATACTCTTATCCCATTGTACATCATAAATGTGTCTCAAAAAAATCCGTTGAATCTCTTATATATGATGTAAGTGTCCTCACAATCGGATTTAAAAAATAGACAATATATTTGGAGACACTCTCGAATAGACTATTGCACGATGAAATTATAGGCCTCCCTGGCGGATTGTCAATACTCTTGTGCACTTTCGGCATCATTTAAAATACTAGAATGACCGGGTTATCCTGCTTCACAAACATGAACTCATCTCAGCTTAAGAGTTCCTGCTCCTTCCAGCTATCTAGTCTTTCAAAAAATTAATCCTTCACTCTGTCATAGTCCATAATTTGTTTAGAGCACTTGCTGTTGTTTAATTGACTTAATGCTTCAATTTTGTACATATCTCGTCCTCAAAGCATTATATTTCCTCCGTTATCTATGGGTTTCACTAGGACTCCTTTCTCTTTTTGGATTTTATTTATGACTCTCTGGATTTGTACTTCTTTAGGATCTGTCTTCCTTTTTTGATTGTTAATAAAACAAACGGTTCTGTCGGGTGAAAACCATGAGTGATTCATAAAATACTTTTACTGTGGTTGAGGAACCCCCTCTTAAGACAACACAATTCAGAACCTCACAATTACTGACTCGAGGTCTTATTCATTGCATTTTCATATTTATATGAATTAAAGTCATTCAAGTATTTCATGTAATACAGACAAAAGACTCTCAAAGTGAATTTTTGTGCAAAAATAGTGACAGTAGTGAATAGTGCTCAAGTGGTGAAAAAATATATATATGTACAGTGGGAGATACAAATACAATCAATATATACATATATACACAGTTATTCTTTCCAAGGCCAATACTGATGGTTGTCTAGAGATTATCAATGTTTCTTTAAGTTTTTGAAATCCTAGAGGTCAATGGCCTGTTGTGGGATGTCAACGTTTCGACCCTTCTGCGCCTGTGACTAAGGGCGCGGCGGGTCTTTTTCAAGACAGAGGTGTGTTGCACGACAGTCCACTCGAATCGTAGGTCGTATTGAATCGCCTGTGAAGATTGAGGCTCAATGGCCATAAGATCCACTTCCAAATAGTGAAGGGATGAGGTCGCTGGCTCAGAGGTCCAAGGATCTGCTGCGGGTTGTCTTGCTGTTGTTTAATTGACTTAATGCTTCAATGTTGTACATATCTCGCTCTCAAAGCATTATATTTCCTCCGTTGTCTATGGGTTTCACTAGGACTCCTTCTTCTTTTTGGATTTTATTTATGACTCTCTGGATTTGTACTTCTTTAGGATCTGTCTTCCTTTTTTGATTGGCCATGTTGTGATACAATCATGTTAAATCGATACTTACATGTTCAGAAAAAATTTCCAAGTTATGCCTCATCATTCATTACAGTTAGATTAGTTTGTTCCTCTTTGGGAGTATTTGTAGGTCGGGATCCCACGGTTCCTTGGATGCTTTTGTTCTTATGTAGTTTTGACAGTTTTTCGAACAAATTTGTACAGGTCCATTCTACAATTTGCGTAGTTGAACTCATTCTTGTGACAGTATGAGAGACCTAGCTTCAATACTGATTTATATATCAGTAGCAATCCTGCCCTTCTTCTCCAAAAAGCAGGCACCGGCAACAAGGAATCCAAAAAGGTATTTTTATTTGGCAGAAATAGACGCTGGACGAAGTTTTTCGGTGGACACAGCCACCTTGATCACATAGTGTGGATGCCAATTTCTGGCACTTATATACTACTTGGGACTGCTCATCTAAGAGTAAACACTAAAAACATACGGTGCAGTATCTACTGTCTGCAGCAAAAACCACAATTCTTAATATATACAAACTATGCACAATTAATTCAGCTGCTCACTGTGTTATGAATATAATAAACAAAGTCTCAAAAAAATGATGAAATGAAACAGAATGGCACAGAGTGCATAGTGTTACAATTAGTCACTTGGCAAATCATAAAGATACAATTTGTTACACACTCTGCCGTTCTCAATTCCAAGAGAACAAAGCATGGGGCATGTCTAATAGGCTACGATTTGTTTTCATATGTGATCATCAACATTGCCAATGCCTGTATCAATCTATTGGCGCAGCTTAATTCACAAACCCTAGCAGAATTGCAAAATGCGATGTTTACGCGATAGGATGTTGCACAAAATGAAAGTACACAAATTCAGCCCAATTGGGCATACGTTCCACATTTCAATTCATTAACGAGGCAAGACAACTGCTAGAGGCGTGTTCAATTCACGTATTCTTAGGCATGGCATGTGTGTGCAAAAAAGAATGGGACATGTGCACCCAAACTCTAATTGTTCTCTGAATAAGAATTCTAACGTAAACTGTGACAGTAAGTGAAAAGTGTGCTCGAAGCAAACCCAAGTGTACGTGAATTAAACAAACGTGAGCTGCAGATGAAGTCGCTGCATGCGGCTAAAAACAATAGAACTGGGCTGAGAAGAATCGGGAAAAGTTTCTAGGAAGCCATTAGGTAAAGCTATTACAGATGTATATAATATATGCACATATCTACATACGCACACACCCACACACTCATCTATGCAATGGGATACATATATTTTTTCCATGGCATTGAAAATAAATGTGGCCCAATTCCACTTCATTTAGAGCAATGGTACTGATAAACACGTATTCCCACAGTTATTATGGCAAGTCAGTTTTAGTTTATTACCACAGTATAGCAAATATAGGAGAAACTCATTTTAACCTCCTCACAGATTGCATGTATCAATTACGTTACACAGGGGGACAACTTTCTTTTTATTTTTTTATTTTTGGTAAACCTTTATTGTTACGTAAGGCAGTTACAATCACGGGCCTACAACCAACACGGCCGGCCATTAGTTCAGAGACGGTCAAAGCAGATCAATCAAGCCATAAGAATGCAACAGTCCGCCTCCCAAATGCCCCGTTGTAGCTCAGGATAATGTCTGTACCATATTGGTACCAGGATTAAAGAGGTTTCTTTTCAATTTTAGGAAGGAGCAGGATCTGGTGCCGCACAATCAAATAATTCCAAAGCAAGGGGTTATCATAGATCAGGATATTCACAGTCAGGACTACTGCAGGCAGGACGTTGGCGCTAGCGCACATTAATCAGGATAAACAATAAGCTGTACATTTCGCCCATCAATACAGTGTACGCCCGCTGTAACGTAAAACTTTATAACGACATCCACCCTTGTAATTTGAACCATTAGAACGTACGGAGAGCAACCTATTACTCGGTTCCCAGAAAGAGAAGAAGAAGAGGAAAAGTAAAGGGAAAGCTGAGAGAAACAAAAGAGAAAAAAGAGGCCCTAGAAACAGAAAAAGAAAAAAACAGTAATACCCCTCCCCTAACCCCCCACCCTGCACCCCTGCCTACGGCTACGACCTCCCCCTTAGCAGCGTGCCTGTCGCCCAGTGTGTGGAACCCGAAATATAGAAGAGAAAGGAAGAATAAAAGAAAAAGATATATCGGGGGTCCCCAGTACAGGCCCCCGGCTTACAATTATAACAGCGCTGTTGCAAAATATCCAGGACACCAACCGAAACAGGACAGCAGTCACCACGCCAGCTCACCTAGTCACCCAACCTCGATAAGGGCCCCCCCTTTCAGCAGCTGAAGAAGACGATCACCATTTTGCAACCCAGACCCACCCGGCCATAATCAGAGACGTGTCCCAGTCCATTCAATGCATAGCCAAACAATCAAAGTATCAGAAGTACAATAGGCAGGGATGCCCGGAGGAAGGCAGGAAATCTTGCAGTACACCAGGACACGACACACTCCAAAGCCGTTCACAGCCCACGACCATTTCCCGAGCAGCAAGACAAAGTCCGGTTCAGAAAGAGTATGCAGTTCGCTTTGTTTGGGTTGCATGACGATATCAGCCATCGGAGAAAGGGCAACAGATGAGACCCCACAAGCCTCACATTCGATGGAATCCCCGACCACTCCATATACCCATGGACCAGGCGCCATTCCGACGATTCGCTTTGTAACGACCCAGGAGTCCCCACGCACAAACTCTCACTTATCAGCAACATGTAGGGTCGTGTAGAAATACCCATCCGGGTCTCACCAGAGATTGTAGAGGGAGTCACTAAACCAAAGTCACATGGAGAAAATACCGGCATCAGGCTCTCTCGTACTTCCACATGTGCCGGGGTCTGATCGCCATGTTAACCCAATACACACTTTGTGCTGTCAGTACACGGGGGAATATTACAAAAAACAATTTGATGGACAGAATGTAGATCAATGTCTTACATTCACCCCAGTACAAGGATCTGGGCCTAAATCCATCGTTTTTTGCACTCCACACCACCCTGGGTCAGATAATGGCTTTATGCAAATCAGCTCTGACCCTGTGCCCCATGGGAACAGTCCAGTCCGAACTACAACAGCCATATCTTTCCCAGACCGGAATCAAGCATCCGAGGACCGGACCGGTTTCGAGGTAACACCTCTCATCAGCCCGGCTAGCTTGACTCCAGTGGTGTGGAGGCTCTGGGACCCACGTCTGAGCTACCCCAGTACACTCAGGGAGAATATTACAAAAAACAATTTGATGGACAGAATGTAGATCAATGTCTTACATTCACCCCAGTACAAGGATCTGGGCCTAAATCCATCGTTTTTTGCACTCCACACCACCCTGGGTCAGATAATGGCTTTATGCAAATCAGCTCTGACCCTGTGCCCCATGGGAACAGTCCAGTCCGAACTACAACAGCCATATCTTTCCCAGACCGGAATCAAGCATCCGAGGACCGGACCGGTTTCGAGGTAACACCTCTCATCAGCCCGGCTAGCTTGACTCCAGTGGTGTGGAGGCTCTGGGACCCACGTCTGAGCTACCCCAGTACACTCAGGGAGAATATTACAAAAAACAATTTGATGGACAGAATGTAGATCAATGTCTTACATTCACCCCAGTACAAGGATCTGGGCCTAAATCCATCGTTTTTTGCACTCCACACCACCCTGGGTCAGATAATGGCTTTATGCAAATCAGCTCTGACCCTGTGCCCCATGGGAACAGTCCAGTCCGAACTACAACAGCCATATCTTACCCAGACCGGAATCAAGCATCCGAGGACCGGACCGGTTTCGAGGTAACACCTCTCATCAGCCCGGCTAGCTTGACTCCAGTGGTGTGGAGGCTCTGGGACCCACGTCTGAGCTACCCCAGTACACTCAGGGAGAATATTACAAAAAACAATTTGATGGACAGAATGTAGATCAATGTCTTACATTCACCCCAGTACAAGGATCTGGGCCTAAATCCATCGTTTTTTGCACTCCACACCACCCTGGGTCAGATAATGGCTTTATGCAAATCAGCTCTGACCCTGTGCCCCATGGGAACAGTCCAGTCCGAACTACAACAGCCATATCTTTCCCAGACCGGAATCAAGCATCCGAGGACCGGACCGGTTTCGAGGTAACACCTCTCATCAGCCCGGCTAGCTTGACTCCAGTGGTGTGGAGGCTCTGGGACCCACGTCTGAGCTACCCCAGTACACTCAGGGAGAATATTACAAAAAACAATTTGATGGACAGAATGTAGATCAATGTCTTACATTCACCCCAGTACAAGGATCTGGGCCTAAATCCATCGTTTTTTGCACTCCACACCACCCTGGGTCAGATAATGGCTTTATGCAAATCAGCTCTGACCCTGTGCCCCATGGGAACAGTCCAGTCCGAACTACAACAGCCATATCTTTCCCAGACCGGAATCAAGCATCCGAGGACCGGACCGGTTTCGAGGTAACACCTCTCATCAGCCCGGCTAGCTTGACTCCAGTGGTGTGGAGGCTCTGGGACCCACGTCTGAGCTACCCCAGTACACTCAGGGAGAATATTACAAAAAACAATTTGATGGACAGAATGTAGATCAATGTCTTACATTCACCCCAGTACAAGGATCTGGGCCTAAATCCATCGTTTTTTGCACTCCACACCACCCTGGGTCAGATAATGGCTTTATGCAAATCAGCTCTGACCCTGTGCCCCATGGGAACAGTCCAGTCCGAACTACAACAGCCATATCTTTCCCAGACCGGAATCAAGCATCCGAGGACCGGACCGGTTTCGAGGTAACACCTCTCATCAGCCCGGCTAGCTTGACTCCAGTGGTGTGGAGGCTCTGGGACCCACGTCTGAGCTACCCCAGTACACTCAGGGAGAATATTACAAAAAACAATTTGATGGACAGAATGTAGATCAATGTCTTACATTCACCCCAGTACAAGGATCTGGGCCTAAATCCATCGTTTTTTGCACTCCACACCACCCTGGGTCAGATAATGGCTTTATGCAAATCAGCTCTGACCCTGTGCCCCATGGGAACAGTCCAGTCCGAACTACAACAGCCATATCTTTCCCAGACCGGAATACACGGGGGGCATACGATCTCCGCGCTCCGGTTGAAATGTGCGTCGCCATCACTACGGGCGGGTACGGCTCCATGAGGACGATGCTTCCAAACGGGGCTCACGGCATAAGTGCCGCCGGAGCCCACACCAGAGCAGCCATCTTGTGCATCGTCCGAGCGTCCCCCCGGTTGCACACAATGTGGTAGTCATCTCCACTTCACCACCGATGGTCCCATCCATGCCACCCAGTGCATCCGAGCGATGCCAAATCGCCATGTATCAACCGGCTCCGATCACATGAAGTGCGGGATACAGTCAGCTGTAAGCGGGTCGCGCGAAGCTCCATCAGGGAGACAAAGAGCGGCGTCGCTTGTCATTGTTCCGCAAGGCAGCAATCGGGGGAGGGGGGGTCCGTCCGGCATGGGGGAACGGCACGCAGCAGCGAAAGCTAGGTTCACGTTCGGGGCAGGGCAGAGCGCCTCGGCGGGCGACCGGCATTTTCCGGGTCTTTCTGGCCGTTGTTATTCCACTAGCGGCCGGCAGCAGTATCACGCGAGGTCCCGGCTCCGGGACTCGCATAGGCCACACCGACCGGGAGGACATATCTCCGTCCCCAGAGCTCGGAGAGCCTCCGGAGTCACTCTCGGCGGTTCAGGTCCCTCTCCGACGTCCGAGAATATATCGGCAGCGCCGCCTCGACAGCTGGATCCGGCAGTAGGGGGAGAAGGTCGACGGAGCCGGGAGCCCGGGCGACCATCTTGGTCGCCGACCTGGCTCCGCCCCCCGGGGACAACTTTCTTGATAGTTACAGTAACTACTCAATGTGATGTTACCCTTGCTGTTCAAATGTTATCCCGTGCATCCTTGTTTCTGTTAAATACCTTCTGTTAAAACAAACACATACACAAAAATACCATGAGTTAAACAATATATTCAGATACACTGTGTATATATGAAATTATCGTAATTGTTGAAGGATGGGAGGGCCTTCGACTCTCATGGGTCATGGCGCTTCCCCACACTCAGTAACCTGGGGGACGCTTCTCTCCAGTGCCCACGTGTCATACTGCAGGGAAATAACAGACATTTTTCTCCAAAATACATGGCAGTAGTTCTGTGAGTTGTTAAATTTTAATGCTCTTTGTCATGGCGTCAGTTATTTTGCCACTGTGGGTGAACAGTTTCCTCTTCAAACGTTTTCGCTGGTTTCAGCTTCTTCAGGGAGGAATTGGTATAGCCCATCAGAAAACATGTTCCAGGTGAGAATAATGAGAGTGAGTGGTCTGCAGTGACGTGTTTACCTATACAATGCTCCTGTGTATAGTCTTTCTTCTAGCTCATGCTCCTGTACATAGTTTTTCTTCTATCATAGTTCTAGCACATTATGGTAGTTCAAGTCATCTTTTCAGTTTTCCTTGCATGTGGAGCACCTGCGTTGAGGGGGCATTATTTACCTTTTTGTTTTGAAAACATATGGGGCCTCATTTATGAAAAGTGACGCATCGCTGCGTGAAAACAGCGATACGTCACTTTTCACTGCACACTCCTTGCGACGCCAATGATGCGTCATATTTAATGTATGACGCATCATGTCGCAAGGACTTACAGATACGTCAGTATTTCTGACGCATCTGTAAGCGCAAAAGTGACGCATTGCTGGAGTGTGTCACAAAAGTGATGCAACTCCAGCAATGTGTCCTTTCACATGGGGAAAGCCCCATGTGAAAGGGCTTGCGTCAGTCTTACGCCTGCTGTGAGGCAGGCGCAAGATTTTGACGCAACCGCATCCTAAAAGTGACGCAGTGAAATCCCATAGATTTCACTGCGTCACTATTACGAGGCTTTTTGCGAGGGAACGCCCCCTTTGCATACATTATACCTGACGCAGGCATAATGTGGCGCAGGGGTTTAAAAAGTGACGCATCTACCTAGATGCGTCTGTTTTTAAATATGGCGCAACAAGGCGCATGTTTTACGCCGCCGATGCGTCACAAAAAGTGACGCATCCGCAGCGCAAAACTGACGCAAGACCTCATAAATGAGGCCCATGGTATCTACCTTGCGATGGTACCAGCTTTACCTTATAATGCATATTGCATGTTTGCAAAAATAGAAAAGAAAGAAATAAAACATTGCAGGCCTGCCACTAATTGTTACTTCATTGTATTGCTGCTTGCTTAAGGGTGACTGAAGCCAGGGTTGCAAGGTCAATGCCAGGGGCAAAAAAGGGTAAGGCAGGGGTAGTAGAACGTAACTATAAAGCAAATTCTCTCAAAATCGGGCTTGGGATTAAAAGAACTTTTGTGAACGAAAAGTGTACTTTCATTATGAACATTTACCCGAGTTAAAATTACATTAGTACTGTGCTTTTCTTTGTTTTTCTTATGGCACCGGCCTCCACAGACATATATCCTTGATCCTATCTTGCCTTCATGTTTCAGATGCGTTCCTTTTGTTTGGGAACAAGAAGCATGGGTCACCAAGAACATTCAAAAATTGTTAATTTAAACCCTCACTGAGGGAAAGAAAACATTGACCTGGTGTGAACTTCTGCCTGACTTACACCTTTACGGTCCCTGAAATCATGCTTAGTGGTAGCTGACGAACGCAGATTCTTAATACAAAAGTGCTTTTTGAAAACACAAATAATAACAAACACATGGCAAATGAGGCTGCGCCCCATATGAACTTCCTAAACATTGCATTCATTGATGAAATTAGTGCTGTCTTTGAAGTTTAATTCACATTCTACCCGTGTCATCCACCCCCAGCCAACTGTCTTGTGAAACCGATGAGATGGGATTAAGTAGCATGTTTACTCATTTCAGGTTTCAGCAGTAATTTTGGAAACGATGCCAGATGACTATGGGCATGAACGGGGTTGGCATCATCTCCCAAGTTGGTGAGAGACGAGTTAATATGTGGCGTTGCAGTTTAACATCTGTGTGGCATATCAGAGGTAACCGTCTGGTTTGAACTGCTTTCTATCGAAAGGAAAGGAAGAGCTTGTAAAGGAAGAGGATAGAGTCAAAAGTGTTTAAAGTCATGCCAAGCGCCTTGTAGAGAGTTTCCTTCTGCTTTCCACTTGCAACGGTTTGCATGGACCACATGTGTGCTGCTGCGAGGTTCGGAGGATTAGCCTTGCTGCAGCTTCGTCTGCTTTGCATCCATCTACAATAATGAAGCAAACATCCATTCTATATGTGCTTGACGGTCAAAGTATCCAAAAGTAATGGAGGTACATTCACTGAAGATTTGAGAATGCAGATCCACCGAGCGACCTGGGGCGCAGTAAATGGCATTACTCTATATATCACAAGACTCCTGATGACATCAAAAGGTTCTTCCCTTCTTCCGTAGTGGGCCACAAAGTGATTGAATGGAGTGCACACAGTGCAAGGAGCTCAAGGCTAGAATAGGTTAGTCAATTGTGATTGCCCATTACTGAGACTTTTGTAAGCACTACACCCATCACCCTTTGTTGGTTTTTTCAACTTTTATTTATTGGCATTTCTCAAAAACAATACAACCGAAAATATACAACAACCTATAGTTTCGGGACAGAAATTGTAAATGATTGAATCGAGAGCCAGTGGATGTAATTTACGATGTGCCATTTCTCCTACCTCTCTTAGATTTGCTGGGATACTGAACCCCTCCGAGTCCATGGGGCACAGTTAGGTCCCACTACATGTATATAAATATGTATGAGTGTGTGTGCAAGATGAATGTTTGGTTGTGTCACAGTAAGGTGCTTTATCACGTTTTGATGCATGAGAACTACCACTCTTTGTGCATGAAAACAATCACGTTTTTACATAGAAAAACGTCCTGTTGAGGACCACGGGAAATGTAATCACGTTTTCCACGTGCAATCCGAAAAATATGTGCTATGTGTGCTATGTTTGGGGGTAACACCCCTTGACTTTTCAAGTTGTCTTTTGTTTTACAGGAACCACGTGTTTGGAATAAATACGTGGGTATTATTGCATGCACTAATTACAGATTGCAGCATTTATTTAATTAAAAATAACTCATTGCAGAGCTAAGGAGTGGCGAACACAGGGCTGGTCCCTGTGTAGTCCCGAAGAAGTGCTTGGGGTATGCACGAAACATGTTGACATGAGTTGATAGGTACACCTTAACACATTACGTTTAGGGTCCCCTATTTTTCCACCCCATTTTTAATATTACCACCTAGAGGCAAGAATAAAGTCTATTGAAAACCTACTGGGCAGGTATTTTTAAACACATCACTTAGTCCACTCCACTATCACACCCGCACCACACATAGTCAATTATAAGTGCTCCTACGTAATTCGCAAGTCGCAGCACGCCCCAGCCCGTAGAGGACTGGGATGGCCCCAATGATGAAGCATGTCACCACGGGGCAACCCTGGTGAGTGAGGGGACACCTAGAAAAAGAGCAATTTCTCCTTTTCTATCTACTATACCATCCAGACCAACCCCATTGAGTGTTGGGAATGGATTTATAGTGACCGGCTAGGCTCTCAGGTATCTGGTAAAAGAGACCTTATGTTGAATCGAGAGCTGGCAGGGTCTCTAGCACAGGGTGGCAACTTTTGTAAGGCCGAATGGGCAGTCAAACCTTGAAGGTGCCTGTCCGCCAAGACCAGTCCTGTGCAAATCCATGTAGAGGTGATGGGAAGAGGTTCTGGCTGTATATATCTAAGAAAACTTATAGGGAGGCAAGGGTAATGGGATGGGGGGTAATGTGGGTGGGGAGGAGAGGATTATAAGATCTGTTGGGGAGTGGTACACACAGAGCAACACACAGGCAATGTGGCCCGCTCCATATGTATGACCTGATGTCCACCTCTATACCCCACAGGAGCGTACGGGAGACTCTCATGGGTAACATGCTGAAGATGTTGTTTGACCTGGTTGCCACTGTCATCTTCACTGTTTGTACTTTGTCCCAGAGGAAGAGGTTCAGGTGTTGCCAATTAAGAAAATCAATTTTGGACTGTCCATAAAGGGGGGGAGGGGATTATCCTCTCCAATCCATTGGAGACTGCTATTCATTCGAATGCCAAGATACTGGAGTCACCTTGATACCCGTCTCATGTCCCGGCCACTAAGGCATGCCCTAGTGGTCCCCATGGGCACCAGGAGTGCCTTGCACGTTGCCCAATTAATTTAATTTCCTAAGGTGCCTGGGAAGCATTCTATGATGGACATGGGCGCTGTTATCAACCGATGGGAGAGGAGGAAGTAGAATATTGTCCAAGTACAATAATGCCTTTACTGTGGTATCTCCAATTGCGATGCTAACCATCGCTGCCAAATGGCATATAGCCATTGACAAGAGCTCCAGTGCCCGAAGGAACAAGACAGGGGAGAATGGGCACCTTACCGCGTGCCCCTATGGGTTCAAAACATGGGTGAGTCGTATAGGAATCAGACCTTACAAAATAAAGTAATCTCCTAAGCCCATTTTGGCCACCACTTGATAGAGATCGGGCTACCCGACCCAGTCAAATGCCTTCTCGGCAATGTGGGAGCGAGCCAGATTCTCTTCCGAATTGTCTTTCACGTGCCACACCACATGGCCAAGCGTGTGGAGATGGTCACATGATGTGCAACCCAGAGCAAGCTGAGGGATAACCCTTCCCAGCTGCGTTGCCCGAATTTTGGCATTGATCAAGGAGATCAGGCTGTAACTGGCACACTGCAGGGGGTCCTTGCCTTCCTTAGGGAGGACAGTAATAGTGGCCTTGTTGGAGATCATTCCTAGCGAGCCTTGTGTTATGGCCACAGTATATGCTTGGGCCAATGGGGGGAGAAGCAGGTGTTTGCTCATTTTGTAAAACTCTTTGGGGAACCTGCCTTCTGGAGACTTTCAGGTGGGTAGCGCCAATATGGCCTCCCTTACTTCGTTCTTTGGAATATGGCCTCTAGGTATGTGCACCCCTCCACCGTAAAGTTGGAGTGGCTCGCAGAGGTACAGTTCCGAACAACGTTACGCAAACCGTTCCACTATTACCTGAGAGTGAGTCGAGGAACACCTGTGTCATCCCAGATAGCCAGGTTCACCATCTGCGACTCATGCTGGCACAGCTGTGCTGCCTGCAGTATGCCAGCTTTTTTGCCCTGATCATATTCACGCCATTTCAGTTTAACCAATGCTTTTCTGGCTGCAGCAATAAAGAAGGCGTATAGGCGTGATTCGGCCATCTCTAGTTTCCGGTGGTTGGCCACTGTCTGGGGTGCTGTGTATCTAAGGTGGAGGGCCTTCACCTCATTCTCCCCAGCCCGGAGCACTGCCAGAGCCTGGAGTTTAGCAATAGCTGAGTCTCGCACCAGGGACCCTTTCAGGGATCACCTTCCCAGCTGCCCAAAGGGTTCTGAGGGATGTGACCGGACCGTTGTTGTCCACCAGGTAAGTACGAATGTGACTGTGGAGCGTCTCTTTGCTTTCAGGAAGAGTGTAAGCAAAGGCCTGCATCTTCCAGGGGGCCAGAGTAAGAGTGAGCAGGCCCAAGTCAATGTCTAGGTGCACCATGCCATTTCCACACTGGCTGCCTCCCAGATTGTGCATCCAGTGACTAATGAAAGAAGTGAGTGCTGGAGTAGGATGTAGTCAATACTCGATTGAATAAAACGAGGAGAGGAAAGGAAGGTGTGTTTCCTTGACTCTAGGGTGCAGTAGACGCCTCAAGTTCTCTAGAACATTGACTGACAGATGGTTGTTCAAGGCAGTCCTATCCAGTCCTTTGTGGTAGGATGGCCCACCTATGGGGTCCAGAATTGGGTCCGGAGCGAAATTACAGTCACCACCCAAAACTAAGGGGGTATGGTCGAAGATCAGGAGCATCCACGAAACGCCAGTAAGGAAGCGGTTGTTCTTTGCATTGAGGCATAAACGGAGCTGAGACCCAGAGATCTGTCAGGGAAGCATAATTTCACTAAGACCCAAGGAACGTTCATGTCTGTCCAAGCCTTGAGTACCCCGCAGAAGAGGGTGCCCAGAAAAGAATGGCCACCTGACATTTCTTTGAGCCGCTGCGAGAGTGCAAAGGTGCCCCTAAAGTCCCCACCTGGTGGCTGCTACTGTTGACAGTGCCCACAAAGTCATGTTTAACTTTCACGGACTATTCAGGTGTCATGTGCATTTCCCTTTGTAAGGCTATGGCATCTGTTTGACTGCAAGTAGTGCAGAACTTTCTTCGATTTGAGGTAGTGAGACATGCCATTAACATTCAGTGTGGCTATCATGAGTGACGTGGACATCTTCTGACAGGTGTTTTAAAGGATGAGGTGTATACATGGGAGCTCATATGTATATGTGCGAAGATATGAGGTTGATCAGTGGAGCCACGTGGTAGGACAGGTAGGGTGTGGAGGTAAGGTTGTGCGACTGAGGGCAAGGGCGAGTACAGGGAGAAGAAAGAGTGATAGAAGAAAGTGTGGGATCGGTAAAGGGGGCAATGGGGGATCTCCTGTGGTATTTCGAGCTACGACCTGCACCCAACACCGCTCACTACCCTGTGGGCCCTATTTCAATAGAAGGCAAGATTCACCCGTACAAGAGAGGACCATCTGATCTGGGTCATCATGAGTTGGGCTCAGGGAGTGGTGTGTTCCAGTCAAATGGCCAGTGGCCACATATTGATGGAATGTGGAGGCAGCATAGCTGGAGAGAAAGAGAAGGCCGGGTACCAAAGAAGTCCGCGGGGCAGCTAAGGTCACGGGGGAAGCCCATCTGAGGGAGGAAGATAATACGGATGAGCATTACCTTTGCACAAGGAAGTGGTAGTGTTCTAAACATTGCAACAGTGGTATAACAACAGAGTAACTGCATACATTTGAAATCAGGAATGGGTCCTCCGCCATTGTAACACTAGCCCCCATCCGCCCCAGATGGCCAAGGCTTATGACATCAGTGTTCTCAGGTACAGCCAAGGAGCATAACTACCAGATGGTCTACAAAATTAAGGCTCAGCCTTTGAAAAAAGGGGAGTCTCACATCATGAGCTGCGAAAGTATCTGATGGAAACCATCAAGGAGCAAGGTCAATATCCGTCCAAGCAATGGAGGATTGCTTTAAGGATGAGGGGGATTTATCTCTATATCCATTTCTGCTTTGGACCTCTACTACTTGTTAAAGGCCTGCCTCATCCAATTCCCAGAGCCATGATGCTGGGGAATGGTGGTTATGTCTACATAATCTGGGCAGGTACCCGACCATCCTAACCGTGGTCAGAACCTTGAGAACATCCAATGGGTTCTGCTTGTCCATTGAGGAGGCCTTGAGGCCATGCAGAAAGGAGTCTATATCACCGGGTTCAGTGAAGTCACTGTTCAGTCCTTTGTAGGTGACACGCATACAGGCCGGTCGAGAAGGTATTTAAGGTCCAGGTGCCAGAGTCTAGTCCTTCGGTGAGAAACTTCTTGCACTTAACAATCAGTAGCGTAGCTAGGCCTTATACCACCAATGGCGGCCCCTGTGTTTGCCGCCCGTGGCGGCCAAATGTAAGAGCGGGGGAGGCCACTGCCCCAAAACTTGTTGCGCCCGGGACAGACTGCCCCCCCTTGCTACGCCACTGTTAACATTGGTTAGTGCACGGTCATGGGGAGTAATCTGCTGAGATGGAAATAAGGTTGACCATCGAAGAGTAGCAGGGCCGGGGTTGTTTTGCTACTAGGATGATGGTTGTAGTCTGTTGGTGCTGAAGAAGACATGCAATGTGACCGCATGGGGCAGTTGGCTGGAAAATGTACAGCGGAACTGAATCCTGTGTGCTGTCTGGAATTGCAAGGGTTTAGGAAGGTGAAACGATAACAGTTGAGGCAGGAAAGTTCAGAGGAAGGTTAATATGTTTTCCCCTTTTTCTTCACTAAGGGGTCTAAAAATGCAGCTATTTTCCTGTCTTGATCTATCTTCCAAGTCTGTGGCCTTTTGTAGTAAGAAGTCTATGTCCTTTCCCCAGTCTGGCAGTGCAGTGTATTGGGTTTCGATTTGCTCTACCCGGCAGTTGAAGTATCAAGGGAGAATGGAAGGTATTCACATCCTAGCACAGGGATTTGACTTCCATGGTGAGCTCCAATATTTTGCCGTCCATGGCAGAGAAGGTGGTTCCAATTACCGAAAACTCCTTGAATAGGGCTTCCATGCAATGGCTCAGACAATTGTACGGTTGTGACAAGCTACCGCTTCCGAAAAGAGCAGTTGGCGGCCGCCGGCCTGTTCTTCGTCATCTAGAAGGTAGTTAATGAAAGCAGTTGGCGTCCTATGGTGATAGTGAAAAGGTAGGTTGGCCCCTCCTCTAGGGTCCCAACAGTCGCCATTGCCCCCTCAGGGGGTTGGGAGTGTAGGTGAAGGAGGAAGAAGAGACTTGGCCTGTAAAGACCTACTCACTTATTGCTACTTCCGTTTATCCTGTCAGTGGTGCAGGCACCTCTGCTCGGGATAAGGCCCATTTTAGATGGAGAGCCTTTGAAAGTCCTCTGCTCATAATGCCCAAGGGGGACTAGGCCCAGAATCCAGCATCCTCACCCTGATGGTGTGGTCTGGGCCTCCCGGTGTCTCCATGATGGTGCGGGCCATTGACTAGACCCCTAGCATCCAATGGTCAAAACAGCATCCTCAGTGAAACGAGTGGATCAATCCGGAGCACCAGGGGGCAGAAGAGCACTCCTCTATGGCTTTGCACTCTCCGCACTCCCAGCACAATCGTGGGCAACAGCTGGCTCCCGACGAGGAGATGTCGAGGGCTAGGCCACATCCAAGGCATTGCATATGTGGCATGGACAGGACCTGCGGAGGTCTGCAGACAGGCCCGTTGTGGGGGGATCCAAGTGGCTGTCCTTCTGGTGTGAGCACAGCCCCAGTGTGAGATGGAGCCACTTCTGGCCCCTATGAATGAGGGAGATCACTGCCTGGGCTCCGTAGTCCACCTGAGCCCTCTGCAGGACTACCTACCACTGGCAGCCCGCTGCAGTATCTGCACCATGGCCGATTCTCCCAAGGTGTGCTGTGGCAGCCAGATGCGGTTCCTGGAGGGACCCTGGCATCTAAGACATCACCCTCTCTTCTAGTGAATGGCATCCGATCCTCGTGGCATCAGCAGGTGCCCTGGGTAAGCAGTACTGCACTGGAGCATCAGCAGGGCGTGGCCATCTTGGTCAACACCTAGCTCCACCTCCAACCTTTCATTGTTTTAATGTTGTTTTAATAATCCAAGACCTGCCAACGTCAACATGAAATGCTCCTTGTGAGGAGGGGTGGGTCTTGGAGGGGGCGGAGCATCTTACCAAGAAGTATCTAAGAGGCACTTTTACCTTGAACCAGCTCCAGCTTACTGAGACTTTTCGACATCCTGTGATGTGGTGGTGTCCCAGAGTGATGTGGTGGTGTCCCTGAGTGATGTGGAGGTGTCCCTGAGTGATGTGGTAGTGTCCCTGAGTGATGTGGTGGTGTCCCCGAGTGATGTGGTGGTGTCCCTGAGTGATGTGGTGGTGTCCCTGAGTGATGTGGTGGTGTTCCTGAGTGATGTCGTGGTGTCCCTGAGTGATGTGGCGGTGCCCCTGAGTGTTGTGGTGGTGTCCCTGAGTGATGTGGTGGTGTCCCCGAGTGATGCGGTGGTGTCCCCGAGTGATGTGGTGGTGTCCCCGAGTGATGTGGTGGTGTTCCTGAGTGATGTGGTAGTGTTCCTGAGTGATGTGGTGGTGTCCCTGAGTGATGTGGTAGTGCCCCTGAGTGATGTGGTGGTGTTCCAGAGGGATGTGGTGGTGTCCCCGAGTGATGTGGTGGTGTCCCTGAGTGATGTGGTGGTGTCCCCGAGTGATGTGGTGGTGTCCCTGAGTGATGTGGTGGTGCCCCTGAGTGATGTGGTGGGGCCCCTGAGTGATGTAGTGGTGCCCCTGAGTGATGTGGTGTTGTCCCTGAGTGATGTGGTGGTGTCCCCGATTGATGTGGTGGTGTCCCCAAGTGATGTGGTGGGGTCCCTGAGTGATGTGGTGGTGTCCCTGAATGATTTGGTGGTGTTCCTGAGTGATGTGGTGGTGTCCCTGAGTGATGTGATGGTGTCCCTGAGTGATGTGGTAGTGTCCCTGAGTGATGTGGTGGTGTTCCTGAGTGATGTTGTGGTGTCCCTGAGTGATGTGGCGGTGCCCCTGAGTGTTGTGGTGGTGTCCCTGAGTGATGTGGTGGTGTCCCCGAGTGATGCGGTGGTGTCCCCGAGTGATGTGGTGGTGTCCCCGAGTGATGTGGTGGTGTTCCTGAGTGATGTGGTTGTGTTCCTGAGTGATGTGGTGGTGTCCCTGAGTGATGTGGTAGTGCCCCTGAGTGATGTGGTGGTGTTCCAGAGGGATGTGGTGGTGTCCCCGAGTGATGTGGTGATGTCCCTGAGTGATGTGGTGGTGTCCCCGAGTGATGTGGTGGTGTCCCTGAGTGATGTGGTGGTGCCCCTGAGTGATGTGGTGGTGTCCCCGAGTGATGTGGTGGTGTCCCTGAGTGATGTGGTGGTGTCCCCGAGTGATGTGGTGGTGTCCCTGAGTGATGTGGTGGTGCCCCTGAGTGATGTGGTGGGGCCCCTGAGTGATGTAGTGGTGCCCCTGAGTGATGTGGTGTTGTCCCTGAGTGATGTGGTGGTGTCCCCGATTGATGTGGTGGTGTCCCCAAGTGATGTGGTGGTGTCCCTGAGTGATGTGGTGGTGTCCCTGAATGATTTGGTGGTGTTCCTGAGTGATGTGGTGGTGTCCCTGAGTGATGTGATGGTGTCCCTGAGTGATGTGGTGGTGCCCCTGAGTGGTGCCCCTGAGTGATGTGGTGGTGTCCCTGAGGGATGTGGTGGTGTCCCTGAGTGATGTGGTAGTGTCCCCGAGTGATGTGGTGGTGTCCCTGAGTGATGTGGAGGTGCCCCTGATTGATGTGGTGGTGTTCCTGAGTGATGTGGTGGTGTCCCCGCATGATGTGGTGGTGTCCCCGCGTGATGTGGTGGTGTCCCCGAGTGATGTTGTGGTGTCCCCGAGTGAAGTGGTGGTGTCCCTGAGTGTTGTGGTGGTGTCCCTGAGTGATGTGCAGTGCGCCAGGTTACGCGTATTCTAGTCAGGTGGCTATATATGTGCCACAAGCTAAGTGCATACGGGCAACAACAGGTGTGCAATTCTCAAGGCAACTGTGGAAGCAACTAGTCCAGCGTGAAATGTCACAAAACAGGGAGGACCACACCCACACACGATACATGCATGATGCTTGCTGGAGCAAAGTGCACGCTCATCAGTAAACAACACAAGTGATGATGAAAAGCTTAAACAAGTGAAGAGCGCGCACCGAACAGTACGTGGGAAAAGAGACTCAAGAGGGCGTTCATACCTCGGAATGTATCGCTATCAGCTAGTTATCCGGCGTGTGATGGAACATCAGGAATGTAGGAAACAGCCTAATGCGGTGAGGCTTCCGCAGTCAGCATGACTCCCAGGCAAAGTACAGGGCATGAAAAAGAGACATGTATACAGCAATGCACACGAAAAGAACGCATCGGAGAGCGATGTAAGGATATTGTGCCTGCACCCAAGATTACTGTGGTGTTGGCATGTTTGAAAATCAGAAACCTTCGTGCGGAATGCAACAAAGTAATATGCTAGTCAGGATGAAGGAGAGAAAAAGTGTGGGGGCGGGGGAAGGGGAGTGGTGCAGCAGCACAGAGACTAAAGCTAAAAATAAAAAAAAGCTCTTGCCATTGCGTGGTGCTGGAGCGCATTCCTTTGAAGTCTGATGGGGGGGCGGGGGAGCGACTTCCTTTGAAGTCTGATGCCGATGCTCAGACAAATGGTGGTGTGCGAGAGGCTTCCTTTCAAGTCTGATGGAGGGGGCACAAATGGTGGTGTGTTATGTGGCTGGCTCTGTGCACACGCATAGATCACATGAACTGTATGCGATCCGCAGCCGTTTTGGTAGACATTTCTTTTCTGCTTACTATAATCTTGCCGGAGCAATGCCCAAGCGCATTGGCTCAGGCGAGACCTAATGACCTCAAGATGAACAAGCTGGATCAAGGAAGGCCATTGATTAAGAAGAAAGCAAATGAGAGTGACAATATAGCCATCCAATGGTAAGCAATGGGCGGGATGTAATTCACTGTAAGTTCTTGATAAACCTGCAATTGCTCTTTCACAACCAGAAAGCTTGTGCTGTTTGGTAGGTGAGACCCACAAAGAAAAGAAGCTCTTAGAAGCCTGCTTACTGCCTGTTTCTGCCACTGCCTTCACGGACCCTAAACCCAGTAAGGGCAATGCTTGGTAAGCTGCCATCACTGACTACTCTACTTAGATGTTCATGTCAGAAATACCCTGAAATCTGTAGTTTATCTCTAAGTTGACAATGTATGGGAAATTAGTTAGGGGACCAAAGAAGTTCTATAAAAATGCTAATAGTATGGATGGGTAAGGAATACGCCCCCTACCTCTACCGTAATTAATCAGGCAGCTGGAAATGGAAGAGAATTTTAATTATGTCTGCATTATGCACATTTAAAAAAGAATCATCAGTACACCTGATGCACAGCATGGAAAACTGAGTTATACTTGATGCACAGCATGGAAGCAACAATGTTATCAATGCTATATTGTACCAATAATTTACTAGTTCTAATGCAACAGTGCAGCTATATCAATTCTTTTTACAGGTCCTATGAAACATAGATACACAAACTGTGTGCTTCTGTTGACACAATGGCTGAACATTAGCAGGAGCTTTGAGTGTCTATGGGCGTAAAAATCCCCCATTGCAGCAATGCATTGCATGCAGTCCCAAGTATTCCCTGATCAGGACGTTCCTGCAGCAGTCTCAGTGATGAAGCAATCTATAGTGCACCACCCCTGATTCCCAATGGATGCAGAGTCTGGATGAGGCAGGAAGACTTCTTGGCACTAACATGACTAACACCTTTTCACGACCTCTGGCCTTGTAAAGGACAGGGTCACCAGAATACTGAAGGCCTGATTCACGAACGTGGATACTGAAAACTGACGTATGTGTGTAAAAAGTAATAAATCACACAAGCTTGACTTAGTAGTGTTTCCCAAATTGTGAAGCATTCCAGGTACACTTCTGGAAGGGCCTTCTGCAACCTCTACAAAATCGAAATAACTTCCTCAGAAGAAACAGTTTGTAACGTTTCGGGGGGTATCGCAAACCATTTGCATTGTACCTAATTTCAAAAGAGGGCAGTGCAAAGATGTTGACGTCATTTGTTTTCCTGAATGTACTGATTTTCAGTATTTGCCTAATCTTACACATGCAAGACCTCGAAGCAGCAGAGACTTCACACACGCAGAGTTATGCTCGATGGGCATTGGCCAAGAAAGTAAATCCTCAATGTCTGTGTCATGTGCTCAGACTAGAGGGCGTCACATGTAGGCGTAAATATCCGTAATGTTTAGGTCAGTGGTTCCCAAACTTTTTTAACCCGTGGCTCCCTTGACCTAATTGGCAGTTGGCCATGGCTCCCCACCTTTTTTTTTTTTTACCAGTGGGCAGATCGGGGAGATGTAAGCAAGACCTTGGGAATACTTCCTGTTGGCTTCCTTAAATTAATTGGGATGCATTCAAGGTATCAGGGATAAAAAGGATAGCAGCTGCTAGCTAGCTATTCACAAACTACCAGCAGACCATTAGTCATTCTCAGAGGTGTTGTAAGCACATCAAGTAGTAAGCGTCCTTCCTCCACTCTTTCTTGCACTTTTTCTGTTGTTTCCCCCTCATTTCAAGCTCCCCCTTCACACTCCTCCTGTGTCTTTCCTCCGTTTTTTACCCTCATGTCAATCTCCCCCTTTCACTCTCCTGTGTCCTCTGTATCATTCCTCCTCTCGTTCTTGCACTTTTTCTGTCGTTTCCCCCTCATTTCAAGCTTCCCCTTCACTCTGATTCTGTCTTTCCTCCGTTTTTTTACCTTTATCTCTGCTATATATAGTTTTCTCTAGTATCTTTCTTGCATTTATCTCTTTTTATTCTGTGACATATCCCAAATACACGCAGTACAATTTTTTCATTTGCACTCCTGACAATATGACGTTTGCTGGTCTACATACAACATTGAAGGCCCTTCGAATAAAACAGAATTATATAATCCTTCCTCTGCTAAAATGAGATGTGTCGACTTAAATAATAGCAGCCAGGCGATTCATAATGTCTTTGACCCCTGATTGATTCCGGTCTCCCCGTGTAGGAAAAGAAAGAAAATGAGGCTTGACTTGTTGGAAATAAAGCCTGTGCGTGGCGTTTGTGTGTTTATTTATGCATCAGTGTGCGTGTGATCATGTGTTTTCTTTGTTTTTATAGCGCACTATTACTCTGGTGCTTCTGACATTGCTGCATAGGGGGGCTAAACGCGGCCAGACCCTATCTTTCCAACATCGTGCGCGGCGCCCCTGGCTACTGATAACGGCGCACCAGGGCGCCGCGGCGCACACTTTGGGAACCACAGGTGTAGGTGTAAACAACACATCCATGGACGTCATTTAGAGGTCGCCAGAGATTACAGCTGCGACCCCTGGCTTGCCCCTATCGATCCCTGGCACTGCTTTTGCGACCCCTGGCCTCCAATATGGCAAAATCAGTGCCTGGAACATAGTGGCAGCTCTTTCTAATGGACGCTGGTTGGAGCTCCACTTGCCTGGTTTCTGTCCATTTTTGTATTATACAAATAGTGAATAATATTATTCCCCTATTAGTGTAATCAAAATGGAGTACATTAGCTGAATTATGACTCTGGAAGCTAAGGTAAGTAAAACATGCTGTTAAATGTATGTCGTATGCATGCTTGTGGGTATGTGTGTTTATGTACCTGAGAGTGTGTGAATGTGTTAGTAAGTGTAAGCATGTGTGTGTGAGTCAAAGCCTCCCCCCCTTCCAATCTGCGGCCACCGAAGTCATCTGCGGCGTTCCTCAAGGATCCTCGCTCAGCCCCACCCTCTTCAACGTCTACATGAGCCCTCTCGCAGCCATCGCACGCCAACACAACCTAAACATCATCTCCTACGCGGACGACACCCAGCTGATCCTCTCCCTCACCAACGACCCCGCCACCGCCAGAGCCAGCCTCCAGGAAGGAATGAAAGACGTCGCGGAATGGATGAAGCTCAGCCGCCTGAAACTGAACTCAGACAAGGTGTAAGTCCTCGTCCTGGGACCAGCCCCCTCTGCCTAGGACGACTCCTGCTGGCCCTCTGCACTGGGCACCGCCCCCATGCCCACGGACCATGCACGCAACCTGGGCATCATCCAGGGTTCATCCCTCACGATGACCAAGCAAGTTAACGCCGTCTTGTCATCCTGTTTCTACACCGTGCGCATGCTCCGAAAGATCTTCTGGTGGATCCCCACCGAAACCAGGAAGACGGTCACCCAGGCCCTCGTGACAAGCCGACTGGACTACGGGAATACCCTCTACGCTGGAACCACATCCAAACTCCAGAAAAGACTCCAGCGCATACAGAACGCTTCTGCATGACTCATCCTGGACTTCCCTCGTCACAGCCACATCTCTGCCCATCTGAAAGACCTGCACTGGCTCCCCGACAGCAAGAGGATCACATTCAGACTCCTCACCCACGCACACAAGGCTCTCCACGACATGGGCCCCAAATACCTCAACAGCCGCCTCACATTCTACACACCCACCCGCCAGCTCCGATCCGCCAGCCTCGCCCTTGCCACCGTCCCACGAATTTGCAAATCAACCGCCGAAGGAAGATCCTTCTCCTACATGGCGGCCAAGACATGGAACTCCCTCCCCACCCACCTATGGCTGACCCAGGACCATCTCTCCTTCAGGAAACAACTCAAGACCTGGCTGTTCGAGCAGTAGCGACTCCCCCCCCCCCTCCCAGCGCCTTGAGACCCTAGCGGGTGAGCAGCACACTTTACAAATTTGTTGATTGATTGATTGAAAGTAATGTTCAAGTGGTGTGCGATGCCACTTCCCTACCCCTGGTAGTTTGCTGAATTGACTTTCATGCACACATCCTGGGAGTTACAACTTGTCATGTGGATCAGACCCTGCATCTCGACCTAGAGATGATGTATGTAGGTCGGCTGCTGTAATAGGCACTCCGCAGGCATTACTGCCTGCATCAGAACCATAGAGGCCAAAGCCCAGTATTTAACATCCATAAATGGCACCACCTTTGTTAAACGGAGCCAAACCCATGTGTACGCGATCAAGCAGGTAAGTCTTTCTCTAGTAAAACCATCAGAAGACCTGTTTGGCGGGGAAGGACTTTACGGGAAAGCAAATATTTATATGTGACACATCCATCGTCTGAACATCTCAGGCTATGGCCACGTCATGCGAATCAGTACTCTACTAGCATTAGCCTTAGAAGGTAAAGATCTCACTGTAAAAACACTTGAACAGCACATGCTATGCTTTACAATATGCACGGTAACCTAAGGTAGTGGAGCACAGGCAAACCATCGCACTGTCTAGGTGTATTGTGCGATACAGAGTACAAAATCCACAAATATCAGATCTAACATCATGTCCCTAATTTATTTTATACTCGACAACTAACACATCTAGGTCTACAATTGGTAAGACGTGCAAGGGCGATCATTTGGCATTTCAGAATTTTGCACTGCGTTCTTATTACAGTTCCTTATTATGTTTGGGGGCTGAACTCCATTCTGGTAGCACAGGAGAGAGATGTGCTCCAGTGCCCGGGCGAACTACAGCCTGCCATATTTAGAGATTACAGCCTGTCAGAGACCTCTGTGCCCTCAGAGAAGCTTCCGCCATGGTGATTCCTCTGAAGGCACTGAAGTTTTCCTTTGTGGGTGCCATCTTCAGCGCACCCACACAGCACAGTTTTCTGTTTTTCAACACCAAACTTCCAAAGTTTTTGAATAACAAAAAATAAGTGTACCTGGCATGCTGTGAGTTTTCTCCCAGCGTGTATGGTCAATAATTTGTTTAGCTGTTCGGGTCTGCAAGACTTTCCTTTGCAGTCCCAAACAGGAAACAAAGTATGTTGAAACATCTGCCGTAAAAAGTTTGGATGGTCTGCAATACTTTGGCCAGTGACCAGGTGTCAGTTGTACCTTCAGTTAAAGGTTTCCGCCAGCCGTGCCAGCAAATGCTCCATTGGCAGAAGCATGGCTGTTCGCCCATGTCTAAACAGAGCAGGCAAATCAAGAGTTTGGTGGACAAACTCTTAAGACTCTCTGTGTCCTCATCAGTGGCAGCTTCTCCGCCTTATGAGCACTACCCTACTGCTGTTAGAGCAGTGGAAAAAGGAAAAAGAAAATGATAATAACCCAATGCATTTATCATTTTATTTTTCCAAAGCAGTTTTACGGGGCGGGCGCGGGCTGGGCTGTTGTAACAGCCAGCAGGGGGAGAAGTGGTTGGGGCAGTTAAGTGCGCATGACGGTTTGGCTGGTCATCTTGAGCCGGACAAACAGTCATGCACACTTAGCATGTTCTCCATCGGGTTGTAATGCTCAGTCTGTGTGGAGAACATGCATAGGCTCCCACTCGCAATCTGAGCGCCGAAACACAGCGCTCAGACCAATCATGGCGGTGCTGTCATGCTGGTGACGGGGGAAGGAAAAAGGCTTAATCCTGTCGCTGACTGGCCTGGACCACTCAAATTCAATAAACAACAACAATGGCCAGACAAGTTCAATTCTATATGTTTACCACACCTAGTATACAAATTGCTAGATTGGACAACTGTTTGATTTAGTCATTTGTACTTTATAAAAACTTTTTTTGAAAGTTCATTTGTATATCAAAGAAAAACACACAATTATTGACAAATACAAACACTCAAGCAATGTGATACATAAAATATAAAATACATGTGAAAAATTACTGTACAAATCGAATAGACAACTGTACACTGCCTCAAATTATTTCATTGTGAGGCGCCAGTCCCTCATATTATATATACACAACCAGACAAGCGGAGATTGAGTATAAAGAGATAACCTGCTTGTCCAAACAAGCCTAAGACTTTTCTAATCAATGGGGTCTGCTGCTGGGGGAAGTGGACTCGGTTAATTTTTTTTGTTGCCCTAGATGAGCCCCTTCTTTTTTGTCTCGGGCTTGAAGTCAACGCGTTTCGAACGCGTTTTGGCTATTTGGCTATTTGCGGGTTCTCCTCAGGACACGGACTGGGAATGGCTGTCACTTTTGAAAACTTGGCCAGCCACCGGAATCGGGAAATTTGTGAAAACAACTGTGGGAATTCTTCTTATGTTAGGAAAGACGGGTGGGGGAGGAGCGGCTTGGTTCGGCACTCGATTTTCTTTTCGGCGCGTTGTTGTAACTTATCTTGATTGCGTGTCGCCGCAACTGAGTGCAATGTTTCTTGTTTTTGTCAAGCGGACCCCTAAAGTTTTATTTTAGTTGGTGATGGGGCCGCTGACTCCTATCCACCGTACTCTGTTTCTTCACAAGGAGCGTCAAGCGTGATCAATTTGAGGCAGTGTACAGTTGTCTATTCGATTTGTACAGTAATTTTTCACATGTATTTTATATTTTATGTATCACATTGCTTGAATGTTTGTATTTGTCAATAATTGTGTGTTTTTCTTTGATATACAAATGAACTGTCAAAAAAAGTTTTTATAAAGTACAAATGACTAAATCAAACAGTCGTCCAATCTAGCAATTTGTATACTAGGTGTGGTAAACATTTACAGCCTGATTCATGTACGGGCCGTTTTGCGTGTCCCTAATAGCGAATCATAGCGATTCGCTATTGAGGACACGCAAAACGGCATTCATGTAGGAATTGCTACTTAAATAGCGATTCCTACATGTTCTTTATTTGCGAGTAGCAATTTGCTACTCGCAAATACTCCCCATTCATTCCTATGGGCCAAGAGGCCCATTGGAATGAATGGGGATTTGCGAGTAGCAATTTGCTACTCGCAACTGAGATAGCGATTTTAAGGGTGACAGGGGTGTCCAAAGGACGCCCTGTAGCACCCCTAAAATGCACTTTTGGACAGGTGTTGCGCACACACATGTCCAAAGGACATGTGTGTGTGCTACATGCAACTTTGAAAAATGCTTTTAAAAGCATTTTTCTGAGTTTTTGCTATTTACCGACAGGTCTGACCTGTCGGTAAATAGCGGCCCCAAATGTCCAATATCGCTATTTTGTTGTGTGTCATGAATAGTATTTAAGGAATCTCTATTAGAGATTCCTTAAATGCCATTCCACGCAAATATGCGAATTCTTAAATAGCGATTTTTGCATTTGGTATCATGAATACCAAATGCAAAAATTGCGCTCGCAAAGGGCCAGATTCTGAGAATCTGGCCCTTTGCGAGTGCAATTTAGCTACATGAATCAGGCTGATAGAATTGAACCTGTCTGGCCATTGTTGTTGTTTATTGAATTTGAGTAGTCATGCTGGTGACAGCAGTGTTGTGATTGGCTTAGGGAAGCCTGTGTGATTCCTGCTTCCACCCGGGAGGAACAGAAGACGGAGGAGATGAGCCTCATCGAAGATTGTTTTTGATCTGGTGCGTGCTGGTGGCAGGGATACAATTACAAAACCATGTATTACATTAATAGCAAAAGCACAGCGTCTGCTGTAAGAGCTTAAAGTTGCAGTTAGTACCCTGCACAGTTCTAGCAGATGGTTGAAGTATGCATGGCTATACCGCTGATCGCAAAGGAGAGTGCACTGTGGGGGTACAGCACTTGTCAATAATGGGCCATGTGTGAAGAGGAAACTACCCAGTAACATGGACATTACATCAGTTTTCCAGATAGTTTGAAAAGATAGTTACTGGAAGCAAAGATAAGCTGCATAGATGCTGATTAAGATTCACAAAGAGGTGTGTGTGTGCGCATGTGTACGTTCAGTGTGTATGTATTTTTTACTAATGTATTTAGCCACTTTGCTGTTCACAAAACATAATTTTACCCTTACGAAAATATTTACTCACACATAACTTTACTCCTGTATGATACAGTACTACTTACGTGCAAGGGGTGTACTATCCAGGTAGGTGATACCCAGGAAAGTTTCTGCACATCAGCAGGCTCGCATGTTTGTGGATATCTGAAGTTTTTTTTTAACCCATTCTTAACAAAATAATCAGAAACTGAGTCCGGATGAGTAGGACTACGAAACCCTTTCCATTTTAAGGGGGTAAAAGACGTAGAACACGCTTTAAACTAGTGAAGGTTTCTCTAAAGGGCCCAAGTTTTTTCCGTGTGGAAAATAAATGAAATAAAGTGCAGTTTCACTATTACAAAGGCATGTTATTGCATTTCTACACTATTGTACATGCATGCAAAATTGCCTTTGTGTGGATGTTTATTGAAATTCACGATTTTTTTCAGATTTTTTTATGAAACCATTTTTGATACTAAAAGTTTTCACATTTTCACTCGAATTTGACAATAGTCATGTGGAGTTAGATTTACGATTTTTAAAATACGCTCGTCCCATTTTGTATAATAGACTAAACTTTCCAATCGAATGGCACTTTAACATGGTCCCTATTCCTTTAATTGCCGTTGATGCCAGAATCGGCTTGAGTGGGGCATAAAATACATAACTAAATACATGTCTGTACATAATACCGTTACATGAAGGGGTCTCGAGAAACTGAAGCAAAGATTTATGGCAACGCTCTTTGGTCCAAAAGTGGAACCAGTCTCAGAAAGCTTGGCTAATAGAAAAGAAATGCTTCAAACGCAGCAGCAGGTTGTAAAGCCAGTAACACCATTTTATTTTGGTACATTCTGCCCAACAAAGCAGCCACGTGAAGCTGTACTAGATCCCTTTTCGAGCTGATTGCTGGACACTTTACTTCCTTAGAAAATACAGTCAAAGAAGAGAGAGGTACAGGAGAAAGTCAATAATTCTGGCCTGATTTACAGATCAGTGTGCATGTGAATGTTTGGCTTACACGTACAAATATCCTTTTTACAAATGCAGAACTGCTTTTGGAATGATCATAATGTGGATCCATGCCCCTAAAAGATTTACTGAAGCCGCTTTTAATAAGAGAATGTTACATCATTTCCATAAAAACATAGGGGCATATTATCAAGGGAGTTTATCTCTGCTTTTTTGGCTTTAAAAGCCAAGAAAGCGGAGATAAAATGATTTCCCTATTACCTAGCTGTTGCTAACACCAGTTAGCGACAGCTAGTAGGAGATGGCGACCATTTGGGCCCCACTTTGCATGTCAGTGATATTGATCACTAATGACATGCAAAGTAGGCGTGCCAAGATGTTAGCGACTGGAAACAGTCGCTAACATCGCTATCTCCTATTACCAACTTTTGGAGATATTCACGCTAAGCGCGAATATCTCCAAAAGCTAACACCTGCCCTGACAGTACTTAGACATGTTATCCAATGGGAGGTGGATAACATGGCTAAGAGCATTAGCTCGGTATTGCATGAATATCGCTGACTTTTCAGCGATATTCATGCATTGCGGCCGATTTTTATCGCATTTGCGATAAACCTTTATCTGCGATAAAAATCGCCGCAGCTCAGCTGTAAATTTTTGTCTCTAACCAAGCAATAGCGATAATTATTGCTATTGCTTGGCAATATGCCCCATACATTCTTTGCAGTAGTGTTCGACATGGACAAAAACGTTTAACAGATTGATTTAATCAGGCAGACCTACCTGCTTCCAAACAATTGCACTCAAGAACTTTCACAGTTGAATGTGTGCATTTTCTTCTCTGACATCGACAATCACATTGTTACTTGGCATGAACATTGACCGTGAACACACACAAAGGATGCCACGGGTCTAGACAGAGCTCAAGGTATCTATACACTCCCAAGTAATGTATGGAGAGCTAATCAATGTGTTGAAAGAAGAGAGAGAGAGTGTGTGAGAGAATTCCCATCAGGCCACCCATTGGCGGAATCTCATCATCTGGGTTTTTTTAGGAAACTGTTATCCACTAGATCCTTCACTGAGTCGTATTGTGAAGAGTACTAGTATAAGATCCACCAGTGAGAGAGAACCAGCTAGATCGAATGGTGGTGCTGATAGTGACCGGCCAAAGTGCTTGTGCAACACTCTTGGAAGTCAAAATGGTGAACTCACCAAATTATCAGTATGTAATAATAGTCCTAGAAATGCTCAACGAAACATGTAGTTAGATATCAGACACTATTGGCCAGGTAAAAATGCACATTTGTGGCCCTTCCTTGGTAACATCAGTAGGGGTAAGGACAACTGCCAACATTAATAACTGCACAGTTCTTCCTGGAAACATTCTTGGAAAGAGAATTCTGTGTAAGCCCCACTTTGGTGTAAAACAAAAATAAATAATGTAAGTAATTTTACTCCCTGGGGCGAGGTGTGGTTGGGCACGGGGTGTTCCATGGCCAGAATGCCCTATGCCTTCCACAAACTATTCTCTGTCTGTTCCTAGTAAATCCTTTTGCTGGGTAGAAAGGAGGAAGGGCCACCCCAAAAAGTCGTGGAGGTCTAGAGTGTAGGTTTTCCATACGGAAAATATATTTTAAAAGGTTTATAGCTTTCTTTAAGAATGAGCCTCGGTTTCTTTATAGGTTTCAGTAAAGTATGCGCAAATCAGGAGTCTGTCATAGACAGATGCCCATAACACAATTAAGCCAGTGCTTCACTTGAATATATATATATATTTTTTTTAAACAAGTGCCAGAGCTCTGGTCAGGAAACCACTGCAGCTTTCACCACACATTGCCCCTCCCAGTGCTGTCAATGATAGTATCAACACAACTAACAACTATCACACTTTTACAAGTGTGACAATTCGGACTATTCCAGACTCCCAAAGCTATAAGAATGGCTCGGGTGGCAGCTAATAGTCATTTTTTATATATTCTGAATTAATATTTGACTGTTGTTGTGGGTATCTCTGACAGCGCCATTTTGTGGCACACTGCCACAAGCGCTGGTGTTGACAATTAAGGGGCATATTCTCAAGGACTTATCGCCAAGTTAACAGCACTTCATCGCAGCCAAAGTGGCGATAAATTTGTTGCCCCATTCACAAGCTGGTGTTAACAGCCCATGTCACCAGTTTACCTGCGATAGCAGCCGCAAAAAACATCACCACAGATGAACTATCACTAATGAGATGCAGAGTAGACATTCCCGTGCCAAAAGCCGCAACAACACCACTCCGCAACAATCTCAACGACCAGCCAGATAGGCAATAAGAAAACAAATCATGCGATAAGACGCGTTAGCAGCAGAAAATTAACACCTGCTCTGACCTGGTGTACAGTCGCACGACAGCCTGCACCACAAAAGGGAGCCCAGCCCAGAGCCACACCTAAAGGGGAACAGATGCCATGGAGCCACCAACGATCATGCAGCGCGGAGCCCCAACAGGGCTACAACACCACCACTACCACCCCCAGGCCCCCCCGGACCAACACTGAGGCAGCAACCCTCAGAAACTGCTTCAACCTCACAGACCCAACACCAGGAAATGTCATCGCCCACTACATGCTCGAAGGGACAACCATCCTCCGCATCCTGACCACCATTGTCCACAGGCTGATGGTACCAACACAGCAGACAATCAACATCCCACCTCAGACAGAGATGCTGGCCCGGTCGCACGTGTTAGCCTCTGGTACCCTCCAACCAACAACCGGATGAGACGGAGGCGTCACACAGCCAGCCCAATCCAAGTCCCTCACAACGGCCATGTATGACACCATCATCTTGGTACCCCACTATCTATACTTCCCGCACACTGCGCAAGAACAGCCGGAGACCAAGCAAAGCGTCTACCCCACAGCTGGCTTCCTGCATGTGTCAGGGGGCAATTGACTGCACACATGTCCTACTTGTGCCCCCGGGCAACACTGCATAAAGTGAACGCAACAGAAAGCACACGTATCCCACCAATGTGCAGGCAATAGTGCACCACAGGGGAATCTCAACCAACATCGACGCCAACAACCCAGACAGTGTGCATGATCCCTACACCATCCGACAATCCGTCATCAACCTGTGCTATCTGGATGGCACCCACGGAAATGCACCACTCGTTGGCAAATACCAAATGAACACAACACATACCTCAACTCCACAATCCTGCACCTCACAACACTGGAAATGCACACGTCACAAGCTCACATACAGAATGCTGAACAACATGCACACCCACCAGACACGGCAGCACAACTTACTGTGGGAACAGCCATGTATATCAGCCATCAACGGCATGGGACCTCAACCACACAATAGCAGAATGTGGGAAGAAGTGGGGACCAGACATGTGGGAAGGAGGCAAGTGACTGATGAAGAAACATCTGTTATCTAGCGCCAAGATACCTCCGGGTGAACGTGGGCTTTACAAATACACATTTTATGTTGTTATGTTATGTTAATAAGAATGTACACAATGCCGAAGTGTGGCGTGGATGTGAGGGCCAGACTGCAGTATGCAGATCACACACATGTCCATGTTGACACACACTGCTGGTGTTTGGAGTATAGTGAACAGTGGATGCAACCATGTCATCCCAGCCAGTGGGGAAGAACGCGGAACTGTAGCTTGTTACGTCCCCCGTAAGCATGAGTGGAGTGGGCTGGCCCGGCATAAGCCAGGCCAGCGTACGGGTGTGAAAAAGAGGCACATAACTCTGGGCGTGGTCCTCTTCTGGAATGCTCAACACCCCCTTTTGTACCACTTTTGGCCGCCATAAGTGTGGCAGGGTATGCTCAGACGTCAGTCCCTTGCTCACTGTGCCACTGGATTCAATCAAGCCGGGCTGAAGACGGCTGGAATGCCAGAAACCGGTCCTCGGAAGCTTGTTTCCGGTCCAGGGAAGACATGGCTTGGCAGTTCGGGCTGGACTGTTCCCATGAGGCACAGGGTCAGACTGATTTGCATATAGCCATGTTTGAACTGGGGTGGCAGAGTGGGCTAAAGAACGGTGATGGATTAAACCCAGATATTTTGACTGGGTGTGAGTGTTTGATTGATTCAGATGCTCCGTCCATCACCACCCCCTTTTGTACCGCTTTTGGCCGTCATAAGTGTGGCAGGGTATGCTCAGACGTGAGTCCCTTGCTCACTTTGCCACTGGATTCAAGCAAGCTGGGCTGAAGACGGCTGGAATGCCAGAAACCGCTCCTCGGAAGCTTGTTTCCGATCCAGGAAAGACATGGCTTGGCAGTTTGGGCTGGACTGTTCCCATGAGGCACAGGGTCAGACTGATTTGCATATGGCCATGTCTGGACTGGGGTGGCAGAGTGGGCTAAAGAACGGTGATGGATTAAACCCAGATCTTTTGACTGGGTGTGCGTGTTTGATTGATTCAGATGCTCCGTCCATCACCACCCCCTTTTGTACCGCTTTTTGGCCGCCATAAGTGTATCATGGTATGCTCAGACGTGAGTCCCTTGCTCACTTTGCCACTGGATTCAAGCAAGCCGGGCTGAAGATGGCTGGAATGCCAGAAACCGGTCCTCGGAAGCTTGTTTCCGGTCCAGGGAAGACATGGCTTGGCAGTTCGGGCTGGACTATTCCCATGAGGCACAGGGTTAGACTGATTTGCATATAGCCATGTCTGAACTGGGGTGGCAGAGTGGGCTAAAGAACGGTGATGGATTAAACCCAGATCTTTGGACTGGGTGTGAGTGTTTGATTGATTCAGATGCTCCGTCCATCACCACCATCTTTTGTACCACTTTTGGCCGCCATAAGTGTGGCAGGGTATGCTCAGACGTGGGTCCCTTGCTCACTTTGCCACTGGATTCAAGCAAGCTGGGCTGAAGACGGCTGGAATGCCAGAAACCGGTCCTCGGAAGCTTGTTTCCCGTCCAGGGAAGACATGGCTTGGCAGTTCGGGCTGGACTGTTCCCATGAGGCACAGGGTCAGACTGATTTGCATATAGCCAAGTTCTGAACTGGGGTGGCAGAGTGGGCTAAAGAACGGTGATGGATTAAACCCAGATCTTTTGACTGGGTGTGAGTGTTTGATTGATTCAGATGCTCCGTCCATCACCACCCCCTTTTGTACCGCTTTTGGCCGCCATAAGTGTGGCAGGGTATGCTCAGACGTGAGTTCCTTGCTCACTTTGCCACTGGATTCAAGCAAGCCGGGCTGAAGACGGCTGGAATGCCAGAAAATGGTCCTCGGAAGCTTGTTTCCGGTCCAGGGAAGACATGGCTTGACAGTTCGGGCTGGACTGTTCCCATGAGGCACAGGGTCAGACTGATTTGCATATAGCCATGTCTGAACTGGGGTGGCAGAGTGGGCTAAAGAACGGTGATGGATTAAACCCAGATCTTTTGACTGGGTGTGATTGTTTGATTGATTCAGGTGCTCCGTCCATCACCACCCCGTTTTGTACCGCTTTTGGCCACCATAAGTTTGGCAGGGTATGCTCAGACGTGAGTCCCTTGCTCACTTTGCCACTGGATTCAAGCAAGCCGGGCTGAAGACAGCTGGAATGCCAGAAACCGGTCCTCGGAACCTTGTTTCCGGTCCAGGGAAGACATGGCTTGGCAGTTCGGGCAGGACTGTTCCCATGAGGCACAGGGTCAGACTGATTTGCATATAGCCATGTCTGAACTGGGGTGGCAGAGTGGGCTAAAGAACGGTGAGGGATTAAACCAAGATCTTTTGACTGGGTGTGAGTGTTTGATTGATTCAGATGCGCCGTCCATCACCACCCCCTTTTTTACCGCTTTTGGCCGCCATAAGTGTGGCAGGGTATACTCAGACGTGAGTCCCTTGCTCACTTTGCCACTGGATTCAAGCAAGCCGGGCTGAAGACGGCTGGAATGCCAGAAACCGGTCCTCGGAAGCTTGTTTCCGGTCCAGGGAAGACATGGCTTGGCAGTTCGGGCTGGACTGTTCCAATGAGGCACAGGGTCAGACTGATTTGCATATAGCCATGTCTGAACTGGGGTTGCAGAGTGGGCTAAAGAACGTTGATGGATTAAACCAAGATCTTTTGACTAGGTGTGAGTGTTTGATTGATTCAGGAGCTCCGTCCATCACCACCCGCTTTTGTAATGCTCAACGTCTCTGCCAGAGCGGCGCCTCTAACCCGCCAAGAAGCCAACGCCCTGAGCGGTGTTGGCTGCGATCCTGTGCGCCTGCTGCACCCCGGGAGGCTGGTCCCGAACCAGTCCTGCCCGCCCCCTCGCGCACCCAGGCCTCAATGTCCACCTGCCAACACCGGCGTGTATCGAAGAGGGCCCACCACGTGCCGGTGCAAGCTCCATGGCTAAGGCCCGCGACCTTGGCAGCCTCCTCAGACCATCACGGCCTCCGCAGCGCAGGCTCGCAATACTCTTTCTCATTGATGTACTCTACCAGCAGACACAGCAGACAAGTAGGTCACACATTTGTAACTGAGGCTTTCTTACACCATGGCAGAGAACATTATTTATGGCAGATTTTATTTCACTATACTCCCTTCGATGTGGTGACACAAAGTCTGTGTATAGCATCAGAACCACGCATGCATAAGGGCCCACGCTGTCTACTGCCTCGGCCTACGCTGCGCTCAAGTAGGTCAGACAATTGGAACTGAGCATCGATTTTTCAAAGGCAGAGTACATATCATTGCATGCAAGGAGAGGGGTAAGAGGATGATGCATTGCAGTTGGGAGAAATAAAGATAATCTTTAAGGAGGTGATTGAACACTACCGATAACTGCCCTGGTGTCACTAACTCTGTGCATCGCGAGCCTACAACACGTGGCTGTGGGCCACTGCTGACCGCTGCCTCCGGCCTATACTGCCGTCCAGTAGGTCTCAGAGTCTTGATATCACTGTACCTGCATCATAGCAGACTGCATCTCCTCTCAGCCCCGGCGCCACTAAGTCTGTCCCCCGACATTCATGGACACTCTCTGGTAGAACTTTGGTGGCGTCTGAGTCTATGGACTAGGGGGTAGTTTTCATCCTCATGTAGCTGATACCTAATTGGTGATGGAAATGAGGCTGTAGCGTTCCACTCCTCCATTTGCTGCTTCTGGACGGCTACTGCCCTCTGCATCATGCCCTGGAGGACACCTTCCACTGTCCCCTGTGACCCTCCACCACAGTCCCCTTGGACATTATCGAGGACCCGCTCAGTCTGTGTGGCCCTACCTCAGTGGACCGCAAGTCACCGTCCAGTGGCGGTGTGCCTGTGCTCCCCACGGTACATCCGGGGCCACTAACTCTGTGCAGCTCAAGTCAGGGACCCTGTTTTATTCAATATTTTATGGCCTCTGAGACAATGGCCTTGGGGTCGTCAACGCCATGTGTCTGTGGCCCTGCCCTGTCTGCTGCCTCCGGGTCTCACACATCCAATCGAGTCCTGACCGGCCTGGACGTGGCATTACCGCAGGAGGCACACGCCACCATCGCCAGGACCACATCCGACCGCCATCTGCCAGAGTCGAAACATTGGTACTGGCAGACTGACGGTGTTGCTCACACCTGTCGTGGATACCATCATCTGCCTGATAGCCTGCTCAGCACTCCAGGTGCTGTCACCTCAGGCAGTATGGGACAACTGGGATGTTGATGAGGAAGATGATGCACGTCTAACACACCCCACTGCATATGCTTCAGGAATATCCCAAAGGGACACAATCCTAGACATTTTCTTCAAATGAGTGTGCTCAGCTCTAGTGCCCGACCTCAGTGCACTGCAACTCACGGACACTTCCGTTTGCATGTTGGGTGACCTCTGTACTTGTTCCGGCTCCCTCCATGTTGCTCAGCAGTTGACTCTGTTATGCTGCTGTTTTCTGTTTCCTTTTCATTGGTGTGCACTGTTCAAGTTGTTGCCAGCACCAACCACTCCGTGCGGGCTGGCTTACACTCACACCACACACATCCAGCACAGGCGTCACTGTACATGTGGCCCTGCCAATAAAGGGGCCGGGCACAAGTGCCCGTAGCGTGTTCCACATACTATCTGCGTGTGTCCCTGTGGTCCTGTTGTATGCATGTGGGCACTGGGCCCTATGGCATTACATTGTGCTGTGTACAGCGGACGCAGACATGTCACCGTAGGCAGCGGGTTGAAGCTTGGGCATGTAGCTTTGTCGTCAGCCACTCAATAAGTAAGAGGAGTGGACTTGGCCGTCGCACGTAGAGCAAACATGGGTGTGTGACAGATATTTGCATGCCCAGCTGCGTGGTTCTGTACTGGGAATGTGTATCTGCATGTGTCTCTGTTGCAGTGTGGGTCTCCTTTGTGGGGTGTAGGAGGTCCCTGATGGGTATTAGATACCCATGTCTGTGATATTGTTCGCCTTCCAAGGGTTCGGACCATACCCCAAATGTTCAGTCGCCTCCTTTTGGCATTCTGACACCTGGCATTGGGATGCCATGTATGGGTCGGTGAAGTGTTGGGAGCCAGACGTGCTTGCGGGTGCTTCCTGCTGTGTGGTCTGTAGCAGGGGCTGCGTTCTCCTCTATGTAACTTGGCTGCCCTGATCTTGGTGATGGGTTGCGTGGGATGTCCATGGGCTGTTGTAGGGTGTCGGTGTCGTAGGTGTGGTGGTCCTCTCCGGCATCCCTGATGAGTTGTCTGGTCTGGTATGCTGGAGGTGTTGTGTGTCCATCTGCAATGTGAAGGGGAGATGCATGTTGACATGTATGTTGGTGCATTGTTCTTGTTTACATGCAGTCTGTATGACAATGTACATTGTGACTGGTTTGGAGGTGCTGGATTTAGCTGCAGGACAGTGGAAATTTGAACTACATGACGGATGTGAGGTTGTACGTGTACATTTCTATTTCACACTTTCCAGCTCTGTCAGATGTAGTATGCCTGTTTCTACAAGTGTGCGGAGCCAGTTGTGTCCTCTGTTCGGCAGTGTAGGTGTTGCGCATTGTACCACATTTTAGTTGGATGTGCTGTGATTGCTATGTGTGTGTGCTGCAGTGTGCCACGGGGATCAGGGACTTAATCCTGGGTCATTGTGGGTGTGCAGTCTGCTACACATCATTGTGCATGTGTGGCATTGTGCCCATCTCCCCTGTCCACACACTCCCTGGTCATTACTCACCCTGTTGATGATGTGTCAGGTCCTCTCGAGCTGTCTCCGGACTCCCGACTCCTTGCACCATCTCAACACTGATGACTGTGGCCTCCGTTTCCTCCGGCTCCTCCTGTGGTGCAGGAATCCCACCTCCTGTCGCCATTGCTGCCTTCCTGTTGGCAGCGGCTTTGTGCCTGGTTTAGATTTTAACATCATGCCAGCGCCTCGTGGCATCCTCCATTGGCCTCCTCGACACTCCGACTGCATTCACGGTAGTCTAATTGTGGGTCAGTTGATGGTTGTGTTCTGTCACCTCCGTGACGCTGATCTGGTTTTGCTGCGGACTGCACCCTTCTTCCTCTCCCTCTTTTCCTTGGCCTTCCCTGACCCCGTTGATCCTTGTTGGTGGTCTGTGGGGGTTGTGGGGTTCGCGTTGGCCTCTGCACTCATTCAGGGTGCATTTATGTTGCTACGCACTTTGGATTGTTTTTGGTCTGTTGTTTTTGTAGGTTTTATGGTGCATTTTCCCGCCAGACGCGTGGGATTAAAAGGCCTGCGGCTGGTTTTCGCTGCTTTTTGTATCACGATTGGCCGCATCTCAAGTTTTCTTGCGTTCATGTGTTGCATTTCTTCGGCGTCGCGTTTACTTTATCGCGGTCATTTGACGCATTGTCGGGTGCCTATCGCATGGTGGCTCCGTGTTATGAAGACTTAGTTAACACAACGTAATTTTGCCGCAATAGACTGCGATGTTGAAGATTGCGTTGTTACTTCTGCCATGGTTATCACACGTTCTTGAGAATATCCCATAAGTGTCTGTGCCGAGACTTGAAACCACCGGCTCAAATTAAGCACTGGATTAAGTGAAGGAAAAACCAAAACCGAAGTTGTTTTGCGCTTTATGGGGAAACATAAGGAACATGATTGCACAGCTCAGTTTAAAAAATGCACATGGAAGTGGCAAACAGTGTGAGGAGAGGGGTTTGAAACGTTTTCGGAGCCGAGGGGCCTGCCGGGACTGCAGGTGCTTCCTGCACGTGGCCTACATACCCAACGAACAAGAGGTGAAGGCAGGAAGGGCCTTCCAGGGCCGCACGGTAATCGGCTCGTTGATTTCTGAATGGGGTCCCTGGTGCTTACACTCCCATCGACTTTTTAGCTCGATTTGACGGGTTGCCAGAGCCCTGACCGCGGAGAGGAAGATTTGCAGCAAACAGACTTCATTTTCAAATCTGCCGGCAATAAATCACTATGCTCATAAATGTGGTTTTATGGAGTTTTATTTTTGCATGAATGTCTCATTTGAAACGGACAATATCAATATTTTGGCGAACTTCATTTAAACTCTAAACCTAGAAACAAAGACGCCAACTTTTCAAAGCTGTGTCGAAGATCACTTCTCATTGAAATGAGTGCAAGCGTTTATTATCAATGCAGTGGACAGAATTTTTTTAGGGCATTCACAGACAAAATCTGTGATATTCCCACCTTTTTAAAGCCCGTTGGCATCTAAAAAGACAGGTATGACAATGAGTAACGTTTACAGGTGCGTAGCTTCAAGGAGATGTTACACCCCCCAAAAAATATTGGGTACAAGTGCTTTCAGTTGGGTATGGAGAGCTGTCTGTCGATTTCACCAAGAATGTTTACATTCATGTGGACAAAAACGCACAGTACACTTTCTCTCTCCCTGTCTTGTAAGTCCTTTGTTGGTTATTTCACAAAATATTGTGTTCTCTCTCACACACAACAGGTACAATGTAGGAAGTAGTCGTGCATGCGTCCACGCACTCACATATGAACAGGCACAGCACATGCAGGAGCCGTGCAAGTTTCATTCACAGGCATAGAGGAAGTACAGACCGTGACAGTGCTTTTTTAGGCACACCCTCAAACACACACACACACACCCACACGCACACACACAAAGACATGCAAACACGCACACAACCACAGCATGTGCAGCAGATTCTGCAAGAATGTGTAAGAGTATGACAACATGTGATGTGTGTGATTGAGGGTTAATCTGAGAGGAGACTGAGGTGGAGAGTAGGCAGTGAAGCATAGAAGTGTGAGGTGAATGGAGGAGTATGAGGAAGAGAGCATGGGGATGGGGGGATCGTGCGGGTGGGGGTTAGGGATCGAAACTGAACAATTAAAATAAAACTGACCTGGAGGCCAGGTCCCGCCTCTTCTCTGCTCTTGCTCTCCTGCCTTCGCCTCTGACAGGTATGTATGTATGTGTCTTGTAAAGCGCACTGCTGCCCTGAGGCGTCGTGGCGCTGTACACTGCTGGGGAACCCGTCCTGGCTATCCCTGTGAGATGGTCCCTACTGGGTATCTCCAGGGTGAAACCAGGCATCCCCGGCGAATGTGGGGGGCCGTTGTAGAGATGAGGCAAGCTAATGCCCAGAGTTGCCGAGTGTGATCCCTGGTTAGAGTAGGCACCGAGGTGACAATTATCGAGTCCGCTGACCCTGGTCCACGACCCTGCCGCGTCGGTAATTGAACCCTGGTCCCGGGCTGTTCTCTGATTCCGGGTCTGCCGCCTCTAACCAGTGAGCCACACCACTCCAGGTACAGGACGCAGGCAGCCAGGCTCCCTCCCCTAAGCCAATCACAACGCTGCAATGCAGCGTTGTGATTGGTCTAAGCGGTGTGACATGGCGCTCAGCCAAGGGCTGTAGGGGTGGGCATGTTCTCCATGCAGGCTGTAATGCAGCCTGCATGGAGACCGAGGAAAGTGCCTATGACTGGTTTGGGCGGCCAAGAGGGCTGACCAAATAGTCATAGCGCACTTAGAAGTGGGCAAACCACTCCTCCACTGCCCTCTCCAAGAGCAGAGCAGCCCCGCCCACTCACCGCCCTCAAAGCAGCAGGAAGCAGCCTAAAATGAATAACGCAAAGTTATTATCATTTTATGTTTCGGCTTCCCACTGCTTAAAAGCAGTGGTGCAACGCTCCTCCGCCATAGCGGAGGAGCTGTCCCTGATGGCATGGAGATAAGAGGGTGAGAGGGAGAAGACAGTGATTTGTAGAGAGGATGGTGAGTAATCTGTTGGTTAAAGGATTACATTGTGATAACATTACACAGGAAGTTAATGTGCCTACTATAAAGTACTGAGCTAAATCTACAGGACACAGGTTAATCTCTTAAAAGATAACTAAGTGGGTTAATGCATTAGTTGTAGCTATCCTTGTGTAAACTTTATGGTACAAGTTCTAATTCAGAAAAAATAATTTGCCGGGTTATGCAAACAGCTGCATGTACATACAAGGTATATCTTTTAATCCTTGCAGGAATCAACTCACTCATGCTTTCTTGGCCGACACAATGGGTCCTTTCGAGTTGGACAGTAACTAGAACAAATTCAGGGGCATATTAAAAAAGGGATTGCGCCACTGGAACGTCACTTTTTCCAACGTTCCGGTGGCGCAATGCCCTGCATCATATTTACAAAGTGACGTTAAGCCACTTTGCTTGGCCTAAAGCCGCTTTGTAAATATGGAACCTTTTCGGTTTAAATCGTTTTTATTGATTTTATGTAATATAACAACAATACAGCATAAGTCACTTGCAACCATTATCCGGTGGTGCATCCATTTGGAGGCTTACTTAGTAGGCAGAAAGCCAATGAGAAAAACAAAGATTATAAAGAAGAGAATTAGGGGAAGTGGAAAAAGGGGGAGGGGGGCTGGGTACATTGCCCCCCCAATGCGCATGTGTCTTCGAAGAGTGTTTGCGGTCTAGACAGGTGCGGTATGCTCAGTGGTTATTAGTCACAGGATCTGTAAGTATTGGGGGCAGTACAGCTTGTGGAACTCATCTGCCAAGTACTATATGCATGGTTGCCACATCTTGTCGAACCAGGGCAATTGTTGTGTGATCGTGGCCGTCAGCTTCTCCATTCCCAAAATTTCCCATACTTTATGTAACCAGTCCTGGTGAGTGAGTACCTTGTCTGTCCCCCACCTGGCTAGAAGACGTTGTTTCAGCACTCTCAAAGTAAGAGTAATAGCTTTGCCTTTGGGCGATTTCAATAGATAGGTGAACGTGTTGGGTAGTCCCAGTATTATGTAGCTAGGAAATTTGGGTATGTCTATGTTAAACATTGTATTAATAGCGCCTAAGACCCCTGCCCAGTATGATTCTATCCTGGGGCACTGCCATTAGAGGTATGTGAGTGTGCCCTGCTGTCTGCGTTGTCGCCAACTCAGCCCACCCCCCTAGGGTCCCACGTAGAGACTCTGGCCGGTGTGAGGTAACAGTAGTGGGCTATTTTGAGGAGTGTTTCTCTGCTAGTGGTGTTGAGGACGGATGTTCGTGCTCAGTGTAGGATGTCACACCACTCTTTGTCTGAAAAGGAACATTTGCACTCTCTCTCCCAAGCGTTATAGAGTAATAGGTCCTGGCGTCAGAACCCAACAATTGAGTCTATGCTCATGAGAATTGAAGGAATAAAGGTCAAACTTCAAATTTTGCATGAAGATAAGATTTATAAATCAATCTCGATCAGTAAATTTGACATAAGCCAGCCGACACGTGTTTCGTCACACCGTGTAGAAGATGTCACTCTTCAGGGCTGAAAGTTTCTTTTGTATTATTGGTGATCGCAGTACCGGCGTTAATTCCAACTCGGCTGCGAACGAAGGATAAAGCGCCTACCTGGATCCTGCCAAGTTACTTCCCGCACCGATCCATGCTATCCACACGCATGCAGACTCCCTCGTTTTAACTTGGGACGCATCCGTCCTCAGTGCCCCATGCTGTTATATTCGTCCAGCAGGGACCGGTCCTTGTATTTTCCGCTTTATCCTCCATTCGTTCGCAGCCGGGTTGGAATTAACACCGGTACTGCGATCACCAATAATACAAAAGAAACTTTCAGCCCTGAAGAGTCACATCTTCTACACGGTGTGACGAAACACGTTTTGGCTGGCTTATGTCAAATGTACTGATCAAGATTGATTTATAAATCTTATCTTCATGCGAAATTTGGAGTTTGACCTTCATTCCTTCAATTCTCATGAACATTGTCTCAATTGTTGGGTTCTGACGCTAGGACCTATTACTCTATAACGTGTGCACAGGATTTTGAATTTATCTGTTTGGTGTAGGCCTTCCTACACTACTGCAGGGGTTGTTTTGTTGTCTGGGTTTGTTTCCCCTGACCTGCTTGCACCGTGAAACTGTTATTCAGAAGTCTCACTCAGAATCGCACACACTTGAGCGCCAGATCTTCCTGTCCATTAATCCAAACCCATCCTCATTGCTTGCACTCTCTCTTCCATCTGGCCCTGGCAGGGGAAGGTGAAGGGTGAATGGAATGCGCCATAAATGCATAAAAGAGCAGCTTCTTGTCTGTATTCCGTGTGATAAGCCACTTCTCAATGGTCAGTAGGGGTCTGCTGGCATGTGTTGAATCAACTGGTGGGTCACCCAGTGTGTCACCGCCAGGTATTGCCATATCGCCGAATCCGGGAATGGGTAGCATGTCTGTAGTATGGTGAAGTCCATGAGCCCATCTAAGTCGAAAAGGTCACCCACCCGCTTGCAGTTGGCCTCCTGCCATACCCTAAAACCAGATCCTTCCACTGCAGGGGGGAAGTCTGGGTTGCCTATCAATGGTGTCAGTGGGGATATCAGGGTAGAAAGGTTATGCCTCCGCTGTAACCTGTCCCAATCTCCCAACATTGACCTCATGACAGATGGGGTGTACACACTTATTTGTCTATGTGGCTTAGGTAGCCACAGCACTTTCCAAATGTATGTACCCGCTATGGCTTGGTCTATAAAGCACCAGTGTTTTTCGGTGAGCATGTGAGACCACTCCACCATGTATTGCAGCAGGGCCGCCTGATAGTATTTGCATATGTTCGGGACTCCAGTCCTCCCTCTCCATCTTAAGAAAGACCTGTGGTCTGGACATTCTCACCTATCTACCCCCCACAGATAAGTCCCAGATTAGAGCCTGCAGTTTATCTAGCATCAGGGCCGGCTCTAGGCATGTGCAAGCTGTGCACCTGCACAGGGCCACCAAACCCCAGGGGCCACCACGCCAATATATATCCTTAATATATTAATCCTCTGAGGATGGATACATATTTGCGTGGTGGCCCCTGGCAGGGATTTGGCGGCCTCCGGCTCTGTTCCACTTCTAAACTCCCTGACCCCCTCCCCTCTTTACTGGCCTGCGCGCTCCGCCCCGCTCGGACCCCCTCTTCCGGGCCCCCTACCTACGCTCCCTGCCCAGGGCCACCATGAGCCTAGAGCCGGCCCTGCTAGCATCCACGTTGGAGGCTGAAGCAGCAGGGTTTGCTTTACATACAGTAGCTTCGGGAGTAGAGTCATTTTGACGGCTGCCAACCGCCGAAGCTTCCATTTAGTGAGGTCTGATCGGGTCATGGCAAGTAAGTTCCCATAATTATGTTCTGTGGTAGCCTGAAGAGTGGGGAATATTCCTTGTCCTAGGTATGGGACTCCTTTCTCAGACCCACTGAAACGGTAACCGTTCACGGAGCTGAGTTCGTTCAGGCTCCAGTAATGTTAGAGCCTGGATCAGAGACTTCTGTGGGTTGATTTTGAAACCTGATGCTATCCTGAACCCCGAAAGCTCTGCCAAAGCAGCCGTCAGAGAGTTAGACAGGTTTGTGAGGGTCAGGAGTACATGGTCCGCATATAGAATGATCTTGTGTTCCCTTCCTCCCATTCGGATCCCGGTTACCTTTGCATTGTCCCTCATTTGTTCGGCCAGCGGCTACATATTGAGCGCGAAGTGGAGAGGAGACAAGGGGCAACCCTGTCTAGTTCCCCGCCCTATTGGGAAAGTGGGTAACTGCACACCATTAACACTGATGGTGGCCTGGGCGCAGTGTAACAAGCTTGAACCCAGCTGAGGAGTCGTAGACCAAGGCCTACGAGCTCCAGCACCCGGTATAAATATGGCTAATGCACCCGGTCAAAGGCTTTCTCCTCATCTATCATCAACACGAGTGCTGGAGACCGGGAGTGTTGCAGTTTTTATCCATATCCTCATCGTATTGTTGCTGCATCCACATTCCGGAATGAACCCAACTTGATCCGGGTTGACCAGTCCCTGCATGTAGGGTGCCAGTCTAAGAGCTAACATTAATCTACGTTTAACAGGGAGATTGGATGGTAGGAAGCGCGTTTTTTGGGGTCCTTGCCGGACTTGGGAATCACTGTGATGATGGCATTGCGCATTGATTCTGGTAGTGCTCCCTGCTTATCAATGGAATTGAATAGACTTGTGAGTATTGAAGTCAAGCGGGAGGCAAAGGTTATGTAAAATTCTCCACCATAGCCATCGGGGCCCGATGCTTTGTGAGGTTGCATCCTATGTATAGCAGTGAGGACCTTCTGTACTGTGATGTCCTTCTCTAAGGCAGTGTACACTTGAACCTTCCCGTCTGGTGGGTTGACCCGGGACAGGTATGTCTACATGTATACATCCTGTAGGGATTCAGTGGTGTAAAGGGCCCTATAGAATTTCCCAAAGGAGTTCACAATGCCCTCATCCGTGGTATAGGTGGAGCTATTCGCCCCTTGCATTTCGGATATCCGCCACTCTGTAACTTGTGCCCAGAAGCTTTGTGCTAACATGCGCCCTACCTTGTTGCCTTCAGCGTAATATTTCTGGTGCAGTTGCAGCACTGCGTACTCTGCCTGCCCAATATCTATAGCTTATAGTTGTTTCCATGCAGCCATCAGCTGTTGACGAACCGTCATGGCCCCTGATTGGGCATGTGCTATACCCAGCTCCTTAATCTAGGCTTCTAGCTGGCAACGTTTATCCTGCCGCTCCCTATTGTAGCCAGTCGCAATGCCAATAAAATTGCCAGAAGGACCACCTTTAGTGTCTCCCACAGTGTGGCAATTTTCGTCTCATCATTATCATTATGCTCCAGAAAGGAAATCAGTGTTCCTAGGATGGCCGTACATACCTTATCATATGTGAGGAGTTTTGTGTTAAGGTGCCAGCGGTGAGGTGTTGTCTGTTGCGATTTATGGTGGAAGTGTAAATTGATGGGGCAATGGTCGGAGAGGGCGGCCACCCCTATGTCCGCAACTGGTGTGTCACTAGTTATCCCTGGTGTTGTGAGGAAGTAGTCAATCCCTGTGTATGTTTGGTGCACCGCTGAGAAGAATGTATAGTCCACTTCCGTGGGGTGTATGTTTCGCCAGATGTCAGTTAACCTTTCTTCGTCCAGCCAGCTCTTAATACTCGAGGTGAGACCTCTATCTTGGCCCACCCGCGGGATAGATCTGTCCCTCTGCCCGTCCATTATTAGATTCAAGTCTCCCCCCACCACCATCTCCCTGTCGGGGTGGAGGTCAGGCGTCACAGAGCGTTCCTGATAAAGGATACATGCTTATCATTGAGTTCATAGACCGTGGCCATTGTGTACCGAGTACCCTGTATCTGTACATGTACATGTAGTGCCAACAAACGACCTGGGATGTCTGTGAAAACCCCTTCCACTTTCCCCACAAAGTGTGTGGCGAACAGAATGGCTACCCCAGCTTTCTTGGCAGACCCAGATGAGAAATACTGATGGTCAAACCAGCGAGACTGTAGCCGTCGCCAGTCTTGTTGGAGAAGATGGGTTTCTTGCAGCATGCAAATGTCGTACTTTGTGTGTTTAAGAAATTAGAGTACCGCTAGCCAGTTCATTGGGGAATTACGGCCTTTAACGTTAAGGCTAAGTATGGACACCATGATCAATGTGGGTCCACAGCTACATCCACACATTCAGGTGCCCCTCTCTAGTGAAGTAGTGTGGCTCACTGGTTAGAGGCGGCAGACCCGAGAGCAGAGGACGGCCCGGGACCAGGGTTCGATTCCCGGCGCGGCAGGTTTCTGGACCAGGGTCAGCGGACTCGATAATTCTCTCGCCTCGGTGCCCACTCTGATCAGCGATCACACTCAGCAACTCTGGGCATTAGCTTGCCTCATCTTCACTAACGGCCCCACCTGACCGCTGGGGATGCCTGGTCTCACCCTGGAGATACCCATTAAGGGACCATCTCTCAGGGAAGCCAGGAAGGGTTTCGCAGCGGTCGAAGCGCCTTGGGACCCTACGGGTAAGTAGTGCGCTATATAAATGCCTATACATTTACATTTACATTTACATTTACATACATTTACATCCTCTCTCCCCCTGGCCCCCAAGTTAGAGGACTAGGTTGAGCAACATAAAAAGGATGGGAAGAGGGAAAATGGCATTTAGAACACAGGGAGTAACACAACAAGAACACAAGTCTGACAATATCTCCCACCAGGAAGTCATTACATCCTCAAGTTTGGGGGCCATGTTGCCACCGGGAGTACGGCTGGAGTCGACGTGATCGTCTCGATGAAGCTCTGCCGGGATACCCCTGTAGCTAGAGTATTGGGGCCCAGATTTAACTAGTCTCAATTAGGCAGGCATGTGAATATGTCTTGGGGCTGGCCCAGCACTCCCGCTGGTCTCCCAGCCCAATGCTTGCAGTTCAAAACAACCTTCTGGTCCTGCAGTGAGGGCATCACATGTTTGAAGAGTCGGATCACAACTCCTCCAAGTCGTTCGAGATGGCCAGAGCCGGTACGCCTTTGATACGTATGTTGGAGCGCTGGAACCGATTTTCCAGATCTTCAACCTGGTAGCACAGGTCTGAGTTCTGGTACTGCAGCTCCGGTAGCTCCTGGTGATGGCTCTCCAGCTCTTCCTCCCGGGCACCCTGTTTTTGCTCCACTTACTCCAATCTGTGGTCTATGGCGACGACCTCTTGCCTGATTCCTTTAATATCCGATGCAATGACGTGTTTTAGCTCTGTGATGGCGTCTTGCCTGATTCCTTTAATATCCGATGCAATGTCGTGTTTGAGCTCTGTGAAGTCGTCGCAGAGGGTACTAAACAGCCGCTCCATAAATGCTTGTGTAATTGGGAACTCATCCATGCCGCCGTCATCTCCACTAGCTTTATCAAAGGGCGCCCGTGGTCCACAGCCTCCTGTACCATGTCCACCTTTTTCGTGTTTGAACGGGCAAACATATCTTTTACTGAGGGGTCCTTCTTCGATTGACGGTGAGTAGACATTCCTGTTGGAGAGTGGCACCCCTGCAGTGTATCAGTTGGCACCCTCCCACCCCCAGGGAGCCACTCCTCGTATATGGCGCAGGACAGGTCAGCACGGGTCTATAAGGGCCCAAAGTCCGCAGTACCTAGTAAGGAAGTGAGGCGATGTGAAAGATTGGGGTTCAGCCAGAACGAGGCGGGCTGGCCCACCACCAGTTCATGCAGTTTCCTGCGTCGAAGGAGCGTGCAATGGGTGTTGCTGTGGGCGTTTCATTGCTTTTTCATGCTGCCCCAGATTTACAAGGATCTGTAAATGTGAGGCAGCGTCAAAACCTAACACTTGTAAAAGCAGGTGTTAGATTGCTTTTTCCAAGTGTGCTGCATTCTGCAGCGCAAATAGGAAGAGCAAAACACCATTAATGATTGTTTTTGTGCAGGAAGGTGGCTCACCAGTTACTGTTCTGGATCAGCCAGGTTTTGAGACACTTCCAGAAGGTGAGGTGGTGGGTCTCTGAGCGCAGATGCAGTGGATGGGCGTTCCAAAGATTAGCTGCATTGTAAGAGAAGGAACGACCCCCACTTCGCAACCTTTGGATTTTTGGGATAACAGCTAGACTTAGGCTCGCAGAGCGGAGGAGTTTCGAGGGCGGAAAAATGTGATAAAGGACCTGTTAATAAAATGGACTTTTCCCATAAGGGTCCTGTGGGCAATGCAGACGGATTTAAATGTAATACTCTCCTTAATGGGCAACCAGTGTTGGGTATTCAAACAAGGCTTGGCCGACTGTGTTCTAGGTATGCCCAGCAGCAGTCAAGCGCTCAGTTCTGGGCTACTAGAAGTTTCCTTATGGTAGATAAGGCCTGGACCATAATTCCCCCCACCCCCATGGGGAGTAGGGGGAGAACTTTCTGCCATATTCTAAGTGTACTATAACAAGCAGCTGTCACTTCCACTGCTTGTTGGTTGAATTTAAGTGACTTATCAAGCCAGACACCCAAGCTTTTAATATTGGATTTTGGAGTTTGGGAAGGTCCCAGACAGGTTGGCCATTGCAGTTTGAGATTTGCATTAGGTAGATTGCCTAGACATTATTTCGGTTTTGACTCCATTAAGTCTGAAACATGAGTGTTGCTTCCAAGTTACCACCATCTCCAGGCAGGATTCCAGGTCAGATGGAGCATTGTGCGGGTGGTTAAGAGATACTGCCAGCTGAGTATCAGCCACATATATGACAATTTTGATCCCATATGGCAGAATGATATCAACCAGCGGCCTCATGTACAGATTGAACAACGTAGGACTCAGAGAAGATCCCTGAGGTACTTCATAATTGAGAGGTAGAGAGGTAGAGACCTAGAGGTAGATTCCCCTGCAAAGCCCTGAAATGTTCTGCCATTCAGGAAGGATTGGATCCAGGAAATGGCTCCCCCTGACAGGAGAATGTCAAAATTAACAGTGTCAAAAGCAGCGCAAAGGTCAAGGACGATAAAAGCTACTGCTCCTCCCTGATCAGTTATCTTTTTCGCTTCTTCGACTACAGCAATAAGTGCAGGTTCAGTTCCATGATGGGGATGAAAGCTAGTCTGGGAATGGTGTAGAAGCTCACGAGTTTCTAAGAAATTGGAAAGGGTGGAATTAATATGCTTTTCCAGACTTTGCAGATCATGGGCAGCAGAGATATGGGACGATAGTTACTCAAGACGTCAGGGTTTAAGCTTGGCTTTTTCAATAAAGCTTTTACCATGGCATGTTTCCAGGAAGGTGGTACGTGGTCATTGGTGATAGGAAGATTTATTACATCCAGTATGACCTGTAGAACCACCTCTTTATTCTTACACAGAAGGTGAGGGGGAGCCAGTTCAAGCGGTGAACCTGACTGTTTGCACAAAGATTTCCAGGAGTGGAAATTCTTCCAGAGTGTGCTTAATGTGATCAGGAGGCCTGTTTATAATAAGGAGGTCACTGGTCACCGGGACATGGAGGTCACTGGGAGATGGAGAATCTGGGAACGTGTTATATATTCTGAATTTTCTTTAAAGGTTTGCTGCAAGTTCATTGCAGAGATCGGTGGATATTACCGTGAAAGTATGCTGCAAGTTCATTGCAGCGATCGGTGGACATTACCGTGAAAGTATCGGGGAAGTGAGCTCTAAGAAGGTCTTCGCAATACAGAAGATTTCTCTGGGGGCATTAGCTGCTGAATTAATTTCTTCTTCCAAATAAAGTGCTTGAGCTTGTTTAATTTCAGCTTTGTAGCATTTTATGGACTCTCTATAGTTCCTTTTACTGGTCTCGCTATAGTCTTTCCTCGATTTCCTCACCAACCATTTACAGACCTGTTTAAGCAACCTAAGCTTGGGTGAGTACCATCGAGAGATTTTCTCTCTCATCCTATGGTGGGTAGCTTTAACAGGAATAACTGGGTCCAGTGAGGACTCTATCCAGTTCATAAATTTCTCGGACGATAGCATATGACTGGAGTCTACAGTAGGTTTTAAGTTATTAAGAGCAGTAGACTAAGACTCTATGGAGAGTTTGGACTAAGGGCGGACTTTCCTGGTGCTAGGTTTCATAGGATCACGTTGGGTAGGAGAATTTAAGGAAAGTGAGTGATCCGAACAAAGCAGGGGAATGGGTGCCTCCACCACCAGCTCCATGTTATTAGTAAACACGGGATCTAGAGTATGGCCTTTAATGTGTGTGGGTCCTATGACTTTTTGTATTAATTGAATTGCTGATAGGTCATGGATGTGCTCCGAGGCATCAGTTTTACTTGGGTCATCAAAATGTAGGTAAAAATCCCCTAGAAGCATGATGTTTGTGGATGTGCTTGTAAAGGGGCCGCCACTTCCGGAAGAGAATTGAAGAATTGTCCACCCACCCCAATGGTCGTTATATAAGGATTCGTGAGAAGGTAAGCGTTGCAGTAATGAGATGGAGAAAAATAAGCTTTCACAGTCTGAAACAGGATTGAGCTCAACCCGGCATTTAAAGGAGTCTCAAAATGATAGCAATGCTGCACGAATTTCTGCTCATACACAGAACTGTGCACAGAGACCTAGGACATTAGTGAATTGTGGTGTACCAGAAAATCACCTCAGTACCTAGAAACCCCAATCAGCTAGCAATCAGTGTCACATTAGCTCTTCGTCCTATAACAAAGTAACCAATGATTAGACAACCTAGAACATACGACTTAGGACCATCTCAGGAATGGTGGGAAGTGAGAACACTCTTTTGTTATACTCTCATACCAGTCCACAACAGGAGTAAAAAAGAGACACAGTAAGGTTAAAATATTTATTTTAACGACGTGATCTCATGCACAGTATTTTAGTCAACATAAGCAGACATATGATTACAAAGAATATGGTCAGCATGGTTACAACTCCATAAAATACAAAAGGAGGAATCATATTACAATGATAGTGCAAATAGGTGATATAGCGCCTAGTTTAAACACCCTCCCTATATAGGAACTATCCATACTTAATATAATAAAAAGAGAGCCCAAACCTTTGAGGCGGGTAATCTCAGGAACCACAGCACCAATCACAACACCCAATACAGCGTTGGAAAGGGCAGTTGCAGCAGAAGGTAAAGGTAAAAGAACCGTGCCAGCAAAGAAGTCCCTTGTGGGTGTGTCTGCGTTGTGCTGTATGCGTGTGCTGTGGGCGTGACAAACGCTGGGGGCGTGTGGTATGTTCTGCCCTTCATGCCATGTCTCATATCGTGTGCTAATCCCACCCTGCTCCCTTTAAATACCCCTGCACCCCATAATCATAACCCACCCTTTCTCCTTAAAATACCCCAACACCCTTAAACACTAACCCATCTTAACCCTATAAATATACCCTGAACCCCAAAACCCAAACCTATCCCTAAACCCTAAAAATACCCCTTCACCTCAAAACCCAAACCTACCCCTGAACCCTATAAATACCCCTTTACCCCAAAACCCAAACCTAGCCCTGAACCCTTAAAATACCCCTGTACTCTAAAACCTAAACCTACCCCTGAACCCTAAAAAAACCCCTGTACCCCAAAACCCAAACCTAGCCCTGAACCCTAAAAATAACACTGTACCCCAAAACCCAAACCTACCCCTGAACCCTAAAATACCCCTGTACCCCAAAACCCAATCCTATCCCTGAACCCTAAAAATACCCCTGTAGCCCAAACCCCAAACCTAGCCCTGAACCCTTAAAATACCCCTGCACCCCAAAACCCAAACCTACCCCTGAACCCTAAAAATACCCCTATACCCCAAAACCCAAACCTAGCCCTGAACCCTAAAAATACCCCTGTACGCCAAACCCCATACCTATCCCTAAACCCTGAAACTACCCTTGTACCCCATAACCCAAAATTATATCTGAACCCTTAAAATACCCAAACACCCCAAAACTTATACCTCAGTACCCCAAAATATATACCCCTATACCCATACTTACCTTATCCAAACATTTAAAAAAACATGCTTTTACCATTCATGCATTTACAACGAATTTATTTCGTTGTAAATGTATGCGTGGAAAAGAATATAAAATGTAATGCCATGCGTTATAATGACATTGCGGAGTCATGGTACTTTCGTAATGAAAGTATGCGGAGTGATGGTATGCGGAAATAATGGGTGTTTACCCTTCCCCGGTAAGTACATTGGTGGCACGGCGGCCCACATCTCCAGCAACATACTCATATTTTTTCACCACCCATTTGAAAAATGCACGGGTCTCTCTCATTGATGGCCAGCACCGACATACACTTTTAGACACACCTCCGACCACAAGTTCTAGGATTGCGAACTTTAGAGCTGGGGAGCTACGTTCAAATCTCGGCATCAGCTCAACATCCTGTGATTCCAGGCAAATTGCTTTGTCTCCCCGTGCCTACCACAAATGAATGTGTTCTTTTGTAATGTAAATGGTGCTCATGCCATGTTGTCGAGTTCGCGCTATATAATATTGCAAGGAAAAATAAAGTAGGGAAACTCGAGTTCACACACTACTGAACGCACACTCTTAAGTGCATCAGCAGTGCACTGTGAATCGGAGCGTTTCACAGGCCTGTCACAGATAAGAAATGCTTTCTAAACAAAATCCTACAAAACAATATACTACTGGCCGCAGCAATTCATACCCGGACAACGTCGGGACGGGCTGCTAGTGTATTATAAACTAAAGAAGGTCTCTTGAGCTTGTTTTGGGGGACCCCATTACCTTTCCGCTCAATAAGTGTAAATTACATCTGAATCAGCAATGCTCTCTGCATCCCTGGAATCTTCCAAGTGTGTGAAATTATGGAAAGTGTGCTATAATAAAGGCGCCACAATCTTGCTTGGCTCGCAGCTGCCATAATGTTGTGTCTAGAATGTGTTACACGGACATGCCGATAAACAGGCTCATATGTCATATTAACCTTGATGGCTCAGCACTCACTGTAGAGACTGGGGGCACGATGTATGTCTAGAGATGTCAAAAAACAAACCTTTTCTCATGTATAGAACTTCGTGAAAGCTAAGTTGCAAAAACAGCTAAGCAGTGTTGTGTGCAAAAGGCAGCTGAAGGTAAAATGGCGTTTAAACTTCTAATAAGCCATGCTAACATAACATGCATGCAAAAGGAGGCCCTAAACCATACTACAATGCCACCCCCTTTCTTTTTTCTTGAGATCTTTGCGCTGGATATTATACCCAGGGGGAAGCATTTGAACCACATCAGGTGGGGAGTTACTTGTGCAGCCAGGTTTCTGTTAAAAATAATACATCTGGTTGGGCATCTGCTAGAAATATGTTTAGCTCCCCAGAGTGTTTAGATAGAGACCTACAGTTCAGAGAGAACAATTTATACATGTAGAGGGCGTGTCCCTCTGTTTTGTGTTTCCAAAGCCATGCGGAGTCTGAATGGGCAGTGGGTGCATGAAGATTCACCATTAGCCACGTGCATAGAATGGAGGCAATTGTCTTTAACCAACCCCCAGATTCATCATGGTCATGTTTTGCGAGTCCTCAATAGCGAATTTTAAGGATTCGCTATTAATGACTCGCAAAACGGGATGCATGTAGAAATCGCAATATTTTATGCGATTTCTACTGCTTCCTTATTTGTGATTCGCTAATTGCTAATCGCAAATAAGGAATGGCTTTCCCATTCATTCCTATGGGCCTAAAGGCCCATAGAAATGAATGGGGAGTCATTCCTTATTTGCGATTCGCAATTAGCGAATCGCAAATAAGGAAGCAATTTCAAGGGTGCCAGGGTGTCCAAAGGACACCCTGTAGCACCCCTGAAATGGTAATGTACACTGGTGTTGCGCACACACATGTCCAAAGGACATGTGTGTGTGTAACATACAACTAAAGTGCATTTTTCTAAGTTTTTGCTATTTACCACGTAGTTAGACTTCGCGGTAAATAGTGGCCCCAGATTGCGAATTCGCAATTTTTAAATGGTTCATGAATTGCATTTAAGGAATCTCAAATTGAGATTCCTTAAATGCAATTAATCTTAATTTAGCGATTTCTAGAATTGCAATTTTTGCACTTGGGATGATGAATCCCAAAAGCAAAAATAGCGCTCGCAAAGGGCCAGATTCTCAGAATCTGGCCCTTTGCGAGCCGATTTTGGCTTGATGAATCTACCTGCAAGTCCTTTAACCCTATCATTTGGGGGGTGTATACACAATTTTATCTGATGATAAAGGGGCAAGGATTCTGGCTTGTGGCTATGTTTTCCGGTCTTGTTATACTGATGGGGACATAGTCGGGATACGGTGACCACTTAGTATGTAGGCAAATTGTGGGCAGTGATTGTACAAATTCTAGACAAACAAACAAATTTTGGGACCAAATTTCAAGACAAAAGTTCACTGTTATGGTCTTATCTATGGAGGTCAAGCAATAATATTAAAGTATGTAGATAGATGGCTGACACAGGGTGACATTCAATAGGTTTATGGTCTTTGGTTTGTATAATACATAGCAGTTCTGAGCAAATATTAACATGTCACAGGGCTTAAACAAACATGACAAACATATGCACATACCCCTTAGCCTACGTCCCCTTTCTTACCTCCTTTGTGGGACACTGAACACTATAGCACTGGTCTTTACTTACCTGGTGCAGGCTAGGGGGCTATGGCTTAGATGGGTCTCTCTCTTCACAGTAACCTGCCAGAGTGAACAAGCACCAAAGAAAAGCCAACAGAGAAATGATCAGGATCCCTCTCCAACAGGAAACCTGAGCCAGATAATACACTAAAAGAAAAAACTGCATCAGGTGACTCACCAACAGTTGAATGCACGTAGGTAGTAGCAAACTGTGATACATACAATAGGCCTCCACGTATGTTGTACCTAGGGACGCCGTCAATGGTAAAACACATCCCAGGTAACCCACCGAAACAGAAACACATCCCAAGGAACCAACCAGCCTTGAAACATATGTCAGAGAATTCTCCAACAGGTTAATACTTGTTAGAAAACCATCAACGTGGGAAAAGCACTCGAAGTAACCAACCAAGAAGGAAAGGTGTCCACCGACAGGGAGACATATGCTATGTAAAAGCCAGCGGGAATAGAAGCCAATGTTGACATGTAAGAGAGTTAATCAACCGAAAGGTGAGCAACAGGGAAATATGCAGCAGGTAAACCCCGAATAAGAAAATGCACTCCAGGTCACCCAGCCCTTTGAACCCATCAATGTGGATGCATACATTATGGTACTCATCATTGCGAAGCTCACAGAAGCCAAAATCTAACTCATCATCATGCTGCCCAGGATAAGAACGTTGTGACTCACTTATTGAAGGGAAGGAGATACAGAACAGACATCTGTTAAAGTCTCCTTTTAGTGGCTGTTCCTCTCATTCTAGTAAAGACCGAACCTCCCGCCATTGAGGGGAGGGGGTTAAGGCTTATCACAATGTCTCTTCAGCACATGGAAAGTGGTAAAAAGCTGAGTAGCTTTATTTCTCTCCCTGTTGATGGCATCTATTTGTTAGGCTCTAGATAACTCCCTACCAGGATTAGATAATAATAGATAATAATAGGAAACATAATAATAATAATAATAATAATAAGAAACATAATAATCATAATAATAATAATAATAATAATAAGAAACATAATAATAATAATAATAATAATAATAATAATGATTAGATGCCCTAAAACAGAAGGGCTGATGGCCCTTTAAGTGAGGCCTTTGTGTTTGCCCCAGCTAGTAGTGGAAATAACAATCGGACATCACCACCTGAAGCAGAGGTGAAGTGAACCCCCCACTCTAGTAGCTTAAAGGCAGGGTTTCTGGGCTCGATGGACTGGTGAACTGGGCTCCACATAAATATATTTAGCTATTTACGAGTCTCTTCTGACTGCAGGTCTGCAGACTAAATGTTCATAAATATCACTGTGAGAGAAAACCATGACAGGTGACAGAGGGTTGTGAGGCATGTGTTGATATTCCTAGTGAAGGAAACAGACATATTCATGGTGAAATAGTATGCATGAAAGAGAAAACTAAGACAGGAAAAAGTGTGGGTAGCAATAAAGATGGTAGATAGAAGGGGGGAAGAAAGAACAGGAGGAGGAAAGAAAGGTGAACGGGAAGAAAGAAACGTGAAAGGAGAGAAGGAAGTAAAAGTCAAAACAAATAGAAGGGTGAAAGGATGTAAGACTGATTCATGGATCGATGAAAGCATTGATATATATCTGAAAGCATAAAAGAATGGCTGGTGGATAGAAGAAAGCATGGTTGGTTAGGTGGATGAGGGACAGATGGATGGAAAGGTGAAGAGGACAAATGGATGAATACATAGACATGAATATATGGAAAGGTCAAAGAGCGGATGGATGGATGGGTGGTTGGATGAAAGCAGGGTGAACGGAAGAAGGGAACTCTTCTATGGTAGTCTGTTTGAGCTTATTTCACATGCTTGTATTGTTCAAGTGAGGAGTATTTACATTTTCTGGCTACTCCCTTGCTCTGCAGGTTGCTCCTCCAAATGGAAAGCAGACAAAGTGCGGGTGCTGATAAATTTGATGGGTGCTGGGGAGAGGATGTAAACTTACGCTAAAGCTGCCGATTTTGGAGCTGGGGAACCAACCAGGTTCGAGCCTCGGTGTCAGCTCAAAATCCTATGATTCTGGGCAAATAATTTAATCTGTGCCTACCAAAAATAAACGTGTCCTTGTGTAACATAGCTGGTGCTCATGTAAAGTGCTCCAATACCTTCGAGTTTGCGCTATATAAATCTGCAAAAAAAATAAAATGTGTTCAGTATATTTCACAGGGGCTGGCAGGATCACCCTCATTCCCTAAATTGTTTGGCTGTCAGCAAGCTACTCTCAGTTCAGCAGCTTTAAAATTAAGAACAAATGTTGTTTGTAATACATCCATTTGCAGACAACAAACACTTAAACGAAATCACAGACAGTCCCTGTAAATAATCAACAGGTGATCACCCTATGTCGAAAGAATTCAGGTGGACAGTGGTCCCAGACTGGGTCCTGGAATAAGAATTGCTGCTAGATCCAGATGTTAGGTGATCCTGATTCCATGGTACAACCATGGGCTTATTTGGAAAGAAAAGGACACCGGGAGCTGCTACATGCGGGCAGGAAATAGATTGGAGGCAGGGATTGAGAAGGTGATGGATAGGAAATCAAGGTCTGAATCAGACTCCTGTGTGAAGGAGGCACATTCTGAGCATCAACAGAATGAATAGGCAGGGGGCAAGAGAGAGCAAATAAATAACACCAGCAACTACTATCCTTACCTGCACCGTGCCAGCATCTGTGCCCGGCTATCCCCACCCTGTAAATGCACCCACTCCTTAAAAACTAATCCAATAATGCCTCCTTCTACTAGGAAGGAAATGTTACTGAAATAAAATTCATTTTATTGTTGTGAACCAAGATTAACACTGCCTGAATGACTTAGGTTGTTAAATGCATCCCAGAAAATTGGAAACACTCAGTTCACAGGGACGGGGAGTCCTAGGGCAACCTAATATTCCAGAATTACACCATGTTCTGTTCAAGTGCATCTTCCCTGCCACGAAGAGAAAAAATATATAAAATTGAATACACTGCAGGAAGTATAAAAAGCCCAAGAAATTCAGCAATTATTTTTTCTTAAATGGCTTTGCATCATTTTAACGTGACAAAGGAATACTGATTTAATCAGCTCGAACAGTTATTTGCTAGCTTCGCTGGGGCCCTGGAAGTGTGTATTGCAGTCCAAAACTAAACCAAGTACAGTCTGTGCTTTATTGAAACATATTGTCTGTGTTTGATCGTGCATCCATTTTATTCCAGATGTTCTAACGGATGTCCCCTAAAATAGATATAAAAGAAAAGGCAGGCAATGCCAGCTGTGGAAGGCGTAAATCAGCCTGCTGAAGGTTACATCCGGGTCTAATATTGCCAACTCATCAGCTTTTGAAAGAAAACGTTAATAATAATGAGTCTTAAGTATTTAATCCTAATTAAACCATCAGTGATTCTATGTGCTGTTTTATAGCAAAAGCAGACTATATAAAAGCAAACTCCATGTAATCAGCTTTTATGGTTTATTTAATTTATTTTACTCTATCACAAGCAGAAGGAAAGTGCCCCTTTTTGCACGGTTACTCCGCAACCTTTTTGCCAGTACCTGAAGCCAAGTTGACTGCGTGTGTGCTGGTATCCTGCTAACCAGACCCCAGCACCTGTGTTCTTTCACAAAACTGTACCATTTTTACCCACCATTGACACATCTCTGGGCTACATGTAAGTCCCTTGTAAAAGGTACTCCTTGTACCAAGGGCCTTGTGACCAGAGCGTGCCTCTGAGGCTGCAATCAATCAATCAAGAAATTTGTATAGCGCTCTACTCACCCGGCGGGTCTCAAGGCGCTTGGGGGAAAGGGGTCCGCTACTGCTCGAACAGCCAGGTCTTAAGTTGCTTCCTGAAGGAGAGGTGGTCTTGGGTCAGACGGAGGTGGATGGGGAGGGAGTTCCAAGTCTTGGCCATCAGGTAGGAGAAGGATCTTCCTCCCATGGTGGTTCTTCGGATGCGTGGAACGGCGGCGAGGGCGTGGCTGGTTGATCGCAGCAGTCGGGTGGTAGTGTAGAAGGTCAGGCGGTTGTTGAGGTATCTGGGGCCCAGGTCGTGGAGGGCCTTGTGTGCGTGGGTGAGGAGACGGAACGTGATTCTCTTGCTGACGGGGAGCCAGTGCAGGTCTCTTAGGTGTCCGGAGATGTGGTTGTGTCTGGGGATGTCAAGGATGAGTCATGCGGAGGCGTTCTGGATGCGTTGGAGTCTTTTCTGCAGTTTGGCTGTGGTTCCGGTGTAGAGGGTGTTTCCGTAGTCCAGTCGGCTGGTGACGAGTGCCTGGGTGACCGTCTTCCTGGTTTTGGTGGGGATCCATCGGAAGATTTTGCGGAGCATGCGTAGGATGTTGAAACACAATGATGAGACGGCGTTGACTTGTCTGGTCATCGAGAGGGAGGAATCCAGGATGAAGCCCAGGTTGCGTGCGTGGTCCGTTGGTTTTGGTGCGCTGCCTAGGGCCGGGGGCCACCAGGAGTCGTCCCAGGCAGATGGTGCTGATCCAAGATGAGGACTTCCGTCTTGTCTGAGTTCAGTTTCAGGTGGCTGTTCTTCATCCACTTGGCTACTTCTTTCATCCCTTCGTGTAGGTTGGTTCTGGCGGTAGCGGGGTCGTTGGTGAGGGAGAGGATCAGCTGGGTGTCGTCGGCGTAGGAGATGATGTTGAGGTTGTGTTGGCGTGCGATGGCTGCGAGGGGGCTCATGTAGATGTTGAAGAGGGTGCGGCTGAGTGATGATCCTTGTGGTACGCCGCAGATGACTTTGGTGGCCTCGGATCTGAACGGGGGGAGGCTGCAGCATGTATTGGGCCACCCTCGGCGACCCCTCACCATAACTATCACAAACTGCCATTGCAGGCTGTATGTTTTGGTGCAGACCAAACTAAAGAGGTGACATGGCACAAATCCCTGCGTGCTATTCCCCCAACACTGCCTATGGCCTGGTTAAGTCACCCCTCTAACAGGCCTTACAGCCCTAAAGACAGGGTGCACCATACTACAGGGGAGGGCATAGCTGCATGAGAAATATCCTCCTACAGTGTCTGTGATATTCACAGACATTGTAAGTGCAGTGAAGCCATTTTGAGTACATGGGCTGGACGTTTGTCAATACGAACTTCACAGTTCCATGATGGCTTTACTTAAGTCTGGGAAGTTTGGTACCAAACTTCCCAGCACATTAAACCGACATTGATGCCAGTGTTGGATTCAATCAAAAATGCACTCAGAGGGCATCTCAGAGATGCCCCCTGAAAAACAATCAACTATGGTGTGGTTCCAGACTGGCTCACAGCCATATGCCACCACCAGGCAGGTTGCTGGACCCCTGGGTAGAGAGCTTCTGCTTTCTGGGTCCAGGAACAAAGCACAACCTGGGCAGAGGTGTCATGCCTCCTTTCCCAGGACGGTAAGTGTCTACGAAGGTGGAGCTTTAAAGCCCTGTCACCTTTTGTCAGCTACCCCCAGTCTTTTGCTGCTATCATTAACTGTCTCTCACCAGTTCTGAAACCCATTTTGAGCACAAGAACTGGCTGGAAAACCTAGCCAGGAAGAGAGGTGTGCCCACCTTTGCCAACCCCACTCCTAGGGTGGGGGAGGCGAAATGAAGCACAGATCTCAATTCCATCCATCTTCAAGATGGGGGAACTCACCCAATCAGGAAGAGGCCAATGCCCCCTTCCCATGGGAGGATAGCTTAATAAGGGGTGTAGACACCCCAGAGAAGGGACCCATTGGTCCTGACTTTCACCTTCCTGTAGCGCCCCTAAATTTAGTATTTAGGGGTACCCCTGAACCCTGCCTCTTCAGATTCGACTCTACAAGAAGAAAAAGGACCGAAGATCCATGCTGCAGAAGAAGAGGATGACAACAACTGCCTTGGCCCCATCCCTGCCAGCCTGTCCCCTGCTTCGGAACCCCTGTACGCTAAAACTGGTGTGCCCTGCAGCCAGCAGCCTCCAAGGACCTGCCCTGCCTTCCTCAAGAACTCTGATCTCCTGTGGGAATCAGATTTGCCAACAGCAACCCAAGCCAGGACTCCGGATCCACCGGGAACTGCACATACTCACCACTCTGCACTCAACGCCCACGTCTCGTGCCCAAGTGGCCCAACAACGCACGAGTTCCCCCCGATGATCCTGATGTGAGATTTAGCATTAGCCGACCTCCTCCGACCTTCTCCTAGATGCCTGCAGCCTCATCCTGAAGGGCCCCCTGACCAGAATCGATGAGAAGAACCCGACACGAAAAGACACCCCTGCACCTGCAGCCCATGGGTCGTGAGGTACCCGACCGACAGTGTCCTGGTGTCCAGCAATTCTTCAACTTCATCCTCCAGTCATTGGTTCTCTTCGTCTTGTCTTCTGGTTCCAGCCTGCAGTCCTTTTTTCTTGACCGACAACCTCTTTAGGAAAGCATTGGGCTCCCAACATCTCCTAAGCACCCTGCACCTACCTGGCCGCACCTGCACTGCGGGTGGTGTGGACTCACCTTAACCCCAGGGACTTGCCACGACTGAGCAGCCTGCCGTGAGCAGCCCCCAACCTCATTGGCTAACATTGGCACCCAGCCGCCTTAGTACCGCTGGTGGTGCCCCTTGTGTGCCAACCTGAAACCTGGGGAACCTTGTTTCAACCCCCCAACACTCCATTACTAAAACTATGTACTTACCTGTAAACCTAACACTTCGTTTTTCTCCATAGGATTGTATGGTGGGTTTTCTCTGACAAAAGCTTCTAAGTGTTGAACTGGCTTGTACTTCAACAATAGTAACTTAGGGGCATATTACCAACAACTAGCGATAATTTTTGTCTCTAACTTGTTTAGAGACAAAAATTATCGCCACACATCGGCGATTTTTATCGCAGATAAACCTTGCTATTAGCAAGGTTTATCGCAAATGCGATAAAAAACGGCCGAAATGCATGAATATCGCTGAAAAGTCAGCGATATTCATGCATTAGCGAGCTAATGCTCTTAGCCATGTTATCCACCTCCCATTGGATAACATGGCTAAGAACTGCTCAGGGCAGGTGTTAGCTTTTGGAGATATTCGCGCTTAGCGCGAATATCTCCAAAAGTTGGTAATAGGAGATAGCGATGTTAGGGACTGTTTCCAGTCGCTAACATCTTGGCACGCCCACTTTGCATATCATTAGTGATAAATATCACTGACATGCAAAGCGGGGCCCAAGTTGGTCGCTATCTCCTATTAGCTGTCACTAACTGGTGTTAGCGACAGCTTGGTAATAGGGAGATAATTTTATCTCCGCTTTCTTGGCTTTTAAAGCCAAAAAAGCGGGGATAAACCCCCTTGATAATATGCCCCTTAGTGTCTTTAAACGAGCTAACCTGCTCACAGATGTCCTGTGATGCTTAGACTGTGTCATTAGTTTGTTTCACACCAAACTAGAAAAATAACTGCAAAGTAATTAAGAAGTAATCTAAAGTAATCTAAAGTGGTTTTAAAGAGTGTACAGTTCATTTTATAGTCTGCAGAAGTAATTCGTATGTTGCTACCAAACCAGTGCACACTGTATTTTGTATCACTTACCTTCTACTGAATAAATCTTGGTTCTAGTAATAAAAATAACAAAGTAATAGCCTTTTATACAAACAATTGGTCTGGATTCAGTTTTTGAGTATGTGACATAATTCCTGTGTGTGTACAACAAATGCTTACCACTACCCTCTGATAAGCCTAACTGCTCAACCACACTACCACAAAAGAGAGTGAGATATTATCTACTTTATCCTCTGAAATACCATTGGGGATCCACTGGGCTCTGTGCACACTATACCTTACTTTGGTATAGTATATTCAGAGCCAGCTTCCTACACAAGCTATCGTAAAAAAAGGTATGTTAGAAAGGTAGAGTCAGGTTTGCAAGTACTAACCATCATCCTCTTTTCTTAATGGTGTATCACCTGGTCATCTGTTTGGGACGGGCCAGGCGTTCACCCTCCTCCAGGATTGAAAGTGAGTGTAGAGGATATTTATCCTTGACCATTTGTACAGGCAAAGAAGTACCACCAATGCATTATGTATCAATGTAGATATTGACGGGGGCCGGGCCAGTACAACTGTGAGAATACTGCTTGGGGGCATGGCTGTAGTGTTACTTGATGAAAGGGTGGCCTGATAGTGTGTAATGCTCAGTACCCAATGCTGAGATCCTTAAACGAGCTGTGGTTTGCCATGGCCTTACACAGTCAGTAGGCAGTATGTAGCACAGGAGAGATATTGCCACAAATAAGTAGATGCAGAGCGTTATCTGGGAGACTCGTGCTGCATTCTCTGGAGTTTGAGTAGTAGGAAGAGAGGGACTATAATGTGCATTCTACAAGTGCACTAGATGTATGAATGTTGATTGGGAATGACAAACGTACACCTCTATTACTGGATGTACCGTTTGGTCACTGAACGACTGGCTCTTTGAAGCTAGGGATGACCCTGCCTTTCATCTTGTTCTAGATCGGTTTGAAGGCTCGTGTCTCCTCTCTCTTCTCTTTGGCTGCCCAATTATCCCTTGAACCCTTCCTCCCAGTGTGACCCTGGAGTACTGGTGTAAGGCTTACCACAGGATAGGCTGGGCTGGTAGACTGGCAAAAGAAAAGTCATTTTAGGAAAGGACATGGCTTATCTATTCAGTGAAGTTTGTAGGATTTAGATTGTGACACAGCATAAAAATCTATTTTTTTAAAAGATATTTTTATTGTATATAAAGCAAACACAATTGTGGTGATAACAAGCATAATATATTGTAGTGTTAAAACACATACAGTAACAAATTTCCATCTGTTCTTCCCAACTCATTGACACCCAGTCTCTCTTCCAACAATTCACGGGGCAGCAGGAAAGTCGAGACGTCCTTGCTACAAAACATCTTTATTGGTACCCCCAGTTAGGAGCACACAGTTACCCCCGATATGCGTTCCATTTTCTCATATTTTGGTCCATTTGTTCGGACAAACCTTACTTTCATAGACCACTATCTCAGCCTGCATACACCAATCCATGTCTCTCTTCCAATCGTTCAGGTGCGGTACTAATTCTTCCCTCCACATTTGTGCAATATTACGTTTACCCACCATCAACCCCAGTGTCAGGCAGAGCCAGTCCATGCGGGCTGGATCAGTTTCATCCCAGATATTCAGGAGGCACCATTTCACTGATATCATCATTTTGCTTCCGCAGACACCACGGAGAAAGGTAACCACAGCCTCCAATATTGCTGGAGTACTGGGCAGCCCGTATCATGTGAAATGTGTTTTCCCTCCTTACCACACTTTTTGGGCACAGTGCAGTATCCACTCTACTGATCCTAACCATAGTTGTACATGCATAATAACACCTATGAAGGATTTTAAGTTGCACTATTTGAAATCTTGATCCCAGGGGGATACCAAGACTTCAGGCCACTCATCATCCTCCAGGCCCTGAAGATCACACTCCCAGCTGTCTTGCAATATAAGAGCCATATCTAGGAGATGAAGCGTGGTCCAAACGCCAATGTCTCCAAAATTGCTTACATAAAGGGCCCCTCTACTGTGTAAAAGGCCATCCGTGCATCAAGAGACAACACAAGGGCATCTTCTTGGAGTTCCGTTGCACAGCAAATTAAGCGCGGTGCTCCTCCCTGGCATGAAGCCGGATTGATCTGGATGGCTCAGCAACCGAACTACCTGAACCAATCGTGTGTCCAAAAGTTTCGCAAAAATGTTTATCTCTACATTTAACAATGAAATAGGCCTGTAAGAGGCACAGTCTTCTAGCGGTTTACCCTCTTTATAAATAAAGACTATGTTAGCCTATCTCTGATCCTCGGACAGTACACCGGAATTGCGGCATTCTAGGAACATTAGCAGGAGGTAAGGAGCGTTCTTGGTAGCTGTAAGTTTGTAGAGCTCAATTTTGTGGGCCATTAGGGTCCACAGTTTTACCGGAGTTTATGTCACGGATGGCTTGTGTCACTTCACTTTCAATAAATTTCTGCCCAGGAGTTCTTTATCTGCCTGTGGACGGCTTAGCATCCAGACATTAGATAGGAGCTCACAAGACTCCTCGGCTGTAGCCGTAAGTGTTGGGCCAAGCACTTCAAATACTTAACACATTCACCCATATCATTCAACATTTCCAGCACCTACCGAACCCGTTGCTCCCCTTCTATCCAGCCAAGCCAGGAGCTTCCCAGCCCTGTTGGCCACCTCATAGAGGCAGTGCCGAGTTGCATGATTGGTAGCCCTAGAAACCTCTGTCACAACATCTCTGTTTTCTTTTTGATTCAAGGTTAAATTGTTTATTAGGTCTCCCTAGTCATTGGCGATGAGTTGGGATTCCTGAATCTTCAGTTTCATCAAAGTATTGCTCCGAGGTCTCATGAAGGCCTATTTCTTCAGCCCAAGTTGAACATACAGGGGAGTGATTAGACATACTGCTGGTGAGATGGTGAACCTCACCAAAATGGGAAAGTTGGTGAGCCAGGATAAGTATTTAGTCGATGCGTGAAAGGCTGCCATGGGCTCATGAGTGGAATGTGTATTGTTGTGCTGTGGCATTAAAGGCACACCACATGTTGACGAGGCCAGTCGCTCATATAAAGTCAGCTAGCGGTCAACGGGATGCCTCGGACTGGTGAGCAGGCCAGTGATTGTTTGCATCGCAGAGGGCAGTTATGAAGTTGCCACCCAGCAACATGCTGAAATCCACTAATATCAAAAAACATGCTGCATCATGAAGTCTTGGGGATTTATAGAATGAAATAATGTTGTGGAGGATGCCTTTCTAATTTAATACCACATATCTACTTTAAAGGCCTGTGAAACATTGACACAAAAGAATTAATTAAACATTTCCGAAGCTGCTGAAAGTAAAGATGCTTTTGTAATGCAAGGCTTGCTCAAGAACCACATTCAGCCAGTACATGATGCTAGCTTAGCCAAAAGCGCTTGGGCACACCATATTTGGAAGTGGCACAGTCTACGTGCACTTCACTAGAACAAATGTTGCAAACCTCTTCTGCCGAAATTAGCGTTACTGGTACATTGCATTAGCTTGGACAGTCCCAAAATGTCACGAACAGAGATCACGTGGATAGCAACAAGTCACATCACATCGGACCTTGCAGGTATCATGCAGTGTTGGCCTCTTCTGATTGGTCTAGCGTTCTATACTTGTGTAATGTGCTGAGGCAACTGATGAGCAGGAGCCGCCGACCTATGCTTGGTTTCTGAAGAAGTGTCATAATCATGTACTTTTACTGAATATATTTGCATGAATAGTGACGAATTTCCTCTTGTGGTTTTCACCAATAAAACACTTTGTAATACTTCTCCATGTTGGGCATTCAGCCACTTTGCTATCTGTTCCTGTACTGTACAAACTGTTGATTTGTATCTTGTCATGTAATACATTCTATCTTTATTACATGTGCTGACAGACTGGTATTTCTTTTAGTAGGCTTCTACAATATTAAGTGTTTGCCCTCCCATTGCCCCAAGAGGGCCACATATCGTCCGTGTGAGTCTGGCAAGATATTTTGTATGATAAATGGGAGTAATTTACACTTTAGGATTCCCACCCCTCTAAATCCTGTTGGGTACCCTGCATGTGCAAACATTTTATACCCCTGTCTATCTAACACACAGTAGGTGTTCCCTTGAAGGTGCGTCTCTTGAAGGAGAACTACGTCAGGTGAGTGAGTGTCTCTTGAGGTATTGCAGTACCACTCCTCTTTTAATTTCATTTCCCAACCCATTAATGTTTCAGAAAAGGATTCTGAAGCTAGGTGTCTCTAATGTGCCATGGATAAAAAATATCAAAGAAAGCAAATGGAGCCAGTGCTTTTTGCCTCCTCTAAGTTCATGGACTGTGCAGTAAGTAGCGGGGGCCGCAGCTGAGTTATCCCAGAGTCTATAGGAAACTGTAGGAATGTGGTAGAGCTGGGTCCCTTTTAAGAATGAGGGCAAACAAAGGATTACATTCAGGGTTGTTTAGCATGGACTGCTGCTGTGTCAGTGAGAGAATGTCACCAATATATTGATACAACAAAAAATGAACAAGCAATTCACCAAAAGCTGCAACACAATTCTCCTTCCCTGCCTCCCTGCATGACACACTTAGAACTGCCTGTCCCCCCCAAGTGTGCAGAGCGTCTATCTCTGCCAAAACATATAACAAATGGAAGGAGACTGTGGTCCGCGCCGATTTTCCACCCATTCACCCTCCCCAGATGTAACATGGAGAGATTTTACAGCAGATGTTGCCATCATTTGGAATGTTCTCGGCCCAAGTCTTAACGGACACCATTTATTTGTGCAAGAGATTGATGCCTCTGCTCTCACGATGCCTGTATTGTATAGTATTAGGGAACAAGGAACAGGCCAGGAGTAGCCACACTCGCCTCGTGCCAACCACAGTCTCATGGATGGAAAAGTCCAATAAAGGTTCTTGCATTGTATCAGGTCATATCGTTGTCACTAATCTTCCGATTCCTGCATCTTGTCTGGGATAATGGATTCATTCTTCTGTCTCCCAAGTCGAGATCGGAGATCAGCGCCTTCAACCACCCTCCAGCCATCCAACCAGTACCAAACCTCCTCGAGTGTGATAAACCATGTTTTCCCATCTGCCACAACTCGCAATTTCAAGTGGAAAATCATGGAGTCCTTTATTTTGCGCTCTCTCAAAGCTTTCTTGACTTCAAGAAAGGATCAACATACTTTTTGAACAGAGAGAGTAATTTCCGGGATGAAGGTGAGGTTTCCATTTCCATTTTGGACTGCTGGTGCACTTCTAGCAGGTTGTAATATAAAATCCCAGTCACAATAGTTAAAGATGCGTGTTGTAAGTGGGATTGGTGGGGCACATGGCTCTGGTGGGGTGCCAGGAACTTGGTGGGCATGCTCAACGGAGAGAAGTAATTAGAGATGCTACGGGGAATCTGTTTGAATATGAGGTCTTCTACAAACAAATCAACCAGTTGATCTTGCCAGGAATCCTATTATTTGAACATTGTTTCTCCTTCACCGTCCCTCAAAATCTCCCAGTCTGGCATCTAGAACATTGGTGGTGGCACACAACTCTTTGACCTGAATCTCTAAAGTCTTGGTTTCCGCTTTAAGGGCGATGATCAAGTCTTCTGCCTCATTGACTAGGGCCCCCATATTGCGAAGATCCATCCGCATCAGTGTGACTTCAGTTGAGACGGAGTCTTTGCATTCAAGGGCAGCACAGACTCCCTGTATTGCTGCCATTATGTCGGTGAGGGTAGGTGTCTCCTCTGTTAGAGGGGTCTGTGCTGCTGAGTCTGCTGTCCATCCGCCATTGGAATACTGATGGAGTCTTTTAGCAGTGTATATTTATCCAGCCTGGTCTGGTGGGCAGTGGAGGCTGCCTTGCTGTCAGTCATTGCTAGAGGACCACCCCAGGCTCCCCCACCGAGTGTCTTTAGTCTTAAGAGAGTGTGGGGGGGCACTTCAGTATTCGTTGCTGCCTGCCACGGGCAATGAATGAACCCTCTGCAGCCTGTCGGTTTTCCATTCACCACTCCCCCGACCCCCCAGAAACCTTCTTCTTTGTAGCAGTTCCACCAGATGATCTGTATACCATCTCTAGTGGTGGAGTGAATGGAAACTCTATTACCAAACCAGGGTATTGCGCCGTTGATCAAGAGAGATCAGCAAAGTATTTGGTGAGCCAAGAATCTACAGTTACTCAGCAACCCAAGCTGTGAGTGACAAGCGCCGGACTGACGTTCTATGCTGTTGCTTTCATCAGCGGTTACCAAGCAATGCTCTCACGTCACCACGCATCACGTTTACGTACCTACGTTGTCAGCCATTTTGGGACTTCCAAGTCTACATTGTGCATCATAGTAACTGCACTACGGAGACGATCTCCGTCAACTCGGCAATTTGAGAAGGAATTCTTTGATTTCTTCAGTGATATACACACCTGCGTTATATCATTTGGTAGCAACTGTTCTTCAGTATTATTCACACCTGTCTACGACTGTAAAAAGGTACTTTCTCTATTGTTTTTTTATTTTTCTTCTTTTCCCTATATCCTGGTATTGTGGTTATTTCAACCTTACTCGTCACCCTTGCGCATTCAGTATGGCCTTTGGCCAAATCTCTGTTGTGTTACCACCTAATTTCTTGGCACAAACAGGACCTCCTAGCATCCCATGGGAGGACTGGATTCTCATGTTTGAGAATTACCTTGATTCCCTTGATGGACACGAGTTTTCTGCAAAAAGAAAGAAAGCACTCTTACTCAGCAGTTTAGGGAAAGAAGGGCAAAGTGTTTTTTGCTATTTACCTCAAGCTCTACATTCCAACGGTCAACCCATGCCTGATGAGTACAAAGAAGCCATTCGCAGATTGGAAGACAGATACGCTAAAGAGAATATCCTGGTTTGAATACATATAAATTCTATACCCAACATCAGAAACAAGGAGAATTGATAGCAACTGATAGCGGGAACTGTCCGTTAAATGTAAATTTGGAATGATGACTGACGAGTTAATAAGAGATCAACTAATTGTTCAATGCAACAATAAAAAAATACAGGAAAGACTTTGGGTGGCAAAGAATCCCTCCCTTAAAACAGCCATTGATTTAGCCACGGGCGTTGAACAATTTGAAGGGTGTATGAAGGAACTGGAGAAGGGAAATTTGAGCCATGATGTCTCTGAAGTGTCAGATCGCGACAATCGAGACAATGACCACATTGAGGATGACCTGAGTGTGGTAGCTGCCATTAAAAACAAGGGGAAGTTTGTTCAAAGACCTTTCATCTCTAAGAGCTTGTGTACTAAAACATGTAACAGGTGCGGGAGTGTTGCACAATCCTCTGATTCAAAATGTTGTTTTGCAGCCAAACAAGAATGTTTAACGTGTGGTTGAGTGGGTCATTACACTAGGGTTTGTAAGAGTAAATCACGCCCTAGAATTGCCTATGTACAAGGAGAGGAAGAAGTGGCTGTTTCTCATGAGAACAAAATGTTAGTGGTTGGTGGTGAAGATGTGTCCAATGACGATGATAGAAGAAAGAATAGGCCCAAAGCTTTGTTTACTGTTGATGTTTGTTAGGTATGTCTGATGGTTGATACTGGAGCCAAAAGTACCATTATTCCTAAGAGGTTGTTTGAAGAACTGTGGGTTGACAAAATGCTATTGCCAAAAGACATTGCCCCCGGTGGATATCAAGTTGAATCCATTGATATATTGGGGTACTTTCATGCACACATCATTTATTCTGGCAAGGAAATTCAAATAAAGTGTACATGGCGGAGCAAGGTCCACCCATCCTTGGGTGGGTGATCCAGTACGATTTGAGGAATATTGTCATTCCCAGAGCACCTACGCAGGTTATGGTGGTTGATGATGAGAGTGTTGAATGTATTCTTGAGGGGGAAGGTGCTGTATTTAGAGAAGAGTTTGGTCAGCTCAAAGGTTTATGAGCATTGCATTTTGTTAAAGAAAGAAGCAGTACCCATACAACATAAGGTCAGGTGTGTCCCCATTGTGGTGAGGGAGGGTGTTAAGAATCTTATCAAAGAAATGCTTGATGCGAATGTGATTAAACCAGTGGAGGCCTCTCCATGGATTTCTCCTGTGTTTATTACGAAGAAGGCCGATGGCAAGTTGAGATTCTGTGTGGACTTAAGATCTTTGAACCAGTGCGTTGTCGCAGATACATTTCCGCTTCCAAATATCACTGAATTGATGTCTACTCTTAAAGGTGCTAAGTTCTTTTCATACTTTATCTTAAGAGCGCCTACAACCAGATAAAACTGCATAATGACTATAGACATCTCACAGTGTTCATTACCCCTGAGGGTAACTATCAATTCATTTGCCTTTTGGGTTAACTTCAGCCGCTAGTGTTTTCCAGCGCATAGTACAGACATTTTTAAAGGAATCAACAACACAATTTATTTCCAGGATGACAATCTAGTATATGGGAAATCCGCGGAGGAGCACAATGTAATCCTGAAAATGGTTTTGGAGAAACTGTCTAATGTGGGTCTCACACTTAGCAAAGAGAAATGCACATTTCTAGTTGAGTAGATTGAATATCTAGGGTACACCATTAGTGCTTCTGGCGTCATACCAAAAATAAGTCTTTGTAGTGCCATCGATTTGGCTCCTCATCCCCTAAGACAAAGATCAATTAAGGTTGTAAAGAATTTTTCCGACAGAACTGCTTGTTTGAGGAGTTTACTAAAGAAGGGGGTGAGTTTTGTGTGTGCGGTACAACATCAGGAATGTTTTGACTACATCAAGAACGTGATTTGTGAAGCCAATGTTTTAGTTTCCTTGATGTGAACCATAAATCTAATCTGACTGTGGTTGCCAGTGCCTCTGGCTTAGGCGCCATGTTGTCTCAGCTCAAAGCGGGGTCTGAGGGAACGGTAGCCTTTGCCTTTAAGACATTGAACCAGGCAGAACAAAATGATTCAGTCATTGAGAGGGAGACCGTTGCGGAATCTTGTGGTATCTTGGGGCGTGGAGTATTTCCGTACCTATCTGTGGAGCACCAAGTTTTTGCTTCGAACTGACCACAAATCATTGATTAAAATCTTATCTCCGGGTGGTACTGGTAAAGGTTCGGCAAGGCTTGCGAAATTGTATTCTAAACTACAAGAATTTCAGTTTGTGGTCGAATACATTCATGGGTGGAAGAATGTCCAAGCGGACTGTTTGTCTCGGATGTCTGTCAATTGGAAGTTGGTTGAAGGACCTGAGTTTGTTGATCGGGAAAAAGACATTGCTGTAGCCTCAGCGGATGATGTCGTTTTTGTGGTTGAGGGTGCTTTTGATGCAAATGAATTGATGCGTGAGATGGTGATTGATGACACACTATGCGTGGTCATCAATATGTTGAAGTCGGGATCTAGGAGCGATAGTTGGGTCTCGGTTTCTGTTCGCCCTTATATCAAAATCTTGGATAAGTTGTCTTTGTGTGGGGAAGGTGTGTTAATGAGGGGCAATAAGTTTATTCCTCCTTTTGGCATTAGGAAATAATTATTAGCTTTGGCCCATGAGGGACATCTTGGTCAAACGTTAACCCAACGTCGCGTGAAAACCCTTTTTTGATGGCCTGGATTGGATGGTCGGGTGGTCCACTGGGTGGAAATCTGTCCTGTGTGTAAGGAGGGTGAAGAACAGGTTGAAAGTAGGTTGTAGGCCAGGTGATGGACACATTTAGAATCCTTGTAAGGCTTGGCACAGCATGTGTTTAGATTTTATTGGCCCAATGGGAGAATTACATGAACAGTGCAGGTTTGGCTTTGTGGTCGTGGATATTCTTTCGAAGTGGTTGACTGTAACATTTGTGAGGGATGTCACCACTGACATTACCATTAAGTTTCTTGGAGAGTTATTTAGGGAAGAGGGCATCCCTTCAGTTCTTATCACTGATAACGGTACTCAGTTAATCTCATGGAAGATGCAGGGTTTTTTGAAAGATTGCGGTATTGCCCATCACTGTACTTCATTGTACAACCCTCAAGTGAATGGTTTGTGCAAACGGGCCAACAAAGTTGTTAAAGGCATTACCAGATGGCTTCGACTAATGGTTCTATTGTGCATAAAATTTTGGATGAAATAATATGGGCCTACCGGACCACTTGTCAAAGTGATGGAGCAAAATCTTCTTTTGAGTTGACGAGGGGTAGAGCCCCTGGTCCCAAATTAGTTTCTACTTGGATGAGGGAGGTGGTGGCTTTGGGTAGAGTTCAATAGAGTAAACAAAAAAAATGTGTTATCTCCTGTCGGTTCAAGGTTGGTGACTTGGTTAAGGTGAGGAGTGGAGGGAAGTTCAAGGGGCCCTGCACACTTAGGAACGTTTTTTATCACTGTGTTGTTCTGGATAATGGTGAGCAAAGGAATTTTAGTTGTATTGCCCTTTACCAAAGGTGTGGTAGAGTTCACAGGACGGAAAGTCCTCCCAGCAGTGTCCTGGCTCAAGAGTGGGAGGTTACCACCACTCCGAACATTTATGGTGCCACCATTGGTGGGGGCGACTTCTTGGTGCCTGTGGCTGGGCTTTCAAGGGGTTCCTTAGCAAATTGGTGATTCATTAATTGGTTCTGAGGGTTCATCTTATTCATGATCCATGAGGAGTCGTAGACCATCTGCTTATCAAAAGGATTTTGTCTTTTTTCTTTTACTGTTTGTTTTTTCTCCTTAGGGTCATTGGGAAGGGGTAAGATGTGTAGGACATGCTTTGCTGTCTAGTGTTTTAAGAATGTATCTTGTTATGTGTTTCATGTCTTTGTTCAAGTTGAGTGTTCTCTTCCAAGTCAGTTATTGCTTTGATGAGCTTGGAAGAGTCCGCTCTCATCTCATCTCTATCTTGATTAAAGATCTCAAGCTTAGCTGCGTCTCAGCTTCAATCCTTTACCACACATATGAAGCTTGGGGACCTATGGGAAGGAGACATTTATGACACTACAAAGAGAATTTGAGGTTGACTGGCCCCAATTTAATAGATGTTTTCAACTAAGATATACCCTTGATGGTTACTGGTTAGACACAGTTACTCTTCCCATGTTTATTTCACTGAAAGCCAAGATATTGACTGACAGGCTGAGTAGAAAAGGGATTTCACAACTTTAGCGGTCCCTGGTGTTCAACGCTCCAGGTATTTTAATTAAGAACAAAATAAAAGGTTCAATGGGACTCTTTTTTACGCAGTCAATAAGAAACTCTCTCTCAATGTTACAACCAATTTTTTGTATTTATTCTTTAAGCAGGTATAGTTTATAATGTACTGTTAAATGTGGTGCAGATGGCACAGTGCTCATTGGTGCAGTGGTGTGCAATGTTGACAATGATACATATATACAATCGGGATGTCTGCAAGTTCAATGCAAATACACAGTTTGATATATATTCTGAATACTGTATTCAAATTATTAAATGTCAGACAATCCCTATTATCAGCGTCAACGTTACGACCCTACACAAACTTTACTCTAGTCTCTTCAGGAGAGGAGATTACCATCTGGAACACCACATATTGGGGTAGAATGTAGAGAGAGGCAACTAACTTCATGCATCAAACATATCTGTCCTGATATGCCAAATGCTGATCTCCAAACAAAAAGGGTTAAATACAGTAATAACTTATTTTTATTTCATATTTATAACAAATCATAAACAGGCAAACTGATTGATCTACGGTTTCTACCCTTGATCTAAAACCAGCTTCTGCCTTAGTTAAGATATACTCTTTGTCCACCCAACCATGCATTCAGTTTAGTACAACTTTACAATAACTTTTTCCAGCCAAAAGAGAGATTGGCTGGTAGTTGGATGGATAGTCGCAGTCACCCTTTACTAAAGTAGATGAATGCCAAGGAGGGCGAGCTGTTATTGGCTAGGGGTGGGTTGAATACTTTTGTAAGTACTTTCACCCATAACTGTGGGGTTCCTTGAAAAGGTCAGTAGGCACTAAATACTAAACAGTTTTTTAAATGTTTTTTCATGCTAGGGCCCTTTCTACTTCTGATACTAGAGCATTCAATGTCGGGTGCTTTTCCCACTTTTCCTCACTGAGCAGCTGTAAATTACATGCACCATTCGTATCATCCTTATACTGGTTGCCAAAGTGGTACACCCATTCCTTTGGTCCAATATGACACTTATTTGCTTACTGACCCCCTATCTACGCGAGTAACAACTTCCCAGAACCTTTTGGTGTATTTTGCATATGTGAACTCGCTCAGCGCTGCTCACAGTGCATTCTGTCCCACCAGTTTCTTTCTTTTAGCAAGTATTTGTACTCTTGCCTACAGGTTTGTGAAAACGGCTTGCTTTGTGTGTTGCGATGGCGCTGCATTAAAGCCTGTGAGACTTTAAATTCCAATCTTTAAATAAATACAAGTGGTATTAAAGCCATCTAATGCATGTCACCTGGCTATTTCTCTGATACCTTAACCCATTATACTCCCACTTGTAACCTAGACTCTCCAACCAGAACCCCCTAATTTCACCCAGACCACCCTGGGGTGCATCTAGGTTCCAGTCATTCTACCATCTTTGACCCTCTCCGTGGGGATTCTTAGCAACGGTCATTCAGGCAAGCCCCTCACCCCAAGAATTTAAACTAGCTCTAAAGAGAAATATCTGCTGCTGCTAGAAGACAAACAGTGAACATTGCCAACCTTGTCCCTCAAACTTTATTATTATGTTGGTGCATGTTATGTTTCTTGTTATTAGGAATGTTTTAAGATGATTGTCTGCCTTTGCTGCCAACGTCTATACAATTTTGCTGATAATCCACACCTCAAACCTTAGCCTATGTTATTCATCCTATTTGCTTACTGAAATTGTCCTTCCATTCAGCATGTCTGGTCAGAATGTTAAAATTGGTAAATAAATAAAAAAGTAGATACAAAATTACCTAAAAGTGTGTGTCTTAGGCCAAATAACATCTTGTTTCCCTACTTCAGTCATGCAGTGTTTATCAGAGTAGGCATGTGTCCCTCTGTAAATTTTGTAGTCTGAATTCTTTGATTCTTACTGGATCCGTTGTTTCCATTTTCTTTCTCTATGCGTTTGAAAGTTACACTGTTAGGTTTTGTCTTTGGAATTTGCAGTAGTAGTATAGCAACTTGACTATATATTCCACCGTTTTTTGCATTCTATCTGCCCACACAAAATCCCAAGTTAAATCTTTACTTTTTCTGAAGGCATCACACCTTAACAGACATGGCATGTTGATGAACACTTAGACATTATGGAAGAGCTATGCAGGCTCTCCATTATTGATAGTCCTGAGAGAGCAACCAACCAAATAGCCAATAGTATACTTCAGATCGGAGCAGAGGTAGAACTTATCTCCTCGCTCTTCTTGACTTTTCTCAGCTTTTGACACAATTGACTATCTTTCCTTATTCAACAAAGTCACCTTCACAATGGTCTTCGTCAGCATGTCCCTGGAGGCAACACAGGGTCTTCCAATCTTAAGGCTTGATTCACAGGTGTATCTACTTTTCATTTCATTTTTCATTTCATTTGCACACCTAGAACATGCTTAAGCCCAAAAAAAACTATTTGCATTAGCAAATCCCATTTCCTGAACACCAGAATCAGGATTTTTGGAATTTCATGGCAATACAGTGCACTTGTGAAAAGGGAAACCCCACAATTTGCCACTGAGGAGGATTTTCCACCATTGTAAATGATTGTTTTCCACATGGAATAAGGGCTTTTCATGGTGAGCCTCAAAGGAGAAGTAACTAAAATATAAGCTGAGCTATCTGTGGATACTCATTTCGTTTATAATGTTAGTTTCGGAAATTTAATTCCATAGAACAGCAATCCATACTAATATAATAAAGAGAGAGCCCAAACCTTTGAGGTGGGTAATCTCAGGAACCACAGCACCAATCACAACACCCAATACAGCATTGGAAAGGGCAGCTGCAGCAGAAGGACATAGGCTATGCAGACGCCCACCATATACATTTAAAAGGTAAAAGAACTGTGCCAGCAAAGTAGTCCCTTGTGGGCGTGTCTGCGTTGTGCTGTGGGCGTGTGCTGTGGGCGTGACAAACGCTGGGGGCTTGTGGTACATTCCGCCCTTCATGCCATGTCTCATATCGTGTGCTAATCCCACCCTGCTCCCTTTAAATACCCCTGCACCCCATAATCATAACCCACCTTTACTCCTTAAAATACCCCAACACCCTTAAACACTAACCCATCTTAACCCTATAAATATACCCTGTACCCCAAAACCCAAACCTATTCCTAAACCCTAAAATACCCCTGTACCCCAAAAGCCAAACCTACCCCTGAACCCTTAAAATACCCCTGTACCCCAAAACTCAAACCTACCCCTGAACCCTAAAAATACCCCTGTACCTCAAAACCCAAACCTAGCCCTGAACCCTTAAAATAACCCTGTACCCCCAAACCCTAACCTACCCCTGAACCCTAAAATACCCCTGTACCCCAAAACCCAAACCTAGCCCTGAACCTTAAAATTACCCTTGTACCCCAAAACCCAAACCTAGCCCTGAACCCTTAAAATACCCCTGTACCCCAAAACCCAAACCTACCCCTGAACCCTAAAAATACCCAAGTACCCCAAAACCCAAACCTAGCCCTGAACCCTAAAAATACCCAAACACCCCAAAACATATACCTCAGTATCCCAAAAAATATACCTCTATACCCATACTTACCTTATCCAAACATAAAAAAACATGCTTTTACCATTCATGCATTTACAACGAATTTCGTTGTAAATGTATGCGTGGTAAAATCATGTAAAATGTAATGCCATGCGTTATAATGGCATTGCGGAGTCCTGGTACTTTCGTAATGAAAGTATGCGGAGTGATGGTATGCGGAAAGAAAGTTGCGGAATAATGGGTGTTTACCCTCCCCGGGTAAGTACATTTGTGGCACGGCGGCCCACATCTCCAGCAACATACTCATATTTTTTCACCACCCATTTGAAAAATGCACAGGTCTCTCTTTGATGGCCAGCACCGACATACAGTTTTAGACACACCTCCCGCCACAAGTTCTAGAATTGAGAACTTTGGAGCTGGGGAGCTACGTTCGAATCTTGGCATCAGCTCAACATCCTGTCATTCCAGGCAAATCGCTTTGTCTCCCCGTGCCTACCACAAATGAATGTGTTCTTCTGTAATGTAAATTGTGCTCATGCCATGTTGTCGAGTTCGCGCTATATAATATTGCAAGGAAAAATAAAGTAGGGAAACTCGAGTTCACACACTACTGAACGCGCACTCTTGAGTGCATCAGCAGTGCACTGTGAATCGGAGAGTTTTACAGGCCTGTCTCAGATAAGAAATGCTATCTAAACGAAATCCTACAAAACAATATACTACTGGCTGGCAGCAATTCTTACCCGGACAACGTCGGGACGGGCTGCTAGTGCATACAATACAATACAATATAAACATAAGTGCAAGACACTGAGTACAGCCAATGCCTTGTACGACCAATAGTAGATGTGTAGACCGTGCATAGTTCTTACAGTTCCAGTACGGTTCAACCAATGCCTAATGTGGAACTAAGGCTCTAAACATTTGTATTAATATAGCAACATTAAGAACAGTAATGCACAAGTTAAAATACTGGACCAATAAAATTAAGAGAAAGGAAATATTTAAAAAAAGAATAGTAATAATATGAGGTTAGAACTCAATAAGAGCAAGAAATAATTCAGCAGACCAAAGAACATACAATTTCATAAGCAATAGGGTTCAGAATAAAAGCGCATGTACAACCCTTCAATAAATTTGTATAACTGGGACAACCTGTACTTTGAATGACCAGTTTAAAAAAAATTGTATACATGAAGGAGTGATAAATACGGCCATTTGCCTTAAAACCTCTGTAATCAATGAAATATTGTGCATAGTGAGGGGGCCAGTATCTCTACGGTTTAAGTGTAACATAACTCACGGAACATGATCAAGTGTCAAAATAATAGTAGAACTTGCTGAGTTATAAATATGATAGTGTACTAAATTGCAATACCCAAAGTATGAAGTTCTATAGAACTGAAATTTTAAGTCATTTTATTTCCTGGGTAGACTCTAAAACAATGATAATGACTTAGGTATAAAACCCACACACGGAGTTCTGTAGGGTTATAAGTTTAGATCTTTATATTTTTTTAGTAGTCCCACTGCGTATAGGTATTCACGCAGGTAAAACACATTATCAGTTGAAGTGTAATTTCTTAGTAGCCTTAAAGCTTCCCAATAACGTCTAAGGCCTTGCCAAATAAATAGTGGGCAAATCCACTTAGCTCGCAGCTTTGCATAGGCACGACAGAACAGTAGAATATGGTCAATATTTCCCTTATGGGGTAGGCAGCATATAGGATATTTCTCAGGGTGGTATGTTGGCCTTTTAGTAATCCACTGTGATGTAAAGGGACCTGTTTCCAGAGTACCATAGCGAAATTTAAGATACAGAGATTTTGTCAATTGAGATTGCAGTATATCCTGAAAAGATTCATACTAGGACAGTCCTTAAAGGCCAAATACTCTTCTGATAGTATCCCCAAATACGCTACCAGGAAAGAATGGCTATGGTGTAATCCTAATATATGGATTTATGTTGCTTTTCTAAAGAAGGTGTTAACTCTTCTGGATTAGTACAGAATCATCCAAGAACCAACCCTAGGAACCATTGTCTAATATGTCTAAACCACAGGAAGGAAATATTTTTATCAAGGGTTAGCAGTTCTTTCACAGTGTTTCTGTAAGGCAAAAGTTCCTCAGTGGTCCAAAACTGCACCCAGTATAGGAGAGACCTTAATCTGGCAATACAGCTCACCCCTTTATGTGCTCACATACCTCTTGCAGGAAGTCTCCCACCCTCCAAATTACACAAGTTTGCTTCTGTGAAAGGCAGAAGTGGACTTTTCGTGTGGAAAAGAGGACTGAAGACTCCTATATATAATGGGGAAATATAAACATTTTGTAATTGTGTAAATCCAAAGTCTCCATGTATTATTCATGTAGATTTTCCAATGAGAACATTTTACAATTTGGAATCGTTCAATTCTGTCATAGTTTTTAGGAAGTACTCCTGGTATTCCTGTACAAATTGTAATTCTATACCAAACGTCTGAGTAAATATAAGGGAGTTGACTTTGACCTGTACTTGCAGGCCTTTGTAAATTGGGTGACAAGGATTGTGTGAACTAGATAGATCATCAATTTCTCAAGTCTATTGGCAAAAAATATTATTAGGATGGTTGTGTGGGGAGAGTGACAGGAAGTGGGTGAATTTTGGATGATCTTTATAGGGCTTTGGTATGAGAGTGATCAACCAACTCTTTTCATCCCCGATCAGGAATGGAGCAAGGATTTTCAGCTTTTCAGGCAAAAAAGTTTAGGTGCCGAACCACAATAATCTTGTAAGCCCAATCCTATTGAACCCCAAATTTTACCTTATGCAGTTCAGCCCCATCAATCTTCGCAGCTATCTAGTAGCAAGAGACTACCTTTCCCATCAATGGCACAACGCGCAGAATAAAAACATAATTAGAAACTAGGACCACTCAGGAACTGAGTTCTAAAGCAAAATTAAGTTTAAAAGGTTTATTACAGAATTGCCAAAATCAACACTGCAGAGAAATGTGCATATTTTGCTGTAACGGTCCAGATACAGAATACAGAATCAGAAATCATAACAGAAACCCTAGTTAGTCAACACTAATATCTCTAAATTCTAAGTGTTAAATTCGTTAGAGTACCGACAGCATCCAAATGAGGAAATTCTTAAAATAATCAGACAGACGTTCAGTAGGAAAATAGAAATTTGCCCCTGATCCTTCAAAACAGGGGGATTTTATACACAATTTATGCATATTAATTATTAAAATTGCAAACTCAGCGTAGCATTAACATAGTAGGGTCGCATTGGAAAATAAAAAATAATTTTGTTAACCTAAAAGGTTCTTAACACTAACCCATTTATTAATGTAAGATAAATCTTCCCATTGCTGCCTTAGCAACTGCACTCCAGATTTGTACAGCACAATATGAAGCAATCGCTCAACAATAGCTTATAGAATGATGTTTTTCTGTACCCCTACATTAGAACTGACAGCAGAAATCCTTGAAATGATACATCAGGTACACAATGGGAAGTTTAATTCACAATGCATGCTTTCTAACACCACAGTTCATTTATGTTATTGCTCTGTGTTGCGCAGAAACTGTAGGGAGAGAAGACTTGCAGAAGGTAACCGCTCGGGAGGGGGAATGAGCAGGAGCAGGATGAGTAGAACACTAAAAGCTGCATCCATTTTAAAAATAACGGTGTCTCACATGAAAATGTGGCATAACAATACTACATTAATAATTAAACTTATAAATGATATGATCATACTGCCTTGAGTGCAAGATCATTAATTCCTCAGTTGTGGTCATATACTTAATTTAAAATTACTAATTTGCACAAATAATTTGTCACTCATAACTGCACATCAGTGAAAATCTTTGACAATAGCTTTTGACAGATGGCACCCAAAGATTCCCTAAATGCGCATAATGTAACTGCCGACCCTGTCTTAGACATCGTTACGAAGTGGATGGTAACAAAGAGCACAAAGGGGCACATGCATCAAGCTATTTTGAGATCGCAAACTTTGGGAATCGCAAAAAAAGGCCGTTTGCGATTGCAAAATAGCCTAATGCAATGCATGAAGCATAATCGCACAATCCTCTTTAAAACCGCAAAATTTTGCGATTTCCTAAATACCGAATCGGAATTAGCGATTCTGTAATCGGCAATAGTAAATTGGGAATCACACAACCTATGCATCAAAAAATCGTAAATAGCGAATCTGTGAAAAATCGCAAATAGCGTTTCTTGAAAAGAACAAATAAGCTCACGTGTTAACCATTTAAAAGTGGACAAATCAGGTGATAATCTTTAGCAAACAACTTAAACAGTCCCAGAAGGCTTCAGAATGTTTCACAAAGGCAGCGCTCTACATCATAGCGAAGTGGATGAGGCTGTGAACAGCAGCACAGAGAAGGAGGATACAGGGGTGCATTTTCAGAGAGCGCGTTACTTTGCTTCTGCAGACAGAGGAAGAGATTTATGATAAATATAGGCTGAATGCAGACATAATCTATGCGCTGATAGCTGAATTAGATCCACTACTGCAGCGTCAGACTCGCAGGACACATGCCATCCCCAATCATGTGCAATTCCTATGTTCTCTGCACCTCCTGTGTCAGGTAGCTTCCAGGGAGTAATTGCTGCAGCTGGAGGTGTCTCTCAAAGTGCCCTATCACACTTTTTTTTACTCATTCCTTGATGCCATGTTGCAGAGGATACACCACCACATAAGGTTCCCCACAACACCACAGAAATTGCAGATAAGTAAATTTGATTTCTATCGGGTAGCCCATTTTCCCCACGTAATGGGACGCATGTAGCCATTTGTCCACCCTCAGTGAATGTGTACATTTACAGAAACCAAAAATCATTTTAGCTAGAGTCATTAACAAAAATCCCACATTAATGGAGAACTGTTTGACCCTCGATAGATCAGGACGTGATGTCGTTAATTCCTTTAGCGATCTCAGTTTGGCAATTAAAAGGGAATCCTCGAAACCAGCCCGTACCAACAAGAATTGCGGCCCCCGCTGGTTTGACTCTTCTTGTTCTAGGGCCAATAGAGAGTTAAGGGAAGCCCTGAAATCTAAACCTAGGGACCCGATACTTGTAAAAGACTTGAGAACAATATATAAAACCGCAGTACGCATACGATCTTGGGCCCTAGTTAGGGACCATTGGGAATCTCTGGTCCGGTCTGCGGCCTTGAAAGACACTACAGGGTTCTGGAGAGAGGTCAAGTCCCTAAGATCCTTTGGTTCCAATATTACAGCTATTAATTGTAATATTACGGGGGATGTGTGGGTCAAGCATTTTTCCAAAATCTATGCCACACAAGGGCCCCCTACAGACAGTATCCCCCATGTCATGCCTGCCACACCCCTGAATATTGAGGGGGTTGAGGAAGCCATAGCTGAAAGTGCAGGGAATAAAGCGCCCGGCCCGGAAGGCCTATCAATAGATCAAATTAAATCTGAAATTAATATTTGGGCCCCCCTGTTATGTAATTTATTTAATAACTTATCCGACAATTCCATTCCTGAATCTTGGTCAAATAGTGTTATTGTTCCAAAATTTAAAAAAGGCGACAGAGTAGATCCCGGCTGTTATCGCCCAATATCACTAATTGACAACACACTGAAGGTTCTAGGGCGGGTAATTTTTAACAGGATGAGGAGCTGGGCCGAGGACAATAATATACTACACCACTGCCAGCTTGGCTTTAGAAGCCACGTGGGCACTGTCGAACAATGCCTGAACTTGAATCTGTTAACGGCAAAGTACACTATTGTAAAAAAATCCCCTTTGTACCTTGGTTTTATGGATTTAAGTTCAGACTTTGATTTTGTTAATCGTTCGAGTTTGTGGTCACTTTTGCTTAGTTATGGTTTGGACGATTCCCTAGTTTATTTTCTTTCACACTTGCATCGGGATCTGAAGGCTAGAGTGTGCATTAATAACGAGTGTGTGGTTTCGAATGACATTTTAATTGGCAGGGGGGTCAGACAGGGCTGTGTGCTCACCCCCCTGCTTTTTATTTTGTACATTAATGGGCTGAGTAGTAATTTGTGCGCTATAACCAACGATGTTCCAATCATAAACGGCAACCCCATTGCCGCGCTGTTGTACGCGGATGACGTGGTGCTAATAGGCCGCACACCCAATGCCCTACGTATCTTAATTTCAGGTTTTGTTAATTTTATGGCAGATTTGGGCCTAACCACAAACTATAAAAAATCTTTTATTATGAATTGTGGGCCCAAAAAATACAATATAACTGCAATTAAGACAGGGGATAACAGCCTAAAATGCACAAGCACTTTCCCATATTTAGGACTGCTATTTTCCAACACGGGCTCTTGGCAACCCCATGTGTCCTATGGGAGAAACAAAATCAGTAAATCCATCAACTCGATTCTCTCCCTTCGGCAACCTAAACAGGCTGACATTATCACCTCACTTTTAAAGATCTACAGCACCCAATGTCAACCCACGGGAACCTATGGGGCGGAAGTGTGGGGATACTCTAATTGCACACACATTCAGACTGAGGAAAATAGGTTTTGCAGAAAAATATTGGGGGGAGTCTTTTGTGCTCCAACATTTATTTGCCATAATGAGCTCAAACTTCCATATATAGAGGATTTCATCCGTTCTAGACCTGCTCTCTTTTGGCTCAAAATTTGGCTAAATCCTGCGGCCCACTTAACCCGCAGTATAATAACCGACTGCTTACAAAGTGAGAGGTCTCACCATGTACCATGGTTAAAAGCAGTCGAGGAAAGCCTGTTTAGTGTGGGTCAGGGCCTCTTGTTTAGCTCCCCTAACATTATTCACCACTCTCACAAAAACATAGTCAAAAGAGCACTATATGAATTATATGGGGCGGAGCGGGCAAGATTCGAACACCCCAAATCTTCTGTTGCTAAATATCTTTCCTTTGTTGAGCCTGATAACGGTTCCCTAGTTTTACCACAAAGATATCTGCTCACCACAATAGGTAGGTGGAATAGGAGCCTTCTGTTCCGTTTCCGGAACGGAAGAATTGTAAACCTATTAAGTTTCCCCCTTGGATATACTAAACATCTGGAACAGTTGGATTGCCCGTGTTCCGTGGGCAGCAAACAAAGTTTGATACATTATTTTTTCTTTTGTGGTTTTTATAAACTTTATACTTGTCAATACCTAAAACCGTATTGTTGTAGATACGGGCTTAGGGACCTGAATCAGGCAATGAAAATTTTTCGAAGGATGTCCTCTGATGAGGTGATATTTATTGTGAGCAGTTTTCTTAAATCCAGTGTCCGTTCTCGTGCAACTATGGAATCTGCCTGAAGAATATTTGCACATTGCATTTTTGTACATTAGCTTTTCTGCACACCTGAGTATTGTATTGTTTATTGGCGTTTAGATATGTAGTTGCCTTGGTTCTCCAGATATGACTGCCTGGGGATCATTTTACAGAATATTTGCACATTGCCCATCTTTGCACAAATTGCCCTTTGCACATTGGATGTTGTATAAATAGCTATTTTCAGCATTTGAAAAAGATTATTTTGTATGCGTGTATGCAACTTTTAATGTTATTTCATGTATGATCAATTGTACAATGTACTGGATAATTTTATTAACTATTTTAATGTACTTTTTAACTTAACCTGTGTGTACTTTTATGGATGCTTTTGACTTCCGAATAAAGATCATTTGACTTGACTTGAGAAACCAAAAATCATACCATTCATTGAACATACAAGCCATCTGCAATTCAATAAACATAATCACAGACATAGTGGCTAGTTACCCCGGCAGTACACATCACTCATATTATTATTAATATAATTAATTTGGATTTATAATGCGCCTTATCACCCAGGGGTCTCTAAGCGCTTGTCAGAGGGTACACACGAGCAGGATGGAAAGAGGGAGGAAGGGCCGCAAGGACATACCCCATGCCTCCTGAAAAAGCACGGTTTTGAGCTTTTTTCTAAAGGGTAATAGACTTGTTTCCTTGCGCAGGCTCGCTGGTAAGTTGTTCCCGGTTATAGGAATTGCAATGGAAAAGGCTCGCCCTCCTAGTGAGGATAGTTTGAAGTGGGGGCAAACCAGGAATGTGGCATCTGCCGATTGCAGGGTCCTGCTGGCAGCATAGGGAATTAAATACTCTGTGATGCACCTTGGGGCTTGTCCATACAGGGTTTTATGCGTGATACAGAGGCCCTTGAACTTGACTCTCTGGCTAATTGGAAGCCAATGAAGCTCGTGTAGCAGTGGAGTGGCGTGTGTCCTTCTAGGTTTTTTAAAAATTAATCTGGCTGCGTCGTTCATGACTGTTTGTAGTCTGGCCAGCAGTTGTTGAGGGAGGCCGTCGTACAGAGAATTGCCATAATCCAGCTGCGCCAGGATCATAGCTGACACCACCTGTCTGAGTGTGTCCAAGGTCAAAAGAGGAGATAGTTTGCGCAATTGTCTTAGTAAGCCCACGCAAGTGCCGACGACTGCCGAAACTTGTTTAGACATAGAGAGTTTGACATCTATGTGAATGCCGAGACTTTTCACAGCCACCACTGGTTCCGGAGAAGACCCCAGTTCATTAGGCCAAAGAAGATCATTCCAGGGGCTGGACGCTGTGGTAATCTCCAGCACCTCTGTTTTATCCGGATTTATCTTTAGCGAGTTGGCTGTCATCCAATTGACTGTGAATTTTAATATGTTTTGCAATCTCAGATGGGCTGTAGATGAGTTGTCAATTTGAATGATGATCTGGGTATCATCAGCATAGTTGTAAATCCGGCACTCCCTCTGATTCAGTGCAGAGACCAGGGGGCTGCAGATAAACGTTAAACAGGAGGGGTGAAAGAGCTGAGCCCTGGGGAACTCCACATGTAAGACCTGCTGGGTTAGAGACCAGGTTTGCTAGTTGGACTCTCTGGGAGTGGTTATCAAGAAATGAAGCCAACCAGGCATGGGCAGTGCCCTGAATACCGAGATCCCTCAACTGCGACAATAATTGATCATGGTTGAACGTATCAAATGCCGCGGAGAGGTCTAACAGCACCAGGGCACATGGATTTTTATTGTCTGCCCTAAGTCTCAGGTCATCCAGCACGGAAAGCATGACCAATCCCGTGCTGTGATGAGCCCTGAAGCTGGCCTGATTAGGTTCTAAGAGATGATTGTTTTCAAGATGACAGGAGAGTACAGGCAGGACATGTTGTTCAATTACCTTAGCTAGAAACGGCAACTTTGAGATGGGCCTAAAATTTTTCAAGACCTTGGTATCAGCCCCAGGCTTCTTTAGAAGCAGGATCAGGCGAGCCTCCTCAAAATTGGTGGGGACCAGTCCTTTTGCCAAGGAGCTATTAAGAAGGGAGAGTACATCATCCTCTATCCCTGGCCAAGCTAGTTTGAAAATCCTTGGTGGACAGGGATCCGCCGGTGAACCAGATTTAACTCGCCCCATCAGGGCTGCCAAAGTCTTCTTAGTGAGTGATGGTAGCGTAGTTAGAGGGTGAACAATCGAGGGGGGCGTTGGCAAAAGGTTTCCGGGCCAGTCAAAGCTAGGGGTGAGATGGATTTTGGTCAGGAGATCCGCTATTATATTGGTAAAGAAGGACTGAAATTTGTGACAGTCTTCTTGTGAAAAGGAGGGAGTCTGTTCTTTGTTTTTCCTCAATTCTGTCAGGACTTTAAAGTTTTCTTTCTGGGGATTGCTAGCCGCCGAAATTCTGTCTTCGTAGAACTCGGCTTTCCTGAGTATAATTGCTTGTTTGTAGGTAGCAAAATCCCTTACATATGCAGTCCGGGCGCTAAGTTCGTACTCTTTGCGCCAGGTTCTCTCGCTCTGGCGCAGGGAACTTTTCAATAGCCTCAGAGCATCGTTGAACCATAGGCACCTTTGCCCTTGTCCACGATTTTTACCCTACGTCCAGGTGCTATTACCTTGATGGCGTTTTTGAGTTTTTGAGACAGATTGAGGCTGGCGGCCTCTATGTCGTCCTCGGATAGCACCTGTAGATGAGGGGGTTGTTTCCCCAGGGTGGATACCAAAACGTCTGCACTAATTTTATTCCAGCTTCTTAAAACCTTCCACCCTAAAGGTGGAATTATCGTTCTCCCTGGAGATGAGACTCGCCCCTGCAACAAATGGTGGTCTGACCATGAGCAGGGGGAGATAGTACTTGAACTAAGCATCGGGACAGTGGTCCAGATCAGGTCTAGTGTATGACCTTTTTGATGTGTCGGACCCACCACCCTCTGACAAAATTCTAACAATGTCATGGCTTCTTCTAACTGCTTTGCCTGACAGTCCTTAGGGGTTTTCTCCCAATGGAGATTAAAATCTCCCATTACCACCAGACCTTCATAACGAGAACGGAGGTCATGAACTAGTTCCAGGAACGGTTCAATAAATCCAGGTGGAGTAAGTGGGGGGCGGTAAACTAGGAGTATAACCAGGCAATCAGTGGTGGAGCAGAACTTAACCCTTAACACATCCGCACCCTCCAAACTTTCTGCGCAGATGGTTTCTGCTTTGAAGGAGCTGTTATAGAGGAAGGCTACCCCTCCCCCCTTCATACTGCCCTTCCTATTTTTATTGATGGCTGCAAAATTAGGTGGAAGCGATGCAACTAAGTCTGGGGTGAAGGACTCTTCAAGCCATGTTTCAGTAACCCCAAAAGATCCAGGTGACCCTCCTGAAGTAACGAGAAGACTTCAAGATTAGGTTTTTGAAGGGAACGTGTATTAAGAAGAGCAAAGCTACAGTTTTGTGTTGTCAGCCTTTTTTTATCGTTGCATAGCCTTGCATTTAGATGTATTAGATGGTGATTTTAGCAGCCCTTCACGCCGGAGCCCATCCACGATTTGAGGGTTTAACTGCAGGGTGTCATGATTTAACGACAAGAGTGCTTGCCTGGAGTACGTGGTCGAGGGACAGGGGGTTTGGCCCCTGGTCCCGGCCAGGCGCAGACGGGCGCTGCACGCTAGCTCCAGCCTGGCTTTAAGCCGATAACTCCTCCCACCCACCACTCAGCCCTGCTGTGCAGCGGCTGTCAGGAATGACCACTAGACCGGGAATAGCCCGAGCGGCACACCACAAATCTGGTGTGACCCTCTATCACCGCGCGCTTGCTCCTACCTGTCTTTAAACCCGTAGCTCCTCCCACCCACCACTCAACCATGCTGAGCAGCGGCTGTCAGGAATGACCACTAGACCGGGAATAGCCCGGAAATGCAAACCGTAAGTGAGGGAACGGGGAGGTGAAGTTCTGGGAAGAAGTGACACAGGTAACTTTCACAATTTTTAAAGCTTTCTAAGTATTTCCAGCAATTCGTTAATTAAAAGGGTAGCGATGTTGAGTGTGAGCAGTGAGGCTACTGAGCGGCCCACCACAAATCCGGTGTGACCCTCTATCACCGCGCGCTTGCTCATACCTGTCTTTAAACCCGTAGCTCCTCCCACCCACCACTCAGCCCTGCTGTGCAGCGGCTGTCAGGAATGACCACTAGACCAGGAATAGCCCGGAAATGCAAACCGGATCAGACATAGTGGCATACACAGACGTTTCCTTGCGGGTGAATTTGGAGAAAGATATTTGCTTTGGTAAACAGATGTAATACTGTCTTGCAGACCTGCTCACCCTGGTGACACATAGCAGTGAGTAATGTATTGGTTTTTTACATCCTGTAGGTGATAGCGATACGCTGTGCGCTCTTTCATACTAACACCATTTCTAAATCCTAGTACCCCAGCTGAGCAGCGATATAATGAGACACATATCTCCACACGCAACGTGATTGAGAAGACATTTGGTTTACTCAAATCTAGGTTCTGCTGCCTCCACAAAACTGGTGGTGCATTGCAGTACATGCCAGATACTTGCTGCAAAACTGTTGCTGTTGTGCCATGTTGCACAACTTAGCCACTAAAAGAGGACCCTCAGAACACTCTGACAGCGAGCCTGAGGAAGACAATCAGCCAAGACAACCACCACAAGCGGCATGCTGTCCAAGTGCAGCAGAGGGGAGACAGGGATGTGCAGAAATCACCTGACATTTCTTTTAAGGTGGGTAATGATGAGACAACACATTACATGCTCATTTCTTTATTGTTATAAAATGTGGTAATGTTAATGCACACATACCAGGTGCAAAGTATTTTTAAGAAAATAAAGAAATGACATGACATGACATTACATTACAAAGGCACTTAAATTTCAGTGCATACAATGTTCATGCTGCTGGTTGCCTCATCAGATTTCTAAGTGCCCAGGTATTCACTTTTTGCAGCCACACACTCCCGGGGGCCTCTCAGTTGTCTCTGCTACATCCCTTGGGGAGCCTTCTGTGCTAGTGTTACTCCGAGTACTGTGCCTCCTGGGATTAGTAATTGGCACCAGTAGGCTACTGAGGCTGAAGGCCTCCTCACTCCCCCCCTCCCAGAATGTTGTTGGCACCAACTGAAGCAGTCTGTAGTTGTCCCACAGCATTGGTTACCTGGATAAGGCCCCTGGTCACATCCCCGCAGCAATGGCTCATCTCTACTTGCATCCCGACAGCACGACGGGACAGTTGAGCTGTGGTAGTGCTCAGTCTATTGATGTCTCTGGTATAACTGTATAGGTGCACCATCAAATTGTGATGCCTCCTACAATGGGATGCATGGTCATCCTGCATAACCCTGCACAGGTCATGCATTGCTTTTGTGACATTTGCAAGGTTCTCATTGCTAGCCCTCTATCCTTCCACAACAGCAGTGGTAAGCTCCTTCAGCAGTCCCCTATGTTGGTTGCCATTGTTCCTGGCAGCAGCTCCATTGTCTCCTGCAGCTGTCATGAGTGCCATTGCCCTTCGCCTGCGGAACTGTACGGCCCTGCGCCGCATTGGGACCTCTGTTGGTGTTGTTGTGGGTGTATGGCCAGCCTGTCGTGTTGGAGTGTCAGGTTGGCTCTCCTCCTCACTGTCCAAATCTGGCAGTGGTGGGACTATTCTCCTGCGTTGAGTGGGTGCAGGTATGGGTGTATCCTCTTCAAACTGTGCATCAGGTTCCTGTGTGTCAGGGACATCACCCACATCACCTCTCCTGTGCAGCTGCATCTGTGATTTTAAGCAGTGCAAGTTCAGTATTTTTTGTGTACATGTATGTGACAAAGCACATGCCATTGTCTAATAAAGTTTTTTTGTAACAAACAAGTCTACTTTAGTCACTTCATTGCTGTACTCTGATGCACTGAAACTGTTTTGATCACTCCTTGCCTTTCCCTTAAAATGTTCTGTATACCACTACCATAATGCAATTGGGTGTTGTAAATAAAATGTGGACTGGACTCAGATTTGCTGTATTACGCACGATGTCCATTGTGTGCTATTTTAGTTAGATTGAACAATACTAGCTCATTTGCATTGGTCTTACATTATGAGGTACCAGCCTGTTCCGAGGTGTCTATCTGGATAATGCCAACAATTGCTGCTGGCTGCCATGTAGATTCGACCAGGGCCTCCAAGGGTGTGTTGGCATATTCCAAAGATGGTCCCCCTCCAGTTTATTTGGCGCGGCAAGTCTTGCAGCCACCCTTTCTTTTGCTCGGCTGCGCAGGTCATACCAGCGCTTGCCCAGGTCGGATATTGAGCGCTGTGTCACACCCACTGCATTGACCTTAAAGTTTGGATTCCCAGCCAAATTTTCCTTTTTACTGACTCTGCAACCTGCAGTGACAGCTTTCCAAAAAGCTGATCGTGTCTCAGCACCACTTCCTCAATGAGGTTTTCCAGTTCTTTTTCACTGAATTTAAGCTTTCTTTTGCGCCCTTCACCTTTCTTTTCTTGTGTTTCTGAAGCCATGCTGTTATTTTCCCACAGTTTCTGCTCCCACGAAAGCTTGTTTCTGCTCAGCTCCACCAGTCTGCCTCCTCCTCTGACTCTCTCTGTGAACAGGTGTGAGCAACCCCAGATTCACTTCCTGTTTCTGTTGTCATCTAAATGCAGCAATATTGGTAAATCGCTATTTGCGATTCGGTAATAGCGGATTCGCTAATAGAGATTCGGTAATAGCGGAATCGCTATTTGCGATTACAATTTATACCGAATCGCTAAATGATTGCGGTTTTTGTGATGCATCCCATTTTGCGATTCCTAAATAGCGATTACTTAAAATCGCTATTTACGAATCACAAAAGTTATGCTTGACGCATGTGGCCCAAAATTTCCAGGAATCCATTGATTTGCTAATTCTGCCACTCTATATGAATATAAACAGCTCTATTTTTTAAAGGGTGGTAATCCAGGAATTTCTTAGTAATTAATACACGATTCCAGCACAGTTTTACTGCAGGAGGATAAGTGCGGTAATGACCAGAAGAAACCATGTTTGTCCAGGTTATTGTCCAGAGCTGCATGTGTAAATTTGTCTGCGTGCAACGTGACTACTGGTTCACTAATTAAGTCAGGGCCGGCTTTAGGCCAGTGCGACTGGTGCGGCCGCACCGGGCGCTGACCTATGGAGGGGGGCTCTGTGACCTGAGAGCGGCGCTGTGCTTAGGAATATCTTATGACAAGAGAGATGAGGGGCGCTTTTGCAGATGGTAGTGAGAGAATCTCAGGAGGAAGCCATGGGATGTGGGGGCGGGGGGGCAAAAGTGGTTGTCGCGCTGGGCGCCACCGGCGCTAAAGCCAGCCCAGAATTAAGTGTATGGCTATTGGCATCTCTTACTGGAGTTCAACAACCACATGTTACAGCAGTTTGCATAGGCCACATCTATGCTCTACGGCTTCCATGTATTCATCACTTTCAGTCATTACTGTTATGTAGCATTTCATAGTATCTCAAGAATACATTTTTATACATACACCTGCTTCCCTTCTGCTTTCTATTCTCATTATGTACATAGTGCTTCTTTCGCTATGTGTTTGCAGAGAAGCCTCTTCTACATCCCCTCCAATTTTATGAGCGTTCTGAACATAGTCTCAACTTGGACATTCATTTATTCCTGCTCTTGACACGAGTAAATCTCCAACCATTTTCAGGATAGGATTAGACTGAAAACCATACTCACAAATTCACATACTTGTGGTTGTTCCCAAGGTGTCAGGCCAATCCGCCCTGGAATATCCACTTACCACCCGGGAGAAGGATTTATACATGGGTAAAGTTACACCATTTTGGGGTAATATAAAAACATAAATAAATCGACTTACAAGTGTAAATTAAACTTTGGGAATTGTACTTGTAATTCAAGCTGATTGTGCACATAAGTTAGACTCCTTGCACCAGGCTCTTGGTATTTGCATTATGCGTAATAGTATTTACTTGATCTGACTGCCAAGTCAGTGTGGCTACTCTTTGGCTGCGCCATCTTTGTCTCCTTGATTTGGCCTGGGTCAGTCATTTGCTTTCCCTGAATCACGTTTATTTCAACTACGTTCATTTCAGGGACGCCAAATGGTCTGCCTATCCGGGATACTTTCACTTATGCAAACAACACACAATTACTTGTTCAATGTATGCCAGACATTTGGGTGTTCACCGACCTCCAAAAATCGTTTGGATTTTCTACTCTAAAGTAGGGTGATGTATTATCCAATAATGCATACGTTTGGAGTCTTCGGTCGGTCCTTTCATTTATCCCCATTATCATTTGTTATTGTCCCTATCAGAGGGGAGCTGTCGGAAAGTATAAAATATCCCTAGTCTGCAGATTTAAAAGTTCCAAGGTAAACCTGTTTTTTACAAGGAAGTCTGTGCTCGTGTAGGAGTTGTGTGCACCAGATGAACGCGCATAATTTTTGGCTTGCCTTCATACATTAGTTAAATCAAAGTCACAGAATATTGTATGTAGTTGGCCTGCACAATTGGTTTCCTCTCTGTGGGCAGCTGAGGTTCTTTCAGGTTCATTATGGAGTAGATGGATGAAGTTGACCTTCTGTATTAACAAACTATTTCCTAATGTAGGGATGGGCTAGATATTGAGTCACTAGGGGAAATTACCATTCAGCCAGCTGCATCAAAGCTCGCATGACTGATCTTCTGCAGATTGGGGCCTTTATCACTGCTTTACAATCATCCTCTCCCCCGTGTTCCTCTCCCAAGACATTGGCTCTCTCACAACACAATAATGCTTGCCAGTATTCCTTAGGGTAAATGTATTGTTTAAGGTTCCTAGTGTGTTAGAGGCCCTCCCACAGACACATGTCTGACCAAAGCTCTGGCTCATTAATTACAGGAGGTAAAAGTCATAATGGTTGCCTGTCAGCCTTGCAAAATATCTCTGTGGTGTTTTGCCCATGTTCTATTGTAAATATTACTCTTTGATCTCCTGCACCTTCTCATGATTGGCTCTGGGCTTCTAATCATGTCCTGTCACTAAACATACGTACACCTATTAATTCATGTTCTGAAAGGGACCAGAGATCCACCATGGATCGTTGGGGAGGTAAAGTTGTGATGGCGTGTATTGTAGGAATCCTGGTGAGGATCAGTCGTGCTGGATCCGCAGGAGGGAAGTGAGTGGGTAGGTGGGCAAAACCATGGCTGGCACATAGATGAACTTGTGCCCGCCTTTAATTTAGATTGAAAGAGGAGTTCTGTGCTTTTGGATCCAACCAGACTGGTGGCCATACTAAATTTTCCTTTTGCCATCTATAATGCACAGAGTGCATGATGCTTGCACATCAGAATTAAAGCATCCTCTCATATGGTACGCGTGGTTTGAATTTAAATTGTATATGCCTTCACTACTAGAAACACGAATGGAGTATTTGTGTGGTCATTTGCTTGCGCATATAGATTGCAACGATGGAAGCAACAGTCTATGTTGTGATGAAAGACTTACCCAAGTTTGTTGCTGCCAGGTTTCAAGTTTGAAGACGCGTTGAAAACTCCAAGTCTCTATGCTGACAACACAATATACTTGCTGTTTGCAATAGGAATAATGGGAAACAGGGAAGGAGATAGGGACAGAGATGTAAACACCAAATTGGACTCTCTTCCTGAACCTCATCAATTCTCTCAGGGGGAGGTGCCTCACAGACATTTGTTGATGGAGTCTGCAGAGTTGACACAGCTGTATGACAGGAAGGGATTGGTAGTACAACACAATTGGTCAAAACGCCACAAAAGCAGAGATACAAATAGTAGGCTTTCTACTAGTCTCAATAGCAGGTGTGGCTCTAATAAGCATCAGCCGACATGGAAACCAGCTGACCGCCATAGTATGCTGTCTCCAAGACACTGGTCTTACTGTGAGGAGTATATTTGGAGAAACAAGGCACAGCACAATAAAACAGCAGACTCAGAGGCAAGGAACTAGGAATACTGAACAGGAAGAAAACAACAAAGGTGAGGGAATGAAACACAAGTCCTGCATCAAGAGAGGAAAAGGGGTAGTCCATGATGTCCGAGATCGAGGGATAGGAAGGTGTATACTCTACTCTATTTGCTTAGATTCGTTATTGATGTCCTCATAAATCTGCTTTTACTGCTGGCTGGAGCACACTATGCTGGACAGGGGATGTATGACGTTCCAACGCATACTTTTACTCCGCATACCATTACAACGCGGTATTCACAACGCATACCACTACAACGCATAGCGCTTTGGGGTGCTGGATAGTGGTAAGTATAATTTACTATTCTAACTCCAGTCCCCGTGGACCCTAGGGAAGGTGTTGGATAGTAAATTAAACTTACCTCTTATCCTAGAGCGCCCCCCAGCGCTATGCGTTGTAATGGTATGCGTTGTAATGCCTGCGTTGTAGTGGTAGTGCGTTGTAAAAAATGCGTTGTAACAGGTGAATACCCTGGACAGGGGTACTAAACGACAGCTGTAGGAAGAAGGCAGATTCTTGAGCTTTACCGGATTTTGTGACACGTGAGGACTGGGTAGCAGGTACTATTTGACATATACTGAAGTGTCTGCATTTTCTAGGGATCCTGAAATGCACAAATTCAACTGCATTTTTCTACTTCTTGGTGAGTGGGTAAACAGACTATTGAATTATGTATCAGGTATGAGTGCCTTCAATTACTCTATCATAGTATAGTTTTGGAGAAAGGGGGCAACCTGGCATTGGTGTTCCACCAGTTTCTACCAGTGACATTTGAATGGCATAGAGCCTGCTTCGTTACAAGAGATGGGACATGGACTTAACATTTTATATTAATAAAATGTAAATTCCTTCGATATCAATGATTCATAGACTTAATAGTTAGGCTGATGGAAGATGCTATAGATGCAGGGCGATCCCAGCCACTTTTCTACATATGTGGGAGTCGAGCCTCTATATGTAATCTTTTGGGGAAAATAATAGAATATACAGCCTGGTACAAGAGGACATCCATGAAGACAGTCTGCTGAGCTTAATTCCCGCAAAAAAGAAATGTAAAATTAAATGAATGCTTTTTTCAATGGATTACCAAAATGTGTTGCTGCTTTTCATTGGAAGAGCACAGATGTGCCTTATTCCCTTTTTTCCATTAATTCTTTCTGAAATGGTTCACTGAGATTTTGGAACTTGAGATCGACCATTTTTTTAATCTGATGCACATTTTGGTAATTTAATGCATGTATCATATTGTGAATCTAATTATGACGGTGTATATGAATTCGTGCCATTGCCAGATCTCTTCCCACAGGAATTTTCTTAATTGTTTGCAGGGGTTATTTTGCTACATTTCACTTAAATAATAAAAAGCCAATGCGATAGTTATTGGCTTTGTCAATGTCTCTAACTCATGTTGGACAGCAGCGTGGCTGCAGTGCAGCATGGCTGAAAGTTAGAAGAAAACGCTATGATGCAGCTAGCATTGGCCATGTCATATCGCTTTTTTTCTGGCAGGATGGAAGGAGACAGTCAGCAACACAGGAGGAGGTTGTGGCAAGCAAAATCACATGACAGGGACGAGAGGAGATGTGGAAAGTGCCAGAGTGGGATGTGGGTGGGGTGGACAGTACAAGCAACAACAACGGGGCAAGCAACAATGTGAGAGGGGTCGGGTAGGACGTGGTAAGTAACAACGACGGGGCAAGCAACAATTGGGCTACGGAGAAGGGGAGGTAGGGACAGGGCAAGCGACAACGCTGGAGGAGATAGGAGGGACAGGGCAAGCAATGACAGGGCGAGCAACAACATGAGAGGAGTGCAGATGGAGGGAGGGGGCAAGCAAAAGTTCAGAAAGGGGTGAGAGAGATGGGGCAAGCAACAATGACAGGGCAAGCAACATAGTGAGAGAGGGTGGGAGGCATGGGGCAAAAAACAACACAGGAGGTGCGCAAGAGTGATGGGGAACACCAGCGCAGGAGGGGCAGACGTGACCGGAAAGCTATAATGATGGGGAAAGCAACAACATGGGCAGGCGGGAATGACAAGATAAGCAACAATGTGAGAAGGAGACAGAAGGGACGGGGCAAGCACCAATGTGCCGGAGGTGGAAGCACCTGGACAAGCAATGACATGGCAAGCAATAACACTGGATGAACAGGAGGGATGAGACAATCAACAACATATGAGGCAGTAGGAGCGACGGGGCAAGCAACAAATAGGAGGTAAGGAATAATGAGGAGGGCAAGCAACAATGTGGAGCAGCACGGGAGATGGCCTGCAAACACATGAACTCTTTAGGAGTGCTGCAAGTTAATCAAAAAGTAGCCACAAAAGCGGGAGCAGTGAAAGACCACTGGGCAAGGAAGCAGTACATGGCCCATGCTCCACGGAAGGCACAAAGACACGAGTAGGAGGTGAGTCTAACACATACGTACTAACCAATAAATATGCATACTGTGAGGCTGCATCGTGAGGATCATCCTCCCTGAATTGCTCATAGACAGAGTTCACCTTTGTGTGTGTGGCTATATACCTGATCATTTAAGTTATAAGGTTGTTGGGGCTATCATAGGAGAGGTTATATATAAAAGTCAGTTGTATTCTCTATTCTCTGGAAACCAGCCATCAGCTCCCATCATACATGTTCATCTACATTCTGTTTCTTCACCTTCATCCCTGTATTTATAATTACTAATAAAATGATTTTCAGGAATATGACCGTGAGAATCCGCCGGTGGATGAGATGAATTCAAACATTCCTTCCATCACCTTGTTGTTTTCTGTAGTAGATGTCCTAAGTGCGACAGGTATGCCCAGACTTGGGTCCAATGCTTACTATGCCATAGGGCTCAAGCTATACCTCACTAATGAGACCTAATTAAGTTGAAAGCGGTCTGGGGTTGTTTGTATTCCCATCTGGAGGGGGTCTGACCTGGCAGTGTGGGCTGACTGTCTATATTGGAGCAGGCCGAGATTCATTCACACAAGGCAGATCTCTGTGCAGAATGGCACAGTGTGCATAAAGCAATGGTCTGGGGTGGCCCGAAAATTCCCCAGTGGCTGAGATTAATTCAAGCCTACATCTTGGGCGCAGGCACTGTAGGAAGCAAAGGCATTGCACCCCCCTTGACTAAGTCAACTAAGCAAGCCTTGCCTTCATGAGATATGACTGTTGCAGAAAGATCACTTCTGATTGTTCCTGTTTCAGAACTGTTGCATAATAAACTCTACCCTTCCTTTCTAGTGAAGTTCATTATATCCTCACCGGGCAGCAATTTCAATGCTGTTCTGTGTGTGATTCTATAGATATTACAAACCTTGTAGGCCGATCTTACACGCCCCAGAATTGTCGCTTTTAAATATGTCTCTGTAATACTTCCTAGGGTTCTTTGTCCCTGTTGTTTCTCTCTCCACGTCTACAATGCTCCCTTTTAGGCTGGTGTGTGTGTGGTGAGAGGTCACTTATGAGGATCAGCCCCACTCCCTTCCCTTCTCTTCCCTTCCCGGCCCTTCCATTTCCTCCTCCCCGTTCCCCTTCCCTCAAGCATATAACATTTTGTGCTGTGCAGGCCCACCCTTAAGAGGAGCGCACCGCCTCAACTTTCTGCTTGTCTGTCAGGCTGATCAAAAGTCAATTTGACAAACTTTTTATGTTGAGGTCAGGTAGCCAATCGCTATACATGAGCTAAAGGCACAGGCACTTAAATGAATGAGATGAACGTTGCTGGGCTTAAGATGTATGTGAGTGTGAACTACTCTGCTCTGCAAAGTGTCTCGAAGTCCTCCCACTCATGATGAGGAAGTGCATCACTGATGGCCTCAGACCTGGGCACTGAAGTGCCCAGGCTGATTGTCTATCATTGACACCTCATCACAGAGTGGGGTGAGGTCAGCAGACTCACGGACCCCAGACTGCCTCTTCCAGTCATCAGGATCCACAGAGGCTTCTCTCCGAGACTCTGCAGCAGGTAACTTTGATGATTTGTAATGTTTTGTGTGTGTGTGAGTGTATGAATGTGATATAGCGCAATTGTGCTCTTCACTTGTAGGGGTGCATTATAATCATGAGTAGTTTGCACCTGCATATATTCTTTAGTTGTGCTAACATTTGGTTATTAGAATGTGAAATGTAATGTGATAGAGGGATTTCGTGCAATGTGAAGAAATTAATATTGTGATTGTGTTCTAAATGGTGAAGTCTTGATGGTCGTTCTCCAAGTGACTAATGAGAATCTAATCCACTGACTATTCCTGAGCTGTTTCCTTTCAGGAAGGCACTTAAAACCTTCCTTTTTGCAACTACTTAGGCCCACCTTTTTAACTTCTATCACTTATTCTGTCGTGTTGTGTTGTTATTCTCCAAGCGCCGGGACGCCACTTTGCTGCGGCATCCGTGCGCTATACAAAAACCAAATAACATAACATAACATAACATAACGTGTAACGCTCGGATTTAAATGTGACCAATAATAATGTTCATGTATATGCATATTTAATGACGTTTTATAGTGGTTCTTATGTTAGCCAAATTTCTGTAGGCCTCATGCGTATTTTTTCTGTGGCTCTCATAATTGAAGCATTTGTAATGTTCGTGTGTATGCAGAATCATTTCTTTCTCATGTTTCTGTTGCAGGTGGAGAAATCCATCCTTGCTAGTTAGAATAAGGCTTTTGTTTAGAAATTAGTATTAGGGAGGAGATCATACATTTGAACAAGTGGTGCCAATAATGTGGAACATTGTTCTTTCTCACTGGAGAAGACGTGGGAATCAAAGTCATCAAGCCAGAGGCTGGGAGGATCGAAGCCACCTGCAAAGTTACCTACAAGGAGGTGTTTAGCTATATGGGATGATTGCGTGATGTGAAAATAGGTGTGTCCTAGGATTTTGATATTGGAATTAGGGACAGTGCCCCGGGGATTTAGTAAGGAGAGTAGCTCTGATGGAGGAAGAAGGAGCATCTTAGAACGAGCTATGTAGCTTCAAACTATTTGAGCCATTCAACATGAGTGTACTTCTTAGGAAGTCTTCACAAGCTGAAACCTTTTCCTGACTTTGCCTGGGGAAATGCTAAGTAGGGATGTCATGTTAGTGGTAGTGTAGGGACAGGCTAATGCTTTTAATTTATGAACCTCCAATGAAGAATAAACTTGATGTAGGTGCTGTCATTGCCTGCGTCCTGATCCTGGAAATAGTTATCCTTTATGTGCTTCATCGATTAAACTTTGCTTGAGGTTTGGCTTTGTATTAGTCCCAATGTATTTCTACACCATCATCCTAATGTGTTTGAATGTCCAATTATTCTTGGCCTTGTAACAAACTAATTAAATGTAGAACCTGGAGTCAGTGATTTTTCTGAGCCATGAAATTTGTGATTGTGAAATCTAATTGGACAGATATGTCTCCCATCTACACTTTTAAAGCAGGAAGCAGGGGTTCCAGATTAAATCTATAACGTGGAACCCAGCCCCATCAAATGTGTGTGTATTTATTTGTGAGCGTGCGTGTGTGTGAATACATGGGTGTGACTGAGTGTGCGTGAGGGCGTGTTTGTCCGACCACCCCCTCCCTGCTCGAATAACTGACTGCCACTGGTGTTGTGGTGGATGGAATCAGTGGATTCAACTTTCTTTTTTGTTCGTAAACATGAAATCGAATAGGGGGAAATTGAAAGCTTGAAAGAATCTCAGGACATGAAGAAATGTGCAGCGTTTATAAAAATAAAAATAAAATAAAAACGTAAATATTCTACCTGTGCCCTAGAAAGTGTGACCACACAGCTCATTCCCACTATCCGTATGACACTTGTGGGACAACATTTCGTTGCTTGGGAGAAACGTCTGCTGAATTAAGGAAATGCCATCTGCTCGCTCAGTTCTTTAGAACCAGGGGGCTGGGGTGCAGCACCTGCACATCATCTCACAGGGCAAGGCCTGTCAAGATCAGAGTCTGACAGATGTAGCCAACCTTCAGCGCCTGACATCAAACCTCGTGAGGACACTGGGCAGTTTAAGGAAAGAAACACAGATGTGATAGCGGTTTTAGGAAACTGAGAATATCTTCAAAACAGGACAGGGTTATCTGGGATGGAGAGATCACATAAATATTTACCCGAGGTAGCACACCACATGACTCTTCTCTCGAGGTTATTTATGCAAATGGACTTATGTCTTCCCTTCACAAGTAAACAGTGCTATAACATCCTAAACAGATCTCTGAAAGTTTTTGAAGGGGCTAAATATTTATGTAAGCTGTAAGTGGTTTGACTAGGTACCACAAGGAGCACACGCTGGAAATGCCTGCTGGGCCGCCAAAGTAATATCCTGTCTCATGAGGGCACAGCTACCTCACTGTTAAACCGAGTTTATAATAAAGGACAAACAGAACAATGATCTATGACTTCCGCCTCCTGGGAGTTTCTTTACCTACTGGGAACCTACCCCCTCTCTATGGACCCTGGTCCTACAAAAACAGCTGCACAGATGTATTACCAACGTGCAAAGATGAATATTTAGACCGTACAACTACACAGATGACTGACAGTGCAATGGATGTGTATAATATCTTATCACACACTACTGACGTTCAGTGTAGTGTCACACCCAATAATGCTTCTTCAAGCAGTAAATTACTTTGGACCAAATACATCTAGGGGGCATATTATCAAGAACAGGCGATAAAATTATCGCCGCTTTATCGGCAGGAAACTGCCTCTAAAGCGGCGATAATTGGCTTGATAATATGCCCTTGTGAATTCCCATAGAAGCCCAGGTTAACATCAGAACCTGGGCTGCTATGGGAATTCACAAGGACATATTATCAAACCCATTATCGCAGCTTTAGCGGAAGTTTCCTGCCGATAAAGCGGCGATAATTTTATCGCTGGCTCTTGATAATATGGCCCTTAATTCTACTAGCTCTGGTTGCTGGGATATGGGCTGTGGAGCTGTGGAGAAAATGTTACTTAAGTTCGTTTGCTACTTAGAACTTGTTATTGATGCCTAGTGGCATCCTATGGTCTAAGTTGGTATCTTGTCTTGATGTAATCACCTGAGCATCCCCTGTTTTCTGTTGTACAATTTCCAATCATCGATTTCCTTCAAATATATCCAATGCCACTGTTTGTACCTTATCTACTGAAACGTTCAACGGGGCAAAACGGATTGTAATTTGCTCACTTAGATTGTCAATCCTAACAAAGAACACTTGCAGGATATTTTGTATGCCTTTGCGTATTCCATGATATATGGGCAACTCTACACAAAACGCAGGCAGCCGGGGTATTGTGAGTCAAGGAGAAGTTATGACTGGTTGGTCAGGTGAGGTTGAAGTTCAGTTGTCTTTTTGGGGTCCCAAAACTCCAAGTTATTTTAAATACTGCATCTTGTCTTCAGTATGCCGAGGGCTCAGTGTGACTCAGACTTCCTAATACATGGTCTAAGGTCCCACCACTAAATCTGGAATACAATTGTCCTCCCTAAACAAGAAGTCTCTATACTGTAGGTAGATTTGTCAATTGGCAAATGACATGAGATAATTAACGTTTTGGATAAAATATTTATCATTTTATTTCATTAACATTTGGATAAAATGACATAAGATAATTACCATTTGGATACATTTTGTACTCTTTGACGTGCGATTCAGGATGCAGCTGTAATGTCACAACTTGTCAGCAAAAAAAAAACTTATTTGCATTGATACTGACCTGTGGTCAGGCATCAGTAGCAACAAAATATCTCACGTAATACCTCTTCCCTTAGTAATACCTCATCTATTATCGGAACCGTGCTAAGAGATCAGAGACTTCAAATGAACCTTCCAAGGCTATTACATTTAACTGAGCTTTCAGGAGGAGAATATGTTTCTGCTTTGTAGAGAAAGAACAATTGAAAAAGTCACTAAGGGGCATATTTACAAGCCCCTATCGCCACAGGAACGTCACACCCCTATCACCACAGGAACGTCACTTTTTGTGACGTTCCTGTGGCGATAGGGGCTTTTACCTTACTTACAAGACAGTGTTAAGCCACTTAACGTGGTTTAACACTGCCTTGTAAATAAGGCACCCTTTCAGGCACCCTTTCACGCTATACTTAGAGTGAAAAGGGAGGGCAATTTGTGTTGTGGTGGGCGTTCCGCAGCAACACCCATTGATTTTGACACTACCCCATATTTACAAGGATGGTGTAAATAGGGGGCAGCACCAAAATTAAGGCAAAAGAAACCTGGGGGCATATTACCAAGCAATAGCGATAATTATCGCTATTGCTTGGTTAGCGGGAAAAAAATATCGCTGAGCACCGAGGATTTTTACAGCTGAGATACCTTGATATTATCAAGGTTTATCTCAAAAGCGGTAAAAATCGTGCGAAATGCATGAATATCGCTGAAAAATAAGCGATATTCATGCATTATCGTGACAATGCTCTTAGCCATGTTATCCACCTTCCATTGGATAACATGGCTAAGAACTGCTTTTAGCAGGCGTTAGCTTTTGGAGATATTCGCGCTTAGCGCGAATATTTCCAAAAGTTGTTAATAGGAGTTAGAGATGTTAGCGACTGTTTTCAGCCCACTTTGCATGTCATTAGCGATAATTATCGCTGACATGCAAAGTAGGCCCCTAAATGCCCCCTATCGCCTACCAGCTGTCGCTAACTGGTGTTAGCGACAGCTTGGTAATAGGGCGATTAACTTATCGCCGCATTAGCGGGAAAAAGTCCCGCTAATGCGGCGATAATGCCCTTGGTAATATGCCCCCTGGTCTTGACATGGCACAATGAGGAGAAATGCTTTAATTCTCCTCGTTTTTGCTGGTTTTATGTGTACTACATTGTGCAGTACACATAGAAACAGCAAACCGCCATTTAAGATTGTGCCCTTTCACTATGGTATAAGGGTGCCTGCGTTGACACTAGACAGCTGTAATTAGCGCCAGCGCAGGGGGAAACGCAGGGCTGCCTGGTATTGTTGTAAATACGGTGCAGCCCAGCGTTTCAAAAGTGGAGGAGCGCAGCATTAATCCAAGAAGGTTAACGCAGCGCTCCTTCACTTTTCTTGTAAATATACCCCAAAGTCCCTTGTCATCACAGGTTGAAATCTTCTACTGATGTACTCATACCCATGATGTGCACAGACATCACCTTGTTCAGGGGTTTCCAATATTTCACAGGAGATTATGTAATCTAAGCCATTCATATATTTCCATGTATTTTCAAAACAAGGGAAACCCCACAAATTTCAAGTACCTGGGGTAGTGAGAAGTATTATAGAACAATGGTTCACTGGGCAAATTAGTCCCATATATGAAAAAAGAAATAAAAAAAATATTCTGTATATTTACATTTAGAGCCCAAATGGAACAATTCAGTTAGAAAGACAAGTATGATGCAAGACAACATATAATGATTTTGTTGCAATTGTTTTATTCATTACAGCCTATTTTTTATTTTTTTGTTTCTTTTTAATGATGATTATCACGATCCAGGGCTCACAAAATAGTTTGTCTCTAGTGGGTGAAAAACATTAAAACCTAACACTAAGTTCCATTTAATAATTTTATATGATGAAATGAGGAGTTAGGTAGGTTGACGGCTTTTCGACCTCAATCAGTGGAGATCATCATCAAGAGAGAAAGAGAGGAGTCAGACAGGGGGACCCCGAGGTGCCTGCTCAGCTGTTTACATTTAGTGTACTTGTCAAGTACAGGGTCATTTCAATGACAATCACTCATCTAATGTGTACATTCGGAATCACTACTAATTTTGATAGAGGGACAATAGATTCCCTGGTGCGACAGAGACGCAATCTTGTCAGTCAAAGGCGAAGATGCACCTACTTGAAGACAGACTTCGGCAAGTATACTAAATGTATGTAAGTGTGCAGGCAATTTGGGGTCCCCCTCAACTAAATGAGATTGAAATGCCGTCGACCTACCTAACTCCTTATTTCATGATATACAATTATCAAAAGGAACTTAGGGGGATATTCACAAGGACTCAACTCCGAGTTATCCCACCTTAACGCATCAAAAGTGGAGATAGATCTAACATGCCATTTACAAGCTGGTGCAAACTGCAGACATCACCTGTATTCCCGTGATAACTGCCCCAAATTTCATCTCCACGGTGGACACCACCAACTAACCCTAATGAGATGCAGAGTAGGCGTTCCCGTGCAAAAACACACGAATAAACCACAGCACAACTTTCACAACAAACTGCCAGATCTGCGATGCGAACCAAAAATAGGCGATAAGGCGCGGTAGCAGCAGGGAATTAACACCTGAATTTTGCTGGTGTTAAACAGGACGACTACCTGCAGCATAAAAGGGAGCCCAGCCAAGAGCCACACCTGAAGACCCACAGATGCCATGGAGACAATGATCATGCAACACGGATACCCATGAGGGCCACAACACCCAGCAACCCCCCCAGGCTCCCCTCCCTGGCCCCCCGGCCAATTCCGGACATACACATACCGTGCACGACACAAGAGCCACAACAAACGCATGATGACGTACAGTGCCAAAATAAATACACACGTGTGGCCAGAAGAACGAGAAACAGTCACACAACACTGAAGTAACAACCAAAAACTTTATTGAAACACAACACAAAACAGCAATGCGGATGCCTCCTGTCAGGTCCTCCAGGGACAATCTTGACATTACAGCCTGGAAAAGAAAGCACAAAATCAGGAAGTGTGCCATGCACACATCAAAGGAGCGAGAACCAGAGAAGGAAAGTGAGCCAGAGAGAGAAAGTGAGGGAATGAAAGGAAGGGAGAGAGAGTGAGAGAGAGAGAGATAGAGAGAGAGAGAGAGAGAGAGAGAGAGAGAGAGGGAAGGAAAAGAGAGTGAGAGAGAGGGAAGGGAGGGGGAGTGAGAGAGAGAGAGGGAAGGGAGAGGCAGTGAGAGGGTGAGAGAGAAGGGAGAAAGAGTGAGAGAGAGGGAAGGGTGAGGAGTGAGAGAGAGAGAGGGAAGGGAAAGTGAGTGAGAGCTAGAGAGAGGGAAGGGAGAGGGAGAGAGAGAGAGAGAGAGGGAAGAGAGAGGGAGTGAGAGAGAGAGAGGGAAGGCAGAGGGAGTGAGAGAGAGAGAGGGAAGGGAGAGGGAGTGAGAGAGAGAGAGAGGGTAGGGAAAGGGAGTGAGAGAGAGAGAGCAAGAGAGAGAGGGAAGGGAACGGGAGTGAGAGAGAGAGAGGGAAGGGAAAGTGAGTGAGAGCTAGAGAGAGGGAAGGGAGAGGGAGAGAGAGAGAGAGAGAGAGGGAAGAGAGACGGAGTGAGAGAGAGAGAGGGAAGGCAGAGGGAGTGAGAGAGAGAGAGGGAAGGGAGAGGGAGTGAGAGAGAGAGAGAGGGTAGGGAAAGGGAGTGAGAGAGAGAGAGCGAGAGAGAGAGGGAAGGGAGAGGGAGTGAGAGAGAGAGAGAGGGTAGGGAAAGGGAGTGAGAGAGAGAGAGCGAGAGAGAGAGGGAAGGGAAAGGGAGTGAGAGAGAGAGGGATGGGAGAGGGAGTGAGAGAGAGAAGGGAGAGAGAGTGAGAGAGAAGGAAATGAAGAGAGAGAGAGAGACACCACCGCCCCTGCGCACACAGGCCCCACTGCTCACCTGCTGCCACTAGTGTGTCAATCAGTAGGCCCACCATGTGCCCGGTCACGCCACCATGGCATGGTCCACATCATGCGGGCCCGCCCCGTGGCAAAGCAGGTCCCACACATGACGCTGAGTCCTGAGTCATCAATGGCAGAGATCACATCAGTGCACACATCGTCATTGCAGGCTGCACACCGGCTCAGCAATTACGTGTGCCACTAACCCTGTGCAACGCCAGTCAGTGCCACCTGGTGGTAGGCCAATGTCGGCCGCAAGGCCTCGGGTGCCACTAACCCTGTGCAACGCCAGTCAGCGCCATGTGGTGGTAGGCCTATGTCACTGCACGGCCCCGGGTACCACCATCCCTGTGCAACGCCAGTCAGTGCCACGTGGTGGTAGGCTGTGTCGGCCATAAGGCCTCGGGGGCCATCAACCCTGTGCACAGCAAATCATGGGCCCTTTATGATTGAGCTCCGTGGAGCATCCATCATCCAGTCACCACTGGCAGAGGGGAATGTGACGTTGTCGGCCCCTTACATTTGCGAGGTCACATGGCCTATATCGCAGGATCACATGACCTGTGACGCCTGTGCCAGATTGGTGTGGTTTGTGTGCAGACCTGCCCTCACGGCAGTGGCCGTGACATGTTGACAACTAGACCAGTAACCTGCACATCACCAGCGAGTACGTCTGCGACAGCTAGCTATGTGGGCCCCCCCTCAGAGCGTAAGTGGAGTGGTCTGGCCTGGCATATGCCGGACCAGCGCAAGCCTTGCAACAATGACTAGGGGCTCTGGGGATGATTCAGTCCATGTACGGACAAGGAAGTAACTAATGCGTGTGCCCTGTTGTAGTGTCCATGGCACCCGGGACACAATAGGCAATGTAGCACACAGTGACTGGCATTCCACCACATGAGCATCATTGACGTAAGGGAAATCACTGTCCCTACTTCCATCCACAGATTCATGCAGGAATGATGAGAGACATGACACAGCAGTGCATTACTGGATGTTGATTGCACATCTAATAGAGTTTAGCAGCTGGAGCGGTACAGGGCCATTCTAAGCACACCACACAATATGGGCCAGTGGAGGGCCATCCAGAGTCCATCCGGAAATGACAGGTACTGCGGAAGAGGAAGGGTACAGTCATTGGTCATCAAACAGATATGGCAATCCATGTAGCGGTACAAGGTGAGGGCAGTGGAGTGTATCGGGGGTCAGTGGGAGGTCATGAGGCCATTTGCGGCACCAAGCAGAAACAGGTCAGGTGGCAGAAATGAATGCTACTGCCTCCTTCTGAAAACAATCCCATCCACGTCCTCGTATGTGTGCTCTGCCCCACCTGTGGATGTTGCAGTACTGGCTGCGGCACTGTGTGCCACTGACACATCAGGGGTTGGAGGAGGATTGTCGGCTGCACTGTGTGGCAGTGGCACATCAGGTGCCGGAGTGGATACGCCTGCCGCACTGTGAGGCACTGACACACCAGGGGGTGGAGATGTGGATGGTGAGGGGGCAGCAGCATTCATCAGCGCCATGCCTTGTCGCAGCAATGCCATGATGAGGATCTGTAGGGCATGGTAGATCCTGGCTACATTTCGCTAATGTGCAGCGGTGGATGCCATCATTTCCGTCTCCATCCGCACCATGTCCTCCATGAGCCTCCGCATGTGTGCCAGCTCATGGCTGGAATCGCTGGAGCCAGTCTGAGCAGACAGACGTTCGCCTCTCTGCGATGTCAGTCAGGGCTCATTGGAGACCATGAAGCGGGCCGTGGATGTCCGTTAGGGACTGGAGCTGGTCCCTGATGGGACCTAGACACCCATGGATGGCGTCCAGTTTGGTAGCCATGAGGCCGAACGGCACATGCTCAGCCGTCTCCCTCTGGCCCTCCAACACACGAAGGCCATGGTTTATTCCTGGGGGTCTTGAGAGAGTGCCGGGGCTGTGGGTGCCTCCTGCTGGGTGCTTTGGGTAGTGGGTGGGGTCTCCTCAATGCAGCTGGGCTGCCCTGATCCTGGAGGTGAGTTGCGGATGATGTCCATGAATTTTTGGAGGGCTTGGGTGTCGATGCTGGCCTTGTCCTCCTCGTCATCAGTGAAGAGTGGCTGGGACTGCTCCGCAGGGGGTGTTGACGGTGCCCCTGCAATGTGAAGGGGAGATGGTGTATTATGATGTGTCCACATGTATGTAGCCGCATGGTACATGTTGACATTCAGACAGCATGGTATTGTATATTGTGACAGTGTGTAGATCAGGGGCATGACCCAGAGTCATTGTGGGTGTGCACTACTTGATTATGCCTGTGTGCCATTGTGGCTCTCTCTACCCACCCCCCCCCCAGTACCTGGTGGTCACTCACCTTGTTGTGGTTATGTTGTGTCCTGTCGAGTGGTGTCCGGTCCCCTGACTCCGTCTACAGTCTCCACACTGATGACTGTTGACACCAGCTCCTCCATGTCATCCAGTACGAGCTATGGTGCTGGGCTCCTACCTCCAGTCTACATTGTTGCCTTTAGGTTGGCTGCGAGTTTCTCCTTGGTCTTTCCCTCAATGTCAATCCATTGCCATTCGGCTCGTCCATTGACCTCCTGTGCTCTCCGACGGCATTCACCTTGTCCATGATGTTCCGCCATATTCAATTTTTGGTTTCCAGTGACACGTTGGAGGTGACAAACAGTTGTTGATGGTAATCTATCAACTCCGTAATCAGGATCCTGTTTTCCTGCGGACTAAACTTCGTCTTCCTCTTCTTCTTGTCCTTGCCCTTCCCTGTCCCAGAGGTCCCAGGCTGCTCGTCCGGGATGCGTGTGGGGCTGCGCTCGTCCTCTGCTCCTGCTCAGGCTGCCTCCATGGTGCTTGGGTGTTGAATAGTTTGTGTTTGGGTGTTTTTCTACTTTTTCAGTGATTTTTCCCACCTGCCATGTGTGTGTTGCAGGCCTGGCACTGCTTATCACTGATTTCATCATCGCACTTTGGACCTTCACATGTTTTTTCGCGTTGAAGTTTATGTTTTTATTGCCGTTGAGTTGGTTGTATCGCAGGCATTGACCGTGGTTTCGGCAGACTATCGCATACTACCACCTTGTTGTGAATTCCACGTTAACGCAGGGTTATTTTCCCACGATCGGCTGCAATTTGTAAAGGTGAGTTAGCATTTTTTGGTGATGTTTAGCACACGCTCTTGTGAATATACCCCCAAATGTTATGTTTATAAAAAAAAGATGCTTGTTTTAATGTTTTTCACCCACTAGAGCCCTTTTACGTTACTTTTTTGTGAGCGCTGAATCGTGATAATCATTAAAACAAAAAAGAAGTAATATGCTGCAATGAATAAAACAATTGCAATAAAATAATTATATGTTGTCCTACATCATACTTGCCATTCATACATTTCCAGGCATTCTCCCAGTGCCTTAATCTTACTCCTGCCAATCGTCCACTAGAGGATGTATAATGTAATGATGCAAATAAGAAAGTAACTCAACTATGTAGTCCCAACATAGAGTGTACTAAATGAGTTTAACAATATGGAATACAGTTGTGCAACATTTCCATTGTGGGTAAATAATAGTTGTAAATATAAATGAGTTCCCCTCCAGAACCAGAGGTTAGGTCACATCCCAACCATAGGCACCACAGAGGATGTGATTCTTTAGCACCCTACAATGTCTGAGGAAGTCCCTTTCAAGCGGTAATGTAAGTGTTGTGGAAGGGAGTTCTGATGGTTGAGTCTAGGAGCACAATCAACTACAAATAAACCAGAGGCAAGTCACATTTGCTGCTGTTCTCAAACACCTATTGGCTTTGGTGCAATATACACAGAGAGGACTTTGGGTCAGCCCCTTCGCTCATGAATGTTTTTTTTTTGTATATCAGTTCTCGGTTCCTTATCCAATGGCTTTTTTCCTATTGTGTTTTTCGTACCCTGGAGCATTGCTTCTTTACCATCATTTTGATGGCTGTTTTGTATCCTTCCACTGCAAACTTAAAGGGGCTACTTTTTATGCTTTCTGCGCTCCATGGGAGTGCATCACTTTCACTTCCACTCCCACTTTAGTTTTTTTCATGATCTAATTTTTATTAAGTTTTGTTCAAGCCCAGAAGCTGCACACTGCTAATGGCCTGCGTGCCTTTTTGGCTCCCCCTCCCTATGCCTTTATCTCCTCCAAAATCTCCTGTCCCGTGCTTTTTTAATGCATTTTTTAAATTATTATTTTGTGAGGGTCCTGCAGTTGCACTCTCCAACAGGCCTGCTTACTTCCCCTAATGCGTCGTCAGCATACAATTTAAATTACCATTCCGAGAAGACTGTTCGCCATCTTGGAAGAGAAAATTGACAAAAACACACAATGGCTGACATGCATGTATGCAACCACACAGTGACTAACTTTGAAGGATTTTTCTCAACGCATGAGAAAAACCATTTCAACATGGCCACCACCTATGTGTGCTCAAGTACTGTTGCCATCTTAGAATTCGCTTTTTTTGCTTTATAAAAAGCATTTTAAGATAGCTGGCGTAATTGCACATGAGAACATGGTGGCCATCTTGCATTTATAGATTTTATTCTTAATTTATCATTCCAAGATGGTAGACGGTCATCTCTGAATAGAAAAACAAAACAAAAAAACAAGCATCTGTAAAGTTAACATGTGTTTATGGGCAAGACCTTTTGGCTTTACCAGTACTTGGTTTGTTAAAGATTTGTATACATCCCTAGACACATTGGCTGCTGCAGAGCCTTCAGTTGTTGAAGAATGATCTCAGTTGCATGATGATTGTTAAAATTGGACAACTTTGGAGAAATAGGTGAGAGAGCAACCAAGCAGATTTTCATCTACTACATACAGGGTTTTCAACTGCAATCTTTCTGCATGAAGGGACAATGAAGGGGCTTTTTGTGTAAGAGTTATGAAGTCATACTATCATAGGCCAAATATAAGCCTTGTCTCTGATGCTTGTCAGGTTTCTGGCATGTAGACCTCCTAAAAGCCCCTGCTGACCCTAAACCTCTAGGTTGATGAACAGAATGCAACATGTCACCAGACACAGAAATTGTGGGAGAAACACAGAAAGGGAGTTAGTGAGAAATACTGGACTGGTGCCCACTCTCCTTCATAACTATATGTTCCAATGGACGGCACCCCCTGACTTGATGTCACAAGGGTAGGTAGATTTGACTGGCTGGAGTACTGAGGACAGAAGGTTAGCCAATAATACTAGCTTTGTAACAAAGAACAAATTACAACAAAACTAGGCTTGCTGTTTCCAGCAGCAGATGCTACTTTGACTAGTCGGAAGCTAATCAGGAATCTGGAAGAAGGCCCCAAGAAGCTGCTGCAAACACACTGGTAAGACTCTACAAGCAAGGAAGACAAGAGACAGCACAGCCCGGCCTAATGCTTCTCAGGTTTTGGACATGTAGACCTGCTGAAAGCCTTTGTGGTCCCTGAATCTACACTGATGAACAGAATGCAACATGTCAGCAGACGCAGAAAATGGGGGTGAGAGCAACAGGGAAAGGGAGTTAGAGAGAAATTCTAGACTGGATCACACTCTCTTTTGTACACATCTGTTTCAATGAATGGCACGCTTGTGTCTTGATTTGACAAGGGTAGCTAGATCTGACTGGCTGGAAGACAGAGGGCAGATGATTAGTAGATAGTACTAGTTGTGTAACAAAGAATAAAGACCAATGAACCAAGGCTGGTCCAACAGTGGATGGTACTTTGACTAGGCGGGAGTTGACCAGGAATATGGTGGAAGGCATCAGAAAGCTGCTGCAAACCCACTGGTGAGACTCTACAAACAAAGCAGACAAGAAACAGCACAGCAGCAAAAAGGACAGGGCAGAAGGAACCAAGAGGGAAGAAAATAACAACAGTCAGGAAATCAAAATTGGTATGAACAGAATCGTAAATCAGAAAGCCAATACACCACCCAACTAATTGCCAGGCAAAGACAAAAGCACAGAAGGAGTCTTAAAGACGTCTCTACCATCGTTGACCTGGAAAAAACCCCAACCCAGGAAAACTGTATGTGCAATTTTAAACTGAGGTTACTGGTCTAAGGTTTATATGTCTTCTGCATTTTCTCCAGAACATATCCTAGGAATATGCTTTCTAGACACCCTGGCACTAAAGAGTTTGTTAATATGCCAATCCGTGAAAATAAAGCCATTTGGACTCCAAACACCTTGCAACCCATTGATCAGTGGTTAAGTGTGATGCATTTCAAGTAATGATCAATCCAATGAGATATCACAGGGATAATTAATCAAACTCAAACCCTTTTTCATTATGGAAAGACACACTCAAGAAAACTAGGAAATCAAGCGTTTATATGTAAGACTAGCCGCCCGTCCCGACCTTGTCCGGGAGCAACAGGCTTCCCCGCCCCCTGCCCACTCCGACATTGTCCAGCGGCCCAGGCCGTCGCCCGGCCCGTCCCCCGCCTGCCCCGACCCCAGCCTGCCCCTACATGGGTCCCCTTACCTCAGCCGCAGCTCCTCCCGCCTGTCCCCTGCTCGCACCGCCGCTGGCTTGTCCGCTGCTCCTCACGTCACCGCTCCTCCCCCGTGCCAGGTCCGCCGCTCCCTTACCTCAGCTGTCGCTCCTCCAGCCTGTCCGCTGCTCGTACCGCCGCTGGCCTGTCTGCTGCTCCTCATGTCACCGCTCCTCCCCCGCGCCATGTCCGCCGCTCCTCGTCGCACTCCTGGACACCGCTCCTGCCGTGAGCACGCACGTCGTGGCCGGCGCTACTTCGGAGGGACTACTTTTTTTTTTACTGTAAATTTTTTAAATAACGTTTTTAAAAAAATTTATATAGCCTATAACCATTTACACACCCTGACGATTCCAACGGCGTATCGGGTGTGTGGATTGGCGCTGTGGTTCCCGAGTTTACCCGCCTCAAAGGCTGAAAGTTCTTCCTTTATTATAGTAGTATAGATATATTTAATAGGCAAAACCCTATTCTTATGTGCACAATATGAATAGTAACTTTTATGAATATAAACAAGAGAGCAGCAGACTAGCATAAAACTATGTAACATATTGGAAATATTATAATATTTTCTTTACACTAATATTTACAACCCCACCCTCACTTCTTTGGCTAACTGAAATAACATAATCAACAAAGAAAAAGTCTTACTTTAAGTTTAAAAAAAGGATCACACTTAGATGCCTAATTTCAATAAGGAAATCAGGGTTCAAATAGAATAGCAGCATCTGCTATTCTTGTCTGCACAGGTCGGCAGGCTGATAATCCCACCAAGTGAAGGATCAGTGCCTCCTTATAGTCTTCCGCAAAGATACATGATATAACATGGTTCTGAATGGCCTATGTCCAGTGTTTCCGGTACGAAGTTTCTCTCTACATTTTCACACTCTCTTCTTATCTTATATAACATATCAGATCACTGATGAACTTTTCAAAGTAAACAGATAGCAGAAAAAGCCCTTGGCACATGTTCCCTTACTTAAATTTTCTGGATCCATGCCTTTTATTTAAAAAACAATAAATGAGAAGTGAAGCTATCAGCTTCCATGAAACTTTGTTTATCGTTTTAAACAAACACCAGAACAGAGAACTTGATTCAAAATAAAATAATGTAGAAAAATTCAAACAGACTTTATTGTCACATTATAATGAATAATAATCTGAATAAATGTACATTGTACATTTTAACGTTAGAGCAGGGTTCAATCCCGTCTAAGCTTCCAGCATTTCCAGCCCTTGAATGCCTACCCTTTTGCCTGACTCTTGACAGTGCTGCTGCTCGAAATATTTTCACTTTTCAAAACCTTTGATTATAGGGTTTTTGTGTCCAAATTATCCAATATATCCCAGAGACATTCAGCTAGGGACTTGATTGCACCCCTCTTTTGTCATAGACATTCACAGTTTGTGATGATAGAAATAGCCAGGTCTTGCCCTCTATCTATGCCATTTCTGTATGTGAATGATGACCCATTGCTTTGAGATGTTTCTTCACTAAATGATCATGTTTTTAATATTACTCATAGTAATAGAGGATTGGATGTTCCAGCCCACTCGAAAGAGAGTTGCAGCTGAATCCTGTCGAGAACTGTAACATTTATTTAGATGAATATTTCAATTTGAAGTTTTGAGCATCACCTCACCTCACTCATTCCAAGCTAAAGCTATGTGTTTATCTGAAAAAACGATATTATACATCCACTGATAAAAAGTGACTTATCTTGTGTCCATCTCCTTCAATATTAAGCAGAGTTGGTTTCTTCAGGATTTAATTCAATTTTTTTCATTTACAAAATATTTACATATCTGGTAAAACACCCTGTATGATTTTCGTAATTATGCAATACATCACAGATGCATTACCTAACCAACCACATAGACCAAGATGCCAGTGTAATCTGAAGCAAAAGAACATGTAAAAAATTCTAAAGCCATCCACTTGTCTCTTTATCTAATATGAGCAGATTTTGAAAAACAAAAACAAGGACATTCCACAATTGTAGAAGTAGTGCTACAATTGTGCATTGGCCAAGTGGCCAAAAATGGCGTAGTTTCCAGGGCTTACCAGCACAGAAAAATCAAACAATGAGGCACAAATGGAAATTAAATACACTTATATACACAGTATCATTTGTGTTACTTACATTGTTTTCTGATATGGGTGTACAGGAACACGCAAAACCTTTTGCTCCTATGTGTTCAGTAAGTGCTACATTTAAACACATTTTCTTGAACATATAATGAAAAACCATGACTATCCTGGAAACCGGAAAAACCGGTCACCCTATCTTTAGCTGCATAATAGTCTACACCAGCACACCAATTTGTGTGCTAAAGTGCCTTTGATGCTCAAATTCAGTGTCCTTGCAGCATGTACCTAAGTAAAACATTGTTTTCAGCATGGAAATTGGCCAAGCAGTATTATATACCTTCCTTTTACATCGTGGCTTGAGTCTAGGCTGGTTAGCGGGCAAGTCCTCAAGAAACACATGCTGCCATGCTGACATGAAGACTGCCAAGGCAACAGAAGGCAAGTGCTGAGAAATATCTCTCCTAGTTTAAATGTCTTCACTAAATCTCCTTCCATAGATGTCTGCATACTGTTTTCAGATCATGGAACCTCAGTTGGGTAATATTATGTCTCAGCATTAAGTAACATATTGCCTCTAGTGACTTAAGATGCTTTCGTCTGATGGCAATCATATTTTTAGGAATGCTTTTTATCGACACCCTTCTGGTTTCCCTCACTAAACAGAGCACCAAAACTTTACTCACCTGTAATATTTCTTCCTAAAAAAATACCAAAGTGTCCTTTAATAACATTGATTTAATGGACACGGCAAGTATAAACTTCCTTCCCTGATGTTGGCAAAATCAATGTGTATCTTTCGATATTAAGAATTTCGAAGGGATTTCTTACTTACCCAAATTGCTGCAGCTCGCATATGAGAATTAGACGTATCTTTGCCTAACGTCAATGTTTTAAAATTGAAGCAGATCATTTTTGATAAAGGTTTGTACTTAAAATGCTAGAAAATCAGAAAGGACCTATTGCTAGTTGTGCATCTCCTTGGAGAAAGAGAAAGTAAGAGAGCGTAAGTAGATATTGCATCATTCAATGTGGCAAATGGTCATGAAATTGTTATAGTTTCGACTTAGGTCCAAACATAAGGTAGTAATTTCGGTAACCAATTGATATGGTCTAATTTGTTGAAATGGAAAAATTTGTCAACAATTTGTTTACATTTTCCTTAATTATCCTTCTGTCAGAAAGTCTTGAAAGGGAATATTTTTATACACTTACATTTGGGAAAGGAATATTAAATACTTCGGCTCAAATGAGCTAAAATTACCTCTTTTTAAAGTTTTCTTTTTGAGTAAGTAATAGATTTACCAGGTGCTATATGAAAATTAAAAAATGAGGATGTTGTAATAGAAATTATAAATAGGAGAGCATACTTGAAGAATTGTTTTATGAATGTAACAATGCTAAGTGATATTATAACCGGAAAATTCCAAATTATGTGATGATGTTGGCCCCTCATAATGAGGGAACAGAAACAAGTGACCCCTAATGAATGAGGCTATTTGTGAGCCGACCAATAAGAGCTGTTTTAGTTATAAACTCATGATAGAATGTGTATCTGTATATAAATGAAGAGGTGAAAACATAGCCAGTCACAAATCACGGCTGTAGGATATTTGCTGCAAGGTACCTGTTCTGACCGACTTTTTGGGCCCTTTCATGAGGGAAGGTGATTGGAGGTGACTTTAGTCTACTATCATTCTAATGAAGGATTAAAACCGTAAATAGAGCCTATTCACAAGGCGTATTGATACAATTCCGTACCCTTTTCCTTAGATCAGGGTTTATAAACCTATGTTAAGGGATAGGTTCATGAGGGTATACAGACAAAATATCGACTCCAAAATATCGACTGGACATAATATCGAGTTTTAAATATAGACTGGACAAAATATCGACTGGACATAATATCGACTACAAAAATATCGTTTTTCAGGTAAGTGAAGTAATATCGACTGTATAAAATATAGATAGCAAAAATATCGAATTTTTAATAATATATAATATTTTATAGTGTATTTTTATGTAATAATATGTGTGAAAAGTGTGTATTAATGTTATAAAATATTTTATTCAATGAATTTTGTTTTTATAATAATTGCGTAATGTAATTCTGTAGCGGGTTGTGGGTTTATAGGGGAATAGGGTGGGAAGTAATTTAATAATAATTAATTAATTAATATATGTTTGTTAATATTTTTAATTAATAATTAATTGATAATTAATTAATATTAATTTGTTAATTAATATAATTTTGAACATATTTTGTATTAGTAATTAATTGGTAATTAATTAATTGTAATTAGTTAATTACATTAATTAGAGTAAATTTTTAATATATATAATTTTGTGTTATTTTTAAGTAATTAATTGGGAAAAAATATTATTAATTATTAAAATAATTACAGCTAATGTGCTAATATATTTACTTTATTGTTATTGTTAATTAATAATTAATTGGTAATTAAATAATATTGATAAATTTTGGGTAAAGGAGCATTTTTAGGGTTCAGGGTCAGTTTTCAGTTTTAGGGTAAAGGGGTATTTTTGGGGTTCAGGGTCAGTTTTCAGTTTTTGGGTAAAGGGGCATTTTTAGGGTTCAGGGTCAGTTTTCAGTTTTAGGGTAAAGGGGTATTTTTAGAGTTCAGGGTCAGTTTTCAGTTCATGGGTAAAGGGGTATTTTTAGGGTTCAGGGTCAGTTTTCAGTTCATGGGTAAAGGGGTATTTTTAGGGTTCAGGGTCAGTTTTCAGTTCTTGGGTAAAGGGGTATTTTTAGGGTTCAGGGTCAGTTTTCAGTTCATGGGTAAAGGGGTATTTTTAGGGTTCAGGGTCAGTTTTCAGTTCATGGGTAAAGGGGTATTTTTAGGGTTCAGGGTCAGTTTTCAGTTCTTGGGTAAAGGGGTATTTTTAGGGTTCAGGGTCAGTTTTCAGTTTTTGGGTAAAGGGGCATTTTTAGGGTTCAGGGTCAGTTTTCAGTTTTTGGGTAAAGGGGTATTTTTAGGGTTCAGGGTCAGTTTTGGGTTTTTGGGTAAAGGGGTATTTTTAGGGTTCAGGGTCAACAAATAAGATTGTAAAAAATTATTTTTATTATTTTCATTTATTATTTAATTATTATAATTTAATTTAAGTATTTTTAAGTATATTTTAGTAATTAAAATTTAATATTAATTTAATTTAACACTGTTTTTAATAAAGTCGATATTTTTTACATCTATATTATTGTTAACGATATTTTGTACTCGATATTTTTGTACTTACCTGTTTGTAGATACAAACTCGATATTTTGACTGTCGATATTTTGTCCACGATATTTTGGCAAGTCGATATTTTGTCCCACGATATTATTTCAGTGATCCGTTCATGAGTATTAGTGCTAATCTGTCCTTTTGTAACAGTGTTAGGATACTTTTCTTGGAGTTATGCTGATCTCGGGCCTTGTAGGCCTCAAACGGGAGAGACTCCATCTTTCTTTCTGCCCCGGCAGCTTGAGATGCTTCTAGGTCAAATGTAATGTTTTAGTTACGAGGTGTTGTTCGCTTGGAGAGAACCGGCTCAGGCTGGCCCTTATCGAAAGATTGTATTTTTCTCCATGCCAAAGACATAACATCAGGCCGGCCGGCTGAGAACGTGTCCTTGGTACGGGGAGGTACAAGAATTTGGTGGGCGGCAGGTTACTGGCCGTAACTTTTCATGAAGGGACAAGCTTCCATATTAGCGAAGGCATGAAGCAGTGAGTCAGTCAGTCTGTAGGCGGCAGCTAGTCGTTAGCATCAATGCCATTAATTATTCCAAGGCAGGCAGTCGCCATTTTGAAGTCCGAGAAAGACCAAGAAGCTGATACTCTCTTAGAAAGATTGAAGTTATTTTAGTTGGAGCAGCTGGCGATCTCTGACCTTAAGATCAGAGCATACAGAGTGAAGCAGTTAGTGGAGGGAACGAATACCAGAGTGGTAAGAAACTGAGTTATAAGATCGAAGCTGAGAAGTGAAGACAGTTTGTGATTGAGAGAAGAGAGGAGTAGTGCAGAACAGCCAGAGAGAAAGCAGCTGATGAGAGGAAGGTTCCAGTGACTTGGAGGGAAGCGGAGGAGACAGAGCATAGCGGTGCAGACGTGTATCCTTGACTGCAGAGGTGTGACCCTAAGATGAGCCAAGGCACAGACGAGAAGGGAACCCAGATGACTGCTGAGTCCAGACCTCATATCAATAAGGTGACGTCGACCCTTTCATAATAGCGTGCACACATTCTAACCTTTCATTTTCCTTTTCAGGCTATATGTTATAGTATAGTATTACATTGAATTGTTTTATTATTAATAAAGATACCCCAGTTCTTATTGAACCTATGTGTACACCTTTTATTCTTATACAGTAAAGTTAACCTTTCTTCTAGTCAGGTGCTATTGCATGAACGGATGCTACCCCCGATCAGGTAAATGGTAACTGAATAATGAGGGAGAGAGGAGCCCTTGAAATAGAGAATAAGTTGCACACTGTGTAATTCAGCCATTCTTGTGTGATTCATAATATTGTAGTATTGTACCTCTAATGAATAGTGAGAGATTCCCCAACATGAAGAGCTAATGGTATTCATAGGAAAGTGATCGTCGTTGTAAGGCAGCGTTAATGAGAGCACTGATTGTGGTCAGTGTGTATACCAACAGGATTGTGGCTTGTGAGAGCACCGGAGGGGCACGGTGTGTAGTGAGATTGCTGCTAGAGAGAGTGGCATTAGTGAGAGCACTGATTGTGGTCAGTGTGTATACCCACAGGATTGTTGCTTGTGTATGTATGAAATAGTGAGAGCACTGGGAGGACACAGTGCGTATACCCACAGGATTGTGGCTTGAGAGAGCACTGAGTGTGTCAGTGTGTAATGGTAAGTAATTAGAACTGCCCCAGAGTAGATTAGTCTGGGCCCATGTGGTCGCGAGACTATATTGTATGAGTGTGGTATTGTAGAAGATCTAAGCATGTATATTGCTAATTCCCCATCCTTGGGTAGGAAACATAGATACCTGTTGTAAATAGGTCCTAAGGAGGGTGGTGGTTGCGTTTCGGCTGGGTTAGTGGTGCTCCGGTGAGCTGATTCTATCTGGTCCGAAAATCAGGTCGTTACAGTACCACAATGGCAATTGGTACTTTTGATGAGATGTAGGAATTTAAGTGTGTATGTGGATGTTAGGTGTTGTCAGAATCCGAACAGCCTCCTCTGAATTATTTAGCGTTTATTTTTGGTGTTAAGACGTCCATTGTGCGGCAAGTGGGATTTTTCATGTGCAATATTGTGCTGTGGGGGGCACTTACTTGTTTTGTGGACTCTGCCCTCATAATCCCATCGCCCCCACATGTTGTCAAGGGTTATTTTTAGTATGTGAGTGGATGCATTCTCAAACTGTTTCTATAAAGAAAGCTCATGTTTTGTGCTTTGTATTTTCCATTGTGCTGTTTGTTGATCATGGCTTCTGTTGGCTTTGCTACTTGAAATTACAGTTTCTGTCTGCACATTTTCATGATACATGGGGCCTGTTGGATGGGACGGGTGAGAATGCTATTTTGTTACACTGAGGTGGTGTGGTACATTGCTTTCCACTGCCTACAATATGGTTGTGTATTGCAATACAGAAGGGAGTGTTCTGTTGTTATGGGCTTGAGCATTGTGAGCATTCAAGGACTTTGACATTAATGTGCAGAGATGGATATTATAATGATGACTAGAATTCTAACAAGGGTTCAAGTACTACATTACACAAAACATAAACATAACTAATATTGAAAACAAACCCAAGGAAAATTATTTAAAAAATCACATAAAAATATGATACCCCTACACAATAACACAATGTATACAAAAATGAATAAGATAATAATATAAATAGGCTTTCCTGTTTTCAGTTTCTATTTTTGGTAAATTCTGGTGGATTTTTTCCAGTGTTTTCAAGTGATTTCAAGTACCGGTGCACCTGAAGATTGCAATTCTCTGGGACAAGTTCTGCAACATATGTGTTGCAGATTTATTGAAGCAGTCAAAAATAAAGCAGTACTTTTTAAACTCCAGAGAAATTCCCCTTTAAGATAGGAATCTAGAACTTGTGCTGAGTACCACAGTGAAGTTGCTATAACTTCACATGCCATTGCAGTGTGACCTAAGGCCTGCTCTGCATGCATGTTATGTTAGCATGGCTTATTAGAAGTTTAAACGCCATTTTACCTTTTGCCACTTTTGCACACAACACTGCTTATAGCTGTGTTTGTAAGTTAGACTTTGTGAATTTCTGAACATGAGAAAAGGCTCGTTATTGACATCTCTAGACTTACATCGTGCCCCTAGTCTGCACAGTGAGTGCTGAATCCGTCAAGGTTATCATAACATGGTAGTTGTTGTTCGTGATGATCGGCTAACATTTTTAGGCACAAGTGGCAGCTGTAAGCCAACTGAGATTCTGGCACCTTTGTTATTGCACAGTTGCCATGATTTCACACACTTGGAAGATTTTCTGTTTCCAGGGATACAGAGAGTTTTTGCTGATCCTGATGTGATTTACTCTTGCTGAGCAGAGAGGTAAGGGGGTCTCCCACACAAGCCTAAGAGACGTTCTATAGTTTATAAACATAGTTCCGATATAGGGAGGGTGTTATAACTAGGCGCTAAAAGTGAGGTTCCGTGATTCTGAACCCGTTCAATAAAAGTCGTCGTATCTAGACAATTTTGATGTCAGCAGACCGCAAATTACGAGTGCGGTATGTAAGAGTGTTTTTGTCATAATCGATCAATGGAAACACTACGTATTCAGGGATTTCGTTTGAACCTTCAGGTTCCATTTTGTGTACGGCAGCCATTTTGTGGTTGCCCTCACATAGGCCGATGACTACGGCCGAACGAGTCCTTGGGACACGTACACCTTTAGATGACTTTTGTGTGACCTGAACGAACTGACTCTCTTGCCCAAGGCTGACCTTGTTGAGCCAGTTCCTTGTTAGGCAGCTGGTCAGATAGAGATCAAAGAGCAGGACATTGCTGAGTTTATGGTACATGCACACACCCTTCTATCTTGCTTCTCATCTGCTTCTGTTCCTTCCTTTATGGCTTAATATCTGATATGGGTTGAGGTCCTTTTATTATGTGTTCGCCCGGCCTGTCCGAGCAGGAATGTGGGATTTTGCCTAGTCAGTCAGTCAGTCAGTCAGTCAGTCAATCACTTTTATTCGATTTTTGAAAATCATAAAAAGACACAGGATACAGTTCATAAAATACACAAAATATAAAAAGACAATATCCCAGTATCTACATAATATATTTACATAATGAATCATAACTCATATCAACAAAGGGAATATTTTTAAAATAGCATATGATAAGCGATATATACATTCCAAATGGATAAAATAGACTATTAAAACATTTTTAAAACGTCATGATATCTATTGTAATCACACTTAAGATATTTCGTTTATAATTAATCCATTGTTGTCTTTACTGCGCATTTTGTTAATACGTACACCTGCTACCAAGAAATTGGCAACATGAAAAGTGATTTGTGCATTGTGCAAAAGTTGAAGGAATAGGAGCGCTGGCCTAACCTGTAAAAAGCCAGCCTCTCTAAGGATGGGAACAAGATATTTTCTTCTGATTTTAGCGTAGTGATCACAAAACATAATAAAATGTAATGTATCCTGAGATGAAAAATGATCACAATCGCATGGCTTATTGTTATCCGGAGTGTCCCATCTGTAGTATGAGCCCAACAAAAAATGTATTAAATTCAAACGAAATCTAATTAAAAGAAAGCGGTGAAATGGTTTGTTGACAAATACCAGGTAGGGTTCTGACCCTGGGACGGTTTTGAGAGCAAAATTGCTTCTCACCATTGTTTTTTTTAATTCTATTTCCTCCCGCTCTACTGTAAAAAGGTTTATCAGTGACATCTTTATCGTTTTGACATCCTCCTTTTTGATGCCCTCAGGGGAGTTAAAAAGATCAATACGACCCACCTTGGTTAACATTATTTTTACGTACGACAACCATGGGATCTTTAAGGCTCCATCCATTTTTAAACAATCTTCGAGGATTTCATGATTTAATGAGATCTCATCGTTTAGCCAAGTTTTTAACCAACAATTTATAGGTGCGGATTTTATAGTGTCTGAGACATACCCACCACCCAACTCTGAATGGATAGTAAAGGTAGGGGTAGATTGGGGGACAGTGAGTAAAGATCTGAGAAACCTGTTTTCTGCCCTCTGAATGAGGACTGGATCTGTGTATCCCCAAATCGAGGCCCCGTAGATGGCAATTGCTATGCTTTTGGCGTTATACACTTTGAGGATAGCGTTCGTCGGTCGTGACCCCAATTTCTTGGCGAAATTCAAGAGGGCTCCAGCAGATCTACTCACTGCATTCGATTTGGCCTTGTGTTGAGCACCCCAAGTACCTTTATCATCAAATAAAACACCCAAGTAAACAAAAGAAGGGACCCTATGTACCTCCTTTCCTGTACAAACAAAAGATAGGGGTTTCTTTTTCCTCCCTTTGAGTCCCATAATCATGACATGCGATTTTTGCGTGTTTATTTTTAAATCTAGGGAGCTCATGAGGTCCCCAAAGGAGGCCAATAGCTTGTTAAGGGCAACACCTGTTCGTGCCAAGAGGACCGCATCGTCCGCGTACAGGAGGACCGGAATGTTGATCTCTCCTGCACGCGGAACATCGGCCCACAGGGCAGAAAGCGCCAGCTCGAGTCTGTTTATATACAGTGTGAAGAGGAGAGGGGCAAGGATACATCCTTGCCTCACTCCTCTCTCTGAATTAAAGGGTTTAGTACATCTGCCATCCTTAGTAACTCTGACCGATGCCTCCAATCCTTGATGCAGATCTGCTAGGAAGCCCACTAGTGACCTTTCTATGCCTATTTCCAAAAGGACCCCCCACAGCCTTGACCTGTTAACCAGGTCAAAGGCTGAGGAGAGATCTATAAATGCCATATATAAGGCCCCTTTTTTAACTACGGTGTATTTGCTGATAATCAAATGCAAATTAAGGCACTGATCCAGTGTGCTTCTTTTAGGTCTAAAACCATATTGTGCATTAGATAAGGTTCCCCTGCCTTCCAACCAAGATGTTAACCTCCCCCGAATGACTCTGCCCAAGATTTTAACTGCAAAGTCAATGAGGGAGATAGGTCTATAACAGGCAGGGTCACTCTTTAGGCCTTTTTTAAAAATCGGTACGATAATAGATGTAGCCCAAGACTGTGGGATCGTACCTGTCCTGGCAGAGTTAAACACATTTGTCAGGATCCTAGCCCAGAATTTAGGTGCCGCCTTGTACAAGTCCGCCGGGACCCCATCAGGGCCCGGGGCCTTGTTTTTAGATGTCTCATTTATAGCTTCTTCAATTTCCTTTAGTTGAAAAGCCTCAATGATATCGACATTGCAAAAAGTTCATTCCAAAAGTACCATGTAGTTCATCCAACGTGTGAAATGTATTAAACTTATTGCAAATTCATAGTTTAAGTAGCATCACGATGTTCAAAAGACTCTGGATGAATAATGCGATGTGACACATATTAGCAAATCCTGATGCATTTCGGGCACCGCCCTTCCTCAGGGGGTTACTCTACAAGCAAACACAAAAATCTTCACACGTTGGATGAACTACATGGTACTTTGGAATGAACTTTTTGGAATGAACTCATGTTGATCCACAGATATATGGAATAAGACCGTCTGAGTCCCCCGAAGTTGTGCTCAGCCCAAGTGGAGGAGCCTTGTATTAGTTCTCACAGATTCTTTCACTGTTTGGCCAGACAGTGTTACCTTTTAGAGCACACTACAGAACATTACAAATCTACAACTTTTAGATTCACCTGCTGTGCGAGTTCCATTCTCTTCGTGTTTCCACTATACCCGGTTAAAAGCCTGTACCATAGTAACATTGGGAGAAAGGGGGTCCAGACTAATGCCCACCTCATTTTCCACTTTTGTTAGAACTTCTTTTAAAAAGCTAATCGGTGTTACATTAGACCATTTTAGCCTTCTCCCCTTATCTTTGGTTATTAAATTTGTCACAGTTTGTATATCAGATACTTTAGGATCCTTAAAATCAATCAATCCATCCTGTGAGACCTCTAGTACCACAGGATTGTGGTTGCTAAAAATAGAGTATACTACTCTATAGCTTAAAATAAAAGTCAAAATAAATGAGGAAATGAAAATAAAATCTATGACTGAGCCTGTGTCTTTCCTCTTATATGTTATTGGTCTTGGTCCTAATGGGCAGCAACTAGATTCATAGAGATTATGGGTGGCCAAAAAATTCTCCAAACCCTCCCCGCCGTTTGTATGTTCAAAGTGTGTAGCAAGCGCGAGGGGTGGGCCACCCTTATCTTCAACAATACAGTTCCTACTACAAAGATGAGTATTGAAGTCGCCCAGCAGAATAATCTCAAAACCACATTTACATAATTTATAATTTTCCAAAAAATCCTCAAGTAATACCAAAAGTTGGTTAGTGCTGACAAATTCAGGAGAATTATAAAAATTAATCAACAAGATAGTCATCAAGTTTGACATTGACAATTCTACAACCAAGAAGTGTGGAGAGCAAGTCTGTAGCTGTTTGGCTTTCCCTTTCAGGTTGAGTGAAATTAATATAGATAAGCCGCCTTTTGCTCTACCCGACACACTTGAAATGAGCAAATCCATCTAACTCAAAATTATTATCTATATCCCAGGTTTCCTGTAGTGTAATAATATCAAAAGATGAGGTGAAACTCAACCAATTCTCATCTTCAACCGTAGATCTTAATCCTGCGATGTTCCAACTAAGGATCCTACAGGTCTTCCCACTTGCCAATAAGGGGATCTGGTTCGTGTTGTTCATCTTCTCTAGTCAAACCAGATTATCTGTGAGTGAAAGTGGGGAATAACGATTAGATAAAGGGACACCTCCAGTGTGTTTGTTATTCAATTGCGATGTCATTGTCGTGAGTCGAGGAGCATGCTGAGTGGTAGATACTGAAAGCCCAGCCTTAAATTGCATTGCAAAATCACATGGCCCTAGAGTAGGATTGCTTTTGTTCCCTATTAACTTTTGTGTGGATAAGGTAGCTTTTGGTCCCCCCGCGGTGGGTAGAAATATCCCAGCGGGAGTGGTCTAATAGAATTGTTTGTTATCGGCGATCCATCCCAAAATAATTTGTCTGCCACTTCTTTATCTGAGAAATTAATAACTATGCAATCTCCCATGATGTTCTTATCTCCATGTCCTACCGATCCCACCCTTCTAGCCATAATGATATAAAGGGTAATATCAAGTTCACCACTGGAATATTGCCTACACCATTCCTTAGATTTATCTAGGAGATCTCTGGTAGACTCTCTCTCGTTATGGGACAAGGGTGGGACCCCACCTATTACTGCTACATAAGGAGCTGCTTGAGGTGGTAAATGCAGTCTAACAGTGCTAGTTGAGCTATGGTTTGGTAAATTGTGGGCGTTATTATAACTTGACACGGTATTTTCCTGTGTGGTGGATTGGATACTAGCACCACAATTAGGCTCATGAGATGACGTTGACAGTTGGGTTGGTGGAGAAAGTTTTTGTTGTGATTGTGATTGTGCGTTAGATGGAATAGTTTTGACTGTAGTGCATTCCATTGACTCCACGGTATGTGTAACGTTAGACTTAGTGGCATCATTTAACATTTGCTCTTTAGCTCGAAAATCATTAATGAATGTATCGATTCTCTCACACCTCTTTAGCAATCCTGCCAAACAGCTATTCAGGCAGTCCACAATGTCTTTACCAATCTCTTCCAATATTGGCTCGAGGCGAGCGGTAACCCAGTCTTCCAGTTTGTCCCCCCATGATTAAACAAATGTCATTGACAAGGTCCTGGTGATGGGAAGTGGGAACACCTTTCCTCCCAGTTCTCTTGGATTTCTTTCTGGGACTATTAGGGGACATATTGTGGCCCAGACCCTCATTCTCTGTGTGCTGCTCTGGTAAATTGGTGATATCAGGGGTACTAACAGGCAACTCCTCAGCCGAGGGGATTACCACCGTGGGGTGTAATGGTTCAGTAGCAGTGGGGCTAGAGACTTTTCCCAGTTCCAATTCCTTCTCGGCATTAGCAATTTTCTGATTAATGGCTCCTACCGCTGATGTAAGGTATGAGATAATTGTATCTGCCTTGCGGGGAACTTTAGCATCTTTAGCCCCCTGTCCCTCAGGTCCCAAATGTTTTCGCTTACCCATTTGTTTGGCCAAGGGGGGTGGCCCGGCCAGGCCTCTCCTGGCCCCTGACGGCCACAGACACCCCGCCCTCTGCCCGGGCTCAGCCCGGCGCTGCCCGTGCGCGTCCCACGACGCAGGAGGAAGGGCTCGGTCTTATGCGCCTCCCGGCGGAAGCCCCAGCTATCAGTCGGCGTCCCCGCGAAGCAGGGGACGCTGGGAGCTGTAGTTCCTTGCTCGCCCCTCTCGGCGGCCGCGTGTGTCCTGCGGCGGCGGAGGCAAGCAAGGATGTCAGGGAAGGCAGCGTGAAGGTGGCGTGCTGCAGGTATGGCCCCTGATGCAATTGTTCAGTCCCCCGCTCCACCGGAGGAAGGGCTCGGTCTTATGCGCCTCCCGGCGGAAGCCCCAGCTGTCAGTCGGCGTCCCCGCGAAGCAGGGGACGCTGGGAGCTGTAGTTCCTTGCTCGCCCCTCTCGGCGGCCGCGTGTGTCCTGCGGCGGCGGAGGCAAGCAAGGATGTCAGGGAACGTGGCGTAAAGGTGGCGTGCTGCAGGTCTGGCCCCTGATGCAATTGTTCAGTTTCTGGTGGGCTGGACAACAGAAAGTGGGTTTGTCGTCATGCGATATGTTTGAAATGTCACTGTTCGATTGGTCCATTTGTATGTAACTGATGCTAGCCAGGAATGTGATTTTTAGCATAAAAGACGATGCTTCGCTCTATGAATTTGTGCAGTCTCTAGTGAACCACCCGTGTTGTGCTTCATAGACCTCTGTTCCTGGTTGCAGCCAATAAATTTGGTCTTTGACGTCACCGAGAAGTGTCCCATGTCTCTGTTTGCCAAGGCAGGGGAACTCGAAGACATCAGGCGTTTTCCCTGGCGCCGCTGGGTTTTAAAACCTGTGGGGCGACTTCAGCGGTACCGGTCCAAGCCTGAAGATCGTGAGGAGCTTCGTGTGAAAATTCTGGAGGAAGGCCTGCCACTTCATCGACGCCTGTATGTCCTCGTGGTCCGAAAGTTTTTGCTGCAAGGTTCCCCGCTTTCCGACGGCTACGAAGGACTGCTGCCCTGACTGTCGCCCTGTCTTGGAGCCATTAGATGATTTGTAGAGCTAGACAATAGACGGGTCTTCTGGCGACGCCATCGACATTTCAGTTAAGTATGAGTGGAGCGTCTCCCAGTCCTTAGTTTTGTTTTGGTATCCCTTGGAATTCTTTGATTTGGTACCTGCAGGCCCCAAAGCCGAGAGACTCGTGTATTCGCGAGACTATCGTTTTTGATATTCCCTTGAAGTTTGAAGCTAGACTAGTGAGCGAAGATGCCTGGTCTTAGCAGACTTGGAAAGATATTTTGTTGTGGTTGTAATAGGGATTCCCGATTGGAGGACTCGTGTCCGGTTCCTCCGATTGGAACTCCGACCTATGAGCTCTATGTAAAACATGGTGTGGGCCTCATCACGTATAATGAAGTATGGATTAGGTATACCAGGAAAGACGATGTCCTACAGTGGCCCTGTTATGGTAGCTTTGAAACAGAGATTTTAGACAATCTCAAAGTTAAACTGTTCAAGAAGAAAGTCCGGCCAGCAATGTTTGACTCTTCCCGTTTATGGCGAAAGGAAGCCAAACAGAAAGAAATTAAGTTAGCGAAGCGAAATAAACGAGAACGAGGTATGTCAATGGTACAAGCTGCTATACAGTTTAGGGATAACGAAGAAGAACAAGAAAGCGAACAGTTGCTTAGGCAACGTAAACTGGCGGTAGACAAGTGCTATCCAGCTTTGCCGTCTCAACAGCAGGAAGAATAAAAGATCTTGTGAAAGATCCTTTAATGTCGCACCTATTGAGTTCGCCACCCCCTTATGTGCATAGTGCTACAGCACCTCCACAAGCTGTAGTTGTGCAACCTCCGGTTGCTTTGCCTCCTGTGGTTCCTCAACAGCCAGCTCCTCTTCCGTTGGCTCCTGTTCCTTTGGCGCAGCCTTCTCAAGGGCCGCCGACTTTTCTACCTCCTTCGTCTGCTACTCCTACGCCTGTATTGTCTACTCCTTCTGATACTGCCCTATGCATGCTTCTGCTCATCCTGTTTTTCCTCCTGTTCTTTTGTCAACTTCTCCTTCTGTTCGACAGAGATTGACCGATACTGTTGCTGGTCTCTTTTCTCCTCTTTTTGGGTCATTGGGCATGTCTCCTGTTGCAGAGCGTAAGCAATTGCGTAGTCAATTGCCTGGTCCCGATGAGCGGACAGTGTTGGATCACTTAGCGCGTAAATGGGTTACTTATCCTTTGCACTATAGTCTCGAGTGTTTTATGGATGTTTTCCGTCAATGGGGAGCACCGACACAGCAATATGTTTTTGATATGATGTGTTCCTTCCTTCGTGAACATTGGGAAGATGGTGAGTTAGGACAAATTCCGTCTGAGTTGTTCCGTATACGGTCTGAGTTCGCGAAAGGAACTCTAGTGGGTCTTGAGGTTGAGAGAGCAGTTGCGACGTTGTTGTCGTTTAGGAGTGAGTCTCCTTCTAGGTCATTGTTCGAGCCTGATTCTTCAGTTAGGAGAAAGGCGCGACAATATCCGATGAGAGAGGTTCCCCCAGTTTGGAGGCCAGGTGACGCAGCTGCTAATCCAGCTATTCCGCCTCACTTTCAGCGTGTTTGGGTACATGTTCCATGGAAACGTGCTGAAGTTCTAGCCCTTAAGCAGTCTTTGCCTGATCCACGTAAAAATCCTGCAGGGAACTATGAGAAATTATCACAGACTGTGGATTCATGTATTATGAATTTGGCTGATATAGACATGCTGTTTGGGAATGTAATTCCAGAGCCTTTATGGGGATTGATTTGTCATACGGATCATGCACAGGAATTAGGTGATACATGGAATAATCTTAGGGCCGCAGATGCTAGACAAGTAGGTGGTGCTAAACCAGTGGACGTGATTGCTGACCTCCCTAGTAGGATTATTAATTATATGAAGACTTTGATGCCTGATATGTGTTTTAATTGGGAGAAATTGTCTGCATGTAAGCAGAAAAAAGACTAAAGCGTATCGACTTTTTCACCAGGTTCGAAGAGACGTTTATCGACCATAGTGGTCAGGATATGAGTACGGAAGGTGGTCAACGGTTGCTCGTTGACAAGTTTGTACATAATTTGCTTCCAGAGTTGTGCAATAAGTTGAAGGATTCTGAGAGTGCTTGGGCTGTTTGGTCGTCAGCGCAGATTCTGGCTACTGCACAGTACTACGAAAATAGAGATAAGGACAAGAAAGAGCTGACAAGAAGACTAAAGAGCTTAAGACTAAGGTTCTTTTGCAGCAAGCGTATCCGCCTCGTAATAATCAGCGTGATTATCAGCAACCTCAGCAATATCAGAGAAACTCGCAGTCTTCTCAACAGTGTATTCCCGTAGGCCCTAATCAGTGTGCATATTGTAAAGAAGAAGGTCATTTCAGAGTAGTTGTCCGGTTCTGTTACAGCGCACGAATGGTGCTCCTGGTGTAAGAGGTCGAAGTGTTCAGCAAGCTCCTAGAGGTAGAGGACGTTTTGTGTTTCCTCAGAATGCGCGTTCTTTGCCTCCACAGAATTCTATGAATAGCTTTGATCAGCAGAATGGTGCGTCTTGAAGGACGGCTCAGTACTATGCGGACGATTACTACGTCGAAGGTGAGAATATGGATGGTAATGATTGCTAGGACAGCCATAGACAAAGAGAGGGAGTTGTTTCAGTTCCAATAGATCAGAGTGGACCTTATGTTGAAGTGATTGCATCAGGTGTGTCAGAGCCTTTTCTGTTGGATACTGGTGCTGCGAAGAGTTCTATTATGCACTCTAAACTCCCTGGCGCACCTTTGTCTGGCTTAACGAATGTTTCAGTAGGTTTTTCTGGCGCCCCGGTTACGAATCCGCTTTCTAGTCCGTTGTCTATTTCTGTTGGACCTTGTGAATTCGAAGCGCCCCTTATTCTGATGACAGGTTGTGGTGAGAACTTGTGGATTAGATTTGTTGAAGAGATTGTATGCGACGCTATATTGTTCTCCTTCAGGAGTACAGCTTACATTGGGTCAGAGAGTGATCTCTCCGATGTACTTGTCTAAAGATCGACTTCCAGCTGAATTGTCTTCTCTCCCTGATTCTCTTTGGGCTACTGGTCCGAACGATGTGGGTCTCTTGGAGATTCCGCCATATGTTGTGACGTTGAAAGGGAATGCTAGATTGCCTCGTATTCCACAATATCGGATTTCCAGTGATGGTGAAAGAGCACTTCTGGTGATCATCTATGATCTGATTGAGAAAGGTGTGATTGAGGAAACGAGTGGTAATGTGTGCAATAGTCCGGTTTTGCCTGTTCTGAAAAGAACTGAGTCTTCACAGCCTCCTGTATATAGGTTTGTGATCGATCTCCGCGAGGTGAATAAGATTGTAGTTCCTCAATTTCCTGTTGTGCCTGATATCACCGCTTTACTGACTTTGATTCCGGGTACAGATACGTGGTTTTTGGTGATTGACTTGAAGAATGCTTTCTTCAGCATCTCGATTGCCGTGGAGATTATAGATATTTTTGGCTTCTCTTTAGGAGGCCGCAGTTTCCGGTTTAAGCGCGCTCCTCAACGCTATTGTGAGAGTCCATCGATCTATAGTCTGGCTTTGAAAACACAACTTGATTTTCTTGTTTTACCTGACGGTGCTGCTCTTATTCAGTATGTCGACGATCTGTTAGTTGCTGCTGACAATGAAGAGATATGTAGAGAGGCTACTTTGTCGTTGTTACGTCATTTGTCTGATTTCCATCATAAGGTGTCCCTTTCGATTTTGTCCACACTAAGTGTGGGAGGGTATACTCAGACGTGAGTCCCTTGCTCATTGCACCATCAGGATTCAAGCAAGCCGGGCCGACGACGGCTGAAATGCCAGAAACCGGTCCCCGGAAGCTTGTTTCCTTCCGAGTATAATAATTGGCTTGGTAGTTTGGTTTGCCCTGTTCCCATCATGCACTGGGACAGGAACAGACTAATTTGCATGTAGCCAGATTCTGAGCTGGGATGGTGCAGTGAGCTAAAAAACGGTGATGGATCAAGCCCTGATCTCTTGACTGGGTAAGAGTATTCTGCATCATTCAGAAACTCTGTCCATCACCACCACCTTTTCCAAAATCGATTTTGTCCACACTAAGTGTGGGAGGGTATACTCAGACGTGAGTCCCTTGCTCATTGCACCATCATGATTCAAGCAAGCCGGGCCGACGACGACTGAAATGCCAGAAACCGGTCCCCGGAAGCTTGCTTCCTTCCCAGTATAAGAATTGGCTTGATAGTTTGGTTTGCCCTGTTCCCATCATGCACCGGGACAGGAACAGACTAATTTGCATGTAGCCAGGTTCTGAGCTGGGATGGTGCAGTGAGCTAAAAAACGGTGATCGATCAAGCCCTGATCTCTTGACTGGGTAAGAGTATTCTGCATCATTCAGAAACTCTGTCCATCACCACCCCCTTTTCCAAAATCGATTTTGTCCACACCAAGTGTGGGAGGGTATACTCAGACGTGAGTCCCTTGCTCATTGCACCATCAGGATTCAAGCAAGCCGGGCGGACGACGGCTGAAATGCCAGAAACCGGTCCCCGGAAGCTTGTTTCCTTCCCAGTATAAGAATTGGCTTGGTAGTTTGGTTTGCCCTGTTCCCATCATGCACTGGGACAGGAACAGACTAATTTGCATGTAGCCAGGTTCTGAGCTGGGATGGTGCAGTGAGCTAAAAAACGATGATGGATCAAGCCCTGATCTCTTGACTGGGTAAGAGTATTCTGCATCATTCTGGCCCGATTGTCTGGGATCTGTACCCACCCCCAAGCAGGAGATCAAGAGCCTGGGGGTGTGGCTTGAGCAGGACCTCTCGTTTGAAACTCATGCTAAAAAGACTGCTGGCGTGTGTTTTGGCCTGCTCCGTTCAGCCCGGAAGATTCTACCTCTGCTCCCGGCGGCCACCAGGAGGCTTCTCATCCAGGGGCTTATTATCTCGCGGCTGGACTTCAGCAACGCGTTGTTCCTGGGTGCACCTGAATCTACCCTGAACAAACTGCAGCAAGTGCAGAACGTGGCCGCCAGGCTCTTGACGGGTCTCCCTAGGCGTCAGTCTGCTCGCTCGGCGCTGAGGGCGTTGCACTGGCTCCTTGTTAGGGACAGGGTGAAATTCAAGTCACTTTGTATCGCCCATAAAGTCCTGCAGGGGGTAGGTCCACCTATTCTGGGGGAGATGGTCCAGCCCTATAAGGCCCCCCGCTATCTCCGTTCTGACCACCAACATCTTCTTCAGGTTGGGAGGGCGAAGAAGGCAAGAACGGGTGGCAGAAGGTTCTCGATAAAGGTGGCCACCCTGTGGAACTCTCTTCCCCTACAACTACGTTCGGAAGCCAGTCTTCTTCGGTTCTGCAAACTTTTAAAAACTTTTTTGTTCTCTGCTTAACCCCTGCATTATTCTGGTAGTGCTATTCTCTGGTGAGCGCGGGGATGCCTATTGGTAACCAGGCGCTATACAAAACTCAGAATAATAATAATAATAATAATCATTCAGAAACTCTGTCCATCACCACCCCCTTTTCCAAAATCGTCCCTTTCGATGTTGCAATATTGTCGACAAGAAGTTACCTACTTAGGTCACCTCTTATCGAAGGAGGGAAGGAAATTGACCCCAGAAAGAATTCAAGCGATTGCGAAAATGAGTGTGCCTACGACACAGAGAGAAGTACGTGCTTTTCTGGGTATTACGTCGTACTGTAGACAGTGGATCCCTAATTTTTCATTGCTTGCAAAACCTTTGATAGCTCTAACTGTTAAGGATACTCCAAATCCTATTCCTTGGACTGACGAATGTCAGAAGAGCTTTTCAGAATTGCGTGATGCGTTGTGTTCGGCTCCTGTGTGGGGTACTCCCGACTACAGTAAGCCTTTTACATTGTATGTCCACGAGAGAGAGGGATGTGCATTGTCAGTTTTGACTCAACAGTTTGGCGATAAGCAGCGTCCATGTGCTTATTTTTCGTCGACTTCGGATCCGGTAGCTAGAGCGTTGCCGAGTTGTTTGAGAGCTACAGCGGTAGCGGCTGTTTCGATTCGACAGTCTGCTGGCTTAGTGATGGACAATACATTGATTGTGATGGTTCTACATGCAGTGGATACCTTGTTGAATCGTACCAAGACACAGCACTTAACTAGTGCTCGGTTGTCGGGTTACGAATTGACACTGTTAGCGAGTAATGTACATATAAAGAGATGCAACACGTTGAATCCAGCCACATTGTTGCCGATTTCAGTTGAGACAGATGCTGTTGAACAGCATGATTGCTTCCTTAGGACAGAGGAAGAAACAAAAGGGAGGATAGACCTTAGGGATACTCCTCTTCAAGAGTGTGATGGTACCTTGTGGGTTGATGGTTCGTGCTTTAAGCTTCCGAATGGTGATACGACTGCGGCATATGCTGTTACGACCTTGCATATGATTGTTGAAGCTGCACGTATCCCACATAATTCAGCGCAAGCAGCAGAGTTGATTGCATTGACAAGAGCGTGTGTGTTGTCTAAAGGAAAACGAGTGACTGTGTACACCGATAGCCAGTACGCGTTTGGTGTGGCTCATAGTTTTGGACGTTTGTGGAAAGAGCGTGGGTTCCTGACTTCACATGGAACTAAGATTCAGCATGGTCAGTTGGCGAATGAACTTCTTGAATCTCTTACTTTGCCGTTGCAAGTGGCGATCGTGAAATGCAGTGCGCATAAGAAAGTTACTGATGATGTTGGTCGTGGTAATGCGTTTGCAGATGAAGTCGCGAAAGAAACTGCGAGAGATGTGATGAGTCGAATGTATGTTGCGGGTTCGGAGAGATGGGTTCCGGATAGAAGTATGTGTGAAGACACGATTGAGAGTGTGAAATCCATCCAAGCTGAAGCTACAGAGAAAGAGTTGAATGAATGGAGAGAAAGTAAGGGTAAATTGGATTCGAATGGTTGTTGGATTGAGTTGTCAGAGCATCAGAGATGGTTTTTACCCGATGCGTATGTACTTCCAGTGGTTACGATGGCTCATGGAATGGCTCATATCAGTGTGAAAGGGATTTGAAAGTTGTTAGCTCCAGTATGGCAGAATGTTGGTATTCCTACGTGTGCAGAGAATTTGGTTAAGAACTGTATGGTGTGTCTGATGTACGATCCTGATAAGGGAACTCCAACTCCAGCTGGTCATTTTGCTAATCCAACGTATCCGTTTGAGGCTTTGCAGTTAGATTTCATCCACATGGAGAGGTGCAACAACCTGAAATATGTGTTAGTGGTTGTTTGCTCTTTTTCGAGATGGGTGGAAGCCTACCCTTTGAAAGATAACACTGCCCTGTCCACAGCTAAAGTCCTTATTAAGGAATTTTTCCCTAGATTTGGTTTGCCGAGAATGATCTGGAGTGACAATGGGAGTGAATTTGTGGGTCAAGTGATGAAGAGAGTGTGTGATGGGTTAGGAATCCGGCAGAAGTTCCACGCTGCAAATCATCCCCAATCAGCTGGCCTAGTAGAATGCTATAATGGCACCCTTAAGCTAAAACTAGCCAAGATTCAAGCGAGCTCTGGTCTTCAGTTGCCAGATGCCTTGCCGTTAGCCCTTCTGTCCACAAGAATGACTGTGCATTCACGAATGGGACTTAGTCCATATGAGGTAGTGTTTGGTTGCCCGGCAAATATTTGGGGAGTGCCGCGGCCGACAAAATTTAGCGAGATAGAACATCCTGTCTTGCTTGACTACCTGTACGAATTGATGGATAAATTGCGTGTTTTGCATCAACAGGTTTATGATACACTGCCACAAGCTTCTGAAGATCCAGGACACACCATCGAACCTTGCTCCTGGGTCCTTGTGAAGAACTTCCAGCAGACCAAGAACGAGCAGCCCCTCTGGAACGGCCCCTACTTAGTTCTTTTGTCTACACGTTCCGCAGTACGAGTGCACGGTTAAAAGAACTGGATCCACGGCGTACATTGTAAGAGGGCCCCTTTGCCTCTGCCGTACGACCAGTGGGTCCAGAAAGGACTTCCTGAAGTAGAGACTGAGACCGTGCCTCGTTTTCTGCCTTTCAGCGATGCCCGTTTGATTGGAACGAACTCTGAGCGAGAAAGTGACGATCTTCTGCAAGAAGCTGTGCCTCCGTCGAATCGTTTGGACACTTCGGAACCTGAGCTCTTATTCCGTGAACAGACATTGCCTGGCAAAGAGCGTTATAATTTGCGACCCAGAGTCGCTGGACTAATAAAATGATCAATTCTTTCTTTTCTGATTTTTAAGGTTAAGCTCTCCTCCGAGGAACTATTTTGATTTTGTTTTTCGAACCACCCTCCGGGTTCAGTTGTAGGGTCGCGGTGTCAAGTCTTTGGAGTGCAAGCCGGAGACGTTAGGTCGACGGTTCTGGTTGGTCTGAGGGAGTTTCCCTGGACTGACAGACGCATTCCTTAGCACGGAACACCCTACCGCCGCGAGCAGCAAGATAGAGAGGATGGAGTTTTTCAAAATGGAGAGACCTGTTGAAAGAATAAGCTTTAAGAGCAAAATCTGTAAATTAATGAGAAGAAAATGTTTTTTAATATTGTGTTTGTTCATGTTGTTTAGCTTAATGATGTTCTTAATTGGATATGTGACATTTTCATTTCAAGTGACGTTTGTGCCCACTATGCAACCTATGCCTCCTCCTACTGTTTCTTCACATTCTTTTTACCCTCTGTCCGAACATGAAACTGTTAGAAGATTGGAATTTGCTAATAATTCCTTTGTTCAGCTTCTGCACACACACCAGCTAGTAATGAACACGACTAATTGTTGGGTGTGTGGCCTTAAGCCCCATACTACCGATAAAGGTATTCCTTACCTGGTTTTGCCTTTTAGTTATAATGTTCTATTTGGGCATACAGAACAATGTTTATTTATGCTCATGGCGTCTATCCCCAACGTTCTGTAAAGGATAGTCCAAAGACTAGTGCTCTGGTCAAAGGTATAGTCGACATGATTAGGGGAATTAGTTCCTATGAGACTATCCTGAGAGATGAGACACAAGCCTACATTGGATGGAACGTTACTGGATACGGAGTTAGTCTGAGTGTTAACCAGCGAGCGAAAAGATCTCCTCCGATTTGGATAGTGCCCCATCAGGGTCAGTATTGTCTGCAAGGTAATGGCAAGAATCCGAGAGCTCAGTTAGGGAAGAGTGTCTGCACTGAGACATATGTTTTTGCGTCTCAGACTTCCCCAGCATTTCTAGCAGCTAAGGGTACCTATTTCATCTGTTACGATAAAGCATATACATGGTTGCCCCCTGACTTTTCGGGCACATGTTTTGTTTCGTTCCTATTGCCTCCAACATTCACAGCTGCGGCAGATTACCACAAGAAGAGAGTTGCTAGAGGTGTCTTCAGTAAGGAAGATACTGCAGGACAAGAATTAGGAGATTTCTTTAAGGGTTTTTGGCCGTGCTGGGGACCTATGGCTAATAGCAGGAATATTCGACAGTTGGCGAGAGTGGTTGAGTCCACCATAGTCGAAACTGCTAGTGCCCTTAGTAACTTGACTGCTGAGCTCCAGTCGGGACGCCTTATGACTCTTCAGAACAGAGTTGCGTTAGATGTCATACTTGCAGATAGAGGTGGGGTGTGTAAATTGATTCAATCGAGCTGCTGCGTTTTCATTCCAGACAACGCTCCGACAGTTTTCCAGGCCATATCCAGGCTACATAAGATCTCCAAGTCTGTACATATAGACAAAGGGGATTGGTCGTTGATGGGATGGTTTTGGTGATTGTTATCCACGTGGGGATGGAAGATTCTGATGGTCGTTGGGATGGTCTTAGCTATCCTTTTCCTGTTCTGTCTTTGCGTACAATGTGCTCCTGCTATATGTGGCCTTTGTGCTACTTCGTGTGCAAGAAGACCTGTCAGAGAGAGTTACTAAGTAATAGGATGATGCTACAGCAACATCTTGATGATCTGATGAATATAGACCTGGATTCAGATTGACATGGGTTTGGGTTTGTTGCCTATGTAAGGGCAAAAGGAGGGTCTGAGATTCCGTGATTCTGAACCCGTTCATTAAAGTCGTCGTATCTAGACGATTTTGGTGTCAGCGGACCGCAAATGACGAGTGCGGTATGTACGAGTGTTTTTGTCATAATCGATCAATGGAAACACTCCGTATTCAGGGATTTCGTTTGAACCTTCGGGTTCCATTTTGTGTACAGCAGCCATTTTGTGGTTGCCCTCACATAGGCCGATGACTACGGCCGAACGAGTCCTTGGGACACGTACACCTTTAGCTGACTTTTGTGTGACCTGAACGAACTGACTCTCTTGCCCGAGGCTGACCTCGTTGAGCCAGTTCCTTGTTAGGCAGCTGGTCAGATAGAGATCAAAGAGCAGGACATTGCTGAGTTTATGGTATATGCACACACCCTTCTATCTTGCTTCTCATCTGCTTCTGTTCCTTCCATTATGGCTTAATTTCTGATATGGGTTTAGGTCCTTTTATTATGTGTTCGTCCGGCCTGTCCGAGCAGGAATGTTGGATTTTGCCTAGTCATTTCTGGTGGGCTGGACAACGGAAAGTGGGTTTGTCATCATGCGATATGTTTGAAATGTCACTGTTCGATTGGTCCGTTTGTATGTAACTGATGCTAGCCAGGAATGTGATTTTTAGCATAAAAGACGATGCTTCGCTCTATGAATTTGTGCAGTCTCTAGTGAACCACCCGTGTTGTGCTTCGTAGACCTCTGTTCCTGGTTGCAGTCAATAAATTTGGTCTTTGACGTCACCGAGAAGTGTCCCGTGTCTCTGTTTGCCAAGACAGGGGAACTCGAAGACATCGGGCGTTTTCCCTGGGGCCGCTGGGTTCTAAAACCCGGTTCTTCATAAGACCTGTTTCCACCATCATTGTAATATGATTTCTCCTTTTGTATTTTATGGAATTGTAGCAATGCTGACTATATTATTTCTAATCATATGTCTGCTTATGTTGGCAAAGATACTGCACCTGAGAACACGTCATTAAAATACATATTTTAATCTTACCCGTGTCTCTTATTTACTCCTGTTGTGGACTGGTATGAGAGTATAACAAAAGAGCGTTCTCACTTCCCACCATTCCTGAGTTGGTCCTAAGTCACATGTTCTAGGTTGTCAAATCATTGGTTACTTTGCTATTGGACGAAGAGCTAATGTGACACTGATGCTAGCTGGTTGGGGTTTTCTAGGTACTGAGGTGAGTGTCTGGTACACCACAATTCACTGATGCCCTGGGTCTCTGTGCACAATTCTGTGTAGGAGCAGGATCCTTGCAACACCATGGTTGGTGAAGGAACATTTCTATGCATCGTTGCAAGCCATTTCTCATACATTGTAAAATAAAAGTTCCTGAATAGCTCCTCAACATTCATTTGCTTACCAAGTGGCTAGCACTCTAACATGGAACATGTTGCAGTGTCAGAGTCATTAAAAGTGTTGCCCAACCTACTCTCAAGGAGATGTTTCACATCTACACCGATTATGCTGAACACTTGTGTTCTCAGACTCTAGTTTTTTTATGTCCACTACAGCAGTCTGGGTTTCCTGTAAAAATCTAAGAATACAGTAGAGTGTACTTTTGTTCACATCACTATCTATGTGCGACCGAAGATCCTCTCATTTCTTGCCTTTGGCATCATCACTCGGCCACATGAATAATACAAAATTCACAGGCTCTAGGACTGGCAATCACCAGGTAAGTGACACCGTTGGGATGACTTTCTTTGAAGCCACACAAAGCACAAAATGAGAAATATTCACGTTCTAGATCCTGTACAAAACAAAACAGTGCACCAGAATAGACTAAAAAGGCAATAGCATTCTTCATTAACTCTGATGATTGTAAAGATGCTTTCAGCATTGCATCTAACAAGTGGCAAGGATCTCTTAGAAGGAAGCATTTCAGCTCAGATATTGATTTTTTGACAGGCCATCCCACAACTTTTTCATATAGATAGCTAAATCACTGCAAGTACAAATAATATCACTTCAATCATTGTTGAACTTGGCAAGAACTTTTAGTAGCATGCATTCCATGTTTTCCAGAAGTCTGGTGTCATCTTTTCACCACTATCCCAGATGCTTGGTGACAGCCCTCTTTTCACATATTCCTGTCACTAGACCTTGCATTGAATGTTTAAAGCCTGGGGCTTTGGGCAGTTCATCTACTATTAATACTGACTCACTAGAAAAGGGGGCTGATGTAGCAAGGGTTTTTGCCCATTCTCTGTGGGAAAATGCCATTGGGGAAGATGCTTCTGAAACCAGCCATTTTACTTATCGGTGAAAGAATTAAACATAGCAAAAAATATCAAATATGATTTTGATATTTCCTGATTGTCTACAGTTTGTAAAATAATTAAACAAGATGTAAATCATGCTTTTAAACCTTAATCTTAAGGCCAAAGACCACTACACTGAAACAAGCATTTACAATGCAACGGTCTCGCCTTCGGAAAAGTTAGAGCTATTGGCATTGTAAATGACAAACTTTTTATTTATGTGTTGGTTTTGAAAACAGATAAATAAATGGCATTGTCATTTACGATCCCAATAGCTTAATCTCTCGCAAATACGAGACCTATTGCATTTGCACCACACCCACACACAGAGAGGCACACACACAGAGCCACACACTTAGGGCCCAATTCACAGAATGAACTTACTACTTTTGGCATTCACAGAATGCACTTACTACTTTTTGTATTCACAGAATGAACTTACTCATTTCGGTATTCACAGAAGTTAGGACTACTAATTTTAGGACTCCTAAATGCCTTCTGTGAATACAGAAAGTCTTAAAATTACGATTTTTCTCAATTTAGTAGTAGTAAAGTTAGGACTACTAACTTTAGGATGCCTAAATGCCTTCTGTGAATACCAAAAGTCTTAAAATTACGATTTTTCTCAATTTAGTAGTAGTAAAGTTAGTAGTCCTAACTTTACTACTACTAAATAGAGAAAAATCCTAATTTTAAGACTTTCGGTATTCACAGAAGGCATTTAGGCATCCTAAAGTTAGTAGTCCTAACTTTACTACTACTAAATTGAGAAAAATCCTAATTTTAAGACTTTCGGTATTCACAGAAGGCATTTAGGCATCCTAAAGTTAGTAGCCCTAACTTTACTACTACTAAATAGAGAAAAATCCTAATTTTAAGACTTTCGGTATTCACAGAAGGCATTTAGGCATCCTAAAGTTAGGAGTCCTAACTTTACTACTACTAAATTGAGAAAAATCCTAATTTTAAGACTTTCGGTATTCACAGAAGGCATTTAGGAGTCCTAAAGTTAGTAGTCCTAACTTCTGTGAATACCGAAATGAGTAAGTTCATTCTGTGAATACCAAAAGTAGTAAGTGAATTCTGTGAATGCCAAAAGTAGTAAGTTCATTTGGTGAATCGGGCCCACAGACACACACACACACACACAGGCACACACACAGAGCCACACACACATACACACAGCCACAGAGACACACACACACCCTCACCCCAGGGACTCTCCTTATTTACAAATGGGTCATTTGAGGCCCCCACCAACTCCCAGAGCTCACCCGTTGCTTCCCTCAGTCCAGGTCAGCCGGTGCACTGGCGTCCATTAACCTCACATTTGGGCCATTGTATTCATCACGTCAGTATGTGGCAAGTCAGCGGGTGGTCAATTATCCGACACCAGAACTTCAATGGAACATTATTAGATAAGAGTGTAGGACTATTAAGTCTGCATTGCCAAATAAGAAGATCTGCAGCAAAATAATGACCTCCACAATGACCTCCACAACCATGCCGCCTATCCCATAGTTATTTGTTATTTTCTCGTTTACTTAATAAATATATATATATAAATATATGCGTGTGCCCCCAGCTCCTGCCGGACCAGGTTAAAAAGCGATGGTGGTGAAGTTTGTTTGTTTTTGAACCAGGATCTGCCCGGCAAAGTCATGAGCCACCATTGCCCGTATGTGCTTCTGAGTATTGAGACAGTTTTTTTTGGATACATTCTTTGTTGGGAGTTTTGAGAGCATGTCTTCCTTAAAATATTAACCTGACGGGCTGAATGTTTGCTCAAATTCGTAAACTATTCTGAAATCTGCCATGTTTACAATCCACATTGTTAAATTGCATGCAACTGGATTACTGGCCATTCTTAGCGCTGGCAACTGTCTATAGATGTGGTGTTAGCCAAGACTTTTTAATTTTATTAAAACTATATGCATAATATACTTACTTGAAGTGGGGTTCCGCTAGCACTCTTCATCTATTGGTCTGTTGTTGTGTCATTGACACATTTCTTTCACCCACTACAGCATACAGGATGGGTCAATAATGCAGCCCACTTCAGCCTTTGGATACATTCATTGTAAGTGAAGATATTATGCCCTTTCACAACAATCACATTTACACATCCAATTCCCTGCAGTGCCAAGAACTACTATGGTATGGTGTACGGATTGAGACCAAAATATATGTATGATTTTAGCCACTGTTTTTCTTAGAATGACGAGGACCCAACACCTACCCCAACATACATTTTTCAAAAACCATGACATAACAATCATTGACAAAGCCAAAGTCAGATCTATTGGGGTTGTGCTTCTTATTTCATGAAACCCCCCCTAGTTAATCCTGAGACTGTATTAACTAATGCTGAAGTGGGGAGGGGAGAGGGTGTCTGAAAGCCTCTAAGGGTACATAAGAAGAGCATCAGGTAAGGTGAATGAATGCTCGTTTTTTATTTGGGAGGTTTAGCACAGTCGGCCTTTCAAGGGGAGTAAATTCAATACCATGCAATGGATAATGGTAACATCTGTTATTTATAGCACTGACATAGACTGTAGCAATGCAGCATTTAGAGCTATACAAAAACAAGCTATTATTAATATTATTTTTAGCTTGCAACCCTATCCTTTTTAAGTTCGTGGACAACTGTGACGATAGAAAAACAAGTATTTATTTATGCAGGTGGGAAGACATTACCAAACATTTATAAATTGTTAATGCACATCCGTTTACCTCATGAATAAATATTTGTTTCCAAGCCTGGGTGTGGGCTAATGTTTCTGGTTAGATTAAATATTTCAGACTAATGTACCATGGTGGAATAAATGCAAGATATTTTGAAACTCAGATCGTGGATTCATCCATACTATGTCAAGTAACTAAATGTACGGTTTTATTGGACGTAGGTGCTGTGAAACTTTACACACTCTATACTCTAAATCATCAGATGTTCTGCAAAGACATAATATTACTACAATTCAACTTTGCTATTTCACTCCGACCTCTATGCGCCCACTCCTCCGTGTGCTGCCCAGTTTCATGTTTGAACCTCTGGCAGTGGTGGCCGACAACATTAATTAATTGTGGGGAACACACCATAAATGCTGCTGGCCACTCCATACAGATTCTCTTCTCCCTGTGCCTAACCTAGGGGTGACGAGGAGCAGGAAGGAAAGGGAAGGACTTATCTCCCCTTGCACGTGAATCCAACCAATCCTGGAGCTTTGAAGGAGCTCCAAGACTGGTTGGAGCAGGCTAACCCACCTCTCATCTTGAGGCTGGGGGCCTGTGCCTGCAATTCTTTGGCTGTTTTAAAGCGCTGGGATTGCTGGCTTTGCAGTGTGTACTTGAGCACCTACAACGTCATCCTGCATTCTGCAAGAATTTACCCTGCCCCCACCATCCATTTGCTACAGTGGCGGCACACAAAATAATAACATTTTAATGACCATTTTATTATTCTGTGTTTACCATTGCATTCACAGCAAATGGGGCGACGCTCTTCGGCCCACAAAGAGAAACTGCCCCTGACCGCTGATGTTGTGCTAGAAAAATCGTTTTCAGTATATCATCTGTTAGAAATAGGGGTTTCTAGCTGGCAGGATGTTACCTAGTCTAAGTGGGGACCCTTTTTCCTAGCCAGGATAAGGGGGATACACTTCTAAAATCACCTCAGCTCATCCCCTTGGTAACTTGGCATGAGCAGTCAGGCTTATCTCAGAGGCAGTGTATAAAGCATTTGCACATAACCAGCAGTAATACAGTGAAAACACTGCCAAAGGACACCACACCAGTTTTAGAAAAATATAAAATATTTTAACTGTGCAAAACAAGACCAAAAATGATTAAAATAAATCCACCGTACAGTTCTTAGAATATCAATGAGCAAAAATAAACTTAAAATACACTTCCTTGAAGTTGATAGCTCTGTCCGGGGCTATCACAGCATTGTGATAAACAAATCCAAGCAGTTCTGGCTGGGCCAGCTACGGTGTCAGGAAGACCCGCAAAACAGTACCTTTAGATATGTAGGGAATCGGGGAGCTCCGAAGAGCCGGCGTCGGCCGGCGACGGTTCCAGAGCTCGGTGGAGAAGTGGTCGGGCCCTTGGAGTCACACTCGTTGCAGATCAAACTCTGTCCAGTTGGCATCAGGGCTGCGGTCTAAAGTGTAGTGGTGCGGCGCGTGGAGCAGGCAGCAGCTCGTGTCAGTCGGCCAGCGGCGTTAGTGAGACCAGGTCTGCTGTGCGAAGTGGTGAGGTTTTAATCACGATGCTAGCAGGTCACCGTGCAGGAAGCGGTGGTGTTGTTGCTGAAGCGCTATCGTCGGCTGACCAACTGAAGTCATGGCGCTGGCAGGCCAAGATGCGGTCAGGGACAGGTTAGTGCGTTGTGTAACTTATGAGTGGTGCCAACCAAACACAGTGCAAGCAGCTGCATCAATGTTGGCATGGCGCGTCATCATCGTGGATACCATGGGGGACAGCGTGAAGCAAGGTGGTGCGAAGTGCGGTGCCCATAATTCGCGGTGCAAGCAGTGACTCAGTGGTAGCGTCGTCAGTGAGACCAGGGTGCAAAGTGCGGCGTTGCCCTCTGCGGTGCCTTCAGGACACAGAGACGTCAGCAGCATGCACCTTGATAGAAGTAGGATCATAGAGATAATAGTTTACATACAGCACCAGCACTTTAATTTACACACAATAGGAATATTTCGGAAATTGCCTATTTCTGTTTATTTGCACTTTCTATGCATGTAGAAAGGAATGAGATTGCATACATAATTACCCCTAAGTAGCATTTGCACTTTAAAATCTTGAAAGAGGGGGCGTGGCCAAGATGGCGAGGTGAGCGGACCCACTCTCCGCGAGCTCCTGCGATCCTAGGCCCCTAAGCCGTGCATTGAACAGATCTCCCTCCGGTCTGTCGACAAATTGCACCGCAGGCAGCAGAGCATAGGTGGGTTCTCACGGGACCCTGAGCGAACTCCCCGAAAACCCACGACAAAGCTCTAACCGGCGAACGAGTACCGGAGTAGAATGGGGAAGGGGCCGAGGACTGCGGCCTACTGGTGGAGGCGGCGACTTGGCAGCCAGGCCTGAAGCGGTCCCGAAAGACGAGCATCGCCTACAAGTGGGGCGAGACCTTGCTGGAGCTGCTGGGGGTGCAAAGAGGAAGCGCCCAGCGGAAGATAGCGGCAGTCCCGGAGCGAGAGACTCGCGCAGTTCATCTACGCAAGCCTTGGACGCAGCCTGCGGCTGGGGTGACCTGAGCCCCTGCCGGTGATCGGACGGCAGCGGACCCTCTCCTGAAGGGGTGGAAGCGAGGAACAGGCAGGAGCGAAACACCGACGAACAGCGGGAGCCCCCGGGAAGTACGGGCGCACTGTTGGAGAAAGGGCGGAGCCCCGGTTGACCTGCGCCGGCGGGCGCGGCCTTGTCGGAGGGCTGCCGGGAGGACTGCCGGCCCGGAGGTGGTGACTTGCGGCGCGGGCCGTGCTCCCGTGGACCCGGCCGGACCCCTGAAGACAGAGGTGAGGAGCTGCAGTTCCGGGATCCCTGACTCAGAGGCGGCCCCCGGGGAATTTTGCTTAAGAGAGCGAGAGAGCGCGACCGCAACCCCCTCGCGCGGTGGGACAAGGGGCAGACGTGGGACCGCCGAGTTGGGCGGTAGCCTGGTGGACCCCGAAGCTAACGGGAGCCCCGGAATATCTGGCAGCAGGGACTCGCCGAGTACCCGGCCCTGCGTGTGGCGCACGTAAGCGGCCTGTCCCGTGAGCAAGGCATTCCTCTGCACAACTCAATAATAATCGACAGGAGTTCCGCTGTGATTGGATGTAACTTTGGAGGCCAACCGAGGCGACCGGAGGTGTTCGCTGTGAGGACTAGTGGTTGGGCAGCGACGACATCGTCGGACAAGAGAGGCACCTGACTTCGGTCAGTGGCACAAAAGACCAGTGGACCAGCGCTCCCCCGGAGTGCGCCAGTGAGACTCAGCAAGGGGTGCAGCAGAAACCTCACACCACGCCCTGACGCCTAGCGGGGAGCCTATCAGACATTACTAGGGAGACACGGACTAGGGGCGGCCATAAACTGTCTGCACCGACCGGACCCGGGCGGACTATAGACTGCAAACAGCTGGAGAGGGGCCGCAATTGAACCGGAGTAACCTGGGACGCCGGAAACGGGTCTTGCCCGACAGTGGCGGTTGCCCGGCAGGCCCTGGACCTTGTGAGGCGGCGCCAGCAGTGTGAGTGAGAAGGGCGGTGGTGCGGCCTGGACGCCCACGCTAGACCGGGCCCAGCCCGTGACTGATCTGGGGCTGATGCAGGCCACGGACCTCTGCCAGAACGCGGGGAGTGCCCCAGAGGGGCTGCAAGCGGTGGGACCGACCCAATACACCCCGGACCGAGAAGAACGAACGGGGTCTTGGCGACAGCAGAAATGCACTTCCGGAATTAGCGGATATCCCCCGATCGTTGCGGATCTCTGAGGCTGGTGGACGGGCACGGCAGGGCTTTTGCCCGGAAGTATCCTTTCGTACGATGGCCGGCAAAAGAGGAGGCAAGAAGGGGGACCGGTCATTGCCTGAAATGCTGAATAGGGACCCGCCGAAACAGGTCAAAGGACAACACTCGCCAGGCCCATGAAGAAGCTCACAAGATGCAAATGGAGGGGAGCCACCGGTCACCAGATCCTTCCTGGAGTCTCTCTTCAGCTCCCTGCGGGACAATTTCCAGACGTTGAAGCAGGAGGTGGCCGGAGAAATTCGTGAGGTGCGGAGAGAGGTTGATGGCCTAGGAGAAAGGGTGGCTACCATGGAAGGAGCGGGACACACACGTGATGACGAAATCGTGCAGCTGCAGCAGGAAGTACTGCGCCTGAGGGATCAACAGCTGGACCTCCAAGCGCACAATGAAGACCTCGAAAACCGGTCCCGCAGGAACAACATCCGGGTCCGGGGGGTGCCATCTAAGGAAGAGGGAGAGGACACTGCTGGATATCTACAGGCCCTGTTCAGGGAAGTACTGGGTGAACAAGAGGACTTTCCTATAAGGATCGACAGGGCGCATAGGGTGGGCCTTACACACCGGACCTCAGCACCGCCACAAGACATTCTGGCCTTCTTGTCGGACTTCCCGCTTAAAGAAAGAATCCTCCATGAAGCACGGAAGAAACAGTCGCTCCACTTCCGAGGGCACCCGGTTGCTCTCTTCCAGGACCTCTCGGCGATCACGCTCCAGAAGCACAAAGCTTTTAAAATAGCAACAGACTTTTTGAGAGACCATGGGACACAATACTCCTGGGGCCACCCTTTCCACCTTATCTTCTGATGGAACGGCACCCTACACCAACTCCGCTCCCTCCAAGATACCTGCGAGGTATTGGGAATCACCGCGACAGACGGAGACGCATCTACTCCAAGGCGGCGGCGCATCACCAGGGACGGCTGGGAGAGAGTTTCTGGACGCCGGTCCTCTGAATCTTCTGCTCGACTGGACACACCTACTATTCGAGCAGGAATGGACAATGCAGTGCGTGAGGTGGCCAGGGATGCAGGCTCGAGTGATGTTGCGCTGACGGCCTAAGATGTCTCCGGGGGGAGATCGACACAGCAATTTCCACAACGCAGGTTTGGGGGCTCCGGGGAGTGGGGTGGCGGGCGGGAGTGTAGGTAAATGACAAGGGATAGACCTGTGCACTGGACGAAATGGGGTAGGGGGGAAGGGGATCCGGGAGTTGGGGCTGGCTGGGGGGAGTTTGGCAGGGGAGGGCAGTTCTTTTATTGTAACACTATCTGTCCTTAAATGTCGCTGCGGACTACTTTGCGGTCGAAACATCCTTTTGAAGATGCAACACCGAATGCGTGGCCCTAGCCGTAGTGATTTGATGCCTCATACGCCTTGTATGTTTGTTTTTCTGTGTTACACCAATAAAATACTTTAAACCTAAAATCTCGAAAGAACGTTTACAAATATGTATTCAAACCTTAGATGTATTTTGTCGTAAGTGAAAGCACAGAGTAATCAGTTTACAAATAGCACTGGCATTTTAACTGGGACATGTTTGAGGTTTCAGAGAAATTGTTTATGATTATGCAATTGCACTTTAGGTGGCAGAAATGAGAGCACAGAGGCAGCTGTTTACAAAAAGCATTTGCACTTTATTTGGGGGGTGGACGATACCCGTGGGAAATTGTTCATTAGTATGCACTTACACTTTAGGTGACTGGTGCAATATAAATAAGATATAATAACAAAGAATGCCAGATATTGAGTTGGTCCCATGCAGAAACTAATGCATACAGCTTGTACCAGCATCTCAATGGGAAACAACCGCAGATGTGATAGATTTGGATACTCAACTGCTGAAAAATGAGTGCCAGATATTGAACAATATGCACTTGTGGTTTGAGTAATGTGCTCCAAATATATGCAACAGCGCTTGATATTTAATAATATGGCATCTCATGAGATGTGCTAGATACAGGAGTTGCTAAGGGGTGCCGATATGGAGTTACTGAAACATATTTTCAAATTATATTTGTATGTGGATACAGTAAAAACAATCTTTGAAAATGTAGCTTGCATATGGATTGACAAATAAAATATAGTGTTATCACATTTGAAAGTATGTGGCTACATAGTATACAGGAGACACTTGTTGCTAGCAGCTTGTATATCCATGCTCACACTTTTCAACTGCAAATCAGAGAATTCTATATCTATATCACAGATTTTCAATGGTGTGCATTATACTTCCATCTGTGAGAAATACATTGTACCCCCACAAGACTGCAGGAAAGTTTATAAATGTACAATATATGTATTAAAAACTTTGATTCATACGCCTTTGAAGAGGAAAGTTGCATCTGGGGCTAATAGCAAGCAGAACATAGTAAGATGAATGTGAGCGGAGTGCTATGAACAGCGGTAGTGAGGAAGGAAGCAGCTTCGGAACTTGGCAGTGAGAAACCCGCATGAGGAGCACTGGTGACTTTGATCTAGCCATGGGGTTATTCTTGTCTGAGTATTATTTAATATTCTGATGATGATCCTTTCTTCTAGTTCCACAACCCAATAGGACACATGTGTGCAGTCCTACGAACCTAGAATGAATCTGAGCGATTAATGTTTGGTGATGCTGTAGGAGGTGTTCCTAGATTAATGCATGTTGAACCTATCATCCTTAGGCAGTGTCCTGTTTCTTTTTGCCTACGTATCTCCTCTTTTTACTGATTCTTTTTGTTGGCCTTAGGACTCTAAGCACTTTACCGGTGATGACCAGTAAGGACTTGTAAGTCCCTTGTAAAGTGGTATGCTAAATATCTAGGGCCTGTAAGTTAAATGCTACGAGTGGGACTGCACCATGGATTGTGCCACCAACACAAGTTGTCTTTCAAACCTACCTCAGTCCTGCTATTGCAGGGCCTGTGTGTGCAGTTTACTGCCTCTTTGACTTGACATTTAACACCCTTGGCCAAGCCTTAACCTTCCCTTTTATTACACATAAGTCACCCATAAGTTAGGCCATAGGTAGCCCATAGGGCAGAGTGCTGTGTAAATAAAAGGTAGGCCATATATTTTTATGTTTTGCATGTCCTGGTAGTGACAAACAGGTAAATTTGTTTTTCACTACTGTGGAGCCTACTCCTCCCATAGGCTAACATTGGGAGTGCCTTAATACACTTTTAAGCTGTAATTCCTGTTCAGAAAGATGTAGCTGCATCATGTTTTATATGTTTGGAATGGAAATGCTAAATCCTCTTTAATGGTAAATTTGGAATTACTATTTTAGAAATGCCACTTTAGGCACAGCTGTTATAAGTACTGGGGCTTTAGCCATACCAAGACAGTCCACTACTGGACCTGGGAAGAACTGTGCTAGGATTAAAGACTGCTGTGCTACAAGGATTGCTACTCTGTTTGACTGCTGCTCTGGAAGAACTGCTTTTCTGCTTTGCTGTGCCGCCCTGCTGCCTGTTGATCTCTGCCCTGCTCAGTACAAGGACTGGGCCCATCTCACTTAAACACAGAATGACTCCAAAGTCTTGTTGGCTTTCCCTCTGTTCTAAGGTATCAGGGCCATCAAAGACTTCCTTCACCAGCATTTGCCCTGGCATGTGGTGCCAATCCACTCATGGGTCCTCTTGAAAACTGATTTCTGCTGTGCTGATCTATCAATTTATACAACAACCATTTCTTGGAGCATTTGAGATATCTATGGTTTAGAAACATTTCCAAAAATGTGTGCCATGAGTCTGAAGAACAGCTCTCTTTGAGCACAAGCAGAACACCCTGTTCATTATTTCTTTGTAGGTAACTGTGTTACCAGTTTCTGGAGTTTCCTCGCTCCTGTAGGTTGGGTGCCATCTTAGAAGGAAGTGATTCCCTGTTTTCATCCTTTTATGTCTTATCTTTTTCACGCTTTATTTGTTAGCATTGCTTTACCAGTAGCACCTCCTCACAGGGGAGACTGTGAGGGTCTGCGGGTTGCTGAAGCCCAGTCTTGCATCTTTAGTTTGCCCCCCCGTTTTTAATATTCACCCTCACGCCCCTGCAATTTCGGACACGCCCCCTGACATGGAGGGTCATTTAAGGCAGAAAATTGAGCGTCCCCTCAGCTTTCCTTGAGCACGACCGGAACGCCCTGTTCATTATTTCCTTGTAGGCAACGGCGTTGCCAATTTTGGGAGTTGCCTGGTTCTCGTGGGTTGGGCGCCATCTTATACGGAAGTGATCAGCAAGCCCGTCTGCAACCGTCCATGGCCGGAATGCGCCAAGCGCCAGGACCCCTGGTCAAGAGAGCATCGAGCGCAGATCTTTTACTGGTAAGGGACTTTTAGATTTAAATCCTAATGCTTTTAACACTAACTGTAGATGCTACAATCCAGCTAGTCAATCCAGATTGCAAATTCTTACAGTTGCAGCTGCGCTTTCCATTTTTTCAGGCTCATGGTCATAGGCTGTGCCTGGCCTCAAATTTATGACTTGCCCAGAGACGGCCAGATGCCAAATTTACGCAGGACATTCGCTGGCCCTTATTAATGCCTGCTCATTGGCTAAACACAAACTTGATCTGGCAGATTTTATTATCAATCAACAACTTGATTTATTGTTTCTTACCGAAACCTGGGAATACTCTGCCTCTGATCCCAATTTTGTTACAACGGTACCTGTTGGATTTACTGCATCGAGGTTAGATAGACCTCTTAGAAGAGGTGAAGGGTTGGCTTTAATTTATCAAGAAATCCTTGCAGCGTCATATTCTCCCATTTCAACCACTGGTTGTGAAGCACTCCACTTTTCACTGGGACTTAATCCAAAAAAAATCTTTTAACGGTATGCTTTTAAACTGACCTCCAGGTTCCAGGAGTACGTTCATTAATAATATCCACCTACTTCTTTAAAGAGGACTTTGCTCAAATGATCTCACCATTCTAGGTGGTTTTAATTTTCACCTAGAAGATAGCACTGACAATGAGACAGCAGCCCTTCTTGATATAATGAGGACAAAGGGATTCTCCCAGCTCATAAATAAAGCCACTCATCTAGCAGGGCACACGTTGGATGGGCTATTTACAAGCAAACCCCTATTATAGTGAAGGATATAGTACTGTTACCTTGATTTGATTTGATTTGATTTTAGGTTTTATATAGCGGTCGAATGCCCAGGGGTGTCTTGGCGCTGAAGCAGACAGGGGGGGGATTGAGGCCTGGACAGAATGATTCTTAGTTTTCAGTGAGGGAACAGCCAGGTTTTGACTTGCTTCTGAAAAGTCAGGAAGTCAGAGCGGCATTTGATGGCTAAAGGTAGGACAGATCGTTCAGCTATCCTATTCGAGGTTGAGACTCTTTCAACCTCATTAGATTAAAAAAAACAGTTCCCACCCTGTAGGCCACAGGGCTTGGAATAAAATCGACACTGCCAATTACTGCAACAATTGAAGTACTCACAGCCTATTTTTAATTTGCGTCCTGCGATCGGCCCCAAGGATAGACACATTGGCTAAATTCTGCCTTTACAAAGGGAGCACCAACATATATGAATCGGGAAACAGGGAGATTCCTCCTGCTCCCTGGTTTTCAGAAGCACTGAGGTTAGAAAATCAAGATTATAGGAGACTAGAAAGACACTGGAGGCTACAATAAGATAACTTAGAAAATAAACTTTTTCTAAGTTACCTTACAATGCTACAAATGCTACAAATTGGCATTGTCCAAATACAAAGCCTTTATAATTAACGAAAAGAGCGTTTTTTTTACGAAACAAATTGAAGCGGTTAAAAATTCTTCCAAATAATTATTTCAGGTAATAAACAAACCCACTACACTATCGAGCAAAACACTGACTATAAGTAGTCAAACTTTCTGCAACAGTATTGCAGGTACCTTCAGGGATAAAGTAAATAAAATGTATTCAAAATTTGAGGCAGCTACATCCGGGGATTTCAATGATGAAACTTCTTTAACCAACTTAACATAAAATGCATTTTCCAATTTCTCTCCTGTCTCCTATGAAGCGGTAGAAAAATTGATTCTAGCAGAAAAATCGTGTTCCCCTTTGGATCCCTGTCCTCCGTCCTATTCGCATGATGAGGGGCACTATTCGCATAAAACATTTTTATGACATGTTTATTTCTGGAGTCTTTCCCACTCAGTGGAAAAATGCTTCTATTCTGCCACTCTTAAAAAAACAGATCTTGATGTAACCAACCCTAATAATTATCGTCCGATATCCCACTGCCCGCTAAATTAGTGGATAAATCCATGAACATCAGTGGCTTTCGATACTGTGGATCATTGGCTGCTAAGAAAACATCTAAGAGTATGAGGCATCAAGAATTCAGCCCCTGCGCTGCTCACTTCTCTTTTAGCAGACTGAACGCAATCGGAATCACGGGATCAATTTAAATTGGCCCCTTTTTCTCTGCCCTGTGGGGTTCTGCAGGGCTCGTCCCTCAGTCCAACTTTATTTAACATTATGTGTCTGAGTTAGCGCCTTTAATTCAAAACTTTGGCTTCAACCTGACTTCATATGCTGACAACACACTGTGGTGTCAGCACTCAAAAATTAACCATCTACCTTGCTATGTTTTCAAGACGGCATACCGGAGATAAGAGCCTGGATGAGCAAGCATTGAAACATTGAACAAAAGTAGGCCATAATATCTGCCAGCTTCTTGCCAACCTGGGACGACTCTTGGTAGCCAGACCAGTTAAGTGCTCTTGCTAAACCAGTAACTAAAGCCAAAAATCAAATCAAATAAATGCACCAGTCTCCTCTTCCTTATTTACGATTAGAAAATAAAAAAATATTCCCGTATCTTCCAGACAATACTAAGAAGACTGTTATGACAACATTAGTGCTTTCCCAGGCGTGGATCCCCCTCCACCCCTTGGTTGTCCTAGAATCTACAGGAACTGAAATCGGAGTGCAAGAGGCTGGAGCGTCTCTGGAGAAATGGATACAGCCTGACCAATAAAAAAGCCTACAAAAATAGTCTTACGGACTATAAAAAAAACAATTCAGGAAGCAAAAAAAAACCCATTTCTCACAACAGATTGCTGGAGCAAAAGGAACTGTTTAGAACAGAGTCTAATCTCATGACTCCCCCTGAACCTACTACTCATAGTAGTCTAGAATTCTGTGACTCCCTAGCTTCTTTTTTTCTAAACAAAGTTGAAATAATTTTTGCCTCTTTTTGCCACAATGTTATGTTATGTTATGTTATGTTATGTTATTTATGGGTCTTATATAGCGCAACGGCTACTCCAAAGGAGTGTCCCGGCGCTTTGAGCTCCAGACCCAGAAAGGAGACTGAAAAACATAACAAAGGAAACAGAGAATAAGGATAGAGGCGCTCTAACCAGAGAATAGCCAAGTCTTTAAGCCAATCAAGATGAGACTAGTATTGAGGCATTCAGGGCCATCGAAACACACCACTGCCCCACACGTTCAAAGGTTTACACCATTGGAGAATAAAGAGGTTAACAACTTTTTGATGGGATGTAGATCTGGCTCCCCTAATAACCCGTGTCCGGCTGCGATAAAGAAAATTTCACGAATCATAATCTTTAACATTCTTACCTCCTTACTTACCCAGATTTTGGGGGCAGGGCACTATCCGGTCGCCTGTAAAACTGCCTCAATTCTGCCACTCATAAAAAAACTAATTTAGATTGCAGTGATCCCAACAACTACAGACCTATCTCCCGCCTCCCATTACCGGCCAAACTTTTGGAGAAGGCCATGGACGTGCAATTAGCCTGTTCTTGGAGAACAACAACATTCTGGATCCTTCTCAATACGGGTTCCGTTCGGGTCACAGAATGGAGTCAGCCCTGAATAAAGCAAAGGAGGAGGTGCGTGAGGCGGTGGATCAGGAGGCTCAGCCATTCTGATCATGCTTGATCTGTCGGACGCCTTCGATATGGACCATCATGAGGTTCTGATGGATCGTCTATCGAAGGCGGGGGTCCTGGGTGAAGCCTGGAACTTATTAAGATATTTCTTTTCTGACAGAGTACAATCTGTAGAGCTTGGGGGGGCCAAGATCTAAACCATTCTCTCTTCCCTGTGGGGTTCCCCAGGGCTCTTCACTTAGCCCAACACTCTTTAATGTTTATGTGACACCACTGGCTGCCATCATAAGATCTTTTGGACCTACTGTTAACCTCTTATGCTGACGACACTCAAATCGTGTTATCATTGCAGAGAGGCAAAGAAGCCGAAAAGGCCCCAAGCGGCCACGACTGCATGGTGGCAATAACCAGCTGGATGGCAGACAATTGCTTTAAACTGAATGCAGGCAAAACAGAGGTCATCATCTTTGGGAATAATCCCAACCTCTGGTCCCCAGCTAAGTGGCCCAGCAATATGGGCCCCCCGCCACCACCGGTACGGAGGTCAAAAACCTGGGAGTGATTGTGGAGAGCACCCTCTCTTTTGGTGATCAGGTTAGTAGCGTGGTATCTACCAGCTTTTTTATATTGAGAACACTAAAGAAAATAAAACTCCTCCTCACTGATGAAACCTTTAGAACAGTAGTATCGGTTCTCGTCCTCTCTCGCCTGGATTACTGTAACAGCTTGTATCTGACCATCTCCAAGAAACATCTTAACAGATTACAGATGGTGCACAATGCAGCGGCCAGGCTGCTCACAGGCACCCCGAGGTTTGTGTCGGTTAGAAATGGGCTATGCCAACTTCATTGGCTTCCGGTTAAACAACAGTCCCAATTTAAGGTCCTCTGTATTGCTTTTAAAGCCATGAGGGGGATTGCCCATGAAGATCTAGCAAAACGCATCCAATGGTATGTTCCAGAAAGAGCACTTCGCTCAATGGATGCAAAGAGGGCGGCCGTTCCAAAGAATAAAAGGCGAACTGGGGAGGGAAGAGATTTGTTTTCAGAGCCATTTCGGCCTGGAATGAGCTCCCGCTCTATCTAAGGTCTGCTATGGAATTTCTATCTTTTAGAAGGGGTCTGAAAACATGGTTGTTTCCAGTTTAGCCATAGGTCCGCTTGCAGGATATGGGCGCTCTGAGGGGAATAGTGCACAGCGACAGGACACCTTCGGGTAGCAGCGCGCTTTATAAGCTGATATAGCATAACATAACATAACATAACATTAGAACTATCCTAATTAGATTATTTTAATGGTCTTACAAAATCGTACAAAATGTAGCCTCCAGAGCTTCGTTAGATTTTACCAAATGTCAGTCTTTTTCAAAAGAAATTCGAAGATTGCATCGGCTTTCAATGGGGAGCCGTATTAAGTTTAAGGCCTTATGCCTTGCTTACAAAGCCTTGAATAATTTGGGCCCTGACTTTCTCAGAAATCTTTTTACTGGTACCAGACCACCAGACTTCTACGCTCTGCTGGAGATAAACTTATGATTACTCCCATACTTCAAAAATTAACTGAGGTGGACAAAGTCTGATTTACGGAACAGCTAAGCTGTGGAACACTCTTCTCCTGCAACTAGCGAATTTTTTTTTATCGCCACGCATCGCCGGATTTTATCGCAGAGATAACATGCTATTAGCAACGCTAATCTGCAAAGCAATAAAATATCTGGTGATAGCGGCGAAATGCTTGAATATTGCTGGAAATCCAGTGATATTCAGGCATTATTGCTAATAAGGACTTAGCCTGAATACCCACCTCCCATTTGATATACAGGCTAAGAACTGGTCTGAGCAGGTGTTAGTTTTCAGTGATATTCGTGCTTAGCGTGAATTTTCTTGTTGCTACGCCAGCTTTGATAATAGGCGATAGCGATGTTAGCGACTGCTTTCAGTCGCTATCCGGTTGGGTACGCCCACTTTGCATGTCATTAGCGATAAATATCGCTGACATGAAAAGCGGGCACCAAACCGCTCGCTATAGCCTACAAGCTGTCACTAACTGCTGTTAGTGACAGCTTGCTAATAGGGCGATAAAATTATGGCCGCTTTGCAGCCGAAAACGGCCGCAAGAGCGGCGATAATCTCATATCGCCTGCCTTGATAATATGCCCCAAAATCCCTTAACCCTGCACTGTTTTAAGAACGGGCTGAAAAGTTGGGTGATTTTAGAAAAGTGCATTATTTTTAAAGAGTATTATTTGCCCACACAACATAATGTCTCTGCTCATTTTAGAACCACAATACATGTTGGTTAAGTATTTAAAAGAAGAGGGTAGAAAGAGAAAACATTGGTGTTTCAAATGTTTTTGGAACCTTGCACTAATTAGTGGCTTGCTTCTCTACTGTACAATACTATAACTTCTTCCATATTTGATCAACATTTATGTGTCTTCCCTTGCAGACTCCTCTTTAATCCTCAATTGTTCAATACTAGTGTCTAGTCAATCATCAGCAGTGGGGGTTCATGTGAAGCGACAGCTTTCTGGCAATAGCGGCCAGTTTTCCCATTGCCTTGCATGCCAGCGATCATTATCGCTAATGACATGCAAGGTAGGCATTCCCAACTAGAAGAGACTGAAAACAGTCGCTAACACTACTTCCCGCTATTACCAACGTAGGCGAAGCGATAAAAAAAGTCGCGGTAAGCGCGATTATTGCTGGTATTTTGAACCTGCTGAAAACCTGGGAGATGGATTTTCAGGCTAAGTCTACCATGGCGTTAATGCGTGAATATCGCGGGATTTCCAGCGATATTCAGGCATTTCGCCGCTATCGCTGGATATTTTATCACAGTGGAGATAAACATTGCTAATAGCATGTTTTCTCCGCTAAAATATCCAGCGATAGGCAGCGATAAACATAAAGACACTAAGTGCGTTTTGCGATAAATATTGCAAGTTCTTGCTAATATACCTCTGTGTTTTTACTGACCTGCCATCTCACATGGTGCCACTGTGCGTCACACAATTTCAGCTCCCTTCACATGGCTCCCTTCACACTGTGGAAATCATACGGTGGCAGGGAAAACGAGATGAAAACCACTATAAACAGTGGATTTCCAGTTCGCTTTTGGAGGCAATAAGCAGCCAATGTCCATTAAAAGGTGTGAGAACACCCCAGGACATTGACAACAGTCTCAATGACTCTTTGTTCTGTTTATTTTTGGGAGGGGTTGGGGGGCAGAGTGCCTCCGCCTCCTCCAAAACCCCGCGCCTCCTCACATAGTGAAGTTGGCAGGTATGTTTTTATTGGATGAATTATAAACTCATGTTTAGTTTAGTGTTCTAGATTTGTGCATCTCTTCTTTGTAATCTTGATTTATATATTTGAAATAGATAATTCATTGTTTGAACCATGTTTTCTTGTATAAGTATTCACTGAGCACGTTTCTCAAGTGTTAAACCTTTATTTAACTTTGCTTCCCAAGCAAGCCCTGGTCTTGGTCATCTGTTACTGATCTGTAGCCAGGGTGTTGTGGTGTCTGTATCTGAAGCAGTTGTGATGACAGCTCTAAGCATCTATTTCCTCTTCATTGGAAAGGTTGCCAAGCAGGTTCCCATCCAACCTGCTACCTTTTATCTCCTGGGACATAAATATTGCTGGGCTCTCATCCCAAAACTGGACGCATCCCTCGTTCGTGCTGTCTCCTTCACCGTTTGTACTCATAGTTATAACTGGAAACATACTCTCGTAAATACGACAAGCGGAGGTGTTGCAATGTGGATAAAATTAAGAGTTTATGTTATGCTGTTTTTGAGTAATCGTTTTTATAGATTTTCTAATTCAAAGTGTGTCATAATAACTACTAACTAGGTCAAGTTTACAACCTTATTTGTGTGCATAACTTCAACTGAAGCCAGGGGTGTGAGAGTTTTACCTTGTAAATTAAATTAACCAATTTAAGAATTACGCAAGTGAGATGGCATTTCCTTATTTGCAAATTTGCAAGTTAGCGATGGTTTTGCGTGTTTGGCAAAAACTAACACTGCATACTCAGCTATAGGATTAGAATTGCTAATCAAAACTATAACCTTTCTGTATGTACTGCGGTCCCCGAGCAACCTTTGGCCGATGACTGGTGGAGCTGTCCCAGGCAGCTATAGAGGAGTTTGGCTCTGGTTCACACCTTGGCCGTCACCTACCCAGCCGGAAGTCGGACACTGTTTTTCCTCGTCTCCCTGTTGTGCCTCCAACACCCACCCCCTCCTCTCCCCTCCATTATTCTCCGTCTACCTCCCCTATTCCTTCCCTCTCTCCCCTAATCTTCGCGCCCCTTGCCTACTTTTTTTTCCTCTTGTTTATGCTATGCTTTTGTACTTGTGTAATTCCTGTAAGTACGCTCCAGTAACTGATGTAACTCTGTAACCATGTTCTGAAACAATGTTTCTTCCTCATGTAAAGCGCTCTGATGCCTCCGGGTCTAGCCAGCGCTATATAAAACTCATTAAATAAAAATAAATAAATAAATCATATATTAAAACGTATTATGCTTTTAATATTTGTGTGTACATATAAAATATATGCTTGTTAATTTTACATTTGCAAGTCGTTTTTTTTATTTTACATTTTTTAAAATATTTTTAATATGTATTGAGATGTGGTATATTCGATATAGCTTGAGGCAGATACTGAAGAGATAAGCATCAAAGATCTATCAGCTATATTATTTCAATGTGTAAGTTGTAATAAGAGGAAGGTTACGAAATTAGATTTCTGGAAAATGACATTATTAGTGCTTCTAGTAAAGCACAACCGAGCCCATCATGTGTAAAATGAAATATTTTTGGAGCTCTTCCTCTCAGTAGGGATGAGCTGTGGGCCAAAGCTAGCATTAAATATAATAGAGAAAGATCAGGTGGGATGAGGTGTGGAGGATTAATTGTTGCATGCACACCTAAAAGGGCAGTGTTAGGGCTATTACAGAACTGCATATCAAATAACTTTCGAATTAACTTCTGAATATTACGTCAGAGTGGGAGTACACACTTATAATTGAATAGGAGAAGTGTGGATCAGGGGTTAGAGGCGGCAGACCCGGAAGCTGAGATCGGCCCTGGACCAGGGTTCAATTCCCTGCCTCGGCGGGTCTTGGGCTCAAAAATTCCACGGACTCGATAATTCTCGCTCCGGTGCCTTCTCAACTCACGTGTTCACACTCTGCGACTCTGGGCAATAGCTTGCTTAATCTCCACAACGGCCCCTCGTGGCGGGATGCCTGGCTTTCACCTTGTGGATACCCTGCCGGGGTTATCTCACAGGGGAATACCAGGACGGGTTCCCTAAGCAAGCGCCGGGAAACCCTCAAATACATTTACATTTACATTTACATATAAGCCGCTTGTATTCTGATTGCAAATCTAACATATTGGCTTCCTGAGGCCTAGTTTATGATATTTAACTGGGGCCAGTACTCAGTATGTATTGTCCATAATCCTGTTTGTGCTAAAGAAGGAGTATTTTTTTTCCTTTAAAATTTAAAGTACATATATGGGTACGAGCTGAGGGGGAGATAGGGAGGTTCGATTGTGCAGTCTGATGTATATTCTACAATTTGGTCACTTTACTAGTCAAATGCGGTCTGTATGGAGCTAATTGACTACATTTTTGAAGCTCCGCCGTGAGTAAACTTAAGATCCGCCTGCATATACATTTGGCAGCTGGGCAACAGTCTTGCCAGTAAAGATTCTCTGTCACCGTTGCAATAGAGTATCTATATGTCTCAGTTTATTTGTAATATTCTATTAAAACAGCAAAGGTAGGGTTGTAAGTATCCACTAAGGGCAAGCGTAAGGTTTTGGTTGCAACCAATAATTATTAAAAAGAACTGGCGCATAACAAAGACAAAATACTTGATTAGTTTGTGCTTAGGAAAACTATTGGGTTTTTTAAAAGAACTCTCACCCACCAACCTAGTTGGTGGCATGCTTCATCATTGGGTTCCCACCCAAGGCGCCGAGTGCACCCTGGGTGTGCTGCGTCGCCTGAACTACATGTTTTTTTGTGTGTTTGGTGTAGTGCTGTGATTTGTGAGTTTAAAACTGTCTATAGATCCCCCTCAGTGAAGAGAGTGAATTTAATAATGGGGCACTATAGCAGGATTAAAAATAACTAGGGTGGATGCCTTTCAAAGTTTTAATAATAACTTGCATCTTATAAAGAGGTCAATCAATCAATCAAGGCATTTGTAAAGCGCGCTACTTAACCATGAGGGTACTCAAGGCGCTGGGGGTTGGGGGGGGGGGGTTGCTGCTACTGCTTGAACAGTCAGATTTTGAGTAGCCTCCTGAAGGTTAGTAGGTCTTCGGTCTGCCGTAGGAGGATGGGGAGGGTGTTCCAGGACTTGGCAGCAAGGTAGGAGAAGGATCTGCCGTCGAAGGTCGTTCTCCTGGTGCGGGGGACGGTGGTGAGGGCGAGGTCGGTGGAGCGGAGCTGGCGGTTCAGGGTGTGGAAGGTGAGTTGTTTGTTAAGGTATGCTGGTCCGGTGTTGTGGAGAGCTTCCGTGCGTGGGTGAGGAGCTTGAAGGTGATCCTCTTGTTGACGAGAAGCCAGTGCAGGTCTTTCAGGTTGGGTGTGATGTGGCTAGGGATGTCGAGGATAAGGCGGGCAGAGGCTTTCTGTATGCGTTACTGTCGTTTCAGCAGTTTGGCCGGGACTCCCGCGTAGAGGGCGTTTACATAGTTCAGTCTACTGCTGACGAGGGCCTGGGTGACCGTTCTTCTAGTGTCAGTGGGGATCCACCTGTAGATCTTTCGGAGCATGCGGAGGGTGTTGAAGCAGGAGGATGAGATAGCGTTGACTTGCTTGGTCATGGAGAGTGTAGAGTCGAGGATGAATCCTAGGTTGCGTGCGTGGTCGGTGGGTGTTGGAGCTGCTCCCAGGGCGGTCGACCACCAGGAGTCGTCCCAGGCCGAAGGGGTGGAGCCGAGGATGATGACCTCCGTCTTGTCCGAGTTTAGCTTCAGACGGCTGTTCTTCATCCATTTGGCGATGGCTTTCATTCCTTCGCGGAATTTGGTTTTGGTGGTGAGAGGGTCCTTGATGAGTGAGATGATCAGTTTTGTGTCATCGGCGTAGGAGATGATGTTGAGGTCGTGCAGTCTAGCGACGTGGGCGAGTGGGGCCATGTAGATGTTGAACAGCGTTGGGCTGAAGGAGTATCCTTGGGGTACACGGCACATGATCTTAGTGACGTTCCGGATCTGAAGGGAGGGAGGCAGACGCTCTGTGTTCTGCCGGAGAGGAAGGGGGTGGTCCAGTCCAGTGCTTTGACTCGGATTCCTGCTTCATGGAGGCGGGTGCGGTGGCAGACAGTATCGAAGGCGGCTGACAGGTCCAGGAGGATGAGGGCCGCGATCTCAATGTTGTCCAGCAGGGCCCTGATGTCATCGGTGGCGGCGATGAAGGCTGTCTCAGTGCTGTAGTTGCTGCGGAACCCGGACAGGGACGGGTCCAGGATGTTGTTCTCCTTGAGGTAGCGGGTCAGCTGTTTGTTGACAGTTTTCTTGATGACCTTTGCTGGGAACGGGAGCAGAAAGATGGGCCGGAAGCTCTTGAGGTCCTTGGGGTCTGCTTTGGGGTTCTTGTGCAGGGCGTTGATCTCGGCGTAATTCCAGCTCTCTGGGAAGGTCGCTGTCCCAAAGGAGATGTTGATGGCTTTGCGGAGGTGGGGTGCGATGGTGGCGCTGGCTTTGTTGAAGATGTGGTGGGGCAAGGGTCTGATGGCGAGCAGGAGAGGATGGTGCTCATCATCATTGATGTTGGTCCAGGTGAGAAGGGGTTCGCCGTGGGTGGTGGCTGTGCGGCCTGAGGTGTCATTGGCTGAAGTGGAGGCCTGGTTGGCAAAGCTGTCGTGGATGTCTGTGATTTTGCAGTGGAAGAAGGAAGCCAGGGAGTTGCACAGGTCTTGCGAGGGTGGGATGCCATTGGTGCTGGAGCTGGGGTTGGAGAGTTCTTTCACAATGTTGAAGAGCTTTTTGCGTTGTTGTTGAGGCGGTCCTTGAAGGAGGTCTTTATGGAAGATCTGATGAGGTGGTGATATTGGCGCATGGCATTCTTGTGGGCTGCTTGGTTCTCTGGTGTCTGTTCGTGGTGCCATTTCTTCTCCAGCTTTCGGAAGTTTTGCTTGGAGGTCTGTGGTGAACCAGCTGGCAGTCTTGTTGATGCGGCTGTTGGAGGGATTCTTGATTGGGGCGAGGGCGTTGGCGCAGTCTCCGATCCAGCGTCTGAGGTTGCTGGCGGCGCTGGCGGGTCGGTGGGGGTCTGTGGGTGGGCTTCGGGCGAGGGCGGTGTGTAGCTGGTCTTCTGGGATTTGGCACCAGCAGCGGCGGAGGATTTATTGGGTGCTGTGGTGCGTGGTAGGTTTCTCGAAGGTGAAGTAGACGCAGAGAAGATCGGTCCTGAAGAACCGGGTTTTCTTAGAACCCAGCGGGGCATAGGGACACGCCCAAAGTCTTCGGGTTCTCCTGTCTTGACAAACAGAGACACGGAATACTTCTAGGTGGCCTCAGAGATCAAATTTATTAGCTGCAGCTAATAGCAGTAATCCCAGTAATACAACACGGTGTACAACTCAAGAAACTGCTCAATTTTGTAGAGCAAGACATCAGTATTTATACACAATATTCACATTACAAATGGACACCCAATGCAGCAAATTCTGACCAATAGAAACACATTTCTATACATTATCACATTCGAAAAGGCTCACTTTACATTGTACCAACCCCACAAGTTAATTATTAGGATGTCCCAAATTCAATATCCACAAGCAGGACAAACCCATAATTGAAAGCACAATGCATATAATAAAGAACCATACAAAGGAAACAAGGACAGATAACGAGCAAGATAAGGCATGTGTAGTGAAAGGTTTCATTTTCCGATGCCCCACCCATTAACATTTACATATGCAAGTTAGCATCATGTGTCTAACTAATGAAGTATATACTTATGCCTTTGCGTTATTTTTACTCTTCATGTGATTATTCATTTATGCTTGTGGTGATATTCAGTTTCCTTAGCTTAGCTTGTGTGCCTCCATTTTGAGTATTCCTCTGTGCCTGCGAGTCGCACTCGCTCATTCCCCCTCCCGTAGGAATAGAAAAACCCTAATGCAGCAGTTTTTCGTTTCTCAGCTAGCTGTGGCCAAAACTAACAAGTTCCTTATCAGTAATGTTCTCATGCATCAGAGACGCTGAGGCCCGGCTCCGCAGACTTGGGCAGAGATATCCAAATGTTGCCTTTGCAGGTGCAGATGCCTCTTGTATGATGCCATTGTTCCTCTCTCTGGGGTTCAGTATTTTTCCAGAAGGGGCGTGTTTTGCTTCACTGTACCATGTTATAATGTATTGCTGTGATGATATGAGTTAGTCCTCTCGGCGCACTCTCAGGGGTGAGGTCGGACAGGGCCCTCTCATATGGGAGTTTGTGGCCTAATAAAATACCTTGTTTATTCTTCTTCACTGTCCGGCTGACTTCTTACTGAGTAACTATAGGTGAGTTTGGTAAGTCACTCGGGTGGATTTGAGCCACGCTTATCAGATGGCGCCCGAACAGGAACCCCGCGATTAGGATTTTTCTCACCCGTAAGTGGGTAGCAGAAGACCGGGGACCCTCTGGTCAGCACGGTGGGTCTGGGTACCCACTTTGATGCCGAGCTTGGTTCTCGCAGCGCTGCCCCACCTTGCTGATCGGGAGAGGTCCCGGTTCGGGATCCTACGCCGGGGTCCGGAAGGCAGAACTTGGAGCTGACCGTGTTGGTCCTGGCAGCCCGAGGTGGAGAACGGTAGAGGTCGGTACCGCATACGGAAGGTGAGTGGTCCGACTGTTGTTTGAAGGAGCTGGGGTGCTCCGAGAGACCGGGGTGTCTTTAACGGTTGGAGGAGCCGGTGCGCTCCTGGGGCTAGTGTGCTCCGGGGAACTCAGAGTGCGGGTGGCGCTCTGACAGACTTAATGGGAGGTGTGGGGACGTTTGTTTGCGGTCATCCGACCGGGTGGCACTGTGGTAGAGGCGTGGCTAATTGCGGGTAGGTTTGGGAACTTACCCCGAACGCCTAGGGTGGCGATTTGGTAGGTGTGAGTCCTAGGCCTCCTGTGGTAAAGTGCGCAGCGATCCGTAGTGCCGCTCGAGCGGCGGATGTGTCCTCTAGCTTCAGAACAGTTAGTATACTGTTCAGTCTGCGGTAGGGGTCCAGGTTCCCCAGGACTTGGTCGACGGGCCTTGTCCCATCCTGGTAACACGTGTTTGGCAGGATTTTGATGTATAGAATATATGTGTGTTTTTGATTTTAATGTATAAAATATATGTATGTATGTGTTAGGAGCGATTGTGTAGTGGGAGATTAGTGAGCAGATGCGAGAGAACTTGTGATAGGGTGTGATTGCATTGGTGTGAAGATGCCGTGTTTCAGTAAGTTGCGGTGTTTTGGATGCTGCTGCCGCGCCTCGGATTCTAGATTGGCTGAAAGCCAACCCGCCCCGGTGGAGGGCTCCCCTAATTTCGATATGTATGTGAAACATGGATTGACCCCGATTCTGTTTGATACTTTGTGGCACAGATATACCAAGGGCAATGTGGATTTGCAGTGGCCATTGACGGGCTCTTTTGATGTGGCAAAATCAGACTATTTACAAGACAGACTGTTCGCTAGGCGTAGTCGTCAGAGCATGTTTTATTCACTACGGATATGGCAGAAGGAAGTGAGAGAGCGTCAGTTGAGGGAGGAGAAGGTGGCCCAGAAGAGGGCGGCGCAGACGATGGCACAGAAAGCGAGGGAGCATACAAAGAAAGAGAATGAGCAGCGGATCGAGCGTGCAGATAGGCTTTTCAGGCTGCAGGAAAATAAAAGTTATGTAGTGCGAGAGGATGAGCAGGATGAGATGGAGGATGTTTTGAGTGCTCGGCCCCCTCCCCCTTATGCCCCGCAGTCATTGTATCCCACGTTGCCGGTTTTGGCTTCTTCCGGTGGGGTTTTGGACCCACAGGCAAGTGCCCCACACCCTTCTGGTGCGACATCTTCTGTCTCCCCATCGTTGCCTACGCCCCTTGTTTCTTTGCTCGCGGCAAGTTCACCCGCTCCCTTTCAGTTTCCCTCCGCACTTTCCGCTGTCTCTGCTAGCGCTACTCCTAGTCAAGGGTTGTTGACACCGAATAGAGGTATGGGGAGTGGGTTGCTCTCTCAGGTGCGAAAACTGCTTACACGCTCTACAATTGGCTTAGATGAAAAAACGGTGGTGGCTAATCAAGCTTGTCAGTGGGCCAGGAATAATATTTATTTGTTTGAAGACATTTGGTCCACAATGAAAGATTATGAACCTCTGATGCAACAGCATGCTTTGTGGCATATGTCGACAACATTGATAACGCTATGGGAACAGGGGTATGGAGGAGCGGCACCCGCAATTCTACATGACATAAAAAATGGAGCTTATAGGGCTACGGGAGGTGATGCGAAGTTTAAGATCCTTGTTAGAGTATAGAAATGAATTACCATCTGCGGGTACACCCCATTTTCCTGCGATACATCCAATGCGTGAGGTACATCCTATTTTTCACCCTGAAGCACCCGAAGTGATAGATCCAGTAACAAATGCTATCACTAGGGCTCGTATAGACGCCCATTTTCAAGAACAGTGGGTATATACACCATGGAAAAGAAGTGAGGTGTTAGCTTTGAAGGCTCAGTTGCCTGATTCCAGAAAAAATCCGACTGCCTATTATAAAGAATTGACAGAAGCTGCATCCTCGACTGTTATGACTTTAGCGGACATTGAATTATTCTTTGGATTGTTAGTCCCGGTGGACGTGTGGAGGCAGGTGAAGGGCACTGATCATACGGAGGAACTGGGTGGTACCTGGGTGGAATTGCAGGATTGGGACAAGGAACGAAAGCCAGGGGAGAAGCCGAAAGCAGAGATTTTAGCGTTGCCGGGGCGGATTATTAAGTATATGCATTCTCTCAGCCCCCCAAAGAAGGTGGACTGGGATAAGTTGGCAGTCTGTAGACAGAAAAAGGATGAAGCTGTCTCTGACTTTTTTACTCGGTTTGAGGAGACTTTTATGGACTTCAGTGTACAGGACATTTCACAAGATGGAGGGTTACGACTTTTCGTTAACAGGTTCGTAATGAACCTGTTACCGGAAATATCGGCGAGGTTGCAGGCGTCGGAGTGTACGTGGACGACATCCACTCTCTCTGGCATTTTAAGAATGGATCAGTATTATGAACATAAAGAGAATGAGAGTAAGGACAAACAAGAAAAGAAAGCCAAGGATTTGAAGACAAGGGTTTTGTTACAACAGGTGTCCAAAGGTCGGGGACGAGGTGCCTCACCTACGGTAGCGGGACGAGGGGGAAGTGGTTACGGAAGGGGTGAAAAGAGAGAGCGATTGGGACCGAATCAGTGTGAAAAATGTAAACAGGAGGGGCACTGGTGGAGAGATTGTCCTGAGCTTCAGTCGAATGCCGGACAAGGCAGAGGGAGAGGTCGAGGTGATTTTCGAAGAAATGACGGGCAGTCTGATAGTGTAAGGAGACCAGGAAGAAATTGTTTTGATGGAAACAGGGATCGACAACACTTTCAGAGGGAAGGTGGACAGTATTACAATGATGACTATACGATTGATAACTTGACCGGATTTTCCCATAACTAGGACAGCGTAGGACAGAGCGAGGGACCAGTTTCTGTGGATTTTGATCAACAAGGACCCTATGTGACTGCAGATTTGTCAGGGTCCCAGCAGAAATTTTTGGTAGATACGGGTGCTATGAAAAGTTCAGTGGCTCGTTCTCAGGTCCCATGGGCGGCTCTGTCTGGCAAGAATAATATCTCCGTGGGGTTCTCAGGTACTCCGGTGATTAGCCCCATCTCTAAACCACTTGCTCTTACGATTGGCCCCTTTACTGTAGATTCCCCTTTTCTGTTGACTTCAAATTGTGGTGAAAATTTGTTGGGTTTAGACTTGTTGAAGAGATTGCATGCCACCATTTATTGTTCTCCGGACGGTGTGTACCTCACATTGGGTCCTACTGTGCGCGTGCGCAGCAGTGTTTTTCAAAAGATGAGCCTCTGCCGGTCGAATTTGAAGGGATCCCAGAGAGCTTATGGGCTAATAGCGATACTGATGTGGGAAAAACGGATATTGTCCCTGTGTCCATCAAGGTTAAGGTGGGAGCTCGATTGCCCAGAATACCCCAATATAAGATATCTAGGGATGGCGAAAAGGCCCTATTGCAGATAATACAGGATTTGATTCGATCGGGAGTTGTGGAGGAAACGGACTCTAACAGGTGTAATAGTCCTATTCTTCCGATTCTTAAACGACCGTCAGCTGATGCCAGAGATGATGCACCTGATGTCTATAGATTCGTGATTGATTTACGCCACATTAACCAGGTGGTTGAGCCCCAGTAACCAGTCGTCTCTGACATTACCACGATTTTGACAATGATCCCCCCATCGGCTAAATATTTTTCTGTCCTGGACCTGAAGAATGCTTTCTTCAGTATTCCTGTACACGAAGATAGCCGTTATCTCTTCGGATTCTCATTGGCTGGCCAAAGTTTTAGATTTTGTAGAATTCCTCAAGGATATACAGAGAGCCCCAGCATTTATAGCCAGGCATTGAAGGCTCAATTGGATAATTTGGAACTCCCTGCAGGCAATGTTTTATAACAATATGTGGATGACATTCCCATTGCATCGGACACCGAGGATGGCTGTCGGGATGCTACGGTTAAATTGTTACACCACTTGGCACACAAGGGCCACAAAGTGTCCCTTCCTAAATTCCAGTATTGTCGAACGGAGGTAACCTACTTAGGTCATCTCCTTTCGAAGGAGGGGAGGAGGTTGACACCGGAGCGCATAAAAGCGATACCTAACATGGCTGTACCTAACACGCAGCGAGAGGTGCGCGCGTTTTTGGGCATAACCTCGTATTGTCACCAGTGGATACCCAATTATGCCTTACTAACAAAACCCCTACTGTATCTGACTACTAAAGAGGTACGCGAACCCCTACCCTGGACCCTAGCATGTCAGGAAGCTTTTGAGTCACTAAAAACTGCTTTATGTTCTGCACCTGTTTTGGGAACACCTGATTACCAGAAGCCTTTTGTGCTTTATGTACATGAGGCGGAAGGTTGCGCGTTGTCTGTCCTAACACAATGTTTTGGGGGGAAACAGAGACCTTGCGCTTACTTTTCTGCTATGCTCGACAATGTGGCAAGAGCGCTGCCGAGCTGTCTGCGGGCTACAGCGGCTGCTGCAGTCTCTATTAGACAATCGGCAGGGCTCGTGTTGGATTCAGACCTCACAGTAATGGTACCGCATGCTGTGGACATTCTATTGAAGAGAACGCAGACGCAGCACTTAACTAGTGCTCGCCTTACTGGTTATGAAATGACACTATTCGCACCCCATGTCACGATAAAAAGATGTGCCACCCTGAACCCAGCCACGTTGCTACCCATCCCATCAGATACAAAGGACGATGAAATACACGATTGTTTGTTTCAGACAGAGGAGGAGACGAAAGGGAGAATTGACTTGACCGATACACCCCTAGATGATCCTGATGGGGAACTGTATGTTGATGGGCCTTGTTTTAAACTTGCAGACGGTACGTCAACGGCAGCATATGCAGTTACGACATTAGAGACAGTAGTGGAGACTTCTAGGATTCCATATCATTCGGCCCAAGCCGCAGAAATAATAGCCTTGATGCGAGCGTGTGAGTTGAGTGAAGGACTGGATGTAAATATCTACACCGACAGCCAATACGCCTTTGGCGTGGCTCATAGTTATGGGCGACTGTGGGCAGAACGGGGGTTTTTGACATCACATGGACAGAGAATTCAGCATGGCCCATTGATATTACGACTACTGACAGCATTGACGCTACCCAGACAACTAGCTGTGATAAAGTGTAGTGCACACAAAGCAGTGGTTGATGATGTAGGACGGGGAAATGCGTTCGCAGACCAGACAGCAAAGGAGACAGCTAGGACGAAACTCCCACAAATGTTTGTGGCAGGACCAGCTAGATGGGTACCAGATGCTAATATGTTTGCAGATACTGTGCAGAGCGTAAAGAACATACAAGAAAAGGCGACTGAGGATGAATTGAGGACATGGAAGGATGGTGGGGGGCGATTGGACTCTGATGAATGTTGGACGGATGTGACAGACAAAAGACGATGGATACTCCCAGACGCGTATGTCCTCCCAGTGGTGACAATGGCTCATGGGCCAGCACATATTAGTGCCAAGGGTATATGCAAATTATTAGACCCAGTGTGGAGCAACAAACATATTTCTAAAGTGGCTACCCATTTAGTGCAACAGTGCATGGTATGTTTAAGTAATAATCCAGGAAAAGGAACACCTGTCCCAGTGGGCAATTTCGCCCCCCCTTCTTTCCCTTTTGAGGTGATTCAGATGGACTATATTGAAATGGAAAGGGTTAACAACCTCAAATATGTCTTGGTGGTTGTATGCTCTTTTAGCAGGTGGGTGGAGGCTTTCCCAACAAAAGATTGCACGGCCATTTCTACAGCTAAGATGTTGATAAAGGAGTATTTCTCCCGCTATGGCCTGCCCCGAGTGATCTGGAGTGATAATGGCACATCCTTTAATGCTGAATTGACGAAACAAATATGTAAGGGTCTGCAGATTTCTCAAAAGTTCCATGCAGCCCAACACCCTCAAGCCATGGGACTAGTGGAGAGATTTAATGGAACACTCAAATTGAAGATGGCCAAAATACAGGAGAGTACAGGACTCCGTTGGCCAGATGCCCTTCCCTTAGCTTTACTTTCCACCAGAGTGACCGTTAATTCCAAAACGGGTGTCTCCCCACATGAGGTGGTTTTCGGCCGCCCCGCTAACGTGTGGGGGGTACCGAGACCAAAATGTTTTCCAGAGATTGAGTACCCTCTGTTGATAGACTACTTGTATGCTTTGACTAAAGATCTTCGTTCTATTCATCAGCAGGTAGCAGACACCCTGAAGCCGTTGCCGGAGCGGCCCGGACATGCCATACAACCCGGAGACTGGGTTGTGGTGAAGAAGTATCAACTTAAGTCTTGCCTGGAGCCAAGGTGGTCGGAGCCGAAGCAGGTGCTCCTGACCACCTGCACCGCACTTCGAGTTGAGCGTCGAAAGGCGTGGACACATGCCTCTCATGTAAAGAAGGTTCCACTGCCATTACCGTATGACAAATGGGTGAGAGACAGCGTTGCTGACCAGGAGTGTGAAGTGATACCATAATACACACCTTTCTATGATGCTTCACTGAGGGGAGAGGAGCTGAGTACAGTAAAGAGAAAGAAAATAATTGTTGCAAGCTCCGAGGTTCCCACTGAAAAAAGAGACCAGACATCAGAAGACGCAATACTTGCCAAAGACATCCCCATTCTGTTCACAGATCCTGAAGTGCGAGGGAGCACTCGTTATAATCTGCGGCCCAGAAAGGAGAAAGGCATGAGGGACTGAGCACTGGAAGAAGGGCTTAGATAGGGCGCTGGAACAGGAAGAGGTGTGGACAATGTCTCACAGAATAGCTTAGTGATAGGGATGGACTGGTAAGAGCCCTGGTGTTTGGCCGAAGATTCTATTTAAAGAGACATTAGAGCTGTGTCTGGGGCCAGATTAGTGCTCCTGAGTTGCTGCAGCTGTGCAACTCGAAGGAGGGATTAGGGAATGAACAATAGAAGTCTACCTGTGAGGCTTTAACGGACACAGGGACGAAGATCCCTTTTAAGGGTTGAAGAACCCCTCTGGCCGGTTTTGGAGGGCCTGGGACTATTTTTCTAGTTTAGTTTTCTTTTTTTGATTTTTAGTTAAGGAAATGTACCCCTTTGGCCGTCCCGTCCCCGACGAGGAGCAGCCTTTCGCAGCTCCTCATAGACAAGAGCCTGATTCCCCATGGTTGGCTTTACCACGTAAAGGAAAAATAGTGGTCATCGTAATACTGCTTATTGCATTTATTGTGGTCCTTGGAATATTGTTTTTTCTGGACAAAGTCTATCCTGTACATGTCTTTGCTCCCACACCTTCTGCCATTCCCGAACATAACATGATTACTGTTGATTATGGTGAACAATGTTTACGCAAAGGTTATAGAGATAATGTTTTTTTAAGACTCTACATCATGCTCATGCAGTATATAATGTGACCGATTGTTGGGTTTGTGGGTTGTTACCTTCTGCTGCTTGTAAAAAGGATAGATTCCTGGCACTTCCCCTGACACCGGTGAATATTTGTGTGGGGTGGTACACCTTGATTGGTATGGTGAAATATTTACAGCAACCCGATTTTCTATCTCCCCGACTACCCGACAGAGGATCTACTATGACAATGCGGGTACGCCCGATGCCCGTTTCTTCTCTTGGACAGCTGTTTACTGACAGACGTTTTGACCAAACATTTTAGGAGACATGTTCGAAGAAAGTAGGACGATTCATGACTCCCAATGACACTGACAAAGTAAGGGAGAGTTTTCTAAAGTTAAATTCTTCTCTGTCATATAGACACCCCCCAGCAACGAACGGTAGCAGTCATTCTTTGATGCCCTTAGCAGTTGTGGGGCCGTCACCATTCTTTTGTATAGTTGGGAGGGGTCCTATAAAGATTGGGGAACAGTTCTTGCAACGTGACTGCATCGATCTGCCTGCCTCTTAGTCCTTCTCTAGTCACGCCTCCCAATATTTACTTTGTCTGCGGAGACAATGGGTATCTGTGGCTGCCCGAGGGCTGAGGTGGAGTCTGTTATCTGGCCTATCTGCTTCCACCTGTGTATGTGGCACCCTCCGACTACCATAAGACTCATCGTAGGTTCACCAGTCCGCCAGAGCAGCGCATAAGGAAGACGCTCCAGGTTGAGGATGTAGATCAGACTGACACCTCTCTACAACAATGGACAGATTTTTCTAAGGGCTTACTGCCATTCTGGGGTCTGATATTTAACAGTAGGGCCATCCGTAGATTATGGAGGGTAATGGAGAAAGTAGTTAACACTGAAGCAGACATTGCTGCTAATATGTCTGTTGAGATGCAGGCTATGAGATTATTTACGATCCAAAACAGGATGGTGTTAGACGTCATCCTTGCTGATAGGGGTGGAGCCTGCCGTGTCATCGGGACGTCTTGCTGCGTGTATATTCCTGATTCAGCCCCGACAGTTAACTTGGCGGTACAGAAACTTCATAGACTAGCGACTGAACTTCATCAGGACACTGGGACATGGTCACTACAGGGGTGGCTCTGGGGTGTTTTCTCCTCGTGGGGCTGGAAAATATTAATGGGAATTGTAGGAGTAGTGGGTGTGCTCCTGACATGCTGCCTTTTCGTTTACTGCCTCCCCCCTTGTTGCTCAATGTGTGCTAGCAATTTGCGGCCCTCAAGAAAAGTGACTGGTCAATATCCTGCTTCTACTGCAATTGAGCTTCCAGATATTCGTTGGTTGATGCTTATTGATGATGATATTTTTGATTGAAGTGTGCCCCGCCCCTAGAATGGAGTGTAAAGACGCTACCTTTTTAGCTAATAAAGGCTACGCTCCAGTTAGCCAAATGATGTTAAAAGGAGGGTCTGATAGGTTTCATTTTCCGATGCCCCACCCATTAACATTTACATATGCAAGTTTACATCATGTGTCTAACTAATGAAGTATATACTTATGCCTTTGCGTTATTTTTACTCTTCATGTGATTATTCATTTATGCGTGTGGTGATATTCAGTTTCCTTAGCTTAGCTTGTGTGCCTCCATTTTGAGTATTCCTCTGTGCCTGTGAGTCGCACTCGCTCATTCCCCCTCCCGTAGGAATAGAAAAACCCTAATGCAGCAGTTTTTCGTTTCTCAGCTAGCTTTGGCCGAAACTAACAAGTTCCTTATCAGTAATGTTCTCATGCACCAGAGACGCTGAGGCCCGGCTCCGCGGCCTTGGGCAGAGATATCCAAATGTTGCCTTTGCAGGTGCAGATGCCTCTTGTATGATGCCATTGTTCCTCTCTCTGGGGTTCAGTATTTTTCCAGAAGGGGTGTGTTTTGCTTCACTGTACCATGTTATAATGTATTGCTGTGATGATATGAGTTAGTCCTCTCGGCGCACTCTCAGGGGTGAGGTCGGACAGGGCCCTCTCATATGGGAGTCTGTGGCCTAATAAAATACCTTGTTTATTCTTCTCCACTGTCCGGCTGACTTCTTACTGAGTAACTATTGGTGAGTGTGGTAAGTCACTCGGGTGGATTTGAGCCACGCTTATCCGTAGAAAAGCTAAAAGTTAACGATGTGCTGAACTTTGACTCGCAATCTCAGACAAGGATCAACTAAGGAAATTGGCCTCACAAAGGGTCAGTTTCAAATAAAGAGATCAGTTCATTACAATGCACCTTAGAGTCAAGGAAAGGTTTAGTTAATAAGTGCATGAACAACGAAGCCCATGCAACTTCGTTCGTCTAGTTACCTCCATGGGCCTATGTGATGGCAACACCAAAATGGAGGCACGAACAAAATGGAACCCATATTCGAGACAAAGTCTCTGAATACGTAATGAACTCGCTAGTTAACATGACGAATTCACTCCATATCAGCCGTACCTGTTAAATACGGTACGACATCACCAAAATCGTGACAGAACCATAATACAACAGGACAAGGCAAATTTTACCGAACCTCAGACCCTCCTTTTGCCATTACGTAGGCAATAACCTAAACTCAAGTCAATCTGAATCTAGGTCTATATCTATTCTCAAAATAATAATCAATCAATGAGGGGAGGAAGAGTACTGATCCATTCAGTCTCCTTAGGATTCATTAATAAATCAAGAGGGGGAGGATCACTTGTCCTGCATAACCAGGGTATGCAGGTTGGTGTGGGGTGTCTCCCAAATAAAAGACCCTCATGCACGTGTAATTTAGGTTCTCGTAGCGGTATATGTTGTCTCCCCGCTTTCATTGACACGTGTGTGCATAATCCTTGGGTCAGTATTTTTTGCACCCTCCGCCAGGAGGTATTTACCCTTGGTTAAAAACAGTAGTGATCGTGAATGGTGAGTGATAAGTGCTCAGGAAGGGTTCTTTAAAATACACGAGCAGCTAGACTGAAACTTTAATTAGTCTAGCTTCGAGTAGGCTCAATGAATGGGTTTTTAGTGTGCAGCTATAGAATGATTAGGAATACGAGCGCACTATTTTAGTGAAATTAAAATGCGGTCGATATGTTTCAGCCTTATTCATCTATGTAGGTCAGTGGGGTTTCTTCAGGACCAGTGCGGGGTAGTGAATAAAGTGAAAAAAGAATAGGTTATTGACCTGTTTCTTCATTGGAGGAAGGTCACATTGTACCTGCAAGGAAAAACAATTACGTACAGAACATAGGGTAGGGGGTAGGGGAAGACACACATATAAGTACTCATTGTACAGTTATCAAAATCACTTCCGATTTTGTAAAACACCTAAAAAATGGCAATGCTTTATCCAGATTCGTACTCATGTGGGGTGTCAACTCTCTCATTCTCATGCACGTTGGTGTTGTTTCATGCTGTGAGCGAGAAACTTCAAAATGTGTGCATGCCAGTGCTAGTTATTTAATGATATCGATACCACTATCGTTCCGGTGGGTTCTGTAGACACCGTGTAAATATATCCTTTAATATCACTTATCTTAATATAATCCTCAACGGTGCAGTTTTTTCTTTTATGCTAGGTGCACCCCTTAGTAAGAGTATCATGCCGTTTTATTCCTAAAATAGTGGGAATAACATGCCGTTTTTGGTCTTTAGTTGGTGGGTAATGCGGTCGTTTTCTATGATATACGCTCGGTAGTGGGAGCCAATGTACTTCGGTGGGAATGACGGAGGCGGCGGTTTTCTACCACAGAGTGAGATGAACTCAGTGAAGCAAAAAGAGAACAAGTCAGAAGAGCTGTGCACGGAATCATAATGACAGAATATCTCAGAGTAAACGCGGCCCCCAGAGGATTATGGGTGACGAACGCCCCTCACATCTTTCTGTAAGACTTGGCCTTTAGAAAAGACTAGTCAGCCATTTCTTGGAAGTGCACCAGGGACTATTTAGTCCTAATTATAAAAACAGCCACCAGACTGACGGAAGAACTTACGGTGAAGATTGAAATTCTGGAAACCAAATTGAACAACACGGTAAATATCACCATTTATAAGACCCATTTGGATGAAATAAGCAAAGAGATGAAAGATACCCAAGAGTACCTCACACAAACCAAGTTACAAAAATTGGCAAAAGAATTCAAACGATTCTCACTAGAACGCATACACCCATACAGCAGTAAGGAATATAAACCAAATGATAATTCCTCGAATTATGATTCGAATAGTGTCTCTTCTAACGAAAGCTCAGATCAAAGCGGAGATGAATTTCCCAATCGAGGCAGAGGTAATTTCCAAAATAGAAGAGGAAATCGTAGAGGCCGCATCTTTTGGCGCCCCCCATATTTCCAGGGAAATACTCAAGGGATACTATTTCATCCATTCAATATTCACTTCCAAGGATGGCCCAATCCATACTTCCAGATGCCACCCCACATGAACCAACAGATGCAACAACAAGGCGGTCAGAACTACCAACAAGGGATTCCTTTTTTAGGGAATGGCCAGTCAACCCAACGGACCAGGAAAAGAGGAGTAACATGATCCGACCAAACCAGACAGGTCCAGACAAGGAGTGTGACGAGAGCAAAAACAGGACCAGGTGCAACAACCTTATAACAAACCTCACAAATAAGGTTCTTACTGATGACCAAGAAAATGTACTTAACAAAGGCCTGGGATACGTACCCACTCCAAAAGTAGACATTTTTTTTTTTTAATTTTTTGAAAACCTTTATTGTGCATGAAAAGGAGAACAAATACGGGCCTACAACCGTCAGGCCGGCCACGATACTTTAAGCACAGGTGCAAGCAATGCGGTTCCCCAGCGGCATCAGGCAATATAGCAACAATTAATAGCAGTTACACTGTATGGAATCATGTCGCCAAGGAGAAGGAGCATTGAAGGTTTAAATTTTTTAAATTTTTGATCTAAATATAAATCAGTGAAGAATAGATTCAAGGAGAACTGAGTCCGTACATTAGCTTCACAACATGAGTAGGCAGCATCAATAAGAACAACAGTAGCGATGAACACCCCGTCAATATGGCAGTACAGTGCAAAACAACAGGAGCTTCAGTCCGCATTTACGTACCACCCACAGCGCCACCCACTCCCTACTAACCCCCATCTCAGACCCAGAGCAGAAAACAGGACAAGAAAGCGCAGAAATTTAGAAAAATAAGGCCCATAGAAACTAATAAGGAAAACTAAATCTACCCCCCCCCCACCCTACATCAATCCGGAGGCTACGGCCTACCCCCCCCCCCCCCCGGCAAAGTGCCTGTCGCCCATTAAAGAACCCGAAATACAGAGAAGAGAAAGAAAGAAACGATAAGAAAATAAAGAATTTTCACTCTTGAAATAAAGGGAGGAAGAAAAGAACAAGCTATTCTACCACTCTCGGTCTCCCAGCCACTTGTAGCCCCTACACCGAGTGAAACAATACTATCGAAAAGAACCATACCAGAAGGGGAGTTAAATCAGGTGCACCCAGGTCCCCGAGTCAGTACATGAACGACCACCCCGCCTATAAGGGTGAATAGCGGGATATGCACAGCTCCACCCCACGTACGAGAGTACCAGGATAGACATCAGTAGAAGAACAAATGTGGGGAGCCATTACTACAACAGTCGCCAGAGAGGCGGCACAATCCGATATCGCACCAGCCAGTCCAACAAATGTTAACCCCAGGAGACCTACAGCTCTAATCAGGTCGCAAGCGACCACCACACCATGGTGCCCGACAGAAGCCCGCCCCCATCGGAACAAAGGAACAAGATGGCCGCCTTAAGTAGCACATAGATAAAGGAGAGCAAAATGGACGCTACCCTAAACAAACAGTCCCCCTGTCACAATAGACTACCATGACAAATAACCAGGCACCAAAGAGAATGTGGCTGAGCCAATAGCTCACAATTTATTAGGATAGCCAGTATATGGTGCCGATTGTGCCATTTACAAAGGTCGCAATATCACGAAGGATGCCTTAAATGTAAGCAAAGCAATCACTAGCAGCAACAATTAACTAGCAGCGGCTGATTAATGTTTTACCCCTCTGAGGCGGAAGCCGGAGGTTAGCTGCTCACTTGCACTGCTCCCTACAATTTATGAACAGGATTGATCACTAATCTGTGGATTTTTAAAAATTGTATATATTTTATCCAGGTGCTATTTTACACCTCCGCTACCCTACCTCAATGCGAGATTAATTCGCTGAGGCATCTGCACACTTGCTCCCACAGCGCCGCTGCTCTGAGGCGCTGGGAAGCTTCGTCGATCACTTTGGCCGCCATCTTGGTTTGGGAAGGCTGGCCGGTTTGCTTTGAGCCCTTCCCGCCATTTTAAGGTATTTAAAGGGCATTGAAACGATCCCAGCTGCTGATTAATGTTTTACCCCTCTGAGGCGGAAGCCGGAGGTTAGCTGCTCACTTGCACTGCTCCCTACAATTTATGAACAGGATTGATCACTAATCTGTGGATTTTTAAAAATTGTATATATTTTATCCAGGTGCTATTTTACACCTCCGCTACCCTACCTCAATGCGAGATTAATTCGCTGAGGCATCTGCACACTTGCTCCCACAGCGCCGCTGCTCTGAGGCGCTGGGAAGCTTCGTCGATCACTTTGGCCGCCATCTTGGTTTGGGAAGGCTGGCCGGTTTGCTTTGAACCCTCCCCACCCTCCCTTTGTTCCCGCCCAAACCATGCATAAAAACAACAGATTTGCACGACCGCGCAGCGGGCGGGCGCAGCGGGCGCGCCGGCGGCGCGCCGAAGGCGCGCCAAAGGCAAGCCCGTCTGCGCCCGTCCGCGCCTGGCCCGGGCCTAGGGCCACCCCCCATGACTCATCCCCCCTGCCCCCTCGCATATATTACTCGGCCGCCCAGCTCCAGCATCTCCGTCCCAAGGTCCGCCAAAACTGCACTATTTCCCACCCTAACTCTCTGATTTCTAACTCTGTCACCTTCTGCTCGGGTTGTCACACTACTATACCTCCCACCAGCAAACCCCAGAGTCACAAGAATCACCCCATGAAATCCCACACCATAGCTCTCACTAATGTCCGCTCGCTTGGCAAACATAGCCAAGACATTCATGATTTGATCCTTGACCACAAAATAGATTTCCTGTTCATGACAGAAACATGGATGGGCCAAACTTCCGACCCGGACCTAGTCATAGCTGTCCCGCCTGGGTTTACCACCCATAGATTAGATAGGCAAATTAAGAAAAAAGGAGGTGGGATTGCCATCATCGCCCGTGACACCTACACTGTAAGGTTCACCATTATCCCACAGACTTCTTGCGAAGCCATAGAATTCGCTATTAAATTGTCCCCTTCATATACCTTTAAAGGGATCCTTCTTTATCGCCCCCCAGGGCCTAGGCACGACTTTATTAGTTCCTTTAGATCCTTGCTGGAAACGTCTGCACTTAACAACTCTTTCACCATTTTGGGAGATTTTAACTTCCACTTTGATGTCCCTGACAACCCTGACACAGCCACGCTATCAGCTGACTTGGCTACCTTCGGCCTCACTCCCTTGGTCCACTCTTCCACGCATGAAGGAGGTCATACCTTAGATGGCATTTTCTCCAATGCCACAGACTTTCAAGTCAAACAAATACTTCCCCTAACTTGGTCTGACCACCACCTCATTCTGACAACTTTACTAATACGCGATTCCCTAATCACCAAATCTAACCCCAACCCTCGCCAGTCTTATTTGGCATGGGACGATATAGATGAAAGTAAGCTAAAAACAACGCTTAACGATACTTTCCCCATCTTATCTCCTAACCCAAACATTGCCACCACCCAATATCATAACTGGATTAGCTCCGCAGCTAAAGACCTGGTACAAGTCAAACAACGGTCACGCAACAGATCGACCCCATCAGCCCCGTGGTACACAGATGAAATACGCACACAAAAGCAAGTGTGCCGAAAAAAAGAGAGACTCTGGCGAAAAGACTACATTCAGGAAGCTAAATCCTTGTATAAAGAGGCGGTAGTTATATACAAAAATCTGATCTTTGACGCCAAGAAAAAGTACTACAGTAGCAAAATCGAAGCCGCTCAAAATTCACATAAATGCCTTTTTGAGACTACTAAACAACTAGCTGGCTCTTCGATGGATCTTACACCTCCCCCGTCCCAAGTTCTCTGTGATGCTTTGTCTAAGTTCTTTTTCAGCAAAGTTGACGATATTTATCGGATCTTTGCCAATTCCTCTACTCCCTCCAACAGACCTCTCACTCACTGTGATGGACCAACGCTTCATCAGTTCAGAGAAGTGTCTTGCTCTCAGGTATTAAACATCACCTCCACCATCAAATCGGGGTCAGCCCTGGACCCCTGTCCCATGAAAGTTCTACGGCCAATCATGGAAGCAGTTCTTCCTGCTATTACCGAAATTTGTAATTCCATGTTCTCGACAGGCATCTACCCGGATACCCTCAAGAAAACTCTAATAAAACCGCTCCTTAAAAAACCCACCCTGGACATAGAAGAACCCAAAAGTTACCGACCCATTGCGAGTCTGCCTCTACTAGCCAAAATAGTCGAGAAAGTAATGAACGCACAACTCTCACTCTTTACAGAAGAAAACAAATGTCTGGACGAATCTCAGTTCGGCTTCCGTCGATTTCACGGAACCGAAACCGCCTTGGTCAAGGCGGCGGATGATATAAGATCCATTCGAGATGCGGGAGGCACTGCTGTCCTGATCCTACTGGATCTATCGGCGGCCTTCGACACGGTCGACCACTCCACCTTGGTCGACCGTGTCGAGAGTATAGGCATCCGAGGCAACGCAAAAAATCTTCTTGCCTCCTTCCTGGCTAACAGGACCCAGGTTGTCACTGTAGGACCATTTGAATCACCTCCTTTGTCACTGCCATGTGGTGTTCCTCAAGGCTCATCCCTTAGTCCGACACTGTTTAACATTTATGTGTCGGACCTTGCCAATGTTATCAGAGCACATGGGATGAGCCTAACATCCTACGCAGATGACACCCAATTGGTCCTCTCTGTCAAGAATGACGGGCCTCAAAAAGCTGATACATTCAATCAGGGTATGCAGGCAATTGGGAGTTGGATGGCCCATAATTGCCTGAAATTAAACTCTGATAAATCAGAGGTTGTCATTTTTGGCAACCTTTCCCCGGAGTGGTCCCCCTTGTGGTGGCCCTCATCCATGGGTCAGCCCCCAGAACCGGTCAACAAGGTGAGGAACCTGGGCGTTTTGTTCGACGATCGGTTGAATTTCCTCCCCCACGCCAACCAGATCTCCTCTTCAGCTTTTTACAAGCTACGGCTCATTAAGAAAATCTTGCCCTTCCTGCCCGAAAATGCCGCCAAAACATTGGTTAGTGCCCTGGTTCTCTCCACCCTAGATTATTGCAATGCTCTGTTCCTAGGTGCCCAGGAGAGAGTGTTAATGAAAATGCAGGCCATCCAGAACGCGGCAGCCAGGCTGCTAGGGCGAACCACAAAATACCAATCTGTGTCCCCCATCATACGGCAACTCCATTGGCTCCCAGTGAAGAAAAGGATCAAGTTCAAATCATTGTGTTTGATCTACAAGGCCTTACATTACACTGGGCCAGTGTTCTTCACGCAGAATTTGACCCTCTACTGTCCTTCCAGAACACTGCGTTCCTCCGGCTCCTTTGACCTGGTGGTTCCTCGAACTAAAACGGTCCATTGGGGTGACAGACGATTTTTCGTAGCGGCACCGAAGCTGTGGAACACTCTTCCTCTGTCCATCAAGGCCAGTACCTCCCTCTGGTCTTTTCGAAAAAATCTGAAAACCTGGCTTTTTAACCTATGATCCTGGCTCTCATCCAGGCACCCCTTGTGGGTCTAACATTTCAGTTATCAGCGCCGAGATGCCCTAGGGCCTTCGTTCGCGCTCTACAAATGTTATAATAAATAAATAAATAAATAACAGAGACAGACGGGGAGAACAATCTACATTATACGTGTGATCCGTGCAGCCCCTACCTACAGCGTTCTAAACCCAATCCCCACCAGGCAAGAAAGCAATACAACCAGGAACCCGCCTAACCCTGTCCCGATCTCGGGTGCCCCCACGAACCCAGCCCTCGATGAATGCCACCCCTCTCCACAGCAGAGAAGCAAAATGGGCGCAAGGAAGGAAGAGGAGATTCGTAAATACAAAATGGACGGTGCCAAATACTCAACAGTGCAGTAAGAACAGCCAAAAGTGTCCCCACGTTGTTACGATAGCACCAGGACATCAGAGGAAAAAACGGAGGCTTCAACTGTCAATAGCGAAGGCGAATACAAAGAATCAGTCCCCGAGTGTGGAGACAATGTAGCACTGGCAGAGTCGGTAAGCGGTATTCCACAGACACCAGTCCAGTCATCATGGGTATCTCCAACACTGAAATCGCTCGGCAACATAGTAGCAGTCTCAGGCACCAGCAGGGAATAGTACAACTGTTGCTGGGAGCAGTCTCTTCGCATCAGCTCCAGATCCAAGGCTACGTCGTCAAGCTTCTTGCTCAGCCTGTGGGAGTTGTGAAGCAGCGCCGATCTCAGCTCGCCAAGGGCAGACAGGAGATCGCCATAGGACAGGGTAGGCTGCGGTTCTTCTGCGGCTGGGACCGATGCGGGTGTAATCAGTGCAGACCCCGGCCCGGCCACGGTGCCGCTGGCCTGGGGCGAGGGTGGGCAGTCCTCAACATATCGCGGATCAGCGGGAACATCCAAAGCTCCTCCAAGCCGGTCGCCAGAACGTGGGGGGGTGCAACAGGAGGCAGCAGTCGCCCCGTCTGCCATTGCGACCAGTAGTAGCCCAGCGTCGTCAGCAAGGGGCCCCCGCCGGCACGAACAGGCAATCAGGGCAGGCGGGCGGTCCACCGAGTCAGGGGACATCCCGCAATGGAGTCTAGGCAGCCCTCACCCAGTCCGCAACAAAGGAGCCGGTCGTGTAGTATAGTCCGCCTTATTAGCCAGCGTAGTCTCAGCGTCCAGCAGTTCAGAACGGCAATGTGACGCGGGCCACGATGGAGAAGAAGCAGCTCCGCACAGACTGTGGGAGTCCTGCAGGCAGGCCGGCCGTCTCCGCTCCGTCTAAGTCCGGCGTCCGGAAGCGATGCATACCGGAGTCATGGCGTGGGGCCGGGCCACGTTCTATCTCTGCAGTCCGACCGGGCTGAGGCGTCGGAGGAACATGGGTGTAGTCAGCGCACAGTCCCCAGTCAAACAGCCGGTAAAAGGAACAGGATGGCAGGCAGGATTAGAACAAAGGGCTCAAGGGCTGGCGGAGCCGGGAGCTCACACGTCTGCTCCGGTCGCCATCTTGGCTCCTCCCTCAAAAGTAGACATTTTTAAAACCAAATGTGAACTTGCAGATTTCTGTCAAACCCTGAAACTCAAAGCCTTTTTCAAAGATCAGCCATCACCTACACCTGAGGGAGACACAACTTTGAGGAACAAGTCAACTTTTTGTCCCCTCAATTCCCAAGTACCTATTGAAATTTGTACTTTCGAACAAGCAATAATGAACGAAGTTAATCAACTAAATCAACAACCACATAAGCCATTTCAGAACATCACAAAAGCAGAGCAACAGGCATTGACAGATCTAAATAATGACGGTGAAATCGTCATCAAGCCGGCTGGCAAGGGCAGAGGTATTGTCCTACTGACTGCGGATGGCTATGACAAGCAATGTATGGACACGAAATTCTATAAGGTACTTACAACAGACCCAACTGCACGACTACAGAGAACTATCTCAATGATGGTTGAAGAAGCAGAGACCCACAATTGGGTATCCAAAAAAGAGGCTGACTATTTGGAGACAAAATCCCCAAGGACTCCCTATTTCTACTCTCTCCCTAAAACCCATAAAGGGAAGATACCACCACCAGGAAAACCTATAGTCTCTGGGATTGATTCAGTCTTAGAACCCCTCTCGCAATTTGCGGATCAGTACTTGAGACCTTTGGTCCAAAAGACTCCAACATATTTAAAAGATCCACGAGACCTCCTAAACAAGCTCAAAGACTTTGAATACTCACAAGACTCAATGCTATTAGTAGGTCTCGACGCAGAGAGTCTTTATACAAGCCTGCCACAGCAAAAAACTCTAGAGACTCTGGAAACGATACTATTCAATACAGATTGGCCACACAAAACTCCTAGACACTTCGTCTTAGAATGATGCAGGCTAGCTTTAAAGGAGAATTATTTCCAATATAAAGATACGATCTACCTACAAAGCCATGGAACATCTATGGGCAGTACATTTGCCCCCAGTGTGGCAGGGCTCTATGTCAGCACTTTTGAGAGCACCCCTATTCAGAACGAGAACAATCCCTTCCAAAGTCGAATCCTTTTTTGGAAAAGGTATATCGACGATATTCTATTAATATGGAATGGAGACACAGCCAGCCTGAAAGAATTCCACTCCTGGATAAACTCACGAGACAAATGTCTTAAATTCACATACACTGCAAACAATACCAGCCTGGACTTCCTGGACATTACAATCTATGCAGAAAGTAACATTTTACACACTCACACTTTTTTTAAACCAACTGCCAAGAACAGTTTACTTTCCTTCAACAGCTTCCATCCTCGCCCCTTAAGGGAGAATCTCCCTTACAGTCAGTTCCTTGGATTAAGGAGAAACTGCAGCAAAACCTCGGATTATAAAAAACAGGCCAACGGCCTATGTGAAAAATTGACAATCCGTCAATACCCTAAGGAAGTCATCAATAAGTGTAAGAAGCGAGCTTGGAATCAACCCAGAGAAGCCCTTCTGGAAATAACACCTAAACCACCAGATGACAGGATCACGTGTGTCACGACCTACAGCCCAGTGACCAACAACATCAAGAAGATCATAAATCATAAAAGGATCCTTACATCCAATTCCCTCAACTGGCCAAAACCGAGATTTGCCAATAAAAGGAGCCGGAACCTGAAGGACTTACTAGTCCACACTAGACCACCCCCCAAAAAACTGAAAGATCGACTTGGTCTGTGGGACAGCTACCTGTAACAGGCCATTATCCGTGCGGGGCTTGTTCAGTCTGCAATCTGACAAAGCCAACAAAAGAACTTCAACTTCTACCTGACCTCAAGTGGAGAATGAGACGACATACCAACTGCAACACGAGTCACGTAATTTATATGATTACCTGTCCGTGCCAAATGCGGTACATCGGCATGACGTGCCGAAAAGCCAAACAAAGACTCTGTGAGCTTCGTAGTAACATCAACTGCAAAAAGATGACCACAAAAATGTCAACCCACTACCTCGAATCAGGACATTCCACCACTGATTTACAATGGGTAATTCGAGAGACTCTTGATGTAATAGACAGGAATGCGGCGAAGATTCTTTTTGAAAAAGAGCAGCGCTGGATACACCGTCTTAATACTGATACTACAGGCTTGAACAACGGCATTCCTTGGCTGAGTTTAAATAAATATTAGAGACAGAATAGTGTTCATGGTAGCATAGACAACCAGCACCCCAGCTGATCTGATACAAATGTATTCGTGCCCACCCCTTGCAATATGACATCCAGTGCAATTTGCTATCATAAATTGAATATCGTCTCCAAAATAAACTTTCCACTCTATGCAGATAGGTGAATCATAGAACTAATATACCGAGGCCTCATCATTACAGATCAATGTGTATTGACCCACTCACTCTAATTAAACAATAGAGGTAACAGAGTGTTCATGGCAGCGTAACAACTAGCACCCAAGCTGTTCTGATATAAATAAATTCGTGCCCACCCCTTGTAATACGATATCCAGTACTATTTAGTACCACGAACCGAATATTGTCTCTAAAATAAATTTTTCGATCCAAATACTGTATATAGGAGAATTACAGTATTAATATATCGAGGCGTCATATCTATCAGCCTCATGAATGCACATTAATGTGTATCTCTCTATTCACTTATTCTTATCAAATTTCACTTTCCTCCTTGAGTATAACACAAGTAACTCTTCACTTTCCATCGACAATGTACAAGTCTCTCAGGAAACAAACCTGTGTGCATATCCGGGTTGAGAGAGGCAGAGACAGCACAAGCTGCGCTGTAGGAGAACAGTCCCAGGTAGCGACTCGAGGTTCCCGTTTTCCCCGCGACTGACCCGCAAGTATTTAAAAACACCCCCTTGATTGTTGCTATTATTGTTCCCCACTGTGAGGCATTCCCTACATTGCCGCCAACCCGATGAAGTGTCATTTGTCACTTCAATAGGTATGTTGCTCCAATAAAACCGCCGCCTCCGTCGTTCCCACCGAAGTACATTGGCTCCTACTACCGAGCGTATATCATAGAAAACGACTGCATTACCCACCAACTAAAGAACAAAAACGGCATGTTATTCCCACTATTTTAGGAATAAATCGGCATGATACTCTTACTAAGGGGTGCACCTAGCATAAAAGAAAAAACTGCACCTTTGAGGATTATATTAAGATAAGTGATATTAAAGGATATATTTACACGGTATCTACAGAACCCACCGGAACGATAGTGGTATCGATATCATTAAATAACTAGCACTGGCACGCACACATTTTGAAGTTTCTCGCTCACAGCATGTAACAACACCAACGTGCATGAGAATGAGAGAGTTGACACCCCACATGAGTACGAATCTGGATAAAGCATTGCCATTTTTTAGGTGTTTTACAAAATCGGAAGTGATTTTGATAACTGTACCATGAGTACTTATATGTGTGTCTTCCCCTACCCCCTCCCCTATGTTCTGTACGTAATTGTTTTTCCTTGCAGGTACAATGTGACCTTCCTCCAATGAAGAAACAGGTCAATAACCTATTCTTTTTTCACTTTATTCACTACCCCACACTGGTCCTGAAGAAAGCCCACTGACCTACATATGAGAAAAGGGCTGAAACATGTCGACCGCATTTTAATTTCACTAAAATAGTGCGCTTGAATTCCTAATCATTCTATAGCTGCACACTAAAAACCCATTCATTGAGCCTACTCGAAGCTAGACTAATTAAAGTTTCAGTCTAGCTGTTTGTGTATTTTAAAGAACCCTTCCTGAGCACTTATCACTCACCATTCACAATCACTACTGTTTTTAACCAAGGGTAAATACCTCCTGGCGGAGGGTGCAAAAAATACTCACCCAAGGATTATGCACACACGTGTCAATGAAAGCGGGGAGACAACATATAACGCTACGAGAACCTAAATTACACGTGCATGAGGGTCTTTTATTTGGGAGACACCCCACACCAACCTGCATACCCTGGTTATGCAGGACAAGTGATCCTTTCCCTCTAGATTTATTAACTATATCTATTCTCATCAGGTCATCAAGGTGTTGCTGTAACATCATCTTATTATCCTTCACTTCTCTCGGGATGGGTCTTCTCACACAGATTGTAGCACAAAGACTACAAATGGAGGGACCACACTGGATGCATAGGCAACACGAGAAAAGGATAGCTAACGCCATACCAAGGAACATCAGAACCTTCCATCCCCATTTGGACAGCAATTCCCAAAACCATTCCATCAACGACCAGTTACCTTCGTCTACATGTATAGATTCAGCAGACTTATGCAACTTCTGGATGGCTTGGTACACTGTCGGGGCATAAACTGGTATGAAAACGCAGCAACTAGATCCGATCAATTTACATACCCCACCTCTATCTGCAAGTATAATATCTAACACAAAGCGATTCTGTAATGTCATAAGGCGATCCGCTTGAAGCTCAGCTGTAATATTGCTAAGGGCACCTGCAGTCTCATTTATAGTGGCCTCAACCACTCTCGTGACCTGGCGAATATTCCTACTATTAGCCATAGGTCCCCAAAAGAGTAGAAAACCCTTAAAGAAGTCTCCAACTTCTTGTGCGACAGTATCTTTCGCATCGATAACACCTCTACCATATTATGGTAGTTAAAAGCAGCTGTATACGTAGGGCGAAGCAAGAATGCTACATAACATGTGCCTGAAAAATCAGATGGCAACCATGTATATGCTCTATCATAACAAACAAAATACGTGCCTTTAGCTGGCACGAACGGAGGAGATTTCTGGGACGTATAAACGTATGTGTGAACACACACACTCTTACTAAGCTGAGCTCTCGGATTCTGTCCATTACCTTGCAGACAAAGATGACCTCTCTGGGGTGCAATCCAAATAGGAGGAGACCTTCGCTGTCTTTCTTTCTCCGTCAAGCTAACACTTTATGTCGTATTATTCCAACCGACATATGCTCGTACCTCATCTTTAGGGATAGCTTTATACGCATCGATATCTCTAATCATATCAACTATTCCCCGTATCAAGGCATTATTACTCGCATTGTCTTTTACAGAACGTACAGAAGAGGCTTCATTCGCATAGATAAACATTGATTGGAGTGCCCAAACTGACCCATTAGGCGAAAAAGGCAAAACCAAATATGGCATTCCCTTATCTGTAGTATGTGGCATAAGACCACACACCCAACAATTCGTGGTCTTTATGACTAGCTGATGCTGATGCAACATCTGTATAAACGAATTGTTCACAAATTCTGATCTTCGTGTCTGTTCATGTTCAGGTAACGTATGAAACTCATGTGGAGAAGCAGTAGAAAAAGAAAGAGTAGGTTGGGAGGTAGATGTAAGCGGCAATTGTGTGACATAGAAAATCCAACCCGCACAAGCTAATGTAATATTCACAAGCATAAGGAAACACATTATTAAAAAACATTTGCTACGAATCAATATACATATTCTCACTTTAGGATCAACTTTTCTAACACTCCTATCAGACTCAAAAGACTCCATCCTCTAACGTGCTGCTCACGGCTATTACCTTTTTCACTTAAGTGTGCGTCAAGATCGTGCTCACGACCATGAACCACAGACCTTTCGTCAATTCGCGGCTCACCCCTTAAGAACTTCCTACCGTGACCCTGCAGCTGAGTCCGGATGGTGACTCGAAAAAGGAAAAAGCAAAAAAGTCTCTTGATCTAACAAGGTGTAATTCATTATATAAAAAAAATCTTTTTTATTTGTCCATAACAACAGGCTTTCTTGGCTTTAAATCGTAGCGTTCTTTATCAGGTACAGTTGGATCCTTAAATAAAAGTTCCGGATTGGTGGTGTCAATCTTTAGATGAGGAGGCACAGCAGCTTGCAGAACATCATCATCCTCGCGTTCTGACCGTGTCCATGTCAAATGAGCATCACTAAAAGGCACGAATGTGGGGACTCGCTCACAATCTGTATCAGCTATACCATCCCTCACCCACTGATCATACGGTAAAGGCAAAGGAACTTTTTTACAGTGGGTGGCATGCACACAGTTCTTTTTGCTGACTACTCTAACAGCGGTTCTAGTAACCAAAAGGACTAAGTAGGGACCAGTCCATCTAGGTTCCAAATTCTTGGTACGCTGGAAGTTCTTGACCAAAACTTAGTGACCAGGTAGGATTGAATGTCCTGGATCTGTAGTAGCTGTCGGCAAACTGTCACAGACCTGTTGGTGGAGAACACGTAATTTAGCAGTCAAGTCATGTAAGTAATCCGCCAACATAGGGTACTCAATACTGCTGTACTCTTTAGGACGAGGCACACACCAAACATTCGCTGGATGACCAAAAACTACTTCGTATGGGCTAAGTCCCACACGAGAATGCACTGTCGTCCTTGTTGACAAAAGAGCCAACGGCAAGGCATCCGGCCATGTAAGACCAGTGCTCGCTTGTACCTTAGCTATTTTCAGCTTCAAGGTACCATTGTAACATTCAACAAGTCCAGCAGACTGGGGGTGATTCGCTGCATGGAACTTCCGCCTTATTCCCAAACCAGAACACACTTTCTTCATGATTTGACCCACAAATTCACTCCCATTGTCTGACCATACAATTCTCGGCAAACCATACCTAGGGAAGTATTCTCTCAGCAAAACCTTGGCTGTAGACAAGGCAGTATTATCCTTTAGGGGGTAGGCCTCTATCCATCTGGAAAAGGCACAAACAACCACAAGGATATACTTCAAGTTATTGCGTCTCTCCATATGAATATAATCTAGCTGCATCACCTCAAACGGATACGTCGGACGAGCAAAATGACCAGCTGGAGTTGGAGTTCTCTTACCAGGATTATACTTCAGACAAATCATACAATGTTTCACCAAGTTCTCTGCACATTTCGGAATTCCAGCATTCTGCCAAACTGGAGCCAACAACTTGCATATTCTCTTTGAACTGATGTGAGCCATTCCATGAGCCATCGTAACCACTGGGAGCACATATGCGTCTGGCAACAACCATCGCTGGTGTTCTGACAACTCAACCCAACAACCTGTAGGATCCAACATACCCGTAGTCTCTCTCCACACACTCACTTCTTTCTCAGTCGCCTCAGCCTGAATCATTTTCACACTTTCTATTGTGTCTTCACACATTCCACCAGCCATAACCCAATTAGCTGAGCCTGCAACAAACATACGGCTCATCATGTCTTTCGCCGTTTCCGTCGCAACTTCATCCGCAAACGCATTTCCTCGACCAACATCGTCCAATACTTTCTTATGCGCACTACACTTCACAATTGCAATCTGCTTTGGGAGAGTGAGAGATTCCAAAAGTTCATTCACCAACTGTCCATGCTGAATTTTCGTTCCATGGGAAGTAAGGAACCCACGCTCTCTCCACAAACGCCCAAAACTATGGGCAACACCAAACGCATACTGGCTATCGGTGTAAACATTCACTCGCTTTCCTTCTGACAACACGCACGCTCTAGTCAGTGCAATCAACTCTGCTGCTTGCGCAGAACTCTGTGGTATGCGTGCTGTCTCAACTATTGTATGTAAGGTTGTGATTGCATACGCTGCAGTCGTCTCACCATTCGGAAGCTTAAAACACGAACCATCTACCCACAGCGTACCATCAACATCCGTAAGGGGAGTATTCCTTAGGTCAACTCTAGCTTTCGTTTCTTCCTCTGTACGAAGAAAACAATCATGCTGTTCCTGAGGATCCGTCTCTGTAGAGATCGGTAACAACGTAGCTGGATTCCACACATTACATCTTTTCATGTGCACATGACTAGCCAACAATGTCAACTCGTAACCTGACAGACTTGCACTAATAAGGTGCTGTGTCTTAGTCCTGTTTAATAAGGTATCCACTGCATGTGGGACCATCACAATCAAAGTATTATCCAATACCAAACCAGCAGACTGTCGGATAGAAACAGCTGCTGCAGCTGTAGCTCTCAGGCAACTCGGCAACGCCTTAGCAACTGGGTCTGACGTTGCTGAAAAATACGCACATGGACGCTGCTTGTCCCCAAATGGTTGTGTCAACACTGACAACGCACAACCTTCTCTCTCGTGCACGTACAACGTGAAAGGCTTACTATAGTCTGGAGTACCCAACACAGGAGCCGAACACAATGCATCGCGTAGTTCAGAAAAACTTTTCTGACATTCGTCAGACCAAGGAAGAGGATGCGGAGTATCTTTCAGAGTCAATGCTAACAGAGGTTTCGCCAACAGTGAAAAATTGGGAATCCACTGTCTACAATACGATGTAATACCTAAAAAGGCACACACTTCTCTCTGTGTGGATGGCACACTCATTTGCGCAATTGCTTGAATTTGTTCTGGGGTCAATCTCCTTCCCTCCTTCGACAAGAGATGACCTAAGTAGGTCACTTCTTGGCGACAATATTGCAACTTTGAAGGTGACACTTTATGATGAAGGTCAGACAAATACCGCAACAAAGAAAGAGTAGCCTCTTTACAAATCTTTTCATTATCAGCAGTAATCAACAAATTATCGACGTACTGAATAAGAGTAGCACCAACAGGTAACACAAAACCGTCAAGCTGAGTTTTGAACGCTTGACTATAGATGGAGGGACTTTCACAATAACCTTGAGGAGCTCTCTTAAATCGGAAGCTTCGGCCTCCTAATGAGAAGCCAAAAATGTCCCTGCTCTCCTCAGCAATAGGAATACAAATCGATGACAGAAAACCAAGCTGCCGAAGCAGGAATCAAAGTCAACAAAGCAGTGATATCAGGTACCACAGGAAACTGTGGCACGACAATCTTGTTGACCTCTCGAAGGTCGATCACAGACCGGTACACAGGTGGCTGAGAAGCATCAGTACGTTTAAGGACAGGCAAAACAGGACTGTTACACACATTACATCTCGTTTCCTCCACTACACCCTTCTCAACCAGATCATAGACAATCGCTAAAAGAGCTCTCTCGCCATCGCTCGAAATCTTGTATTGTGGAATACGAGGCAGCCTAGCATTCGATTTAAGGGTAACAACATACGGAGGAATCTGCAAAAGACCAACATCATTTGGACCTGTGGCCCAAAGTGTATCAGGAAGCGAACGCAATTCCAGTGGCAAACAATCCTTAGACAAATACATTGGAGAAATCACTTTCTTACCAAGGGTAAGTTGTACTCCTGAAGGAGAACAATGCAAGGTCGCATACAATCTTTTCAGCAAGTCCAAACACAACAGATTCTCACCACAACCAGTCGTTAGAATAAGTAGAGCTTCCAATTCACAAGGGTCAATGGAAAGGGACAAAGGACTAGAAACCGGATTACAAACTGGGGCACCTGAAAATCCTACTGAAACATTGGTCAAGCCAGACAAAGGTGCGCCAGGAAGTTTAGAGTGGATAATAGAACTCTTTGTCGCACCAGTATCCAAAAGAAAAGGTTCTACAACACCTGATGTAATCACTTCAATATAAGGTCCACTCTGATCTACTGGAACTGACACTACTCCCTCACTTTGTCCTTGGCTGTCCTAGTTATCATTATAGCCAGAACTCTCACCTTCGACATACTAATCCTCAACATAATACTGGGCAGACTGACCACTCGGAATGTCGCGTTCTAATCTAGGACCCTGATCGATACTGTGACCTTATGCCCCTATACGGCTATAAATCCACTTATTCCTTATATTGGCATAACCGATCAAATGCAATCTTCAGAAACTCGTCTCTGGCCTCACACGAACAGAGCCACATGTCAGAATCGCTTCCTCTGCAACTTCCTTTGCAGCTAATTAGTGCAATGACATAGCAGAAGTTACTATCTAAGATTCCTAGATTAACACTACGAGTTCTTCAACAAAATAAAAACTCAGCAACCTGGGAAAGCCTCGCTTGCTGTGTTTTGATTAGTAATAGAACTCTAATGAGCACTGATAGACGATCACTTCCTAGTGACATCTTTATTGACGTCTTATGTCCAAAAACTTACGTCAAACAAGGCACCTTTCAGGTATAAATATTACCAACGTTGCCTTAAGCAAACGCTGAAGTTGCTGCTGTTATGCTGAAGCTATCGCTGTCAAGCTAATGCTGACACTATCGCTACTGCTATCGCTGCTAACGAGCGAACGATGGTGTGATGAACTTAGGAGCTGAACAGCTGTCCCCTGCAAGAGCCCAGCAGATGCAAGCTGCCCGCGGACGCTGCCCCTCCTCCTCCTCCTCGACGCGCTGAGAGAGACGCTGTCTTTTCTCCTGCAGAGAAATCCAGCTCCGGCGTTTCCAGACAACGTTTGCGAGTGACTGGGATATCGAGTTCCCTGAAGGAGATACCAGACCTCCATCATTCTATTCCAGAGGTATGGTGTTGACTAAACCCTTAAAGAGAATTCTTGAAGCAAACCTTGGCAAAACCAACTTAACGTAACGCTACTTACTTACTCCCCTCCCAAGTATTAGGCTTAGGTCAGGTACACTGGGGTAGGCGTAGTTAGAAGCACCAGTCGAGTATTTTAGCCTAATGTATATATGAATGTATATATGTTTTATTCATTTTAAACCATTGTATGGCTAAGAAACCATATCAATGCTTTTACAGTATTATTTCACAATACTCATCTTACTGTACGTACTTTTTATAATAACAAGTCTTGCAATTGTGGCAATTCATTTCTCTTGTACGAGAAGAAAGACTGTTCAATAAATGTTACCTTTTATTGAAAACGCCCGTCTCTCTATTCTCTACATATTGTGAAAGTAATCTGCACAACCACTGACTGAGTAAAATAACTGTCTATTGTTCACACGACTCTAGAGATTGACTCTTATCTGAGGAGCAAAGTTGTCATGTTGCACGGTTGTTGGAAAACTGAATCCCTTCTTGGCAGTGCCAGGGAAGCTGATCACTTCCTATTCAGTCAAGAAAGTTTCCAGTGACCTCTGAGCTAGTTGGTAACAAACCCAATTAAGTTTAGCATAGTCAGTGGAGGCCTGGAAGATCCGCACTTCTACGTCGATACTACTGTTTATGTTATTCCAATGCGCAGGGCCTATTGGGAAAATAGGAACTACACTACAGGAACATTCTGTCTGTCAAAATATTTCACAGAATTCTGTAGGGAAGAGGAACGCTCATTTTGGGGGATCACACCATGTCCCCTACCCCTAGAAGCTTGCTGAAAACTACCACGACCTCTCTGACTAGGTACATCATTCGCACGCTGTAACAAAGCCGGGCAACTATTCTTGTAATGACCTTCCTCTATGCAATAAGCACACTGATTAGGGCCAGGAAAGAATCGCGGAGCATAGGGCTCAGGCTTCTGTAACAATCTCTGAAATTGTGGAGGTTGCTGAAACTGAGGCTGATTCTGACGAGGCGGATAAGCTTGCTGCATAAGAACTTTCGTCTTTAACTCCTTAGTTTTCTTCTCTACTTTATCCTTCTCATCTTCATCCCTATTCTCGTAATATTGTGCAGTAGCCAATATCTGGGCCGACGAAGAGACAACCCATGAACTCTCAGAGTCCTTTAACTTATTAGAAAGTTCGGGAAGCAAATTAAAGACAACTTTATCCACAGACAACCTTTGACCACCTTCCGTACTCATATCCTGACCTTATGATTAATAAACGTCTCTTCAAACCTAGTGAAGGAATCAGATACACTCTCGTCTTTCTTCTGCTTACATGCTGCTAACTTATCCCAATTCACTCGTAAAGCGGGCATCATCGTTTTCATCAAATTAATAATTCTACCTGGTAATTCTGAAACTAAAGGTTCAGGTTTAGCACCTCCCTCCTGTCTACCATCTGCAGCAACAATATTCGCCCAGGTATCACCTAATTCAGCAACACGATTCTCATGACGAATCTTCGCCCACAAAGGTTGAGGGACTACATTACCCATCAACATATCGATGTCAGCTAAATTCATAATACACGCTTCAACTGTCTGGGACTACTCCTTGTAATAACCAGCAGGATTCTTACAAGGGTCAGGTAAAGTCTGCTTAAGAGCCAAGACCTCTGCTCTCTTCCAAGGGACATGTACCATACTCGCTGAAAATGAGCCGGAGCGGCAACGATACCCTGATTTACGTTAGCCTGAACTGCTTCTTTCCATACAGGAGGAACTTCTCTCATAGGGTACTGTTTCACTTTCCTCCTAACAGAGGAATCAGGTTCATACAATGTCTGAGGCGAAAGCCTAGATCTGAAAGCAAGTATCGTCTCTACGGCATCTCTAACATCAGATTCCACTATCATCCCTTTAGCAAACTCTGATTGAACATCAAGCACATCCTGCGGAATCGGACCCAACTCATTATCTTCCCATTCCTGATGCAGAAAAGTACACATGTGTGCAAAAATTAGGGGGTACCCCCGACTAAAGTTCCTAATTCGGGATAAATCAAACAATTGAAAATACAGTAAATTAGGAACAGGTTGAGATATGGACTGAGACTGACATCGGACAAAAGTGAATGTATCTAAACCAAGGTTTTGGTACAAAAATGTGTATTCTTTATTAGATCATATTTAGTTTTTAAAAGAGCAATAATATTTGGCTACTTTAAATATATATATGTGACAAACTTTCTACATATATAACATACTGTAGATTCCAATTCATGGGTATTTGTAGTGCATTACAATAGTTATCTAAAACATGGCTATAGGTTACAGTTTACTACGCGCGTTTCAGCTGTGAGCCTTCATCAGGAAGCCATGAGTATTTCCAGAGAACCTATATAGAGAAATATATATACAAAAATACAAAAATACATATCAGTGTCAGTTTATACATATCACAATGTCAGTCTATTATCCTATACAGAAACTTTCAAAATGAGACCTTAACAGTGTCTATCTATGTACAATATTTACAAATGTTTTATCAACACAGGTGGGGCACAGAGCTACCTCACTATCCTTATTTACATGTGTACAAATCTACAACTATACATACATACAGAGAATACTATCATACAAGAGTACAAAAATACAGTTCCTGCAACTTTGTAAGCATCCTGGCTGACCAATTTAAAAAGGGGAGTGGTACTGGTACTACAATCTAAGAGTGCACTTAAGGGGAACTGGAGGGGAGGGGGGTAGGAGGTTTTGGTTAGTGCGGGCGGGTGGAAAAAGGGGGGGAGAGGGAGAGGGAGGAAAGGGAGAGAGAGGGAGGGCAGGAAAGGTAGGTGGATTGTGGGGTGGAAAGCGGGAGAAAGTAGTCATGATAATAGGAAGACAAAGGTACCTGAAAATAGATGGATGTTACCAAGGGCGGCCTAAAAGGGATGTATTGGTATGAGGCAATAAAGTCTGCAAAAGGGGAAATTGAATTGGATATCAGTAAAGCAAAATGATAATTTAACATTTAAGGAGCTCAAATATGATGAAGGTATAGAAAGTTTTGAATACCTTATGTGAGGAGATTTGAACCTGCCTGGGCCATTCATATAGGTGTGGTTTTGGCTGGTACTAAAATTAAAAATAGAAGAAGGTTTGGTATCTCAAAAATGGCCGAGTAGAATGATCACTAGCGAATAAGGCCCTTGTAGAAAATGGGTACCTGCGCACTGACTGTGTCACGTTGTCCAATGTTGGAGTCGGGTAAGATGGTAAGGCTGGATGAACAGTCTACCAGAGTGGATAGCGGTGAAACTTCTATGGCTGTTTGTATCTGTGGACAGAGGGGTTGTATATACAGAATGTTGATGTTTTGAATGGGTATCTCCCTTAGAACACATACCTAGATTTGCGGATAAACTATAGGTTATGGATGGTAGAGAAAAACACCTATAATAGTACCTGGTAGGGCAGTCTTGTACACATTACATCAAAAACATACCTTTGCTTCGGTGGTTCCCACTGAAAGAAAACATCCATAACTGCTGGCAAATCATACCTCGGAGCATTTAAAATCCACCTACGAGCCAACAAATCCAACACTGTCCGTTCCTCAGAACTAGGAAGCTGACTACGACTCTGCTTACGTTCCGAAACAGGGGTCATATCCAGTGACCCAAACAATGGTGACAACAGATTAACAATAGTCTCGGTCTTTCGTTTTCAAGCAGAAGGAGGAGAAGTAGACATAAGAACAGGAGAATAAGTATTCTGGGGCAAAGAAGGTGTAGGGACAAGAACAGTAGAAGTCAAAGATGCAGAAGCAGAAGGCAAAGGAGTTTGAGGCAAAGCTGGTAGCAAAGCTGGCAACCCTAGAATGGGTTGCGCAGGAGGAGGCAAAACATCTGTGGAGCACCGGTTGGCTGAACAACAGCAGGAGGTTGAACAACAAAGGGTGGAACAACCGGGGGTAATGGAGGCGCAGTAGCACCCTGCACATAGGGAGGTGGCAATCTCAGTAAATGAGAGATCAAAGGATCTTTTTCAGGGTCTTCATTCACTTTTGGAAGGGAAGGCGGTAAGGCCGGATAACATTTATCGATAGCCATGCAAGGCTGTCTATCTAAGACTTCACACACACGTTCTTCTCCATCTTCCTTAAACTGCCTAGCAGCTTGTAATACTGACATATTCTTATCTTTCCTATCTCCTTTTGCTTGTTTAATTTCTCTCTGTTTGGCTTCCTTTCGCCAAAGGTGGAAAGAGTCAAACATTGCCGGCCGGGCTTTGTTCCTAAATAGCGCAACTTCTAGGTTATCTAAAACCTCTGATTCGAAACTACCATGTTGGGGCCATCGTAAGACACCATCTTTCCTAGTATAGCGGATCCATACCTCATTATAGGTGATAGGACCCACTCCGTGTTTTGAATAGAGCTCAGAAGTTGGAGTTCCAACCGGAGGTATCGGACACGAGTCCTCCAATCGGGAATCCTTGTTGCAACCACAACTAAACCATTTCCTAATTTTGCTAAGACCAGGCATCTTTATAGCTCACTAATCTAGCTTCAAACTTCAAGGGGTTATCAACTATCGATACTCTCGCAAATATACGAGCCCCTCGGCTTTGATTACTGCAGTAGCCGAATCAAACCAAACCAAGAACCAAACCAAGAACCAAACAAAGAACAAAACCAAGAACCAAACCAAGAACCAAACCAAGAACAAAACTAAGTCGTGGGAGCGACCCACTTATACTTAACCAAAATATCTGTCACGCCACCAGAAGACCGTCTATCGTCTCGCTCTACAAAGCATCTATCGAGGGTCCAAGACAGGGCGACAGTCAGGGCAGCAGTCCTTCGTAGCCGTCGAAAAGCGGGAAGCCTCGCAGAAAATACCTTTGGTCCACGTCGACATGCAGGGGTCGATGAAGTGGTTGGCCTTCCTCCAGAATTTTCTCACGTGGCTCCTCACGATCCTCGGGCTTGGACCGGTACCGCTGAAGTCGCCCCACTTGGGCGCCAACTGAAGAACCAGGTTTTCTTAGAACCCAGCGACGACAGGGACACGCCCAAAGTCTTCGGGTTCTCCTGTCTTGGCAAACAGAGACACGGAATACTTCTAGGTTGCATCAGAGATCAAATTTATTAGCTGCAGCTAGTAGCAGTAATCCCAGCAATACAACACGGTGTACAACTCAAGAAACTGCTCAATTTTGTAGAGCAAGACATCAGTATTTATACACAATATTCACATTTATAATGGACACACACTGCAGCAAATTCTGACCAATAGAAACACATTTCCATACATTATCACATTCCAAAAGGCTCACTTTACATTGTACCAACCCCACAAGTTAATTATTAAGATGTCCCGAATTCAATCTCCACAAGCCGGACAAACCCATAATTGAAAGCAAAATGCATATAATAAAGAACCATAGAAAGGAAACAATGACAGATAACGAGCAAGATAAGGCATATGTAGAAAAGCTAAAAGTTAACGATGTCCTGAACTTTGACTCGCAATCTCAGACAAGGATCAACTAAGGAAATTGGCCTCACAAATGGTCAGTTTCAGATAAAGAGGTCAGTTCCTTACAATGCACCTTAGAGTCAAGAATAGGTTTAGTTAATAAGTGCATGAACAACGAAGCCCATGCAACTTCGTTCATCTAGTTACCTCCATGGGCCTACGTGATGGCAACACCAAAATGGAGGCACGAACAAAATGGAACCCATATTCGAGACAAAGTCTCTGAATACGTAATGAACTCGCTAGTTAACATGACAAATTCACTCCATATCGGCCGTACTTGCTAAATACGTTACAACATCACCAAAATCGTGACGGAACCATAATATAACAGGACAAGGCAGATTTTACAGAACCTCAGACCAGTGGAGTTTGGTGGTGTGGCTGAAGGAGACTTGGGAGCTTGCGGAGAAGATGGGATCAAGCGTGTGTCCCACGGAGTGGGTGGGAGTCATGATGAGCTGTTTGAGTCCGAGGTAGGCGAGGGTGTTGAGCAGGGTAGTGGAGTTGGTGTCGCTGTTTTTCTCGAGGTGAAAGTTAAGGTCCCCGTGGAGGATGTAGTCCGTGGACGCAAGGGCGTGCGTGCTGACGAAGTCGGCGATGGAGTCGCTGAACTGTGGCCGGTGTCTGGGGGGCGTGTAGATCAGAGTTCCTCTGAAGTTGGTGTTGGGATCAGTGTGGATCTGGAAGTGCAGATGTTCGGCGGTGTTGAGGGTATCGTCGGAGTAGGTTGAGACCTTGAGGGTGAACTTGTGGATGAAGGCGATTCCACCTCCTACTCCGTTGGTGCGGTCTCTGCGGGTGATCTTGTAGCCATCCGGGATGGCTATGGCGATGTCTGGTGCCGAGAAGTTGTTCATCCAGGTCTATGTCAGGAAGGCGATGTCCGGGGAGGATATGTCAAGCAGGCCTAGAGTTCGCTGGCGTGTTTGCGTGCAGAGCGGGTGTTCATGAGTATGCATCTGAGGTGGTTGCGTCCTTTCCTGGTGGGTGGATTGGCAGGTCTGCTGCTGGTGAAGCTGCAGTTCCGGCAGGAGAAGGGTCCTTGGGTGCGCTTCGGGGAGGCCTGGAAGCAGGAGTGTGCTCATCCGGTGTTGAGTGCATGGAGGGTGCTGGCATCGTAGCGGAGTTGGGTGTCGTGGTGTTCGCGGGGGTCAGGGGTTCTGGCGCTAGGCACGGTCCAGGCGCGGATGGGCGCAGACAGGCTTGCTTTAGGTGCGTCTTCGGCACGGCTGCACAGCGGCCACCATAAGAAGGGGAGGTGGGAGAGAGGAGCAGCTGGGAGGAGGCGAGTGGACGAATGGGAGCGGGGCGGGCCACAGGGGACGCAGCGGCAGGAAAGCAGGACCGTTGAAGGAACAGGAGGCAAACAAATGGGCACAACAGGCAGGGGGAATGAAAGGAGGAGGAAAATACAGGCATAAAAATTAACAGTTACAGAGACAGGCAAACAAGAGTAAAACATGAGTCTACATGTTTCAGCCAGTCACTTCCACATGCTGGCTTTCGTCAGGACCAGAAAATGTGTAATCAGACTTGGGAAGTATCCGCCGTCTGAAATGTGTGAAGAGTGCGCACACACTAAGGTGTGTGGCTGAAAAGAAAACCTATTTGTTTCCTTTTCAATATTGGCATTTAGTCGGTTTTTAGGACTTAGGTATCTGAAAACAATGGCGACACAAGCAATAATCAAAAAGACACACATGAAACGTAAACACATATATGAAGCAAACCTGCACTCATGAGTGCATCACATTGCGTCCGACTTGATCTAACTCGATCATAATGAGGAGGACACATTTGTACACCCATGTGTGCATCACGTATTCAATGAAAACAGTGTATTGGACTAACAGGGACTAAATGGCCACATTACACAGAGTCTACCCCGTGCTTTAAACGAAGTGAAGTCGGTATGGCTGGTGGTTGTAATTCGACCAAAAAGTGAAGTAAATAAGAATAGAAGTTCTTACTTTAGTCGCTTATTATTAAAGCAACATGATCCCAAAAGGGGGGCAGTGCCTATAGTCACACACTGGAAAAAAAATACAGAAAAGTGAAACAATTGGAATCTTGCAATGGAGATCCAGCATTGTGCCACTTCCAGGTAGTTGCGACTGGGCGCTCTCTACTTATGTCATCAAGGTCCACTGCTCACCATCAATACCTGTTGAGGCCCTTGTGAGGGATCCCGAGGATGGTGTTGTTGTCTCGTTGCCCGGCATTCATGTCGGGTTTCTGAGAAGGTCCTTGCGGACCGAGTCATTGTGATGTTTTGGCGCGGGGTGTGTTATGAGGGAGTTTGCGTGTGGGCAGAGAGGAAAGACTAGCTATCAGGCACAATATCCCGCGACTATTTCATATTTATAAACAGGGGGATTTTCATATTTTTAACCGTTAAATATGAGCAGCCAAAATAAAGTGTATGTAAATAAATCAACAAAACCAAGAGAGAGAGATGAACTTATAGGAAGTTCCATGTGAGTTCTTTCAGAAGTTATTCTCCCGGGGGGAGCAGACTTGCAGTGTGCTTGAAATTCAGAGAGTTAATAAAGTTAATAACGTCTAGCGGAATGATGGCAGACGTAATAAATAGTTGATATTCAGACATTCAAATATTGAGGCCTGCTTTTTGTACTTGCTTAAAGGCAACAGGCTACACATTATTTTTATATATACTATAGCCGTCAGTTTTAGTTCAAGTTGTGTATGTCTAAAAACCATGACAGGGTTCATAACAAGTGTTTGTTGTAATTAATGTTACACACTGATCAGTATAGCAGACTGCCTGCTCGCCAATATACAGTTCCTTGATAGGGTTCATGATGATGGGGAGCTGTAATTGAATGTTACATGTTAGCCACTGTAGCAGGCTACCTGCTTGTTTTAATGCAGTTCTTAATGTTTGTCTGAATGGTACGAATTTTCAAACAAGCCCTGAATCATGTTTTCTGATAGAGGGTTATGGATTTAAACATATCCTCTAGGAGACCAGCTTCAGAGGTTTTCATAGTTACAGGCGTTATACACAGTTAAGAGAGTTCCATGGAATGTTGTGTTTCAATCCAGTCTTATGTGTTCAAAGACGGTAGATCCAGCGTTGTTCTTTGCTTAATAACAGATTCTCGGATGCAGTTGATGTGCTATTGATATGCTCAATAATCACCCCTTTCATGTCATTGGGTGTGGGTCTTGATTTCAAAAAGTGATCCATCATTCTTGTTGTGTTGAGTTTGCAACAAATGTTACTTCTGTGTTCTCCAATCCTTATCTTTATCTTCCTGCTTGTCATGCCGATGTATCTGAGACCGCATGGGCATTCGATCAAGTAAACTACATGTGTAGAATTACAGTTTGTATGTTTCCTTAGAAACCAGGTTTTTCCTGGTTCTAATTCCAGAGTTTTTGTGGTTGTTGTCTGGTGGCAGATGCTACAATTTCCACATGGAAAAGGCCTATCACACTGGGAAGGCCCCATGCATTTAGTACTAACGTGTCTTTAGGTTTTGTGTTGGTCCTGGGCCATGTTGAGATAAGCTTGTCTCTCAGACTGTTGCAACCAACCAGAAAGTGAAACCCTTGAAGAAGATCAATATAGTTTAACACGAACTGCAAGGTTTAACTGACACCTGAATAACATTATGTAGGCACTTCTCATTTAGTAATAATATAACATGACATGTCAAACAATGGCCAAGGTAATGCATTATTATGTCTGGTGCATGTGCAGAATTTCCAGAAGACCAAGGAGCAATGAATGGAAATAGAAATCCCATCAAAAGAAAGTTCAACTGTCCATTTCTGAATAGAAACTCATCAAGATGAAAGTTTGCAGATCTTGTGGCTCATTGAAGAATCTTGCTTCTTCATTGTCGATGATCCAGAAGCGTGAAGGATCCTCAAAAGAAAATGGGATAGAGAGAGCCTTGAGGTTTATCTTAAGGGCCATTAACCCTTTCCTTCTGGTGACGGTTTATTTTACATAGTCTTGTGGAATTCCTGTCTTAGCACCCTTCCCCATTATATGTTGCCTATTCTTAATTTGGTTCAGAATCTACTCAGAGTGCCTGTATCTTCAGGATCTAAATATCATTACCCTTGGTTGCTTCAATGTGTTCAAGAGTTCACCAGAGCTTTTCCAGATGGTGCCCTCTGGGGTCTGTAAATGCGTGTGTTAAAGATACCCACTCTGTTCCCCGTACTACAGGCTCCTGATTACTATTCACCTAGATAAGGTTGCAGCCCTGCATTGTCCAGTGGTTCCTGTCACCTTCACTGGTGGGATCATATGATTAGTATCCAGACATAAACTTCTATAGGTAAGTCACTGCGCTCATCTACAGCCCATCTTTGCCAAAGTTCCACTTTTCGCACTGACACCTTTCCTATATTAGTCCCCAGAAACGCTGTCCTAAAGAGACCCCGTATTGAGAGAGGGTCGAAACGTCGTCAACAATTACAAAGAGAGAGCAAGAAAGATACATCATATTGTTCATTGAACAAAGCTCCTCCTTGTTTTTTTTAATTTAAAAAAAAACCCCTGCTTACTTTACACTTAGTTTTCACCACGTTAGGTTAAGATCACTTCACTGGGGTTCACTTATCACCATGTTGTGCATGTATTGCAATAATTAAAATGCAGTTGTACTAAGAATCACAATTGTGGTACAAGTTGTACCTAAAGAATAAATCATATTTACTTCGGCTGAAGTGAATATTTATTTTGACATCTTTTTTGTCTTGGGCTTTTATGTATGGACTACAAATATTATTCATTGTGGCAATGTTGCCGTGACCGAATAGAGTTAGGTCCGATCTTAAATTGTTTATATGTTTTTTTGACTAACCCAGATGCAAGTACCTATAGCTTGGTAAATCAGCAATGTGGCTTGAAATGAGTTCCTTGTGAACATTGTTCTTTGCTTCTATGCAATACCCAGTTCACAAGGACATATGGGTTGCTCTTGTTTTTCTGAAATATGGATTTAGATGCGGGACATGGACATTTGGACTACATGAACGATGTGAGATTGTACGCATACATTTCCATTTCACAGTTTCCAGCTCTGTCAGATGTAGTTGGCCTGTTTCTTCACGTGTGCGGAGCCAGTTGTGTCCTCTGTTCTGCAGTGTCAGGATTGCGCATTGTACCACATTGTCGTCAATGTGAATGTGCTGTTATACTATGTGTGTGTGCTGCAGTGTGCCACAGGGTTCAAGGACATGATCCAGGGTCATTGTGGGTGTGCAGTGTGCTACACATCGTTGTGCATGTGTGCCATTGTGCCCATCTCCCCCCGTCACCCCAGTCCCTGGTTGTTACTCACATTGTTGATGTTGTGTCAGGTCCTCCCAAGCTGTGTCCAGACTCCCGACTCCTTGCACCGTCTCCAAACTGATGACTGAAGCCACCGTTTCATCCAGCTCCTCCTGTGGTGCCGTTGCTGCCTTCCTGATGGCGGTGGCTTTATGCCTGGCTTAGATTTTCACATCATGCCAGCATCTCTTGGCCTCCTTCATTGGCCTCCTCGACACTGCGACTGCATTCACAGTAGTCTAATTGTGGGTCAGTTGATGGTAGTGTTCTGTCACCTCCGTGACACTGATCTGGTTTTGTTGCGGGCTGTACCCGTCTTCCTCTCCCTCTTCTTCTTGGCCTTCCCCTACCCTGTTGCTCCTTGCTGGTGGTCTCTGTGAGTTGTGGGGTTCGTGTTGGCCACTGCACTCGGTCTGGTTGCATCCATGTTGCTGTGCACTTTGGATTGTTTTTGATGTGTTGTTTTTGTAGCTTTTATAGTGCATTTTCCCGCCAGACGCTTGGGATTTGCAGCCATGCCGCTGGATTTCGCTGCTTTTTGTATCGCGATTGGCCTCTACGCATGCTTTCTTGCGTTCATGTGTCGCACTTTTTGCGGCATCGCGTTGACTTTATCACAGTTATTTGATGCGTTGTCGGGGCCTATTGCATAGTGCCTCCATGTTGTGAATACTTAGTTAACACGGCGTCATTTTCCCGCAATAGACTGCGATGTTGAATGTTGCTTTAAGTTACTTCTCCGATGGTTATCACATGTTCTTGAGAATATGCCCCCTAGATGTCTCATTTGTTGACTACTGCATCTACATAATGATTTGATAATTCTTGAGTGACACCACAGATCATCTACCTTGGTGTCTGTCTAATTCGATACACCTCATTGTTGGCCCAGCAGTGCCCCAGGAGATAGGATCCTGTCGCTTTTGTGTTGACTCCATGTAGTGTTTCTTGGTGGCTTGAAACTCCTGGATTAACTCAGTGGGTAATAACTATCACCATGGGTCGGGACTCTGTCGCGGTTGTTATGACTGCATATTGTATTACACTGGTGCCACTATTAATAGTATAAAGCTCCAAGCTTGAGTGACCGCGCTCATAGCAGTTTCCAAATGACTACATAACAGCATGTGCAATCACTAGAATGACTTTCTACATTACAATTCAACATAAAACAATATATGTCAACGTTGCCCATGGTGAAAATCATCCCATATAAGTCAAAGCACACAACAAGTTTAACCTCCATATAAATGAAATTACACAATAAATGTGCATAGAATGCACACTGCAGTGCATCACATGGCATAAAACAGCATGCCAAACTGTAATATTTATGCTTGGCTAAATCCCTAGCTATGGACTCCCACAGAGTAGCGTGCTACCCATCCACAATGAGCTTCAGAGCCTCGACGGGGGTAATAAGGGCTATATAAATACCCATAGTGTACTATACGTTGTGTGTGCGTGAGCACGTGTACGTGCGCATTTTTGTGCGTCGGGTTTAGAAATAGCATGGATGATACCTTGCGTGCCCTTTCTCCTCACCTTAAACCAGTCGTCCTGTTATTATTGGCTGGCTAGTGGGCCTGGGGCAACTATTAGCCAAGCTTCGACTGCACTAAGCTTAAAGAAACAAACATCTGTCAAGAAGTAATGCCACAAAGTAGATCCCCCGAAGAAGTGATAACGGCATTATCTTCGGCAGAAATAAGGTATCTCAGTCAAAACTACAAAGTAAAAGTGGCCTTGTGTAACTTTCTGTTTTGTTTTCTTTCATTGTGCCTGTGCTTGGCAATGTCAGCAGCAGACTGTGAACTGCTCGCACCCACCCTCATGTCTTATTCCAGAGCTCCATGCAGATAAGGACTGGCGAATGCCTCTTAGTGTGTTTTACATCAAAGGCTGACGGGAGCTCTGACAGTCTGCATGTCCGTCTTGTAAATAAACCATTAATCACTCTGCCAGTCTCTAAAATAAACTGTTCCCCGGGGGCATGAACTTTCCCTGGGTCACTAATATAAAACACATCTTTGCTAATCCATGGGCCGGCAAAGGGCTGGACTGAAGGACGTAACTCTGGAGATGGGACTGCCGGGTGTCCTGGGCATTCGTAGTTAACTTTCTTGAACTGTGTGAGTGTTTGGTAGCAAACACATGTGTGCGTGCGTGTGGTAGAGAAGTTTGAAAAGAAGAAAATGTCACTAAATAGCACCAAACAAAATGTGTGTTTTTCTTAGAATGGATTTTAGATATTCATATACTAAGAGAACAAAATAGTAAGGAATCTAAGTGCATGGGAATACGCGGATGTAAATATTTCTGAAACTAAAATAGCAGACAGTAGCAGAGACGTGCTTGCATATACAATTTACAGGGCACTGGAAACACCGTGAATGGCAACCTTTATTTTGCTTTTGTGTAAAGGAAAGACAATATGACGGTTCATTACCACGCATAGCAGGCAGAGCATGGACGCAAGAGGGCACGTTTTCTTATTACAAAGAACAGATACAGCAGGTTTATGAGGATCACTGAAAACCCCCATTCACGCAAACGTATTCTCTCTGTCTCTGTTTCTCTATCAACACTTGAATAACAAGCATTGGAAATGCAATAGGTCTCGCAATAGAAAAGTTTGAGCTTTTGGTGTGGTAAATGTAAATATTTTTTAATTTTTGTTTATGTTTTGCAAATTATAAAAGTATTAATTTTGTTATTTGAAATGCCAATAGTTATAAACTTAGCAAATGATACATCTATAGCATTAGTAAAGGTACATGTTTAGTTTTCCCCTGTCTTCCATGTACTGATCTGACAAATCACAATCTTTTAAAAATGTTATAAATAATACGTTTGCAATGCAATAGGGCTCGCATTAGTAAAGTTAGAGGTATTAGTATTGTAAATGACAAATTTTTTATTTATGTTTTTGTTTTGAAAATAACGAAATTAATAACTTTGTCTTTTACAATGCCAATAGTGATAACTTTTGCAAACGTGACACCTATAGCATTTGTAATGCAATATGTTTTGTATTTACATGACTTAGATGTATTAATATTAAAAATAACAATGGGTTGTATTTTTTCCAATATTTAATACTTAAATAAAAGTTATTGTAATTTATAATGGCAATAGCTTAAACTTTTGCAAATAACTTTTTGGAAGATTATGTTTAGTGTATTTTATTGTGATGAAAATACAAGAACAGAAGTGAAATATTAACATTTTTTGTGACGTTTGTAATAAAGTTTGAAACATTGAGAGAACATATTTGAATCAGTTGTTGTTGAATGGTTTCACCGATTGATGCTGTGGTGGCTCTGAATGATGTTGTGGCGGCGACGAGTGATGCTGTGACGTTCAGTGATGCTGTGGTAGCCCATAGTGGGCGAGGGATGGAGTATGGGCGAGGGATGGAGTGTGTGCCGGGGGAGGGATGGAGTGTGGGCCGGGGGAGGGATGGAGTGTGGGGCGGGGGAGGGATGGAGTGTGGGGCGGGGAGGGATGGATGGAGTTGGGGGATGGATGGATGGAGTGGGGGGACGGATGGATGGAGTGGGGGGACGGATGGATGGATGGATGGAGTGGGGGATGGATGGATGGAGTGAGATGGATGGATGTAGTGGGAGGCTGGATGGATGGATGGAGTGGTGGGGATGGATGGATGGATGGAGTGGGGTGGATGGTTGGATGGATGGATGGAGTGGGATGGATGGATGGGTGGAGTGGGGGGGATGGATGGATGGATGGATGGAGTGAGATGGATGGATGGAGTGGGGGGGGTGGATGGATGAATGGAGTGGGGGGATGGATGGATGGATGGATGGAGTGGAGGAGCCTAAGGCAAGAAAAAAACGAGTGATGTCAGGGGAGCAGAAGGCAAGAAAACGAGGGCAATCAGGGGAGCAGAAGGCACGAAAAAGGAGTACAATCAGAGGAGAACAAGGCACAAAAAATAGAAGAAAAGAAATGGAGAAGCATGGGGAGCGGGCAGGAAAGAGATGGGGGTGAGAGGATAAAGAGTTGGATATAAGGACCAGGAGAAAAGGATGGAAGGTGGTGAGAAGAGGGTGGATGAGATAAGGGCGAGGATATAGGTGGAAGAGAGAGACTCAAAAGAGATGGGAGTGGAAAGAGACTATAGAGGAAAAGGAGGCTGGAGAGGATAGGAGCAAGAAAGAGATCAGGGGGGACGGGGCAGGGAGGCCAGAGGAGCTGTGAAGCATCCAGACTGTCCTGAAGAAAATAAGGTGCGAGGTCGAGGTGAGGCCAGAAAGAGATGCAGGGGTTGCGCTGAGTGAGGCAGGGGTTGCGCTGAGTGAGGCAGGGGTTGCGCTGAGTGAAGCAGGGGTTGCGCTGAGTGAGGCAGGGGTTGCGCTGAGTGATGCTGGGGTTGCTCTGAGTGATGCTGGGGTTGCGTTGAGTGATGCCGGGGTTGCGCTGAGTGATGCAGGGGTTGCGCTGAGTGATGCAGGGGTTGCGCTGAGTGATGCAGGGGTTTTGGGGGCAGTTTTGGGGGCTGGGGCCAGATGATGATGAATGGAGTGCAGTTTGTGGTGCGTTACATCTGCTGAGCTGCCATCTGTCAGGTGTGAGGGTCTAACCATTGGAAGCTGAATCCTACTAGTAAAAGATGGATCTACGGCGGATCTAGAGGCTGGGCGCTTGGAAACAGGATCTGAGAAATGCAAGAGATGCTCCCAATAGTCGCAGGCAGGGACACAAACCAGCTCTTCAGAAAGCGGCGGGGTTTTGCGAGCGTGGGGATCAGCCAGATAAATTAGACTATTACAGAATTAAATCGGGGACAAGCTGTTTGTGATGTCAGGAATGGCATTTCACCTCTGCAGAGGCATCCATGATAGTCCCATCCCGTCAACATATTCTGCGATGTTGTTGCATGCAGACACAGAGTGCTGGACTATGTAGAACGAGAGGGTTTTCAGAACTGTAGCCACTGCTGTTTTTTTCCGGCCTGATCTTTGGCTCAAGGCATAAAGTTGTGAGTGCTTCCACACTTGTCGTGGCGATTATGTCGGAAGTCATCACAAATTCACTGCTGGGAAATTGCAGCTGCAGAAGAATGGGGAAAAAAACGCCCTCAAGATCTTTGCTGGCTGTCTCCTCTTTAACTGCATCCGGTATGGTACAGTCCGTTGACAATAAAATCAGCTGTGTAACCTATAAGCGGTGACTCTTACCGGCGGGGCAACTCCTCAGAATTGAAAGCCACGCGCACGCAGCACTGATGAGCGCGCCAGTGCCTGCACGCGGCCAGGCTCTGGCAGAAAGTGGCCGCCTCAGCCCTGCCGCGCGCTCATATTCCAGTGCATGGGTTCTTCTGCATTTCCATAGGCGAAGAGGAGTTTCTAGAATTGTTCTGGTGCTGAGTCGTAGACCATTAACACGAGGAACTAAACGCTGAGCCTTCGGGAAGGTTACCTGCTCTCCGGGCTTCTAAGCTACAGGTAGGGTGGGACGAGTGGTGAACACAGCGCATGTAGTTTTCATAAGGGTGAATGGATATTTCATTGCTGGCCATTGTGCGTTTGTACTGTAACGGGCTGCCACCGTCGACTTGCAGTTTAATTCAGATGTGCACTTATTTGCAAGTTGCTGAGTGTGAAAAGGGTGCGTCATTTCTGTCTCGACAAGCTGTTGGGTGGGGCGTTGTGTTTATTATACCCAATGTATTTGGAACGGGGGCACTTACAAGTGCCTTCGTGTTTTGAAATATGACGTGATACGACCCTGAAAACTGGCTCGGTGCAGTTCACATGTTGGCAGAAATTGTTCATAGTAAAAACATGCAGATGGATGCCATAAGGCCTAAATTGTAAATTGTAAATTGTTGTGTCTTATAAAGCGCACTGCTACCCGGAGGCCTCGTAGCGCTATAGACCGCTGGGGAACCCGTCCTGGCTTTCCCTGTGAGATAGTCCCTCCTGGGGGTCTCCAAGGTGAAACCAGGCATCCCCGGCGTTTGTGTGGGGCCGTTGTGGAGATGAGGCAAGCTAATGCCCAGAGTTGCCGAGTGTGCTCCCTGGTCGGAGTAGGCACCGATGCGAGAATTATCAGTCCGCTGATCCTGATCCAAGACCCTGCCGCGTCGGGAATCGAACCCTGGTCCCGGGCCGTTCTCTGCACTCGGGTCTGCCGCCTCTAACCAGTGAGCCACACCTCTCCACAACACCACCACTAACAAGTCAGTGTTTAATTTTGGGGGTGGCGGGGGGGGGGGGACGGAGGCGGGATGCGCGCCTGTCTTTAGGTGTGGTTCTCACATCATGCGAAAGGAACGTAAAAAAATGTTTCGCCTTTTTAACACATTTCTTATTGACGCCCTATTAATTCCATCGCATGTTTGTTTGAGGGAATTATTATAAAGTTGCTCAGAGAATGTGTCTCCTTGGTTGGAGAAGGGCGTAGCGTGTGATTAGTGCACCAGCAATTTAAAATGTTATCGATCTAAACAGTTACAGCACTCGGATAAGCAATTATTCACTGCTAAGCAGGCGGATAGTGAGAAGAAACAAGTTAAATAAGGAGACACGGCCTGGCGGCCGTGAAACTGAAAGCACGGCCGGCCGGCCGTGAAAGCCTTTGATGCAGCAGGGGGTGGAGCGGGAAGAGCTGCTGGTGGTACCAAGCTGGGCAACAGATGGCTGGCGATTTGATGCTGTGCACGCGCATTTTAACTCATTGCGCTTGCGCATTGAGCTAAAAGCGCACATGCACTGCATCAAATCGCCAGTCTAGTTAAACTCTGTTTAAGCCCCTATAGTCTCGCAAGCTCAATGTGCATGCGCATTGACAGGCGAGACCTAAAAATTACATGCCTGAGTTGCAGAAAGCAGGTTTATATCAACGTAGTGCCATTCTACTGCATTTCATCAGAAAGCTGAGCTGGGCATGTATCATTCCAGCACAGATGTACAGTTTGGAATCAGAGATGACGTTCGTTACGCCCTCACCAATCTTCTAGGGTTTTTCGTTGGAAAGAAGAAGTGCAGGTATACACCGGACTGAGGAATTAAGGGGGGCGAGGTGGGGGTCATTGGCTGTCTAGGCGCACATACACATTTCTGCCACCTGTGCACGGAGTTCTTGTTTTGCACTTGCATGTAAAAAAGCACAGAGGTTGCCAAGCATCCCTTGTGTAACTGCTTCTCATTCCTTACACTCCTCAGCACAGGAGCTCCTCCCACCCACCTGCAATGTAGAATATTCCCCTGACTCCTAAATGACCTCTGTCATGTATTAGGAGCTCGCCCACACCTTTTCTTTCTTTCCATTGTGCCCCTATAACCCTATTACTTACCGGTAATCTTCATTACTCCTGGTCCCGTTGTCCTCGTTTCGTTCATATACAAGTGAGATAATCCTATCTCACCAAAAGGAAAAAAAAACAAAGGAATGCTGGACCCATACCCCATCACCTTCCAACAGAAGTACATAAACGTACTTACCCAGCATTCCCTCAGAGCTACCAAGCTCCAGATGAAGGCCGGCCCTCCGGGAGAGAGGGAGAGGAGTAATGAACGAGACAAGGACAACGGGACCAGGAGTAATGAAGATTACCTGAAAGTAATAATACATTAACCCCAGGTCCCTCCTGTCCTCATCCCATTCGGGATTAATTTGTAAAAAAAACATAAGTGCCAGGGCCCTCGTCAGGGGACCGGCGGACTTTGCACCACCCATTGCAACTGCCAGTGCTGCCAAAGTCAGTACCTGCACAACAACTAACCATCACACTCCCACAAGTGAGACGATTCAGATTCTTCAAGGCCCCCAAATCTATAATAATGGCGGAGGTTTCAGTTGTTTTTAATGTATATTTAATTAATAAACAACTGTTGTTCTGCTTATCTCTAACTTTCACAAACACGCCAACACGTGGTAGTTGTCATAAGTGCAGGTGTTGGCAATTGAGTACCGGTGATGAGCACTGGAAACCAAGTCTCAAATTAAGCACTGGTCCCATGGATATACAAGTGACAAGTGACAATACCCAAGCAACACTGTGACATTCAATCACAACAAACCACTAGGACACAAGGAAGGAAGCAACACCCAGTGATTTATTGGAACACAGAAGCAATAAGTCAGGAGCTCAGCAGCACTATCAACCCAAAATTAACATCACCCAGCAAATTCTGGATCCGATAATGCAGCACAAAAGTATTAGAGGATGCTCATGCAGAAGCCCTACAGATCTCAGACAGGGAAACCCCACTGCACCTCAGCACAGGAAACCACCATCCCACGAGTAGAACACCCCTGCACACCAGCCGGAGCAGAGGAACCAGAAAGGGAGTAAGTCAACTCAATTACCTACTTCAACCAACGACCAATGGAAGAAGAAGAGGCCTTTTCCCCCACTAAAGGAAACCCTAAAAGACACAAACAGGGAGGCCAACTTCTGGATAGGATGTGTCCGATCCAGAAAGACATGCAAAGCATGACTAACATCCAGCAACGACCAAGGAAGATCATCCACAGACATTTGACCCTCTCATAAAGCAGGCAAAACCAACTCCTGGGAACAATGGAACTGTGAAGACACTTTCGGAACAAAAGAGGAATCCAAACGGAGGGCTACCCCATCCTTAGAAAAGGACAGGATGGGCTCCCACATCATCAGAGTCCCTAAATCACCAAGGTGCCTGGCCGATGTGATCACCACCAAAAAGAACACCTTCAACATGACAAACGGATGCGCCACCAAAGACTGCAACGCCAGAAGAAGGTCCCACAAGAGGAACAAAGGCTGGACCAAAGGACGGGACAATGAAAAACTCCTCAGCAACCTGGATACCAAACCATCCACATCTGAAAAATTCCCCCAAAGGGAAGGAAATGCCTTAATCTCAGCCTACTGGGCCCTCCTTGTGAAAACAGCCAAATGCTTCTTGAATACCTCACTGAGAAACTGCAGCACCCCTTTCATAGAACACTCCAGGGGGGACAACTCAAGATATGACACCAGTGCTGGAAATTTCCCCAATGCCGTCCATAGGACTTGAAGGTCGAATGCTTCTCAGAATGCTGGATAGCCAAAGCTAAATGCTCTGGGATACCCAGATGCCATCACCCCTGCCTCCCAACCTCCACACCGACAGCTGTAGCCGCATGAGAGGCAACATCGGAGCCAACCGCAGGGGACATGGAAAACAGGGGATCAACCAACAGCCATAGAGTGGGGAACCATGACCGACGAAACTAAAAGGGCACTGCCACCTCCTCTGACTCCTGCACCAGGAGATCAGAGCAATGGATGGGAAAGCATACAATAGGCGAGAAGGTCACGGAATAGTCAGAACATCCACCCCTCAAGCCCCCACCTGACCGACCCGGGAACAAAAGCAAGGAAGCTGAGTATTGGGTCGGGAAGCAAACAGGTTGAGGAAGGGAAGACCAAACCTCCCGCATACTTGCAGAAGGACCTTCGGAGCCAGAGAGAACTACTGGGAGGGGTGGAAAAAAACAACTGAGGGCATCAGCCATCCTATTGTACATCCCCCAGATGTGAACTGCCGCTATAAAAACCTACAGGTGCCCCTATGCCGAACAAAACAAGGGAACCACAACAGCATTCAGAGACCAGGACCTGATCCCCCTTGATATTTCAGGTAGACCAACATCACCATGTTGTCGGACTGCACGACCACATTCTGCCCCAACAACAGCCTCCGGAACTCCATGGAGGAATGCCTCACCTCCTGGAGAGAGCAACGCCCCATGTAGAGGGCCGGACTCCAATGTCGCCCCCACCGGAAAGCACTGGCATCGGTTGTTAGGACCACCGAAGGAGAGGGCTGCAATGGCAGCCCCCTGGAAAGATTGGTAGGCACAGTCCACCAACGCAGGGAGGAGGGGAGTAACAAGAACCAAAAGGCTGAAATTAGGAGACAAAGGATCCCGACAGGACAACAGATGCACCCACAGAGGCCAGAGATGAAAGAGTGCCCAAGGCACAGCAAACACAGCCACCACCATGAACCCCAGAAGCTGCAACCAAGGCCGAACTGGAAAGGAGACCCCATCAACAACTGCAGAGCAAGGAAACCTAAGGTCACAGCCCAGGAGTCCGGCAAGAACACCAGATTCAGATCTGTGCGAAAGCGGGCACCAATAAACGTCAAGTTCCAAGAGTGCACCAGTTGACACTTGGGAAAGTTCAGGAGAAGCCCATGGGCCGCAACACTGAACACACCAACCCCTGAGCCAGCAGCAACTGATCCCGAGTCAGGCATGGATCAGCCAATCGTCGAGGTAGGGGTATAGAAGGACACCATGGAGATGCAATCAAGCTACCAATGGAGCCACCAAGTTGGTGAACACCTTTGGGCAGACCAAAGGCCAAAGGGTACGAAACAAAACTGAAAATGATGGCCCCAAAGTCAAAACCTCAGGAACCGGTTGATGAAATGTATTTTTTGAACGACAATGATTTATACAGGACTCCATTGATTTTTACATTGCCATCTCGTGGCAAACACTTTCCACACGACCCACCTGGTAGTTTTTCCTGATGTACGACAAAAATCAATTTTTGCAGGCCTGCATTTCTGCCCAGGAACTGTCACCCGCCCAACCCTCTGTTCTCTGAAGTTCATCAGAAAGCCACATGGCCCTCACCCCAAGTTAATGACTCATCTTTCCTCTACTGCTCCCAGCCTGATAACACATCCTTGACATCCTGATCAGGTTATCTGGACAATGGTCTGACTTCTGGCTCCTAATCAGGGTGGGTAAACAATGACTTGAAAGACCCGGCTTTGATCAGGCAGTTGTACAATCACCTGAAAGAAAGAGCCCTGATCAAAGCAGAGTGGACCATGCTCTGTGTACCAAGCCTTGACCAGGTCACCAACAACAAGCATAGAGTGGACAATGCTCTGTGTACCAAGCCTTAACCAGGTCACTAACTACAAACACCACCTGGGTCCAGCTAATCAACAACAAACACTGCCCTGAGTGAATAATGGACTAACAGCCAAATGAATGTACTAAGAAACATATAAAAGGCATGTAAGCTACCGAGTGAAGTAGCAGCCTCCTTTGTACTGTCCTTTGACTCGCTTGGGACTCTGTTCCATAGCCCAGGCTATTGAAATAAATCTGGGTTCCTCCTGCAGACGAAGGCTCCTGTGTCTCCTTTTTATTAAGTATGCAAGGTGTGGAAGATAGGGCGGTTCCCCCGTTGCCGAGACCCCGTGAGTGGGTTATCCCGGTTCTTCACGGTGATAGCCGGGATGAATTGGTACATGATAGTAAGCGTCCTGCAGATCCAGGGTGCACAAGAAATGCCCCAGGAGAACCAAACTGCATCACCCTCTGAAAAGTCTCCATCTTAAAGGCAGGCGGACAACAAACTTGTTCAGAGCCTTCAAGCCCAGCACCAGATGGAACACCCCTGTCAATTTTGCCACAAGAAAGATCACAGAATAAAACCCCCTGCCCCACACCAGAGGAGGCACCACCTGAATTGCCCCTTTGTGCACGAGTGAGTCAATCCCCAGAGACAACTCGATTATCTTGGTCTGATAGGATGGCCATGGAGTTGGAAGAAACCCTGGAAATCTGGAGGAGGTGCAGTGAACTCAAAGCGTATACATGGCGCACAATGCCCAACACCCACACATCTGTAAAAGACTGCAACCAGGCTGGAATAACTGCTCTCCACAGCTATCACTAGAATAGCTTTCTAAAGGTTATCTTTGACCTCATACATCATACAGATCGTTTGGACTGGTACAAGGTGCCCACTTTAATTAGTGGACATCATATACCAGGCCAACTTCTCACACTATCTTTATTGATTTCATAGCAGTGGCATCTCTCAGCAGTCTCATACGACATTCCACTACAGTTAGAAGCTTCTCTGAAGGGAGGATAAACGACTTTATCACTGGTTAGCTGAAGTAGAGTACAGAGAAGTCCTATAAGCTAAAAAAATGGGTTCAGAAAAGGGAGGCAAATATCTGGGGTGACCATGCAGAGAGGGCCTGGTACAACAGGTATCGTTCCAGTATCATGCTCATTGAGGCCTCTCAATGCGTCTTATTTCAGTACTGGCAAAAAGTCCAAAACTTCTAGTCCTTATTCCTCAAACACTACATTAGAAGAGAAAAATTGTGCTTTTGCCTTAAATTTGCACCACACTCTGATGTAGTTCTGGAGCACATGCTTCCACTTACTCTAACTTAGTGGAGGTTCACCTGGAAGGCTTAAAAGGAAAGGGAGTGGGATTATATTTTGCATGTTTCCTTCCCTTCCAGAGTGGCAGACTGTACCCCACAATGTCAATGTATTCCTAACCAAAATGCAGTCTTTGTTATGCCATTCAGATCACATTCTTAAAAAACATATCTGTGCTCCTGATTTAAAACATAAACTTCTGGCCATTGTGTGCCAGTCTTCATTTATGAAGAGTACTAAGACTCTCAAGGCCCCATATTTTGTACAGACACACAGTGCACACTTTTCAAAAGACGAGCCGGTTCTCATGTTGTCTTCAAGTCTATCTCCAAAGACACCCTTGAAATAGTTTTTTTCTGCTAAAACGGTGCTACTTATCACATATAGTCCTTAAAAAAATTGTGTTGTTGTCCAGACCTACATTACACATACACATTTACCATTGCCAGCTTCCATACTGAAATGTATTCCATCAGGTTTTCCTTTTGAAGTCAAATTTAATAGGCTGCTCCTTGAACATGACACCTTTTTAACTAAGACTAGATGTTGTCGTGTATCAACACCAGTGCATCATTTGCTTCAGCACGGCTGTCTTGTTCCCAATGCTGCAAAATGGCTACCAATATTATGACGCATTACTTTATTATCTTGTCTGTTCTTGTTGATGTTGTTGTGCACCCTTATGCACAGCTTAAAACACATGCTCCAATTCTTTCCACTGACATCTCAATGCAGCAGTTCTGCTTTGACACTGAGGGTTTTCATGCACCACAAGTAATGCCTGCACTTATGCATCCCTTATACTAGACACTGTTGCGGCTTAAAAGGTATGATGTCCTGATTCTCCCCACACTTTGCTCAAGTGCTCTCTGCCCTTGCTTTGCCTCCATCACACCGCTGGTCATTGTGAACTGCTGGATCGCTTACGACTGTCTCAACCTCCCACCATGTTGAGGTGCCTCCACACCCATTGCCTGTCACCAGTGTGAAAATAATTGAGCGTCAAACACACAGGATAAAGTATATAATTCGATGTTTGGCCCACTAGGGGTTGCTGAGAATACACTTATAAGAGCCTTAACCAACCTCCCAAAAATCACTCCATTGATTACACTTAGACGAGACCTGGACCTTGAGCCCATGATTCATAAGGCCCAACTTAGACCACTCTTGTTTGTGATGAGATTGGTTGCTAACGTTTTGTATGCGTTTTTAACATATTTTTTTCCCTATTAGTTGTATAAATATTTGTTTATGTGTCTCATAGGTTTATGGTTGAAAAAAATATATTTGATGATGATGAATACGTTTTATGGCAAGCATCCCAGCCACCATCTTGCCACAGAGCAACTGCTGACCCAGAATTCCCAGACCTAGCTTTCAGCTTCCAATTCTGTAATAGAGCCATCAGGAGATACATGCCACAAGCTGCTAAAGGGATACAAATACTGTCTGCACGTCATTTCCTTCTTCATTTTTGCAACTGGATACAACCTCACCTTTTTGAATATTTGGACGAAATATTGGGTTGTAAATAAAGGGAGACAGAAATCTCGAAAGCAAATAATGTGATGCAAAAATATCATGATGCAGAAATATTGTTGTCAAGAATATAATTTTTTCAGGTAAGTAATATCGTTGTTAAAAATATTGTGGCTGTAAATATTGTTTTCAAAATTATAGATGTAAACATTATCACTTTTAAAATTTAATGTGTTTTAGTTAATATATTAGTTTTATGTTAGTATTGTTTGTATGATTCTTATACTTTTTTTAAATATGGTTTGTAATTTTAAGTAATTTAGAATTTTTTATTTAATTGTTAATGATAATTTATATTGTTTTAGCGGGTGGTTGGATTTGTAGGGGAATAAGGTGGGAAGTCAATTAAGTAGTAATTAAATACTAAAGAATTTATAATTGTTACAGAAGTACGTGATTGATACTCATTATGTATAATATGTAAGTTTGTAGAAGTATAGTGTAGGAAAATAATTAGGTAATAATTAACAATTAATATTTTATTATTTAATTGATTATTAATTATGTAAGTTGTGTAAATTATATTGTATTGTTATTTTCTAGGTGAAGGCTGATGGGTTTGTAGGAGTCTAGGGTGGAAAGTTAATTCGGTAATATTTTTTCGCCAATTAACTATCAATTTATGATTAATAAGTTAAATGGTTATTAATCAAGTAAATTGTGTAATAACCTTTTATTTATTTATGCTTCAGGTGTGGGCCATTAGGTTTGTAGGGATATAGGATGGGAAATTAATTAAGTAATAATTAATTAACATCTAATTATTCATTTATGAGTAATTATTTAATTTACAATTGATTATGTAACTTGTGCAATAGTTATATTTATCTATACTACTATTATAAAGAGAGAACTGTGAACCTTTGAGGCGGGTAATCTCAGGAACAACAGTGCCAATCAAAACACCCAATACAGCGTTGGAAATGTCAGGGTAAGCAGATGGACATAGGCTATATAGCATAAAAAAATATACGTTGCAAGGGCAAAGTACGGTCTTTGCCAAAGTAGTGCCTTGGAAGTAGCGCCATGTCTGAGGTGGGCGTGTGCGTTAACGACGTTGAATACAGTAGGCGTGCTGACATCACATAACAGTGACGGGGTCGGCCATTTTGGTAAAGTAAACCGGAGCGTAATGTGCGCTACAGCCACAGGGGCCCCTGATTCGTCCGTCACTTTGGGGGACATGGAAGCCCAGAACAGCACCAGCCCCAGGTACGTGCCACTCCCCCCGGGTCTCAGCCGCGCTACCTCCTCCGCCCCTTCACTCCACTCCTTGCCCGGCTCTGCTGCTCCCGCCGAAGAAGCCCAGAGCAGCACCAGCCACAGGTACGTGACACTCCCCCCGGTTCTCAGCCGCGCTACCTCCTCCGCACCTTCAGTCCGCTCCTTCTCCGGCTCTGCTGCTCCCGGGGCTAACCGCTCTGCTGCGCGTCTCCTGCAGCGGTGCTGCCCCCTTAAAACCCTTTGCACACAGTTCTGCCCCAGACAACGTCGGGGCGGGCTGCTAGTTAGTTATATTTTAGTCATGGGCTGCGGGGTTTGTAGTGGTATAGGGTGGGGCATTTATTAAGTATTAATTAATTAACAAATAATTATTGATTGTTAATTAATTAATTCATTGATTATCAATTTTTTAAACTATGTTATGTTATGTTACGAGATTTGTAGAATGCGTGGCAGACCAACAGAGAACAAAAAAGGCTGCAGAGTTAGAGGAAGAAGTTAACTTAGAAAGAGATATGTCTTTATAGCCTTTCCCGAAAAGACCCATGCTCTTGGATACTTCTGATGTTGCCGTTCCAGATTCTGGGAGCGAGGGCACAAAAAGGACGACCTCCGGCCTGCCCTCTTCTGTCAAGAGGAACACATGCTAGGTGTTGGTCAGAGGAGCGCAGCAGGCGGTTCGGTGCATAGGGATCGAGGAGATTGGCTAGTGTGTTGGGGGCTTGGATAAACAATTAGACCTAACAGTGGGACCTTCTAGCTGCCAGCACCTAACCTATTATCGCTCCATCAGTATTGTCCCTTCTATACTTGCAGGGGTCCCTGTGCTCACCGAAAAGCACCCACCGTCACAGTGCTTGTTCCCGCAGGAACCCAACAATTTAGAACAATAGCACAAATGCACCACACAACGGGATTTGATCAATAAGGACAGATCCAAAGTCCATATTCAGAGAAGAAAGTGCTTCAATTTTTTCTTTTTATTCCATTTTCATTTTACGTGGATAAAAAACAGAGTCCAGTTCTAATGACTCAACACACAGTACAGCCGACACGTTTTGTCCTAGTGCAGGACTTCTTCAGGGCTGTTAAATACAAACAAATAAATATACATATATAAGAACAACACCTACAACAAATATAAGACATCCTATACATACACACAAATGGGCTAGAATCTAACCCCTAATTACATCACATCAGTTATACATACTTGCACATTGTACACAACAAAGGAAGACCAACAAGCTATTTAGACAGTTATACATTTTTTTCTATTTATATTTTATGTGCAATACATAAATCCTTGATATTAGTTAACACATAATGAGGGCCAAAGGTCCCAGCCGGGACACAATTGTCAACAATACCCTCATTTCTATCTATCTTAAGTGCCATCATATTATTCACACTTCACTACATAAGATAGGAACACTGTAATTCATTATCAGTGGTTGCAAATCAAACGAAGACATAAAGAGAGAGAAGAAAAAAAGAATATATGAAATTAACCATCGGGGCTAGGGGACGAGAAAGAACAGAACAATCAAGAATCCTGAAAGGGCATTGTCATAGAAAGGACCCAATATACACTTATTCCAACATTATATGAATATCCGAACTGAGAGACTGGAGTGTCAGTCCCCCAATTTCACAGATCAACAAAAGAGACAACAAGACACCAAGGGATGAATAAGGCGGTAAAATAAGTGGATACCCACCACTAGATGATGGTGGAGTCAAGTACTTCCATGAACTGAAAAGTCATAGGAATTTCTGCTAGTAAGCTGTTTTCCGTCCGGTAAGTTCTATAGTATAAATGACGGCAAGCAATTTGAAATTGCAATTTGAACAGTAAGTAACACAAATAAAGCTATATTAGCAAAACAAATTCCACTTTCTCTGAACTTAAATTATATCAAAAATTTGGAGCTGTCTGTATAAAGGCCACATCCAATTAATAACTACAAAGTGCATCCCACAATGATAAATTCAAAAACTGCCAGGTTAGAATGATGTTCAGAATAAATCCTCTAGGAATTTATCTAAAGTGAAGGAAGAAAATTATAAATCCATCGTACGAGCCCCATAGAGGCATGACAAGTATTATAAGCACCAACTGTGCTTAAACTGATTGACAGTCAGTAGCATATACATGATATCCTACTAAGATGAGAAAGCCTAATAAGTGAGCACATACCTTCAGATTATCACACAAAGGTCTAGAAATAAGAGAGATGACACCACTTGATGAGGGGAAGACTAGTGCAATAAAAAACACAGATCGACCTATGGGGAGATAATTAACTCCAGTCAGTGACATCCCTTCCATGTCCCAAAATGCGAAGGCAATTAAGCATACTAACTGAAGACACATTATAAACTGTGTAGAGAGAAATATGACCAATCTAGCTATTCCCTTCAGCCCCAAACGCCTAGTTATAAGGTGTCAGCTTACCTACAATACATCTGAGCAAAGGGGACGTCCCATTGTCAAAAAACTCTTGGATGGTGACCAATGGGCAGGAGAACAACAGCCTATAAGAGAAGTACATAGCCAAATCAGTCAGCAATCCATGAATGTAAATCCCCAATATGAAACATGAAATGGTATACCCATAACGTAATTAAAGCTGATAAATGAACCTTGCATTCATGAGTCTGAAAGTCACCAGCCCCCTTGGGAAATGAACATCTAATCAAAAAAGATTCTCATAATAGCCCCCCTCTCTCCCGGAACATGTTGGGAACATGATACCGGTATGAGAATGGATCGCAGATGGCAAAAGCAGGATATGAAAATAAGCAGCGCAGTGCATAGCCTACATCAGTGGAAAGAGGAGGAAACAGAACAGCCAATCTGCATGGTTCAAGACGTCATACAAAAGAAAGCCCCCAACCTTCACATGGAGTAGAGGCAATAACAAGGCATTCCATCGTGGTTAAAAGCAAAAGGTTCAGCATAATTAATTAGTTAGCCCAGATAAAAAGCTGCCGACATAAGAATAACCGCAATGCGATTATTGCTGTCAATGGGAGCGCTGGAGCAGCCCCCCACCTTCACACGGAGTAAAGGCAATAACGGAACCATCCGTAGCGGTTATAAACAAAAAGAACAGCATAAATAATTAGTTAACCCAGATCGTAGAGTGCTGGTGTCAGACTTACTGCAATATGATAGTTGCGGTCAATGGGAGCGCTGAGAAACGTGGCAGCAGAGGAAAGCCGGGCAGGAAACTGCAATGGTGTCTATGTTGAGTTAAAGTAGCGCGGGGAACCTAGAGGAACCGGAACACCTGCGTCCAGTGAGAGCGGCATGCCCAACCAAGGTCATGTGATTAGTTCCTAAAGTGGCGGCCATACTGGAGTGATAACTATCAAATCCAAAGCTAACCAAAGTTGTGATATTTTGAGAACCAAAGGATTAAAGAGAGTATAATGATCATATATGCCGAAAGCGCAGTGAGACAGAAAAAAAGATGTAATATCATATTTATCAAATTAGTCAAGTAAGACAATAAAATAACAATAATAAATGGGGACATATGAGAAACAGGAAGGAAGGAGGACAGAGAAGAGAAAAACGAGTTTGTACAAATATGGTCCCATATTTGTGTAGGGCCAATGCAGTCATCATTAAATTGACAATTACATGACGCATGATTAGTGCAATTAGAGAACAGTTGACACTATTCAATTATTATTTTGTTTCACAGAACTCCCAAGTGTGTCATGCAGCCAAAGGGGGAAGACGCAACTTTTATGTGCGAACATAATCAAGGATTTGAGGCAGGATAAAGTTCTTACAAAAAATAGTGCATTTTATCATCACTATTGTGGCCTAATTCTAGACACCGCAGTCTACAGATCCACCCTGCTTCATACTTTCTTAAGGCCAATTCCCTATTCCCACCCCTTGGGGGGGCAGCAACATGATCTATTCCCATGAACCAGAAATCCTCACCAACTGTATGATTTTCCTGCACATGAAAAGTAAGGGGATATCTAAGATCCCCATTGCGACTGCACTCTTATCTTTAGGGCTCTTTTTGTACTGCCCACGTAGATCTTATCACATGGACAGCATAACATGTACGTCACATATTTGGAATTACAGTTGATTAGGTGATCTATGGTATATCTGCGTTTGGTGTTAAAGCAGAATTTTTTTGTCTTGTTTCTACCCAGCCTACAAACACTACACTCACTACATGTGTAGAACCCTGTCATTGTAGACGTGAGCCAGGTTTGAGGTTTGGGAGTAGTAGCATGACTGGGGCACATCATATTACGTAGGTTTTGTCCCCTCCTATATGTCACCTTCAGTTTAGTGGCCAAGGTATCTTGCAGGCTTGGTATATCCACCTGTAGGTGCCAATGTTTTCTAAGGACATTATTAATCCTGCTACTGCGATCAATGTATTGTGTATTGAAGGCAATTGGAGCTTTTTTAGACCTATTACTGGATTTTGCTGTTAAGGTCGATACCCTAGGAACTTTTATCACTTTTCTGTGTGCTTTGCTCAGTGTAATCTCCGGATACCCTCTATCTAGGAAAGGCTTCTCTGTCTCCCCTAAGTTCAGTAAAAAGGTCTCCTCAGTGCTGCAATTGCGTCACATGCGGATCATCTCACCATAAGGGATGTTGTTAATAGCATGTTGGAGATGTGAGCTCTGAAAAGTGTAGTGTACTATTACAGGCAGTACTTTTTCTATGTGTGCGCTGTGAATATGATTATCCTGTATGAAGAAAGTGATGTCTAAGAAGTCAATCTCTTCCTCATTATGATTAATAGTAAATCTGACGTTGAAAGGATTATCATTTAGGTAAGTGTGGTAATCCATGAGTTCCGGGGCAGGTCCATCCCAGAGCATAATAACATCATTGATGTACCTGCCCCAGAAGATCACATGTTCCATCCACCTTGTCGCATGGCGGCCCCAGGCATGCTCCCGCTTGAACCAGCCCATGAAGAGCCCGGCGTAAGCGGGAGCAAATCTGGAGCCCATTGCTGTGCCCTGAATTTGATTAAACCATTCAGAATCATGAAGAAATACGTTTTTGGACAAGATGATATCAGTCATTTCCAGCAAGACCTCATTATGGGAATAATGGTCTGCCATCCTTTGTCCCAGATAGAATTGTAGTGCTTTTACCCCAAATTCTCTTTAATACACATATACAGACTGGTTACGTCACAAAGGTTAAGGTCTCGGACCAGTCAAAGCCTTCAAATTTCCCCAAGATATCTTTTGTGTCCTTTATGTATTCTGGTGGGTTTTGCACAAGGGGCTGTAGGTAATGGTCCGCATATTCAGAAAGTTTTTCCGTATATGAGTTAACCCCAGAAATAATAGGGCGGCCCGGTGGAAAGGGGCCGCCCTTATGTATTTTGGGCAAAATGTAACTAAAAGGGAAAACTGGTTCCAAGACTGTTAGATATCTAAACTCCTCTTCACTTAGCAGACCAATCTCACACCCTTCTACAAGTCTCATATTTATGTATGTACTTAGGGCCTTGATGGGATTCCCTGGTAGTTTGGTATAACAGGATGTATCTGCTAGTTGGCGGTCTATTTCCCTCATGTAGCTCATCTTTTCCATTATGACCACATTTCCCCCCTTGCCAGCCTCACGTATAACAATGGTGGGATCAGACTTGAGTCTTTTTAAGGCTGTATTCTCTACAGATGTTAGGTTATAATTTCTCAAATTAGGGGGGATAGGGTGTTCCAATAGATGATGAAATCCTTGTGTGACCTGTCTCTGAATATGTCTATATTAGGGTATGTACAAACAGGGATACATTTCGACTTTGGTTTCAGGTCACTATCCATAGACACATCCTCCATGATTTCCAAGTCATTCCTGATAAGATCCATATCAATTGATGTTTCAAATTCAACAGACATCATCGTTTGAATGACATTTATTTCATGTACAGTATGTGTTGGAGGAACATTTTCAATCAGGGGTTTGGCACTAATGGGGGTTGCGCAAAAAATGATACTTCAATTTGAACAGTCTGATAAATTTCGACATATCAACAAATATATCAGCATCACCCCCCCCCCCCCCTCCCCATCTGATTAGGGCAAAAACCAAGTCCCTTACTTAAAACTGAGACATCATTCTTGGAAAGCACCCTGGAGTGGGAGTAGTAACTCTCTCCCCTACGGAGGTCAACGCTTTCCCTACTGTTGCACAAACTGGAGTAGGAATAGTAAATTTAACTCTGAAGTCCAATGCTTTGCCTACTGTTGCACAGACTGGAGTGGGAAAAGCAACTTTAATCCCTCCAAAGTCCAATGCTTTCTCTACTGTGGCAGAGACTGGAGTGGGAATAGTAAATCTTACACCTCTAAAGTTCGGCGCTTTCCATACAGTTGCACAGACTGTGGAGGGAATAGTACATTTAACATCTTTGAAGTCCACCACTTTCACTACTGTTGCACAGACTGGTGTAGGAATAGTAAATCTTACCCTTCCGAAGTGCAAGGCTTTCCCTAATGTTGTAAAGACTGGAGTGGGAATAGTCAATTTAACCCCTTCGAAGTCCAATGTTTTCACTACTGTTGCACAGCAATTTTCATCCATATCTATTTATTAATGTTACGGTGACACACCTCTTGGTGTAAAGTGGAACCAAGAATGCCAACATTTTGTTTACTTAAAAAATCAAGGTTGTTTATTATGGATATCATATATGTTTTATAACATGTACAAATCACCATAGCATAGCATAAGCATAACATCTCAATTGTCCACTGCGGCTGTATTCCTGAGTATTCACTGCTGACTTACAGAAGGGGTTTGCTCATTTTTTATACATCATACTAATATTAAAAAGTATCAGAATTCTTTTGGGTGTTAAACAAACAAAGAACTGACAGCGGAGCCTTTAGGCTACCAGCACCTAACCCGAATTTTATGCTCTATAAGTAATGTCCCCACTAAATTGGGTGGGAAATGTGTGCACACTGTTTAGTACCCACCGTCACAGTACTTGTTTCAACAGGGACTTAGCAATTTACAAAAGAAGCAAAGGTGCACCACCCAAAACACTTTATCAACAAGACCAAATCAATTGCCCATATCCAGAAAACAGAGATTTCTTCAGTATTTTCTTTTTTCTTTCTCTTTTATTATTTCATTTTCATTTCCGATAAAACACAGCATTCAACACAACAAACAGCAGTCGCATTTCGTCCTTATACAGGACTTCTTCAGGGCTGTCAAGTACAAATAAATAAATATACAGATATAAAAACACACTTACAACAAATATAAGACAGTATGCAGTGCCTATGTATGATATATATATATATATATATATATATATATATATATATATATATATATATATATATATATATATATAGTATATATATATATTACCTACTGGCGGTCGCCAGTAGGTATATATAGTTAGGATACCATAAGAAATTCTGAACATTCTATTGGAAATAACTTTGGCTCCGATTGAGGGATCCACCTGTAATTTTCCTTAAATTTGCCTCGCTGCGCTCCGCTCCTTCCCTGAAAGTTTCGGGGGGATTCGTCAAGCAGGGGCTGAGAAAAAAGTGGGGTCCAAAATGTGTTTTCCCCATGTTAATTTCCATAGGGACATTCTGACAAGGCTACAGCTCAAACGGCTGAACGGAATTATACCAGATTTGTCAAAATGGTAGGCAGTGCCTTTTGTATGTTTGGTGTAAATCCCTCCAGTAGTTCTTGAGAACATTGAATTTGAAATTTTTCAAATGGCAATTTCTATGGGACCTTTAGACACGGCTACAGCCCGAACGGCTGAACGGAATTACACCAAACTTGGCAAAATGGTACGGACAGGTATGCATTAGTGCCTTTTCTATATTTGGTGAAAATCCCTCCAGTAGTTGTTGAGAAAATGAATTTGAGCAAATTATATATCTATATGCGCTCAACATTCTATTGGGAATAACTTTGGCGCCGATTGAGGAATCTGTGTGTAATTTTCCAGAATTGTGGTCAGCTCCGCTCCGCTCCTTCCCTGAAATTTTCGGGGGGATTCGTCAAGCGGGGGCTGAAAGGGGGTCCCAAAACATGTTTTCCCCATGTTAATTTCCATAGGGACCTTTAGACATGGCTACAGCCCGAATGGCTGAATGGAATTACACCAAACTTGGCAAAATGGTAGGGCCTGGTATGCAGATGTGCCGTTGCTATGTTTGGTGAAAATCCCTCCAGTAGTTCTTGAGAAAATTGAATTCAAAATTTTTCAAATGGCATTTTCTATGGGACCTTTAGACACGGCTACAGCCCGAACGGCTGAACGGAATTACACCAAACTTGGCAAAATGGTAGGGACAGGTATGCAGTAGTGCCTTTTCTATATTTGGTGAAAATCCCTCCAGTAGTTGTTGAGAAAATTGAATTTGATCAAATTATATATCTATATGCGCTCACCGTACACAGCACCGTACGCGTACCGTACCCGTAAGTGCGCGTACCCTTACGTGCGCAAGCGAGTTTCTGATTGGCTGGCAGTCGACTGTCAACATTCCAAACTGTCCAAACCAGGAAGTGTTGGCCACCATCTTGTTTTTCAGGATAACTGAGGCACAAGAGAGCCCAAAACAAGAGTGGAAAACACGAAAAGGGGGCAGGGTAGAGACCCCCCAACCCTCTAGCCCTTCTCAGGGGGTCCCAAAAGGACCACCAAGGGCAAAAAAAATAAAAAATCGCGGGGTACGTGCACCGTACGCGTAGGGTACGTGTACCGTGCGCGTACCCCGCGATTTAAAAAAACAAAAAACAATTTTTTTTTGCACTTGGTGGTCCTTCTGGGACCCCCTGAGAAGGGCTAGGGGGTCAGGGGGTCTCAACCCTGCCCCCTTTTCGCGTTTTCCACTCTTGTTTTGTGCTCTCTTGTGCCTTACTTCTCCTGAGAATCAAGATGGCTGCTCAGGTGGTCCCAGAAGGATAATAACATATATAAACGCTATCCGCTCATAGAATTAGCATTTACAAAACCTTTGAAATTTATTGAAAAAAAATATAGGTTTCACGCCTGATATAGTTAGGAATTAGCATTTAAAAAACCTTGCAAATTCACTTAAAAAACCATAGGTTTCAGGACTTATATAGTTAGGAATTAGCATTTAAAAAACCTTGCAAATTCACTTAAAAAACCATAGGTTTCAGGCCTTATATAGTTAGGAATTATCATTTTAAAAATCTTGCAAATTCACTTAAAAAACCATAGGTTTCAGGCCTTATATAGTTAGGAATTAGCATTTAAGAAACCACTGAAATTGCTCCTATATAGTAAGCTGTACTAACTATATTTCGCACACCCGCAATCCACTGCTGATGATGTCACATATTACATCATTCATGACATGGTCAGTGACATCACTGATGACATCACTGATGAGATCTCAAATGACATCACTGATGACATCACTGATGACATCTCATTTGACATCACTGATCACATCACTGATGATATCATTCATGTGATAATACGATACACCTCTTCACACTCTAATATAACCTTTGATACACCCAGTGTTAAATACAGACTACCATTCTTTAAACCATTGACACACCAATACCAGTTACTACATACGCACTCACTGATTCCTAGGTCTACACACACATTCACTCATTCACCCATAGAATCACACATACATACAGTCACTCATCAATACAACACTATCATATGCACTCATACACCTATACAGATACTCACACACTGCCACTCATCCATGGAGTTACTCACACACCTAGTCAGTCATGCAAAGAATCAATCACACTTCCATTTCCTCAACTATACAGTTATACACACAACACCTTACTTATTCAAACATATACTAACACATACTTACTCTCTTATACAATCACTGATACAAGTACACAATGATCCATATAGCCACTCGCACATTCACTGGCTCTCATGTATAGTCATTTATATATGCCAACTCTCACATGCACTGTGTTTTACATATGTACTTACTTGCACATGTAGCACTGAGATATCCATTCACTCACCAACACACCCATGCACACAGTCAACCGCCCATATAGCTGTTTCCACATGCACTCTTGAACTCATACACCTAGTGAATCAACTGCTCACACATCTATGTACAGAGTCACACACCTCCCAGCCACCCACACACACACTCAGTCTCCCATTCAAATACTTGGGCAACCAATCAATAACCCATATAGCCACTCATATAGCTACTGCTCAACACATGCAGCAGCTTACACAACAACAGACATACTGATGCACACATTCAGACAGTTTAGTCACTAACCCATGCATTTAGTAAGACACATTTAATCACTCACTCATAAAGTCAGTCAGCAACCTACTAAATCCTTCATCCAGACACTTATACATCCACTCATTCTTCAATATGTAAAACATATTTAAACTTTACAGAAACACACAGTCACTGGATGATGTCATCAGTGATGTCATCAGTGATGTCAAATGAGATGTCATCAGTGATGTCATCAGTGATGTCATTTGAGATGTCATCAGTGATGTCATCAGTGATGTCACTGACCATGTCATGAATGATGTAATATGTGACATCATCAGCAGTGGATTGCGGGTGCGCGAAATATAGTTAGTACAACTAACTATATAGGAGCAATTTCAATGTTTTTTTTAAATGCTAATTCCTAACTATCTAAGGCCTGAAACCTATGGTTTTTTAAGTGAATATATATATATATATATATATATATATATATATATATATATATATATATATATATATATATATATATATATATATATATATATATATATATATATATATATATATATATATATATATACCGTCAACCACCAACTTCTCATCAAAAGACTGAGGAGAGTCGATGTGGAAGGCTCTGCCCTTACCTGGCTCTCATCCTTTCTGGCCCAACGGACCTATCAGATCTGGGAGAATAACACCTGCTTCTCCGAAACTCCCCTCCAATGTGGCGTGCCTCAGGGCTCCTCCCTGAGCCCCACATTATTTAATATCTATATGTCCCCATTGGAGGAGGTCATCACCCCGTTCGGAGTGAGCGTCGTCAGCTACGCCGACGACACACAACTAGTTGTGTCACTATCCCACCCCAGACAACAACCAGCAGATTTATTTAACTGCCTTACGCAGGTCCAACGTTGGATGAACAGTTCAGCCTTAAAACTGAACGGGACGAAAACTGAGGTTTTGCTCCTCGGCCAGAAAGGACTCACACTCTCCCCGAACATCTGGCCAGCTTGTCTGGGTCCCCCCTCGATACAAAAGAAGAAGTAAAAAGCTTGGGTGTGTGGCTCGACACCGATCTTTCGTTCACCGTGCAAGCAAAGAAAGTAGCCGGGACTTGCTTCGGGCTCCTGAAATCGTTGAGGAAAATCCTGTCCCTCTTGCCCCCCAATTCCCAAAAACTGCTAATTCAAGGCTTAATACTCTCGAGGCTTGACTACAGCAATGTGATCTACCTGAGTGCCCCCGAAACGACGCTGAACAAGCTTCAGAGAATTCAGAACCTCGCGGCCCGGATTCTCACAAATACCCCTGCTAGAGCTTCGGCCAAACCTGCACTAAAACTCCTCCACTGGCTTCCTATAAGGGAGAGGGTCAAATTCAAGGCCCTGTGCTTAGCCCACAGACTGCTACAAAACCAAGGCCCCCCTGTTCTCAGGAAACTCATCAAACCCTACAAATCCCCAAGACCCCTCCGTTCTGACATGGAAAATTTCATCACTATCCCCAGATTTAAGAAAGCCCGCTCAGGAGGAAGACGTTTCTCAGTCCACACCGCACGTCTCTGGAACTCACTCCCCCGCGACCTGAGACTTGAACCACAATATCTTCGCTTCAGGAAGCAGCTCAAAACCCACCTTTTTCCCAAATGAATCACGCCTGTCCGTAACCCTGATCTTCTGTTCCCCCCTCCCCTCCTTCCCCTCTCCCCTTCCTTCCTTGTCCCACTGACCTGAAGAGATAGGATCATTTAGCGCTGGGATACCTCCGGGTGACTACGCGCTCTATAAAAAATAAATAATAATACAATATATATATATATATATATATATATATGTATATATATATATATATATATTGCTTCTAATCCCGAATATATTGATTCCAATCCTGAATCGTAAATTAAGAAACAGGCGCTGACTCTGTGAGATGCAATTTTCAAAGAAAAGTCTTTATTCCATGTGATGGACTTGACGCGTTTCGGCGGACGAGACCGCCTTGCTCACAACATCTGTCTACACTGAAGTGAAGTACATTAAAATAAGTGACTTGCTTGTTAAAAGTGAAAGTGAATTGCCATGGTAACTGTCTCTACAATGAAGGACATAGAAGAGTTGCATTCTGTGAAAAAGTAATTAGTCATGGTAAGTCAAACATTATTTCTTCTGCATAATAGTATACTTGTAAATGGAAACAGTCTTATCAGCATTGCCTCAATTTGTTATTCAACACAAATTTGTCTGGGGAAACGCCGAACCACCACTCTTCAGTTTAAAAGGTGGACATTGGCGAGCATTCAAGGATTGAAGGCATTTGAAAAAGTTTTATTACGAAACGTGTCATGCCAGAAAGCCGCGCAATAAAGTGTGCTGGACCAGGTTACCTATGTGTGGCTTTTTCTTCTTCCAGGTGAAGGGGATTTGGACTGTATATGTTGTGCGCGGCCACAGCGCATTTGGAGCCCCCACCCCACAAAGGAAGTTCGGTGTTAGCAGTGGCAAGTGCTTTGTTGGTAACACCTCATTGTCTGGGGAAACGCCGAACCACCACTCTTCACGGGAGCAGCCTACCAGTTTTGGACCGTGAACTGCACGAGGGAACTGCCTGCACTGTTGGAATGTTCCGAGTCTGCAACTGTGGGGTGTGGGGGGGTGAAGGTGCAGGCCAGCCGCTTTCTCCACAAGAACATCCAGGTGCATTGAGGGAGTATAGGCAGTGACCGCCCACTGGGGCAGTACAGACGCCTTGTGACTGCCGTTCCTGAGACCCGGAGTGCCGAGTTTTGGGATACTCCCTAGTACCTGTCAGGTGTCAGCAGCCAATCGCAGCAAGACATTTTGTTTAAAAGGTGGACATTGGCGAGCATTCAAGGATTGAAGGCATTTGAAAAAGTTTTATTACGAAACGCGTCATGCCAGAAAGCCGCGCAATAAAGTGTGCTGGACCAGGTTACCTATGTGTGGCTTTTTCTTCTTCCAGGTGAAGGGGATTTGGACTGTATATATATATATATATATATATATATATATATATATATATATATATATACCGTCAACCACCAACTTCTCATCAAAAGACTGAGGAGAGTCGATGTGGAAGGCTCTGCCCTTACCTGGCTCTCATCCTTTCTGGCCCAACGGACCTATCAGATCTGGGAGAATAACACCTGCTCCTCCGAAACTCCCCTCCAATGTGGCGTGCCTCAGGGCTCCTCCCTGAGCCCCACATTATTTAATATCTATATGTCCCCATTGGAGGAGGTCATCACCCCGTTCGGAGTGAGCGTCGTCAGCTACGCCGACGACACACAACTAGTTGTGTCACTATCCCACCCCAGACAACAACCAGCAGATGTATTTAACTGCCTTACGCAGGTCCAACGTTGGATGAACAGTTCAGCCTTAAAACTGAACGGGACGAAAACTGAGGTTTTGCTCCTCGGCCAGAAAGGACTCACACTCTCCCCGAACATCTGGCCAGCTTGTCTGGGTCCCCCCCCGATACAAAAGAAGAAGTAAAAAGCTTGGGTGTGTGGCTCGACACCGATCTTTCGTTCACCGTGCAAGCAAAGAAAGTAGCCGGGACTTGCTTCGGGCTCCTGAAATCGTTGAGGAAAATCCTGTCCCTCTTGCCCCCCAATTCCCAAAAACTGCTAATTCAAGGCTTAATACTCTCGAGGCTTGACTACAGCAATGTGATCTACCTGAGTGCCCCCGAAACGACGCTGAACAAGCTTCAGAGAATTCAGAACCTCGCGGCCCGGATTCTCACAAATACCCCTGCTAGAGCTTCGGCCAAACCTGCACTAAAACTCCTCCACTGGCTTCCTATAAGGGAGAGGGTCAAATTCAAGGCCCTGTGCTTAGCCCACAGACTGCTACAAAACCAAGGCCCCCCTGTTCTCAGGAAACTCATCAAACCCTACAAATCCCCAAGACCCCTCCGTTCTGACATGGAAAATTTCATCACTATCCCCAGATTTAAGAAAGCCCGCTCAGGAGGAAGACGTTTCTCAGTCCACACCGCACGTCTCTGGAACTCACTCCCCCGCGACCTGAGACTTGAACCACAATATCTTCGCTTCAGGAAGCAGCTCAAAACCCACCTTTTTCCCAAATGAATCACGCCTGTCCGTAACCCTGATCTTCTGTTCCCCCCTCCCCTCCTTCCCCTCTCCCCTTCCTTCCTTGTCCCACTGACCTGAAGAGATAGGATCATTTAGCGCTGGGATACCTCCGGGTGACTACGCGCTCTATAAAAAATAAATAATAATACAATATATATATATATATATATATATATATATATATATATATATATATATATATATATTGATTCTAATCCCGAATATATTGATTCCAATCCTGAATCGTAAATTAAGAAACAGGCGCTGACTCTGTGAGATGCAATTTTCAAAGAAAAGTCTTTATTCCATGTGATGGACTTGACGCGTTTCGGCGGACGAGACCGCCTTGCTCACAACATCTGTCTACACTGAAGTGAAGTACATTAATATAAGTGACTTGCTTGTTAAAAGTGAAAGTGAATTGCCATGGTAACTGTCTCTACAATGAAGGACATAGAAGAGTTGCATTCTGTGAAAAAGTAATTAGTCATGGTAAGTCAAACATTATTTCTTCTGCATAATAGTATACTTGTAAATGGAAACAGTCTTATCAGCATTGCCTCAATTTGTTATTCATCACAAATTTGTACCGACTGTTTAAAATGTAAACGGGTAAAATAATACTATGTACAATCAGAAACAAAGAAAATCATGTCAAATTCGCCGGTTTACATCCCAATGTTCGAATGCAATCTGGTTTCAACAATACAATGGGTGACAAGTAATGTGTGTTTGGGTCTGTGTCGCAAGGTGCTGGTCCCGCTGGACCTTGATGTACATGTGTACCAAAGTAAAACTATTGGCCATCCACCAGTGGGGAAAGTGATGGCTGCACATGTAAGTGTTTTAGCTATGCGACCCAGTGTGGACAGACATAAAATTCTAAAGTATGCATTAATGCCCCAGTGGGCGAAATCACACCTGTCACCATTGTTGGAACATATGGTTATCTGGATTATAGAAGGTAGTGAGAATTTGAAAGAGAGTTGTACAGTGTGAAATTGTCTCGTGGTGGTAGGGATAGTGTAGTGTGCCCTCCTCTAAAAGACCAAGCAAGTGAATTAAGAAAAAACGTGTAAAAAGAAAACGTGGGTCAGTTGTTAACGGGAGGGGGTCTAGGAAAGAGGAGGTGGCTACTACAGTAAGGTTCAGTTAGTCACAGGCAGGTTTACAGGTGTACACTCATTGCTGCATCAGCATTCAAACCATTGAGTGTCTTACAATCCAGTAGGATTATATATCTGGATTCCAGTCTCCTAAGGGGTAGCTGACGATTCCCCCCCCTGATGTTCTTCTTGACACTGTCTATGACAAAATACGTCAGGTCTTCCGCTCTACCACTGTGGTGTGTGTTTATGTGGTGTGCTACAGGGTATGCGAGATTGTCAATCTCCAATTGCCCGCAGGTGTTGCAGTATCCTCACATGTATGGGATGTATGGTGCTCCCTACATAGTTTTTATTGCAGGTGCATCGTAGTACGTACACCGCAAAATCCGTTTTGCATGTGAAATTTTCCCTGATTTCTAGTGGGGATTTCTTGAGGGGTAGAGAGACTTTACTTGTATTGATGCCCTGTTTGCATGCTTTGCACTTAGTGCACTTGTAAAAGCCATTCTTGCTTTTAAGCCAGGTAGTTACCTTGTCTTGCGTTGGTGCATTGGTCACTAGCTCCTGCTTCATCGATTTAGCGTGCCTGAAAGTGAGTTGTGGTAGTTTAGCACAAGCAAGGCCTATGGTGGGGTCACTAGGCACAATCAGCCAGTGTCTGTACAGGATCTTGCATAGTGAGGAAAAGTGTTCTTCTGATCTGCATCATTTGTACCGGGACTCCATTGTTTTTTCATTGCCATCTCGTGTCAAACACTTCCACACGACCCACCTGGTCGTTTCTGCTGATGCCTGAGGAAAATCTAACTAACACGACAACAGCCATCTTGCAGCCTGCATTTCTGCCCAGGAACTGTCACACCCCCCTGTTCTTGCAGTTCAACAGAAAGCCATGAGACACTCACACCCTGTGTAAATGATTTGTTTTCCATCTCCTGCTCCCAGCCTGGTAAACATCCTTGACACAGTGATCAGGTTATCTGGACAATGGTCTGACTGCTGGGCCTTGATCAGGGTGATTAAACAATGACCTGAAAGACCGGGCTTTGAGCAAGCTGAGTGAACAATGACCTGAAAGACGGAGCCTTGATCAAGCTGAGTGAACAATGATTTGTGTACCAAGCCATGACCAGGTCACCATCTACAAACGTCGTCTGGATCTGGTTATCAACTGCAAACACTGCCCTGATTGAGCAATGAACTAACAGCCAAAAGACCAGAATGAAAAAGTATAAAAGGCTTGTAAGCTGCGGAGTAAAGCAGCAGCCTCCACTGTCTTGTTTCTGACGAGCTTGGGACTCTGTTCCATAGCCCGGGCTATTTGAATAAATCTGGGTTTCTCCTGCAGACGAAGGCTCCTGTGTCTCCTTTTACTACTCATGAAGGGTGTGGAAGACTTGGGCGATTCCCCAGCCGCCGAGACCCAGTAAGTGGGTTATTCCGGTTCTTCAGTAGTTTAGAATGGTATGTGTTGTACCCTGTGATCAGTCTGGGTGTGTCCTCTGTTTGTTTCCTAGTTGTTTGTTTACTGGCACTGGGCTGGCAAATGAGCTCCTCCCTGCATTTTCTACTACATTTCTGTTCTGCTTTGACCAGAGTTTTGGTCTTGTATCCTCTGTCTCGCAGTCTGATAAAGAGACCATCTTTAGAATTCTTGAAGCTTTCTTCAGTGCTGCAGTTGCGCTTCATTCTGAGGCATTCCGCATAAGGGATACTAAAAATAAGGCTAGTAGGATGGAAACTTTCGGCATGCAAGATGGCATTACCTGATGTTGGTTTCCTGTAGGTTCTAGATTGTACCTTATTGTTACAGACGTAGAGTTCCAAATCTAGGAAGACAATGGTGTTTTTGCTGGTGGTGCAGGTAAATGTAAGATTGAGTGCATTATGGTTGAGTTCACTGGCAAAGTCAGTTGCACTCTGTTCACTGTCCTTCCATAGAATGAAGATGTCGTCGATGTAGCGACAGTACAGCGCCACATTTTCTGACATTTGGGTGTGGTGTATCTTCATGAGTACTTGCACCTCCCACCAGCCCATATGCAAATTAGCATAGCTGGGGGCGAAGCAAGTACCCATGGCCGTGCCCTGTGTTTGTTTGTACAAGAGTTTGTCAAACATGAAGGTGTTGTTCTCAAGACACCATTCTGTTATCTGCAGCAACATCATGGTATGTTGATAAAGTCCTATATCTCTGGTACCCAAGTAATGTTTGAGAGCATTCAGGCCACCCCTGTGTCTAATACTTGTATAAAGACATTGTACATCCAGTGTAACAAATATGTAATCATCATGCCAATTACAATCAAAGATTTTTGCCAGGAAATCCCCAGTGTCCCTTATATATGCAGGAAGACTTTGCTCAAAAGGCTGGAGGAAAAAGTCAATGAACTTGCTTGTGTTTTCGAAGAGCCCACCAATTGCTGATATAATCGGTCTGTCTGGCGGGCATTGCTAATTCTTGTGGATCTTAGGGATTAGATAGAGTTGCGGTGTCACCGGGAAATTGTTTTTCAGAAATTCAAACTCATTATTTGCAATTAACCCTGCTGTTCTCCAGTCATACAGACTCCTGTGGTATCTTTCTTGGATGTTAGCAATGTTAGTGACACTGATTCACATGTAGCAGTTCCTGACTGTTAGTTGCAACATTGCTTCTCTATTATACATGTCCAGGGGCCAGAGGACAACGTTGCCCCCAGTCATGCATGTCTTCACATGCGCTGGTGGGAGGAAAAGGTGATCCGCTGTGTCCATAAATATATATGGGAAGAACATGGGGTTGTATAGCTGCCCTTTATTGACGAGTTATTTGTGATATGGAGAGGCACTTAGGAGAGAGATAGAAATTTTGTGTAGCAAAAGTGAAATTAGCCCAGGAAAAATGAGTTGTTTGGACTTTAAAGGTATTTATAAGTAATAGTAAGATTGAAATCAAATTGTTTAGAAAAAAGCCCTGGGGGAATACCTTATTGTGTGTAAGTTTTCACATGAGACATCTCATAGCTAGCATTCCCTTTGGTGAAATACTCAGGGTAAAGCGTAATTGCAGCTTCAGTGGGAATGTGTAGCATGTCAACAAGCAATGATTAATAGATTCCACCAAAGGGGGTACAACATTCAGTTGTTAGAAGAGACATATAAAATAGTCAAGAAGAAGGACAGAAAGAAAATCCTTTTTGACTGTAAAACCAAACAACAAGGTAATGGGACTGTCAGGCTAATTACACCATACAGCAACCAAAGTAATGAGCCGAGAACTCTAGTGAGAAAGAACTGGCCAATCATTTGGTCAAATCTGGTGAAAGGATCAATAGTCCCTAAGGACCCTCAGATTACACATCAGAGAGCATTTTGTTCTGGTGAAGAGTAGCCCTGAAACACATAAACCAAGAAATTCCCTTACAGGGAAAAAGGGATTTTTCAAATATACCAAGAGTAGGACATGCACAATCTGCACCAATGCGATTAAGTGCCTAATACCCTTCAGTGACAGACCTCAAAAAATTACAGGAAGATTCAACTTCAAAAGTGACTTTGCAGTTTATGTGCTTACATGCAGCTGAAATTTGAGATATGTTGGCAACACAGTATTACAGGTTCATAAATGTATACTACAGCACATGCGTGCGATCACTAATGTAGATAGAACTTATCCAGCCTCAATACAATGTGCTGAATTAAGTTCACAATAGTAATATTACACACATGAACTATTTTGTGATTATCGCAGTCCCACACAATAGAAGAGGAGGAGACCGAGTTAAAACACTCGGCAACTAGAAACCTCCCGACCATGACCTTCATTCTAATTGGCTACCACGACCACGAGCTTCATTCTAATTGGCTGTAAACACTCCAAACCAGGAAGTGTTGGCAGCCATCTTGTGACTCGGTAGAAGCGAGTCACCAGAAAACAGAGAAACTAAGATATAAAACAAGAAAAGCGGCCAGGGTAGAAACACCCTGACCCCATTGGCCTGCTCAGGGGGTCCCAGAAGGACCCACAGGGCCAAAAAAGCATTTTTTATTTTTAAATTTGGCGCAATTCGTGCTGGGGTCTCGAAATCCGCCGAAATTGTTTAAAAAAAATGAAGTGCGGGTTCCCGCGTTTTATTTTAATGAGGCCCCCGAGTGGGCTAGGTCCCGGGGCATTTCTTAAAAAATAATAGCAGGGCCCGCTGGGTCCCTCGCAGCCCCAGGTCCCTGGGGCTTCACTCATGTTGGGAGGGGGGCCGCACGGCCACCCTCCTGGAGCCAGTGATGGCCCTGGGGACCGCCACCCCGCAGGGCCGGCTCCTGCAGTGTCCCGGGGTGCCCAACCCTGGGACACTGCTGTTTGCTATGACAAGACGGGAGCCGCGCGGCTTCCACCCTTTCATACCAAACTTGCTTTGGATTTTGGAAACTTCCAAAATCCAAAGTTGATTGCTTTTACACACGGGGAGGTGCATGTCAGCCGCTCCCCATGTGGAAAAGCAATGCCGGCTCCTGCAGGTCGCGGGAAGCAGGTGCAAACATGGGGCATTGGGGTTCCCCCACGGTCCCCAACGGTAAGGCCAGGCCGCGGGGGATGGGGTCCTATGGGCTGGCATTGGCCATGGGAGTGGGGCCGACACGGCCCTCTTCTTTTTTTATTTTTTTATTTAAATAATGAACATGTCGCCATGCTTTGGGGGATGGGGTTCCTGAGGCGAATGTAAATTAGGGAAAGTGGACGTTTTTTTTTTGTTTTTTTTTGTCACGGCTCTAGCGCGGCTCTCAGCGCGGCTCTCAGTGCGGCCCCCGTGTGAAAGCGATGGGTGCGCGGCTCTCAGCGCGGCACTCAAGTACTTCTTAAATCTTTCAAACACCGAGGGGTTTATTCTCAAAGACACATCAATGAGGTAATGGCACTTTATCGCAACCAAAATGGTGATAAATTTAACGCACCATTCACAAGCTGGAGCAAACAGCCCATATCACCAGTTTTCACGCGAGAGCAGCCTCAAAAAGCATTGTCTGGGATGACCCCAGCAAATATTGCTAATGAGATGTAGAGTAGGCATTACAGTGCAAAGAGCAGCGAGTAAGATCGTCGAAGAGAGTACAAAACAGGTGATATGATGCGTTAGTAGCAGGAAGTTAACACCTGCTCTGAGCTGGTGTAAAGTCAGACTACAACCTAAAAGATGAAAGGGAGCCCAGCCCAGAGCCACACCTGAATGACAACAGATGCAATGGAGCCAACGATCATGCAGCTCGGACACCCAACACTGCTCCGAGACCCCCCGCCACCAGCCCCTTGTCCGCCATCCCCCCTCACCCTCCCCAAAAACAAATGTGACAGCAACCTTAGGAAATCTGGAACGTAACAAATTGGCTGATGTTGCACAATTATAATTAAGAAGATGCATGTGAGGTTGGACAAATTAGAATCACAGTCATGTATAGATTTACATATAAAACATTTTATTTAAACAAAAGAACAACAAATAAAACTAAGTACAGCCATGGCATGTCATCCCTGGACCATTTGTGAATCACATCCTGCAAGACAAAAAGCAAAATAAGATTGTGCGTCATGTGTCCATCAAAGGAGAAAGAGAGGAAGAGTGAGAGAGAGAAAAAGAGAGAGAACGAAAGAGAGAGAGAGAGAGGAAGACAGAGAAAGGGCGAAAGAGTGAGAGAGAGAGGAAGAGAGAGAAAGAGTGAGATACAAGGAAGAGAGAGAGAAAGAGAGAAACTGTGAGAGAGAGGAAGAGAGAGAGAAGAGTGAGATAGAGAGGAAGAGAAAGAATGAGAGAGAGAGGAAGAGACAGAGAAAGAGAGAAAGAGTGTGAGAGAGAGAAAGGAAGAGATAGAGAGTGAGAGAGAGAGAGAGAGAAAGAGTGTGAGAGACAAAAAGGAAGAGATGGAGAGGGAGAGTGAGTGTTGACACTGTAGAGAAAATCCTCACAGCTCACCTTTCTGCCACCAGTGTGTCTCCAACCACGTGCCGGGACATAGTACAGCCCTCAAGTTTAGTCATCTGAAACAAAGTATAGAATCAGTAATGGCAGAGTACATACAACTGTGCACGCCTAAATCGTTGTCCTGCCTTTGTGTATCCAGGCTACTGCACCCCATCCACTTCTACTGCCCATAGGTGTCTGCCTGCTGCTGTGCACCCAGGCTGCTGCATCCCATCCACTCCCACTGTCCATAGGTGTCTGCCTGCTGCTATGCACCCAGGCTGCTGCACCCCATCCACTCCCACTACCCAGAGTTGTCTGCCTGCCGCTGCGCAACCAGGCTGCTGCACCTCATCCACTTCCACTGCCCGGAGGTGACTGCTCCCGCTGCACACCCAAGCTGCTGCACCCCATCCACTCCCACTGCCCGGAGGTGACTGCCCGCCGCTGTGTCGAAGAGGGTCTACCACGTGCAGAAGCAGCCTCCTCACCCGTTGTGTACACGCGGTCAAGCCGAGCTCACAATTCAAAATAGATGTTGATTGCCAGGATGGCCACGCATCATCGCAGGCTGCACACGCCCTCAGCTCTGGTGACAGTAGCTCAGTAGAACTGAAGTCATCGCTTTGTGGCAGGAGGTTCGTGTCGGGGAGGGGTCAGCAATCTGTGAATCACAGCCTGCTAGACAAAAAGCAATATAAGATTGTGTGTCATGCGTCCATCAAAGGAGAGAGAGAGAGAGAGAGAGGAAGAGTGAGAGAGAGAAAGAAAGAAAGAAAGAGTGAAAGGAAGACAGCGAGAAAGAGTGAGAGAGAGAGAGGAAGACAGAGAGAGAGAGAAAGACAGAAACAGCGTGAGAAAGAGGAAGAGAGAAATAGAGGAAGAGTGAGAGAGTGAGAAAGAGAGAGAGAGAGAGTGATCGAGGAAGAGAGACAGAAAGAAAGAAATAGTGTGAGAGGGAGGAAGAAATAGAGTGAGAGAGAGAGAGGAAGAGAGACAGAAAGAGAAAGGAAGAGATGTAGAGAGACAGTGAGTGCCTACACTGTGGACAAAACCCTCACAGCTCACCTTTCCGCCACCAGTGTGTCTCCAACCACGTGCCGGGACATAGTGGAACCCTCAAGCTTACTCATCTGAAATGTAGTGTGGAATCAGTAATGGCAGAGTACATACAACTGTGCACGCCTAAATAGCTGTCCCGCCGCTGCGCATCCAGGCTGCTGCACCCCATCCACTTGCACTGCCCAGAGGTGTCTGCCCGCTGCTGCGCACCCAGGCTGCTGCACCCCATCCACTCCTACTGCCCGGAGATGACTGCCTGCCACTGCGCACCCAGGCTGCTGCACCCCATGCACTACCACTGCCCGAAGGTGACTGCCCACCGCTGCGCAAACAAGCCTCTCTGCTCACCTTTCGTAACCTACGTGTAGAAAAGAGGGCCTACCACGTGCCGCTGCAAGAACCAAGTCCAGGACCCACGGACAGGGCACCTTCCATATCATGCAGCCCCGCTCCACAGGCCACCAAGTCTCACATTTGGTGCTGAGTCTTGATTTCACCATGGCAGAGGGCATACCAGTGCACTCGGTTTTTCATTGCAGTTTGCACACCCGCTCAGCCCTTGCAGTGCCGCTAACTAAGTGACCAGAGAGACAACGCCACGTGGCAGTAGGCCTGCGCTGTCTGATGACTCAGGCCTACACTGCGGTCCAGCAGGGTACACAAAACCTGAGCTGTCCAGACCGCCGGGACGGGCCATCACCGCAGGCTGCACACCCGCTCAGCAGTTACGGTACCCATACCTCATTGGACCGAAAGTCACCGTCCCGTGCCGGTGTGTCTGTGCCGGCCGCAGTGCATCTGGTGCCAGCAACTGTAAAATGGCGTAGAGCATGTGCGCCCGGTCTTTTTTATTGTCAGAGTCACGTGTCATGTAATGTCTGTGCTGGATGGGTGTGGTGTGGGTGTATACCAGCCGTGAGGGAGTGGCTGTGGCATACTGATAAATAGGCCTGTGACCAGCAGATCACTGCAATGAAAACCTGGGCCATGTAGCATTGTTGTCCTTCCCTGTAAGCGTAAGCAGAGTGGGCTGGCCTGGCCTGCGTGAGGCTGTGAAGAATGACTCTGGAGCTATGGGCGTGGCTCTGACCTGGGCTGTATGAGGAATCAACTGATGCGGGTGTTCTTTTTGTAGTGCTGCCATCACCTGGGTCGCTAGCTCCAATATGTCACTCTGTCAGCCAAGTCCCACAACATGGCCAACATGGAAGGTACGGGGAATCACTGACCCTACATTCATCCATAGTTCCACACATGAAAGATGGTGGACATGACACATCTGTGTGGATATGAAGTGTGGATATGAATGTGTATTGCACATTCAGTGGAGTGTTGCAGCTGTAGCAATACAGGGCCATGGAAAGTTCAAGTTTCAGTTTTTGGCACTTGGAGGGCAACCAATTAGAGCTAAGCTCGTGTTCGGGGTTAGGCTGCGCCAACATATGTAGTTATACAAATACTCCGCCAATCCCCAAGCACTTATAAATTCATTATACACTCTCCTTGTACTACTTTAATGATCCTGTCTCTATGTACGTACTTATATAATGACCGAGACAAAGTTACATAACCAAAGTTTTCCCCACTGCCAGGGGTAACATGGTTGCATACGCTGTCCACAGCACAATATAATGTGGTAGGGCCCAGGGGCAGCATCTTGCATACATAATGAACGCACTGACACAGATAGATAGTGGTACTGGGCACGGCATTTGCGCTCGACTCCTTTGTATCACCAGGGTCACATGTCCAGTGGCGTCTGTGCTGGATGCGTGTGGGGTGAGTGTAAGCCAGCCCTCTGGGAATGGTTGGTGCTGGTAACAAGTACAACAATATTCATTGGATCAGACATGGAGATTCAATCATAAAGTGTCAATGATTTGTGCTGCACTAAGGTAGGGACAGCAGATGTGAAATAATACACAAAAGATTCTGTCGTAAAGGGTCCATGACTTGTGGTACACTGAGGTAAGGGCAGCAGATGTGAAATTTTACAAAAAACATTGTATCATAAAGGGTCCATGAGTTGTGCTGCATTGAGATAGGGGCATCAAAAGTTTTCAGCGTGTGCACAGCTAGCAATGATGCGTGGTGCGGGCGAGCCCCACTGGGAGCAATGTCTGTTGCCTACTGGACTGTGTCATCTGCAATTGCGATGCAATTTGAATTGTGAGCCCTGCTATCCGCAGTGTAGATCGAAGGCAGTAGTCAGCACAGACATTGAGGAATGCTTTTTGTCACATCCTCTTAACAAAATCTGAGGACATAGAGCACAATTCTCTCTGCAATTAATAAAACAAGACTGCATTCAAATTGTGAGCTTGGTTGACCGCAGTGTAGGCGTATGGAAGAAAACATGAAATACGTATGGAATACATTGTCGAAATATGTAGGTTTCAGGGACGTTATAGTTCAAATTGTGAGCTCTGCTGTCCGCAGTGTAGACTGCCATTCAGTGTTCGTTTGGACTTGTAAGATGAATATGGTCATTGTAGTAAAGTTATAAGTGATATAAAACAAGTTCTTGAAGCAAGAATACTAAAAGGATATTATGTCAGGTGGAGCATCTTCGCTCCGTGCTTGACGCGGGACAAACGGCAGCGCTTGTGTTATTAGATCTAAGCGCTGCCTTTGACACCGTCTCGCACCCTATCCTTCTGCTGCGCCTAGAGGAGGCTGGTGTCACCGGCATCGCTCTCGAGTGGTTCCGGTCGTTCTTAACCAACCGGGCCTTTAGCGTGACCGTCCCACCTTATCAGTCCAAATTCCATCCGTTAAACCTGGGGGTCCCCCAAGGCTCCTCGCTGAGCCCTACGTTGTTTAATCTGTACGTAAGGCCGCTAGCTGAGGTTGTCAAACAATGGGGTATGACCATGGTGTCATATGCCGATGACACCCAGCTAGCGGTCACGATCAGCGGGGATGCCGAAGTTGATGCCCCCAGGTTTCAACAAGGACTGCGGGCGGTCGCCAGCTGGATGACGTCCAACTGTCTCCAGCTGAACGCTAGTAAGACCGAGGTCATGGTCTTTGGCAGACAGCCGGAACTGTGGGGAGAGAGATGGTGGCCGGGGGATTTGGGTCCTGCTCCCATCCCAGTCGCCGAGCTTAAGAACCTCGGGGTCTGGCTGGACCCTTCCCTCACGTTTGTGTGTCACACCAAACGCACGGCCGCATGCTGCTTTGGCATCCTGCGCGGGCTCCATCCTGTGCTTAAGTTCTTCGATGCCCCTACCAGGCAACTCATGATCCAAGCGACTGTCATCTCTAGGCTGGATTATGCGAGTTCCCTGTTGGCCGGTCTGAATTTGGCAGAGATCGGGCGCTTACACAGGATTCAGAACGCCGCAGCTAGAGCGGTGGTAGGCCTCCCAAGATTCTGTCCTACTTCCAGTACCCTGCGGTCACTGCATTGGCTTCCGGTGGCCCAGCGGATCCAGTTTAAGGTCCTCTGCGTCGCCTATAAAATTCTGAAGGGGTCCCCAGCAACGATCCTTACGGTCCTCATGGCCAACTACATCCCAGCGCGACCCTTAAGATCTGCAGACCTTGAACTGGCCGTGGTGCCGCGCTTCAAGCGGAGTAGGGCCGGTGGACGCTCGTTTTGAGTGCGCGCTGCTGTCCTTTGGAACTCTTTGCCCCCGGCGATTCGCGCTATGAGCGATTTGCTTTCCTTTCGTCGTGCGGTGAAAACCTTTTTATTTCCTTAGTTTGTATACATATGTTTGTTTTTCTTTGTTTAGTTGTGTTGTGCAGCTGCCTTGTTGGGCGCCAGGACGCTCCTTAGCTGGAGCATCTGTGCGCCAAATAAAAACGCATAACATAACATAACATAACATAACATAACATAACATGTAGGTTTGAGGGACGTTATACTTAGTTGCCTACTACAATTAATGAATCAAGACTGAATTTAAACTGTGAGCACAGTGTAGGCCGGAGGCAGCGGTCAGCAAGGGCCCACAGCCACATGGCATTAAGTTGAGCTGCACAGTTAGTGGCACCTGAAGCAACTAGCATGTGCAAAACCTGTGATGATGCGTGGTACGGTGGGCCGCACTGGTAGCAATGTCTTTTGTCTAATGAATTCTGCCAATAAGGCTACGGGGCGATGACTTGTGGTGCACTGAGTTAGTGGCACCAGAAGCCCTCAGCGTGTGCGCACCCTGCGATGATGCGTGATCCGGGCGGCCCGCACTGATAACAATGTCTTTTTTCTAATGAATTCAGCCTTAAGGCCACGTGGCGTTGACTTGTGGTGAACTGAGTTAGTGGTACCTCTGGAGCTCAGCGTGTGCGCAGCCTCCGATGATGCATGGTCCGGGCGGGCCACACTGGGAGCAATGTGTCTTGCCTACTGGACTGCGTCATCTGCAATTGCCACTCCATCTGAAATGTGAGCCCTGCTGTCCGCAGTGTAGATCGAAGGCAGTAGTCTGTACAGGCATAAGTCTGCTGTGCTGTGCCGCTGTGTTCGCAGGGTTCTGTGTCGAGAAGGCCGGCGGTCATGGTGGCAGCCACGTGGCAAGGTGAGGGCCGTTGCTCTGGCAGACGCGTGGCATTCACACAAGTGAACCACATTCAGAGCCCCGGCCTATTTATTTACACTTCTACACTGGAGTGGCGTACGTTGGACCAGCCCACTGTGCTTCCGCTTACAGGGGACGACGACACAGGTACATGACTGAGATCTTCCCCACTGCCTGAGGTAACGTGGTTGCGTCCACTGTCCACAACACTATAAGCAACTGCAGTATATGTACACATGGAGAGGTTTGTGCTCTGCATAGTGAGGTCTGTCCAGCACATCACCGCTACACTAGGTATTGTGTGCATTATTATTGGTGGGTGACTTGCGTTCTTCACACATGTTTGGTTGCTACATCTCCCAACATTCAGCTATTGTGTAGCTGAGGGGCCATGCTGTTTTTGGAAAGTCTGCTGTCCTGTTGTGTGCTACCTCGGGGGTGGTAGGGGGGTGTGGACCGGGGGTAGGTCCAGAGGGTGGTGGTAATGGATTTTTGATCAGTAGCTCTATGACATGTGTTGGTCTTTAGATGTGATTCTGGGCTGGGCTCCTTTTCACACTGTAGGTAGTCGTCCTACTTTACACTAGTAAAAGGCAGATGTTACATCCCTACTGCTAGAGCAGCTTATCGCCTGTTTTTAGATCTCACCGCAGATTTGGATGCGCATTGAAAATATTGGGAACTGGTCTTTTTGTGTCATTTTTGCACAGGAATGCCTACTCTGCATATTATTAGTTAGTGTTAGTTGTTCTCCATGCAATTTTCCATAGGGACCTTTAGCCAGGGCTACAGCCCGAACAGCTGAACGGAATTACACGAAATTTGGCAGAGAGGTAGAGTTCTGTTCGCAGATTGTGCTTTTTGTTAAATGGTGTAAATCCGTTCAGTAGTTTTTGAGAAAATTGCAAGTAAAATCATAGCGTTATCTAGAGACGGAGTTCAGCACGCGTACGGAAATCTGTTCAATTACGAGCGCGAGCGGCATGCTGATTGGCTGTGGACTGTGTGTCAACACTCGAAACCAGGAACCCAACGGCCACATACATCATTGTTGCCGTTTGCAATTCCTAAATTGCGAAAATTAAGGAATCGCAATTTAGAAATCGCAAACGGCAATGCATGAAAAATTCACATTTATTATTGCGATTCAGTATTTTTCCTTAATTGCGATTCACAATTTGCGAATAGCAATTAAGGAAACCCTTCCAATTGATTCCTATGGCCAAAAGGCCCATAGGAATGAATGGGAAGGCATTGACATTTTGCGAATTTCATTTTGCGAATCGCAAAATGTGAATGCAATTTCAAGGGTGCAGGGGGGGTCCAAAGAACCCCTCCCTGCACCCCTGAAATGTAACTTTGAGTGCAATTTACACACACACATGACCCAAGGACATGTGTGTGTGTAAATTAAAACTTTCAGATATGCAACTAGTGCATGTTTGAAAGTTTTCGGTAAATTAGCATGAAGTTTAACTTCATGCTAATTTACCCCTTCCAAATAGCGAATTCGTAATTTAAAAATAATCATGCATTGCATTTAAGAAATCTCAAATTGCAATTTCTTAAATGCAATCGCAATTTTAGAAATCGCAACTTGGTTGCGATTCCTAAAATTGCGAAATGCATGATGCATTCCAAATTAGTCAATTGCATTCGCAAACGGCCGAAAATTGCGATTCGCACCGTTTGCGAATGCAATTGACTTTGATGCATGTAGGCATATATAGTCACAAGAAAACAGTAAAGCAAAGTTGAGAAATAAGGGAAGGGGGTAGGCTAGGAACATTCTGACCCTCTAGGCTTGCTCAGGGGGTCGTACGTGCATGTTTAGGCTCTATTTCTTATTACATTTTTTTAAATGAAAATCGAGGCGTACGTGTTTGGAAATACGTACAATTATGAGCAAGAGCTGCATGCTGATTGGTTGTCAATACTCCAAAACAGGAAATGTTAGCAGCCATCTTGTTTGTCGCGAGAGCCGAGTCACAAGACAACAGTAAAATAAAGTAACAAAGTTGAGATATAAGGAAAGGGGGCAGGGTAGAAACATTGTGACCCCATAGTCTTGGTCAGGGGGTGGTACATGGATCTTTAGGCTCAATTTTTATTTTAAAAAAAAATGGCGGGGTACTCGTGCAGTACTTGTACGCGGTTGAAAAGGTGAAAAAAAACTAGAAGTCTATTTTGTTTATTAGGTCCCGGGGGGGGAATTACGGGGGCAATTTTTAGAGCTACATTTCTATGACAGTATGTAAAACTTTCCGTTTTTTTTTTTGCTGCATCAGTTGTACTCTCTACGCATTCGCAGCCTTGTTTGCAAGTGTACTTTTTTTCCTTTTTCTTCAAGTTCGCCAAGCATACCTCTCCTGATTTTAGGCATTAAATTTGCTGGTTTCTTTTTTCCAGGTCATGTGTGTTATCCGGTGCTATACTTTTGTAATATATTAATAAACATATTGTATGTATATTTATTTGAAATGTAGTGTCGAGGCGCCAAACGTTGATTACATACTCCGTCCAACCGCCATTTTAGTAATTTTCCTCTGTTATTTTTATTATACCTGTTACTTTCATTTTACCCTGCGCATATTTTCTCTGTGATCAATGAGATTTCGTGACACAGATACCACAGTGTTTGTCCTTGGCCTCCGATCTTATCAGAGTTGATCACACGTATACCTAGAAACTAATTTGAAGGACGTAAGGCACAGGCATTACAACACGTGTTGGTCAACAAAAAAACATTATTAAGATTTTGCATTTATCATGTGTGGTGAATGCATACTAGTTGTAAAAGCATGTGTGGCAATGCGATATGCGTGCTAATGATTTTGTGGTGACGATCACGCGTGCTTATGAACCGGGTCTGGGAGTGGTGGAGTCTAGGGTACCAGGCGGAGAGGCACGCAGCTGCACTCATACAATATAGAAGTAATATATGATTTTTAAAACTTAAAAAAAAAATATTCCATAATTATCCTAGATTAAGTCTTCTGTTAGTATGTTCCTTAAATACATGAATATATGTTTTTAAACAATTAAAAACATTTGCGTCTTTTTTGTACGGGGCGCGTACATCACACGGAAGCTTTGATGCAACGCGTAACCTCGAAGCGTATTCGTAGCATATGCTGAGAATGATTAGCAGTACAAACTATGGTGCAATCACTCTCTCACTGTCAAATCAGAGCACAGGGCGTGCTATGAGAATGGTTACAAGTGGTCACTCATTGGAGATCCAATTCAGGTGTGTGGCTTATCCACAGTATCATAGCGTTATTTTTTAACCTGGCTAAGTTTGAGGTTTGCATGAAATACTATGCTATAGGCAGATATGGATGTTTAGGGAGCGGTTATCTGCATGAAGCTTGGTTATTACTATTTACATATAGGTGTCTGAGGGAGGGAAAAGAAGTCTATGTGAATGGCAAGGATTGCACAATAGTACCAGATCACTCCTTAATTTGTAGACACATACAATTGCATGGCTCTTGTATACAAGATGCGCCTAATTTGGACTGAGTTTTGAAAGGTAGTCCGACGCCTGCTATCATAACAACGTTCAGTTTACTGGAAACGGGAGTTATTTACTTTGAAATATTGGAGATTGTTGTGCAATGTTAGCAGGCATCGCTTACATGATTACGGTAACTGAGCGTGTGGTTTGATTAAAAAAAGTTGCGTTAACTCCTCTGCATGGGAAGCTGGATGTTTCCATCTGGCTGTCGATTTCGACCTTGAAAGCAGAGTCAACCAAATGAGTCGTATAAGAGCGCTATTGTCTCAAAAAGAGGTCGCTCTTATATCTGGTTCAGAAACATTTGTCCTTTATGCAGCAAACACCCGCACAGAAGTGCATGATTTATTAAATACAGACGTGCTCTTGAATTTTGGGGAGTTAATTTAGAGTATCTTTAATGTGTCCTAGACTACGGGGTTACCTTACTTTTTTAAAGTTAGAAGCAGTGGCCTTGTGACTTCTGTAGAAAGTATATTTGGTGTCTTTTTGGGATTTTTTCATTCGATTTTTTCCAGCATCTTTGGTGGATTGCGCTTAATACTCGCATTAGTTGCCGGTGTGCTTTTATTAATTTGTTTACATAAATATGGATGCACATCCTGCAGCAGGCGATAATATGTCCTGGCTGTTGCTGCTCCGCTACCGAATGCTTAGTTACTATGGAGCGCTGCCTGGGGCTACATTGAGTGCAGCTTAGGGTTTATCGTTTCGATTTTCCTTTTTCACATGCGGTCAACCTGTGTTCAATTGCCTGAGCTGTGATTTCGACTGGGCCCTGGATTTGTGTCTCTGCAGTACGGTGTCTCCCAACGCGGATTATGACCTGCTGATGAGCCCCTTACTGGTTCATGACGTGCTCTGTTCTGGCGGCGGGATTATGGCCTTAGCAGCGACACATGGAATAATGGGACTTTGGAATGTTTTTGCAGCGGCGCTTGAGTTCTTGGCACGCAGTTACATTGAAGATGACCCGAGTTTTCCTCCGATGGTGATAGAGGCTCCGGTTGTTGAGGAACATGTATGTTCATTCTCACTATTGAATTGGATGGCTGAAATGTTTTCAGATGAGAACAATGACTTCCTCTTGGAGGCTGTTGCTACATACTGTGCTTACACGCTGTTGGATTAAGATTCTTTGATTTTTCTACATATTCTTTATTATTTAGTTACTGTTTTCTATCAAAGAGCGAATAACTTTTTTTGGGAAATGTGAACTTGACTCTGCTTTTTAGGCTTGGACTCTGCGTTCATAATTCGCCCATGTTTATATCACGTGCTTTGATCAAGAAAGGGTGCCGTGGGGCTGAGCGTTGCACTCACAGCCTGCTAAGTTAGCATGGGTTTATTAGAAGCTTACACGCTATTTTTGCTTTCCTGCTCTGCTTTGCACACAACACGTACTTGTGATATTGTTTAGAGAATGCTGAGTATTTTGCTTTATATGAGAATAATTTGGAATGCTAGTTTTGTAAACTGCCTCGCTAGTTTTGTGTGTATAGTGAGAGCATGGAGCATCAAGGTTATCTTGAATACTGTGTCTGTTATTCAGAATGATCCTCGCACGTTCTAGCCATAATACATATGGAGCTGTGGCCACCTCTGATACTTGCGCGTTTCATAATCCATTGTGGAGGCAAAGTTACACACAGTTGGAGAACATTTGTATCTTGACAGTTTGTGGAGCACTGAATGTGATACACTACTGCTGAGTACCAGAGGAATGGGTGTGCCCATGTAATCCTATGAGACTTTCTGTAGTTATAAACTAATCTGCTAGGTAGGGAGGGTGAAATGTAGGTATAATTTAAATTTGTTTACCTTTAGCATTATAGGATGCTTTTTCCATTTGTATTTCATAGAATAGTAACAATGCTGACAACCTTGTTTCTGATAATATGTTTGGTTGTATTTTCTAAGGTACTGTGCATGAGAATATGGCATTAGAAATAAACATTTCAAAGTTGCACGTGTCTTTATTTACAGCTTGTTTTTGACTGGTGTAAGAGTACATTGAAAGAGTTTTTGTTATCCACTTTACTTCATGTAATCTAAGTCGCATGTTCTGGGTTGAATAGTCATTGGTGTTTTTGCTCTACGGCGAAGAACCAATGAGTCAATGATTGCTAGTTTGGTAGGGAGCTTGTGTAGTAAGGTGGGTTTTGGTACACCGTAATTCACTGAGGTCCTAAGTCTTCATGCACAGTTCTGTGTATGAGCAGTATTCCTGGAACAGTAGTTACAACAAAAAGGCTCGATAAAGGGCTTGCACTTCGAATATGAATATAAAATAGAAGAATATAGTTGATAATCACAGCTAATAAATGCAGCAATTAGATGTGTGGATGTGTGGATGATGTGTAGATTGAGTGGAAGAGGAAAAACGTGAAAAATAAGAAAGGTTGGAGAGATGCAAACTACCCACTGCATTGTCAGTGAAGTGGATCTTTGGATTTCCAGGTCATTACACAGATAGGGTGTTGGATTCCGCAGTGGGAGCAAGAGAAACTAGTACAACAACTAAGGAAGAAAGCTAGTGCATAAAGTACACACATTTGGGCAGATTTACAAGGTTGTGGGAAAAATGATGCAAAAGTGGCGCAAGGGGCTTGTAAACCTGCTGCAGTGTGTGGTAGAAAAGACGCAAGAAAGGACAGAAGTGTGCAAATTACCCACTGCTATTCATGGGTAGTAGTTACCAAGAAGGCTGAATAAAGGGCCTTCACTTTGAATTTGAATTAACCCCTTCGCTGCTCATAACGAGCTCAGCTTGTCATGAAGTACACTGGTCGTGTGCTCATGACGAGCTGAGCTCGTCATGAACAATGGGATTTGAAGAAGTTCAGCAACAGGGGTGAATTCCCTTAGCATTGATGTGGTTAAAGAAGAATAATTGATAAGCTTAGGCAAGAATGGTAGCAAGTAGGTGTGTGTATTTGTGGTTGTTGTGTTGATTGAGTGGAAGATGACAAAGGTGAAAAATTAGAGAGGTTGCAGAGATGCAAACTTTCCATTTCTTTGTAAAGGAAGTGGGTGTTTAGTTTTCCAGTGCATATATATATTCACTAAAAAAACCATAGGTTTCAGGCAAGTTATAGTTAGGAATTAGCATTTAAAAAATCTTAGAAATTCACTGAAAAAACCGTAGGTTTCAGCCACGTTATAGTTAGGAATTAGCATTTAAAAAACCTTAGAAATTCACTGAAAAAACCATAGGTTTCACCCATGTTATAGTTAGCTGGACATTTCTCTCATACAGTACCATTGAAATTCCCTCGTTATAGTTAGTTCAGCTAACTTATAACTCGCGCGCCCGCAATGCACTGCTGATGACGTCACATATTACATCACTCATGACATGGTCAGTGACATCACTCATCACATCACTGATGACATCTCAAATGACATCACTGATGACCTCACTGATGACATCATCCTTGTGAAAGAGTGGCAGACCTCCTCTCACCCTAATATAACCTTTGATACACACATTAAAAAATAGAAACAAAAATTTTCAAAAAAATGGAGATACCAATACCAGTTACAACAACCTATTAGGTAATTCCAACATCTACATACACATCCACTCATTCAGCAACAGTTCTATATAGTCACTCATACATGTACTCACTCATCATATGTACTCATACACCTATAAATCCTGTTACACACCGATACTCATCCATAGAGTTACTCACACACATACTCACAAATGCAAATAAACTATCAAACATCCATTTACTTGCATATACAGCTATACACACACCACTACACTTACTTCTACAGAAACATACACATACTTATTTATACAGGAACTCCTCCAATCTCTCATCTCACATATACTCACTTATATACATCAATACTCACATATACTAGTTTAAAACATATGTAGTTACTCATAAAGATACTATTGAGACAGTGATTCACTCACTAACACACCCATACACACACTCATCCACCCATACAGTCCTGCACACATTCTGTCTTCAAAACACATACAAACAGTGAGTCAGTCATTCATGTATCTGTGCGCTAAGTAATACCCCCCACCAAACCATACAGACACTCATTCTGATACTCAAAAAAACAACTAATAACCCATATAGACACTCATGTAGCTACTCACCAACCCATGCAGTTACTTATATGCAAAGTGAGACACTGATACAGATATTTACATATTTAAACATTACTCGCTAATACATGTATTCACTAAGGTATACTTAATAAGTCAGTTATACAATCAATTTTACAAAAAAAACATCCATTTAGACACTTATTTACCCATTTATTCTTCCATCAACCTTTAGATATACATATATAAAAAAAAATATTTTTCAGAAAGACACACATTCACTGGATGATGTCATCAGTGAGGTCATTTGAGATGTCATCAGTGATGTGATGAGTGATGTCACTGACCATGTCATGAGTGATGTAATATGTGACGTCATGAGCAGTGCATTGTGGGAGCGCGAGTTATAGTTAGCTGAACTTACTAACGGGGGAATTTCAATGGTTTTGTATGAGAGAAATGTCCAGATAACTATAACATTGGTGAAACCTATGTTTTTTTCAGTGAATATATATATATATATATATATATATATATATATATATTTCAAACGCTTGATAATTTATTATCGCGTGTTAATTAAAGTGATTTTTCACATGCACAGTAATATATGTTATTATGAACAGTAATTATCTGTTTTTAGCAGTTTTCTTCTAATGTGACGTGTTTTTTGCTTAACATCAGTCACAAATGATATATAATTTCGTAAGTGAATCGCACTCCCTCCGGTATGCAATTAATGTTATGCATTGTATTTATATCCTTCTTCTCCCCTAACCTGAAGATGTCTTTTATGTTTATTGTGCACATCATTATGTATTGTATCATAAGATGGCCCACTCTGTCGTGAACAAGGTTGCAGGGTGAAACGCATTGAGAGTTTGCAGCTCACGCGCGCTTCAGTAAAGTTTCTTTGAATACTCAAGAGGAGGTCTGCCGAATCCCTTTTGATCCTGTGTGGACACATTCTTTGCACACACACACACACACACACACATATATATATATATATATATATATATATATATATATATATATATATATATATATATATATATATATATATATATATATATATATATATATATATATATATATATATATATATATATATATATATATATATATATATACATATGTCTATGTTTCTCTAACAGTTGTTACCTTTTTGCACCACAAAACTGCAGAGTGACCAAATACTTCACACATGAATTAAACCAAACCAGATCAGCCCTATCTTTCTCAGCACTTGCACCATCCAAGCCCTTAAATTGCTTGTGTACAAGCCCGAAACATCCCAAACCTGACCCATGTGAGTGCCTATCAAACGATATCAATGAGAGAGGGAGGGTATGAGTGGACACTCCTGTACCCCTATCGATATACCAACAAACAACTTTGGAGTGACTCAGTGACAATAGAAACCAAAAACAAATAAATATGGGTTAGACACTACTGGACCCCCACCAGACTACGGTAAACCAATTACTGGCAAACCCCAAAGTGGCAACCAACAAGTAGCAACCTTTGTCCTAATGTGTTTACAAACATCAGATGGGGCAAGTCTACCTCTTTGCAAAAGGACCCTCACTCACCACTAGTTGGTGACATGCTTCATCATTGGGTCCCCGCTGGGGTGGCCGAATGCCCCCCCAGCGTGCTACAATGCCTGATTTACAGCGGAGCGGGATGGTGATGAGTGTAACAGTGATATAACTCAAAATGTGATTTTCAAATGTGAGTGCAGAATTTAAAAATACAAGATTGAAACCCGTACAAAATTTTTAATGAGGGCCAACCTGTATTGGGATTAAAAACGTGTATATGCGGACCAAACTTGGTTCTAAATTAGGAAACCTGTGTCCTTAGATAAAATAATAGGTCAACATGTTTCTGCTGGAAAAAATGCAGGTTCACTCTGCATTCGTCAGGACCATAACAAATAGCACTCCGGTGGGATGCACGCACTAAGGGGCACCCTCCCGTGAGGCACTTAGTGTGAAAAAGAAACAGAAAAGATTTTTGGTGATATTACTCACGGATATTACCCTTGTTAGCTCACTATAATTCACAGAAGCTAAAGTTATAGGTCAAAGGAGAAGTGCTCTCATCCTGGGTTATGACAGCGCGGGATTGTTTCATGCGGTGTCAAATTAGTACACACGCGACTCCCCGTGTACTACCAACGTTCAGGAATACCGTCAGCCCGTAAGTGTGAGTGCCTGTCATGTATCTTGTGGCAAACACGTGCTATCATGTGTTTTTTCTTAAATCTCTATTAGGGGTTACTTGTATTGTGCATTTGCTAATTTGCTCATTGAGGCCTCAATTATAAATGTCATTTTTCATTAGCAATTGTTGATTAGTTTGATGAATTCAAACGCATTTAAGCTCCATATTGAAGAACCGTTTATACCCACTTACTGGGTCTCGGCGGCGGGGGAACCGCCTAAGTCTTCCATACTCGTTATATAGAAAAAGGAGACACAGGAGCCTTCGTCTGCAGGAGGAACCAAGTTTTATTCGAATAGCCCGGGCTATTGAACAGAGTCCCATGCTCATCGGAGACAAGACAGAGGAGGCTGCTGCTTCACTCTGCAGCTTACAGGCCATATATACACATTTCCCACCTTAAGAAACCAGTTTGGGTGGGGGCCTGGTGCCCCCGAGTCAAAATGCAGCTGCACCATTCTTTTTTCAGGCAGGACGGGGGCTGCAACAGATGGTACAAAAGATTACGAACCTGGTTTTGCAAAACAGGGTATGTACGTGAGAGAACAGACAGATCTTGAACAACAGGATATGTGAAAGAAACAAGTTCTGGGACGGTGGCGTGACCAAGTCTTGCGAAACAGGATGGATGTGTGCAGGAGTTCAGTCCGAGGGTGGTGAGGCCAATTCTTTGTTCCCTTTTTCGAAATTGGCTCCACCACAAGGAGCAGGAAGGGCAGGGTGGCCGTGACAGTTAGAATTTCATCAGACATCAGTAGAAACGACCAGGAGGATTGTGCAGAGGTGTTTGACACAAAATGGCAATGCAAAAATAATGGAGTCCTGATACAAAATAAATGCTGACAAGAAGGACACTTTTCCTCAGACCCTCCTTTTGCCATGGAGTGGCAAATACCCTAGGAAACATTGATATTCATGAGATCATCTGTTTCTTGTTGGAGCATCATCTTCATATTGGTGTCGTGAATGTTAGAGGGTTGAGGCTTGAGAGATTGAACACACATTGCACAGAGCATTGGCAGGCACTGAATGCACAAACAGCAGGAGACTAGGGCAGCCACTCCCAAGGCAAGGAAGATGAGGACCCTCCATCCCCATTGTGAGGGACCAGTTGCCTTCATCCTGATGAATTTCAGAGGAAAGGTGATGCAGAGGTTAAATGGCATCATATACTGTGGGTGCGTGATCTGGAATATACATACAGCAGCTGGAGCCAATCAATTTACACACACCACCACGATCAGCGAGGATGATGTCAAGGACCGTACGATTTTGAAGTGTTACAAGGCGGTTTGCCTGCAGCTCTGCAGTGATGTTGGAGAGGGCACCAGCTGTTTCTGTGATTGTGGCCTCAAGGACCCTTGTCAGTCCTCGTATAGCCCGACTGTTTGCCATGGGGCCCCAGAATGGGAGGAAACCCTTAAGGAAGTCCCCGGCTTCCTGGCCTACTGTACCCTCAGCCGATATGACACCCCTATGTGAGCAGCGCAAAGTGCCCTTCATCAACATGTGGTAATCTCCATGGGTAGAATACGTTGGTGGAAGGAGGAAGGCCAGATAGCAGGTATCAGACCAGTTACGGGGAGCCAAGTGTAGGCTGCTGTGCCACAGACAAAATAAGTGTTGGGGGACGCCACCAACTTTGGAGGAGACGTAGAGTTTAAAGTTTTAATGATGACACAGATACTAGTACCAACTTTCTTAGTTCCCAAGCCATGGACGGCCCGCACATTTATAACATTCAGAGAGTTTCGTACATCAGGTAGTAGCCTTCTGGCTCGAAATTTGGTAAATGTTTGTCGAGAAGTTGAGTTAAATACCACCATCTCACCGAGTTCATCCGTTGGTAATAGCAATGTTGAAGAGCCGGTTGGGCAAAAAGGGGTGTTGGTATTGCCAGACCTGTTTCGCCAGAAGTCATCTTGAAATGTTCGAAGGACAGAATTGGCAGTACCATTGATAGTATAGGCCTCCTGCATCAACATCCACCATGCAAGACAGGACCCAGAAATGGAAAAAAGATAAGGAAAGAATGGGACAGGTTGTGTCATAGCATGCAGCATCAGTCCACATACCCAACAGTTGGAAGTATTTATGATCAGCTGATGATGATGTAACATCTGGACAAAGGTGTTATTGAAAAATTCTGCACTGCGGGGTAATTCGTGGGCGGGTAACGTGTAATACTGATGCTCTGCAAGAGTCAGGGAAGGAGTTGGTGGGGTAACAGGATAGTAGATCAGTAACATCCAACCGATGATAGACAAGATGATTGAGACAAACAGCATCACCACGGGGGCCATGAAGCACTTGCCATGTAGGAGACTGACATATCGTTTCTTGACTTGGGTGTATTGGACCGCTGCCATTGTACTAAGCCAGGGATCAGTAGCGGCTGTCTGTGATTGGTGGTTGCTTTACCGGATGCAGGTGCCAAGAGCCATAGGGGCGTACCTTAGTCTGACATAGCAGCACCGGTCTTAGCCGGGAGATCACAGCCCTATAGCCTGTAGGTACCTGAGCGAAGTCAAGGGCAAGCCTTCCTTCTGGAACGCAAGTTATATCGGGTAGAAGTAGGATCAGTATGGTCAGGGAATAATTGTTTCTGATGCTGAGCAGAGTGAGGGGAGTGTTCCACCTTTCCCTTTAGTATACTGTCACTCTCTGCTTCCGTAGATGTGAAATGTAATCTTGCGTCGCTGAATGGAACAAACGTCGGAACTATTTCTGTCTCTGAGTCTCCTCGTCATTCTCTCACCCACTGATCATAGGGGAGAGGCAGAGGCACTCGTCGGCAGTGTGTCGCGTGGATCCAGTTCTTCCGACCTTCAACTTTCACGGCAGTGCGGGTGGCCAGTAACACCTGATGGGGCTGTGTCCAGCGGGGCTCGAGGCTCTTAGTAAGTTGAAAGTTGTGAATCAGAACCCAGTCGCCAGGTTGGATAATGTGTCCTGGGCCCTCGCTTTTATCAGGTATGGCCTCATGCACCTGGTGGTAAAGAGTACGAAAGGTGTTAGTCAAACTGTACAGATAATCAGTCAACACAGGGTATTCAACATCAGACATTTTCTGGGGCCGTGGAACACCCCACACATTGACAGGCCTCCCGAACACAATTTCATGAGGAGATAGTCCTATCCTGGTATGGGCCATTGTCCTGAAAGACAGGAGAGCCAGGGGCAGAGCATCAACCCAAGTTACACCTGTCTCGGCTACAATCTTGGCCATTTTAGTCTTTAGGATGCCATTGTACACCTCCACTAGACCTGCTGACTGGGGTGGTTAGCTGCATGAAATTTTTGTTTCAGACCCAATGCTGAACAGACAAACTCTATTATTTGAGCCGTGAAGTGTGTACCGTTGTCACTCCAGACCAAACGGGGCAAACCAAATCGTGGGAAGTATTCTTTGAATAGTATTTTGGCAGTAGTGATAGCGGTGCAGTCTTTGACAGGGTAGGCCTCCACCCATCGGCTGAAGGTACAGACCACCACCAGGACGTATTTTAAATTGTTACATCTGTCTATCTGGGTATAATCCATCTGGAGGGCTTCGAAAGGAAAGGTAGTGGGGGGGAGAATCCTCCTCCAGGGGTCACTGTACCTTTTCCCGGGTTGTACATAAGGCAAATCATGCATGTTTTGACAATCCTCTCAGCATATGCTGGTATCTTTGAGGTATACCAGGTGGGTTCCAGCAACTTACATATCCCTTTCGCACTATGTGAGCAGGGCCATAGGCCATCGTTACTACCGGTAGCACATGACTGTCGGGTACCATCCATTGTCTCTCCATAGTGATATGGGCCCAACAACCATCTATTTCCTTTGCTGCTAAATGCTCCGTCCACATCCTCAGCTCCTCAGGGGTAGCATGGGACTGAACATCGATCAAACTCTGTACTCTATGTTCAACCATGCCCCCCTCTGCCATCCACCTGGCGGGACCTCCCACATACATTCCTTCCTTTTTCTTAAGAGCTGTCTGGCTGTCTGGTCAGCCAGGGTATTGCCTTTTCCAACATCATCCGTCACTTTCTTATGCGCTTTACATTTTATAATAGCTACCTTTCTGGGAAATGTCAGGGAGTCTAATAATCGGTGAATTAGGGGGCCATGTTGAATTTTTCTCCCATGTGAACTAAGGAAATTCCTTTCTTTCCACAGTCTCCCAAAGTCATGAGCCACCCCAAAGGCATAGTGACTGTCAGTGTAGATATTCCTTTGCTTAACTCACAGGCTCTAGTGAGGGCCACTAATTCTGCAGCCTGAGCAGAACAATGCGGAATCTGAGCTGTTTCTACTACTTGCTCCAATGTAGTGAGGGCGTAGGCGGCTGATGTGTTACCATCTGGCCCTCTGAGACATGATCCGACCACATACAGTGTACCTTCCGGGTCTGCTATCGGGGTATCCTATAAGTCAACCTGTCCCTTCATCTCCTCCTCTGTCCTCAATATACAGTCATGTGGATCTAAACAAGCATCCTGAGTGTCCAGTGGGAGTAAGGTGGAGGGATTCAGTACAGTGCATCTCTTGATGTTAATGTGGCTGGAAAAGAGTGTCAATTCATATCCTGTGAGTCATGCGCTAGTTAGGTACTGTGTCTTGGTGTTATTAAGGAGGGTATCCACAGAATGGGGAACCATCAGAGTCAAGGGGGAGTTCATGACTATGCCCGCACTCTGACGGACCATCGGTGCGCCCGCAGCTGTCGCCCGTAAGCATCCTGGGAGAGCCCTCGTGACAGGATCTAAGGTGGCTGAAAAATAGCCACATGGCCGATGGTGACCTCCGAATATTTGGGTCAAGGCAGTGCATGCAAAGCCGCCTGTCTCATGTACAAAAAGAAAAAATTGTTTGTTATAATGAGGAGTACCGAGGACTGGAGCAGTACACAGAGCTCTTTTTAAATCTTGGAAGGCCTGCGTATGCTTTCTAGTCCATGGAAAGGAACTGTCTGATATGTCTTTAGTGGTGAGGGCAAGAAGAGGTTTGACTATGGTCGTAAAAATTGGAAATCCACTGTCTGCAGTATGAGGTTAGACCTATGAAGGCTCGCACCTGCTTTTGGGTCCGTGGGGCCGCCATAGCATTGATAACGGCTATACGATCAGCAGTGAGCTGCCTTCCCTCCTTCGAGAGGAGATGACTTAAATAGGTCACCTTCTCTTGACAAAAGTGAAGCTTTTTTAAAAAGACCTTGTGGTTATGGAGGGCATGGTGGCTTAACAAACAGAGGGTAGCCTCTTTACATGTCGGGCGGAATTTGCAGTAATGAGGAGGAGGTCATCAACATGCTGCAGCAGTGTGGAATTATCAGGGAGTTCCAAGGAATCTAGTTGACTTTTGAGAGCTTGACTATAGATACTGGGGCTCTCTGTGCAGCCTTGAGGGGCGCGGCAAAATCTAAAGCTCCGCCCACCAAGGGGGAAACCCCAAAAAATGTCTGCTGTCAGGATGTATAGAAATACTGAAAAAGGCATTCTTCAGGTCTATGACAGAAAAGTGCGTGGTGTCAGAAGGGACCATCGTCAAGAGGGCTGTAATGTCAGGGACAACAGGGTATTGGGAGATCGTTATTTTGTTAAGGGCTCTCAGGTCAATCACGAATCTGTATATTTTAAGGGAGAGAGCATCTCCATTGGTCTTTTTAAGAACCGGAATAATGGGACTGTTACAAATATTACCACTTGTCTCCTCCACTACGCCCTTGTCCATCAATTCAGATATTATTGTTAAAAGGGCCGCTTCTCCTTCCGCGGGAAGTCAATACTGTCGAAGGCGGGGAAGGATGGCGCCGGTCTGAATACGTACCACATGAGGGAGTATATTGAGACAGCCGACATATCAGTGTCTGATGATGCCCAGAGGGAGGAAGGTAAAGACTGCAACTCTGGTGGGAGGGGACCGGACAGATACATATAAGAGGCTGTGTTGGGGGAAATTGTTAGGGATACACCTTGGGGACTACATGATATGGTCGCATACAGAGCTTTCAGTAAATCCAGGCCTAATAGGTTTTCACTGCAACCTGTAGTGAGGACCGAGGGAGCGTCAACATGTGCGGGCCAATATCGAGAGGGAGGGGTTCAGAGACAGGGCTGGTGACGGGTGTTCCTGCAAAACCCACAGAGACATTCATGTTGCCAGAAAGGGGTGCCTCCGGGACTGACAGATGTGCAATAGAAGACCTGGTGGCCCCAGTATCCAGAAGAAAATTCTTATTGTTCCCCAAAACTGACATTTGAACATACGGGCCCCTTTGATCCACTGGAATTTGCACTATGGTAATACCCCTTTCCTGGCTGTCCTATGCTTGATAGGATCCTGTCTCATCAACTTCGTCATAATCATCATTGTAATTAGTGTGTTTTGCTTCGTACCCATCAAACCTATTGGCCGGGCGCGGCCGGACGGGAGCGTCATCCCTGGGCCTACGTTCTTTATCCTGTGGATGGGGCAGGCCATGGTGCCTAGTCTGCCTCGCTTCCCTAGGAGCGCGAGGCCGAGTCTTCCCTGTTCTTATGTTTTCAGCTAACACGGGACACTCATCTATCCAATGGCCATACCCCTTATAATAAGCACACTGATCTGTTTGGAGGGCTCCCATACGTTGAGGGATGGAGGGGGTAGACTGGCGAGCCCACGGAAGGGGTTGGAGTTGAGGTCTAAAATTCCCGCAGGCATCGGGGCCTCAGGGAGGGTAAGCCTGCTGCAGAAGTGCCCTAGTCTTAAGTTCCGTAACCTTCTTACTTTCCTTGTCTCTATCTTCATTCTCCCTATTCTCGTGATATTGTGCCATAGCCAAGATACCATTTATGGTAAGTACAGTGGTTCAGGGTTGGCCTAAAAAGGTCCAGTAACACAAGGTTAAGTATTATTTGGTCAAATGAACAAATCGGTTCTGGGAGCAAGCTTCATAGGGCAACAGAAAAATATTTATTCATATATTTCTTAGTCCAACCCTGAACCACTGTACTTACCATAAATACTTAACCCCAGGTTCGCTTTACGGGGTACCCTTGTTTCCCAAAACTACCATAGCCAAGATACCAGTCATAGTTTGGGCAGACCACGTACTTTCAACTTTCTTAAGCCTGGCGGAGATCTCAGGAAGCAGGTTGCCGACAAACTTATCGACAAACACTGGGCCAGAACCTGGGGATCCAAACCACTATGTCCCTTGTATTCTGTCTCAAACCGGTAAAGAAGTCAGCCACATTCTCATCTTTTCGCTGCCTACAGGCGCTTATTTTATCCTAGTTAAAGACAGTTTCCGGCAAAAGTGTTTTCATAAACGTCATTATTTTACTGGGCAAAGTCAGGATGACAGCTTCTGGTTTAGTCCCTCCTACCCTTGCTTCTTCCATAGCCTCTAGGTCAGCCCATTTACCTCCCAATGCCACTTCATAGTCAGTATGTTGAATCTCGTCCCAAATTTCAGTGGAAGGTAAATCTATATCCTCAAGAACGAGAGTACCTGCAGATATAATCTGACCTAATTCTCTGTAAAAGGCAGCCGGATTCTTCCAGGGATCTGGTAATTGTCCTTTTAACTGCATTACTTCTGACCTTTTCCAAGGAACATGAACCCAAAGCCTGTGCCAGTGTGCTTCAACAGCCCCTCTGCCATTATTTTGGGCATCGGTAAGGGCGTTAACAAAGATAGGGGCCGCCTCTCTCATTGGCATAGCGGTTTCCAGAGGGGTGTTGAGAAAAGCTGTCATATCACGGTAAGCCATTAAAGAAGACATAGCGCCAAACCTCCCCTCTCCCTGAACATCGCCTCTTTTTATTTGCGACCTAAGGTCCATTAGTCCGGTGGGTATCTGCATAAGCGCTTTCTCAAATCTTTGCATGACCAAAGTACAAATGTATACAGCCCAGGTGGTCTGTTCCATAATCATCCACTGAGAAAAGGTGGACCATATTTCTTTAAAGGTATAAATATTCCCGCTATTTATCCAACATTCACACTGTTGCCTCTGTAGGTCATTTTCTCGAAGGGACGAAAAGCTGACTGCAGAGCTCAAGGAGGCCAGTCGGGGGGAATTCAACAATTTATATAAATCTTGCTTAACTGTAGACCACGTGGAAGTAGGAAAAGGGCGGGTAGGGGTAAAGCCACAGGGGTTGGGCGGATGGAGACTTGTTGTCATTCCGGCAGTGAGGACAGGGTTAACGGGCGTGGTCGGTGTCATAGGAAAAGTCGCGAAGGTCAGTGTGACAGGGAGAACAGTAGGAGGGGTAGTGGGGGCAGGAGTGGGCGGTGGGGGGGGACATGCGGGTGGGAGGCGTCAGGGCAGGGTACATTGGGGAATATGCAGGAGGGCTTTTTTGCATGGTATCAAGCAAGGAATCACCTTCTTCCCCCCTTCCATGTGGCCCTTTCCTTTCTCCTCACGAGCTGGATAACATTTTTTGTACCTGAGCCCCATGCTCCCTATCGGCTATTTCTACCGATTTTGTCATTTGATTTTGGAAATTTTCTCTAGCGTGGTCGGCCATTGACATACGTTCCTGTTTCCTTTCTTGGGCCTTCTGCTTTCTAGCTCTCTGCTCTATCTCTTTCCTCCAAAATCGGACAGATTCAAACATAGACGCCCACGTTTTTCTTTTCATTAATTGTTCCTCTAAGTTGGCGAGAACTTGGGAATTAAAGGAGCCATAAAGTGGCCACTTTAATTCCGCGTTACTTTGTTTGGTGTACTTTACCCATAATGAGGTAAACATTATGGCAGAAGGGCCATGTTTAACATACATCGTATGGCCAGGGGTCGCTTCTGGAGGAAGCGGACAGGTAGCCTCCATCTGGGAGTCCTGCGTACACATACAACAACATCATTTCTTGAACTTACTACTGACTGGCATGCTTAAAAACAGATAACAGACACCAGCGGGTTTCTAAAACTCACCTCGCTTGCTTGGCTTTTGCAAAAGTCAATAACAGCAGAATCATACAGAACAGACACCAGCGGGTTTTTAAAACTTCACCTCGCTTGCTTGGCTTTGGCAAAAGTCAATAACAACTTGGCTTTTGCGAAAGTCAATAACAGAATCATACAGAATTGGTGGATGATCAGTCCACCCTTACCTTACAGGGGTAGTTCTCTTCTGCAGACAAAGGGCTGTGTTCTGCTCCAGAAATTATTTGCTAGGGGACTCCAGCGAGGACGCGGTCATGTGGCCCGACCGGGTGGGGAGGGACAGCGGGCGAGTCGTTCGGTCTACCGGAATACAAGAATCCCTCGGGTAGGGCGCCTCCGTCGGAGTCTCTCCGTGCACCTCCCCACCTCCACCGGGCCTGACCTTTGTGCTCGTGGGGTCCCTGTTCAGGCGCCATTTGAAGAACCGGTTAAACCCACTTACTGGGTCTAGGCGGCGGGGGAACCGCCCTAGTCGTCCACACCTTCCATACTTAGTAAAAGGAGACACAGGAGCCTTCGTATGCAGGAGGAACCCAGATTTATTTCAATAGCCTGGGCTGTGGAACAGAGTCCCAAGCTAGTCAGAGACAAGATAGAGGAGGCTGCTACTCACTCTGTAGCTAACAAGCCTTTTATACTTTTTCATCCCAGTCTGTTGGCTGTTAGTTCATTGTTTAATCAGGGCAGTGTTTGCAGTTGATAACCAGATCCAGACAACGTTTGTAGATGGTGACCTGGTCATGGATTGGTACACAAATCATTGTTCACTCAGCTTTGATCAAGGCTTAGTCTTTTCAGGTCATTGTTCAATTGCCTTGATCAAAGCCCGGTCTTTCAAGTCATTGTTTAATCAACCTGATCAGGGCCCAACAGTCAGACCATTGTCCAGATAACCTGATCACGGTGTCAAGGATGTTTATCAGGCTGGGAACAGGAGATGAAAAACAAGCCTGTTTACACAGGGTGTGGGTGTCTCATGGCTTTCTATTGAACTGCAAAGAACAGGGGGGTTGGGTGTGCGACAGTTCCTGGGCAGAAATGCAGGCTGCAAGATGGTCCCCAGGCATCATCAGAAACGACCAGGTGGGTCGTGTGGAAGTGTTTGACACGAGATGGCAATGAAAAAACAATGGAGTCCCGGTACAAATGATGCCGATCATAAGAACACTTTTCCTCAAGTGTTATTATTTTACCGGGCAAAGTCAGGATGGCAGCGTCTGGCATAGTCCCTCCTGCCCTTGCGTCTTCCATAGCTTATAGATTAACACATTTACCTCCCAGCTCTACTTCATGGTCATTATGTCGAATTTTATCCCAAATTTCAGTAGGAAGGACCGTACCAAAGAGCAAGTCGATGTCTTCAAGTATAAGTGTACCAGCAAATATTATCTGGCCTAATTCTTTGTAAAAGGAAGCTGGATTTTTTCGAGGATCTGGTAACTGCCCTTTCAACTGCATTACCTCTGACCTTTTCCAAGGGACATGAACCCATAGCCTACGCCAGTGGGCTTCAACAGGCCCTCTGCCATTATTTTGGGCATTGGTGAGTGCGTTAACAAAGACAGGGGCCTCCTCTCTCATTGGCATAGCGGTCTCTAGAGGGGGTTTGGGGAAGGCGGTCATATCACGGTAAGCTATCAAATCGGTCATAGCTCTAAACATCCCCTCTCCCTGCACATTGCCTCTTTTTATTTGTGACCTGAGGTCCACTAATCCGGTGGGTATCTGCATAAATTAATTCTCGAATCTCTGCATAACCAAGATACACATATATTCAGCCCAGGTGGTCTGTTCCATAATCATCCACTTGGAAAAGGTGGACCGTATTTCTTTAAATGGATAAATATTCCGGCTATTTATCCAACATTCACACTGTTGCTTTTGCAGGTCATCCTCTCAAAGGGACAAAAAGCTGACTGCAGAGCGCAAGGAAGCCAGTCGAGGGGAATTCAATAATCTATATAAATCCTGCTTAACCGTAGACCACGGGGAAGAAGGGAAGGGGTAAAGCTGCAGGGATTGGGCGGATGGGGACTCATTGTCATTCACGTGGCGAGGACAGGGGTAGGGTGCGCAGTCGGTGTCATGGGCGTCAAAATAGGGGGGGTCGGTGTGATGGGGGAACAGTAGGAGGGGCAGTGGGGGCAGGAGTGTGCAGCAAGACTGATGCAGATGCATGCGGGGCAGAGGGTGTCAGCGCAGGGTACATGGGGCATAAGCAGGAGGACTTTCTAACATGGTATCGAACAGGGAATTGCCCTCTTCTCCCCCTTCCATAAAGCCTTTTCCATTCTCTTCACGGGCCGGGCAGCACTACTGCACCCGCACCCTATGTTCCCTATCAGCTATCTCTACAGATTTTTCCATTCGATCCTGTAAGTGCTCCCTAGCATGGTCAGCCATTGACATCTGCTCCTGCTTCCTTTCTAGTGCCTTTTCCCTCTTTGCTCTCTGCTTTATTTCCTTCCTCCACAACCTGACAGACTCAAACATCGAGGAACGAATCTTCCGTTTTAATAGCTGTTCCTCTAGATTTGCCAGAACTTACGGGTCAAAAGACCCATAAGGCGGCCATTGTAATTCTGAGTTACTTCGTTTAGTGTATTTAGTCCAAAAAGGGTAAACATTATAGCAGAAGGACCATGTTTACTATACATGGTGTGACCAGGGGTTTCCTCTGGAGGAAGCAGACAGGCTGCCTCCAGCTGGGAGTCCTGCGCACACATACAACATAAATTCTTAAACTTACTACTGGCCAGCATGCTTGTAAACAGATAACAAATGCAAAAATAACAGTTGATGGACAGAATGCAGAACAATGTCATACATTCAGCCCAGTACAGAGATCTGGGCCTAAATCGATCGTTTTTTTGCACTCCACACCACCCCAGTTCCGACATGGCCATATGCAAATCAGCCTTGACCCTGTGCCTCATGGGAACATTCCAGCCTGAACTGCCAAGCCACGTCTTTCCTGGACCGGAATCAAGCATCCTAGGACAGGTTTCTGGCTATCAGCCATCTTCAGCCAGGATAGCTTGTCTCCAGTGGTGTGGAAAGCATGGGACTCACGTCTGAGCATACCCAAACCACTCGGGGTGACAAATGCAAAAATAACAGTTGATGGACAGAATGCAGAACAATGTCATACATTCACCCCAGTACAGAGATCTGGGCCTAAATCCATCGTTTTTTTGCACTCCACACCACCCCAGTTCAGATATGGCCATATGCAAATCAGCCTTGACCCTGTGCCTCATGGAAACAGTCCAGCCCGAACTGCCAAGCCATGTCTTTCCTGGACTGGAATCAAGCATCCTAGGACCGGTTTCTGGCTATCAGCTGTCTTCAGCCAGGATAGCTTGACTCCAGTGGTGTGGAGAGCATGGGACTCACGTCTGAGCATACCCATCCCACTGTGAAGATGACGCTCTTCTTCTCCCCTGACATCATATATCACAAGAATGATTTTTACAACCTAATGTTATGAATAGTATAAAATGATTGTTCAGACTCTCCCATTGAGAGAGTGAGGAGCTTTGGATTCCAGTGCAGTATTTCATGTAACTACACCAAAGTACTGGGGTGAATAACAAATGTGGTCACAGAGATATAACATATCCTTGTCTTGCAGATAGGGTGAGGACTGGAAAAAACAATGAAATTCAGGTATGCAACAACAAAGATCTAAATACTGAACCCTCATAGAATAGCAGACGTTTGATGCTAATATTTTTATTACCTATGGTTAGATGTGTATGGAACCTCAGATTTTAAGGCGTTGCCTTCTTTTATGATTGTTACAATGTGTTCAATTATTTTTGCTACTATTATATTTATATCTGCAAGTGAAAATAACTTGGAGAAAGTGGAAAAGAGAGGCATTACTTAACAGGCAACTGAGTAGTAAAAGTGAGAAAAGAACTGTAATCAAATTTTTTGAAGAATATGTAATGAAGTGGAATGTGATAGAATAATGGAATGCTTCTTGTCTCATAATGGCTGATTTGAAGAATACACATATCGAGCACAGTAAACTGAATTTTCCCAAATCCATGAGGTGTATCACAACAACCCCAGCACTTTCTATCAAGAAACTCCCCAATTAATCCCCCTTTCCCCATAAGGTTTCAGTCTGTCATGCGTGAATAGGGCACCAGTAGCAGCCGATGTGTGGGTAGAGTGGCGGGCGGGGTTGGGTGGGGTCTGAGGTTCCATGAATTCTGAACCCTTGGGTTCCATTTTGTGCATGGCAGCCATTTTGTGGTTGCCCTCACATAGGCCGATGACTTTAGCTGACTTTTAGTTGTCAGTTGCCTGAAGCTGACCTTGTTAGGCCAGTTCCTTGCCCAGTAGCTGATCTAGATTAAGGATCAGAGCACAGGAGATTGTAAAGTTTGGTATGCACATACACACCCCTTATCCTACTTCTCATCTGTTTCTGTTCCTTCTTTTATGACCTGTTTACGATATGGGTTGTGGTCTTTATTATGGGTTTGTCTGGCTTGTGTAAGAAGGAATGTTGGGCTTTTTGCATGCTTGCAAAAGCTAGGACTGCCCCTTTCTTTTATGCTGAGTTTTGTAACCCTAAGCATATATAAGGCCTCTGTTCTCTGTATTCCTCAAACTCCCTCATTCCGTTGCTAAGGCTTCTGGGTGACGTAGCCTCACTTATAAGTTTAATAAAGATGTATTTTCATATTTCAGCTTCTGTGCCAAGTTCTTTATTATCAAGTATTAGTGAGACCCCTGAGAATGAAGATTTCAGTTCTTCAAATGGCGCCCCATAGTGGGGCTTCATCAGAGAAGTGACTATCTGTGGGAGTGATCTTGTCAGGAGACTGAAATCTACTGAGGAGGACAGAACAGGATTCTACTAAGAAGGTACTCTGTGCACAGGGATTCTTGAGATTCTTTGTTTCTGCAGCCCAGTATATTTCCGATCTTCCTGATTTTGATCCTCCACATGATGTCACTCCTGACTGAGAACTTTTTTGGCGTGAGTATTCTAAAAAAGACCGTTAGGTCATGTAGAACTTGACAGTTAAAATTTGGATAACCTTTTGATTAGTAAAAGTAAGAGTTAAGTATAAGTGTGTCGCTCCCAGTCCTTTGTTCTTTGTTTTTTTGGTTCTTTGAGTCCTTAGTTTTTGGTTCTTTGAGTCCTTTGTTTTTGGTTCTTTGAGTCCTTTGTTTTTGGTTCTTTTAGTCCTTAGTTTTTTGGTTCTTTGGGTCTTTGATTTGGTTATTGCGATTACCAAAGCTGAGGGGTTGGTTTCTTGGTTTTTGATTTGGTTATTGCAATTACCAAAGCCGAGGGGCTCAGACATTTGCGAGTATATCGTTTTTGATAACCCCTTGAAGTTTGAAGCTAGATTAGTGAGCTATAAGATGCCTGATCTTAGCAAATTTGGGAATGTAGCTTTGGAACTTTGGAATTTGTGTTGGCCAACTTTTGGTTTGTATAGGTTTGGATATGCGAATTGCAATTTGTGTAGGCAGGTAATGAGGAGATTTTTCTCTATTTGGTCCTTAGTTGAACGGTGCACGCGCGAAAAAGTACCTTAAGCACTACTTTGATTATAATATTTGCATATTTTGCAAGTATTTTTGGCATGCCTGTTTCCAAGCTCACATAGAAGAATGTGTTGCTATTTTTGGAAGGTACCATAGTATGATGTGAAGTAAATTAGCCGGCTTCCCCTAAAGGGAATATCTAAATAGGTTTAGATTTAAAAACATATTTCTTCCTTGGTGATTTTGTATCCCCAGGGAATTAAAATATGACATAATACAAAACAAGGATCCTTTGTTCTGCACAATTTTATGAATGAAGATATGCAAAACAATTTTTTGGTGTTCTGCTAGCCAAAGCTAGTGAATTGAGTGTATTTTCGCTTCTTGGACATACATCAGTCTGTTGGGCTGTTTTTGCAGTCTTTTAGAACACTATTGAGAAGCGTTTCTTGTAAATATGACTTACAACTAGTATTTGCAAATGGTTTGGTTTAAGTACAGTCTGTGGGCTGTCCTTTATTTCTGTCCTGAGTATTGATATGTGGGTTAAATGTGTGTTTAAATGTCTATGTGGTTTTCTCATTAGTGCAACTTCTGTAAGTGAATAGCGATGGCGCTATTCACGAAATGCATGGCGCGCCGTATTGTGTGTCCTGAGGGTTTGACCCTTTTCTGTTTATGTCTGAAATAAGCTCAAATGTGTGTTTGTGGTTTTTTTATGTTTTCAGTCTATTAAGCAACATTTTGTAAGCATATTCTTGGGTCTGTTACTAAATAAAATTGTCCTTTTTAGAAAGAAAAAAATGGCACAAACATTTTGTCATGTTTCAAGTTAGGCGTCTGTGCTTGGGCTTATAAATGAATGCGTCTAAAAATGATAGGCAAGGGATGCAGCTTGCTCTTATATGTGGAATTATCAAAAATGATTGGATTTATTAAAATAATTATTAATTATGAAAAATAATTATTAAAAATAAGTGCTACAAAATTCTTTTTTGCTATTCATGAAGCTTAATGCTCATACTCTGACCTCCTAGCATTATAATTTTATTTAAGTTGTGCTATCCTGCACAATGAGGACATTAGCATATGGAATTTTACTCAGCGCAGGCGTAAAAAACTCATTTTTCTAAAGATTTACATTGAATATGTTGGATTAAAAATCTCTGCAATTTGTGAATAACATTCTGAGAATGATTAATATGTAACATAATTATAGGATATTTATTTTTATGTGCCCCTAATATCAAAGTCAAATTTGGGTAAAATAGACCATTTAAAACAGCATTCTTGCCGTTTATAATAGCTTTAAAGTGCTTTAGGCTTCAGTAAATGCATACATTTAGGTATAATACAAATTTGCAGGCTGTCCCCATTTGGGGTTTGCTTTTAAATGACCCAGTGAGATCAATTTAAGGTTGATGAAATGAGTACCATTGCAACAAGCATTTGTTCTAAAAACTGGTATGTGTGTGTTATTAGGTTCTGTGAATTATTCACAGTAAATGTTGTTTAATAATCCGGGAACAGAGATAATTTTTTTTTAGTGCCTAAAAAGGAGAAATTATTTTTCAAAATAGAGTGAATTATTGCAGGTTAGGAGGAATTAGGAAGGCTTTAAGTCTTTGTCAGCCTCACAGTGAGCAGAAGCTGGGGGCTAGGAGAGCTGAAGAGGCTGGCTTAAGTTGCGCTAAGATGCTATCTTTAGTTTCCCTGTAAACAATGGAAGAGGCTGTCATGTTGACATGTGTGACCTTTTAAATTAGGGCCTTGTCTCTGTGGAATGCAGAATGACCTTGCTAAACAGGCCTCTAAAAGGTGGAGTTTCTGGTTTCTAAATAAGAACATCAATAAAATTAAAGAACTTAATTCCAAAGCGAAAATATAAAAAAGGTTTCTTTGAAAGTCCCAACATCATGTTAAATGCCCTGCAGAACTGATATATTTGTGTCTCTGCTCTAAAAAAATAATGTCTGCTAGTTGCTTTTATTTGACAGAAAACGAAGTGATGCATTAAGTCTCAGACAAAAAAATAAGACAAAGGCCTTTACTAAAATTTTGAAGACTACATGCCTAAGTGAGAACGATTTGCCAATTAAGAATTATTTTTTACAGTGGGAAATTGTAGGTGCCAAATTAATATGGAGTGTCAGTGTAACAATTTTACTTTTAGGAATGCAAAACTAAGGTGGCTTGATGTTGCAAGCTGACTGACAAGATGGTAACAGTTAAGTAATGGAAATTTATTTTTGTGTTTGTTAATGTGTATCATGTTTTGTCTTCTGATTAAAAGTCATAATTGATATTTGTTTGTTATGAGAAATGTCTCTCTTTTGTGTGTTGTGTATGTTTTTTTTTGCTTCTGCCTACAGATCCTTCATGGATTGTTCTGGGTGATTTAAGCCTGACAAGACACGTGAGTTTGGTTGGTTGAAAGGAGATGTGTTTTTGCATAACTCCTTTGGAAAGAAATGTTCTTGTATTTTTTTTTATGTTTGTGTATTTGGTCCTATCATGAATTGTTCTTGCTGGTCCTGTATGTTAGAAGAGAGACAGTAAAATTGTATTTGACAGCAGATATCCACTAACTGGTGATCTACTGTCAAAAGGAGGGTAAGGATTTTAAACCTAACAAATTAAGCAGGCCCGAATATTGGGTTTTTGGCTGCAGGTTCACAGTGCATAAAATACATGACATGGTGTTGTGTGTCACAGCTCATTCACATATGCTATTGTTTTGTCTATGCTTTTTGTGCTTGATATACAGCAAGTATATCTGATGGCTTGACATGTACGTTTTGTGTTTGTGCGTTTTTTTTATTTTATGCATGTTTTTGTTTTATTTTGCTGCTTTTTGATACTATTACAAGTTTACCTCTGTTGTGAAGGGATATACATGATGATGTGTATCGCTGCACAACAGTTGGATTAATTTGCTAAATTTCACAGATAATGATATTTTCATACTGTGCACGACACAGACAACACTTCACCAGTGTATGTCAATTTGGCTATAAATAGTATTCAAGAAAAATAAAAGAGATATACAGGATCAAAGTGTGTCACCTACTGTTAGTCACTTACTGCCCCCTTCCCTTAAAGGAACAGGCAGCCCTAGATTTATGTATCCTGATTGAACGTAAGGATAAAATTATAGATCTGTGACTCTTGTACATGGTGACCTAATTTCTATATTACATTAGTCAGTTGTGTTCTGCTTCCTAAGTAGTGTATAGCTTTGTACCCTAAAGGAAACCAGGTTTCATTTTTTTCCCTGAAGAAGGAACTGGAACATTAGCTGAGGTTACCGTATATGGTGTAGCGGCCAGCGGGAGAGTTAAATTTGTAAACTATTGTGATTTTTTTTGTGTATCACTAATACTCTTGGTATTGTGTCACATGCTTGACTATCACCCAAGTAATTTCTTGTTCTTCCTATAGATTTTTCTTTTTGTCACTTCTCCCCTGACCGATATCGCATTGTGCCTAGTTATTGGGGATTTTAGCTGTGTCTGTAAAGAAGTTCAAATGTGGATTGTAAGTGAAATAAGTATTTATTGTAGAATAGGATCCCATCCACAGGATAAACAGTCACCAGTAGCAAGGTCCAAGCTCAACTGCCTGGATACTCTAAACATCACAACCACAGAATCTGTACAGAGCATTCCAATGCATGTGGCAACCTGGCAATAGGCTGCATAACTAGGATGCCACACATCTCCCTCCTTATAACAAATAACAATAAACAGAAAACATTATTTTACAAAGTCATTAAAACGAGTAGGTATACGTGTAATCCTTGAAGATTTCCTCGCGATGACAGGACCAACCACAGCCCGATGAGATGAGGTAGCTGTTGAAGGTTCCCTTGAGATGAGAGGACCAATCACGGAGCGATGAGATGAGGTACCTGTAGGTGAAGAACTTGACACAGGAGATTTGGAATTGTCAACAAAGTCTTTCTTGATCACCACAACCCTGTTCAAGTTTCAAATGCGATGATCAGTTGTTTTGATAGCATTACCTAAAACCTTGATGACTTGAATAGGCTTCAAAAATGAAGCAGATAACATCTTGTTCTTCTTACATGGATTTCTTATGAGAACCCAATCACCCACATGCACCACCGTGTGTTTTACAGAATTTCTCAAATCATGAATCCTTTTCCTAGCTTGTAACTTTTTCTCCTGACCTACCTTCCACTCCTCATTTCCAGTTGAAACTTTCAGATGTAGATCATTTACCCAAGGCGGGGTAACCAAAGTGTTGGGACACCTCCATCTGAAGAGCTCAAAGGGTGTTTTGCCCGTAGTGGCATGTGGTGATAACCTGTAAAGCTTAACCTTTTCAAAAACATCTGATCTCCAATCTGAACCTGCAGATTTAGACATTCTAATTGTCTCCTTGAGCACACGGTTAAATCTCTCCACTGTGCCATTCGTCTCTGGGTGGTACAGAGAAGATTTTTTATGTTTTACACCATGTTTAGACAAGAATAATTCCTTCTCCCTAGAGACAAGTTGACTTCCATTGTCCGTCAAAATGATGCTGGGAATACCCTCCCTAGCAAAAAGTTTCTCCAAAAAGAGTATTACATGATTGGATTCTATGCCACGAGTGATTGCAATCTCTGGCCATCTAGAAAAGAAATCTATTAAAACTAGAACATACCATTCAGACCCCGCTGAGTATATAGGCCCAAGGATATCCAGGCCAACTTCTTCCCAAGGGCTGTTTGGAAGTGTTCTGATAATCATGGGCTGAATTTTGGGTTTCGCTACCTTCTCACTCAAAGCACACTCCATGCAGTCCCTAACTTTTCTCTCGATTTCCAAATCCATGCTGGGCCACCAGTACTTGAAAGTAATAGCTTGAAAATTTAAAATAACAGTACCTTTCATAAGTTTCAAAATGAGGTAAAAGGAGATATCCTTGTATCCTTGTTGAGATCCTTTCTTCTTTTCTTCACAAATCCCATCCTCGTCGCCAATGTAAAGAAGTTCAAATGTGGATTGTAAGTGACATAAGTATTTATTGTAGAATAGGATCCCATCCACAGGATAAACATTCACCAGTAGCAAGGTCCAAGCTCAACTGCCTGGATACTCTAAACATCACAACCACAGAATCTGTACAGAGCATTTTTAAAAGTAGTGTGGCTCACTGGTTAGAGGCGGCAGACCCGAGAGCAGAGGACGGCCCGGGACCAGGGTTCGATTCCCGGCACCGCAGGTTTCTGGACCAGGGTCAGCGGACTCGATAATTCTCTCACCTCGGTGCCCACTCTGATCAGCGATCACACTCGGCAACTCTGGGCATTAGCTTGCCTCATCTTCACTAACGGCCCCACCAGACCGCCGGGGATGCCTGGTCTCACGCTGGAGATACCCATTAAGGGACCATCTATCAGGGAAACCAGGAAGGGTTTCGCAGCGGTCGAAGCGCGGAGATACTCCCCCGGGAGTGATTCTAGCGCTATATAAAAACACGCAAAAAAAAAAAAAAATGCATGTGGGAACCTGGCAACAGGCTGCATAACCAGGATGCCACAGTGTCCTAGTCCCATTTCTCTTTTCCTTATTCCTTTCACCAGTCAGCTTTTATTATTATTAGTGTATTGTTCAGGTTCACGCTTCCAGACTGCAGTAATGTACCAGAAACCCCCATATTATGTATAATCCCCTTTTGTATCACCAGACTGGTTTTTAAGAATTTTCTTTAGACTTAATCATGTCGCTATCTACTCTTAGATGATGGAGGATATGCTCTCACACCGAAACCCAATTGAAGAGCCTAGAGGCACTGTTTTTCCTACTGCCTTTGTCTTTGTATTGCCTTTGAGAATGACAGTATATTTTAGACCAGAATTGTCCCCTGGCGTATGGCCACTCCTTTGAAGGTCGCAGGCCACCTGCTTGCAGTCCCCTTGTTATACAATGAACTGTTTAAAGCATCGCACTTGCTCCATCAGACGGCATTGGACATCACAGAACCAGAATTTCAGTGCAAAAGAGCGGAAAAAAAGGATTCCTGTTGTTTTGAGGTTTCCATTGTCCACCTGTCATGTGCTGGTAACCTCTGACAGTGTGCAGTCCCTTGAGCCCCTTGGCCTGAGTTTTGGCCACCCCCCCCCCCTTTTCCTTTGCTCCAACGGAAGTGCAGTGCACCGGAGGATCCAAGATTGGCAAAAGGCACTCCATTCTGGTGCCCATGAAAGAGCAGCCTGAGCGTCCTCTGACACTGAATGATGAGTGTTGGAGTCTGAGAATGGTCCCGGGCCTGCACGAGATGATCTGTGCTCATGATCAATGAAGATCATGCTATCTGTAGTGTCTGCCGCAGAGGAGAGATACTGGTGCACTGCATTGAGATATTGAGACTTTCAAGTGAGCTGTGAGTGTTTGCCAGGAGGGCACTCTAACGGATACTGAGAAATACTATTTTTCAAGGGAGGCCTGAATCAAGAAGCCCATGCAATAACGGGAGCAGATTTGATGGACAATAGAAGCCTACCAGAGAGGCTTTTTGAACGGACTCTGGGCATAGTTGGTTGTACAAGTGATTTCCGTGTGATTGCATAGAATGGGTGTTAGGAGACTGATTCTTATTGTTTTGCTGGCATTGTTTTAAAGTAGTATTCTGTTTAGTAAAAGCAGAATAAAGTCCATTCTCTGTAGAAAGGTATCCCCTTTTCACCTGAGAGCATTGATAAGGATCACCACTGTTTCCCCTGAACACATAGGCTTAGGGTTGTGAAAAATTATAATTTTGTTTGTAATAGTGGTCATTACTTTCACCTGTTGTCTATATGTTCTTAATAATGTGTTTTCTAGTGTTTTTAAGCATAACTTTGTCTTTTGTAGGTTGGATTCCTTTTGCTATCCAATTGACATCTGTACCCACCTCCCAACCTATGTCTCTTCCTACTATTATTCCTTTGCATTCTTTCCATATTTTACCTGAACATGAACTGGTTAGGAGGTCAGAGTTTACTAATAATTCCTTTTGTACAGCTTCTGCATCAACACCAGTAAGTAGTGAACATCAATAATTGTTGGGTATGTGGTCTTATGCCACATTCTACAGATAGAGGTATTCCCTATTTGGTCCTGCCATATGTGGCCTTTGTGCTACTACGTGTGTAAGGAGACCTGTCCTGAGAGAGTTGCTAAGTAATAGGATTATGCTCCAGCAACATCTTGATGATCTGATGAATATGGACCTGGATTCAGATTGACGTGAGTTTAGGTTATTGGCTATGTAAGGGCAAAAGGAGGGTTTGAGGTTCCGTGAATTCTGAACCCTTGGATTCCATTTTGTGCATTGCAGCCATTTTGTGGTTGCCCTCACATAGGCCGATGACTTTAGCTGACTTTTAGATGACCTGAGTGAACTGACCCTGTTTCCTGAAGCTGACCCTGTTAGGCCAGTTCCTTGCCCAGTAGCTGATCAAGATTGAGGATCAGAGCACAGGAGATTGTAAAGTTTGGTATGCACATACACACCCCTTATCCTACTTCTCATCTGTTTCTGTTCCTTCTTTTATGACCTGTTTACAATATGGGTTGTGGTTTTTTATTATGGGTTTGTCCGGCTTGTGTAAGAAGGAATGTTGGGCTTTTTGCATGCTAGCAAAAGCTAGGACTGCCCCTTTCTTTTATGCTGAGTTTTGTAACCCTAAGCATATATAAGGCCTCTGCTCTCTGTATTCCTCAGACTGCCCCATTCAGTTGCTAAGGCTTCTGTGTGACGTAGCCTCACTTATAAGTTTAATAAAGATGTCTTTTCATATTTCAGCTTCTGTGCCAAGTTCTTTATTATCAAGTATTAGTGAGACCCCTGAGAATGAAGATTTCAGTTCTTCAGGTAGATGGACGGATGACAGAAACATATAAACAAACATTTTAAAAACACTTACCTGCTGCATCCGCCCCTCTCGTCTGCAGGCACAGAATCCAAGAGCCCATTGCAGCCAATCCTGATGCTGCTTTCATGCTACTGAAAGCAGCATCAGGATTGCCATGAGTGCCGATGATTTGCGCTCCCAGTTATACTGGGAGCCTGTGCCTGCTTTCTCCAACCTGGAAATGCAGCGCGTGTTGGAGAGAGCATCAGTGTGCATGACTGGCCGGCCTGAGAAGACCAGCCAGACCATCATGCACACAGAATAGCAGTGCAAAGCACTCCTCCACCAGCCTGTCATCTGCCTGGCCCCGCCCCCATTCCCCAGAGCAAAAATGAAATAGAATATTAAACAAGGGTTCATTGCCATTGTCTATTTTTTGGCTGCTGGCAGGTGGGGCGACGCTCCTCCATCATAGCGGAGGAGCCTCCGTTGCAGGGCACTGCAGGACAGTAGAAAGATAGGCCCAGATTTACTAGATTCTCGTGCAGTGCAGTGCAGCACATCAGCCACAAATGCTGTGCTGCGTGCGAAAGAGAGGGCAGGAGAGCGCCATATTTACACAAATATGGCACTCTCCTCCCTTCTCCTTAGTGCCGCTACAGAAATGAGCTGCTGTGCGCCCCGGAAATAACTTTGCACTATAGCACAAGGGTGTCTCTGTGAGTCTAGCATAGGTTTTGTACTGGAAGTCTACTTTCTAAAAAGTCACCAAGTTTTCTTTGTTTTTTCTCCTTTAGGATGCCGTGCTGGGTGTATGTATGCCTGTGAATGGTAAAATACAGGGATAATGCAGCACTGTGCAGTGCGTGTATAGTATATACATGTGCTGGGAGTATGGGTGCCAGTGATTGGTACATGGCATAAAGATGTGGGGCTGTATAGTGCATGTATGTATATGCATGCACTTTGTGTATGTGTGTCTGTGAAGGGCACAATACATGGAAGATTTTGGATTCCATTTTGGGAGACCAGGGGCTGAATGAAGAAATACGAGAGGAGGTAGAGGAATCCCTCAGACACATGTGTTTATTGTTGAATTCTTATAAGCAGGGTGGGACACACTGGAGTAAGGGAGAGCCAGACTCTCCAGTACCCTTCAAAGGCTGCTCTTTGATTCCTAGAGAGGTCACAGGAAGGCTGATAAGAGAATCATTAAGAGTAGGGCTGAGGCCATAGAGTTAACTTTTGATACACATATCACTGTGACGGATGTCCGGGTCTGAACCTCTAATCACTCCCATGGCCTGTGTTATGGAGCTATCAAATTTAGAGCTGCTCCTACTGTGGTAGACTGATTTCTGGAGGAATTGAGAAGAGAGAAGAGTGCACTTCAAAAGGAAGCAGACCCCCAACAAAAATGTCAGAACACAGAATCTAAATCACAATTGGTATCGGGCGGAGGGGGCGAGGCCCAGTGGGGGGATCCTATTGAGTGGATCCCCAACTTGAGGAGTAAGTAGATGGTTGATGCATCGATCAGATCATTGGACGTGTGCATGGAATAGTCAGCACTTCCATATGTCAGAGGAGGGCTACTGTGAAGAGATCCGCGACCGTTGCTGCACCAAACAGATCTTCGCTGTGTACAGTGTTAAGTTGGCAACCCTGTATGCTAGGTGAGGCCGCAGTGAAAATTGCTACCATGCCCATCAGGCCATAGTCCGTACGCACCAGCAAGTCAGTGACCCCGTATGCCAAGTGGGGCTGCCGTAAAGATTGCATCTGTGCCAATCGGGAAGTAGCCTATCTGCGCCACTGGGGCCTCTGTGAAGACTGCCACTATGCAAATTGGGCTGGAGTCCATGCTCAGAGGAGGAACAGTGACCCCACACACCATGGGCAACCGCCGAGACCCATCAAGAAGTGTGGTTGCTCCGGATACATAGTAGGTCAGGCCCCTGCCCATCAGCAGTAAAAGTCCTTGAGCCCAGCAGCCCCTGCTTGTCCTGTGGCCCTCTGAACGGGGTTCTTACATTTATATTTGTAATTTAATATTAAGGGAAAATGGTGGAGGAATGGGTAGTAATACTCACAAGCAAGTTGGATATCTTTATTTGGGAGAGGGAGGAGAATTTCCTTAAACAAGGTAATTCTGGGGGGAAACGTTTGAGGGCAATGCCATATGGTAAACCGCCAGCTAGGGAGCCAGAAGATGGATTTCTTGTGAGGGAAGGTGGGTGGGTGGAGTTTGGTGGAAAAAATATGGCACAGCTTTTGTTCCAGGGCAAGATATTGGACCAAAGGACGTGTTTCTATAAAACTAGGATTATGCTTATTGAATGGGTGGAATTTTTTTGATAGGGGAATTTTGATTTATCACTGTATTAATTTATCTTATAGTAAACCTTCATCAAAAACATCACTCAACCCAACAGGGGCTGGCTGCAAGAAATGCTGGTGTCAAACAAATGCATAGCACTTCCAAGACCAAAAATGACAACATCAGCAATGAGCCACAATTTTTCCACCCACCATTGTTATGTGTGATGAAAATAGCTGACATTAGCTAAGGGAGATTGGGAACTATGAGGACCATTGTTCTGGTGGGCAGACAGGTTTTAGTATGCCTAAAATTGTGGCCCTTTTCAGCGTTTGAGCATAAGGAGATCTCTGATTCTTCATCAGGGCACTGTTTTTAGCATCCATTGTAAAAGAAAATGTACTGAACCTCAAAATAGAAGTTTGTAGCGCACAGGGGTTCCACATAAAACTATGAGTAGGATTTTAATAAACTCCTTTGCCAACATCATAAATAGCGAAATGTAATGCTACGTTTGCAATAGTCTACTCCAGTCATCAAGGGCGTAGTTATTAATAGCTCAACACGTGCACTGGCACAGGGGTGGGGATGAAGTGACCTCAGGGGGCCTAGTGAACCATGATTATTGATGTAATTTAATACTAAAATAACATAAAACAACTGAAGCAATGTCTCAAAATCCTGCGTCCCAAAGATAATTAAATCCTACTGTCACTACCATGTGTTACGTGAAGCTGCTTTTTATTGGGCAATTTAGTGAAAGTAAAGCCACAATTTTCTAGGAAGCTGACAGGCACCACCTACAACCCAAAGTGCTTTGCGGCGGGTCATTCAAGGGATGCTCGCATGCTTTTGCTGCCATCTCTTCTTGCTTCGGGGTGTGGCTGACAGTAATACCTCCAGGGCGTTCCCCAGCCTCCACAGCAGCTCTTTGGCGAACATGCTCAGTGGCACGAGGTCGCCCAGAGACAATCCCTGCGGATTGTCTGTTTTCTAAAGAGCGGCCCATCTCTTAGCTCCATGAGACCCGGAAACCACAGCGCTTAAGCAAAATCCAGCTGGCAATAGAAATCGGCGTTATCCTCGGCAGCCAACCACATCTGCCGATGAATAGGCCTCGTTTTCAATCCGGTGTTCAGACACCACCGCGCGCCCTGCTCCGTGTAAACACTTAAATTAATGTGTTAACATAAATTGACACTGTTGAGGTTATTAACAGATTAGCTATGCTAAAAGGCTGCGTCTATAGTTCTCGGCCGTGCAGCTGCTTGTCTGATATCTGAACACACCCGCGGGGATTTGGAAATCAGCGGGGAATGTTAAGAGGCTTCTGGACCTTAAGAAATGCAGGGCAAAGGAAGGGACCATTTTGCATTTCTTTTCACTGGGCTGACAGCCTTTTTTCTTTAATTCCTCAATTGTTAAAATGGTGGGGCACACCATTAATTTTTCACTTGCTAAGGTTAATTTGGATTTGATGCAAATATTTTGTAAAAAAACAAAACAATGAAGTATCTGGGTGCTTATACGGCACTTTTCTCTTACCCCCTTGAAAGGTATAGATTTGTTTGTCACTACCTCAAATTATTTTATTATTACCCCAGATATGCCACTAATTTAATTGACCCCAGAGGAGTGATTACAAGATTTAGGGGTTTTATCCTCTGTGATTTAGCCCACACAGATCTCCCAAGTGACATAGGGCTATATGTATCAATTGCGCAGAATTCCGGCGTTTGCGAACCCATTTTCGCTAAATGGTATGTATGAAACATTTTTGTTGCAAAATAAGGAATCGCTAAATTTGCCATTCCTTATTTTGCAATTGCATTTAAGGAATTGCAAATTTTGCGATTCCTTAAATCCAATGTATCAAGGAAAAAAACATTCCAAAATGCCATTAAGGAATCGCAAATTACCACCAACTTCTAGTTGGTGGTAAGTTACGAATTCTTTCAAAAAAGCATTATTTTAAAAATCAAAAGGTGCCATGTGACGCTCATACATGCCCTTAGGGCATGTATGTGCGCCGTATGCGCACACATGTCATTTTCAGAAGTGCAGCAGGGTGTTCTTGAGACACCCCTGCACCCTTGAAAATATTCACAATTTGCGATTGGCAAATTGCGACTCGCAATTTCCCCTTCATTCCTATGGGCCTCCTGGCCCATGAAAATGAATGGGAAATTATTCCTTAATTGCGATTAGCAATTTGCTAATCGCAATTATGGAATTTTAAGGAATCGCTAAAAAGAAGCGATTTTCTACATACATACCATTTTGCGATTTCTAAATAGCGATTCCTTAAAAATCGCCATTTAGGAATCGCAAAACGGAATGTTGATACATATGGCCCATAGTCTTACAAGCCTATTAATCATGCACTTTAATAATCTGACATTTATTTTGGACCATCGATACTGGAAAACTAAGTTCTATATCAGAAGTGACTGCCTATTCAAAATAAAATTCTCCTTATGTGCACCAATGTATTTTCATTAGGAGAAAAAACGACCACTGAAAACCCAAAATCAAATAAGTCAATGAAATAAAACAATCATTGCTACCGGGAAACCAGGAAGTGACTGTTTTGGGGGTCTGCCCTTTTCCTTTCTGTGAGAAAACACAAATGAGTAAAGACAAGTCCGCCTATTGCCAACCATCCGCTATACCTTGCCCCACCACTCTATCTTATTCCTCTTCTTTAGTTCTGCAGAAGGTATGGTCAGCAGCCACACTTTTTACTCTACTCACAGCACTAACATCCAAGCTAGGCCGCCTCGAATTCAAGAGAAAACAAAAAAAGTGAAAATCTGGAGCCTTGTCATCACCAGGCAGATCCAATAAGCTAGCAGCTCCTTGGCCAGACTGAATAACATGGGTGAGAGAGGGCAACTCTGCCTGGTACCTCCTTCTATTGGGAATTGATTGCACATGACTCAGTTACTAGAACACATGCTTGTGGGAGATTATACAAAATGTTTACATAAGATAAGAACACAGGGCCACATTTTTGTGGGGGAGAGGGGACTAGGTGATAAAAGACTCACAACTGAGGGAATGATAGTCTTTTTGAAATCTACTATTAGTGCACTGGGTCCGTGAACCTGTGTGCACATGCCGGCTATATTCTAACATGTTTGATGCAGTGTCTCATGACCCACATTGGCATGAATTCATCTGGGTGTTGGTCTACGAAGGAGAATATGATCCCAATCTGTTGGCTAATATTTCAGCTAAGGTTTTGGACTCCACATTGACGAGGGAGACTGGGCCGTATGAAAAGCGTTGATCTGGTAGGCAGCTAGGTATCAGCGTGACTAAAATGGTGTCTACTTTCAGCTACTCCGGTAAAGAATTGGCCTGGGCAGCTCCTGGAGCATTTTGGGGTGTCAGAAGCAAGGCAAATTGCTTGTATAGTACAAGTGGGGATCTATGAGCCTGGGGTGTTCCCCAACCGCACGCCAATTATGGCTTCTGAAGTCTCCTTCTACACTCAACAGGAGGTCCAGTGGCTCATAGACCTCCACTCCTATGGTATTCACTGGAAGAACAGCAATTAGAGGTGGGGTGCCCTCTATAGTGAATGGTAGTAAACCATAAATGCTCAAACACTCATTTCCCAGACAAACTGCGAATTTCCCATCTCCATGTTTGTGAGCCAATACATAAACTTACCTGCAGATTCGTACAAACACCATTGGGTTGCCACCCATGTCCGTCTGGCACTTTCATAATTTTATTTGCCTCAAGTTAGTGGAGCAGAGCAGCATTCTCTGAAGTGACGAATCTCTGTTAAATATTAAGTATACAGGTCTCATGGGCCGATAAGGCTGATTTCCTTTTATTTTCGCTAAGGAGCGCTTATAATATAATTTTACTTAAAATTATGGTCTTAGGGGCTTCCCACGGTGTAATAGCTCATGTGACCAATCCTTCATTCAACATGTCTTAATTTCTGTATAAAGATATTGTCTAATCCCTCATCCACTAATCACCATGGGGCATTATCGCTAAATGTGCTTAGTGCATTTCATTTTATCGCCGGCTATCGCCGGATATTATCTCAGAGATAATGTGCAATTAGCAATGTTTATCTCCAAAGCGATAAAATATTCTGGCGATAGCGGCTCAATGCGCGAATATTGCTGGAAATCCAGGGATATTCAGGCATCATCGCTAATGGGGACTTAACCTGAATATCCACCTCCCATTGGATATACAGGTTAAGAAGTGGTCTGAGCAGGCATTAGGTTTTGGCGATAATCGCGCTTAGCGCGAGTTTTTTTATCACTTCGCCTGCCTTGCTAATAGGTGATAGCTGTGTTAGCGACTGCTTTCAGTTGCTAACAGGTTGGGTACGCCCACTTTGCATGTCATTAGCGATAAATATCGCTGACATGCAAAGCGGGCCCCAAACCTGTAGCTATCGCATACAAGCTGTCGCTAACTGCTGTTAGTGAAAGCTTGCTCATAGGGCGATAAAAATATCGCAGTTTTCACTGGAAAAAGTCCCGCAAAAGCGGCAATATCGCCCTTGCTAATAAGCCCCCATGTTCTCCCGCCCTTCTCCCTGCAACAACTCCAGCAGGATGATCTGACTGCCCTGCTGGAAGGATACATGTATCCTGGGCTCTTTGCCAGTCAGTGGTTGGGCCAAAGGAACAGCCAATACTGGAGAAAGATTGGTGGGATGCTGAGTGAAATATTCGTGCAAGTGCCAAGTGCACCACACATCACAAAACCCCAAAGAGTTTGCCCAGTTCGCAAGACCATTGTTCCCTTGCAGTCTTAGTGCCTGTGGAGGCTAATTTCTTTGTCCATGGTTGAATTAAGTTACCCACCGATAACAGCCAATCAGTGGGGAAGCCCTGCAAGGAGCATCTTGAGGTTATCTAGAACCTGTCAAGTCAAGTGAACAACTAGTGTCACCCCTCTTTTCTATCCTTTAGGGGTGGGCGGAAGTCACGTAAGGGACTTTCGCGGAGTGACACGGAGTTTGAATCAATCTCTGTGCCTCTCCACAAATTTCCGTTACGCGATGCCCGCCCACCTCCCGCCCACTATATTAAATGATAATTAAAAGCCTAAAATTACATTTAAATAAAACTTATCTTTTTGCAGGCGCATCGTTGCCCATCCCGCCTTCTTCTTGGAACTGCAGATACGCGGGAGCCTGCGCATGAGCATTCCTGGCGAGGAATGCGCAGGCACCCGCACATGCGCAGTTCCCAGATGAAGCCACGATGGGCAAGGATGCGCCCGCAATAAGGTAAGTTTTATTTCAATTTAATTTTAGGCTTTTAATTATCATTTAATACGGCGGGCGGGAGGTGGGCGGCCAACTTCCGTTCTGCCCCCGAATGTGCGGAGATTTGCCTTCTTTCTCTGCCTTCTTTGCGCAGGGCAGAATGGGCAAATCTCCGCCCATTCCATGGGCGGAACGGAGATGTCCGCCCACCCCTACTATCCTTCGGTGAAATGGAGCAAACATAAGAGTCTGGCTCAACACCGAGTGAATGAACCGGGGTTGTTAATCCCTGTATTACTTGGCAAAGCCTGCACACACTGTCATATCCAAACAAGCATTTACAATGCAATGGTTTCGCCTTTGGAAAAGTTTGAGCTATTGGCATTGTAAATGACAACATTTGTATTTATGTATTCGTTTTGAAAACAGATAAATAAATGGTATTGTCATTTACATTGCCATTAGCAGTATGTGTTTATGGGCCCAGGTGAGTATGGTAAAATCCCGAGCAGGTGAGCCTGCGCTCTATCAGGCCAAATCAATGGAATAGCACCCACAGTCCTCTGTCACGAAAAAATGTATGTCTGATGGCTTTCGCGCACATACACCAAAGAAAAATTCATTCTGAGCTCAGTAAGGAAATACAAAACACGTTTTGCAAATGCATTTTAGGTAAACATGTTGAAAGGAAAACATAGGGTGAACCCCTTTTTGAAAGCACAAGATACAACCCAACCTTCGACCCAAACTTCAGTGTCTTGCTTTCAGGTAGTGAATAACTGGCAGCCACACCCATTTGGAGCGGGGGTGTTGCGTAAGTGAGGAGCTGCAGTATGGCCCGCGCGACCGACTCCACTGGAAATCTTGATGAGCGCAGATGACTATTTAAATCTTATGATCTGTTCCTATGGTAGCCCAGTCAGTTTCTCCTCTGCTGCTCTTTAGAGGCACACTCACCAAACCCACTTGCTGGCAACCGTGGAAAGGTTTTGCAATATGCCGCTTTTCAAGCACCAAATAACATTATTAATTAAGAGACATGCATAAACTTTTAGCAAATTACCCTAATCTACCAATGCGTTTTTCCAAGTTTATTGCTGGAACAATACAGGTTTTAAATTTCTTCTACTCTTTTGTTTTACTCAGCCATGGGCGAGGAGAACGGTCAAAATGTGCAATCTAAACAAATTAGCGGTTCCTTTAATAACAACATTATGCAGGATTTATGTAGAGCACATGTTAGAAAAAGGTCTTATACATTACAATACAGAGTAGCACACTGTGCTAGCAGAGCGGACTCAGCAGACTAGGAAGGGGAGATTCTGTAGGGAGAGTGGCAGCCATTTCGACAGTTTGGGATTCATGTAGGCAAAACCATCTGACCAGCACCTAGGAGAACAAGGAAAGGCACGGACAGCGGGAGGGAGGGCAGGAAAGACACGGACAGCGGGAGGGAGGGAGGGCAGGAAAGACACGGACAGCGGGAGGGGGGCGGGAAAGGCACGGACAGCGGGAGGGGCGGGGGAAAGGCACGGACAGCGGGAGGGGGGCGGGAAAGGCACGGACAGCGGGAGGGGGGTGCGGGAAAGGCACTTCTGTTTTAAAGGATTGGTAAGAATCCATCAAGCACAGCTGCATAATCAAACCTGACATATCGAACAGTAAGTTACTTGTGTAGAACCCCTAGCCATTGATCAAACATTGCTGACTGTCCATTTCCGAATATGTGCCGATAGTCCTAAAAACATTTTTAAAAGAGGGTCAATGAGACTTCCTGTAACTTCCTGCTCTGATGCAAGCAGACCTGCAATACTAACTCATGCACAAACGACACAAAAGTAGGCAAAGTATAAACCTGTAAATTGAGACAGTGGAAAGGCACGGACAGCGGGAGCGGGGCGGGAAAGGCACGGACAGCGGGAGGGGGGCTTGAAAGGCACGGACAGCGGGAGGGGGGGTGGGAAAGGCACGGACAGTGGGAGGGGGGCGGGAAAGGCACGGACAGCGGGAGGGGGGGGCGGGAAGGCATAAGGCAAGAAAAAGCACTCACCTGGACTTCTTCCGGTAGCGGTCGGCCTGCAATGACCAAAACAAACCTTCCCCCCCAAAAAATAGGAATCGCCCACCGCCGCAATGATGATCAGAAAAGGGTGGAGAGGGAAGAAATCGCGGGAACGCCCACGAATCTGGTCCGGCCATGACGGACAGATCTCTGTCCCAATGGCTAGCCTCCATTTATGGAGCTAGCCAATGGAACAGAGGGCGGATTCCCAAGCCACATAGTTATTCTCATTAGTGTGCAGCTTTCACTTAGGCAAAACCTAAAAAGGACAGAACAGCTACATTTCCAAGAGGTGAGTCTATTGCAGAGGGAGAACATCTGGGGAGAGCCACTTAGCAGACTTCAGCACAGTGCCATGTTTATTTATTTTACTTTATTTATTTCAGCATTTATATCACGCAACGAATCATCCCCCAAGGGATCTCTCAGCGCTTTTGGCTACACAGTGCTGAAGGCTATGACAAACTTGGGTATTTAGAACAGCCAGGTTTTTAACTGCTTCTTAAACTGTCCCAAGCTTGTGCAGGTGCGTAGCTCATCCGGCAGGCGGTTCCAATGGAGCGGAGCTAGGTGTGAAAATGTGCGTCCTCCCATTTTGACTTTCCTGATTTTACAGGGACGTAGTAAATTACGATTGCTGGATCTCAAAAGGCAGGCAGGTATATAGGGAATTAACTTCTTCCTTAAGTAGGCCGGGCCTATCCCCTGCTGTGCTTTAAACACCAACGTCAAAAGCTTAAACACTGCTCTCTTCCTCATTGACAGCCAATGAAGTTGTTGCAAAAGAGGTCGGGAGGGGGTACGTACTGGTTTGTTTAGGACCAGTCGAGCCGCCGCGTTTTGCACTACCTGTGGCCTGGATGCAAGGTCCTCCCTGATACCTACTAGTAGCGCATTCCCATAGTCCAGTCTACTAACTAGTAGTGCCTGTAGTATGGTCTTTCTGGGCTCCAAAGGGATCCAAGGAAAAATCTTCCTCAGCATCTGCATCATGCCGAAGCATGTGCCTGATGCTGACTTCATGTGTTCCTCCATTGAAAGCTTGTTATCAAACAATCATTAACATTTCATTGGCATTAAGCCTGTTCACATTCCAGGACATAATACAGTGTCTTTGTTTAGCATTTGGGTCAGTCATGAGTGCATTGAACTGGCATGTGAATTTGTGTAACAGTGCAATGCCTTAGGCACTGACAAGAAAGAACTACATGGACTCATAACAGCACACATACCTTGAAATACCAGCCCCACCATACACTACCTCCCCAGAAGTATGTCACTGGAAGTGAGCTCCATACATGCAAACAAAACAAAGGTAGTGTATAATATGTGCCCTACAGCTAAGGATTGGACATTACAGCAACCTCGTCAGCAGCAGCGTAAGGAAAGAGATGCAGTAAGTCATGACCTCGCCTACCCCAAACATCCCCAGAAATGTCATCTTTCAAAACCTTTCAGCATCTTTCACCATTGTTGGCAATGGATTCAGAAGATGCCCCACCAGGGACGCATGGTTGCAGAGACTGCTTAACACCCTGGTTCATACTCAAGCTCTCTCTCAGACTCAGAGCGCGTTCAGCAACAGGATCCTGGGTAGTCGCCCCAACAGTCTTATGGGATTCAGTTTTAGTGGGTTATCAGGAAGTCGACACTATTGAATTGTTATCCCTACAGCTATAAGGGAAAGGGGCAAATGAGGCATCCCTGCACCTCTGTCGCTAGAGTCCCCTACCCCTGGTTTCTTTGATGATACCTCCCACCTCTACTCTCCAGTGTAGAGCACCCCACAGCCACATATGTTATATATCTAGGAATGACTAGACATAACATTTGAGAAATAATTGAAGAAAGGAAAGAGAATGAGACCACACACATTCAAGTCACCTTTACCAAATTCATTTAATTTGCGTTTTTCAACACCATCAAACACAGGTGCAGCTCCGTCACATACACACTGATTTGTAACTTGGAATCGAAAAGATTAGCACCTCCTCCGGTACCCACACAGTTATAGTGGATCTTCACAGGGAAGAGCATACATACCACTATAAAAAACAGTCATGCAGGCGAGGGAACTCTCCAGCTTCTTGGGGTCTATTTCTGTTGTCTGATGTGTGTGTATTGTCACTGTAGTGTCAGCTCTCACTTCTCGACATGAGCACATGTTCTGTTGGACCACAACAAGCTCTTAAATCCACCTGGGTGCCTGCGCCCACATATAATGTTTATGTTTATGTTTAAGGAATTTATAGAGCGCTCGTTTACCAACGGTCTCATGGCGCTACGCACACTCAAACCCTTAGCAGCTATCGTTCTTGGCCTGTGCACACAATATAAATGCAAAGGTGTAGGGTGAAATGTGATGAAAACCAAAACCCCAGAAACTCACTGACTCAGAAGTAGGGCTACAGTTTGTAGCGAAAGTGGGTGACTTAATTAACAGCTCTCAGCAACATAGAAAATGGATGACTATGAGAGGATGACTATGAGGCTCTAAAATAACTCGGAGCTACAGATTACACAAGAATCTAGTTCAGGTGCATGGGAGTTTGTGGTTGCCGAAACAAAAAAAAATAGCGCTGTGTGGGCCTCCAACCCTCTGTATGTTCTTGGAAAGACCACCATATGTCTTTTGCAACCAGGCAACTTATGATGCCTGGTGATCTCCACCTAATGAAGTATTGTTTTTTTTATCTGGCCAGTGTGAAGCAGTATAAAAATAGACAGGACCAAAATCTTTTGTCCATTAATGGGATCCAAGGTACACAGAATAAAGGCAACAGTTCAGTGAGTCTCATTCATGTGTCACCATGTGTCAATGGCAACAATGACTTCTTATATTTATTCTCCAAATAGGTGATTTGTACATTACATTGGTGCAGACAGTGCAGTGCGCATAGGTGCAGTGATGTGTACAGTAAAATATGATGCATGCAAACATTAGGGATGTCCACAAATCTATGGACATATTCAGTTCAGTACAAATTCTGTTTTCTGTACTGAACCATATACACAAAAGACAATCCCTATTCCAGTGTCAACATTGGGACCCACACCCTAATCCCAATGGGTCTCCCCGGGACAAAAACAGGACTTCTGGCACAACACCTCAAAGCTGTGTATATCCTTCACATGCTGAGGTTTGTCTAATAGTTATGCCTTGTAGGCGACTCATCAAAAATCAAGCTAGTAAATCACAGAGGTCCCAAACTAATCAGGATACACACACATAGATTGAAACCCTAGTGAGACACTCAGACTGCTACAAAGCAGGCAGCACTGACGTTGTCACGTTTTAAAAAGTATTTCTTTTAAACATTGTCACTCGTACTGTGTTGAACTGCACTTTAATTTTAAAACATTTCCTGCCAAATTGCTTTTATTACTTTGCTTACTTGTTCCCCTGGTTCCCCCTGGTCCGTCGCGGCTTGTGCCGATTGCACGGAGTGGCTTAAGGCCAAAAAAACTCACTTCCTGCTGGAATGCAAGGTCAGCGCTCCACACACTGCTGTTGCGGTCCCGCCCACTCCCTGCTCATAAGCGAGTGCGCCGAGCGGACGCACACAGGCAGATTGAAACCCAAGTGAGACACTCATACTGCTACAAAGCAGGCAGCACTGACTTTGTCAGGTTTTAAAAAGAATTTCTTTTAAAAATTGTCACTTGTACTGTATTGAACTCCACTTTAATTTTAAAACATTTCCTGCCAAACTGCTCTTATTAATTTGCGTACTTGTTCCCCTGGTGTCCCCGTGGTCCGTCGCGGCTTGTGCCGATTGCACGGAGGGGCTAAACGCCAAAAACACTCACTTCCTGCTGGAACGCAAGGTCAGCACTCCACACACTGCTGTTGCGGTCCCGCCCACTCCCTGCTCATAAGCGAGTGCGCCAAGCGGACGCGTGCAGCCAGATTGAAATCCCATTGAGACACTCAGACTGCTACAAAGCAGGCAGCACTGACTTTGTCAGGTTTTAAAAATAATTTCTTTAGAAAATTGTCCCTCGTACTGTATTGAACTGCACTTTAATTTTAAAACATTTCCTGCCAAACTGCTCTTATTACTTTGCTTATTTGTTCCCCAACGATCTTATCACCAACATTAACGCGCTAGGGCTAACAATGTTAGAGACTGGCCCCCACATATCGCCGGCCACTCTCTAGACCTCCTATTCACGAACTCACCAAAAGTTCTGGTCAACCAGCTGCTCCCTGTCCTATGGTCAGACCACCACGTAATCACGTTCAGTATTTTTGTAAACCTCACTCAACCTCACTCCAGGAAGGAAGTGAAAATGAGCAGACCTTGGAATAAGATCAACTTAGATTCCTTTTCCACTCATTTCTCTCCCCCCCATCACTCAGCTCACCCACCCTAACAAGGCAGCAACCGTTTTAGAACGTGCCATTACCTCTACCTTAGACACTATTGCCCCGAAGAAGTCAACCAGATGTCCTAATACACTTTCCTCATGGTTCATCCCTAATCTAAAATCAACCAAAGTTGCCGCCAGGACAGCCAAACGCAAATGGTGAAAAACAAAAAATCTAACTGACAGACATCAATTTAAAGCAACACACAGACTTTATATGAACGAGATAGCTGCAGCGAAAAAAGCTTACCTAGGGAACAGGATAAGCCAGGCAGCAAACTCACACAGAGAGTTATATAAAAGAGTCAAAGAATTCACAAACCCCCTAGCTTGCCAACCCCCACTTACTGAGTCCCAAGAATGGGTCAACGCTCTCATCTTTTTTTAATGACAAAATCAATGACATCCATAAACTCTTCCCCCAACCAACCAACACGACCCTAACCAACATACCGCCCGAGCAGACTTCTAACAAATCCTCCCCCCACTCCACTGTTATTAATGAATTCCATACATTTACAGAGGAGGAAGAAGCCATCACAATTAATAAAATAAAATCAGGGACTTCAGACGACCCAGCCTCCTCCAAATTCTAAAACTGCGCCGGCTCTGATTCCCGACTTGACTAAAACTCTTAACCTATCATTATCTCACACCACCGTTCCTGCCCACTGGAAAGAGGCCATAATCAGACCAATCTTTAAAAAAAACAATGCCAACTCAATACAGCTCCAAAACTATCGCCCAATCTCCCTCTTGCCACTGTTCGGTAAGGTCATGGAATCCCTAATAAATAAACAACTGTGCAAACACCTGGAAGACAACAAGCTGTTAGACCCATCCCAATCAGGATTCAGAGCGTTTCATAGCACTGAAACTGCCTTACTCGAGATCGTGGACAACATTAGGCTGACCCTCGATGCAAGACATTCCGCCATCCTGATCTTGCTCGATCTATCAGCTGCCTTCAACATCATCTCACATGATATTCTCTTAGAACGCCTAGCTGAGATTGGTGTCGAAGGCTCAGCCCTACTCTGGATCAAAAGCTATCTGACTGGAAGGCGGTCAAATGTCCAAATAGGGTTCTTTTTCTCAGCATACCTGGAAAACGACAAGGGTGTCCCCCAGGGCTCAAAACTGAGCCCCACACTTTTTAATCTATTCTTATCACCTCTGGCTAAGGTAATTACAGCACACGGTTTCAAAACCCTATCCTATGCTGACGATACACAGCTACTAATCACCCTTGGTCCAGAGCCCAAGGACACCAAACTAAGATTCCAACAGTGCATGATTTCCATAAAGGACTGGATGACCAACAACTATTTGATGCTCAATGCCGGAAAGACTGAGATAATGCTCTTCGGAAATGCTCACAAACACTGGACAGATGAATGGTGGCCGCCGGCATTGGGTCCTTGCCCCCCTCCCAAGACCACATCCCAGAACCTGGGGGGTCACTATTGACAACAAGCTGTCCATGACTGATCACGATAACAAGTAGTATACACCAGCTTTGGACTGATGCGCAGTCTTAAGAACATTTTTAAGTGGATCCCCCTTCCATCCTGCATGCCCCTAATCCAAGGCCTAATCATAAACTGTATAGATTATGGCAATGCGCTACTTGCCTCCACAAACGAAAGCCTTTTGACAAAACTTCAGGTCCTGCAAAACACCGCAGCCAGGATGGTGCTTAATCTCCCCGCCGCACATCCTCTGTGCCTTGCCTCAGGACACTACACTGGCTTCCCATTAAAAAACGCATTAATTTCAAAATATGCTGTCTAGTCCACAAAACTATCAATGGTCAAGGGCCAAAATATCTAGAAAAAAAACTCACGGACTATCACCCAACCAGAACCCTCTGTTCCACGAGTAAACGTCTCTTAGCTGTTCCGAAAGTTCACACGGTTAGAAACGGCGACAGATCTTTCTCTAAAACAGCCCCAGAAACATGAAACACTCTGCCTCTGCACATCAGAGCAGAACCCAACCACCATAACTTCTGAAGAAGCTTAAAACCCTGGCTTTTCAAGCCCTGCCTGTCCTTCTGTCTTCTCACTGAGCACTGCAAGCGCTATGAGACCTATGGGTGATTTGTGCGCTCTACAAACTCAAATACAAATACATACTCACATGCATGAATAAGCACACTCATTCTCACCCATCCATCAAGCACTCACACACACACCCACGAATCACAAGCACATGCACAGGCACACACCATTTACCGCATGCACACACAAATAGACAGACATTCATACATATACATATGCACCCAAAATGTTAGAAAAAAACATACTGGGCTGCAGCGGTAGCATCGGATGATGGGAGGGAAGCCTCTGTGGTTCCTGGAGTCTTCGGGGAAGGGAGTACCCGAAGACCCTGCTGCCTTCTCTCATTGGCTAACCTTGTCAAGGGTCAGCCAGTGGGAGGACCTTCCCTTGCTTCTCAGAGTGGGATGGGGTCAGTAAGACTTGCTGACCCCATCTTAATCTGTGACAAGACATCCATGATGGACAGACTGCCCGGGCACTTAAGGGCTTAAAAATGAAGCAATCTGGGTCTATCTGCGATGCAGCACCTCGTCATGAGGGGGAGAACCTCAAAGCGCTTTGCTGAGCTAAGGAGGTCATGCTCTCAGGGTTGTGAAACCATCAGCCTGGCAAAGCTCGGCTCAGGTAGCCAGGCGCTTGGCATTTAATGCATGTGCAGCACCTGACTGCCTGACCCGGACATGAAGAGTGCCTGTTAGGCTGACCTATGCTCATTCTGACAGACACTCTTCATGCTTTGAAAAAAGGTTGGAGATGAGGCCTCTTCACCCTTAAGGACAGGCCGCGCCTGTGAAGAAAGAATAAAGTACCTCTATCCTCAAAAAAGCTCCCTCTGACTTTTAAAATAAATACTCTCCAGTATCACGTTCAATCTGTGTCAACATTCCACTTCCAGCGCTCGCAGAGGACAGGACATGTGACCTTGGGCAAGCGCTTCCTGTGAAATCTGCTCTGACATGCTGCAGCTTAGTTCAATAAATAGGACCCATCTGCACGCACGCTGCTAACATGTCTGCTGGCATTGCATTTTTGGGGGGCTAAGCAGACTGGTTTGTTTTTCTTCCTCACAACATAGCACAGTGCTTCAAGCTATCACTATACACTTGTTTCCAGTGGTTAGATTAAGAAAATGTAGGTGTCAAAACAAAGACTGTTTAATTAACTCTGCCATTGGCACTGCACTGCAAGAATCATGGGCTGGCTTCGAATCTTGGGGCATATTACCAACAACTAGTGATGATTATCGCTATGTTGGTTTAGCGGCAATATTAATATCGCCGAGCTCCGCCGATTTTTATCGCTTAGGAGCCTTGCTATTATCAAGGTTTATCTCCTAAGCGATAAAAATCGGCCAAAATGCATGATTATCGCTGTAAAGTCAGCGATATTCATGCATTACCGAGCAAATGCTCTTAGCCATGTTATCCACCTACCATTGGATAACATGGCTAAGAACAGCTCTGGGCAGGCGTTAGCTTTTGGTGATAATCGCACTTAGCGCGACTATTTCCAAAAGTTGGTAATAGGAAATAGCGATGTTAGCGACTGTTTCCAGGCGCTAACATCTTGGCACGCCCACTTTGCATGTCATTAGCGATAATTATCGCTGACATGCAAAGTGGGCACCTAAATGCCCGCTATCTCCTACTAGCTGTTGCTAACTGGTGTTAGCGACAGCTAGGTAATAGGGCGATACAATTATCGCTGCTTTAGCGGGAAAAATTCCCTCAAAAGTGGCGATAATGCCCTTGGTAATATGCCCCCTTGAGTTTAGCAGCTGACCAACAAAGCTTGTCATTCTGCAAATCACCTTCTGTCCCTCAGCTTGCAACTATGCGTTATGTCAATATTTATAAACCAAATGTACAGTGTGCTGTCACATAACTGCCAATTACATGTTACCAACCCTTCATCTGCTACTTCACGGTTTCTGTTTATAGTTTCAAGTAAATCCCACTCACTATACTGTACTGCATGGAACCCCTTGTGTTTGAAATTCTCTTGTGGCAATAAAAATGTTCTCGTTAAAGTCTGGGGCATCATGCTATATGAATACCAAAAATAGATTAATGTTATTTAATACATAAATATAAACACCTCAAATAAATATGGATATTTTAATCAACTTGTGATTTTTTCTAGTACCAATGGAATTTTGTTCAGTGTGCTCTGTGCGGTGATTTAGGTGTCTGACTTGCTTCAGTAACTGTGTAATTTACATAAGGATATCTTATTGTTTATGAAATACTTGCCGGATCACTGGAATTATGAAGTATACCATGCAATTAAATGCAAATTTTGAGGCACAAACTGTGGCGTTATTATCTAAATGTGTTGAAATGTTAACACTCTTTTATACAGAAGGGATACATATATTGTTAAAAAATAAATAGTTTACAAATTCAAAATGTAGTGCTTCAAAATTCCATTTACCAACAACTAACGACTTTGGGCTTGGTTTAATATTTGAAGGATGGTCCGTCCTTTGCCAGGGTGATGGAGTAAATAAATCCATCACCCTGGCGGAGGTGCCACCCACCAAATTTTCAAATGTCCTCTGGCTCAGCAGACTTTTTAAGAATTGACAGGAACCACCGTCACGGCGGTTCCTGCCAGTGCATTGTAAGTTTAACAGATGGGTTCGTCAACATAATGGAGCCGTATGTCAAACTTACAATTTTTGATATTTTCAAAAAGAAAATCCCAAATTAGGGTTTTCTTTTTGAAAATTAAAAAAAAATACCCCCTTTGCCATGGGATTTTCTGGGATGGCAAGGGGGCATTGAGTACTTTTGAGGACCTCTTACGACCAGAATTTTCCTGGCGGTGATGGGCATTGAAAATCATCTGTATGTTTGCCCATCAAAATTAGGTCAGTGGACAGACAGCCAAACCTTTGATGGCATTTACTCCATCAGGTCATCGGAATGGTTTAGCCATGACTGAGATGGAGTAGTCTCTGCTGTCGTCAAACTATAGTTCATCTGAATTTAAATCAGGCGAGTGGATCATTATGTTGAAAGGGGAGGGAACTCCTTATCCGTTGCGACCGAGTTCAATTTCTGGCAACATATAAATCTAGCCCTATGTCTTAAAGACCTATCAGAACACACTTTTTGTCACATTTCTTTCTACCTCCCAATGTAAAATAGGTTTTGAAAAATGCATACAAGGTTGCACTCTGCAGAAGAGTAAGCTACATCATATGCTTCTTGTAACATGTGTGTCTCATGTATTTGGTGCACAAAGGTTAGGTGCTAAAACGTGTCTTCTGCTTCGGGTTTACCATCTATGGCCTGTAGAAGAACATCTTTCAATTAAAAAACACACAGACAGTGCAGTATATTTCATGATTATCATGTACTTAATTCACAATGGGGTCTTTTAGGTTCAAGATATTGGGCCTTAATAGGAGAGGCATCATGTAAAGGATTCTCTAAAGTCTGAGGAGCTCTTGAAATAAATGTTGCTGTTTTGAGAACTGTATCTGTGATGTCATGAACTTGTCTGAATAGTCAAATAAAACATTTTCATAATCAAGAAGGAATCATTGCACTATTTTGAATTCTGTTTAAGTACATTAGGTTCTTGCTTACTGATGCAAACGCCCTTGTTTCAATGCATCAATTGGGGACGTTTACACTACATAGTCAAAATTGACAGTTTTAATTTATTTTTTAATGAATTAATACATCACTCAGTTCTGGAAGACTTGTTAATTCTGCACAGTGACAAGTGTGGTATTGCTCTGAGTGTGCATCGTTTTTATTAGGTTTTGATTCATTTAAACTTGAAATAGTATTTTAGCCAAAACTGCACATTTTGGGGAAAATGGTGTATTATGTAGTTGGTGTGGAAAATTAAGAATGACGTAGAAAAAGTTGCAGACTCGTTGAATCATTATCTATAAAATATTGAGCATTTTGCATTGTTCCTTTGCCATACAGTTCACGTTGAATTGATTGGCGTTCGAGTTGTTGCTATCCTCCCGCCCGCCCAAGTATAAAATTGGCTGTGTAACGCGAGCGCGCTGATTGCTAGCGCGTGTTCGACCCCTGAGGCTTGAGCCGGGGGCTGTTATTTTAAATTGTGTGCATTTCTTAAAATCGACTTTCGTTTGATTTTTGCTATCATTTCATTCTTAAAAACTCACTAAAACCAGCATCATCCCGCACTTGTCCCCTCTCCCTGCTCAGCTGAGTCAGCGCTGACGCTGTGTGAGGCTGGGCTTAGGAGGCCATATTGGGGGGAATTAGGGTTGGCGTTCGAGTTGTTGCTCGCCTCCCACCCGCCTCTAATCTGTATAAAATGATGTCATCCTCCCGTCTGCGCCCGTCCGCGACCGTACGGGACCAGGGGCCACGACCCCTGTTCATTCATCGGGCCCTCTCATAAGATATAAGCCCAACGAGCTGCTCTGACTAAGACCCCTCGTAAATGAGAAGTGTGACCAGTTACATCACCCCCTAAATTTGCCCTTTCAGTGCCAGCATTGTCTTCTTCACCCAAGAGGCACTCAGACTATGGAACATCAGAACTCCTTCAAAATGTTTCTCTGAAATTGTAGATCGCTGCCCAAGCATCAAACTGAAATATCCATATTGCTCGAAGAGCATAATCCGGATGCAGTTTTTTTCACGGAGACATGGTTAGCAGCATCGTCGGTGCCTGACCTTGTCCAAGCATTACCACCTGGCTATCAAATAGCCAGGATAGATCGCACCTTGGGAAAGGGAGGAGGCTTGGCAATTGTGTTCAAAGATAGTTACACCTGTAGATGCAATTCCACTTCTATTCTGGACTGCGAAAGCGTGTCGTTCAATTTGGAACTATCATCTAACCTTACTTTTTCTGGAATCCTGGCCTATCGCCCCCCTGGCTCGGTCAGACAGTTTCTAGACTCTGCGCCAGCAGTAATTGCAGACTTGGCTATTACATTGGCCAATTTTACGCTGTTGGGCGATTTAAACATGCATTTTGAAGACACTGCCTATCACGCTTCCCAAGAACTAATTGCTGGCCTATCTGCACTTCGGCTGATTCAACTTGTCTCTTTACCTACACATGTGAAAGGACATCTACTGGACCCAGTATTTAGTAACTGCCCGGGTCTAGTGACAGAGCCCCCCTATTGTTCTTCCATGGACAGATCACCAACTTATCCCACTAACCTGGTGCATCCCTAAACCGCCTGTTCTTCCGATAGGTTTACGGGAGGCTAGAGACTGGCCAAAATTATCATCTGACGAGTGGGCTTGCGAACTTCAAGCCACAATCCTCCTAATTACTACTGATCCCATAGGAGCTAATGACACTTTCAATGACTGGATAACCCAGTCATTGGATACTATTCTCCCAATAGTAAAATCACGGACAAAAAGATCTAGGACGTCAGCCCCTTGGAATACCATAGAGCTTAGGGAGACTAAACATAAGTGTAAAAGGCTGGAGAGAAAATGGCGTCTGGGCTCTACAGACCCTGATAAAATAGCATACAGAAACTCTATCAGGAACTACACGCAAAAGATCAATGATGCTAGGTCCAATTCGAGGGAAATATACAGGATAGTAAAAAGTCTCACTGTCCTTCCCCAGCCTCCTTTAAATAGTGATGATTTACAAGCTCGCTGTAATGAGCTAGCAGATTATTTTTTTAACAAAATTGATTGTATTTATTCTGCTTTCCCAATTATCCACTCAAAGAATCAGGTAGCCATCTCTGGCTCTGCCAGTCATGGGGTAGTAGATAATAAATCACCAGTATTGGAGAATTTCCCTTTACTGCAGCCGGACCTATTAGATAGTCTAATGACCCAGGTAAAATCAGGCTCCCCCAGCGACTCGGCTCCTCCTGGCTTCTTAAGAACCGTGAGCCAGACTATTCTTCCGGTTCTGCTAAAGGTACTCAATGCCTCAATTTCCACTAATACAGTTCCCCCTAAGTGGAAAGAAGCCAGGGTGAAGGCACTCGCTAAAAAGCCTAATTTGAGTGTTACCAATCTTAGCAACTACCGTCCAATCTCCCTGCTCCCCTGGGCCAGTAAGCTACTGGAAAAATATATCAACAGCCTCCTGACCAATTTCCTGGAGGAAAATAATCTCCTTGATCCCTCGCAGACCGGCTTCCGCCCCAAGCATGGGACAGAGTCAGCTCTGTTGGCAGTCCTGGAGGAAACAAGGGGCCTCTTGGATCGGGGAGGATCGGTGGCAGTCATCCTCCTCGATCTCAGTGCCGCTTTTGACACTGTAAATCATACCATCTTGTTGCAGCGCCTCCGGGAGATTGGGATTCAAGTAGGAGCGCTGGAGTGGATTCGTTCATTCCTATCCAGTAGACAATTTCAGGTCTTTGAGGGAGCAACCATCTCCTCAAGCAAGCCCCTGGACTGCGGAGTCCCGCAGGGCTCCTCTTTAAGCCGACTGGCTGGGGTCGTGCGTCCGTATGGTATTAAGATCGTTACCTACGCAGACGATACCCAGCTGGTGGTTTCCCTCACGCGGGCTGGAGACCCTGTGAGTACAGTGGACCTGGCGGGATGTCTGAGCGAAGTCAGTAGATGGATGACCCTGTCTTGTCTTAAACTTAATGGGGACAAGGCAGAGGTCATGATGCTGGGACATCTAGCACCATCTTCAATTAATCGGATCTGGCCCGCGTGCTTGGGCAGATGCTATTAAGAGCTTGGGGGTTTGGCTGGACTAGTCCCTGACGTTCGACCACCAGGCAGTGGTATTATCTGCCACTTGTTTTTGCCTCATTAGAGTACTGAAGAAGATTCTCCCTTTGTTACCGTTTGAGGCAAGACAAATTGTGGTCCAGGGACTGATACTTGCGAGGCTGGACTTTGGAAATGCACTTTATCTTGGGGCTCCAGATTCCACACGAAAAAAGTTGCCGGTAATTCAGAATTGTGCGGCCCGGACACTGCTCCAGCTCCCCCGCAGGACCTCTGTGAGAACCGGACTGATAAAATTACATTGGCTTCCGGTGAAAGAGAGGGTTCGTTTTAAATCTCTTTGTGTTGCCCATCAATCCTTTTGGGAAACTGGCCCACTGATCAGTCGCCCGTTTATTACTCCCTGTCTTCCTAGCAGACAGCTCCGGTCTACTAATGCCTTATTGGCTGTTGTGCCAAAGGTTAAGAGGTCTAGATCGGGAGGTCGTTCCTTCTCCCTGAATGTGTCTAAACTGTGGAACAGTTTACCTTTCCATCTCAGGTCCAATCCGGACCTCACCTCTTTCAGAAAAAAACTAAAAACCTTTTTGTTCAATAAATAGCTGTCACCCAGTATTTAGCCTCACTGAGAACATCTGTTAGCTTTCAGCGCTGGGACGCCTCAGGGCAGCTAATATGCGCTTTATAAAACACATTTTCATTTCATTTCATTTCATTAAGGCGTTGAATTAAGTTTAGTAATTTATTGGCATGTTTCTAGAGCTTTAGTGAACGAACAGCAAGACTATTCTCCCATTTAGTGCTATACAAAAATTGGAGAATTTGGCCATTGCATAACAAGACATGTACTTCATAACGCCCCCCCCACACATTCTACCATTTCTTTTTAGAGCTTCATACTGACCCAAATACGCAATAACAATTAACTATGGGCCCCATGCTTCAAACTATGGGTCCCATGCATCAAACTAAAAACTGGTAACAAACGGGCAGATTCTCAGAATCTGCCCCTTTGCCACCGTATTTATGCATTTGCCCCCACATGCATCAACCTATTTAGGAAGTGCAAACGGTGCGAATCTGTAAAATCGGCCGTTTGCACTTCCTAAATAAGTTTTTGGGATGCATCATGCATTTTTGTGAAATTCGCTATTTTTAGCGATTTCCAAAAATGCGATTGCTTTTAAGGAATCGCAAAATTGCGATTCCTTAAAAGCAATGCATGATTGTTTTTCTAATTGCGAATTAGCAATTAGGGGGTGCAATTTTTCACCAAGGTTGAACCTCGTGGTAATTTGCGAAAAGTTTTGAAAAAGCTCAAAAATGCATTTTTTAAACGTTCATGTTTCAGACACACATGTCCTTAGCAGACACACATGTCCTTAGGACATGTGTGTAAAACATGCACTTCAAATTAAATTTCTGGGGAGCAGGGGGGGTCCTTTGGACCCCCCTCTGCACCCTTGGAATGCATTAACAAATTGCGATTTTCAAAAAGAAAATCGCATTTGTTACAGCCTTCCCATTGATCCCTACGGGCCTTTTGGCCAATAGGAATCAATGGGAATTGCGAATTCGCACTTTGGAATTCGCATAATATTTGCGATTCGGTAAAAATTGTGATTTTTACCAAATCGCAAATATTTTGCGAAAATATACATGCATCCCATTTTGCGAATTCCAAATAGCGATTCCCTATTTTTCGTAATTTGGAATTCGCAAAAGGCCGGGATGATGCATGTGGCCGTTAGATGCATAAATCTAAATGCAATGCTAGAAGCAATTTAAAATAGTGATTTCGCTATTAGGGGTCGCAAATTACCGAAAAAATAAACTAGTCAGTAATTTGGAAAAACTTTGAAAAATGCACTAAAGCGCATTTTTCAAAGTTACATGTTACACACACACAGTCGCCCTTGGGGCATGTGTGTGCGCAACATGGGTGTACATTACAATTTCAGGGGTGCAACAGGGTGTCCTTTTGGCACCCTTGCACCCTTGAAATTGCATTCGCAAGTTGCAAGTACCTAATGGGTACTCGCAAATTGCGCATGCAATTCCCATTAATTCCTATGGGCTGGCCCATAGGAATGAATGGAAAGCCATTCCTTAATTTAATGCAATTTGCGAGTCGCAATTAAGGAATTTGTAGGAATCGCTAATTTTTAGCGATTCCTACATGCATAGGCTTTTGCAATTCCTTAATGGCAAATCCTTATTTTTCGCTAATAAAGAATCGCAAATGGCATTTTTGATGCATTTGCCAGTATGTCTCTGAAAATTGAAACGCCCAGATACAGCAACGAGGACTCAGACAGACAAGACTTCACCTGTGAGCAACAGATATGAATAGTGCCACCTGCACGTTCGTTACCAACACTCTGCTAACACGAGCACCAGGAGAGCTCCAGTTGAAGTTAAGGTTGGTTGCCCATGTCATCCAATCACTTAAAAGGACCATAGTTCCATCAATTCACAACATTGTCAGCTATATTATATTGCACATCATGACATTTTGAAGTGACTGAAAGGGGCCATATATGTAAAAGAACTCAATACATTTAAAACACCAAAATACATAAATTAATCAGCGTTAAACTAGCGACACAAAGACATATTGAAATCAAAGAGAAGTCGATTGACACAACTCGGGATAACAAGCTGAAGTAAATCGTTGAATGTGGTCATTGGTGTATTTATTTATGTGGCAGGTGCCCCAATAACGCCTGGAGGTGACTTGCTATTTAATTTAAACCCCTTTCTTGACAAGCCTGACATCAACAGATCCGCGGACCCGTCTTTGTTTGCCTTCTGAGTAATTAGCTAACTTCAGTCAGCGCCTCGCGTGTTTCACATGAAAAATAGACTGAGGGTGCCACGGGCTTGACCTGGGCTGCCCTGACATCGGATTGTCTGCGGCCTGGTTCACGGGTGAGAGAGCCCCTGGCCTCAGTGGCCTTGCACGGTCCCCACGCGGCGGCCCATTGGTATTCATTTGTTTAATTGTGCTCCGCCGGGTGTCCACGGCCCTCTTTGTTGTCTGTTAGAGTTAGCAGGGGGGAACGGGGGCGTCTGAGCACGCACGAGCCCGGGGGAGGTCTGAGGACAGCTGCAGCTCGAGCGGGACCACCAAGTGCCATCTCAGGGGCCTGTCCAAATCCGAATTGTAGCTGGGGCTCAGGGGACGCTTTCATCCTCCTCTGTCGCAGCGCGCGAGCGCACAATGAATGCTCTTCTGAAAGAAGGTTCGCGGTGCGTCCGGACTGTGACTTGGAACACGTTCACCGCAGTTCAAGCCAACTCTCTGATGTCACTGCCACACAGAAGACGTGACTTCATCCCAATTAAGGGCTCGCTTCTTATCTCAGATAGCCTGGCAGCCGTTTCGGAGATCCATTCCTGCAACAGTGCTGGGCCAGGCTTTCTATTGTAGTGTCAGTCTGTGGTCGCTTGAGCGCTGCATCAGTCCAACGCACATTGCAGTTAGACAGCGTGGCGTGCGCGCCACATGCCGCACTAAGGCAGCACGCGGACACATTGGAACAAAGCAAAGGGACCCCAGCTTTTTCATTTCTTTTAATCGCTCCCTTTTCCGGTAACAAAATATATTGAAAACATCAATGCGCGCGTGGAACATGTGACAAGCAGAATTTCTCCGAACTGCTTCTTTGGTTTGTTTGTTACAAGATGCTTTCTTGTTTAAAGCATAAATCACAGCGTTGAATGGGTGCAGAGTATTAGAAGGCTAAACTTTACTCCGTAAAAAATAGACGTATAGAGGTATAAACGTTCTGTAATTAAATATATGTACTGGTGGGCGATAAGTGGCAGAGAAATGGGGCATACAGATGTTTCTGACCGGTCAGAGGTCAACTTGTGAAAGAGTTGAAGCATGTAAGGGGTAAGTGTGTGGGCATGTGGCAGGTGCAATGCAAACAAATGATGGACGGAATACTGAATACATCATATATTCACCCCCAGTCAAGAGATCTGGGTTAAATCCATCGTTCATTTGCTCACCATGCCACCCCAGTTTAGACCCAGACATATGCAAATTAGCCTTGACCTTGTGCCTCATGGGAACAGTCCAGACCGAACTGCCAATCCAGGCCCTCCCTGGACCAAAAACAAGCATCCTGGGTCCGGTTTCTGGGCATTACCCTTCATCAGCCAGGCCAGCTTGAATCCAGTGGCACAGTGAGCAAGTGACCCACGTCTGGGCATACCCATCCCACATAGGGTGAAAAGTGGTATGCAAACAATTGATGGACAAAATGCTGAATAAATCATACATTCACCCTCAGTCAAGAGATCTGGGTTAAATCCATCGTTCTTTTGCTCACCATGCCACCCCAGTTTAGACCCAGCCATATGAAAATCAGTCTTGACCCTGTGCCTCATGAGAACACTCCAGACCGAACTGCCAAGCCAGGTCCTCCCGGGACCAGAAACAAGCATCCTGGGACCGGTTTCTGGGCATTACCCTTCATCAACCAGGCCAGCTTGAATCCAGTGGCACAGTGAGCAAGGGACCCACGTCTGGGCATACCCATCCCACATAGGGTGAAAAGTGCTATGCAAACAAATGATGGAGGGAATGCTGAATAAATAATACATTCACCCTCAGTCAAGAGATCTGGGTTAAATCCATCATTCTTTTGCTCAACATGCCACCCCAGTTTAGACCCAGCCATATGCAAATCAGACTTGACCCTGTGCCTCATGAGAACACTCCAGACCGAACTGCCAAGCCAGGTCCTCCCTGGACCAGAAACAAGCATCCTGGGACCGGTTTCTGGGTATTACCCTTCATCAGCCATTCTATTCTATTCTATTGGAACGCCGTTCTCTGAGAATTCTCCATTGCGCGACCTCTTGGCCCACATGGAATGCCGTGAACACTATCCTAGATTTAAGCAGTAGCGCAATCCAGCGCATCAGTTTCTCTGTCAGCTTCCACCTCCCCTCACTCGGTGCCCAGCCTGGTCCCATGTGAGTAACTCGTTCTTTTTTCACTCACTTGAGGTGCACATCATACACGCTGACAGAGTAATCCTGTTTTCAGATGTCCCTATATTAATAGGTCCTGAAGAGACCCTTCACTCATTAGCGGTTGAAACGCCGTTGAGAAGAGTAAAGGGAACCATTGACCAGCGCCTATAATTTTATAAGGACGCTGTTTATATCAAGAAGTCTCTGTAATGGTCGAGTGTTAAATGTGTTGGAAACCATATGTATATGTTACAATTACTTCACTCAATTTTCTAGGTTCCTTGTTCACTGGGGACACATTGCACAATTTCTTAGACTTGCAAAATTTATATTCATATAAAGAATTATTGTTTGTACCAGATAGCCTGTTGTATAAGGTTTTTCTCTTTTGGATATTGCATCAAACCCCTGTTTATTGAAATTTTGCATACAACTATCATTATCGTATACATTTGTCCCACAGGAACCTCTGTTTCTGCTAAACATCCTAAAAATATCTGGCACAATTCAGTTGCAGACTTGTGCAACACACATACGAGTAAGATAAGATAACACAACAGTAAAAAAAATGAACACTGTAAATAAGCCATTCATTACTTATGTCATCACTGCAGCAAGATGGGGGGGCCTGGCCAAGCAGGCTACGATGGTGGACGTGCCTTGCTGAGGCTCCATGGCGGGTTGACTTTTTGACCACTTTACAGCGCCGATTCTGGCACAGAAACTGACATTTAGCAATCGGAACGCACAGGGCGTCCGGCGGTGATGAGCCCCTGCTGAAACGGAGCGGGGCTGAGGGACAAGCAGAGCCGTTATGGGACCCAACACTTGGCGGCAAGATGGCGCCTGCCCGCGCCTTTGCACGACATCCGGAGGTCTGGGTCTGTTGAGGGGAATACGGCCCGAGGCACAGATTGTGAGCCCAGGGAGACCGGAATGCGAGGGACTGAGGCGGTCATTGTGCCTGGCAGCAGCACTCGGTGGATAAGATGGCACTAAAAATTCCAGACACCGAGCGGGTCCCCGGAGCCCCCGCCATATGGGCCGCAGCGGACAGTAACTAACAGACCCATCGGACACAACGCAGCCAATCAAGGCAGAGGAGAGAACACACGCTGGACAGCAGCAGACCGGTGGCACCGGGCCGGCTCCCCCTCACGGACCGTCAGAAACCGGAGCACTGTCCAGGCCGAGGCTACCCGGCTCCAATATGGAGCTTGGCGAACGCGACTGCTGAGACTCCCTGGGGAGGGAGCAGAGAGCCGGACCGGTTGGGAGTGGGCAACACGACTTGTAGGCGGTGGGTTGTGGGGACCCCTCCCCCCCCCCGAGGCTGCCTGATACCAAGGCCCAGCTCGATGAATGGCTGACCCTAAGATGGCAGATTAACAGACCACTTGGCGCCCAAACCGGTGCTTGGCCCACAACAACCTGACGGCCTCAGGGAGTGATTCACAACACGCACCTCCTAGGCCCAACGGGGCACCCCAAGGTCGTTCCGGTCTGGGCCCCCCTGGCATCAAAATTTGCCTAACCAACAAGAACGTCAGGTGAGGAAGAAGGAAGGGACCAGCACCCACGATGGCTGTGCCCCGCAGTGTGACCTGTACGGTGCCCACCACAGAACGCGGTCAGGGAGAAGCATCCCCAGATCAGACAACTGGAACACTCGCCTCGCCCAGCGGAGCAGACAGGAGACGGAGCATACAAGGAACCCATAAGAGAGACGAAAAGGCACTTCACAATGTCTTCCGGACCCAGCACCACAACACATGGACCCACCAGGGACAGGGCACCCCAGGAGGCACGATGGGGAAACCTACGGCAACGCAGACCACCACAGTGCCAGAGGCAGTGCCGGAAAATATGCCACATCCCAAGACAGGGGCGAAGTTGACAACGAGCCCGCCCGACCTATCCATATCGGACAAATTTGAATGATTATTGTGGCAGCCATCGTGCTCTCCAGGGCGTCTATGGAGGAGCAGCTAGGCTCACTGATGACCGACATAAGCCTTATCAGAGATGACCACTGAAAGCTAGCTGACAAGGTCAACGAAGGGGGGAAGATCATGGCGGACTTGCAACCTGCAGTAAAAGACCAACAAAAGACAATCCGCGATGTCCTTACTCGCCTACCCACAATGGAGGAGCGCATGGTGGACCTGGAAGGACCCTCGAGGCGCTGTAATATACGAGTGCTTGGAGTGCCGGAAGGAATTGAGAGGCCAGATCCATTGGGGCACATGGAGGCGTGGGTGAAGTCCTTTACCCCAGCTGCTGACCAGTTGGCCTTCATTTCTATTGAGCGCGCCCTCAGAGTCCCGGCACGAAAGCCCTAGCCTGGAGCACCCCCCGACCGATGCTAGCGAAATTCTTCCACTTTAGAGACCGGGATGCAGAGCTGAGAGCCGCTAGATGATCAGGCGCCCTCTGGGTCGAGGAAAAACAGGTAATTATCTTTCCAGATTACGCCGGGCGGTGTAGCAGCAGAGATCGCTCTTTCTGGAAGTGAAATGGTGGCTGAGGGCGAATAACATTCAATACTCCCTGTTATTCCCCGCCAGACTCAAAATTATCCACAACTCTGCTTCATTCTTTACATGTGCGTAGGAGGTGAGTGACTTGGTGGACATGCACTGCCCCCAACTATCCGGGACAGGATCTGTGCAAGGGCAGAGACACTGGGTGCCACGGCCCAGGAAACGCACCCTAAACAGGGGGTGCAATGGCAAGAACACTGTGGCACGGAGCCCCGCATTAGACTCCCCAGATCTGGAGCAAATTATGCAGGAACGCCGAGATGCTCTACGAGCCGTGACAACTAAACTCTGTGTGTGCCGGTAGAACTTAGGATGCATTAGTGGAGCCCACCGCGGCGACTCACGAACGGACAGCGTCCACCAACACCGGTCAGGATATCCCGCCCGTGTTGAACAAACTAAAAACGATTATTACACTGAAAAGTAATTCCAACTACCGGCATTTCTGACTACAGGTTCTGAAGACCTAAGCCCAGACCCGCCTGTCATAAACGATATTGCCAAACAGAAGCCACATGGGACTAACATCCACAAGTTCCCATGGACTAGAATCACCGCCCTGATGAGAATCCTGTAAATAACGCAACAGGATTTGAAACGCGTCGGCATTTGACTTGACACTAATGGCTTTTGTCAGTCATATATAAAATGGGCTTTCTTTGATTATTTGATATAAACGAATCCAGTTCATGAGCCAGGAGTTGATTCTTTGAAAATATTCACTCCCGCTCTTTCACTTTGTTGCATTTATAATTTTCAACTGTGAATTGTGTATCTGTTTTTTCATTTCACTTCTGATTTATTTATGTCCATGTATGTATGATTCAATGCAATGTTCTTGCTTTAAATTTTTTCACTGTAAATATGCACATACCGTCTTACTGAATTACGTATGGCTAGAAATGAAGTCGATGGTAATTCTTTGTCTGTTTTTTACAAAGCAAATTGTTTAACTCACGTATTGATTCAGTGACAAAAAGTTTTGTCGGGATAAACTAATAAACTTATGGTTTATCTTCAATCATTCAGTGCTTGTATTAATGTAAATTGGAGGCATAGGCAATTTTTTGGATTACCTACGAGCCGTGACAGCATAACAGGCCTCACCGCCCTCAGACGACATGGACAGAGCCTCGCGTCTGTTCTCCTCAGCGGGTGAAGAGGATAGCGAATAAGCCTCATCTAAGGGAGACTCAATCGTCCTGCCCCAGGTCACTCCCCAGATAGCAGATCTCATAAATTAAGGAACATGCAGGGCAACACAAGGGAGACGGCCACGGAGACACTTTCCTCAGTCTCTCGCAGCACATAGGCGCTGGGTAGCCCTAGTAACAGTTGGTAGGGCCCCCTGCACAGCGGCAGTTCTCCCATGTAAAACACGCAACATCGTGCCAACACCACCAGGGACCAGATGACGCACATTGATCCTTCACAGGCCTGCCCAAGGACCACCTCGCACGCACGCACCACCACCCCATGGTTGTTAGTTTTTTGTTGACGCTCTCCTTCTTCAGGAGCGCCAGTTTGGACATATCGCTCCCAGCGATAGGTCCCCAGTATTGGGACTGTTTCCCGACCCCAGTTCTCAGTTCACCTACCCCATATACCATGATCTCGTCACCTCCCATATACAGGGCTGGGGCACACACCCGCAACCCCACACAACTTTGGCTAGAGACACCCATTGGCTAGAGATTGTGGACTCCACTCCCCCAGAGACCCAGCACTGTCACGGCACACCCTCTTATCCAACATGGCACACGCAGACTTCAAGTTTTTAACCATAAATGTACGGGTCATGCACACAGCCAGGAAACGCCATGCGATATATGCGTATGTTAAGCGACAACAAGCACAGATCATATCCCTCCAAGAGACCCACCTTACTCAGGAGGAATTGCGCAAACTCCAGAAGAAGTGGCGTTGTACATTCTGAGCCACAACCTACTCCACTTTTGCGAGAGGAGGGCTGATCTGGATCCAACCCGGAGTGCCCTTTCGTGAAACCGGTAGAAGGGTGAACCCTGAGGGCCGCTACGCGCTACTAGAAGGACTATTGGATGGGCAGCCCATCCTTGTAGGCAGTATCTACGTCCCCAATATAGATTAGACACCATTCTGGGGGACCCTGACGAGCACACTAGCGGGATTCATACCCTCCCTGTGGATACTAGGAGGGGATTACAATTGTTCCCTAGATCTTACACTGGATAGATCCTACCCCCCCACCAAACGCTCCCTAGCCTATGCGCACACAGCCACATTCCGCGCCTGGGCTGCCCACTGGTCCTCAAAACTTGCGAGTCCGCCTAGACCGCTTCATGTGCGCACAATCTATCCTTCCACACATTAGACATTCGGACTACTTGGGCAGGGTCATTTCGGACCACGACGCGCATGTCGTGTCTCTCGCATGGCGCCCACCTTTACCACCGATCCCTATATGGCGCTTTCCCAGAGACTGCCTTCTAGACCCGGTGTTCCAATGCAAGCAGTCAGAAACCATTCAACACTACTTTGCTGAAAATACAGGCACTATATCATCTAGGTCACTAGAATGGGGCGCTTTTAAAGTAGTCTTACGGGGAGCCTGCATCCGGCAAATTACAGGAGTGAAACAAACACTAGAGAGGGTGGTACAAGCCACAGAACAACAAGTAGCGCAGTTATCTAAAGCAGCAGATCAACAGGTTACCCCCGAGCAATTAGCGGAGGCCAAAACAAAATACGAGGAGGCGTGTGCCGACCTACGGCGCTATAATTTTCGTGCATACACCACTAGAGTCCACAATGTAGGGAACCGTGCCGGCACCCTGCTAGCTTGGCTCATTCATCAGGACACGCAAACACTACCAATCACCAGCATTCACAATGCCGTATGGGAGTTGGTCTACGCGAAGGCTGACATTTTATCAGCCTTCCACTACTACTACACCACACTATGCAAGGAGCCTGGACATAGGGGGAACACATTCGGAATATACTAACCACATACACCATAGTCCAAGTCACAGACAAGGAGCGAACGACATTAGACCCTCTACTCACATCGGCGGAGATCAACTCCGCCATTCGTCGCCTGGCCAAAAACAAGGCTCTGGGACATGACGGTTTCTCGATAGAATTGTACTCTACATTCTCCCAGCAGTTGATCTTGCAGCTCGACGCAATCTTTCATGAGGCATTGGAGGTGGAGCTACTCCCTCAATCCATGCGGGAATCCATGCTGGTAACGTTTCCCAAACCTGATCGGGATCCTCTGCCCTGAGCTTCCTATCGCCATATCACCCTCCTGACCATGAATTGCAACATTTTGGGGAGGATCCTGGCAGATAGACTCACAGAGATACTCCCCAGGCTGGTACACACGGAGCAGAGTGGATTTGTCCCTGGGAGAAACACCTCCCAAAATATACGTTGGCTTATCCAGGTCCAGGATGGGGTACGGGGCAGGTTCCCACGTGCGGCATGCCTTGTGCTGGAGCTCCAGAAGGCGCTCAACGCCCTGGCGTGGCAATACCTTTTTGAGGTGCTTTGGAGGGTGGGCATAGGGGCCCGAATTATGGCGTAAACCTGGCTATTATACACTGACCTCACCACACAGGTTAGAATAGGCTGCTACATCTCCTCTCCCATCCCGATCATGTGTGACACTCGCCAGGGTTGCCCCCTGTCCCCGTCAAATTTGCCATCGCCATGGAGCCACTGGCAGCACAAAAACAATAGGAGTAGGGAGAAAGAGGGTCCTAGGGAAGTTTAAAGACCAGCACAGTTATAATCCCCAAACTAACAATACACTACTAAAGAATAGCTGTGGGTCTGGCTAGTGTGTTTGTTTTGACCTGCTAACTGATGTCCTCTGTGAAGGGTATCTAGACTACAACAGGACTCTCATCCGTGTGAGAAGATTCCCATCAGTTCCATAAACTGTGCCGCCCTTTTGTCATCATGTGGTTCAGCTTCACAGAGCTGGGAGTACCCGTTGCAGACACAAAAAGGTGTTACTTAATGTGGTGTCTGACTAGGTGAACAGGGGTTCACTCTGTGTAAATGGTAACTGAAAAGCAGTGCAAAATAAAAAATAGTATAAGTGAAAAAGTGATCTGTTAAAATTTGGGTAATGGATGCAACAACTACTTTATTCTTCAGCCAACCACTCCCAAATATTAAAACATAGATAGTGCAAAGAAACAGTAGTTTCAAACAAATGTCTACTGTGTAAGATGTTAGGTCGACATGTTTCTGCAGTTTTATAGATCCAACTGGTATCCACTGCTTCCTCAGGACCGTATACTATCTTTGCTACTGCTAACAAAAGTGTATGGTGAAAACAAGGAATAAAGTGTAAAAATATCACCTCATCCAAACCTCTCACTCCTTTGTCCCGGTAGATCGGTGATATGTTGGCAGGAGATAAAACAAGAGGAACAGAAGACATCCAAAGAAAACAGGTCGGGAAACAAACAAACAAGAGATAACACAAAAACATGTTAAGTGTGGTTATCTAACTGCAAAGGCTGAGTTATTCAAAGCCCTTCCTAGGTTATTTCAAAAGACACTATAATAACCTTATCTGCATTTTTCAGATCCTGCTTTAACTCACCTTTAATGTGAGAAGCATACTCATCACCTCACCTGGCTACAGCTCAGGATTAGGGAGCACCGCTCTGTTAGTAAGGGATAAGTAATAAAGGAGGAAAGAATAAAACTTCACGACTGCCACTGGAAGAAACTGAGTACTAAGTTAAAGATCATACAATCATGAGAGCACTTGATCATGAAAATGCGTCTAGTCTGGTAGTTAGGGATATTATATCTCTCGTTAATAGGCGCTAGATCTTGTTGTTTACAAATATCTATTATTATTTGTATATTCATGGAAACGGTCTTGTTAATTCTCTGACAAGGTTAAGATTATTCAGGTTACATATCTGTAGGCACAGGTATTCAGATAGAGAGTCATACTTAATCTAAGAAATAGGTCACATTGACTCCTAGATAGTATTGACACCCGATATCCTTGAAGAGCCACTCAAAGTCTGTAGGCATGCACTATTGTAGTCTCATGTGTGGAGACACCTACACACACATATCACGTGTTAAAAATGCGTCTTCTACAATAATACACAGTAATAGTCTCATGTCTGGAGACGTCTATACACTCACATCACGTGTTCAGAATAAATCTCCAACATTAATGCTCAGTGATAGTTCAATCTCTGTAGAACCCTACATATACACACATTAGGCGTTCAAAAAGCGTCTCCCGAAATACTGCACAGTGGAGCGCTGAAGAATGAGCACCAAACACAGGCTACGTAAACGTGGTAAAGGCACATCCAAAAGAGGATTCCCCGAGTGTAACTTCGAGGGGAAAAGTCAGTTACCGGCGAGAGCGCTAAAGAATGAGCATCAAACACAGGCTACTCAAAGTGGTATAGATACGGCCAAGAACTGGCAGCACAACTATGGGAGGTGGGCGAGCACTTGGGCATCCCACTGGGAAGCTGCACATATTGTGTCTCCGTTTATGTGGGTGATCTCCTCATTTATGTTATGGACATCACAGCAGACCTCACCACCCTCTGAACCACGCTCGTGGATTTCGAGAGGGCTGCAGGGTTACGGGTGAACTGGGAGAAATCCTCTATCTATCCCCTACACCTGAATACTCCACATAGGGAAATTCGACTGGGAGATGACTCACTGGCATGGACGGGCGACGCCCGCGTTACTTGGATGTCAGACTCTACCATGAGTCCCGAGATCTCCTGGAAGGCAACCACTACGGGGCCCTCCGAAGACTTAAAAGTCAGATTAGTTTTTGGCGGACCCTACCCTTGGCTCCCATCGGGAGGGTAGCCTTATCCAAAATGATCATGGAGCCCCGGCTTCTTTACCACTTTGCCAATATCCCGGTCATCCCGCCATGGACCTTCTTCCAAGAGCTAAATTCATTACTAATCTCCCTGATCTGGGGAAAGGGCAGCTTCAGGGTAGCCTTATTTGCCTTACAGCTACCCAGCGATAAGGGAGGGATGGGCGCCCGTCATTTGAAGCCTATTTTTTAGCGGCGCAGCTACAGTGGCTATCAGGCTGGACAGTGCAACACAACCTCGGGGAAACGGACGCCCAGGACAGACAGAAAACAGTCCCGGAGCTGACCTGAATACTCCTCCCGGGGACCAAACCCAACCCGGCTCATCCTTTATTGGTCAAAGTGGCCAGATCCTTTATCATGCGGGTTCAACGTATGTCCAAAGGGGCACCAATATATCCCCCATTACAGCAGCTGGTAGGACTCCCTAAAGGGCATGAGTTCTACACTGCGGGAGAGCTTAGGATTTGGACCGAACACCAGCTCACCGAAACTGAGGCCCTGTTCTCCGACGACCGACTGATTTCGTTCGCAGGTTTGGCCGAAGAAAGCGGGCTCCCAGCCGGCCAATTCCTGCTGCACCGGCAGCTGGTGGCGGACTGCAGATGAAGCTGGAACCTTGGGGACGGAGAACCCAAGACTCACCCAGTGTTGCACACAATACTAAATATGGGGGTTGGTAGACATAATATCACATGGATTTATAAATCCATTATGGAACTCACACACGTACCACTGACACTATTACGGCTCCACTGAGAGGAGGACTTCGGTCGCAATCTCCATGATAGAGAGTGGCTGAAAGCCCTAGAACATCACAAAAACGTATTCCGCAACAAAGATTAAAAAATGTCCAGTTTAACGTGCTATACCGCGCTTATCTCACACTGGTGCGGCTTAAACTCTTTTACCCGACATCCCACTTTGAAAGCCCCCGCTGCCACACTCCGGACACCCCACTTATCCACATGTTTTGCCCATGGCCCGTAATACAAACCTTCTGGACGACGGTACACACCACACTACAAGCAGTCACAGGTCTAACAGATTTCCATAAGTGGGAGTCGTGCGCCCTGGGCATATTTAAGTGCAATAAACGAAAGAAGGTAGAGACCAAATTTGCTCTGCTGGCCATACTGCTAGCAAAACGTAGTGTGGCATTGCACTGGCGCACAACAGAAGGTCCTCCAATAGCAGCATGGTGGGGGGCAGTAAAGAAATGGGCCGTGGGCGAAGAAGATCTCATCCGCCAGGAGGGAGCTCGTGGCATACGAAGGCATCCTATTTCCTTAGAATGGGCGATGCTCCTACATGACTTTAAGTGAACACACGCTGCAAGCGCAGAATCCCGGAAAGTCACCCAGGCGAAACTAGGACCAAGCGCTTACTAATCCACCCGCACTCCCCCCCATTTCTCCAGTTCACCCCCCAGGCCACCGTCAGAGAATCAGGCCATCGGTCAGGATAGGGAAAAGTGCCTACAGTTAGCGGAACAACACGGAGCTCCGCTTCACTTACCCCCACCTCATGCGATCCCAAGCCCCTCCCCTTCCCCTCGACCCTTCACTTCCCGAGTTATGAATCCCCAAGTTCCGTTTAGAACCTGGATTACCATTTCACAACACCCTCTGCAGGGATCTATGGACTAGTGACTGTCATACGGGTCGAGGAATTGCGGTAACCTCATCAACTGCCCCTTCCTCGATGCCTCCCGACATCTCAAGCGGGGATGGTAGGGAGGCTATCCCCTCATTAATTAATTAATGACTTGATTAATCGCCAAGTTGCTCTTTGACACGAAAATGTTAACATCAATTGTAATACTGCAGCAGACAAGTATGATTAATGTATGACATGTATAATTATAAAATCCAATAAAAAGGTTTTACAAAAAAAAAATCACTGCAGCAAGATGTCATGAGGCAGGGCTTACTGCTAGTCGAAAATGAGAGTGAGATTATCATGCTCTCAAACTGCTGCTTGAGGGCTAAGAGGTTAGTGTTGCACTGCAAGTATTGGTGCAGCATGGAGTAAGGCTGCATGTTCATGGAGGTTACTTTATGCAATGCCCCCTGGGAACGAATTACATATTTCAGAGCCCCAAGGGTTGGAGATGTCAGTGGCCATCTTGTATAGTCAAGTCTAACTTTCATTGTGTATTATGGTGTCGTTGCTAGGCAATCCATCTTTGAAGTTGCAGTAGCCATGACCTTGTTTTGTGGATTGAAGTTTTTGGTTAACTATTTCCTGAGGGATCGCTGAGAGGCGTGCTGGGTTTTCAGAGAGGTATTCTGAAATATCTTGTCAATTGATAAACAATATGGAACTGTTATTTGAGCTTGAAATGTGGTCAAAGACTCGGAGATGAGTGCATTAATGAATGAACTTCAATTCTTTTGTGAAGTAGCAGAAGGAATTCTGTCGTCACCCATCTATGCTTATAAAAATGCATATTTTATGTTACTAGCTTTATATATGTGTTGAAGACTAGGAATTACAGTGAGTTAATGAATGCAAATAGGTTTTCAGTTGCACTACAAACACATCAGAAGTAAAATCACATCTATATCAGGACACAGCGGGATTATGGGGAAGTCCTTTTAATAAAAGCATTTGGCATGACGCGTTTCGGAAAATTGTTGCCTACCTCTGATGCCGCTTTAAACCAGGAAGTATGCCTCAACCCTCTTTAAATATGCTGCGGTTCTCCCATAGATTGGGAGTCCAACTGGCCCCAGTCAGGTGTTTCAAGTTTTGCCGTAGTTCAGGTGGCGAACTACAACTCCCAACAGGCAGCAGCCGGGTAAGTACTCCATCGGGGCACATTATGTCTCCATAGTGGGTGCCGGAATTCTTGGTCAGAGAGGGTTGTGTAAAAATTGAAAGTACTGATTTCAATGTTCATCAATATATATATATATATATATATATATATATATATATATATATATATATATATATATATATATATATATATATATACATATATCGGAACACCAAATGTCCTGTCGCAGAGGGAGCACATTTCAGTTGGTGCCAGAGTCGAGACCAGGACAGGGTCTCGTATTGTATCCCACACAAAGAATGAATACTCTTGGCACTCCGCTTGGTGAATCCAATTAGTTTATTTCACAACTGTAGAAGCCTACGCGTTTCGAACCTGTAGTTCCTTCTCACGGCAGTATTATACAGTTTGTCCCTTTTCACTTTCAATATTTATGGCATTTTTGTCTTTTCAAGGCATTCTGGGATATGTAGTTTCTGATAACAAATTTGAAACTTTATTGATTTTGTCAACAAACGCCCACGAGTTATTGATATTCTCTATATGGTGTAGCATTGTCATTGTATATGATGCCATTATATGCGAATTACTGCATATGACCTTCATATGAATTCGGGGGGATTCCGCTGTTTAGATTACATCGCGGTTGTGTCCCCAAGTTGGAATTTGAAACCAACGCTTATTGTTTGTGTCGGGCTAAGTGCCCTTAATCAGTTTTAACTATATATCTGCAGTAGTGAGTGTGTTGCTACCTAGTTTCCATTGTTTGAATGGAAAAATTGTTAGTCCTATGTTAGCAAAAGAATCATACATATGTGTTATGGATAATTAGGCTGCGCGGTGTGTCACTATACTATATCTCATATTTTATGATATGTGTTTAGTTTTAGCCAAATGTCTTGTATTACATTCTGATGATTAGTAGGGTATAGTGTTAGGTGCGTTACTCGGGCTGAGTGCCCTTGCCACCGCCTATTTATTAGCCCGTAGTTCAATTCTATTAAACCAATTCTGTTACCCAGTTAGCTGTTAATTACATCAATTTGAGTCACATCTGCCTGCATATAAGTCACATTGTTTGACTGTCATGATTTACAAAGTCCAGTATTCTATTGGCGTACAGATCATGTTTGAATTTCCAGTTTTTTGTATTCTATTTAGATCACAAATGAACATATAATTCTTCATCCCCGTTCAGGCCTGTCGGTTTTTTGGTTTTAAATCTCATGATAAGTTTGGATTCCAATCTCCTTAGCTTGAGTTTCCTGTTTCCCCCTCGTTCATGTTGTGGCATTGTTGCCAATCCGAAATATTTGATGTCCGATCAGGTTTTTAGGATTTTATAAGTCTATCGATGATAAATGTCACATCGAACAATTGCATGCTGGCCTAATGCCTTACTTATATCAGTTCAAAAGAAATACAGCCCAAGTGGGCAAATGGGGAACTGAAAACAACATTGTGTGATAAGGTTAATTTGTGACACAACATCACTGCGTAAGTATCCGATTGTTGTCATACATCATTACTATTAACATAAATAACAGAGTCCACTATATATACTTCAAAAACTAAATTATAAGTGCGACTACCACCTAATTGCTCATTGTGTGTATTATGTGTGTAAAGTGATTTAAAAGCCTATGTTTGCAACTCAGTGTTAAGGCTAATGTATCCAACTGTTTCGAAGGATGTGGGCTCGGGTCCGTACGGGCAACTAACTGACAATGATATTTTTTCTTTACAAATTTACACTAAGTGCTTCATTCGCGTTAAGGCCATGGGGGGCCTTTGTGTTTAAGAGGATGATGTAACGGGATTCCAGTCTCCGTAGGGCAAGTAATCTATTCCCCCCTCTTATGCTCCTCTTCACATGATCCAGGACAAAGTATCTTATATTGTCGGCATCACCTCCATGGACTTTGTTTATGTGTCTAGCCACCGGATACGTGGGATCATCGTTACTAATTGCTCTAAGATGCTGTAGCACCCGCACATGGGCAGGGTGGATGGAACTGCCCACGTATTGTTTTTTACAGCTACATTGCAAGACATAGACTGCATAGTCCGTCTTACCTGAGTAATTCTCACGAATTTCCAGTGGCTGTTTCCTGTGAGGCACATCTAATTTGGTCATGTTGAGGCCATATTGGCACGCTTTGCACTTTATGCACTTAAAAAAACCATTGCTACTTTTTAGCCAAGGTGATTTTTTCTTCTTCAAGGATGGAGTATTTACAAAGATTTCCTCTTTCATGCTTTTTGCCTTTCTGAAAGCAATTTGAGGGACTTTGTTACACTTACTGCCTATCACTGGGTCATTTCTTACTATTGGCCAGTGCCTATAGATGATCTTTCTTACTTGTTTATGATAGGCATTGTACCCCGTGATCAAGCGTGGGGTGTTCGTACTTTGTTTGGACATTGGTGCATTGGGTGCGTGTTTGAACAGAAGATCTTTCCTATTTTTAGTGTCACTCTTGCCTGCTGCTGTTTCTAGTGTTTGCTTGGTATACCCTCTGCTAGTCAATCTGCTAAATAGATTAGCCTTAGACTCTTCATATGTTTCTTCGGTGCTGCAGTTTCGTCGCATTCTCAAGCACTCTGCATATGGGATATTGTTAATCAAGCTTACAGGGTGAAAACTTGAGGCATGGAGGATCGTGTTGCCTGATGTTGGTTTACGGTATGTCTTAGATTGAATCCTGCCATCCAACACAAATAGTTCTAAATCTAAGAAATTGATCCTGCTTCTACTGGTGGAGCAGGTGAATTTTAAATTCAAGCTGTTTTCATTCAGATGTTCAGCAAATTCTCTTGCGCTCTCTTCACTGCCTCTCCATATGGCAAAAATGTTGTCGATATAGCGACTATAATGTGCCATATTCTCAGACATTTCTGTGGTGTAGTTCTTTATGAGTACTTGCTCCTCCCACCAGCCCATATGCAAATTAGCATAACTGGGGGTGAAGCAAGTACCCATGGCAGTCCCCTGTATTTGTTTGTACAACAATTTGTCAAAGGTAAATATGTTATTCATCAAACACCATTCAGCCATTTGTATCAACATTTGAGTCTGTGCATACAAGTCGATGTTTCTGCTACTTAAATAGTACTTGATTGCATTAAGCCCATCACGATGCCTTATACTCGTGTAGAGGCTTTGCATGTCCAGTGTCATAAATACAAAATCAGACTGCCATTTTATGTCATAGATTTTCTTCAAAAAGTCACCAGTGTCTTTCGTATAGGAAGGCAATGATTTCACAAAAGGTTGTAGATAAAAGTCAATGAATCGGCTGGTATTCTCAAAAAGGCCTCCAATGGCGGATATGATCGGCCTTCCAGGAGGACACGTCGCATTTTTGTGTACCTTAGGTATAAGGTATAGGTTAGGGGTGACCGGGTAGTCTGTTTTCAAAAACTGAAATTCTTGTCTCGAAATGATGCCTGCACTCTTCCAATCATACAGACTCCTGTAGTATCTGTCTTGTATGGTCGATATATTTGTTGTACTTATTCTCTGATAGCATTCTTTATCTGACAGTTGCAGCTGTGCTTCGGGATTATACATGTCCAAAGGCCAAAGCACCACATTCCCGCCTTTCTCTGACCAACGTATAACTATGTCACTCCTGTCTTTGATTTTCATCATAAAATTCCAACTTGGGGACACAACCGCGGTGTAATCTAAACAGCGGAATCCCCCCGAATTCATATGAAGGTCATATGCAGTAATTCGCATATAATGGCATCATATACAATGACAATGCTACAACATATAGAGTATATCAATAACTCATGGGCGTTTGTTGACAAAATCAATACGGTTTCAAATTTGTTATCAGAAACTACATATCCCAGAATGCCTTGATAAGACAAAAATGCCATAAATATGGAAAGTGAAAAGGGACAAACTATAAACTAATTGGATTTACCAAGCGGAGTGCCAAGAGTATTCATTCTTTGTGTGGGATATATATATATATATATATATATATATATATATATATATATATATATAATTTTTTCACAAGGACCACTATTGTAATTACGTTAGCATACATAGAGACTCTGTTTCATATTTGCTCGGACAGTCCATTATGGGAGTTATATACTCGTGCAGCCTTTTCATGCATTTTATGAGGTGTGTACTACAGGGAATTTAGTTAATTATTTCTGTTTAAAAAAGTGAAATTATGAGCATAAGTTTGTACCATGAACATCTGATTGTTATATTATTTTGTTGAGCTGATTTGATAGTATAGGTGAACACACATGCGTATTTGAACAGTAAGATATAGAGACACATTTGCACTTTATTATGCAGAATTTTGCACATATGAAAGTTTACATATTGCACTAGGCACTTTATTATCGAGTGTCACCAATTTCATTGATCAAGATGTTCAACATTTATATATAACTACATTTTTTTAAAAATTGTTTAAAATCATTATTTGTTATATCATAAGCTCAATTTACCCAATAATTTTAAGTGTAGATCTATTGATGATCCCTGATACAATTTTGTGGACAATATATCTATATGTATTTGCACGGTTATTGTGAATTACCACCATCCTTTTAGCAACTGATATTCATATCGTTGGTGAGATAATTTGCGCGAAGTGCCCACATATGGACATACATCAATTGTCCGAGCTTAGATAATAGCAGGCATGCTTGCATGTTGTGACATAGCTATGTGTAATTTAATATTGTGCATTGAAAGTGTTTTACTTTTACTCTTTCAAAATGGCACCCGTTTTTGTTAAGGTATAGGCCTAGGCAATATGTGAGTCCTATTTCTATCTCAATTACATGTTTTTGAATTGGGCGCGCTACGCACATTGTATGCTATAAATGTTAACAGTGGTCCACACCCCCGCCAACAGTGAGCAAAGACGCTTGTCCGAAACGCGTCTGTTCGGCATTTTCACCCTGCACTTGAAAGTTTAATAAAGCAGCAAATAACCAAAGACTGGCTCTGGCGTATTTCTGTGTCTACGCGCTGGGTTCTGTGCTTGGATCTATGGCACGGCTACCGGCTGGATTGTGATATATATATATATATTACCTACTGGCGATAGCCAGTAGGTATATATAGTTAGGATTTTTTTCCTATGGGACTTTTGAAAATTCTATGTCTAATAACTTTGGCGTTTGTGGACGGAATCGGCTGAAATTTTCAGGAAAATGGCACATTTTGTTTCTGAGCAGCTCCTGAAAATTTGGGGGGGGTTCGTCAAGGGGGGGCCGAGAAAAAAGGGGGGTCCCAAAACGCGTTTTTCCCATGTTAATTTCCATAGGGCGGTTGGACTCACTTTTAGCCCGAACGGCTGAATGGATTTCCACGAAACTTGGCAAAATTGTAGGGACTGTTAGCCCGATGTGCCTTTGCTAAGTCTCAATATATGTGCTTCAGTGGATTTTGAGAAATTAACGTTTAAAACAAGATATATATCTGTAACAGCGCTCCGGGCAGCGCTCCGGTTCGCGAACTTTTCGCGTATCGGAACTTTGCGAAGCGAAGCTGATTGGCTCTCCGGTGTCTGTCAACATTCTAAACAGTCCGGAGCGGCCGCCATCTTGTCTCTCGGTAGGATCGAGAGACAAGAGGAGGCAAAAACAAAGGGGGAAATGAAGGAAAGGGGGCGAGGTAGACCCCTTGTGACCCCCTAGGATTGATGAGGGGGATATTATAGAGTCACGCGGGGCACAAAAAAAAAAAAAAAATTCCGATTTTTTCGCCGTAGAGACGCGTCCCGGTTCGCGAACCGGGCAGCTAACCGGGCAGCTAACCGGGAAGCTAACCGGCAGTGTAACGGGAGTCTGAGGAGTAGCTGATTGGCTGTCAACATTGTAAACAGTCCGGAGCGGCCGCCATCTTGTCTCTATATAGTTAGGATTTTTTCTCTATGGAACTTTTGAAAATTCTATGTCTAATAACTTTGGCGTTTGTGGACGGAATTGGCTGAAATTTTCAGGAAAATGGCACATTTTATTTCTGAGCAGCCCCTGAAAATTTGGGGGGGGGTCGTCAAGGGGGGGCCGAGAAAAAAGGAGGGTCCCAAAACGCGTTTTTCCCATTCATTTTTCCATAGGGCGGTTGGCCTCACTTTTAGCTCAAACGGCTGAATGGATTTGCACGAAACTTGGCAAAATTGTAGGGACTGTTAGCCCGATGTGCCTTTGCTAGATCTCAATATATGTGCTCCCGTGGATTTTGAGTAATTTAGGTTCAAAAAAAGATATATATCTGGGCGGAGCCTAACCACACATCTGATCTGATTGGCTGTCAGCACTTCATCCAAGAAGTGTTGGCAGCCATCTTGGGACCAATATACATGATAGCACCTCATTAAAAAGCATTGTAGTTAATAGAGGGTTTTAGGACTTTAGTTACATTATAAAACGTTTGTGACATGTGCACGTGTGGATTTTGTCTCATTAAGGTTAAAAAAAATATATATATCTTTAAGCGTGTTCTGGCGCGCTTACGTTTTGGGTTTGGTTTGCGCTGCAGAGACGATACGTCACGGTTATGCGATGCATCATGAGGCGTCTCACGGGCTACGTGATACGTCACTTAATAAAGAATATATTTTACAGCTATAGATATTAGCTTTTAAAAAACCAATGAAATTCACAGAAAAAACCATAGGTTATAGACCATATATAGTTAGGAATTTGCATTTACAAAACCTTGAAAATTCACTGAAAAAACCATAGGTTATAGACCATATATAGTTAGGGATTAGCATTTAAAAAACCTTATTTTATTTGCACAAAACCATTGAAATTCCATATATAGTTAGTTGCACTAACTATATATCGCGGACCCGCAATCCACTGCTAATGATGTCACATATTACATCATTCATGACATGGTCAGTGACATCACTGATGACATCAGTGATGACATCTCAAATGACATCACTGATGACATCACTGATGACAACACCCAGTGACTGTATGTTTCTGTAAAGTTAAAATATGTCTTACATATTGAAGAATGAGTGGATGTATAAGTGTCTGGATGAAGGATTTAGTAGGTGCATGACTGACTGTATGAGAGAATGATTAAATGTGTCTCACTGAGTGCATGGGTTAGTGATTAAAGTGTCTTAATTTGGCAATCATTATTTATGTTCTTCTGTAAACTGCTGCATGTTTAAATCAGTAGCTATATCAGTAACTATATGGGTTATTGAATGGTTGCCCAAGTATTTGTATGGGAGACTGAGTATGTGTGTGGGTGGCTGGGAGGTGTATAACTCTGTGCATAGATGTGTGAGCAGTTGATTCCCTAGGTGTATGGGTTCAAAAGTGCATGTAGAAACAGCTGTATGGACAGTTGACTGTGTGCATGAGTGTATTGGTGAGTGAATGGATATCTCAGTTCTACATGTCAAAGTAAGTACATATGTAAAACACACTCCATGTGAGAGTTGACATATATAAATAACTGAACATAAGAGCCAGTGAATGTGAGAGTGGCTGTATGAATCATTGTGAACTTGTATCAAGGATTGTATAAGAGAGTAAATATGTGTTAGTATATGTATGAATAAGTAAGGTGTGTATAACAGTATAGTTGAGGAAATGGAGGTGTGATTGATTCTTTGCATGACTGACTAGGTGTGTGAGTAACTCCATGGATGAGTGACAGTCTGTGAGTGCCTGTTTACACTGAGTGTATCTAAGGTTATATTAGAGTCTGAAGATGTATTATCACATAAATGATATCATCAGTGATGTAATCAGTAATGTCAAATGAGATGTCAGTGATGTCATCAGTGATGTCATTTGAGATGTCATCAGTGATGTCATCAGTGATGTCATTTGAGATGTCATCACTGATGTCATCAGTGATGTCACTGACCATGTCATGAATGATGTAATATGTGACATCATTAGCAGTGGATTGCGGGTCCGCGATATATAGTTAGTGCAACTAACTATATATGGAATTTCAATGGTTTTGTGCAAATAAAATAAGGTTTTTTAAATGCTAATCCCTAACTATATATGGTCTATAACCTATGGTTTTTTCAGTGAATTTTCAAGGTTTTGTAAATGCAAATTCCTAACTATATATGGTCTATAACCTATGGTTTTTTCTGTGAATATATATATATATATATATATATATATATATATATATATATATATATATATATATATGTGGGTGTGTGTGTATATATATATATATATATATATACGTACACACACACACATCTCTGCAATGCAAGCTTACGTTGTCTGCGCTATCTCACCAACAACATGATTACTTTAAAATCAAAGTGAAAGCTTCTGTGAAATTTTCCTGCCTTTAAATCCATTTTTCCTATACCCCTGATTACATCACAGCATGTCACATAACATGACTTCTAACCTAGCACCTTGGATGTAAGTCTAAAATTAACAAAAGTTAATTTGACTCACTGCAAATTCCATTTTACCGTATATTGGCGTTGAATTACTATCGCACTTTTTTTCTTATTGCCTCTTTAGATGACATCTATGTTATGACATCATATGACATGACATCTCTCTCTCTTCATTTGATAATGTGCTGTCTTAAGCAAAATTATGAGTAGCACTAAACAGAGTTTTAAAACAAATAGATAATGTATGCAAATAAGATCAAACCAATACGTCATTTTGTTTGTTAATATAGAGCTTAAAGAAGGAGAGAGTCAGTGTTGGTATTTTGGCTTCTTTTTTACAGCTCAGTCTCTATATGATCCATAGTATAGGCTGCAAGAGTCTTTCAGAAATATCCACAATAATCTGTTTCAATGTTTATGAAAGAATTGTCCTGTGATGGCCAAGTCTTGCTTTTGTTCTAGGTTGTCTGTGGAAAGTATAACTCATATATAGATGTGTGTGTTTTGTATTTGTGGAGTGTAAATCTAGCTGGAAAGCAATGTAGCATGAAGAGGTTACGTAATGATAGTGTTCTTGATAATTTACAGCGAGACTGAATATTAAAGGTGAGCTATATTCCTATTGTGTTGGGTGGTAGTATTCTCTCAAGAGGTGTGACTTCAGTTCCATACTGAATTTCTGGCAACCAGGTGGAGACCTGACATTGATGGGAATGTTATCCCAGAGCCTGAATACGTTGATGGAGGAGGCACACCTTCTGTTTTTTATTTTCTGTATTTCATTTAATTATGTTATTGTCCTAAATTCTGATGTACCACTGCCAGCTTAGCTTGTTATTTTCTTTACCACGTATGGAGATGTATTTTCCCTGATGGTCTTAAATGGTATGCCACCAGTGCTGAAGATGGTGCTGGCTTGAAGGGAAGGGTTTCCCATCTAGCTCCTTCAGAGTTAGGGTGATATGGTTGTACTTCTTTAGACCTTTGATGAGTCATGTTGCAGCATGGAAAATGCTTTTCAGAGGACCTAGAACGCTTTTGGGGAGGCAAGAAAAAGTGCAGAGGATTTACTCCATCCAGAGAAGTGAAACCTAAAGCTTTTTCAGCTGTTCTGATGTCAGTTACAGGTAGATAAGGTGGCAATTCTTTCAGGAGACAGCGATGGCGCCTGTTGCCTTGTATTTTTTACTAATGTGCTTGTTGATGTAGAGGTCTATTTGAGGGTGAATCAAAGGGATTTTGCATTGGTTGCTTCCTGGAAGGGTTGGGGGGAGGTGGGAGGGGGGCTGGCTTAAATTGATCTCAAGGAGTCAAGCTTGGATCCATGTTTTTTTGCTGTTGCTGAAGAATAGAAATTCTGTGTGGGTTGAGCGTTGTTTAGGCACTTGACATAGAACCCTGGATGAGAACAAGACAGGTTTTGAGTCACTTGATGTTCTGAGGTAAGGACATTTTCAGGTAGACTTGTGCATTATTAGCATATTACTGAATTTTGGAAACCCTGTCTGTGGGACCAGCACAAACAGTGTCAAGTAGATTGATTTGATTTGATTGATTTGATTAAAAGACTTGTAGAGCGCGCGAATGCCCTCAGGCGTCTTGGCGCTGGGTCGAACGTAAAGAGTCTGAAAATTACGTGGATAGGATGAACCCCCAGGGTTTTCAATAAAACACAAGCAGCTTCTGGGACATTGAAGATCTTATCTAGACAACCAGATGCTCGTTGTTGTGGTAGTAGGTGAACCATTGGAGGACCATGCCAGAGAAGCTGATGCATGTTTACAGGGTGGAAAAATGCTTCATAGTTAATGGTACCAAGGCTGGCATAGATGTCCACTAGGATCAGAAGGCATGGGTCACATGCATAATTGTGCACAGTGCATAATTGATTTGCTGAAGGTTGGTAGTATCCATGCTGTTGTATCGTCTGATGTTGGTTTAAAATCGTATAGGCGGTTTTGATCTCTAATTTGATCTCATAGCCAGAGACTGCTTTTTCAATGAATTTTCCAATGAAAGGTAGGGTGGTAGATGTCAAACTCTGAATCAAGTGTGGCATTTTTAGGAAGGGAAGGATCTGTCTTGTCTCGAAGACCTTTGAGAAGGTTCCATGGTGAGGAAGGAGTTGGCAATATTGGGGAAGGATGCAAGCGCATCTCCATGGTTGGATTGCATGATGAATGAGAGTTTTGTAAGTGATGACTTTGGAGGACATGAAGATATCTGTGTATAAGATTACCTTGAAGTCTGTTCACTTTGGAGTATTACTGTGTAACTGCTGTATCCAATTCAGAAATGACAATCAGAATACATGGAAGGTATTATCATAGCTTTCTACATATCCATCACCACAGTGCTCAAAAGGCCTCCCATGATTAAGCTGAATATAAACAGTATTGCTCTGTTGGAGGCCTTTCATTGAATTTTGAAACTATCCCACTTTTTCAGGAACACAGAGCAGTTCAGTTCACACCCACACCACAAAGGATACACAAACTCACATAAGGATGAAGTAAAATAGTCAATACTACAGACAATGACTACTTTAGCATGCTCATATCACTAATTCAGTCTGTATTGTTTGTGCGGTCAACAACAACATTTCCTTCACTACATGAAGATGGAAGCGAGGATTTCAGACCAAAAATAGCTTCACACACAAAGGGTGAAACCAGAGACCTTACTTCCCCCAAGTAATAATTGTGAGAATACCAAGCAGAATTTCCGGATGACCATTTAATGGCCACGTTAATCAATAGAGGGAGTTACTCCACTATCTTCTTCAATTTGCATGCAGATGACATCCAAATTGCCTCCTTGTGATACCCATGCCACCAGATTTCAACCATTTCCAAGGCATGGGATTAGAACCAAATCTCAAACCAAATGCATCTGAAATATACATCATGGTTCGAGCCATTCCCCACCTTCTCACAAACATGTTACCCTGTGCCAGGCTTCCAACTTAATGGTAAGACTAAGTACATGAATGCAAAGGTCAGAAATCCGTGGTTCACATGGGACACAGACCTTTGCCTGAGCTCTCAACTATGGTGGTCAATTCCTGATTCGACCAAATGAAGTTCCATGAGAAATCTCTACCCTCCTTTCATACTGGAAATTACCTGCACCTTAGTGATTTCTGGACTTGAGTCTGTCAATGCCATTTATATTGGCCTATCAGCATACCAACTCAAGAGTCTACTGAAGTCCAAAAAGCCAATAGACAGCTAAACTTTGATGTTACAAATTATCAAAGATGCAATTCCCTGGATGGCTATTTCCGATCTACTTTCAGGAAAATATTTATCGGTTAAGGATTCATTTGGGCTTGTCACATACTTTGCTCTTGGCCTGTTATTAAATGCATAGATGTTCGGAACATTCAGTATGTTGCATTAGGAAATATTTTTTCACATCGTGGTTAAATATTTCATTTTCGGTATAGTGCAAATATAATTCAGAATCCGTCAGTACCACTATACCATCAGTATTTCAACCTTTAAATATGTAGGCTTCATTTGTCCGTCTTCATTTGTAGTTTGTGCATTGTTCAGCTTGCGGACACGTGACCTCTGGCTGTCGGCTATTTATACTTCCGGGTATTTCAACCTGTGGTTTTCGTCGCTATCTGACGTAAGACGCCAGCGGCCATCTTTGTCCCGATTTCCAGCTACATTGTGTCCGATTTCGGAAAGGTAAGCGCTCTATGGTGAAATAGCGTTACCTAATGGGCCCTCTCTAACCGGAGGTGTTTCTTTTTGGGCTATGTCATATTATGCCATAATATTCCCTTTTAGTTACATGTTTCTCATTTTCTTTTAGACCTTGTAATCTTTTTGGGCATGTACAGCTAATTGCCCTTTCGATATTTTTCGTACCAAACAGCGCGACCATCACAATCTATATTGCGGGGGGAAATTTGCCTCAGGTACGAGTTCCTGCTTAGTAATATGTATCTATTTTGTTGCTGCATAACGTTCACCAATAGGGGATTGTGCTTTACGCTATACCATTGTTCCTCTTATTAGGAAAATCATAGAAAAGGTGGTTAATGGGCAGCTCATGGAATATTTGGAGGAGGAATCCCTCCTCCATTCCTCACAATCAGGATTTAGAGCCGGCTATTCTACTGAGTCAGCCGTTCTCTACTCCACTGAGTGCCTTAGACAGATAGTGAATGAAGGAGAACCAGCAGCGTTGGTTTTATTAGATCTCAGTGCAGCTTTTGACACCGTGCTGCACACAACGCTGCTGTCTCGTCTTTCTGAAATGGGGGTGGTGGGATCGGCACATGCCTGGATACGATCTTTCCTGGCCAATAGGAGCTTTCAGATGCACTGCCCACCTTTTACATCTTCCCTCAGGAAGGTGAGCCATGGGGTTCCCCAGGGCTCGAGTTTGAGCCCTACTCTGTTCAATATCTATATGGAACCCCTGGCTCACATAGTGGAGGCGTTTGGGGTGGGCATTGTCAGTTATGCTGATGACACCCAACTGATGTTCAAGCTTACGCCCGACCACAGAGAAGATGCCACGAACTTCTCTAACTGTCTGTCATCAGTGGCATCATGGATGAACAACAATTGCCTGCGCCTTAATGGCGAAAAAACAGAACTGCTGGTGGTTGGGAAAGCAGCTTCAGCATGGTCACACATGTGGTGGCCCACTGAACTGGGCAGCCCTCCCCTTCCTGTGGATTCGGTAAGAAATCTTGGTGTAATGCTTGACTCAGATCTCTCTTATACGTCTCATGTTAGCAAGGTGACAGGTAGGTGCTTCGGCATACTGAATGTTCTTCGTAAGGTTTTAGATCTCCTCCCTATCGGTGCTCGAAAGACTATTGTCCATACCCTGGTGACCCCCCACCTTGACTATGGGAATGCTCTGCTTTTAGGTCTGAGTAAAAAAGGCCTTCATCAACTTCAGTGCGTTCAGAACGTTGCTGCACGCCTTGTGCTCAAACTTCCTCGCAGAGCATCAGGGAAGACCGCTTTGGCTAAGCTTCACTGGCTCCCAGTTAGGGAACGGATTAAGTTTAAAGCCCTCTGTTTTGCGTACCGTATCGCCCAGGGCAAAGGCCCAGGTTACTTGAAAAACCTTCTCACTGTACATCGCCCCATCCGGAATTTGAGATCGTCCAATGCGATGCTGTTTAAACCTCCCCGTACCACCAGAGCCAGGATGGGTGGCTGTTCTTTCAGGTACCTGGCTTCCAAATTTTGGAATGAACTTCCGCTCGACCTCCGAATGGAACCCTCTGAAACTAGATTCCATGGGAAACTTAAAACGTTTTTGTTCCCTCTTATTTAACCTCTCTGTCTTCTTCCTACTCTGGCTTCTTTTTTTAACATCTGCCTCTTGAGAATCAGCAGTATTTACGCGGGGACACACTGTTTTCTGTGTAGCCAGGCGCTTTAAAAATGGTTTATTATTATTTATTATTATTTAGGAAACTTTTACGGCCACCAACTCCGTCTAGAACCTATGCGTGGCCATGTTACGAAATCGTAGATGCTACATTATAAGGTATAAGCACCTTTTGAATATAAGACATGGGGTTACTTTCCTCGAGTTTAGTTTGAAGCCATGAGCATCATTATAGATATATGTGCACTGAGGCTCGCATATGAGCGCTGATTATCTGCCAATTTTTGAGTGGAACAGCTCTTTAACGTTCAGGGGGCAGAAACACTTATCAGTTGTTACGAGTGGTTTTCCATTTGTTTATCGTCATTAATATTGTCCCGCAGCTAGATATCATCTACAGCCACGTTTGTTTAGCCAGTATATGCTAAATATATGACGGTTTTGTAGAATGACAAGTGAGGTGATTATGATAATTTCTGGTCATTCTTTATTGTCTATGATTTACATAGGAAGTGAGACGTATTCTACCAAGTCACTGTATTTAATGATTCGAGGTTAGGATTGAGTGCTCTTAGAGCAACCATAATGAGGATCAATACCTTGATGTCATTTATCAATTATCTACTCAGACCACCTAACTTTTGATCTTTGTATATTGTTGTAGAATCGGAAATATATCCATTTCTGTTGACGGAAAACAAAAAATAAGCTGAAACTGTAATACATGGTTAATGTGATTCTTCATTATGTAAGTTCCCTGTTTTTTATATAAGATATCCTTCTAGTGATTAATTTTACTATTTATGGCCACTTTATTGTGTCACTATAATCTATGAATATCACACAGGAATGAGTTTTGTCTACATTAGTTATGGTATTTAACAGTACCCCCTGGCTAGTGATTAATTTGGAGCTATCTCCTGAGGTTGGAATGGAATGCAATTCATGCTCTGAGGGTGGATCTATATAGACACCTTCCTGAATATGATACTCAGATAACATTTAAGAGATTGTATAATTATGTATATGGAAACATGATTCTGCACATAAGGAAATGAGCATTAGTTGGAAGGTTTTTAATGTTTAATTATATTATGAACTGTTGTGTATATTTTATGTATTGTGTCTTGGATTATAAAATTATGATGATTTATATAGTTTTTTTCATACATGTATTTCAGATACTTGTGTGGCTCCTGAAGAAGGCGTTGTCTACGCCGAAACGCGCGTCGAATTCTATTGCCACTGTTCAGTTAGATAGGATTGAAAATAGCTGTGTGTCTAATTTTTTAAATTGCATTTGAAGTCTTGATTTTTTTTTAATTTTGTATGTTTGATGTCAGGTAGTGTATGCTATCTAGCACACTACATGATTTTTAACTGTGTTTTTTTTTAAATTATGATATTTTTTTATATAGGTTCTGTTTCCTTCTTGCTTTGTTTCCTTTTACTTGTTTCCATTTGCAACTGTCTAGGAATTTATACTCATACATCTTATCCCTGTCCCAGGAGTTGTTTTCACTACTACTCAGGGGGTCCTTGTTTTTTACGAATCCACATTATACCTGTGCCAGGTTTAATGTATGCAAGGGGGGGCGTTTTGACGCAAAGAAGGGTCGTAGAAGGGACGCAGAGAAATCTAGGAGATTTCACTGCGTCACTTTTAGGACACCGTTGCGTCAAAATCTTGCGCCTGCCTCACAGCAGGCGTAAGACTGACGCAGGCCCTTTCACATGGGGCTTGCCCCATGGGAAATTATGCATTGCTGGAGTTGCGTCACTTTTGTGACACACTCCAGCAATGCATCACTTTTGCGCTTACAAATACGTCGGAAATACTGACGTATCTGTAACTTCTTGCGACATAATGCGTCGTACATTAAATATGACGCATCAGGAAGGTCGCAAGGAGGGCGCACTGAGAAGTGGCGCATCGCTGCTTTCACGCAGCGATGCGTCATTTCTCATAAATGAGGCCCCAGGTTCCTAAAATCTTTAAAAGCAGTCTTCTAGCAACCGTGAAATGTGCACTTGGAAAAGTGTGTTATTCCAAGGACCAGGAGCAGGCAGACTGACGTGTGGCATTCTGTTCTTCTACAAGCTTGGCAGCTGCCCCACCCACTACTGCGCCAGATAGCAATGTCCCTCCGCCTCTACGTCACTTCCCTCTGTGAGCCTCATTTCTATCACGGGCTTAGACAGTCTTCTGTTTGTGAATGTCTTCTATCGGCACCTGCTACATTTGCCATTAGCGGTTTGCAGAACTAGTTTTATGCAAAGTGCATTTCTGCGCAGAGGAGGGAGGCTTGTGCTTCGTCCCTGCAGTTCTTGTTTACTTTTCGCTTGCATCCTATTTTGCTTGCTGGTTCTTGCTTTCTTAGACGTGAGATCTGCCATGTACGAAATTGGTTTGTAAAGAATTTGCTGTTGGCATGAAAATGAAAACTGCACATTCGTAATCACGCGGCTCACGGGTGGGTTCCATGCAAGATTGTGTGCCAATCACTCACTACCGAAGAAACGATGAAACTGACAAGGCTCTCTCAGCGGAAGAAAGGGCCTCGAGGAAACCGGTGGTACAGCCACAGTGATGAACAATTCCCTTCGAGCAGTGGCAAATAGCAGGCTCTAATGCAAAGAGGGAACATGGTCCCACAGCCCCCAGGTGAGTGGTTAATGACAGCTGAATGAAGTTCACAGGGCCCCTCCAGCACCCAGCAATTCTATATCTGTGCCCCTGGTAGACGGTGTTCACTGGCAACATTTGTGGGCATGCGATTTTGTACACTTAAGCTTGTGTGTGTGTGTGTAGCAAAATCAAATCGAATGGCCGAGCACATGGTGCTGCTCGCACGGGGTCTCATTAATGAAAAGTGACGCATCGCTGCGTGAAAACAGCGATGCGTCACTTTTCACTGCGCCCTCCTTGCGAGATCAATGATGCGCCATATTTACAGTATGACGCATAATGTCGCAAGGAGTTACAGATACGTCAGTATTTCTGACATATCTGTATGGCGCAAAAGTGACGCATTGCTTGAGTGTGTCACAAAAGTGACGCAACTCCAACAATATGTCCATTCACATGGGGAAAGCCCCATATGAAAGGGCCTGTGTCAGTCTTACGCTTGCTGTGAGGCAGGCGTAAGAAATTGACGCATTTGTGTCCTAGAAGTGGCGCAGTGAAATCTCATAGATTTCACTGCCTCACTTCTATGACCCTGTCTTGCGTCAGAACGCCTCCCCTGCATACATTATACCTGGCGTAGGTATAGTGTAGCGCAGGGGTTTACAAAGTGACGCATCTACCTAGAGGGGTCACTTTGTAAATATGGTGCAACGAGGCACATATTTTACGCTGCTGGTGCGTCACAAAAAGCGATGCACCGGTGACGTAAAAGTGACGCACGGCCTCATAAATTAGGCCAACGTTTTTTTCACTGCTACTCACGCTACTGGTAATAACTTGCAGTGCAAGCAGCACAAGCAGTTTATTTTCTGCCCAGTGGCAGAACTGCATGAAATGTTGCTGAGTTTTTATACTGATACTACTATGATCACATACAACCTCTGTGGGTCTCATCACACACCATCCCTGGGCTGACATTAACAATGTTATTCCTAGGGAGCTGTACTCTAATAACTACTTTGATATTAATTAAAATAATCGCGGTGAGTTCTACTTCACTGTATCGGTTGAGTCCATCATTTATTTTATCCACGTGTTAGTTAGTCCCTTCCCTCCTACGACTTTGAACACGAAGCAAAAATGTACACATAGTTTTAATTTTCCTTCTGCAATCCTGTTATATGATATTTTCTAATGAATTATCAATTCAATCCATCTATTGTATACCCCTAAGATATGTGTACCCATTGAATTGTGAATAGATTATGATGTTATTTGTATATACTGCTGATAAAATAAGCATGTAGCTATGTTCCCAAGGCAGTGGCGGATGGTGACATTTGGAAGTGGTGAGGCGTAAAAGTTCGAAAATGCCCATGGCAAGTGAGCACTGCAAGCGAGCCCAACCTCACGCGCTCTTAGCACTGGAGGCCGAAATCCAGCCACATAATTAGCTGTCACCCTACATTGCCCAAATTACGGACAAACTGCGTCCCTTTTCACTTGTTACACTGGTATTACACCTTTATCTCACTAACAGAGCAACTTATGAATGCATTTGTAACTAGTGTATTAATTTATTGATGTGGACTGTACATTAAAGGCTCCTGGCGTCGGGGGGCTGCAGAAAGTAGGAACAACCAATATAGAAGCGTTTTAAGGGAATGTTCTAAACCCTGGCATCTGAACTGTAGCGCAAAGCCACAATTGAAAAAATAACAAATAATGCAATCGTAGTGAACTATGTAACAATAATTAAATAATTCAATTATTAACACAAATAGATGTTATTGCAATATGTAATACATCATAATTACATCATTATTGATAGGCATTACTGCATTATTAAATCCATAAGTCACACAAATAAATAAATATAGAAATTAAGAATTGCATAGTTACAATTATTGTTTTGAGAGTGACACTGATCTCGAAGGAGGCAGTGTTGTCCAGCAACGCCCAGTAGAGAAGGTAAATACTGCTGCTAATGTTAACCCGCGATTTTCAAGCGCGCTTCCATGCAGCAAGTGCCGAATCTTGTGCTGTGTTAGAACTCAAAGCCGTCCTATTAGAACTAACGTGCCCAGTTCCAGACACTGCATTGTCCGAATAGCCCAAATCTATAAGAAAGCACTCTTTACTTTTTTATATTTATTTTTCATGAGGGATACACACTGACAGCTGCTATTCATAGCTTTCAATCGGTTGGTTTTTAGAAACAAGTGGCAAGCTATCTGCTCACCTCAGGTTTATGGCTTGGTGCGCCTGGAGTGTGTCTTTTACCTGTGTATTCAGGCAGCCCTTCCATCCGAAACTTTGCTCAGCTCTGTGCAAAGGTCAACTGTGTGCAAAGAGAGACAGGCACTTTTCAGACGGCTTGTTTTATCGTGAGAGGGGTCTCTCACCCTACACACACTAGGATAAATTGATACGTGGGAGGCTGGATGATAAATCCTGGTTGCTTGCAACAATGAATGTATTGATAACTCAGTATCTGGGTGCATGCATATGTTAATGGGTGACTGTAAGCATAAAAGAGGAATTTATGAACAATATGATTTTGGCAGAAAGTTTATATATAAATGAGAGCGTGCACGATTAACTCTGGATTTAAAGCGCTTGATTGATAACTTGGTAATGTAATGAAGAGGTGCATGTATGACTGAATGAAAGAGTGCATAATTGAACTGTAGAAATCCTTAAAATCTTGGTCAGAACGAACCTTCACGTTGACCTTATGGGTCCATGCCAGCTGACGCCATGCCTGCAGTCCTAAATTTAAACTGTAATTATGAGAGTTGCAGTCTTAGTTTATGTCAGTGAACGTGTCAGTGAGAGGAAATCGCGGGCCTGGTATCACACGATACTGGTGTTGCTGCAGTCACCACCTTCCCTTTCTTTGGGGAGGGGTCTTGACTCTCGCTAACCCTGCCGCCTGCGCTGCGGTCAATGGGCCCTCCGGCTGTGTTGAGCAGGACGTGTTTGTTTCTGAAATGTCGTTCTGCCCCCGTCCTGCTGGCTGGGAGTCGGGTGGGGGGTCACCAGGAAGCATAAGTTCGGCCGTTTAAATGGGCACTGCTGTGGGGGCGACCTGCTAGTCTGGGGCTGATTCTGAAGTGGGACAGTCAGATCTGTGGACGAGAGCTGCCTGCGACTGGGAGAGTGCTGCCACTAGAAGAAATTATATGGGACAACAGGCAGGCAGGATTAGCATGAATCTCGTCCGTCACATGGTGCTGGATAATCTGAAGACGGCGGAGGAAATCAAAAGCCGTGAGGTGAATTATTTTCAACACTGAATGCACGCAGTGCCGCACAAAAAGGAATCACGCCTGGGCAGTGGGACGCATATAATCACAGACACATACACAACAGACAACACTCAAAGAAATGTATTCAATTTCACACACGACACGCATACACACAAACACATCCATTCATGACAACACTCTCCACCAAACATTCATGCATACACGCACGCTCGCACAAAACACTTTAAAATAAAAGAAAAACTCACGCACGCACTCTTACCTTACCTTGCTGCCGGTTCCGGTCCACGCCACCTCTGGGCTCTGCTCTGCTCCCCTCACGTCACGTCACAGGCTCACAGCCCCTCTTGGCCAATCCTGGCGCCGGGGGGGCACAGGCCTTCTTGCCCGTAGCACGCCCATTAGGAGGCCGAAGGGCTCCTAATGGGCATGCGCATCCAATCAAAAACACAAGTGCGCATAAGTGGACATGGTGCGAAAATTCGCCCTCCGTCCCCACTCATGCGCACTTGTGGTGCTGCATGCCCCCTGGCCTGGTGACGTCTGACAAATGACGGCAGACCGCCCACCCCGTTCAGGGCGGTCCGGCGTCATGCAGACTGTCTGAGTTCTGCGTCTTTTACCTGATTCACTTCAAAGACGGGCTGAGAGGGGGGAGGGGGGTCAACGCCCCAACGCCCATAATGGACGGACCGCCACTGTCCCAAGGCTTTATGATCTTTATGGAGTAAATACCCTCAAGGATGGTAACACACGTTCGAGTCCGCACAAGTAAGGTTCTGTGGGGGAATTAAGGGCCCGATGTAGGTAAAAGGGATTTTCCGATTTCAAAATACCGAGGCGGGCCGAATCGGTATTGTGAAATCGGAAAACGAGATGTAGCAAACAAACGGCGAAATAATACCGAATCGGTCGGCATCGGTAATGTGAATCGGTACGTTCCGAATCGGCACGGACCGAATCGGAAAGTACCGAATCGGCTACCACCGATTAGTAAATAGCCGAATCGGCTACCAACGATTCGGAAATAGCCGAATCGGTAAAATCCGATTCGGCAATTAACGAATCGTAGCTATGAAAACACACCCATGGCCAAAAAGCCCATAGGAATGCATTGAAGAAACCGAATCGGTAAAATCCGAATCGGATAATACCGATTCGGATTTTACCGATTCGGTAATATCCGATTCGGTAAAAGCCGAATCGGCAAAAGCCGATTCAGCCAATGAGGTGGCTCCCCCTCCCCCACCCAAACAGGGAGTGGCAACCCTGGCAGGTGCAGCTAATTAAGAACTTCCTGGAGAGCCAGCCTGAGCTGAACACTCACAGTTAGCAGCAGTGGGAGTAGGAGGTTGTGAACTGTTCTGAACAAGATGGCAAACCAGAGTGAGAGCCAGAAGTCCTCCCAGAAGAGGAAGCCTAAGTTCAGCACCACCAAGCTGCAGGTGTTGGTTGAGGAGGTGGTGAGGGTGCACCGGCAGCTATTTGGAAAGCTGTCCCTCAATGTGCCAGACAGCACCAAGAGGAGGATCTGGAGCGAAATCGCCCAAAAGGTGAATGCTGTGGGTGTCACCCCCAGGTCCCTGGATGAGCTGAAGAAGCGATTCTATGACATCCGCAGCCTCACAAAACGGAAGATGGCAGAGATCCAGAGGCAGGCTGGAGGCACCGGTGGAGGCAGGAACCCGGCGCCACCCCTCACAGACCTCGAGGAAATGGTCTCCACCACCATTGAGAGGGAGAGTGTAACCGGAATTGGGACCCTGGACAGCTCAGCCAGAGCTACAGCTACAGGTAAGAAGCATGCGCATCATGACACACCCTACCAGACACCTCCCCATTAGACACAATGCATAGGCAAACCCCAGCACAGTACTGTAACCAACATACAAGAGACAAGCATCATGGTACATGTAGTCAGCAGAAGTTAGCAAACTATGGCAGTGCAGAATCACAAGACAGGAAACAGTGGAACACATTCTAAGGAGATGCAAGGACATGTGGAATGCTTTAATTGTACTGACTGTAATACATCGGCACTCAATTTACAAATGCTTCTTTGTACCTAGGGGCACCATCAGGCGGACAAACAATGTCAACAGAGGCAGCAGCACCATCTGACACTGCACTCGCAGGGCCGAGCACCAGCCAGGCTGCCGAGGAGGAGGAGGACGAAAACACCATAGGGCTTGGTATGGAGGGAGACCTGGTGATAGACTTTGAAGCACTGCACTCCCCACAAATGCCGAGCACACCCCCTTGCAGTTCTCCCCAGAGAACTCCCCGACAAGGGACATCCTTCCACCTACACCAGCTCCTGCCACGACCATGGCTGTGGCACCAGTACAACCTGTCCTGGGAGCAGGGGCTCAGGCCCCGGCCAGCACCACACCCCCACCAGTGGCACCCCAGCCCACTCAGCAGGCCGGCAGCAGCAGTACCCGGCGCCATGCCATCCCCACCACTGCAGCACCAGCACCGGAGGGCAGTGTCTTCCTGGGCCTCGAAGGAAAGATGGTAAAGATACAAAGGCTGCAGGCGAAATCCATGATGGCATGCCAACGCCAGCTCCTGCAGCACAACCTGCAGATGGGGGAAATGGTAAAAGGATTTCAGGCCTTCGTGGATTCAAACAAGGAGGTAGCAGCAGGTTTAGGCAGGCTAACCACTGCCATAACCCAATTATGTGGCAGACAGGAGGAGCATGAGCTGGTGCGCAGGCGGGATGCCCGGGTGCTGAACCGCTCCATGAGCCGCCTTGCAGCTGCAACGGCACAACTCTGCCAGCGCAGTGCCAACATGGAGTCTAGCCTCACACAAAATACGGCGGAGTTAACAAGGGGAATGGCCCGCATCACCACGGCAATGGAGGCCATGATCATCTCTAACACAGCCGCAAATCCTGCCCTGGACCTGGGGGATGCTGGGGACAGCAGCAGCCGCAGCAGCCCGGCCAGCGCTGCGTCAGAGCCACGCAGGAGCACCAGGCGCTCCGCAGATGCCGCTGGTCATTCTGAGGGGGCTGAGGGACACCCCAGTGGGGCTGCCAAGCGGTCAAAGAAATAGCCTTGCAAGGGCGGGTGAGGCAACCTGGACCTTGGACTTTTGTTTTCTTTGCCATTACACCTTTTTTTTGTTGCACATCAGTGCAGTAACTGTGTTGCAACAGTATTAAAAATTGTTTTTTCACAACAACCATTTAGCTGTCTTTGCATCTGTACTCACTCAGAAATAGTTTTCTGTAATCTCCTCACGTCTGTATCTGCCATCACTTGGCGTACACACCCCAGATGGCTGTGTCAGTGGCACAGCTTCATCGTCGTCATGGTCCTCGTAGTCAGACAACTCCACCTCAGTGCCCTTCTTCACCGCAAGGTTGTGTAACATTGCACATACAGCTATGATCTTGCAGCAGGTGATGGGGGTATACTGCCTTGCACCTCCACTCTTGTGCAGGCATCTGAATCTACTTTTCCAGATGCCAAAGGTCCGTTCGACAACATTCCTTGTGCGTATGTGGGCCCAGTTATACCTCCTTTGGCTGGGTGTGGAGGGGTTGAGGTAGGGGGTGAGTATGAATGAGCGGAGGGCATATGCACTGTCGCCTGGAAGAGAAAGGGGTAACATTACACACATGCATACATGTATTCCACCTAGCTACTGTGTGTTATGGGGGTCTGATGATGTGTCTCACCTAGGAGGTATCCTTCACCAAATTCGCCAGCCATCAGCCGTGCATAGATGCCGCTCTGTTGGAAAATATAGGAGTCATGGGTACTCCCTGGAAATTTTGCTACCAGGTCTGTGATGGTGCACTTCGCATTGCAGATCACCTGCACGTTGATGGTGTGTGTAGATTTCCGATTGCGGTATATGTATTCTGTGTCCGCTGGTGGGCATATCGGAATGTGCGTGCCATCTATGCAGCCAATGATTTGGGGAAATTGTGCCATCTGGTAGAAGTCAGCTTTGGTTTGTAGCAGTTCTGCGTGGGTTGCAGGGAACGAGATGTATTGGTCCATCCTGTCTATCATGGCGTCAAGGAATGTGTGGAAGAACCTTGACAGGCTGCTCTGGGTCACTCCTCCTGCCGCTGCAACTCCACTTTGATAGCTGCCAGACGCCAGCAGGTGTAGGCTGCATAGCACCTGGACGTGTGCTGGGATGGCGTGTGCCCTTGGGGTGGGGTGGTCCAACAATGGTTTGAGGTCCCTGATGAGCTCAAGTATGGTGTCAGAGTCCAGCCTGTATCTCTGTAGGATCTCAGCCTCAGTGAGCATGAACAGGGTTATCCTCTGTCTGTAGACCTGTTCATTTCTTAGCCATTCCCTCTGTCCTTCCTGCTGTAGCCGTAGCCGCCTCGCAATGACATAAAAAGCTGCCATCCTGCAAGTTGCAATGCATTTTGGGGCTGTTTTTATGGGTTGGAGTTGGTTACCACCTGATTGTAATCCATGGTAAATACCGAGTGATTTCTACAGATTTTGAGCCGAAATCGGTGTTTCTGTGCCTCCCTACATCTCCCCATCTGTCCGAATCGGGGAATTTCCCGATCGGTGATTCTACCGAATCGGTAGGTTCTCCGATTCGGCTAATTTCCGATTCGGTGTCACTACCGATTCGGTACGAGGACCGAATCGGATAATTTCCGATTCGGTGTCACTACCGATTCGGTACGTGGACCGAATCGGATAATTTCCGATTCGGTGTCACTACCGATTCGGTACGAGGACCGATTCGGATAATTTCCGATTCGGTGTCACTACCGATTCGGAACGTGGACCGAATCGGTATTTGCATCCGATTCGGTGTATTACCGATTCGTTACATATCCGATTTTCGGTATGTACGTATCGGATTCTTTCCCATTCGGTACTCATTCCGAATCGGTTTTCGCTCCGATTTTGAGTTTTTTCATTGCCCTACATCTCGATGGCTGTTTACCGATCGGTAAGGGCCCAAAATCGGGAATTTCCGCCTTTACCGATCGGTAACGGCCTACCTACATCTGGCCCAATATGACTACATATTTGCAAATTTGAAAAAGGATTCGTTCTCATGAATTTTTTCTTAACATTTTTCTTTAATTGGTATAGTTTTAAAACATTAAGAAAGGTTAGTGCCAACAAAGTAAGTGTCCACACATAGTCCTCACAAGGATTGTTACACGTGTGTGTGTGTGTGTCAAACTCCACTTTAACAGTGGTTTCTTAAAAAAACACAACAAAGTTAAGTTGTGGTTAAAAAACAAAATCTTAAAACCACTGGCACCACTCTGCAAACCATAACCTTGCACAACAGCTGCGTGCAAACCATAACCTGCATACCAAATGCAATGCTTAGGACTAACCCTGTGTGTGACAAATGCAATTACGTCATAAATAATCATACAGATGAAATTAAATATCTCACCACCATTAACACTGTGAATAGAGTTCCTAATTTCAACAGCACCAAAGTTGTTAAGAAAACAAACAATGCCTTTTGGAATGACAACACAGACTTAACAATAGCTAGCGAGTCACCATCACCACCTCTGTAATATATATAGATATGGTACAACTGGGACAAAATGGCATTTTCCTTGTTGGCTTTGGAATTACCTGTTAAACCCAAAAGTAAATACTGTCAGTGCTGAAAAATATCACCTGGCACCAAACATAGCCCTGCTATTCAGGAGCAATAAAATACAAGAGGGTAAAAAGTAAGACTAGAAGTAAAAGCATGCATTGCAAGGGCAATCTTAAGAATTTAGGGGGAAAAGATTACTTCAATACATGAGTGTACATTGATCATACCTAACCTATACTTGCATGGTGGTCGATGGATCTGATTTTAATGATGCTTAAGATCAGCTCAGAAACCATATTAGAACCAAACAAAGAAAGGCAGTGATGGTGTAATTTTTAGTTTTATGTCATTAGGTTATTTTCATACGATAGTCCTAGCCCAAGGGACAGCGTAGAGCTTTGAATAGAATAAGGACCCCCCTAACCATACAAGTTAAAGACATCGGGGCAGGCATTTACAAGGGTTGCATGCAGCATGTAGCCTGCAACCATTGGTTAAGCTGAGGCACATTGCACAAAAATGCAACTTTCTCTTTTGGGAACAGCGCTAAATAAGGTGCCTTTGCTGAAGTGAAAAACACCCAGAGCCATGACACACAATATGAAAATAAAACAGTTACAGCTTCCCACCACCAACTGCCAGACAGACTGCACAAAGATAAACTTTGTGATGCTGAATTGCAGGTCCTCATTTTCAAAATAGCAAAGGACCGGCATAAACTATTCAGTGATCCAGTAAATTGGCACAGTCAGCTTACTAAGGCAGCCATCTAAGTATACATCACTAATAAGGCATATCACCGTGCCGCCTCTCGAACAGCAAACCAGGACCTCAGAAGTAGCAGCTTCTAAGATTGGGTATGTGAAATAGTGCACCAGAGGCGGTTCCACACTGGAACTAATTGTCACCTAGTGGTAAGAGTTGACCCTTGAAATAAGAGAAAGAGCACGGAACCATTGGCTGCGAGGCTCTGGCACAACAAAATTCACCAACACTAGTCAACTGACAATATTAGAACTTAGATCACAGCTACACAATTGTATATGTTAATCTACCTCGTCCCAACTCATGGGGCTAGCCTGGTTACTCAATACCTGTTGAACATACACAACCAACCCAACCACACGTTATCATCTAAAGTCACACAGCACACGCTCGTTAATGAAAATGCCATAGGCGGTGTCACTAGAGTAATATATACCAGCCATTTTGTAATGTCAAAATATGTGTAACAGCTACAGGTGGCATGAACCCTCAAGCCAAAAAGCAGAGTGATAGGTGAGCACACCTCGGTCCTCCACAGATATGTAAAGCCTTTTGTATCGTCACCAGCTCTTCCCACAGTTATTGTTGAACCCAACAGCAAATATTACACAAAAGCCACAGTGACCTATCGATGGTGCATTACTGCACTGTGGACATAAGGATGAGTAATTTATGCCTTGTTCAAACATTTCATATTCATAAATTACTGATTGTATGTAATAAATTAAAGTACAACAAAGTAAAGTGGAAAAGGTTGTAGTAATTCAATCACAGCATGAATTGCCTCCAGTGCAAGTGTCAACCATGTTGACGTAAAAATGTCAGAGTTTTTCACTGCATTCAATACGCCTCAAATCTGTTTTATTGTTACTGGAGCTTTCTGGCAGTGCTGGGTTGATGGGAGTAGCTTCCTTATCCTATCAACTCCCGGGACATCTTCATGATTTTGGGGGCCCTGGGTCAAACGTATTTGGGGGGCTCCTGTCGAAACTGATTTTAACTTATGATCCAGGTTCAGCTTATTCATGCCCTCTTTGACCAGGTAACCGACAGTACACATGCACAGTGGTCCAAATTCTAAATGTGTTTATAGCTAATATTTAGGGTTAGTGACCTGTGTTTTCAATATTGTAACACAGCACCAGCTTACTAATATTACCGCAAGTAATCGCTGTGACATAGGAATAGGTGAGTTCTTATTTTAATCTAAAAGAAACTTATTTATGGATGTTGCATGAAACAAACACAACACGTGTCTGCAAAATGTATGAAATAAACTCACACAGCACCCACATTAACAATAAATTAAAGGAAAACGGTATTTGAAACCATGTGTTTAAGAATTATTGAAGGTCATCAGGGAGATACTCTCTACAGAACAGAGCTGGCTCTGTCAGGGATCCTCTAAAGGCTGGGGCCCTGGGACAGAGCCCACTTCGCACATGCCTTAACCGTCTCTGATCAGCTCTGCTTCCCCTTGTCTTTCATTGGTTTTGCTGGCGTTCCAGCTCTATAGATAGCCTTTTTTGTACCACGGGTACCATTACCCACTTAAAAAGCACGATTACCCTTGTACAGAACCCAATGGATTATTAGTTGCACCACAGTGGGTCAGTACACACATTGGGAACAATAACACTTACTCTGAGCTTCATTTACAAACATGAGCTCACACACTTGCAAGAAACATGGGCAGAGCACTTAGTTGAGGGCTTTGACTTATTTCAGCATCTTGCACAGCAAGCATCATGGCGCACCGTAGGGCCTGCCTGCTTATTGTTTTTTTGAAGGAGCTTGAGGTTCGCTAATAAGTAAAAACATAAACTCTTCCAGGCAATCCTTGGTTCCTTATTTCCTTTAATCTCAAAGCTGTAAATTGTTTAATACGTTCTTAAACTGTCTTTTTAACTATTTATTGAGTGTTTTTTAATAATATGCATTGTATTTTAACTGTCATGTGCTTTTAAGATATTATCATATCGAAATAAAGCTTTGTACTATACTATACTAAAAACATATTGCTTTTAGTAATGTATACTTTGAAAGCAAAAGTGGGTGTGTAAAATTGAGTGTCAATATTTTCAACTGCTATTTGTCCCCCAGAATTCGATTCACTGGCAACTGCTAAATACACAATAGCCATACTATGTATGCAATTACCTGAGCCTGTAGGTGATGTATTTATTTGTATTTATTGTGCTTTATAAAGCTCAAACAGGATCATCACGGTGTTAGAGCGCTGTACAAAGAGAGTGGTGATGAGAGTTGCAGTACAGTAAGAACACCTGTCACTTAAGGTATACTGTACATATAATTCGAAGTAGAGTAACCAAAAATGGAGAGCAAGGGTTTAAAAGGGCGAGTCCTTACCCCGAAGGTATAATCAAATAAACAATGAGGACTAGCCCACTGAGTTGAAGAGATGGGATCTGGTTAGTATCCCATGTCACCTGTAAATGTAGCTATATCAGCTGGGCACAAACAGTCTTTGTTTAAAAACCCCTCACACACCAACCTCGTTGGTGTCATGCTTCATCATCGGGGTCCAACCAGGCAGCAGAGTGCCGCCTGGTTGTGCTTCAACGCCTGGCTACAGCGCAGCGGGTGTCGTGCAATAGTGTGAAGTGGATGAAGGTGAATGTTAAAATACACCTCTGGGGATCCTTGCCTTATTATTTATTCGTGGCGGCCCAGGGTGTCGATTGAAAACTATGTGTTGCAACTAGTAGTAAAAAAATTATGATTACTCAGTTGACTTTAGGTCGCGGTCTACATGTTTCAGTCCCTGTAGGATCTGGACGGGACGTTCTTCAGGACCAGGATAAGTGAGTGGCAAAAGGAGGGCCACGTGTTTTAATCTCCAACACATGCGCTAAGGTGTGTGGAAAAAGGTGGTAGGCGCGTCAGCCAGTTACTGGCGCCTTCGTTGGAGCGAAAAAATCCTGTGGGAAGAAAACAGAAAATGCACACCTAAGCGTTAAAGAGGTTGCAGCGAACGTGCATTTATTAGGTTACTACAAGTGTTCTGTGGCGTGCGTTGTGGTTGCTGATATCAAGAAGGACAGGTGACAGTGGGGAAAGCACAGCAAGCTGTGAGTGTTGGCATGCCAGTGCTGTGGGCTATAGAGGAGGCGCTATAGGGCCTGGTGGGTAATCGTTGTGACCTACATGCCCTCAATGTTTTAGCCGTTGTGGTGCCGTCGTCTACGGCAGCTGGCCCCTGCGCCACCAAAAGATAAAGTGCGTGGGCTCATATACTCATATGCGCAACATGTTTGCGCTGTTATTGCAATGGTAAGACTCACATACAATTAAAAATTACGTGGTGACGAACACACATATAAAAATTATGGTGAAGCGCTCATATGTAGTGACTAGCACACATATATACATTATGGTGAGACACACAGACAATTAAAAATTGCCAAAGCTTGAATGCATAGTTACATCGCTATATACGAAGATCCAGAGAAACGGGGCACAGGGGGGAGTCACTCCTGTCACTATCTATGGATAGATAAACAATATGGAGGTCAATGCCGTGGGCTAGGCAGACTTTAGCAGCAGAATCAGGACGGGATGCGAGACCTTACTTGTGTCTAGAGAATGCTCCGCTGGAATCCTATTACGTATCCGTCCGTGGCCCGGCTGGTATGGGGTGGCAGGCAGCAACTGAATAGGTAGCGGCCAGGGCCGGGGGCTCAGGGGAGGTAACTCGGTAGCGCACATGCGCAGTATACCTGTATGTGGAGCGCATGCGCGAGAAGAGACACTGCTCGTCGGTGCATGCGCATTGTCCTCTACAGTGTGTCAGGGCGCCGGTTCGTGACTGCTGTAGGAACAAAGTGGTATGAGCTCTGTTTGCCTAAATTCGGTGGTTCCAGAGGCAGAAAAGTCAATTTTATTTTAAAATGTGGGGAACTGGATCGCGAATGGGATCTCAGATGCAGGGAAATCAAAGACGGCAGGAAGGGGGCCTGTCTGAAAGAGGGGTACTGTGTAAAGGCACAACAGAACTATTGCCTTGGTTCGTGTCTCTGAAGATTAAAATGAGACCGTGGCTGGGCTTAGCAGTAGAAAGGCAGCCAGCTTGTGTAAATAAGGTCATGATGCATAAAGGGCACAACTCAACAAATGTCTGGGAGATCGTTGCTCAGGGATCAGTTGCAATATGGGGGGTGACAGGAGTAGTATATGTGTACATGGACGCTGTCACCATCAATTCAGGCCTCGATGGACATGAGAGATATGGAAGGGATGGTGCGCACCACTTGTCCAATGGACTTATATCAGAACAGTGGTTAATGGTTACTAAGACTATTCCATGGTATGTTATCATTAAGCCCACTCTGATGGGTGGACAGACGGTAGACCCATCGCTGTTCCTTATTAAGTAGCTTCTCATGGACATTGGCAATGTTTGGGTCAATGCTTTCGATCACAACCCAACGCATGTCGTTTGTGGTGTGGCCCATTTCCAGGAAGTGATTAGTGAGTTTAGTGATGTTTTTCTTACACCGGATAGTACTGCGGTGCTCACATATACGGGTCTTGATTTTCCTGCTGGTCATGCCAATGTACCACAGATTGCACGGGCAAGTGATGCGATAGATCACATGTGTGCTGTTGCAGTTGGTGTGACTGCACAATTCCCATTGAGATCCTTGGCTTGCTTCTTGTAATCTGCGGTTTCACTGCAGTTACGTCTGAGTCTCAGGAACTGGCCGTAGGGGAGGTTTTATCTTAGTGGCCGTGGGTGGAAGCTAGAGAAGTGTAACAATGAGTTACGGGCTGTCGGTTTGAAGTGAGTTTTGGTTTTGAGTAGGCCCCCGGATGCTTCTATGTCTAAGTCCAGGAAGGTGTTTTTTTCTGCATTGAAGCTGTAGGTGAATTTTAAGTTGCGGTCACAGGTATTGAGCCATAGGCAGAAGTTGGTTAATGACTCTGTATCCCCCTGCCAGATCATGAGGATATCGTCTATGTATCGTTTATAAAACACGATCTCCGGGAATTTTGGCTCATTGTTATTAAACAAGTGCACAGACTCAAAATGGTGTACATATAATCCTGCTATGCTGGGGGCAAAAACACTGCCCATGGATGTACCATACGTTTGTAAGTACAGCCTGTTTTCGAATTCAAAGAAATTCTCTTTGAGGGCTAGTTTGGCACAATCCCATATGAATTTGGGAGAAGTACGGTAAGGCCAGGAAGCGTTATCTAGGGCAGTGTCCAGACTGTTTGTGCCCAGCTGATATAGCTACATTTACAGGTGACATGGGATACTAACCAGATCCCATCTCTTCAACTCAGTGGGCTAGTCCTCGTTCATATAATTCGAAGCGCAAGGTATAGCACATTAGGGTACAATATCAAATGGGTGAAATGGCAGTTTCAAAATAGTTTTCTTATGACACTTGTTTTTCTAGTAGTAAGCTTTAACTTCTTGAAAAGCCTGAGGTGGCTTAATGGTCTGTATGCCCCATTCTTTTTTTTTTTAGCTTCCTGAGGGCAGATGGTGGCATCACACAGGGGAGAGATCGTTTGCAGAGAGGCTGTTAATGGACAGGTACTCGGATGACATTGTTATCGCGTACGACCCAGTAATGCTTCATTCGCAGTTACACACAATCCATGCCTCGCTCGCCACAGAGCTCGAAGTGTGGATTGTGTTAATAGTCTGAGTGCCACAGCCCTTCTAGGAATGTCTTCCAATTGTTTTGTTGTGTCTCATTGCTCTGATTGCAGCCTGTAAGCATGCCTCAAGTCTAATGCCATCCCCATGTTCCTCCATTGACGTGGCCTGCGGCAGGTGTACTGTAGCTCAAGTTGGGCATGCTTTGCAGTTCTTTCTGTTTCACTTTGTTCTGTCATCGAGTGGGGCCTGGGCAGTAGTGGATGCTGTTGGAACCAAGTCGGGGCAATGCGAGCGGTTGGGGGGAGAGACATAATCTATAAAAACAAAAGAACTTAACTAGCACTGCCACTGCCTGCGTCCAGCTTCTTCCCCGCGCATACTGCACAAATCCCCCAGACTCCCTACCCTATCTGGCGCTGCTGTCATGCTATATCTAGCAGGAAAGCAGTGGTGTGATTGCTCTGAGTGGCACAAGAAGAGGTTCAGTCACCCAATCTCTGCGACAACTTGAATTCATTTCTAGGCGCGTGTTAAATCAAAAGCTCCACGCATCTACTCTAATACAGTATCATAAAGTCCAAAGAATTCCACGTGGACTTAGACTCTCAATCAAACCAATTCTCTACAAGTTCCAGTACAATAAACACTTTATGGACAAATGGTATTCCACACTCAATAAATGTTCCCTAGACCTGATACTCCTATTGGTTGAGGAATTGGCTAAAACTATTAAAGAGCTTGAAGAAGAAATCTACGTTCTAAAGGAATACATTTCTAAACAAATGGCACAAGATGAATTAACAGTTACTCTGAAAGATTTAAATGATAAACTGGATAAATACGGGAAAGATATCCAAGAGATGAAACTTCGTAAATTCAAAAGAGATACGATTGATTACAAACTCAACGAAGTTTACACTTGGGCAGAAGTGTATGCTAGAAGAAAACCACCTCCAAAGTTTGTATCATCATCACAGGAAAGCGTAGTTTCTTATAAAGATTTGTCTGCAACTCGTCAACCAGTGGCTTTACCTACCCTAGTAACCACAGTTGAAGGAGAACAAGCATCAATAAGTACAACACCCAAACAACAAAGTTTTTTAGACAAGGGTCCTTCGGCAGGAAAACCTCCGGAAACATTAGACAACGTAAGACCCGTCGTGGACAAGGACACGATCAGTCAAAACTTGCGGAGCAAAAACAGAGTCTAGCAATAAATATTTCTTCAAAAAAATTGGAGAAACAACAATTAAAGATTTTGGAAAAAGGAACCGGATTTGTATCAACTTATCAAAGCAACAAACTGGAAACAGAAGTGTCCTTATTCAAATTTATGCGTGTATTAAGATTAAGACATTTCTTTGAAAATATAACACCTATGATGCCGGAATTCACTCAACAAAAAGAGAAACCTGAATACAAGGAATTCAAAGAACCCAGTACATACTTGGCACCAATATCTCATAAAATTCTAGACACTTTTGAAATCTTAGTTAAACAAGACTTACAAAAAATTATTTGGCATCAACATCACAGATCCAATTTGAACAAACATGAGTTCAATACACTCAAAAAATTGGCAGAGGATCCTACGATCACAATAAAAAAAGCTGATAAGGGAGGAGCTCTCATTATCATGGACACCTATTTTTATGACACCAAGGTAGAGGCTCATATTCAAGATGAAACAACATACTTGAAACTACCCCACAACCCTATTCAAGAGATAGTTAAATCATTGGAAGGGATTTTGAACAAAGCTTTGGAAATGGGTTGGATTAATGAAAACACCAAAACATTCTTGACCACTGAACATCCACGATGCCCGGAACTTTACATGCTCCCTAAAATTCATAAGAACGCCACTGATCCACCAATGAGACCCATAGTCAGTGGCTGTTGGTCCCTGTTCGAGCCTTTAGGAAAATATATTGATGAGTTTATCCAAATTTTTGTGCAAGGGTGGATATCGTATGTGAGAGACACAGCCCATTTTTTACAATCTTTACAAACAGTGATTTGGATGAACACAACATTACGTTATGTACTATTGACGTAACCTCATTATACACCTCGATTCCCTTAGCAGAAGGACTGGAAGCTTGTGAGTGGGCACTGTTACAAACGCCACAAATGGAAGCCAACAAAGTTTTCATTCTGGAACTACTCCAATTCTGTTTACGCCACTCCTATTTCAAATGGAAGAATGACTATTTTTTACAAATTAGTGGTACATCCATGGAGTTTTCGGGGGCCCCATCTTTTGCCAATACCTTCATGGCTAAATTTGAAAATGACTTTATCCTCACTGAGAAAATCTGGAAAACACACACTGTTTTTCATTGATAATATATTTCTGCTATGGAAGGGTTCACATTTACTGTTGATTGAGAAAATTCAAGAACTAAATACAAGAAATCTGCGGATTCAATTCACCTTCACCACCAACATCCAAGAGGTATCATACTTGGATGTACTTGTGCAATTTCAAAATAACAAGATAGAGACTGCAGTATACCACAAACCAACAGACAGGAATAACACTCTAGCTTACAACAGTTTTCATCCAAAGAATCTTTTGCGCAACTTACCATATTCTCAACTAGTACGAATCAAACGGATCTTGTCAAGCGAACAGGCACTCAACTCTGAAATAATACGACAAAGACTAAGATTTGAAGCCCGTGGGTATCCCAGTGAGGTTGTACAAACAGCGGAAAACAAAATTGCAGCATTACCAAGAGAAGAATTGATACAAACTAAAGCAAAGTCAAGACAAGACAGACAAGTGTTTGTAAGCAAGTTTTCAACACAATCAAAACAAATCAAAAAAATCATCAATACACAATGGGAATTATTACAACAAGAGGAAGATTTCCATGGAATATTTGCGAATAAACCACTTTTCGCACACACTAGACATTCGAATCTTCACGAGCTAGTCACTCGAACAAAAAAAGAATCAGGGCAACCTCAACCTAATCCAGGCATGAACATTTTTTACAATTGCACTCACTACAACAACGTCATGGAAGGATCTTTTTTATTACACCCTCAAAGTGGCAAAAAAATCAAACTCAGACAACGAACTAATTGCAACTCATCACATGTTATTTACAGTATCAAATGCCCTTGTGGCAAGCTGTACGTAGGAAAAATAGAACGTAAAGTTAAAGTAAGGATAACAGAACACAAAAGTCGAATACGGAATAAAACCTTAACATCTAGTCTAGTTTTACACTGGACAGAAATGAAACATACTATTCTGCTACTCAGATTCCAGGTTCTAGAACAGATCCAAATTCTGCCAGACTGAAACAATGAAAAATGGTTGTCTCAGAGAGAGATATGGTGGATAGATTTCTTACAAACTCAGACACCAAAGGGTCTCAACGACAAAATAGATATGTCATGTTTCCTTAAAACCTCAACATTTTCAACCAACACTTCAAGTTTGGAATATCAGAGCTGTCACCTGACGAACAGTGTTTTTTACAAGCATATTAGGGTTAAGATACGGCATTTTTATCAGAAACTTAGCATATATGAGAACTTTTTTATATAGAGCATAAGTATTTTGATAAACCTGCTTGAGATCCGATGTATTAGACAACGTTAATATTAAAAGACAGGATACTTATAGCTAATATTCTTTAATGTTAGCGATCACATTAGAATTCATGTAGGTCTGATTTGGAAGTGAATATTGAATACCACACATGTTGTTTCCCATAGGTTCAATGTATACGAGCTATTGTCGAAGACTAATACAAGTTGTATTCAGTTTATGTCTACGTCACAGTCATCATATTATTGCAGATATATATATTGTTATTTCCTTTGGGGTGTCTTCACCGACGTATGTACTTTCTTTCCCATCCACTTATTTTTCCGGAGTATGTCTACATATCTTGCCAGTTCTAAGGTATTTCAGTGCAGTATTTATGTATCTCCAACATGGCGGACAGCATAGTAAAGCTACAGTACAGTCCGTTTTTTATGGCGTTGATGTCCCTTCAGATTATCACATAGGGAGCCTTCATCTACTCTAACCGATATAATGTCTACTTACGAACATTAAGGCACTTAAGTCTGCCGCAATACAGAAATGTTTGAAACTTTCAAACATTTTCATTTCGAGTGGATTAGTCATAGTTTACACGCTCGACTCAGAATAGTCTGTCATTTATATTCATCAATCTCTCTGCATGAGCAATATAAAGGCCAATTCCGCAGTCCGTCATCTACTGCCGGCTCGCGATTCTTATCTTTTCTCAGAGGTACGTGCCACGACTTAGTTTAAGCAATGGTGACTACTAGCAGTGTATCTTTCTCTCTATTTGATTACTTTCCAGTATCTGATTTCTTTAAGAGAGCTCCTCGCCTTAGCGCTACTATACCACGGGAAAACTTTTGGCTTCGCTTCAATTGTGCATCCACAAGGTATGACTACTTCCTTCCTGATGTTTTCAGTTAGTTTAGACATACGGTTTTCAAACGCGGTTTGTTCGGAAAAAAACTGTATTTTTTCATTGTTTACGTTTTAGTTACCGACCCTGCCGATAATGATTTTAAACCGAGAGTGACTTCAAAACTGAAAACTTCTGACATTCTTTCAGTCTCGAAGCTTTAGGTATGAATATCTACATCCTTAAGCTAGTTTAGATTAACATGCCATCTTCATACATTTTATTGGGTCCTAAACTAAAATCCAGTTTTCAATTTATGTTGCTGTAGTGCAGCCTTCTGAAGAACGACCACCAGTGGATTGACTCATCGTTCATTTCCCTCATAGCGACTCATGGTCTACAGTGTTTACAAATTCGAAATCAAGGTACGATATTCGCAATTGTGGCCACCACACTAACATTGATAACCGCAGGGTCAAAAACACACGTTTTGTTCCATCTTATTCAGTAGATATTATCAAGCTCACTCGTCTTCCCGCATTACAGGCATCATTACCAGTTTCCTCCAGCATCTTTTTGGTAAGGATCTACATGGTCGTTTGATCTATTCGTCTTCTAATTAAAGCTCTTTACAGTAGATTATTCAGCAATAGGTCCATCTTCAACTGAGCATATGAAATACTGGCAATTTAGATTTCTTTTTCTATGTGTGCTTCTTTTTAGATTCCCTCTTAATAACACCCACTTACATGTTTGCTTTAATGTTTGTCTATTAATTGTTTTTTCTGTGTCTCAACGTCTACTCATCAAATAGACTTACAGGTCATGAAGTACGGCTCTTGTTTTGAACCGTGTACGATCAAATGTGAATCAACTTAATTAGTGCTGTAAGTGCTGAATGTCGTTTTCATAAAAGTTTATGTATGTTTATTATATTTCTTTCAGCGCCCCTGACAAAGGGAAATATTCCCGAAATGCATTGGGACTGGATCATTTGTTTATTTCAATTAATTCTTCCTGTTTAGACAGCAAATTTAATGTCTAGAATAGGATAATGAAATACTGATTATTTATTCAAAATGTATACACAGTATATTTAAAATTTTGAAATTGTGAAAAGATTTGTTACAATTAAAATTTGAAACAATACACAAGCATTAGTAACTTTGCAGTTTACATAGGCAGATGGAATTCTGCCATAGGTAGTGCGGGTAAGGTCTAATGACGTCAGTCACTAGTTTATATCTAATTCTGATGTGCCACTGAGACAGTGCCTGGAAGCCTGTGGCGTTTCTCCAACCCACCTGTGCAATACAGCTGGGTTGGAGATACCCAAGTGGGCCTTTCTGTTTGGCCAGCCGACAGTTGCGACTCTCCTCCTGCCTGCTCAACATGCTACAATCAAAGTCAATGGCCCTGTCCTAGACTTGGGCCACTGGGCAGTGGCAGAGAAAAATAAAATGATAGTATTAGAAGTATTTTTTTTGTTGTAATCTCTTGGCACTGACCAGTAGGGCGATACTCCTCCGCTATAACAGAGGACCCGCCCCTAGGCCTGGGCCAGAAAGAAAATCTGCCAAATTATTGAGAGCAGGCTGGTATATTATGTCAAAGGCATACTCGGAGCAACAGACCCAATTTTTCTGCATGAGAAAGTGGGTGAGTCAGTGATCCCTGACAAAGGACCATGAATAGCTTATGGTGAAAGACTGCTATGAAATGGTGATCATAAAAGTACAATACAATGTTGTCAGTTCTGACAATATTTCCGTGACAAGTGCGTTTCCGTGTCTGCAGAGCTTGGCTGGCAAATGCAATCAGCATCCCTTGTCTGGCTCTTACAGTTGGAGTAGAACATTTCTGAGTGCTAGCCCACAGGGTATAGCATCAACCACCAGTTCTATTGCTTTCCCAGGATCGAGGTACTTCTCGGTAGCATCGCACAATAGGCAGTGTTTCATGGCATGAACTTGGCTTCTGTCAATTCCTTCAATGGTTTAGTCAAGGTGTCCAGAATGGGGATGCATCTTCTGCAGTATACACTTTCCTTCCAAGGAAACAGTGCATAGCTGTGTCTTTTGTTTTTTTAAACCATCTTTATTAGCATTTTCAAATACCTTTTACAGGATATCTTCCACAATAAAAACACAACACGTCCAGTCATTTACTACTATCATATTGCCCCTTCTGCACTTACAGGAGCAATATGCTCTTAAGGTGGTGAACTATAAAGAACAGTAATCTATAACATTGAAATAGCTAAACTTATAGTCATCAAATACAGGGTGCCCCGCGGTGACAGGTCCCAACCAGCCATTGTACGGTATTGAAGCTTCTTATATTCCCCACGTTTGTTGACCGTTATCGCCTTTTGTGAGACAATTTCCACTACCCAGGTTGTCGCTACATCCCCCAACTCCTCTATGGTGATTGCTCACCCCAACACAGGAGGTGCCATCCACCCCTTGGGTACTACAATATAGTTTCATGCCCCTCAACTTTTCATATGCACTAGCAAGCTATTTAGTGAGTCTTCCCAGCCTGCTGCTATAGGCTTCTTTCGCGGACCTTGTGCTCTTCCCGTCTTAGTGCTGTCACTTCCGCTCTCCCCCATTTAAGCGTCTCATTCCAGGCAGCACCCCAGCCTTCCAGTGCAAAGCTATCAGTCTGCTGATTATAAGCATCGCCAGGTCTATGAAGCACGTGGTGGCACCCAGGCCCATTTTTTCTTATATGATCCAAGCAGGCAAATGGCCATAGAGTGAAGGCCAGTACGACCCGTGAGGTCAGCTAATTCATTCGTAGCCACCAGCCACAGGTCGTGACCCATGGGACAGTTCCAAAACTTGTGAGCTACATCTGCCTCCATACATTGTGGGCAGTTCATAGAGGAGCCTGGAAAAAATCCTATGGAGCCTTGATTGGGTGAGGTAGACTCTGTGGAAGAGATAGTACTGAGTGTACTGTAATGCAGCATTCTGAGAGACCTTCCTCGGGTAGAGGTGTGGTCTATCCCATTCTTTCTGTGTGACCTCACGGCCTATACTCTCCTGTCGACACTGTGGAGCGGGAGAGGGGGGTCCTGTGTATGCTGAAAAAAAGCATGGGACAGACAGGTTATCAAATGGGGGCCAGCACCCACTGTGTGCAGGGCGTGTACTATCCGGTGAGTGGTAGGTTCTATTTCAGTGATCTGCAATAGCCTCCCAAGTTCAGTAGTCAGGTGCCCATGGGCTAAGAGCGCCCTTTCCTCACACAATTGTTCAAATGGAATCAGACCACCATCTTCAAACAAGTCACCCAGTGCGGACACCCCAGCTTCATCCCATATTGTTAACGCAGCCTCCCCAACCTGCTCTCAAAAGGAGGGTATGTATCCTATGCAGATGTCAAGTGCATAAGGGGGTATATCCGTCATGTGAATGAGGCTCTTCCAGTAACTGCTATGAGCTTCATGCAGCAGGTTGTTAGCCCAGTGGGGAGCCCTCCCCACATTAGGAAGGCCTCACCCACCGCTCTCTGTGCTCGTGCTGCCAGATCTATACCCATGCAAAAACCACAGTTGATGGACAGAATGCAGAACAATGTCATACATTCACCCAGTACAGAGATCTGGGCCTAAATCCATCGTTTTTTTGCACTCCACACCACCCCAGTTCAGACATGGCCATATGCAAATCAGTCTGACCCTGTGCCTCATGGGAACAGTCCAGCCCGAACTGCCAAGCCATGCCTTCCCTGAACCGGAAACAAGCTTCCGAGGACCGGTTTCTGGCATTCCAGCCGTCTTCAGCCCGGCTTGCTTGAATCCAGTGGTGTGGAGTGCATGGGACTCACGTCTGAGCATACCAATCCCACTCGGGGTGACAAATGCAAAAACCACAGTTGATGGACAGAATGCAGAAGAATGTCATACATTCACCCCAGTACAGAGATCTGGGCCTAAATCCATAGTTTTTTTGCACTCCACACCACCCCAGTTCAGACATGGCCATATGCAAATCAGTCTGACCCTGTGCCTCATATACCGAGTTCCTACAGATGGAGGCTCACCAACCAGTGGGCTGGCCATTGTAGTTGTGCAGCCAAATAATAATGCTCAAAGTTCGGAGCACCGAGGCCCCCTTCTCTACTAGGAGCTGTAATTTTTCAGTGCTACATGCCGCCTTCTTTTGTTCCACCAAAAGCTACTTATAGTACATGCAGCATGCAAAAAGTGCTACGGGGGATCATCACTGGTAGATTATGAAAGTAGTATAAGAGCCCAGGGAGTATTACCTCCTTCGAAACGGCCCTGTACAGATAGCGGAGCGTACACCAGAACACAATAGTGCGGCAATGGCTTTAGTAAGATCACAGTCTAGGGGGTCAGGAGTGGTGTGTCAGATTTAATGTCCAAATACCTGAATGTGTGCTGTTCCCAACGTAGGGGGTGGTCATTAACCACAAAGTTCTGCTGCTGCATTACTTCTCAGCCCAGTGCAAGCAGTAGGCACTATCTTGCTGCTAGGATGTTTATACTTGTGCCAAAGGCTCACAATTGGGCTGTATGAACAGTCAAATAGTGCCTCATGTAGAGTGTCAGAGCCACAAAGGGGACCAAGCGGGAATCTAACCGCTGTACACGTTGGGGGCACCCCATGGGAGCATGGTAGTATCCTGGGCTCTCAAGGTTAGTGGGGCCATCAGAGTGCTCCTGCCCCTGTGAAGTCAGTGTGGACCGACTTCACCCCCAGCCAGCCTTACCAGTGAGGGGGGTGGGCAAGAGGAGTCCTTAGTGTTAAGAAGGGGAAGGAGGAAACCGATGCAGTCACATTCAGGTCACACACCTGAATTCTTCTTGTTGGAGATTAAGACCCCATCACAGGGCTCATGCTCAGGGGCAATTGAACACCTGATCTTCAGGGTCAGAGGATCCTTTTCCCCTTCACACCGACCAGTGCACGCTGCCTCTATATGGCTTTGTCCTCCCAGTCGCAGCTGCCTTCACCTGTGAGTGTTACCGTGCCAGACCCTGGACCTCCGTGGAGTGATCGGTTTAGGAAAAGAGGTTTGAGGGGGAAACTGTCTGGCGTGTTGCCCCACGCCTCCCAGATCTAAGGACGACGTGTGCTGCAATTTCCGAGACCGGGCCTTCTGAAAAGTCTCTTCATACTAGGCCTCGGCAGACCATGGGCTGAAGCACATCTCACCCCTGGAACAGATGTTGCTGCAGGCCCACTCAACTCTGGGCTTCATACTGATCCAATCATCAGTAGGGCAACCCCCTACCCCTCGAGCATCTCTGCCCCCAGTCGGCGATAGTCGGGAAGCAAAGTCCTCTGCCCCCTGGGCGCCTTACCGCTGTTTAGGATGGTCTGGATGGCTACACCGGTTTCCGGGCACCTCTGCTTCCTCTGCAGTCGTTGGTGGGGCTCAGCAGCGCGGAATGGTGGCAGATGGCTCCGGATCATAGGTCGGAAGAGCAGAGTGGCTCTAAACTACGTCTGCCTTTTTGCCTTGGTTGGTCACACCCCCAGTACATAGATGTATCATTCAGTGCTAGATGGCTGTGCAGAAGATATGCTGCTTCTCTGGGACTTCAGACCCATCTTTGTCTGTGAAGACATATCTGAACAATGCCATCTTGCCCTGTATAAAAGCACATTTATGTTTGAGTATGGTCCGCCCAGGCTGTGATTATCTTTGTACCTCAGCTTTGATAAGAAAATCATCACTTACGTTCAAGACTCCTGCCAATCTAGCCAGGGTTATTCTTGTCATGTTCTACTTGATTCTTATAAGTCGCATGTGAGTGGAAAGCATGGCGATGTATCCATTATCCTAGGATGCTTGTTTCCAGTCCAGGGAGGACCTGGCCTGGCAGTTCGGGCTGGACTGTTCCCATGGGGCACAGGGTCAAGACTGATTTGCATATGGCTAGGTCCAAACTGGAATGGCATGGTGAGCAAAAAAATGATAGATTTAGGCCCGGATCTCTGTACTGGGGTGAATGTATGACATTGTTCTGCATTCTGTCCATCAATAGTTCTTTTTGCAGGTGTAATCCTTTATTGAATTACATGGATTACCACCATCTAGTTCAGCGAGGTGTTCAGCAGTGGTCGGCGAAAGATGCTGCCACCTTTTGATGGCATTTCGGCAGGGTGTTTTGTATATTTAAATTCCCATCGCACCTGCTTGCTTTGGCTTCTATGTGATGACCATTGGTGATTTAAAGTGGTGAGTCTGGTCACTTTCTCTTTGACAACATCGTCCTCCAGCTTGAGTGTAGATCTGAAACATATTCTGCAGTGTCACAGCGCTACTGGGTACACAGTTTTAAAAATTATTTTCAAAGATAACCAACCCTGCCCGCAATCCACTCCAACCAACCCAACTTGTTAGAGAATCATTTTCCACACTCCGGTTAACATAAATGTAACCAAGCATTATATGCAACAGGAGGCAACATAATGGCCAGGCACATGGTACAAGAGCAGGGTGTTCTAAGCTTGAGCATTCTAACAGGCACACACCACAATCCAACTGATGAGTGTAGTCATACCTTTGGACTCCTCATTGACAGGGAGAGGGTTGGCCAATAGATTGTGTCAATTCGCGTACCTAGGATAGTCAGTCATCCACTAATGTATGCAGTGCCAGGCAGGCCAGGAAAGGAGAGTGGTAAATTAATAGTTTGAAAAATGTTGCTAAAAAGGCAAATTTGTCTAACATAGGTGGTAAATATTGATTTAATTGTAAAAAGTCACATAAAAGAGTTGGGGTTATCTGGGGGAGTTCACCAGGTGGCATGGTGGCATGCAGGCTAGGTCTATAACGATATGTAAAAAATATACAATGTACGTATACAGGTTTTAATGCTGTTGTTTGCATAAATCTGCTTGCAAATACCACGTGGAGAGAGATGTTAGTTTGGTATTCGTAGGGAAACTGTGAGACCCTACCCTTGTAAAACCTTACAATTAATTTTATTGCAGGAAATCATTTTGGCCTTAATTATGAGGGCCAGCGAGTCTATGTGATAATGAAATAAAATTCGACACTGATAATTATCACTGAATCCGAGTTTTCCCTGTAAATGGAGCATAACTAGTAGATTTAGGTGCTTACTGTACAAAATCTGCATGTCCCGCTATTTATTATCCACCTACTTTCTAGTAAATACCGGAAGGCTTGACCAGCTGCAATTTACCTGGGGATAATTGTGAGGGTGCAGTGTTAACCACAATACTCATCAATACTCAAAATTCTGATACTGTGTAGTGACAGGAGTTACCACACATTTGTCAATTATCTGAGGAACTCATAATAGAAACCTTTGAATGTAGGTGTCTAAGTTAATGTATTTGTTATGAAACACATACTTCCTTTTATGTAGTAAAAGTTAGTTCGGGCATCCTTGGAGTGGTTCCCCTAACTTTTTCTCTTCAGACCCTCCTGATTTTGCTGACTTTGTTTTTGCTGGCCTTAGTATTCTGCACACTGTACCACTGCTGACCAGTGCTAAAGTGCTTGTTCTCTCTCCCTAAAGCATAGTAATATATGCTTATCCACAATTGGCATATTTAATTTACTTATGAGTCCCTAGTAATGTACACTACCTATGCCCATGGCCTGTAAATTAAATACTATTAGTGGGCCTGCAGAAGTGATTGTGCCACCCACCTAAGTCGCCTTTTAAACATGTCTAAGGCCTGCCATTGCGGAGCCTGCATGTGCAGTTTTAAACTGCTGTGTTGACCTGAGACGTTTAAACCAGCGTCTTCATAGTCCGACAGCAGAACCTATTCTGAAAGCTTTAGGAGCTAAACTTATTCCATCTTTTAACTATGGTCACCTGGTTTTTCCTGGTGCCTACAATAAGCTCCAGATGAACCTTTAAAACATTTCTGCCTACAAGAAGGTTCTAGTTCTCCCACGACAGGACAGGAGAGCCAGCGTAAGGCTGGAGCTGGGACTCACTCGTTCGAATATCACTTGTTCAGGGGATACATTAAAATACTATATTAGCACGTTACGCGCACTTCCATCTTCACTGAAAGCGCAAACTAAAACAATCTTTGAAGAGGAAGGCGCTCCCAGGCAGGTCCAGTTGGCAGCAGCTATATGTCTACTCGAAATAGAAGCCCAAAATTTGCACAATCAGGATATCCTGGTTACAGCCCGGAAAAAGACGGGGAGCACATAGGTCAAGAGAATATCCTTTGAAAGGGATCTGGAAAGCCTACACCATCAACCCAACCTCTTCACACTGGATGCCTCTTATATCCCGGGAAAACCGTAGCCCTACTTTGAGCAAGCTCTGTCAGCTCCGGCCCGTAAAAGAATCACATATATGAGACTTCTAGTGCTGCCCATCGTGGACTTTAATCCTTCTTGGGCTCGCCTAGACAATTTAGTCACCTGCCGTCTCTGCAGTTACTATCGAGAATCTTGGCTCCATCTATTGTGCTGCTGCCAAAAGTTAGCCAGTGAGCGGCACCGCCTGATACTCCCAATTTGCAGGTCTCACAGCCTTAGTTGATGCAGAGAAGCATCAGAATTGTGCTTCTCTGTTAACACAGTGCAAACCCTGGCCCAACTAGGGAATTTTATTGATGCACTTTGGGCCGCACTGACACAAAAAATTAAAGACAAAAGAAGTTCTCAGTCGGCCATCAAACAAGAGTGACTATGATTAAACATCTCCAAAAAGTTCGAAGCACCAGCACTGTAGTTTCAGCTTGGATAATAGTTTTTAAGGTTTTATTTTATGCTTAGTTTTTTTCCAAACCCTGTGAGTTTTAACCTCTTTACTTTTCTCTTTTATAGTAAACTGTAATGATATCATATTGTAACAATTTTAATGAATTGAACAATAAAGTACTTGCACTTGCACCTGGCAAGTTAAACCTCTTGACTGGCCCAAACATTCCTTTTTATTACAAGTAAGTCACCCCTAGGGTAGGCCCTAGACAGGTAGGGTGCAATGTATTTAAAAACGTACATGTCCTGGTAGTGAAAAACTTGTACATTAGTTTTTCAATAATGCATGGCCTATATCTACCATAGGATAACATTAGGATTATCTTATTAATTTTTGTCTAAGCAGAATTTCCAAATGGGGAGATCATGTTTTGTGTCTCTGGAATCGAATTTAAAATCTTAACTTATGGTGAAGTCAGATTTTAAATTACAATTCTGAAAATCACACTTTTAGAAAGTGCCCATTTTTTGCCATAACCATTTGGTGCCTGCAGCCTGTCTTTCAATACAGCTGGGTGTAGTTGGCAGAGTGGATTTGTGTATTTTACCTAGACAGTCACACACAATGGAAGCTTAGGTGTGACTTGATGGGCCATCCTGGCAGAATGGGAAGGAGGAGCTGGATAGGCTGTATCCTGTCCCCACACAGGCTGCAGTCCCCCCTGTAATGAATCTGATCCGGAGCCAGGGAAGGGAGGGAGGACATCTGTGGTCTTCAAAGGCATCTCTTTGAAGTCTCTACACTTCAAAGGCACCACTGAGTATAAGTACTGGACATCAAACACCACTGCTTCAGCACATTTGTGTACATGTGGATACTCTGCCAGCAAGAAGGACTGCTGTTCTGCTGAAAGGACTGCCACTCTGCTGGTCTTCTGATTTGCTGTGCAGACCTGCTGGCTGCTCTTGCTTGGGGAATAAGGACTGGACCTGCATCTCTTGACCCTAGAACCAAGAGTGACTCCAAGGACTTGTTGGTTGGCCTTCTGATCAGGATCCTCAGTGACATAACAGGCTTCCAACAACCTTGCATCTGCACCTGGATTCTGCCACAGGGCCGGTCCTAGAACTCCTGGGGCCCCGGGCGAAAGAGAAGATGTGAGGCGCCTCTAATTTGCATATATCTTCCAGTCTCAGCCGGCATGACTCGCAGGTGGAGGATCTCGCGGGAGTTCGGAAGGGGGGGTGGAGAACAGGAAGCAGGCAGCCTCCCTCCCCTCCCCTCCCCTAAGCCAATCATAATGCTGCAATGGCAGCGTTGTGATTGATCAGGACGCCGACCAGCCAGGCGCCTATGGGGAGGCCATTTTCCCCATGTAGGCTGCATTGCAGCCTACATAGAGAAAGGCCAGAGTGCACATGACTGGTTTGGCCGAACAGTCAGTGCCCTTAGCAGTTGGCAAGGCAATCCTCTCCTGCCCTAAAACAGACCCGCCCGCCCCCCAACGAAACACTTCTGCTTTCTCGCAGTGTTAGAAGCAGAAACATAAAATGGTCGTTTTAGCATTTTGTGTTTCTGCTTTTGCGAGAAAGTAGTGAGGCGTCGCTCCTCCGCCCTAGTGAAGGAGCCGCCCTTGGTAACATCACAAGAAGTGACATCATAGAAAGTGACATTGCCGGACTATTGATCTTATTTGGCATCCCTGAAGAGACCTAACGTGGATATCAGTAACATGGACAAAAAGGTAAATATACAAATGAAATAAGTCCATATATTTTAAAACTGTTAAATGGATTACATTTGTCTCATTAGATGGAAAAGCTAGGTGCAGGTCTCACAAAGATGTATATTATTGATCACCGGAGTTTCATGACATTTTTGTTGTTGCCGAAAATTCCTGGAGACCAGGAAGGAGGCAGCAAGTGCTTTTAGAAACATAATATATTCGCAAACATGACCCAAAGTCAGCGCTCAATGCTATCTCACAGTTTGCACCGCCCTAGAGCCTCCCTGCTCAAGGGTCCTGTGACCTCAATGACAGAGTCACTGTTGCTCTGGGGTGTGCTGCTTCATAGGCCTGCCCAAAAGACTTGCGGTGGGCTTCAATAAGGATTGTGGTAGACAGGCCTTCAAGGTTAACCCACACTTGCCACTGCTAGGGTTCACCTGCTGGTGCTAAGACACCAGGGCTTTTAAGGCCGTGCGGGTCCTTCCAAGGTCTAGCATGGAAATGTGCTCCCTCAGGGAGATTGGTCTGGTGGACTGGTCATGAAGGCTGAACCTGGCTCCCCAGTTCCAAATTCGGCAGCTCTGACCATAGTGCCACATCCTCTCTCCACTGAACACCATATTACCCCACTGAGAGAAACTCGCACTGCCTTCAACTACAACCCAATTGTGCCCCGCTACTAGCACCTAGAGGCGACTCATTTCAAATTACACACTAGACAAGAGCAATATGCTGCCTAAAAAAAAGTGACAACATTCTGGAAAAAGCAAACACTCATAAGGAATGTAAGATTAATTAAAGCATGTGAAATGTAAGCAGGAACAACATGGTTACCTTAATTCTTTAGCACTTATTCAGAAATGAATGAGTGCTTTTGCATGAAAAGTTAAGGCCATGACTACAGGGCCGGAACGGACCTGCTTCAATGCCCATTCAATATATCCTTACAAAACAAAAGCAATATGGTTTAAAAAGACCACATTTGTGAATACAGAGCAGCGGTATGCACTTTATTTTCCAGTCAGCCCATCAAGGAGGTATTGCAGTACATCCAGAAATGGTGCACTTCCCCACCTGGGGAAAACAATGCTGTTTAGGAAAGACAAGAAAACAAAAGTAGCACTTCACTGGTAAACTCTGTGTAGTGGCACTAATGTGATTTGGGTGTGAATAAAATCAATCTGGCCCCTTTTCGACCCACTCTGTCTTGCTTTAGTTATTTTTTACAGTTTTAATTTTTTATTTATCTCTTTCCCAAGGCTGCACTTTGGAAGTGAAAAATGTCACAAAAAAGATGACCTTTCCAGCAAAAAAGTTTTGTCTTTTTTGGATTCATTTCACAGGGGAACGAATAAAGGAAAGGAAAAGAAAGAGGGAGTAGTGGCTACAAGGCACTGGGAAGGGGGCCCCCACACCCTGACCTTGCAGATTTCTATAGTGATTAGAGGCCCAGGGAAAGGGGGCCCAACACACCTGGACCTTGCAGCTTGCTCTAGTGCTTTGAGGCCCAGGGAAAGGGGGCCCCCTCCCCTGGGCCTGAAGCATTAACAAGGCCTTTCTTAAAACACTGCCCCAGCATCAGTTTCTCTGGCTGCTCCCTCCTCCCCTCACCCACTGCTCCTAACCTGTGTCCAGCTGGTCCTGGAAACAAAGGGGCCTTCTGTCACCTAGCAACAAAATGCAGACAGGGAATGGCTGGTACTTAAGAGAGGTGTTGCCTCGCCCCTGACACTCTGAGCCCTAATTGCTGGACTTGCCGCTTTGACTTTCCCACTCTGTTTGTCCCTCCCCCCACCCCTGCACCCCCAGGAATGCCACCACGAGGTCGTCGACACCAGACATCTCTGATGTGTATTGTAATGTGTGGTGAGGGGGCCCTGGTGGAGCAGGGGGGCCCCTGCCTCTCACCTGAGCGCGAGGCCCTGGGTGGCTGCCCATACTGCCGATGCCTAGCGCCGGCCCTGCTCTGCCATATGTGAGTCTACTCTGCCAAGTGGTGACCTCCCAGTCCTGGACCATTGGAAGTGGGTCTAAGGGGTTTACCAGCAGAAATTATGCTGAGTGGCACATCCTGTAGCTGAACCGATGCATCTCCTCGGCTGAGCGTTGCTGCTGTTACATGGATTAGGCCTCGCGCGGAAGGTCCATATCATCCTTGCATCTTTGTAACCGATACATCGCTGACAGCGCATCTCTGACCCAAGTCCTCACATCCCTTGTTGACGGCAGCTCAACGGCAAGAACGGCCTCCACATTGCAGCAACGCGACTCATCGGAACCGACACATCGGCCGAGCTGGGTGTCCTTTACGTCTGGACTTCACATTGAAAGCCCCCGTCGATGTGATCCTTGATGATGACGCAACAGGATCTTGCATTGCAGCCTCCCCCCATCTGGGAACAGACACATTGCTTTGGCTGCGTGCCATTTACTCGCCACAGATCCACACAACACTCCTCAGCCAGGATTTAAGGTACTTTTCTCAGCGGCCTAACCTGGTCCCAGCAGTAGGCCTGCACTACATCGCAGTCAGTCTGTCTTTGTCCAAGCCCAGAACAACTAGGTATCCCTTTTTGACTCTCTATGCTCTTTGCGCTATTTTACGTTCAAACTTTAAAAATCAATATCTCTGGTTCTACTACTTGTATTTTTGTCATTTTTGTCTTTTTTATTTATGAATATATACTCCATTTTGTTAGCCCTGGTGTGAGATCTTTTTGTGTGGGGATTTCACTGTTTTACTGTTTGAAGTGTTGCACAAATACTTTACACATTGCCTTGAAGATAAGCCTGGGTGCGCCGTGGCAAGTTACCACAGGGTGAACACAGGTTACTTTGATTTGGGATTTGCTGGTGCCTTACCCTGATTAGGATTGTGGTTGCTGCTTGACCAGGGCTCACACCCAATTCAACGAGCAACCCTATTTTTAACAGTAAACATATGTTTTTAATTTAAAAATGTGAACTGTTCCTTACAACCTATAATTGTGAAGTAAATAGTGCCCTTCTTTTGCTAAATGGATCAAAATTATTTGAAGCAAATGAAATTTGAAATAAAAAAATCAAACAGATGCTTGTGGAAACAATTAATTTGGAATAAATATTGAATATTCAAACTAAACCCAGACTTGGCAAAACTTGACAAGGCAAAGAGAAGGTCAAATCCTTCTCCTCAATAAGCGATTTAAACAAAAACAGACAGCTCATAGTTTGACAAGACCAATCCTCAAAGCAGGCAATCATCCACTTAATGGCTGAAACATCATCATGTACAGCTTTAGGAAGAGGGAAGCCCATAATGGAAACAATGGATCACACATGATCTGCAGACTTGGAATCCATAAAAATATAGAACACCAGTGCTTGAACCTCATCAGGACTGAAAAGAAACAGCAGTGTATTGTTGAGAACAACAGTCCTGTAGGTTAACTCAGTTAAAAAAAAACACCCCATGAAATTCAAAACACATAAATATCATGGAGTATTAAAATATCATATTGATTAAAACCAGCCACCAAGATGGGCAGGCTACGAATTAACATTTAAGCAAGTATATAAACTTGTTTAATGGGGATAGGTGCCTAGGTGCAATTTAAAGTGCATAAGTGTATTTAAAAAATATATCGCTTCCTAATATTAAAAGCCACTCACAAAGGTTAGAATCACATAGCAGATGTCAGGTAATCCTAAACATTGCAGGAATACGAGCCCATCATTGTAATGGTTCAATTTCGACTCAAGCAGAATAAGAGTGACGAAAGAAACCTCAGAGCTGAACACAAAGTGCAAAACTGTATAAAGTGACTAGTGCTGTGCATAGAAACATTATCACAGCAGCAAAGGTGTAAATCCTTCTGCCTGGCCCCTGACAGTGGAAAAGTAAATTTAAAATGCAATATACAGAGCCTGAAAAGTGTAAGATAATGGCGCTGAGCGGGATTTGTGATCCATCCCAAATAGGGCTCATTCAGCCACATGCATCAACAGAAGGAATTGCGATTCCTAAATAGCGATTTTTAAGGAATCGCTCTTTAGGAATCGAAAAAAAGCCTATGCATGTAGGAATCGCTATAAAAATTGCGATTCCTACACATTCCTTAATTGCTACTCGCAAATTGCGAGTCGCAATTAAGGAATGCTGTCCCCTCCAGGACCATAGGAATGAATTGGAGATTGCATGAGCAATTTGCGAGTACCAGTAGGTACTTGGAAATTGCTCATGCAATTTCAAGGGTACAAGGGTGTCAAAATGACACCCTGTTGCACCCCTGAAATTGATTTGTGCACATATGTTACATTCTGAGAATCTGCCCGTTTGCGACCGGTTTTTAGCTTGATGCATGTGGCTGTATATTCCTTGTCATTGACACTAATGAATATTTGACTAGCGTTCCACAGACTGGGCCTTCTCTAGACATAAGTTCATACAATGGTCCAAATAGCGTTGCTTGACCTGGTCTTTATATTCTGAGCCAATTATAAGAGGATTACTCTAAATCATTTTTGAAGGCCTATTGGCTTAAATGATTCCCTCAGGTATGAAAGCCAGGGTATCTGGTCTGCCCTGTTAAGGGACAAACAATCAGTAATGCAAGTTCTGACAAGGCCAGCCTCAGGTGTTCCCCAAACTATAATACACAATAACAGTGAGGCAAGCCCAATCAGATCCTCCAGATATGGCAACCCGAGTTCCTCTTGGCATATGAATGTAGAAGAACCCCCAGCAACTGTCAATAATCTACAAATAAAACAATTTCAGCTAGTTGGAGGATGTCGGGGTTGCAACAGCCCCACAGCCCAGCGCCATAGACCCCACAAAAGAGATCCATTTGTTTTTGTAACTACACAGCATTTCCACAGTTGGTTTGTTTTTCAGCTTATGTGCAAATCTGAATATGGACTCAACATTCCTATTAAAGTGCTGTGTTCTTGATGTTAAAAGTGCAGTCCAGCTCAAAAAAGGTACTAAGAAGAATCTATAGATAATTAAAAGTTTTTACCTTTTGCTAAATTAATATCTCCTGTAACAAAGTGTTTGGACTTCATATTTGGACGGCCACAGGTCATTCTGTAGGATTTTGGATAATTTGCTCGAAGGTCCAAACCATTCATGTAAGCTAGAAACAAATCCAGAAAGGACTGGAGGCCATTTGCTGCGCTGGCAACAAGCAGTACTTCATCAGCATATAACAAAATGGGAATTTTCCATTAGGTGTTTGTTAATATCATTTATATAGAGCAGGAAGAGAAGAGGAGCCAAGATGCACCCTTGACCCATCAGAACTGAGAACAAAGAGGAATGTAGTGTTGCGAACAACAGTCCTATAGGTGCTAAGGTGACGGAACACAAAAACTAGCAAGCCCCCTTTCCATAGAAACCCAAAATCATCACTCTCACAAAACAACTCAGTGTCGATTCCTCACCTTGGATCTTGGCAGAGACTACGGGGCAGATTTACAAGCCCCTTGCGCCACTTTTGCGTCATTTTTTTCATGTTAAAAATGACACAATAGTGGCGTGAGGGGCTTGTAAATCTGCCCCTACGTGTTCCAACACCTACAAATGACTCATTCTTGAATAGTCTTACAATTGTACTTCCTCAGGGACTCACAAAAGCACTAGGCCTGTGTTCAGAAGCTGAGAGAGTTAAATATACCTCTAGCTAGCCTAAATGCAATTCGTATTCTATCACTCTCACTGCATCATATTCTCCTGCAAGGTATGCAGAAAGTATCAGGTGGGGACAAGCATTCTATATACAGAGACCATTTGCTATTACAGACATCTAATATGCATGAATAGCGTCCAGCCTTTTTATTTTTACAGCAGACACCTATTCTCTACGAATAAAACCATACAGAGGAGTCTTTGTTGTTTTTAGCGCACTTTTTTGATTGTCACTAGCAGACTTTCTCTGCTTCCACGCTTTCACATACTGTCTTGGTTTGTTGTTTTGGACACACATTTTCTATTTCTTTTATGAACCAAAAGGCAACCGATGATGAGACAGGGGTCCTGTCTGGAGATTGCCTACCAGTTACCCCGTTGGTGGTGTTTCCGTGAGGTGTCATTCGGTTCTGTCACATTTTTTCTAAACAGAATCTGTCTAAACTGATGAGGTGGACCTTTGATATTGACTAATGGTGTCAAACAATCTGTGGGTTTGTTCTGTGTTACTGTCAAAGAGGTGTTGGCCTGTGGGTTTTGTTTTTAAGGAATTCGGGACGTATTGCAGTGATATACCCCCTCAGCAGAATTAAAGTATACAGGGGGCGATAGCAGTTATCAGGACCTAGAGACTGTTCTGTTATTAAAGTAACTGACACATTCATCGTCACTTGGATAGGGCTTCTGTTGATTACTAGTGTTTGAGTGGAGGGCAGCCCGGTCCGTTATTTCCCTCTAAGCTCCTATTTTTGATAGACTTAGGGTGTACTGATCTCAGCTACCAAGCACAGTTGTCCTTCGAGGTTATGAGGTTGGTTACTAAAACAGAAAAATCACCAGCCAGGGAAAGAAAATGCAGGCCTTTACATTGCGGAAATTACCAAGCAGCGCATTGACCAGACATTGTTTAACACAGAAATGTTTACAACATATATGCCTTTACCGCGCATGACTTTTCCACGCATGAAAGTTTATTTAAGGTAAGTATAAATGTTTGTGTGTGTATATATAGTTAGGACCTAGTTTCCATAGGAAAAGCGGTTTTGACTTGCCTATGGACCTTATTACGAGTTTCAGTGGTACTGGAGTGGGCAGCATTCAATTGCTCTGTGACTGCCAAAACTTACTACCACCCCAAACCAGATCTCAAGTAATTTTGTGGTCTGGTGGACAGACGGTGTGGCAAGCCTTTGGCAGTGCTGTTTAAAGGCTCATTGTGAACCTTAAGCAGCACAGCTGAGGGACCGCCAGTGCACATTCCTGATGGGAAGAAATACACCATGTCGTGCATTCCTTTCCGTGCAGGACCTGGGGTTGCAAATTTACAGGGGGGCACACCATGAGCCTCCCTGCATGCAGCCACGTGCATTGAGGCACAAGGTGTCCCTACTCATCGCTACCCTTTTCAAGGCGGTGCAGCCGCCATGAACAGGGTTGAAGTGAGGCAACTCAAGATATGCTCGGCGGTGCCTCTGCGGCACAACAATATATTTTAGCCTCGAACCGCTGCCAGACCACAGCGGGAGCCTTGACACTTATAATACTGTGCGCGGTATTTAAGTGTGACAGTAGTCTAACCGCCACCTTGACTTCGGCGGTCCATAATAAGCCCCAAATCTTTGGCATCACTTGACGAATCTTCAAGACATTTAAAAAAAAAGTGCCCTCTTCATTCTTGTTGCGCATGGAAGTTTTAGGGTGATTCGTAAAGCGGGGCCTGCGAAAAAGGGGTAAAAAAAAGTGTGGTTTTCCATGTTAATTCCTATAGGACCTTTAGACACGGTAACAGCCCGAACTGGTGAACAAACGTACACCAAATTTGGCAGAAAGGTAGCTACTAGTGCTGTGAAGTTCCTTTAGGTTATTTGGTGTCAATCTGGTCAGTAGTTTTTGAAATGTTAAGAAAAATCAAAATTTGTAAATATAGGGTCACAGAAGTTCCGTGACCCCTCCCGATCTCGTGCTGAGATCTGTTTCTCTGCCAACACTTCAAACCAGGAGGTGTTGGCAGCCATCCGAGTCACAGAAAAACATTTAAGAAAAAGAAAAAGGGGCAGTTTAGAAATAGCCTGCCCCCCCTTGGCATCCTGTACAGGTGAGGGGTAAAAATGCATTTTTAAAAAAAATTGGCGGCATCCACGGATTCCACTGAGATTAGAAAAAAAACGAAGCGTGGACTCCCGTGCTTTGTTAATAATCAGACCCCGGGAGCACCAGGTCATGGGTGCATTGGCGTGATAAAGGAGAGATGCTTCTTTTTTTCACAGGTGGCCTCTCGGACCCTCAAGACCCCGGGGACCACCACATCCCAAGGGCCACTTGCCAAAATTAAAATGAGGGCTTCTTGAACCCCCATGCTGCAGGGACTACCACCTCCCTGGAGCTTATTCATTGTTATAAGGAGGCCTCTCGACCCCCCACCCGGCTCCAAGGACCACCACCTCCCTGGTGCTTTTGCTTGCTGGTAGCGGAGCAGAATTGTTTTCAGCACCGCTGAGGGACCGCCAGTGCACATTCCTGAATGGGAAAATATATTCTCAATGGGAATCTGCAAAGAAATGCCACTGCTGGAAAGAAGAAAAGTGTCCGGTGAAACCCACAGGTGGATTCGTGAAGGAAGGAACCTGAAAGCAGAGGGGACAGAGGCTGGGTCACTCAGGAGTCACCAGGAGCTCTGTAGAAGAATGCCCACTGATGTCGGGTGCTTCAAGTGTGAAGAAAAAGACCTTGACTCTGCAGCCACGGGGACCAGGAGATGTTGAGGACAACCAGGAGCCGGATACGAGGCGGAGGTAAAACCCCTCCTCAAGAAACGATCGCCGACCCAACGGACCTGAAAAATTACCGGCCCATATCTCTCCTCCCCTTCGCAGCCAAAGTCACAGAGAGACTCGTTAACACCGCCTTCATAGAAGAGAACTCCATCCTGGACGCCACCCAGTCTGGATTCCATAGCAACCACAGCACCAAGACCACCCTCCTCGCCGCCACTCGACCAGGGACACACCGCGGCCCTCCTCCTTCTGGATCTCTCCGCAGCATTCAACACCATCTAGCATTGCACGCTCGCAGCCAGACTTCACGACGCGGGAATACAAGGAGCTGCCCTCGACTGGATCCAAACCTTCCTCTCCAGCAGAACCCATACGATTCAACTCCTTCACATCTTATCCAAGCCCACGGAAATCAACTGCGGAGTACCCCAGGGATCATCACTCAGCCCGACGCTTTTCAACATCTACATGGCCCCCCTCACCGCCTTCGTCAAACAACATGGGCTCAGCATTGTCTCCTACACAGTCGACACCCAGCTCATCCTCTCACTCACTAAGAACCCAGAGGATATCAGACTATGTTTCCAGGAAGCTATGAAGGATGTGGCAGGCTGGATGAAGGACAGCTGCCTAAAGCTAAAGTCAGAGAAGACCAAGGTCTTCAGCTTCGGACCCTGCACCTCCGCCTGGAACAACACCTAGTGGCCCTCTGCCCTCAGGAGCCCACCCACCTGGAACCTCTGCATAATCCTTGACTCCTCCCTCTCCATGAACGGAAAGATCAACGCAGTCGCCTCCACTAGCTTCAATTGCCTTTGCATCCTCCATTAGACCTTCAAGTGGGTTCCCTCAGACTGCAGAAAGATCGTCACCCACACACTCATCACCAGCAGACTGGACTACGGCAACTCCCTCTACGCCGGAATCAACAAGACTCTTCTGCACAGGCTCCAGACCGTCCAGAACACCACAGCCAGACTCATCCTCGGGACACCGCGCCATGAGCACATGACCCAACACCTACGAGGCCTCTACTGGCTCCCCATCGAGAAGAGGGTCACCTTCAAAGTCCTCACCCACGCCTACAAATCCCTCCACAACATCGGACCCAAATACCTCAACAAGAGAGTATCCTTCCACGTACCCAAGAGGAACCTCCGCTCTGCCAATCTCGCCCTGGCAGAGGTCCCTGCAGCCACAGAAACAGAACAGTCGGTAGAGCTTTCTCCTACTTCGCGGCCAAAACTAGGAACAAGCTCCCTGTGAACATCAGACTCTCCCTGACCCTGCACTCGTTCAGGAAGGACCTCAAGACCAGGCTCTTTGACTGATCCAGAGCCGCTCCCCCCCTACCCCCCCCCCAGCGCCTTGAGACCCTCACAGGTGACTAGAGTGCTATACAAACCCCTTATTGATTGATTGATTGAAATGAGATGTCCCATGAAGGATGTCGAGCGCTGAGGGGTCAGTGGCCAGTGGGAGCACCAACAAGCCCTGGCAGCAGCAACCCACGAAGAAAGTCGTGGAAGGTCACGGTCTGGCCCAGCAACAACCAGGAAACTCACCACAGCAAGGGGAGTCAGAGCAGGCCTGGAGCAACCAGGCGAGCCCAAGAAAATCAGTGTTGTCCCTCAAATGGACCAAGAGGCCGAAGGCACAGGAGTTGCGAGGGGACCTCTAGCAGTTTCACAAAGTCACACCTTGCAGTGCACAGAGTGCGAGGCTGCCAAATGCTTTTGTACAAAATGTGCGCAGAGGTGGGGGCTATAAGTAGCCCGATGTACTTAGTTGGGGAACGCCAACAAACCTATGCAATTACAAAAGTACGTGGTGCACAGGGGTTTGGGTTATGTGTAGGGGCAGCTCGACCTCAGGGAACGTAGGAACCCACCTCCTGTGTTGCTGGAGCCTTTGGAGTCCTCAGGAGCTCAGGATCAGCAGACTGGTCAGTTGCATTACTGTGCCAGGGGAGTGACTCCTTCACCCCAAGGGAGATACTTCAGATGTCCTTGATGCTCCACAGGTCAAGCACGGAGCCTGTATGGTGCACGGGCACAGATGATGCTTTAGACGGAGAGAGAGACCAAGTCGGGCTCAGACAAATTCCAGTGAAGTCCATAGTGTCCAGACAGTCGAAGTTCAGTGGTTTCTTGATCAGAATCTTGTCCTCATCGAATCTAGGTTCCTACTTCCAGGTAAGCCCTTTTGTACCCATAGGATAGGATTGGGCAGGTTCAGGGGACCTCCCGGCGGAGGGTCAGGACAGTGGGGAGGATACTCCCATGTCCTTTGTCCAGTTTCGCACCAGATCAGGAGCCAACGGCTCCCAGAACTAGTTTGAACTGGACTATTCACAGGGAGACCAAGTGTGCCCCGGATGCAAACTTTCAGGCACTGTGGAAGTGCACCCACCCAGCCCCAATGCACTAAATCCTGTCTGGGAGGTGGTCATACCTGCCTGTGACAGTATCCCTATTATCGTAGTTCCCAGGTCATTTAGTTATTAAACTCTACTTTCTTGGTGGCCGAAGTGAGGTGGCATACGCTACAATTACTGCACGGGTAGTGCCCCCCTGGTAGTGCGTGTAAGGTCCTTTGTGGCCCTTTGGTTTCAGCTTTGTTTTTAGGACGTGTGTGTACAAAATAGTTTCTCAGGTTCTTGCCTTTTCTATTGGTGAACATGGGCCTAGGTATGTCTATATTGTTACTTTTTAGGGTCTGCCAATGTTTTTTAACTATCTTTGTGACCGTGTTTGATGCGATATTGAAAGTGGTTATGCAAATGGCTCTTTTGTCTTGTGCAGTCACTTCTCTTTGTAGTAGTTCTTGGAGTGCTTCTCTGTGGTTGTTAGAGGCTCTTTTCCTAGCTTTTGACACTGGATGTTTAGGATACTGTCTCACCCCTCAAGACCACGAGGCACAATTTTGCTTCATAAAGAGTATGTGAACTGTTGTTTTCTCTGTAAATAATGAATGTCTTGTTCGTCATATTTTGTGTTCAGTAACGAGGTGTACATGTTTTTAATATCACTCACTTGAGCAAGCAGCGATATGTTTTTTTCTTTTTAGCAAGCATGGCGAAACACGAGAATGCTGCTATTTGCACACACCATAGAGGAGCAACATGTGTAAAAGACATATACTCACCGAACCCGATGGGGTAGGCTGTAACTGATAACAATGTTCTTCTTTCTATTCCACAGATACTCCGTGACTAATGGTTTATCGTATGTATTACTAACGCTTGTTTATTAGTTGCAGCATTTTTCTTGATGCCTTGAATAAATGCACTATTTTTACCTCACTTTATTTCACCTTTTGGAGTGGTACACACAGGGCTGGACCCTGTGTTGTCCTGAAGAAGAGCTCTGGGGAGGCTTGTAACATGTTGACGTTTACTAGGGACCCCTAACTCATTATAGCTAGGCCTCCTAGGAACTCACCCCGTTTTTAGATATACCAACTAGGAGCCAGAATAAAGTTATTTCGCCCACTAGTTAGGTATTTATACTCACTTACTCCACTCCACAACAACTCTGCACTACCCCTAGTTCCTCACTAAAAGTGCTCCTACGTAACATCGCACGTCATAGCACGCCTCAATCCGCAGCAGATTGAGATGGCCCCTATGATGAGGCATGTCACCAAGGGGAAACCCTGGTGAGTGAGGGGACTCAAGAAAGGAAATCTTTTCTTTCTTGCTGATTTTCCGACTCTGATTGAGTGAAAACCCATTCCCTTTTTTGCTATGTTCCTTATCCGACATCTCGGATTTTGTAGGTCTACTATTGCAACAGGAGGGTGGACCTAGCATATCCCTCTACTTCCCCCCGTTTATTTGATTTTGGTAAACAGTCAGTACATCCTTTTGGTCATGCCAACTTTTTGCAATTCTTGACTTGCCTCATGGTTTTTGCTGGCCTTCTTCATGTATTCAGCCATCCTAAAGCAGAGACCAAGTACATAGTCCACAATGACTTGCTTAGGTGGTTTGAGAGGTAACTCCCATCTCTCCTTCACTAAACACAGGGGACCCCAAACCCGATGTCCAAACAGAAGTTCAAAAGAGCTGTAGCCAAACCCTACTGTGGGACCTCTCTGTAGGCAAAGAGAAGGCAGGGCAACAGGACATCCCATTTTCGCTGAAGCTTTTCTGGGAGGACCATGATCATGCCCTTGAGGGTTTTGTTGAATTTCTCAACTAACCCATTGCATTGTGGGTGATAGGGTGGGGTGAACTTGTAGTTCACTCCACACTCCTTCCAAATAGCAGTAATGTAACTTGACATGAAGTTTGTACCTCTGTCAGTTAAGACCTCCTTTGGGAAAGCGACTCTGGAAAGCATTCCCAGGAGGCCCTGGCAACCACAAGGGCTGTGGTGGTTCTAAGGGGTATAGCCTCTGGATACCTAGTGGCATGAACCACCACCACTGGAATATAATTGTGCCCAGATGCAGTTGGAGGGTTCATGGGACCAATTATGCCAATCACAACCCTTTCATAGGGAACCTCCACCACAGATAGTGGTATGAGATGAGGCCTTTGTGGTACCACCTGATTTACCACTTGCTTGACAGGTGGCACAGGAGTGACACAACTCCTTGCTGTCCTCTGACATGTAAGGCCAGTGAAAGTGAGGGACAAGCCTGCCCCAAGTCTTACTTTGACCTAGGTGTCCTGCCAAGGGAATGTCATGTGCCAAGATAAGTAGGAAGTCCCTAAAATTCAGAGGTATGACCAACCTCCTGGTGGCACCAGGCCTGGGGTCTCTACCCTCTGAGTAAAGGAGTCCCTAATTCCATTAGATCCTGTGGGATCCACTGACACTCCAAGCAGCCTCAGCAGCCGCTTGCTGTCTGAGGGGTTCAAGAGAAGGGTAGGTTTGCTGCTCCTGACTCAGATCTGCCCTGGAAGGGCCCGCTGTCCCCAAAAACTCAACCCGATCAGGTTCCAGTTCATCTTGGACAGTTACTTCACAGGGACTGAGATCATCTCCCTTGAGACTGGTCCTCTCTCTGAGCCTTGGGGGAAGACACATCCTTACCCCTACTGCTCCTTCTCTTGAAGGCGCCTGGTCCATTTTTTCAGAATCCAGGGCCTGACATCAGTTTGGCCTGTGACCTGGTCACAGCAAACACATCTACAGAGATGCCCAGCATTGCTGCATGAGTCCTTAGTTCCACTGCAGCCCAGGCTGAAGTTTCTAAACCATTGCCCAACAAGCATTCTACTGGAAGGTCTGAGCTATTCCCAACTTTCTTTGGGCCATTTACCCCTCCCCAGCTGAAATTAACAACTGCAAAGGAATGATCAGACGACATTGTTAGCATTGGTCACTTGGTACATCTCACCAAGTGTGATCTGGTAAGGGCCCACAAGATCTTTTGTTACCATAGTGACATTTGCATCTGTGTGTGTCCCTGTATGCCATGGCCTCACTACCATTAATCAAAGGCTGTTGTCTGTATTTGTCTAGGTTCCTGGGACTGACAAATAAGGTGGCAATATCCATGCTACCATCACAAAGAAGTACATTCTGTGCTGGAGTTCTGACTAAGCCAGAACCCATCTCAGAGCCCAAGGTTAACCCTACTAATCCCTTGTTCCCTGTACCACAACTTGAAACTGTACTGGGGGAGCAGTTGCCTTAGGGGCAGTGGTGGTTGGAGTTGAATCCTTTGCCTTTAAACAATTGGCATCTTTTGTCCAATGGGTCTTTTCTTTACACAAGTAACACCAAGGTTTCTTTTTGCTTTTTCCCTTGTTGGACTGTGACTCCCCCTCAGATGCAGGTTTTTGGGGCCATGATGAAGACTTTTGATCTTCACCCTTGCCCCCACCCTTCTCTGAGGCTTTAGCATCTTGCTTCTTTTGGTCACCACTAATGTTCCAGTTTTTCTGCTTCACCCTGGTTCTGATCCACTTATCTGCCTTCTTTCCCAATTCTTGGGAAGAAGTTAGATCAGAGTCAACCAGGTATTGATGCAACAACTGATTTTGGCATGTATTAAGAATCTGCTCCCTCATAATCACATTGTACAATCCTGTAAAATCATTCATTTTTCTGCAAAGCAACCAGCCTTCCAGAGCCTTGATGGCACTGTCCACAAAGTCTACCCAGTCCTGATTATGTGCCTTCTAGGTGTCTCTGAACTTAATCCTGTACTGTTCAGTTGTTAAGCCAAACCGATCAATCAGAGTACTATTCAGGACTGAATATTTGTCAGCATCCTCTTCTCTAACACTGAGCAGCTTATCCCTACCTTTGTCAGCAAAAGAGAGCTACAAGATAGCTGCCCACTGCTCCTGAGGGACACTTTGTTCTTTACAGGTCCTCTCTAAAGCAGTTATCCATTTATGGATGTCATCCCCAACATGGTAGGGAGGGATAATCTTGCTCAGGTTCCTATTGTCAAAGGAATGTTCCTTAAATCTAGGGACACTGTTGCTCCCACCATGGGACTCTAGTCCCAACTTTTTTCTAGCTCTCCGGACTTCTAGGGACTCTTGCTCTTGCCTGAGCTTAAGCTTAGCTTTCTCAAGCTTAAGAAATGGGTACTCCCTGTCATAATAGTAGGCCCTCTTGCTAGATACAGAGGTCCATACAGACTGTCATGAGACTGTCCTGAGTTATGTGACTCTGTAGAGGGAGATCAAGATCTCCTTGGTAAACTCTGCACTCTTCCAGGAGGGGTGAAGAGGGGGCCATTTTGGCCTTCTTCAGTATCTCCCTGAAAATCTGAGTTGTCCAGGTCTCATCTCTGAATCATTTTAAAGACCTGTTGATCTGTAATGTAAATCTGATGCAGTAGGCACTTCCATACAGACACCGCTTGAACGTGGGCCTATAAGACAATTGAAATGTATCAGGCACACTGCAACGTAAATAAAAGGAAATATCGTCTAGTGTTACCTTGACTAGTAATGTTTGCCCTCATTTAGTCACATCGATCTAATTTTAAACACTAATTTTCTTTTTTGTTTTGCAGATTACCTACCGTACTTCTATTGGAGTCCATATCAAATTTTGTTTATTATATTATTTTGTTAAAGTTATGTTTCTAGTTATTTATTATATTGTTATGTTTAAATTACGTTTCCAGTTATTTATTGTTCTTTTAATAAAAGTTAATTAAAAAAAATATATACAACTTTTTTTTGGGGGGGTAGCGGTCCCCAATAGAAATAATATTTATAATTTGAAGTATAATTCTGAGGCTAACTCTTTACCGGATCTTTACCAGAGTCTATAGCTACGACTAATGGTTCCTATGGAAAAGTTTTAAAACTCTAGCACAGTAACTTTTTCCATTAGCAACATAGTGTGGTGAACTTCTAACCTCTGTGCTCACGTAAGTGTTCCATGAACTGTTACTATGGTAACAGGCAAAAAGCTGTTTGGGGGTAGGGTTGAAAGGTACTGGCTGTACAAAAACCGTTATATTTACCCTGGATCCTCTACAAGACAAAAAGGAAAGCAAAGTAAAACAAAACACTGTGTACCAGATTTACGACCCTCTTGTACCCCTTTCGCCTTCGAGGCCCCCCTACAAAATTAGAAGTGTGGGGGCCTCAACGACCCCCCTCAAGCCGTGGGAGCCATCACCATCAGGGATTAGTGTATTGTGGGAGTCAGGCTGCGTGGCCCTCCCCCTGGTGCCCTCGAGGGACCTGGGGACCGCCACGCCCAGGGCTGGTTCCTGCAGTGTCCCGGGGTGCCTACCCCCGGGACACTGCTGTTTGCTTTGAGAGGGCGTGAGTCTCACGGCTCCCGCCCTCCCATAGCAAACTTAGTTTGCATTTTGAAAGACAGAGCAGTGAGATCTGTTCTCACTTTCAAAATCCAAAGCAGATTGCTTTTCCACATGCAAGTTAGCATCTCACCTTGCAGAAAAGCAATGCCGGCTCCCCAAGAACGCGTGGAGCCGGCGGGACTGTGGGGGCATTGTGGCTCCCCCCACGGTCCCCATCATTTTTTATAAACCCCCTGGGATAGGGTCCTCAGGAATATTAGAAATTACTGATAGGGGCTATTTTTTTACAGGAAAAGTAAAAGTTGCGCATCCAGCGCAGCGCTCAGTGCGGCTCCCCAAGTGGAAAAGCAATCTCATTTAGATTTTGAAAGAGAGAACAGATTTCCTTGCTATGGGAGCGTGGGATGGGCATCCCGGGACACTGCAAAAGCGGACCTCCAACAATACATAAAGCTCCTGTGAGTGGTAGTCCCCGGGGCTTTGGGGACCTTACATCCCCCCCTGCCCAGCCATGATTTTTTTGTAGCCCCGGGGGGTAACGGGCCCTCAAGTGCTCCAGAAGGGGGGCCAAGTAGTCCCCCTTCCACAATACATAAACCCCCGAGGGGCAATGGTCCCCACGGCTTTGAGGACCTTTGACCCCTCACCCCACCATTTTTTTCTTTTTAGCCCCAGGGGCTGAGGATCCCCGAGGCTGGGGTGCCCCTTTGGGTCCCACATAAAATTTAATAATTTTGCCCCCGATATTTAACCCCCGGAGACGAATTATTAAAAAAACTGTTTTATTTTATTTATTTTATGGCACAGTCCACGCACCCTACACGCACCTGCCGGTTTAAAAAAAAAATGTGGTCCCTGGGGGTCCTTCTGGGAACCCCTAAGCCGGTCTAGAGGGTAAAATTATTTCTACCCTGCCCCCTTTCTCCATTTTGCACACATATTCCTCGCTTATACCGAGGCACAAAATAGCTGCCAACAGTTCCTGGTTTTGAATGCTTACAACCGCTTGACAGTCAATTATCATTGAGCGCATGATCGGGACGGAGCGCTTATGGTACGATACCAATCCTCGCAAAATCCTCGGATCCACTGCGCTCATATATATATATATAAATGACTTTAACTGAAATTTTCTCAGGAACTACTGAACAGATTAACACCATTTAAGCAAAAGGCACAAGACTGAACTGAGAACTACCTTTTTACCAAATTTGGTGTAATTCCGTGCAGCCATTCGGGCTGTAGCCGTGGCTAAAGGTCCTATAGGAAATTGCATGGGGAAAACACGTTTTGGGATGGAACGCCCCTTTTTTCTCGGCCTCCGCTTGACGAATCACCCCCAAACTTTCAGGGAAGGAGTGGAACTGAGCTGGCCAAAAGTTTCAAAAATTTCGAGAAGATTCATCAATCGTCGCCAAAGTTATTGGCAATAGAATGTTGCGGATTTCCTTTGCCTAATAGGTCCTAACTATATCTACCTACTGGCGACTGCCAGTAGGTAATATATATATATATATATATTCACTGAAAAAACCATAGGTTTCAGGCCTTATATAGTTAGGAATTAGCATTTAAAAAAACAATGAAATTGCTCCTATATAGTTAGTTGTGCTAACTATATTTCGCGCACCCGCAATCCACTGCTGATGATGTCACATATTAGATCATTCATGACATGGTCAGTGACATCACTGATGACATCTCAAATGACATATATTTAATCAACGGGAGAGTTAGGGTCACAAAGTCACTCTTCTACCCCTATTAATAATAATACAACAACAAAAGAGTGACTATACCTGTGAAACCATACGTGACAATTTATCCCTACCTAGCGATCTACACAGTGTTCAAAATGAGGAAGAAAAATATCATAAGGAAAAGGAACTGAAAAAGAAACCTTATTTCTTAAAATAACCCTCACTCACCCTAGTGGTGACATGCTTCATCATGGGGTTCCCACAGGGGAGACCGAATGTCCCCCCTGTGTGCTGCGACGCCTGCAATTGCAGCGGAGCTGGGTTTTTTTGAAAGTTCAAATGACATCACTGATATATGCATACGTCATTTTAGTGACACGGACAACCCACCACCATATCCAGGTTGAAGAGACGCGGTGTTGTGGGTATCGACCCTAACGTTGGACTAGCTGCATTGTCACATGTCCCCGCTGAGAAGACTCCTGGACACAGTGGGTGTGCGGTGAGACGGAGGGGAGCAGAAATTGTGCATAACAGGAGGACAATTGGACATATAGGGCACACCGTCCTGCGATGTGGCTTAACCAACACTGCCGGTGGACCAGAAATCGGACTGCTGCATTCTGGATCCAGTAGTCCAAGTACCTACAGTCAGGACTACAGAAGGCAGAGCCCTACGGGGGTGGAGCAGCCGCGGCTAATCCTGCAGCGGCAGGACATTTAAAAGTGTGCTTTGTTCAACTTCCCCTTGTTCCCTCACGGCGCTGATGAAGACTATTGCGCCAAAATGCATTCGCCTACAGTTAGGTTTTAAACGCAATAAAGCTTCCTACCTGTTCTTGCTGGGCCTCCGCCTTTTCCTTTGGGGAAGGACTCTGTCGGATTTCATTCACGCATGCCATTGGCGTGATAGTAGACCCCCGCACAGCAAGAGGAAATCCGATTTCTGGCAAAACGCTCTGGCTTCTGCACACGTCATTTTAGGGACACGGACAACCCACCACCATATCCAGGTTGAAGAGACGCGGTGTTGAGGGTATCAACCCTCACGTTGGACTAGCTGCATTGTCACATGTCCCCGCTGAGAAGACGCCTGGACACAGTGGGTGTGCGGTGAGATGGAGGGGAGCAGAAATTGTGCATAACAGGAGGACAATTGGACATATGGGGCACACCGTCCTGCGATGTGGCTTAACCAACACTGCCGGTGGACCAGAAATCGGACTGCTGCATTCTGGATCCAGTAGTCCAAGTACCTACAGTCAGGACTACAGCAGCCAATCCAGCAGCGGCAGGACATTTAAAAGTGTGCTTTGTTCCCCTTCCCCTTGTTCCCTCACGGCGCTGATGAAGGCTATTGCGCCAAAATGCATTCGCCTACAGTGAGGTTTTAAACGCAATAAAGCTTCCTACCTGTTCTCGCTGGGCCTCCGCCTTTTCCTTTGGGGAAGGACTCTGTCGGATATATATATATATATAGAAGGCGGAATGATAACACTAAAGCTTAATGTGTGCGCATTTTAAAGTATTGCAAAAATAAGGCTCTCAGACAGCTGTGCTGTCGAGCCAGACCTACTGAATTTAAGCTGCCTCACATTCTTCAACATCCCAAAGTGAGAATGCTTACCTTTTCCTCAGTGGCGAGACGGTATTTCATTTTGAGAACTGTAAAAAATCATATTTTGGAAACTGAAAAGATGAATTATTTCACTCTTTTCCCCTTACAAATTTGAGCACCATTGTGTTCCAAGAGAGGACATAACCAAGCTGTGACAGCTCCAAACACTTCCCTTGTGCACCAAGAGCCAGAAATCCTTCTTCTTTCTTTACAGCAGATGAACTATTTCTTGCTAAACTATGGAGCATCTGATAAACAGAAGCTGGTGCTCTCCAGCAACAACGTTTTCTCATTATGAAAAAATGTAGATTGTGTAATTTGTATTACAAGTTTCTTACCCCTCTGAATCAAAATGTCTGTCTTCCCCACCATGCCAAAACTTGTATTTTACTCCATATTCAGGGTGATGGTTTTTCGTACAGTACTTATACGCTGCATGCATTTATCATAAGTCAGCAGGGCGACTCCTTTGAATCCCTGTACTTGCAACAAATAATAGCTCATTTCAAAGCAGAATTACAGCCTCTTTGTCTTTGGCACGCGATGTACATACTTATCTACCTTGCTAAGAATAGCTCTTGTAATGGAGCCGCTGAAACCACCGGTTGCACGTTGATGCACTAGCAATTTTCAGAGTTGAAAAGCTATTTAAGTCAATCAGAGCTTTTCGAAACAAATCAAATGCATTTTTCGTATGATAAAAGGAACAAGCATTGCTCAGAGATGATTTTTTTTAAACTAAACAGTTTTCCTACCAGTGAAAAAGTAAATAAAAATGTTTATAATTTAATTATTCCCCTGAAATTTATTTATTTATTTATTTGCAGAGTTTTATAAATTCATGAAAGACATTAATTTCACTGGTAGAAAATATAAGTGGCAACTGAAACAATTGATAGATGTTAACAGTGGGTATAGTTTGACAAATTTGTGTTGACCACTAAATGAGTTGCTGATTTATGTTAGAGATACCATGACCTTTATTATAAAAGGTTGTTCCTAATGAGCAGTGTTTGGAAAATACGGCCTTGCATCATGATTAAGAGGACCAGGGGTCTGAGGGCAGGCTGTATAAAGAGTTTGTGCAAACTAATTTGCAAACACAATAAGAGCACACCACCTTATATCAAACACCTGAAAAGATAATTTCGAACAATTAGCAAAGTGTACCAAAAAAAATAAATCCGCAGTCAAAAGCAATTGCAAATCACAAATAATAGCTCTGAAAATATAAATTGCTAACAATATGTATCACTCAGTAGCCAACTGCAAAAAATCACAGACTGAGAACATCACACTTCCAAATACATGATTGAATGGGAGCAGGTGCTAAACGGATGCAAAGTATAAAAGGCGGCCCAAGTTTTAACACAAACTTTTAAGATGACAGCCTTCTCTGCCATTGCAAAATTGTTTAATATTTTCAAAGTCCAGCAGAGAAGGAGCAGAAGGGAGAGAATATTTAGACAAAGAGTAACACTTTTTGCCCAGTCTGAGGAAGTGTCTGGGATGCAAAGGCATGACAGACGAGGCTTGTTAGACCCCATTGATGAGCTACAGCCACTGCTAGGCCAGTAAACACTACACACTCATGCAATTCCGGCACATGTGCAGGTAAAGTGATCACTATTCCTTCAGCTTCTGACTGCTACCAGTCCATGATAGCTGCTGGTAGTGGCATATCCCAGGGTACTTTAGTGCAAGCATGTAGACAGTTCCTAGATGCTAGTAGGAAAGCCTCCTTTCCTACCGACATCATAATCAGGCCCATTGGGTTTTCCACTGCACCAACTGAATTGCAGGACACATATGAAACTTTATGCAACTACCAACTGGAATAGGCTGTGTGAATGGTGCACACACATTGATATGCCCGCCATTTTCAGAAACAAAGTAGATATAGAGGAAAAGGAAGAGACTCCACTTCCTCAACATTCAAGTAGTGCATAACTTTGAGTACATCCAAACATGCTATAGAACCCTTACCCAAGAATATAAGGACAACGAGCAACCACATAAAATTCAGAAAATCATTAAAATCCTGTCTTTTGCCAAAACATGAGTCAACTTATGAAAGGACTGCATAAACACATGGCATAAAGCAATCACTTAACTCGCACCTTAGGATAGACTTCACATGGCCTATGGACTGGTAGTGCTCTCAGGGAAGCATATATCAATCAAAACGTCACCAGATGGATCTCAATGCCCTGGTTGGTTAACCCACATAGCGTTTCTGGGTGGTCCCAAATTAATGGAGGAATTCCTGTTTCTTGATCACAATAATGCATCAGCAATATAGTGTCCTTAACTTTGGACCACCCAGGTGCCATTAACGGTGACATTTGTTTACAACAATCTCTACACAGAGAGATGAGCCCTCTGTTGCTTTGTAGCTAGATTCATGCTATGCAAGTACTCCGCATGCATACTGCCTATCCTTCAGGAGACACATAGAATTCTCAATTAAAACCATGACAATATCAGAATACCCAGCCTTTCTCCTGCTCTGTGGGTTTTTCTTTTTATAAAAAAGCTACCGAAATATGATTCCTTCTATGTGTTTCCTTTCTTTATGGCCTATACGGCTGATTTTATATATCTGCAATCTATAAAGTCACAATTGTTCACATCTGGTTCTTATGTGTAATTTTTTATCAAGTATTCAGCATTTTGCCACTAATCACTTTTTTTTGGCCGTTTTATCAATTTCACTCCCTAATGCGGATATAGCTCAACTTGATTTTAACTTTGAACTTTTGCCATGAATCCACCCGCTCACTCAAGGTTCATAACTTACTCCTCGTCTCCTTATCCACTCGCATAATCCCAACCTCATACGCCTCCATTCACTTTCCGCTGCATGGCTGGGAACTGTTTATCAAACAAAACAAATTTTGGCACATACTTCTATTGACAGCTTGCTCTGCTCTGTATCCACTTTCAGATACACTGTAAGAATGTTGTCATGTCCCTGCTGCTGGCTACCTCACCGACAGTTTCCTGGGTACCTCCCATCGAGGCACCTAGGGTCAACCTTTCTGAGGATAGTTATCAGTTTTAAAAACTCAACATTCTGAGATGAGAGTCACATGGACCAAGTATGCTAGAGTTCAGGAGAGTGCTCAAAATTATTATTTTTCAGTGTGTCTTTCTTTCCTAGGAATTTGATCTTCCTACCAGACCTGCGTTTGCGTTCCCTCACTTCACCTGTCTGAGTAGCACAAAGTGCCAAGGTACCTGTTTAAGAACTATGCAAAGATTTTAAAGTAAAAACAATGCGTTAGTAGAGTAGGGCTTGGAAGGACTCTAGTGGTTTGAATGAGGCTGCTCTATCACATCTTAGAAGGGCAAGGGGTCAAAGAGATGGATAGATACACTCCCGTTTCACAGACTGACCACTAGGCCAATGTAAAATATAGTACCAGACTTACCAAATCATATGGATTGACTCCATTCATACACTCTCCCAGTGATGAGCCTCTATCACACAGTGAAACATGAAGGGCCTTATTATGATGTTGGTTGGATTGTAATCGCCAGTCCATCGGTTGCGATTTGACCGACATCTGCTGCCGCAGTACAACCGCCGCATTAAGATGCATGGCGGTCAGAGACAGGGTGGAGGGACCGACCGATGCTTCTGACGGGCACAAGGACCCTGTCCAACCATCGGTCGGAATGTAATTCTCTACAATAAGGGAAGTGCGTGCTCAGGCACTGCCATAGAGGGATCACTGACTAAATATCGAGACCAAAAATATAGACATCCACAAATATCGAAGTCAAAATATGGAACACCAAAATATCGGATTCCTATCTACAAACAGGTAAGTACTAAAATATCGAATCCAAAATATTGTTTAAAAAAATATACTTATTCCAAATATCGATTTTTTTAAAATGTGTTAATAATTAGTTAAAATTAATGAAATATTAAAAATAATTAACTAAAATATACTTAAAAATACGTAAATAACTTTAAAATTATTAAATAATTAATTTAAATTATTACAAAAATAAAATTTTATTATTAACATAATATTAATTTAAAAAGAAACAATATCTTTACCGTAGTATAGCGTAGGGGTAAAAATTACTATTCTCACTCCAGAGAGTGCAACAGTAGGGAAAGCGTTGGATAGAGTAGGGGTAAACATTACTATTCCCACTACAGAGAGTGCAACAGTAGGGAAAGCATTGGATAGTGTAGCGGTAAAAATTACTATTCCCACTCCAGTGAGTGCAACAGTAGGGAAAGCGTTGGATAGTGTAGGGGTAAAAATGACTATTCCCACTCCCACTCCACAGAGTGCAATAGTAGGGAAAGCATTGGATAGTGAAGGGGTAAAAATTACTATTCCCACTCAAGTGAGTGCAACAGTAGAGAAAGCGTTGGCTAGCGTAGGGGTAAAAATTACTATTCCTACTCCAGAGAGTGCAACAGTAGGGAAAGCGCTGGATAGCGTAGGGGTAAACATTACTATTCCCACTCCAGTGAGTGTAACAGTAGGGAAAGCATTGGATAGAGTAGGGGTAAAAATTACTATTCCCACTACAGAGAGTGCAACAGTAGGGAAAGCGTTGGATAGCGTAGGGGTAAAAATTACTATTCCCACTCCAGTGAGTGCAACAGTAGGGAAAGTGTTGGATAGCGTAGGGGTAAAAATTACTATTCCCATTCCAGATAGTGCAACAGTAGGGAAAGCGTTAGATAGCGTAGGGGTAAAAATTACTATTCCTACTCCAGAGAGTGCAACAGTAGGGAAAGCGTTGGATAGCGTAGGGGTAAACATTACTATTCCCACTCCAATGAGTGTAACAGTAGGGAAAGCGTTGGATAGGGTAGGGGTTAAAATTACTATTCCCACTCCAGAGAGTGCAACAGTAGGGAAAGCGTTGGATAGCGTAAGGGTAAAAATTACTATTCACTCTCCAGTGAGTGCAACATTAGGGTAAGCGTTGGATAGAGTAGGGGTAAAAATTACTATTCCCACTACAGAGAGTGCAACAGTAGGGAAAGCGTTGGATACCGTAGGGGTAAAATTACTATTCCCACTCCAGTGAGTGCAACAGTAGGGAAAGTGTTGGATAGCGTAGGGGTAAAAATTACTATTCCCATTCCAGATAGTGCAACAGTAGGGAAAGCGTTAGATAGCGTAGGGGTAAAAATTACTATTCCTACTCCAGAGAGTGCAACAGTAGGGAAAGCGTTGGATAGCGTAGGGGTAAACATTACTATTCCCACTCCAATGAGTGTAACAGTAGGGAAAGCGTTGGATAGGGTAGGGGTTAAAATTACTATTCCCACTCCAGAGAGTGCAACAGTAGGGAAAGCGTTGGATAGCGTTGGGGTGAAAATTACTATTCCCACTCCAGAGAGTGCAACAGTAGGGAAAGCGTTGGATAGTGCAGGGGTAAAAATTAATTACTATTCCCACTCCAGAAAGTGCAACAGTAGGGAAAGCGTTGGATAGCGTAGGGGTAAAAATGACTATTCCCACTCCAGAGAGAGCAACAGTAGGGAAAGCGTTGGATAGCGTAGGGGTAAAAATTACTATTCCCACTCCAGAGAGTGCAACAGTAGGGAAAGCATTGGATAGCATACGGGTAAAAATTACTATTCCCACTCCAGTGAGCGCAACAGTAGGGAAAGTAACAACTTCATATATTAATACAAATAAATTAAATATTAATACCAATTACAAATTAATTAAAATTAATTGCCAATGTAATATAATATAATAATTAATCAATTAAAAATACAATAAAAAATTAATTATTAAAATTCATTACCTATTAATACAAACTAATTAACAATTAATTAATTAGCAATTAAAAAATTATTAACAATTAATTCAAGATAAATAATAATAAATAAATAATTGTATTTAAATTACTTCTCACCCTATTCCCCTATAAACCCACAACACGCTACAGAAAACACATTAATAAAATTAACATAATTATCAATTATCAATTAATCAATCAATAATAATCAATAAAAAATGAATAAACAATTAATTCAAGATAAATACCAATAAATAAATTAAAATATTGAATTAATTATAATTAAATTGCTTCCCATCTTGTTCCCCACAACCCACTACAAAAATAAATTAATAAAATTAACATAATTATCAATTAATTGATTAAGTAAAATTAATTGCCAAACTAAAATGTAATTAATTACCAATTAAAAATGTATTAACACTTATTTCAAATTAACATAATTATCAATTAATCAATTAAGTAAAATGAATTAACAACTACAATTTTATTAATTACCAATTAAAAATTAATTAACAATTAATTCAAAATAAATACCAATAAATAAATTAAAATATTTAATTAATTATAATTTAATTACTTCCCACCCTATTCCCCTATAAACCCACAACCTGCTACAGAATTAAATTACGTAAAATTGAAATACCATAAAATGTATTACCTACAATAAATTATAAAATAAATATACACTTTTCCCACATATACTAACATTCAAAACACTTAAAAAAATTCGATATTATTAAAAAATCGATATATTTAATAACTATATTATATGCTTCGATATTTTGACTATCTATATTTATGTAAATCGATATTACATTACTTACCTTACATTCAATATTTTTGTTGAGTATGTTCTGTCCATTCGATATTTTGTCCATTCTATATTTTAACTTCGATATTAGTGGTAGTCTATTTTTTTTACTCGATATTTTGGGTTTTTACCGCCGTAGAGATTATGCTGTCCCTTTCAGACAACCTTTCAATGGTGGTCCGACTGCCTTTGAAAGGCTGTCAGAAATGTATTTTGGGGACCCCTAGCAAAGCCCCCGTCCCTTCGCAGCCTCCGCTATGAGGCCTGGGGGAACTGGGGTGCCTCCCCAAACATTCATACCCGCGTGTCAGGCACCACATGGTGACTGACACACAGTGCATGGATGTTTGAAAACGTCAATTTTACCAAAGCAGCTTGTGCTGGGGCAATTTTTTGACAGCAGCACAACCCGCAATGGAAAAATTGACGTTGGCAGGACTGAAGGGCAGATTCTGGTGTCATTTCTGACAGTTCTGTATTCTTATTCTGTTAATAACTCCATTTTGACACAGCTCTGCAAACTATTGTCAGCAATTAAGTGAAGAGGCATATTTTACTGCATTATTTCCAGGGCGCAACGTTGTAGAAATTACCTCTCACTTCCACTGATTTTTCAGTACAAGTCAGTATTGAAGCTGAAAGCCAATGTTATGAAATACACTGGCAATCCAAGTCATTTATTGTTATAATTAAAAAAAAATGGCACCTTACAAACACTTCAGAGGCGTGTCTTAGGGGTACATTTTCAAACACTTTACGCTGTGTTAGCATCATAAAAGTGACGCTAACCAGCACAAAAAGTTTTGGGGGGAATTTACTTTCCAGCGCAAAACTTGTTTTGCGCTGGAAAGTACCCTAAAAGGAGCGCAGAGCAGTGTGAAGCACAGCTTTGTGTTACTTAGCGCAAAGGGGGCGTTACATGGGTGGTACAGGGGCGTTCCCATGCAACCACCCAAGCCTTTTCATACAAAACTCTATCTACAAAGAATTGTAGACAGGGTTTAGCACAAAAGTTAACGCCACTGCCAATGAGGCTCTGACAGGTGAAATGTTTTTATTTCTCCTTTCTTTTCTGATTTTGCATGTGTGCAAACTTATACACTGTGAAGCACACATACAAAGTGGGATAATATTTCAAACTTGTCTAGGCAAGTTCTGTACAAAAGCTATGCTAGACACACGCACACATCCTAGCGCTATGGCGCTAAGGTGTGTGGTTGGCACTCAGCAGCTGAAATCAGCGCCAGTGCTAGTTAGAGGGGAGGAGAGAGCCATATCTCTGAAGATATGGCGCTTTCCTCTCCCTCCCTCTCACGCAATGCTGGGAAGCCTCTTTGGGTGCTGGGCTGCGTGGCATGTATTTCTTTTAAATCTTCCTACTAGAATGCTATTTTCAGATGGCTTACATTGAAAACTAGTTGCCAGAAATTGAAAAAAAGAGGTTTCAGTTTCTGAAAAAATTATCAAGTGGCGGCCTCAACCACAGTTTGAGGCAGTTTTCCTTTGGCTTAAAATGAAAACCTGTATGCCAGAAACAGATGGATAGCTTGTGTTTTTCTTCAACAATCAACAAACTTCAAGTGGTTAATATCAGACATACTTGAAATCTGTCAACCGTTTGTTGAAGAACCTCAGTCAAAACAAGCTTGTAAAGCAGACCAGAGGCAGACCTCATTCATTGAGAGCTACTTCACAGCAAAGGGAACCCTTGGGACGAATAGCTCAGGTTGTGTGTTTTCTTATTGGGCGGAGGGAAGTTGGGGTTGATGCGCAAAGCATTTTTCAGTCGCAAATGGTCTGATTTGAAGAATCGTGCCTTTTACGACCCAAAATTGCATTTTGGTATGTGTTAATTGCAAATTGTGATTCAGTAACATGTTACCAAATTGCAGTTTGGAATTGCAAACACATACCGGCTCAGTATTTGGAAGGGGTGCGTTTAGGGCGCACCTTACAAATACCATATCAGAAAAGGCTGTATTAATGTTTTGCAACCATTAGCTCCTTACCTACCACCAACTTTAAATTGGCTGTAACCCATCTGCAAATGGATAGGGGTCCACAAGGGACCTTTGAGATTGTTTGAGAAATATTTTTTGAGAGCAGGCACTGGTTTTCATCTTTTTCATGTTGAAAATGTATGTACCTTTTTTAAGGTCACAAATGACCCGATTCACAGAATCTGAACGTTTGCGACCGGAAAAATGGCTGACCCAATGTGCCAAACCCTATTTTGCGATTCGGTAACCTGTTACTGAATCACAAAATGGGTTTGTGATTGGCTATTAGGATGGGGCGTATTTAGGGCATCCCTTCCTAATACCTAATGGGTATGTAAGAAATGTTTTATTCGGTCGCAATACCTTCACACTTTACCGCCTACTTCAAGTAGGAGGTAACCCCTTCGCAGTTTTGAAGGGGGCCCCAAGAGACCCCGTCCCCCTAGTGAATGCTTATAAAAGCGTTTTTAAGAGCAGGCAGTGGCCCCATGGACCATCGCCTACTCTTAAAAAATGAAAAGAAAACTTTTCATTTTTGTTTTTGAAACGTAAAAATGTTTTTAAAAATTGCTTTCTTTAAAACCAATCACAGACATGGTGGTCTGCTGACTCCTTGAGCAACAAAGAGTAGCTGTGGGTCTAGACAAATAATCCATGAAGCAATGTCTGATAAGTAACTAAATTCTAGATATGGTTGTGAAACTGAACAAAATATGATTCAAGCACAACAAGATACTTCCATGTTTTGAAAGTACCCATCAGTTATCGTCCGGTACCGCCTGTGTCATCATCTGGGCCTCCTCACACCAAGGAGAGTATTCTTGAAGCCACTTACGGAGTATGAAGTGGGTGCCCCAGTGTGTGGAGAGTTTTCAGGAAGGTGACCATCTACTGATAACTACCAAGCAGTGCGTAAAAGAAAATGAATAATAGTGACTTATGTGTGACTAAATGTGAACTCTAAAATTGGAGAACCGGTAGGAAAATGATTTAGTAGGTACCTCACATGTTTCTAATGTTTAAAAAACAGTGCGGGAGCATAGTAGGTTTAACAAATAGCTACTATGTATATCATAAGGTCAACATGTTTCTGTAGTCTATGGGCCCATAAAGGTGTCCGCTGCTTTCATCAGGACCGTATCTCGCTACTGCTTAAGAATAAAATTGAATATTTTTACTTAACGTGTTTCAGGTGTCACCTGGACGTCTTTAAATTAATATACGTCCTCCTAGGTATTGCTGGTAGGTAGGAGGAAGATGCTACGCCTCACCTGGCTGCGGCTCAGGTAAGTAGAGCACCGCTCTATCCGTCGGTACTCCAAGCGCCCCTATGTGCCGACTTGGGGAGGTGGGGGGATGTATCTGTGTTTGGTCTTTAAAATATTTTCCCCTGGGACCTTCTTCCTGATCGTTTTTTGTTATGGTCTGCTGACTCCACCATCCCTGTGATTTTAGCAATTTCCATTGGGTCGCAAACTGAGACCTACCTCATTAATATTTATGAGGTGAGTTTATTTGTGACCCCCTGGGAATCGCAAATGAAACTCAAAAGAGTTTCATACATTTGGAGCAGCGATTTCCTAATTGTGATTCACAGGAAATTGTAATTAGGAACTTGCTATTTCAAACTTTCATACATGTGGCCCTTAGTTCTTAAAGTTTCTCAAGCTTTCAGCGGCATACATATGGGTGGTCACTCATCTTAAACGGCTCAGGTACCACACTTGACTGCATGACTCTCCTGAAGGAAGGCTAGAGCTATATTTAATCAACCACTTACCAACTCTGTGGCAGCATTGAACGCACTCTGAATATAAGTCATATGTCCTCTATCCCCTCCTGATGACTTACTTCTTTACTAAAAATGTTGATTCATGTAAATTCCGGTTTTTCAAAATATGCATACTTTTCTTATAAAAAGAAATCACCTTTTGTCAGTAATGTTATTTGTGCAATGTGAAGTAAGACTGTTAGTCCTCCTTTTCTTTTTTGGTGCCGAAATATATATGTATCTATGTCTGTATATGGTATTTCTATAGTGCAAACCTAGCTAAAAGGTAGCGGAGTGCTGTACTTAGTCAAAGACGAGCATAAAGTCAACAAGTAATGGGAGAAGAAACTGAGTTGTGGGCGGTTATTGCATTGTGATGTAGCGCTAATTAAAGAGGTGAGTGATTCTTCCACTCTTTCCTAGGTTGGAGCAGCTTTGGGGCAGTCCTGGTGGATATGAGGACGTTGTTTCAGATCCTGGGTACACAGATGAATATTTCTCGAATGTTATCTCAAATCCATTAGCATCACTTATAAGCAGGCCCACTAGAATTATGTGGTTCTAGGGCCACAGCTTTGTTTGCATAATTAAGGATTAGATACACTTTCTACATAACCCATCATCTTCTGCATAATGTGTAAAAAGTTTGAAACAAATTTTGTTTGTAACTCAAATGGTTCAAAAGTTACTGAAAACACTACAATGCATGTTGTCACACAGTGTCAGGCATTTTGTTGAATAGAGGCAGAGCACCTTTCAGTTACTTATTGCTGTATTTTGGAGTTAAACTAATATTAATGATGTGAAACCTTTGCCCAGACAATGTTAATATGCTTAACAAGCATTGGCAAAGCCAATAGGTCTCGCCTAAACAAGAGCTATTGGCTTTGGCAATGTGTTTTTCCACTTTGTACACCAGTGTGGCTGCTGTTCAGCATGTCTGAATGTTAGTGGCATGGAGTGTCCTACATTGGAGGGGGGAAGTAGCGTGTCATAGACTGGATTTGATGTAGTAGAGTGTTGTAGAGTGGAGGAGTTGGAGTAGAGTGTTGTAAAGGTGAGTAGAGTTCAGTGTTTCAGTGGCAGGGAGTGTTGTTGTGTGCAGTGTCATAGAGTGCAGTGTCATAGAGTGGAGTAGCATAGAGTGGAGTGGTGTAACATGGAGTGGGGTGGAATAGGGCAAAATGGGTTGGAGTGGATTGAGGTAGTGGGGTTGATTGGATTGTAGTAGATTTGTGTGGAATGGTTTAGGGTAAAGTGAGCTGAATTGAGTGGGGTAGATTGGAGTGGGTGGCCTGGATGGGTGGATTGGAGTGGGGGTGGGTTGAAATGGAGTAAGGTGGATTGGATTGGGGTGGATTAGATTGGTTTGTGGTGGATTGGATTGAGGTGGGATGGATTGGATTAGAGTAGGGTAGTTTGGAGTGGGGTGAATTAGAGTGGAGGGGGTTAATTGGACTGGAATGGAGGCCAGTGAAATGGATTGGGGTGGATTGGATTGGATTCGAGTGGGGTGGACTGGACTGGTGTGGGGTGGAGAGGATTGGCGTGAGTTGGGCTGGATGGATTGGATTGAGTGGAGTGGACAGAACTTTGGTGGGGTGGATTGTGGTAGAGTGAGGCGGAATGGAGTGGTTGGGCTGGATGGAGTGGATTAGATTGGAGTGGGTAGATTGAAATGGGGTGGGGTGAGGAGATGTGGATTAGATTGGGGTGAGCTGGACTGCAGTTGGATGGATTGGAGTGGGGTGGAGTGGAGTTAGGTGGAATGAAGTGAGGTGGAAAGGAATGGGGTGGAATGGAATGGGGTGAATTGGATTGCATGGGGTGGGGTGAATTGGAGTGAGGTGGATTGTATCGAGTGGGTGGATTGGACTGGTTTGGATTGGATTGAGGTGCATTGTATTGGGGTGGGGTGAACTGTATTACAGCGGGTGGATTGGATTGAGGTGGATTGGATTGGGATGGGTGGATTGGAGTGGGATGATGTGGGGTGGGTTGGATTGGAGTGGGGTAGATTGTATTTGGCTGGACTGGATTGGGGTGAGGTGGATTGGATTGGAGTGGGATGAATAGGAGTGGGCGGATTGAAGTGGGGCTGATTGATTTGGAATATAGTGGGTCAGTTTGTAGTGGAGCAGATTCTTTTGGACTGGAGTTGGGCTGATTGGAGAGCGGCAGATTGCAGTGGGACACATTGTTTTGTATTGGAGTGGGTCTGATTGGAGTGGGGCAGATTGTTTTGTATTGGAGTGGGGCTGATTGAAGTGGGGCAGATTGTTTCGGATTGAAGTGGGGCTGATTTAAGTGGGGCAGATTGGAGTTGGACAGATTGTTTTGAATTGGAGTGGGGCAGATTGGAGTAGGACAGATTGTAGTGGGGCAGATAGTTTTGGATTGGAGTGGGGCAGATTGTTTTGGATTGGAGTAGGGATGATTAGAATGGGGCAGATTGTTGGAGTGGGCCAGATTGTTGAAGTGGGGCAGACTGGAGTAGGGCGGATTGGAGTAGGCAGATTGTTTTGGGTTGGAGTGAGCAGATTGTTGGAGTGGGGTAGACTGTTTTGGATTGGAGAGGGGCTGATTGGAATGGGGAAGATTGAAGAGGGACAGATTGTTTTACATTGGAGTAGGGCAGAATATTTGGGATGGTAGTGGGGTAGATTGTTTTGGAGTGGGCTAGACTGTTTTGGAGTGGAGTGGGGCAAACTGGACTGGGGCAGATTGAAGATGAGTGAGTTTGGGGTAATGGAGTATAGTGGATTGTAGTGGATTGGGCTGAGTGGTTTGGATTGGTGTGGGTGGAGTGGATTGGTCTGGGGTGGATTGGATTGAGTGGGGCTGATTCGTGTGGAGTGAGGTGGGGTGAATTGGTATGGATTGAAGTGGGGTGGTTAGGGGTGTACTGCACGATTATGTGTTAAAGCGTAATTTCAGCAAATACACATAGTAAAGAAACAATGTCACTTTGTAATAAAATAATCCACATCTTTTGAGAACAGCACCCACGAGAAAGAACAAAAACAAAGATGGGTGCAAAGTGAGAAAAGAAGACTTGGCAAAATAAAAGCAAGTTAACTATAGAAAATAAATCTTTGCAATTTTGTTTGTCCTGCTGGGCATGTTTTTGCCAGTCACACGCCTTTTGTTTTCACTAAAAGTTAAACAGAAAATAATTGTACCTCAATGACATCAGGAGCAGCGGACGGGCACTTATTATGTTGAATCAATCAGTGCTTGGTCCCTGCTTCACAGAGAGGAACAGACATGATGTTTGGCCTGTCTTGATGAATTAAGAGGCTGTAAAGAAGAGTGTCCCGCATGCCAACAAATGGTAAACATTGGGCGGGCTCCATGCCCCTTTTCTGTTAACAACAGTGTCTGGCAAACGAGATGCATTTGCTAGCACATGCTGTTGCAGTCTTGACCCTAAAAATGACAAAGTGGCAAAGTAAAACTGCTTCAAAATGTGGTACATTATGCCACATAATTGTTTTTTTGCAGTATAACCTACTCCACCCTGTCTCATAATTTCGTCCTCACCTGAAGCACATTTCCAGTGGTCTTACTTGTATGTAATCAATTAGGACAATTATACAGGTAAGGGGTAGTAACAGCAGTGAAGGATTGATAATAGTAGTAGTAGTAATATTTATACCATAGCAGTGAAAATAAATGCTGCCCAATAACACATTATGTAGAGCAACTGTACTAATAACAAACACACATATACCAATCGTTACTATAGTGCAATAATAATTGACTCATCACTCACAATGAACCACCAGATCAATGCTGTATCCTCGACCTGCTTCAACACCCTCTGCATGCTTTGAAAGACTTTCAGATGGATCACATCCAAATCCAGAAAAGTTGTCACGCACGCCCTCATAAGTAGCAGACTGGACTACATCAACGCTCTCTATGCCGCAACAAGAATCTCCTTTGCAAATTCCAGACCCCCCAGAACGCCGCAGCCAGACTGATACTCGACAACCCCCATCGCAGTCACATCACCCAACACCTCCGTGATCTCCACTGGCTGCCAGTCAAAAGAAGAATAACCATCAAACTCCTCACCCACGTATAAAAGGCCCTTCACAACACCGGACCGACATACCTGAACAACCGCCTCTCCTTCCACGCACCCGAAAGACACCTCCGATCAGCCGATCTCTCTCTGGCCACTGTCTCCTGCATCTACAAGACCAGAACGGGAGGAAAGTCCTTCTCCTACCTCGCGGCCAAGGCCTGGAACGACCACCTCATCCACCTCTGGCAAGCTCCCACATTGCCCCAGTTCAGGAAGGACCTCAAGAGCTGGTTATTCGGAAGAACCCAGCACTCAATGGAGCTGCCCCGCTCCCACCCCCGACACCTTGAGACCTTCACGGGTGAATAGTTGCACTTTCCCAACCCTGATTGATTGATTAAAAGTAAAATTCTAGTTTAATAACACAGTAGAGAAAAATTGTCCCAACAAAAATGCTGGTTAGATGTTCACAGATTGCACCTTGAATTGACTTTATAAGGAGAAACAACTACCTTACAGCACAATTTTAACCCCGTACGTCCCGTTTTTGTTTAAATATATGTTTTTAAAACAAAATGAACCTGAACAAATGTTATGGCATAACTCATATATTCAGGTGTGCTGGGGGAAATGTGCTATTTATTAACATTGTTGAAGGAGAGTAGGGGCGTCATGACCCACTCAAAGCTTCACACTCCCTACACTTGATCAATCCGTGAACAGCCATGACAGCGCGGGGATTACCCCGCACTGCCATTACAACACAGGAATTACAACAAAAGTTGTTACAACGTTTTTCGCTGGAGGGCGCTCTTGGATAGGGAATAGTTTAATTTTCTATCCAACTCCTTCCCTACTGTCAACGTGGGCTGGAGTTGGAATAGAAAATTTAACTATTCCACTATCCAGCGCCCTCCAGCGACAGTCATTGTAACGACTTTCGTTGTAATTCCTGCGTTGTATTGGCACGCGTGGTAACACCACGCGTTGTCATGACATACAACCGATCAATCAATCAATCAATCACTTATTTGTCGAGCGTACTAATCGCCCGTGAGGGTCTCAAGGCGCTGAGCGGGGGTGGGGGTGCAGCTACTGCTCAAACAGTCAGGTCTTGAGAAGTCTCCTGAAGGTCAGCAGGTCCTGGAGCTGTCGCAGCTGTGTGGGGAAGGTGTTCCATGTCTTGGCCGCGAGGTGGGAGAAGGATCTGCCGCTGGTGGAGGCCCTGTGGATGTGTGGGAGGGTGGCGAGGGCGAGGTCGGCCGATCGAAGCTGGTGGTTCGGGGTGTAGAAGGTGAGAAGCTTGTTGAGGTATGCTGGTCCGGCGTTGTATAGTGCTTTGTGGGCGTGGGTGAGGAGCCTGAAGGTGATCCTCTTCTTGACTGGGAGCCGGAACAGGTCTTTCAGGTGAGCAGTGATGTGGGTGTAACAATGGTAATACATAACATCTTGCTCTGTACAACTGCAGTGACGAGAGAGGTGCTCCTATCTTGTCTCTGGGCACAGCTCTTAGCAATGTGATGGAGAAGGGGTATGTAAGAGACAGAGACACTCATATTACAATTAGATATTAGCTGGCCTTTACGGCTTTATTCTGCAGGTGCCACATTGCATTTCTTTATTCAGTTTTTCTCAATTTGAGTAAAAGCTCCACCGAAATGCCACCATTTTCGCTACCCCGTCTGTATACCTTGTTGGTATCGGAAGGCAATGGGAAGGGTAAACAGAAGATGAATATCCAACTAGTTTGTCTGCATTACAGTTATCCTCTATGTGAGCATTAATATGTGTCTTCTGCTTCTACCTTATGACACTGAATGTCTGGACCTGCAGGGATAAGATATATCTAGGGGAGGGGGGGAATTGCACATATATAAGGATAAGGCCCTGTGTATTTGGGTGCCGCTGTTGGTCATATATAATATCCTACCACAATGCTGTAAGTGCTCTAATTGCACAAACACACAGTTGTTCCATTAACCCCTTCGCTGCGGCGGCTATTCCGCCGCAGCGCTAATGGGGCGGGGCGGCCGCGCGGCGGCCGCATGCTGGTGACGGAGCCGCTCCGTCACCAGCCGCGGTTGAGCTATGCTGGTGACGGAGCGGTTCCGTCATGACCCGCCCCGCTCATTAGAATGCCCGCGCAGGTGCGAAATCAGCGCCGCGCAGGCGCGGCGGCTGGGCCATGACGGAAGCGCTCCGTCATCAGCACAGCTCAACTGTAGCTGATGACGGAGCGGTTCCGTCATCAGCAGGGGAGGGGTTAATGCACGCTAAGTTATTTTCCTACAGACATGTTCGCGGTGCCTTGGAACCCCAAAGTATCTTTTATTTCATTACTGTGTTTTGTTTAGTGCTCTTCTGCTCAATGCAATACCACAGTTCCGTGGTCAGCTCTCTGCAATTGAAATAACTACACTGCACGCCTGCAGGATGGGACGAGTAAATATATTATTCCAATCCGTAGAGAGCCGTCCATCACTTGTGAGTGACACGAACACGCGCCATGTCAGTGCTTGTTCATTTGTTGGGGGAACATTAAAAAAACTTAACTAACTGGTAAGTAAATCATACAAAGGAATAAAGAAAGATCCTCAACAAATATGTTTGGCTGGCTTCTTTTTCATTAGTTTGTTTCATCCGTGATTGCACAATATTTTTCCACTTGTTCTGGGACTGTGTCCATAAAGTTGACAATGACAACTGTTGTGCAGTCCACATAGCAAGACTGATTTAAAGCAGAGAGGAGAAGGCGGGCTTCAGTGCACCCTTCAAAGAGCAGCAGAACTTCATTATTACAAATTCTGGTGCTCATTAGAGGTGGGACTGGTGTCAGGCAGACCGTCTCCTTCCTTTTCCAAACCCGGGTCTGTTGTTTTCACACATGGTCTGGCATGTACGCAATGTTCACACTCTGCACGAACACAGCCCCAAACATTTCATACACTACACGCAGGCACTGTGAGTGGAAGGACCTTACTTAATAACCAGCAACATCTTTAATTGTAGATTGCTTTTAATAATAACAGCAAGAAATAATATCCAGAGAAATGTAGTGGCAGTGATTCCATGATGTCATGACCAACATGGAGTCCTGATGCCATCACTTGAGACAATACTCTTGAATGCCCCGGCCGTCTCCGGGGTAAGGAAGTAAGCCATCCATGCCAAAGGTTTGCACTTTCTTCTTTTATAAGTAAACAAAATGGCCACTGAACTATATTAAAGAAAACTAGCTGTAAAAATTGCTACTGCCCTACATTGTATTAAATCCAACTTTGTACGTCAGATATCTGACTATCTGCTGCTATGCACCGAGGGTATTGAATTCTAGCCTAGTTGGGATGCCGCATGCTTCCTTCCCCCTTCTCCACTTCCAAAAGGAAGTGAAGAAAGACTCATGTCCTTGGCCACTGAGCAACTAACCTACCCTCTACAAAGAATCCGCCCATCACCCACTCGACAGCTTCTCAGTAAATGTAACTACCCTGTTCCTTCCCGCTTCCTGTTGTCTACAGTCTTCTATAGTACTGCTTTTGCTTTCTGATGCTAGGCTCATGCTATAAAAGGCAAACAAATAATGTAAAACAAACACTGTTTCTTATCATGTGGGGTATTTACATAGTGCAAATCAAGCTACGAGTAATGGCAAACTTTACGAACAAGGTGGATCTCAGAGTGGAGGGGGGATGAAGAGAATAGGATGGGTGGTGTTATCTCAGTGATAGAGGGACTCTGCTTTATTTAGGTTAGGTAGGTGGAAAGGGAGAGAGAAAGAAGATGTTGATTAGGAATCACTATGTGTCATGAGTGGCTATTAAAAATACTAGAAAAAGTGTGGTGTGTCTGATCTGAAATATGGAGGTTTTTCCATAACATTACCATGTACATTGAGAAGGCATGTGATGAAGCAAGGACTAGTAAAAAAGAGACTTGGTCTGAAGCAATCCCCTCCTTTAACTCACTAACGTGTTATTAAATACGTTTTATGTAAAACTAAAGTACACCACACCAACACACGGGTTAGTGAAACTTGCTTTTGTGTTTATTAACGGTAATAGCATGAACAAAGGAGTAAACTGCTTTAAACGGGAAAATCTTTACTGCGCATGCGTCAACTGCATCTACGTAGTATGACGAGCTTTCGCTTGGAGGGAAATTCTTGAGCATGAGCAGAAGGTACTATTATGGAGTCTTGAAGACTCGTGTGTTTGGCATCTGCTTGCTTGAACTAAATCGAGTGATTTTTACTAATTCTAACACGGAGAGAAGTCTAATAAATAAACTGGTTTAGAGTAGAGATGGGTGGTATAGAGTGAAACCATTTCTTTTTTAAAGTAACATCTGTCTTTCTGACTTCATCACTAGTGCGTATTTGGGCCTCTCATGTATGGCTGGCGTGGACTGAGCCATGTGACAATCACGCATGGGCACTGAAAGCTAATCCGGAATGATGACACAAAGGTCTGAAGAAGGGCACGGTTGCAGAGTGCCCGAGCCTGAAAACAAGCGGTAAAAAGTTCAAGTGAATGGATCCACATGTAAAAAATGTTAACAATTGTTGCAGATGCAATGTGAATGCGGGTGGGAATAAAAGTTGGGAATAAAAATTAAGGGGCTGGGTTTGTGAACAATAGTCTAACGCTGTGGTTCCAAAACTATGCGCTGTGGCGCCCCTGTGCGCCGTTATGAGTTGCCAAGGGCGCCACGCACGATGTGGGTACCACAGCTGTAGGGTGTGCCATTAAGCGTGTGTAGGCAGTAAAATATTATGTGTCTTTTAAGAATTATTGCAGCCCGCCCTGTTCTGTCGTGCCTCGTGGGGCCCTCTTCACAAGTTACATATAGATAAGACTACACTGCTTGCTCATTAACTCTTTAATTTATTTCGAGAAGTGGAGTTTGAAAGGGACAAGTTATAAATGTACAGTGGCCCCCACAGTCTCGTCGGGAAACAGGACAGCATCTGACTTCATGAACACGTAGTATGCTCCTCGCAGAACAAGATGAAGAATACAAATATAGCTACAACTTGTAAATGTAAAATACAGCCCATGTATAATTAAAATTGTATCCTGGCTGCTGTTCCCGCACTTTGTGTGAACTTAAAGAAACACTGCGCCTGATTTTAAAAATCAGAAATTCCAGTGGGCAAACTTGAGGCTGTGGAAATAGGCTGCATTGCAGCCAGAATTCATTTCCTGGCCCCAGTCTGACCCTCCGTATATTTCTCCATGTATAAAGCTTTTTCTGGTACTGTCCCTATTTCTTACACTTCTGAGGGCTAGCCACCTGCAGCAAACGTCAGTTTTTACGTCCAGTTTCAGGATATAATATCCTGAAATAACGTGGCTAACTCACTTCTTGGAAATACTTTTATGAAATCTTTCACAGGTTCAAACAATCATAAAATAGCTCTGAGGTTGAGCATGGCTGTGGCAAAGAACCGCGTTAACGTCTACGCGTCAAGCATTTCTAGTCTGTGTAAGGTAGCTCAGTGTAAGATAGATTTAAAATATGCTTTGCTGCAGAGATCATTCTGCGAACTGCAGGTCGCAAGTTACAGTCCATTGAACTAGGCACTTTCTAAACAGGTGCGTGCAGTCTGCAAGGCACGAGTTTTTAGCCAATCCTTCAATAAAGATATGGTTGACAAATGGATTTATTAAGTGGCAAAACAAGTTTGTAAGCCCTGAAAACAATTTAAGGGACATTGGTATCACTCCCCGTCTATTTCCTTAAAAACGTTTCTGAATAAAAAAACAAATGCAAGTTTTTAGAATCAATTCACAGCTGGCTCGAAAATGAAAAGGCAATTTGCACAAAAAGCAATATTTCTCAGAGACATCTCCGAAGTATGTATCCGGAAAGAAGCGCTGCTAGTGTCACATCAATTTTGACAGATGACCGACAGCAGCGTTGAAGCTGGAGTGGGCTGTTAGGCGTGGGGGCAGCAGACCTATATTCATATCCTGTGCCCCACACTGACCTGAGATGTAACTGGGTCTACCACCTCCACCTTGTGCAACTGACTCTACCTTATCCATACCAGCATTATACAAAACTGCCTCTTGCCCGTTCATTCTTGCTCTACCCTAGCCCCTCTGAGCTGGCTGGATCTTATACAGCCCTGTCTTCTTCCATTTATCTCGTTCTACACCCAACCTTATTGTCCTGTCCTGCCTCAGCCCCTGTGACCTTGAGTGTGCCTACTCGCTCTGGCAATGCTCACTGACCTGAAGCCACTGACAGTATATTACTTGCTGTTCACTAGCCCTCCCAGTCTGCCACCCAACTGACTGCACCATCCCTACTGTACTAACTTTACTAGGTGACTGACTCTGCCTGTGCACAGTGACATGGCATGTGACTGTCACTGCATCACCCGGCCTACTGGCAACTGTTAAAAAAATGGTGGAGAGCCACGGCCAACTGCCAATTTAGTCAAGGGAGCCACAGGTCAAAAAAGTTTGAAAACCTCTGGTCTAATGGAATAAAGTGATATGTAAGCATGGTGTGATGATCTTCCCCCCTTGCCTGACCAATCAGATTTAGTATTTTTACAATATTGAAACATTAATGGGTGGACCATGTAGAACAAAAAGGTATAATTGAGATAGCTTTAGTTAGTTAGGAGAGAACCGAATGCTGAGAGAAGAGGACGATTAGCAGAGCGCGACTTGGGGTGCTGTTGCTGCAGGAGATGCTGCTGGTAAAGAAGCTGTGAGATACTGATGAATAATCAAATGCAGAAACCTCTAACCTAATTAATTAGGTTAGAAAGAAGATCGTGGAAGAATGTCGAGGAGGAAGAGAGTGTCAGAGAGGGGTCATCTATCCTCTCCTGAATCCTGTCCTGAAGCTTTTGTCGTCTGTCCTATCACAGGGGACCATCCAGCCCTTTGGCCACGGGGTTGGTCTTCACTCCATTCTTGGTAATTATAAGATTCTTGTATTTGTAGATGTTCTTTTCTCTCTATCCTCTACTTTTCCTTAGACATCATTCATTGAGTAAGTCTGTGAAATATTTTGATTGATGAATTAATAGAATTTTCTCTCCTACGAATGAGGGTGAATGCACTGTGTATTTGGGATGGTTCACATGCATTTAATTAAGATAAAGATTTAAAACTTTCCAGAGTCTGTGGTTATTTACATTAAATAAAGGATAAGTTAGTTTATGTCATTTCACCATCAACTAGTTCAACTAATGGTCCATCAATCAGAGGAAATAACTTTTTGATCAGTGAAAGGTTAGTTCGGAGTGTTGAATAACTTATCTTGAAACTGTAAGGGAAAAATCATAAACTTTCAAGTTCAAGTTCGAAATTTGTATAGCGCACTACTCACCCAGAGGGTCTCAAGGCGCTTGAGGGAGGCGGGTACTTTACTTATCGAATATCCAGGTTTTTAGTTGCTTTCTGAAGGAGAGGTGGTTCTGAGTGAGGCGGAGGTGGGTGGGGAGAGAGTTCCAAGTTTTGGCCGCTAAATATGAGAAGGATCTTCCTCCCATGGTGGATCTATGGATGCGTGGGATTGTGGCGAGGGCTTGATTGGACGATCGTAGTTGGCGGGGGGTGTAGAAGGACAGGCGTGTGTAGAGGCATTCGGGTTCTAAGTTGTAGAGGGCTTTGTGGGCGTGGGTGAGGAGACGGAACGTTATTCTCTTGTTGACGGGGAGCCAGTGGAGGTCTTTCAGGTGACCGGAAATGTGAGCTTGGCGGGGGATGTCTAGTATGAGTCTGGCTGAGGCGTTTTGGATGCGTTGGAGTTTTTTCTGTAGTTTGGCTGTGGTTCCGGCGTAAAGGGAGTTTCCATAGTCCAATCTGCTAGTGACCAGTGCGTGGGTGACCGTCTTTCTAGTATCAGTGGGGATCCAGCGAAAGATTTTTTTGAGCAAGCGTAGAATGTTGAAGCAGGATGACGTGATGGCGTTGACTTGTCTGGCCATCGAGAGGGAGGAGTCCAGGATAAAACCCAGGTTCTGTGCGTGGTTCGTGGGTGTGGGTGCTGTTCCCAAGGCCGGAGGCCACCATGAGTTGTCCCAGGCGGAGGGGGATGAACCTAAGATGAGGACTTCCGTTTTGTTTGAATTCAGTTTTAGACGGCTGTTCTTCATCCACTCAGCTAATTCTTTCATTCCTTCGTGTAAGTTGGTTTTGGCGATGTTTGGGTCTTTGGTGAGGGAGAGGATCAGTTGGGTGTCGTCTGCGTAGGAGATGATGTTGAGGTTATGTTGGCGCGCGATGGCTGCGAGGGGACTCATGTATACGTTGAAGAGGGTGGGGCTGAGAGATGATCCTTGTGGTACGCTGCAGATGACTGGGGTAGCCTCTGATCTAAAAGGGGGGAGGCGGACTCTCTGGGTTCTTCCGGTGAGGAACGAGGTGATCCAGTCCAAGGCTTTTCCTTGTATTCCGATGTTGCTGAGGCGTTGTATAAGGGTGCTATGACATACTGTGTCGAAGGCTGCAGATAGGTCAAGTAGTATGAGGGCAGCAGTTTCTCCGTTGTCTAGTAGAGTTCGAGTGTCGTCTGTTGCTGCGATGAGGGCGGTCTCGGTGCTCTGTTTGGCTCGGAAGCCGGATTGTGAAGGGTCGAGGGATTTGTTGGATTCGAGGAAGGCGGCGAGCTGAGTGTTGACTGCTTTCTCAATGACTTTGGCAGGGAATGGGAGGAGCGAGATAGGGCGGTAGTTCTTCAGTTCAGAGGGGTCTGCTGTGGGTTTCTTCAGAAGGGCGCTGAGTTCGGCATGTTTCCAGCTTTCCGGGAAGGTAGCGGAGTCGAGGGAGCAGTTGATGATGTCTCTGAGATGGGGTGCGATGGTGGAGTCCAAGAAACCAAGAAAATAGTGTGCTTCTACAATTCTATGTAAGTAGTTAATACAAAACTATCTCCAACCTAACTTTTTGTTTCAAAGCTCACAGTTGTTTATTGATTGAATATGGGGTAAGAAGAGCATAGCTGAAGGCAACAACTCTTATACAGTATTTTTTAACCACTAATGCCTAATTTTCTCTTCTCTTCTCTTTTCTTCCCTTCTTTTTCTCTGTGCTACCTTTTTTCATTTATGGAATCTGTCTTTTTAGAAAATAGGAAGATAATCTCAACATATATTTGATCAAATTTTATATATAAGCATAGAGCATTAAGCCAATCAGATAGGATATCACTTCATGTCTTTAATGCAATGTACATCTATGTATCATATAACAGACTAAGGTATATTTCACTCTTTATAAAATTAGGAAGAAAAATTTGAAAATGAGACTGATATAAATTGTATATCTGTTAAGTCAACCAGGTATTAGATTTCTCTATGTCTATATAACAAAGTACGTTTAGAGTACCAATGCACCAATTAAGTATATATGTGTATATATAGCTGCTCCAGTGTGTATCATATGTAAATAACATGAGTACATTGAACATAATAATTGTGCTGTTTTGAGTTTTTCAATATAAACTAGACCTAAACCCAAGAAGGTTACACTGTATATATAATGATTGCACAACTCCACTAGTATACTAGTTTGTGACATGTTTCTAATTGTTTTTCAGTTTTGTGTCCTATGTCTTAATGCAAATGACGGACTCCTGAAGAAGGCAAATGCCAAAACGCGAGTAGAGTTTCCATCCACCGCTTTGCTTACTCCTTTAGCCGCACTTAACATCGATGTCATTTGTGTTGTCTATTTTTTTCCCACTTCTCATTTGTAGTATAGTATGTCTTCACATATATTTTGGACTATAAATATGTTTATCACTGACTTTTTAATGCATCATATGTATATTTATATATAGGAAATGTTTACCAAAATTGAAGAAAATAATCTAAATAAAGCAAAAAAAAATCAATTTATACATAAAAAATTAGTTTTGTTTCTATTACATGTCACAATTTATTCAGTTGTATGGTTTCCTTGGGTTTGTTGGCTAATTAATTTAGCTCACTACTGCTTGCTTTGCAAAAAAAAAGTGCGATGGTGGAGTCTGCTTTGTTGAAGATGTGATGGGGGCATGGGTCGGTTGGAGAACCTGAGTGGATGGAGTTCATCAAGCGGATGGTGTCTTCAGTGGTGATTGGGTTCCAGGCGTAAAGGTTGTTGGAAGGGCGTTTTATTTTGGAGGAGGGGGGTGTGGACTGGTTTTCAAAGCTGTTGTGTATGTCAGCGATTTTGTTGTGGAAGAATGAGGCTAGAGAGTCGCAGAGGTCTTGAGAGGGGGTGATGTCGTTGGTGCCGGCAATGGGGTTGGTAAACTCTTTGATGATGTTGAAAAGTTCCTTGCTGTTGTGGGCGTTGTTGTCGAGTCGATTCTTGAAAGCTGATTTCTTTGTGTATCGGATCAGTTGGTGGTGTTGGCGGGTGGCGTTCTTGAAGGTGGACAGGTTGTCAGTGGTTGGGTTTTTTCGCCAGGCTTTCTCTAGGGTGCGACAGGTCTTCTTGGATTTCTTAAGGTCTTCGTTGAACCATGGGGCTTTTTTGTTGTCTTGCTTGATATGAATGGTTTTCAAGGGTGCTAATTCGTTAGCGCTGTGGGTGATCCATTGTGTGAGATCGGTAGCTGCTTGGTTTGGGTCCGATGATTTGGCAGGAGGGTTTTGGAGAAGCGATGTGAGGAGCTGGTCGGTGTTAATTTTGTTCCAGTTTCTGCGGGGTAATGGTTGTGGGTGGTTGTGGGTTGTGGTTTTTTTGTAGTTGAAGTGAACGCAGCTGTGTGTCGCCATTACCCATAGCTGGAGAGCTAGTGTACGGAAATACCGCTGCAGCACTACAACTCCCCGAATGCCCCGGGGCCTGGCGAACCTGTCCACGCCCTCTGAGAGCGTATAAAAACACTCTTGTCCCATCACCGGATGCTTGTCAATCCTTCCGGTTTAGTGATCGTGTTTGGAACTAGCCTTCCGAGAGCTGTGGGTGCGCGGACGCTTGCCTTCCCGCTGAGGACGCCGAGAGCTGTGGGAGCGCGGACGCTTGCCTTCCCGCTGAGGACGCCGAGAGATGTGGGAGCGCGGACGCTTGCCTTCCCGCTGAGGACGCCGAGAACTGAGGGTGCGCGGACGCTTGCCTTCCCGCTGAGGACGCCGAGATACTTTGTGAATTTCTAGTAAGTAGAAATCTGATATATATATTTAGCACGGCCGTGCTATCCGAGTGTAGGTATCTACTTTCCTTCGGATATTTCCCAGAGGATATTTTGATCCTAACACGTACAAAAAACATATTTTCCCTCTCGTTAGTGAATCAATCTACTCGAGGAGATAGTTAACTTAACTTTCCTTCTTGTGAATAGAGCTGTGAGTTAACAGCCCCCCTCCCGCTTGAACTTGAGTCTCCATCTTTCCTATACTTCAGGCTGTGACAAGCGGTGGTTATTCGTAAGTGACTACTTGATTATATGTATATATGTTACCACTGTGATAGTTGCCTGATCGTAGTACTAAACAAGTGTTCTTGTGTTTACAGACATTGTTGTGACTTGAAGTCATCCGAAGCCTTAGACCAGACCTTGAGCACAACAACCTTCCCCGAGCAACTATCCTTCCCCTTACCTGGAGGACTACTTGTCTCCGGTGTGTATGTCACACGGAGAGGGTCAGTGCTATCGGGTATAGGGAAGACTATCTTCTCTCTGTGGTCCCCGCTAGCTAGACACCTAAGGTTAGTGGCTTGTGTATTCTTCGCTTGGGTTACTTGTCTGCTGCTAACCTTGACAGATTGACAAGCCCAAGGAAGAAGACTAGCCTGGGCCATGAATACGAGTGCGACTTTGGCCTCGTTACTCGAGGGTTTTAGCTTACTGCAGCAAGAAGTTCATGCATCCCGAGTTGAGAACCAAGAGCTCAGAAAGGATATGAACACCATGCGTAGAGAGGTCGCTGGCATGTCTCGAAAGAATCCCGGGGCAGGGTCTTATATTAAAGAAGCCACGCTTCCTCCTCCAGGACAGACCATATCACAGCCCGCAACACCAATGGCAGCTGGGGGTGGGTTCTTTTCACCTACAGCCATACCTTCATCCTCCACAGACCACACTCCGACGGTGCACGTCATTCAGAACACAGGAATACCTTTGGCTCCCCCGGAGAGGTTCTACGGAGATCCCAAGAAATTTGAGACATTCTTAAACCAGTGCCGCCTCCACTTTTTGTGTAAACCGTCTGTGTTTCAGGATGAGGCGGCCAAAACCGCATTCATGATGTCATATATGGGTGGAAACGCTGCAAGCTGGACTATTCCTTTAATGGAAAAGAATGATCCCATTTTACACCGATTCCCCGACTTCTGTTCCGCCTTAAGGAAACTCTTTGATCGAAAGACCCACATGTTATCCTTGGATAAAGAACTCTTGACACTGCGACAAGGGTCACAGGACTTATTGTCGTGCATCACCTCTTTTAACCGGCTCTTAGCCGAGACTGATTGGCCACAAGAAAAAAGGACCTCGCTGTTCTATCAAGGCCTGAGTAGCCAATTGAAGGACGTCTTGTCCCAGGTAGTCCAACTGCCTGCGACTTGCGAAGAACTCATCAACCTAACCGTACAATTAGATCATAGGCTGTTGGAGAGAAGAGGAGATCGGAGCAGGGGTGATGGACGTGGATGGTATCCTAAATTCAAAATCACACAGGAAGACAGCACCAAAAGTTCTGATGGTACTGAGCCCATGCAGATTGGGGGTATTCGAGGTCCTCTGACGTCAGAGGAACGAGAGCGACGGCGGAAAATGAAACTCTGCATGTATTGTGGAAAAGGGGGACACTTCATACGAGAGTGCAGAGCTAGAAATCCACAAACGGAGAGGAATCCCGCACCAAGAAAGTCGGCTGCTCTTGGAACACGAGAGACGTCGGAAAACTAGAACGTCCAAACCAGGTTGAGATCTCTGGGATGGACCGGCAACCAACAATGATCTCCACATTACTTGCCAATACGATGATGCCTGCTGTAGCACATATGAACTTGCCAGTATCCCTGTGGACAACCCGGGATAACTTCACGCAAATGGATGCGCTGTTAGATTCAGGAGCCACGGGAAATTACATGGACATTGACTACGAAGACTCCCTTGGGATATCGTGGGAACAGAAGGAAGAACCAGAACAGGTAAAGGCCGTGGATGGATCCACCTTGTCATCTGGGCCTGTTGTTAAACACACGATCCCTTTGCGAATGCAGCATGGAGAACACACGGAGTTTATCCAATTTGACTTGATAGCTGCTCCTCAGTTTCGCCTGATCTTAGGCATGCCATGGCTCACGTTACACGATCCTGTAGTGAGTTGGGCTGCTCGCACAGTCGCCTTAACCTCACCCTATTGTATGGAACATTGTCACAACCCTTTTGCGGTGTCTGCGGAAGAAGAAGAACGTCCTAGTATTCGGCACCTGGCTGTGGCATGCTCAGAGAAACACCTATGCAGTACTTCCAGTCTACCTGAAATTTATAACGAATTCCGTTCTCTGTTCGACAAACAGAAGGCTACCGGTTTGCCCCCACACAGGGTCTACGATTGTTGCATCAAAGTCCTCCCGGGTGCAACTATTCCGTGTAGTCGAGTGTATGCCCTGACTGAACATGAAAACACCTATTTACAAAACTACATTGAGGAGAATCTTGCTACAGGATTCATCAGCCATTCCACGTCTCCTGCTTCTTCACCCCTATTTTTCATTCCGAAGAAAGACTGTGCAGAATTAAGACCCTGCATCGACTACAGAGCCTTGAATAACATCACGGTGAAGAATAGATACCCCCTTCCACTGATTCCAGTCATGATGGACCAAATAAAGGGCGCTCGTTACTTCACCAAGTTAGATAAGTTAGATCTCAGGGGGGCTTATCATCTGGTCAGAGTAAAGAAGGGCGACGAGTGGAAGACCGCGTTCCGAACAAAGTTCGGCTTATTCGAGTATAATGTCATGCCCTTTGGCTTATGCAACGCCCCTGCGGCATTCCAATATTTTATGGACGAAGTGCTCAGGGGCCTTCTGGATACCATCTGTATGGTGTACATAGACGACATCCTTGTGTACTCCAGTACTCTCCAGGAACACGAACAGCATGTCAAGGAAGTACTGAGTCGTCTGCAACAACACCAGCTGTTCGCCAAACTGGAAAAGTGCCTCTTCCATGCAACAGAAGTCTCCTTCTTGGGGTACGTGATCAACGCCAATGGCTTTCAGATGGAAAGTGGGAAGGTTGAGGCCATCACGAATTGGAAAACCCCACAAGACGTGAAATCGGTGCAAAGTTTCCTCGGCTTTGCGATTTATTACCGACGTTTTATCAAGGACTTCTCTAAAATCATCCACCCCATTTCCAATCTGTTACGGAAAAACGTTCCTTTCAAGTGGGGTGAGGAGGCAGAACAATCTTTCCGTATTCGTAAAGACCGATTCACCCAGGCCCCCATATTGCGGCATCCCGATGCCCAACTTCCTTTCATTTTAGAAACCGATGCCTCACAGTATGCCTTGGGGGGAGTGCTCTCACAACGCCACCCTGAAACAGGACAAATCCACCCAGTGGCCTTCTACTCAAAGAAGCTCAGTCCCAGCGAAATCAATTATTCAATTACGGACAAGGAGTTGTTGGCCATCAAGAGGGGTTGTGAGGAATGGAGACATTACCTGCTAGGAGCACGCCATACCATCGAAATCTATACGGACCATCGGAACTTATTATTCCTAAAAACAGCAAAGGCTCTCACTCCTCGGCAATTGAGATGGACTCTCTTTTTCTCTGATTACGATTTTGTCATAAAGTATCGTCCCGGCCCTCAAAATGGAAAAGCCGATGCCCTCTCTAGGAATCAAGACACTCAAGAGACCCAGTCAGAAATCCCCGTAGAACCATCATCCATCCTTCCTGAAAAATCCTTCCCTGAAAACACTATTGCTTTACTCACCTCTACAGATTTTATCGAGGATTTAAGAGTGGCTTTAACGGATGTCGATGTCCAGACTTGGCTACAGGAAGAACCCCAATGGAGGTCACAAAAAGACGAACTTCTGTACTACCGCCAGGCCTTGTATGTTCCGGACCCTGGGTTGCAAATGCTGGTGCTCAATTGGGCACATAACTCCATGTTAGGCGGACATTGGGGAGTGTACAAGACTATAGCTACCATTGAGCGATCGTTCTGGTGGCCTACCTTACGAAATGATGTCAAAAAATACGTACGGAACTGTTCAGTGTGCACCCAAGGAAAAGCAAAACACACCAAACCTACGGGTCTGCTACGTCCAATTCCAATACCCCCTAAACCGTGGCATACGGTCTCGATGGATTTCATTGTGGAGATGCCTTTATGTCAAGGAAAAACTACGGTACTGGTGATTGTGGATCACTTGACCAAAATGGGTCATTTTGTACCTTTGGAGGGCCTACCCACTTCCTCCGAACTGGCCATGATTATTTTGCAGCATCTCATCAGAGCCCATGGCATTCCACGAGTCTTCATTACAGACAGAGGGACTCAATTTACATCCCGTTTTTGGAAAGCCCTTTGTGAATCATTAGCTATTGATGTTAGGCTCTCTACGAGTTACCACCCGCAGACAGATGGCAAAACGGAGAGGCTCAACCAAACTATCGAACAATATCTGCGTTGCTTCACATTGCAAAACTCGACGGATTGGGTCACCCTATTATGGCTAGCTGAATTCACGTATAACAACTCTGACCACTCCACCCTGGGTTGTTCCCCCTTCTTTTGCCTTCTTGGGTACCATCCGAACATTCTCCCATTTGAGTGGCCAGTGACAACCAACCTGCCCAGTATTCAAGAACATCATGCTCATTTACAGGCTGTACGGATAGACGCGAAGCGTCACTTGGCGGAAGCTCAGGCATCGCAGAAACGCTACGCCGACAAGAAACGCTCTCCTGAACCGGTCTACCAGGTGGGGGACAAGGTATGGCTTTCCACTAAAAACATTCATCTCCGGGGTATCAACAAACTCAAACCTAGATACATTGGTCCCTATAGTGTTGAGGAAGTCATCAACCCTGTGCCTTAAAATTATCCATTCCCCAGAACTGGAGAATCCATCCTGTTTTTCACGTCTCCCTGCTCCTGCCTTGTCCTTTAGACACTAGATTACCTGTTCATCCAGCCCCTGTGTTGGTGGAGGGATTGGAGGAATATGAGGTAGAAGAGTTGTTGGATTCACGGACCTATCGGGGCAGAGTGCAGTATTTGGTTGGTTGGAAGGGATTTGGGGTTGAGGAGAGAACTTGGGAACCAGAGCAGAATCTCCACTGCCCCGAATTGGTGACACAATTTCATCTGCAGAATCCAGGGAAGCCAGGTCGACCGCTGGGTCGGCGATCCTCGAGAGGGGGTTCTGTCGCGATTACCCATAGCTGGAGAGCTAGTGTACGGAAATACCGCTGCAGCACTACAACTCCTAGAATGCCCCGGGGCCTGGCGAACCTGTCCACGCCCTCTGAGAGCGTATAAAAACACTCTTGTCCCATCACCGGATGCTTGTCAATCCTTCCGGTTTAGTGATCGTGTTTGGAACTAGCCTTCCGAGAGCTGTCTGTGCGCGGACGCTTGCCTTCCCGCTGAGGACGCCGAGAGCTGTGGGAGCGCGGACGCTTGCCTTTCCGCTGAGGACGCCGAGAGCTGTGGGAGCGCGGACGCTTGCCTTCCCGCTGAGGACGCCGAGAACTGAGGGTACGAGGACGCTTGCCTTCCCGCTGAGGACGCCGAGATACTTTGTGAATTTCTAGTAAGTAGAAATCTGATATATATATTTAGCACGGCCGTGCTATCCGAGTGTAGGTATCTACTTTCCTTCGGATATTTCCCAGAGGATATTTTGATCCTAACACGTACAAAAAACATATTTTCCCTCTCGTTAGTGAATCAAACTACTCGAGGAGATAGTTAACTAAACTTTCCTTCTTGTGAATAGAGCTGTGAGTTAACAGCCCCCCTCCCGCTTGAGCTTGAGTCTCCATCTTTCCTAGACTTCAGGCTGTGACAAGCGGTGGTTATTCGTAAGTGACTACTTGATTATATGTATATATGTTACCACTGTGATAGTTGCCTGATCGTAGTACTAAACAAGTGTTCTTGTGTTTACAGACATTGTTGTGACTTGAAGTCATCCGAAGCCTTAGACCAGACCTTGAGGGGTGTCTTCACAACAACCTTCCCCGAGCAACTATCCTTCCCCTTACCTGGAGGACTACTTGTCTCCGGTGTGTATGTCACACGGAGAGGGTCAGTGCTATCGGGTATAGGGAAGACTATCTTCTCTCTGTGGTCCCCGCTGGCTAGACACCTAAGGTTAGTGGCTTGTGTATTCTTCGCTTGGGTTACTTGTCTGCTGCTAACCTTGACACTGTGGTCTGTCCAGTGGAGAGTTGTGGTGTGATTGAAGGAGATGTGCTTGCTTGAGGTGAAGATTGGGTCGAGTGTGTGCCCGGCCAGGTGGGTGGGGGTGTCAACAAGTTGTTTGAGTCCGAGGTTGGCGAGGTTGTCTAGAAGGGTGGTGGTGTTGCTGTCGTTGTTCTTTTCCAGGCGGAAGTTGAGGTCTCCCAGTAGAATGTAGTCCTCGGAGGGGAGGGCGTGTGGGCTGATGAAGTCAGTGATGTCTTCTCTGAATTGTGTGCGGGGTCCTGGTGGCCTGTAGATGAGGGTGCCTCTGAGTGTGGTCTTGGGGTCGATGTGGATCTGGAAGTGAAGGTGTTCCGCGTCTGTGAGGGTGTCATCAGAGTTGGTTGTGATGCGGATGGAGTTCTTATGGACGATGGCGATGCCTCCTCCTGTTTGGTTGGTGCGGTCCTTTCGGATAAACTTGTAGCCGTCCGGGATGGCTATGGCGATGTCGGGAGCTGATGAAGCATTCATCCAGGTTTCTGTAAGGAAGGCGACGTCCAGCGATGTGGTGTCGAGTAGGTTCCAAAGGTCAATGGCATGGCTGTGGACTGAGCGGGTGTTGAGCAAGATGCACTTTAGATGGTTAGTGTTGGATCTCTGTTTGGAGTTTGTGGATTTGGTGTGGGTCTTGATGCAGTTGAATTTGCAGGGGTGGCAGGTGAAGGGTCCATGGGTGTGTCCTGGTGCGGCTTGGTAGCAGTTTGGTGGTCGGCCGGGGTTAAGGGCTGAGAGGGTGGCGGCGTTGTACGTTATGCGGGTGGGGCGAATATTGCGGGGGCCAGGGGTTCTGGCGCTGGGCGCGGTCCAGGCGGGGACGGGCGTAGACGGGCTTACCTTTGGCGCACCTTCGGCGAGCATGGGGCGCGTCCGCAGCGCGTGAACGCTGCGCTTTAGCTGTTCAGACATAAGTGGGCAGTGGGGGGGCGGAGCGAGGGAGGAGCAGCTGGGAGGCGGGGGCGGGCTGGAGGTGCTGGATACAAGGCACAACAAACAAAATGGTGGCAAAAGCAAAACAGAAACAGGGCGAGATTTGGGCACAGGGAGAAATTTTGATTCTAGTGGTTTACCCAACTATTGTGTGTGTGTTTATGGGCCCAGGTGAGTATACGGTAGTGGAGTATCTTTTGTTGGTACGCCACTGGATCACATGCATTGGGGCCTTTTCTTGTATCCAAACCTATAGCTTCAGTTAAGCAATGAATGAAACATTTATAAAATGCACTGCTACCCAAAGGCATCCTAGCGCTAGGGATAACAACTCTAGGAAATATGAACAAGAGAAAATGAAACTTGGGCTTGGTGAGTCAGCTAGGTTTTGAGAAGTGTCTGAATACAGTAAGAGTAGGAGCTAGATGGACATTAAAGGGAAGAGAATTCCAATTTTTATGGCGAGATACAAAAAAGTGGCTGGTTGGTCTGATTTTTTCTGATTCAGTGGGAACTGCTTGAATTTGGACCTCAAATAGGTGAGATAAATGTGGTGAAAGGCTTTATAGGTTATACAGAGGCACATATACATGATATTTGTTCACCTGACTCTCCAGCTTAAACTTAGAGTGAGGAGATTGATCCCTATGATTGATGAGCAGTTTCTTTTCTAGGTATGTGGGCTAGTTTGTCATTCCAAATTTGTAGATTATACCACAGGTTTTGCAGAAGGGTTTACTGTGATAGACTTTCCAAGGCACAAGGGTTTTGATTGAATTTGCTTGATCCGTAAATACTGTGGAAAGCTGCAGGTAGGGCTATTTCGAATGGTCCCAGCAAGGTTAATGAGATGTCTTCAAAAAGAATGTTCCCACTACAAGAGTTTGCAAGGTGGTTCAGAAGTTTCAAACTTTATGGAGGAAAAAAACTATACTGTCTAGATCTTGTTTGTGAAATGGTTATGGAAAAAAGTATGTTTTTGATGCACTTTTTTATTTTTCATGTTTAATATTTTATTAATCTATACCACAAACATCACTAACGAAATTGCATACAGATGGATAAACATAACAACATAAACAAGGAAAGAAGACAGCAATCATGAAATGGAAGATAATTCCAAAGGCAGTGCCAAGGTCCTAAAACCTCTAATCCATTAATTGATGTTAGGAACAACAATCAACAATATGCTAGCTGAATGGAGTGGAAAGGATAATACCTGAAAGTTTTATTAAGTAGCAACTAAGCTGACTCTGGAGTAAGCTAGAAATCATTGGAAAGAATTCCACAGGCAAGGCATTGAGTTACTTTTTGAGACCAAAGACCAAGCAGACCTTAACATTAGTAACAGACTGCAGATGTTAGAGCTGGAAGCTTAGCAGGCCATCATGCTTGACCTTGCATTACTCCAATTGTGAGGTTTGAGTCTGGTGGTAAAAGTAGTAGACATGCAAAAGAGTGCAACACATTTAAGGCATGCCTCAGGAATAGTCAGAAGGTGCCAAGGTGCATGGAGCATAACCTCTGTCTTGGCAGCATTATGTTTAGGAACTCTGCTTAACCATTCGGCCACTATGTTGAGAAGATGGAACGCTCCACTAAGGTCATCTCAGGGCTGTTACAATTGAGATCAATATGTGTGTAATCAGCATACGAATGATAACGAAGATCTAGGCCCCTTAGAAGGCTGCATAGTGGTCTTCCATACATGTTGAAGAGAGGAGGCAGGAATAAAGAAGACTATGAAACTCAGAAATGCACAGAGGAGAGAGCACAAGTAAATATACCCTGTGACATCTCTGACAACAAAAATATTTACATCATATTCATATGTGTTCAGAGACCTTTGGCATTAACATAATTACTTCCAAGTGGAGTTAAACCTATTTAAGACAGAGTATATCAGGCTGCTGCTAAACATTGTATGAGGAGGGATGAGAGTTGCTATGGGTCAGACGTTGTTAAGAATAATATTTCCAAAGGAAGGTTTTTCAGGAGTGTGCTCACAGAGCCATTTTATAACTCCACAATGTTCCACCATGAAGGCACCAGTTCACCAATTGTGTGCCAAAGAGAACCAATCTCTTGATGCAATGGCAGAAAGCAAATTTTCAGGATGACGAGTAAACTTAAGGACATTAAATAGCTTTTTCCAAAGGAGTTTGGTGCAAACTATGAGCTTGAGCATGAATCATTCCAAGTCAATGATGAAGAGCCATCATTGTAATTGAGAGTGGTCAGCTACTTTCGTGTGGATCAAGTTTTAGGCAAGCATTGAATGTCCAAATTCCAAATCCTGGAGATGAAGGATTAAAAGAAGTGAATGTATAGGACTGAAACAAAATTCAAATATAATTGAACATTATCAGCCTGCTTAACTATGTTAATTTTGTAATCAGATAAGAGGACCTCTGATGTTTCATGTTGAGGAAGAGGAACACTGGGGATAGAATGGACCATATGTATTTACTAGTACATTTTATGACGTTCTACAGGTCACATTTTTAGTTACACAAGAAAGCTTGACAGATATGTGGTGCATCATGACTAGTTTCTATAAGTGACTGACAGGTGGTGTGATCTGCAGGGTTCCATGTGGGAACATATTGGTGCCAGCTGCTTAGTTATGATGTGACTCAGTGGAGAATCTTGTCAGAAAGTCAATTTTTAAAGGAAATCTTCAAAATGAATGCTATCTGATAGATGGTTTGAAAAGCTGCTGTCAATTAAGTGGAAGATACTGTCCAAACATCAGAAGGGGATTGCTTCTGTTCTGGAGTAGGATTGAAGATTGACTTATAATTAAATAAGAGCTTATGTGTCAAAGTGTACCTTTTACTGAGCAGACAACAATGTTTTGAGAATTTACATAAAAAGGGGTTTCTGGTGATGGAACAAAAGTTCTTGAGGTTGTATGGATCCTCAGCTTAGTTGTATGGGTTCTGTGTGTGACAATGAATATACAATTTAAGGAGAGGAGTGACTGTGCCCTCTGTAGGGTAATTTATGATGGCCGACCGGAGGATCTAGCCTTCTCAAGAGTTTATTTTCAATTTAATCTGTTTTATTGGAAGAGGTTTATTTGAGCATGCTGTCACGATGTTAGGTGGGATGGTTGAGGAATGTGTTTTGTGATCAATGTAATGTTGAGTTTTGTTGATTACTCAGGGAAGAATTTAGTAAAGGAGTTAGATGTTCGGGAACTGGAATCACAAATTCTATTGTTGCCTTGGAATTGCCCCAGCTGTTGTTTGAGTGTGTGTGGATTTGGTTACGACAGAAGCAGTGCAGATGATTTGAATATTGCTAATCTGGAATGAGTTTATCATTCGGGTTTGAACCTTTTGTTTTAGTTCAATACTTGCATGTATCAGCACATGCAGGGCTTTGCCTTTAGAGGCCTAGCGTTTTGTGATGGGCATTTTCAGTGCTGGTTTGTGATAATGCTGAAAATATATACAATGTGGGAACCTGACAAATTATGTTTAAGTTCTGCAGCAGATTTTGTTCCTGCCATTCTCCACTTACTAGGCCCCACTGCTCATTTATTCAATACTGTCCCTTTAAGAAAATTAATGTTGTCTATAAAATAGTGATTTAAGGCTAAAATCAAACTATAGGGCATGAATTTTCTTGAAATGTGCTCTGTCCTAAGAAAGTGTTTGCATTCTTTCCTTACACCATATGACTTCACTATCTTTAGATTGTTTTCTTTGCCACACATGCATAATGAGCAAGTATATTAATGAAAGGAAAATGCTTGCTGCAGCTTACATTTCGTGATATAACCAGGACATACCAGAATTTGAATGTTTCATTTCATAGAATGGCTCATTCTTACATGGTGAACCACTAGACAGCTAACAGAGTAGGCTTGCAAAAGGTTCTCATGAGAACCGTCATAGACATAAGGTTTTGTAATACGTTGTATCCATTTCTAACTGACTTCATGTTGGCAGGAATGTTTACCATGGGAAACGAGGGTGAAGACAATGGACCATCGAATTACTTCTTACCATTGGGAGTCGATGATAAAATGCACCTGTTTTTGCAACATGTTTAGCAGATTTGTATATGGTATGTGTTCCTAGCTAGAGAGACAGTCCACTCGTCCCGACTCATTCCATGCCCCTTGGCACTTTGCTGTGCTAGTTGACTTGCCATAAGCTACTGCTTACGGTGATTTTTCTGTTTTATGCTGATCATAGCTACTGCTGTGATTCTTTCCTTTTCATTCTTATAGGCAGTTGCTACTGCAATTGACCGGAGTAGTCGGCTGAGTCTCCAGAACAACCCTTTATGGGAGTTCTACTTGCTCTTTTCCAGAAATAACTGTTGATAGGTTCTTGATAGGTGAGGCTAAGTCCTTTAGATTTGAACAGGAACTATACTTTTAATTGAAACACACTGTTTAATTGTCTATGCTTGTTCTAATCAACCTATTTCTTATAATTTCTGTCATTGATTTGCTATCAATCTGAATAAAGAACAAAAATATCAACTAATCTATTTAGAATGAGAAAATAAACATTTAAAACTTCACCCATCCTCTCTTTATTGACTGAACATCAAATGTAATTCTTGATGTCTTTGCGATGTAATTCTCCATTTAAAATGGTGGCAAAGATCCATCGGCCGCAAAAGGCGGGGAACTTCCAGGTTCTCTAAGTAAGTTTTATGGTGACATCATTTGTGAAAGTTTTACAGAGATTTCCACGCTGGCAATAGTAATGTGTAGTTGAGGGTGCAAGGCGCCCAAGTCAGATTAAGCTAGTAAAGGAGTCGTAAAGGTTGTGAGGTCTTCATTGAGAGGTTCTTGAAGTAGCAAGAACATTTTGTACATGGGTAGTCCTTACGTGAGGGGAGTGCAGTAATGACTAAGTTCAGAATGCTTCCTCTGCTGTGAATTGGGTTGATGGTGTGTTCATTGAGTTCCACCAAGTTGAGGAGCTCAAGGTGGCTTTTCTTCATCTCTTCATTGTGGTATTCGTTGCTGGAAAGTGCAGGTCTTTTTAGTTGCTAAAGATCTACTTCAAGCGACAACACATGGCACGAATTTCGAGGACATAAAGTAAGTGCCATGTCTAGCCACCATGGGAATCAGAGAGACCGACTCCTGCTGGAACTGCAATAAGCAGAAGGGGGACCTGGCACACCTCCTCTTCCAATGCACCAAAACCAGGAAGTTCTGGAACTCCATAAACACTCTAATCAATGACGTAACAGGAGCCACACTATCAATGGACTTTCACCACCTAATTCTGGGATACCCCGACCCATCCATAACATCCGAAAATGACAGAGACCTGATTGACCTCCTGCTCACAGCGGCGGTCAAAACGGTGTTGAACAACTGGAAGGACACAGCAAAGGCCACCTTTAAAGCTTGGTTCAACTGGGTCATTTTCCTAAGAGGAGCCGACACCATAACAACCAACAGCCAAACGAACCCAGGGAAAAAGAGAGAGATATGGCTGTCGCTAGACAACTACCTGTCCTCTCATAAGCCACCCTAAACGCCCAGACCAGGCAATACTGCATAAACAACACACGCATCCTACTCTACAACACAAAGTGCCTCTCTCTCTCTCTCGACTCTCTATACCCCCGGGTGCGAAAAGATAATCAGACAGGCTGTAAGGGGGCACGGGGGAAACTTGAAAACTTGCAAGCTGGACGAGAAGAAGATGAAGCAAGCTTGGGAATGGACTGTCAGGAGCCAAACTGATACAAGCCAATCGAGACAATGCTTGCCCCCCCCCAACCCCCCGGGTGCGCTTTTTCTTGGTCCCTATCTTTTTCCCTTTCCTCTCCCCCATGTGTTTCACCCTGTACCATGTAAATATGCTCTTTATTTTCAATAAAAAATTACTGAAATAAAAAAAAAAGTAAGTGCCAAAACATTGTCACTTGTATAAAAAAGTCTAAACTATGCAGTGAGGAAACCATCCCTTGAGGCGAACATAATGTGCACCAAATAAGAATCATCACTGAATTTTAAAAATGAATAAATCACTGGTTTTGGATTGGAGACAGGAGACCTTAATTATATAACACTGGATCCTGCACTTGCGTACACTTCTAAGATGCAATAGGGAAAATCACTTTGGGCATCTTATGCCTCAGATCCCATAACTGCAAAAATTGGACATGTGACTAAAAATGTCACATGACTAAACATGGCACAACATGCATTTCATTCCAGTACTTGCGTGAACATAATTTAATAATTAATACGTCAGTTCCCTATAAGATAATGGTGTAAAATAACAGACTGGGACAATAGTGAAATGCCACAGGGCAATTATGGATGATGGAATCAAAATGTTGCAGCATCACCCCGATTCATGAAAACTGGTTTAGGATTTGAAAATCTGCATTAGGATGCCAAGTCAAGCTGCCACATCTACATACTTTTTATTCTTTTTCCGACAAAATTGATGGCGTATTCTTATTATTTAGAATGCTTTTTCAAAATCAAAAATATATTTTTTTTAATTATGTTGCATTGGCCTCTTATATTTTCATGTGTCCTTACAAACGGATCTGACACAATGCTTAACAGTGACAACTGTAGGTTGTCACCACATAGATGTGCTAAAATTCTGAAATACTAAGAGTCTGAGAATGCTGCTTCAGCTGCTGCAGATCCCAGACAGTACAAGAAGTTCTCCAAAAGTACATTGCTTCTTTCAATAAACATATTCCAGAAGATTCTTTTGCGATCCAAAAACTAACCATGTGCATTTGTTTTATTCTTTTTGTCAATTTATTTGTCAGAAATTGAATATCAAATTTTGCAATACCGGTCTTTACCCTGCATGCTTATACTCTGCAGGCATTGCAACGTGCTGACATCTGCATATATATATATGTATATATGTAGGTATATCGGGTTGGAGGTCACACCCCAAATATATGAATATATATCCAAATGCACATATATATGTAAATATATGCATATATATACCTATATATGTGCTCTTGTAGATATATATGTATATATTTGGGATGTGAGCTCCAACAACATTTTTTATTTGTTTTTGTTTGGGGCTGAGTGATTCCCCAAACGACCCTTTTTAATACAACCAAACCTCAAAACTCCCTTAATCGCTAACCTCCACTGAACTTTAAAAAAACCCTTATGCCCTGTACCGCTACCCACCCCTGAACCTAAAAGTTCTTACCCCTCCTTACCTCTACCCACTCCTGAACCCTACAAATCTCTTACCTCCCTTCACCTCTAGGCAACCTTGAACCCTAAAAACACTTATCTCCCTTTACCTCTTCCTGCCCCAGAATCCTAAACAACTCTTAGCTCTCTTTACCCCTACCTGCCCCTGAGCTCTACAACCCCTTTCCTCCCTTTACCTCTACCTCTATCTCTACCTGCCCCAAAACCCTAACACATTACCTTCCTTAACCTCTACTCCCCAGTACCCTTACCCATTATTTAACCCATAGCAGTTCTTTAATGCATACATGGGGGCAGGATGGTGTCCACAAACTCGGACGTGTGAGCTGGCTGCTCCTGGAAGCTCACACCCGCACGTTACTGAAATGCGGTTTGGGCGACAGTAATGGAAGCAGAGTAAAGCTACTCACCGGGGCTATATCCTGATGGTTTTTGCCTGAATACTGATTTCCAAGGCATGGTGAGTATTGCGGCGGTGGTGATATCGGCAAGGCTGTACTGCTTGCACTCGAGCTACTGGAGGGCTTCGTGGAGCCAGTGATGTGTTCGCTGCGTGACCCCGAAACGCTACGGAAGTCGGAGAGGGGAGGATTCCTTGGTGGGAACGATGACTCCCAATACTGCGAGAGGGAGGGTTCACCCTCAGACGGATTCTACTGGGGATGGAACTGGAGCAGGGGGCTCAAGACTCTGGCCAGTGGCCCCACCGGCTGTAAAAACTCTAAAGTCGATTCAGCCACTAAGGGACAAAAGGCAGTGGGAAATGCGGGTAAGTGAACTATCCCCGTGCTGTTTACTGCTGGTAAAGATAAAGGGAAAGGCAGGTCAGAAAAACAAAGGGGGTTGATAAAGACACAGTCCTTAATGGAAATGGAAATGCCAGTGTTAATGATGTTAATGATGGACTCTCATCTCTATCTGTGCATGTTTCTGAGGGCATTTTGGGACCAGGCGGTATACAGGATACACAGGTCATGCAGGACATTCCACACTGTCCCTCCACCTCCGAGAACACCTCTAATATTGATTCCCCGGAGTAAAGCTACATTTTAAAGCCGCTAATGGTTGTTATCCAAGGGCAGTGCGATTTAGGGTCGAAGGAAGATATTTTAAGCTCCAAATCTCACCTGAAGGAGATAGAGTCTGGGGATTACTTTTACTCTTCATCAGATCACTCAAATTTATCAAGTGACTATTTAGAGTCGATATTTAAGGCTCAGGTTGAAGGTGGTAGTGACCACAGTAGCGCACATCCAGAGAATACGGGTGATTTATCGGATGCCAGCCCCTGTACTGTTCATAAAAAAACGGATAATAGAGCTGGTGATAAACGGCCTGATGGCGGCTACGGGGGCAATGCTAATTGCAGTACGACTCTACAGGTGGACTATTCTAACTCAGGGGACATTGGCACTGATAAGGATCACAGTGATGGCTTTGATAAAGAAAGCATGCCCATACCATCTGCAGATATTTCACTAGCCCTGATCTACCAATCCATTTTGTCTCATAGAGGGGAAACACGGGTAGAGAGTCAGAGAGTGCATAATTCATGTCGGAAGTTACAGAATATACAGAAATACGCATAGCTAAAACCTGTTCTGAGTTTACATCCAGATTTCATGAAGCAGAAGCTCACATTTCATGTCTGGAAGATGAACTGGTAGCACAGAAAGCCCTGATTGAATCTCTGCGATCCATGAAAGATGATTCACAATGGAAAATAGCCGACTTGGAAAATCGCTCCCGCCAGAATAATCTTAGAGTCTTGCAGAATCCAGAGGGCCGGGAAGGACAGGATCCTCGCAAGTTTATTATTGACTTGTTCAAAGAGGCCTTCACTGAGTTGACTAAGTGGGATTGGCAGAGAGAAATAGAAAGAGCGCATCGCTTTCCATTTGATTTTCGCCCCAGAGCTGGTCAAACTCTAGACAGACCTAGAGCATTTTTTATTTCTTTTAATAGCTTTTTGTCTAGAGAAGATGTATGTTAGCTGGCTCGACTGGATAAAAAGAGGGCTGGGAAAGATTTTGAGTTTTTTGTGAGACCTGATTTCTCTCATTTTACTGTTGAAATGCGCTGGCAGTTACAACAGCTTATCCCTACATTCCAGGCCAAAGGGGCGCAAGTGTTTTTATTGAACCCAGCCAAGCTGAAGGTCGTTCATAAAGATCACACTCGATTCTTCACTTCTGAGGTTCTGGCAAGAGAGTATTTACAATTTTTGTAAAAGTGGGTTTCTCTGCTTCAGTGTTTTTCTGATGTATTTATTGGTAGGGATAAAGCCAATCTATTTTGCTTTTGGACTTGAGATGGACTATCTTCTTCCTTAATTTTTTTTTGTTTCCTAATCCATGTGGGACTTTTGCTTATAAGTATAAATTGAATTTGAGTACAGATGTAATGTATAGAGGGCTATTTTATTGTTTTATTGTTGGTTCTCGCCACATGGGATAGGGTTTTTTTGCATGTGAGCACCCGGGGGATGGGAGCGTGTCATCGCAAGGACCATGGGTACTGAAGCCTCTTTGAAGGGTTGGAGTTGGTGGTGCACGGTGGGTTGGGGGAGAATGGTGGTAGGCAGGGGTTGATGGGAGAGGGGTGGGGGGTTAGTTGGGGCAAAACTGGAAAAATAATCCACAGTATCGCAAAACGTTTGATTTTTACTGATTTAATGTTTTTCCTTAGGTGCACGAGTAAGGGCTTGCTCCCTTTTTTCTCTAATGGATAGAATGGGACTTCGAATCTGCTCTCCAAATGTATGTGGTTTTAACAAGTATAATAAGAGGCAGAGAGTCGCTGCAGAACTTCGCATAAATCAGCCTGATCAAGTATGTATACAAGAAACACATGTACTCTAGGGGGAAACGGAAAATGCTTTCAGATTTGGGTTTTGTATTACTGGCTGCTTCACAGCAAGCTTCAATGACGCGAGGATTGGTTGTCCTAGCTAAACCGGCTATACAGACATTGGGGTGAATGTTAGTGGACAAATTGGGATGGTGGGCAATCGTTGAATGTAGTTTAGGGGATGTAAAGTTTACACTGTGTACTGTCTACAGTTCCAATTTTGACGAGGCTATGGTCCTGGAACAATTGAATTTAGAACTTGCACTTTGGCCTTCTCCTCTGGTAATATGTGGGGTTTTTAACATTAGTTTGACCAATAAGTAACTTCAGCTTGGTACACAAGGGTATAAAGGCAGGAAACCCAGGGCGTTTAAGGCATTGTATCACCTATTGATGGATCATTGTCTGGTGGATGCTTGGGATTTTCTCTGGGGCCCGCGGCTGAGTCATGTTTTATTCCCACCCCCATAAGAAGCTAGTATGCCTCGGTTTTTTTTATATCTCCTGCATTACTCACTGGAGCACCAATAGTCTTGGAGATTCCCTCATTGGGTTTAGTCAGAACCCCAAGAGTTTTTTCTTTTGATAGTAAGCTTTTGCTCGACAATGCTTTTAAGGGTTATATGAAGATGTGGATTAAGGTTTTTTTTTCAAAATAATCAGCATTTCACTTCGGTGTGGGTTTTGTAGGATACTTTAAAAGCTTGTTTTAGAGGGGAGGTCCTGAGCTATGAATTGTATTAGCAAATGAAAGCAAAATTTGGACTACAGGAATTGTATACTAAGCTAAAAACAGCGGAAGAAAGGTTTGTTCAGGGGATATCGCTCCATAACAACATTTCTGATTTGAAAACCAACACGGCTAGATGTCGGGCTAATATTAATCTTTTTCGGAATAAGGAAAATACCCTTAAATATCTAGTTTATAAAAAGGAATGTCATGAGAATGGGGAGGCGATTGGTCGTTGTCTAGCTCAAAGGTTACGTTCGAAGGAGGCCTCCCACAGAATAGCCAGTTTAACCGATTCCATGCTTGTGACGGAACCACGCCGTCATGAGCCACGGGTGGCGCGTGCTCATGACGGCGTGGTTCCGTCATGCTGCGGCTACTCTGCCCACGCGACACTGATTCCCTGCCTGTGCGGGAGAATTAGTGAGTGGGCGAAGTTGTGATGGAATCACGCCATCATAAGCACAGCCCACCCATGCCTCATGACGGCGTGGTTCCGTCACAAGCATGGTGGCGCCGCGCTACCCCCCCCCCCCCACCAGGGCCGCGGCAGAATTACCGCTGCGGCCAAGGGGTTAAAAAATGTGTCAGGACACACGGTCCATGATCCCAAAGAGATCCTTAGTATTTTTCATAAGTTTTACACAGATTTCTATACGGAACAGATGCCGGGGAATCAGTAATTTTTGGCTACAACATGTTTTGGAGCAGGTAGATCAGGAGGAGGTAGAGATGTTGGACAGTCCTATCACAATGGAGGAGTTAGAGATGGCTATTAATACCATGACGATCGGTAAGGCAGCAGGTCAGACAAGCTTCCCGCTGAAGTTTTTAGGGCATTTTTTCAGGGTATTAAATGGGACATGTTGGCTACCTTTCAAGCAGCATAAACGAGGGGGGGGGGGGCGGGCACCACAATCTTGGGATGAAGCCAGCATTCTCGTATTCAGGAAGAAAGAAAAACCAACAGAGTTGCCAAGTTCGTACCGATCTCGCTTGTCAACTGCGACTGAAAAATGTATGCTAAGATTCTGGTGAATGGATTGGCTAAGGTCATCTCTTCTCTGCTGTCCCTACAACAACATGGTTTTATTCCCGGCAGAGGGACTGTGTGTCATATTAGTAGAGTCATGACTTTATTTGATATTGCTCAAGTGGAGTCAAGGGATCTGGGCCTGATTCTACTCGAAGCCGAAAAGGCGTTCGATCGCGACACCTGGGGGAATATTACAACGAATGGGGTTTGGTCAGGGGTTTATTCAGGCTATACAGGTACTATATAAATCCCCTGTGGTCTGGATTTGCTTCATGGGGCTCGTGTCGGAGCCTATAGAAATATCTAGAGGTGCTCGACAGGGGGGTCCTTGCTCCCCTTTGTTGTTTGCCCTATTTATTAATCCCTTTGTAAATATGCTGGAAAAGAGCACCTTGATAGAACAATTTAGTGTTAAGGGAGTTCACTACTCTGACCTCGCATATGCTGACGACATAGCCATCATTAGATTGGACCCTGTCACGGCTATGCCTGAGGTGGAACGCCTGGCATATGAGTTTGGGGATATCTCTGGCTATAAGTTGAATATATCGAAAACTCATATCCTGTGCACAATTAACATTATGGCTAACAACTCTAGAGTGGTTAGGGAAGCTATGTATCTAGGGATTAAGATCCGGGCATGTTTGAAAGACCTGGTCGAGGTCAATTGGGGGCTATTGTCGGTAGTGTAATACAATCTCTAGAGAGATGGGATTGTTTACATCTCTCGTTGGTTGGTAAAGTTAGCATCCTCAAAATGAACATACTCCCCAAGGTTTTGTACTTTTTTAGATCAGTCCCTCTGGAAGTATCTCGCGATTACAACACTTACAGGCATTGTGTGCTGAATTTCTCTGGGCTCCGGGAAAACCACGTAGAGCTTCAAGATTTATGACTCTCCCAAGAGAGAGGGGTGGGTGGTCGGTCCCCGATTTTACATTTTCCTACTACGCCTGTCTTTCATCTAATATGAGGATACTATTGACAGGAGAAGAGCTGAGCAATTTAGCAGAGGCCCCCTCAATATATCGGATGGTACTGGGAGCAGATGTCAAGAACTTTTTGTTTAAAAAATCTAGATGGTAGTTACTACAAAAGGACGTACTTTAAAATATTAGGGGCTGTTTTTAAGGTATGGAAACTATTCGTAAACATTTTTTGATGGAGGGGTTAACTTTTTACACACCTACCAATACCACTGGGATACTTCAGTCGATTTTCTTGGACCACGTGGCAGCTAGCTGGAGAAGTAAACAAATTGGTGACTTCTATGGGGCAGGGGGGCTATACTCTTCCTTCTCAGACCTAGCGACTAAATATAATTTACCAAAGAATCAGATTTTAAAGATTTTACAGAGTCGGGATTTGTTGGGTAAACAGACGACTGTGGTGACACCCCATAAACTTATAGAGGCTATTAAGCGTCAGGAAAAAATAGGGGTTCTATACAACATTCTTGTAACTTCTAGGACTGATGATCTGGAGAAACATAATCTTAAGTGGGCTAATTGGTTGGGAGAACAGACTGTCTCCCTGTAGAAGGCGATCGCCATGGCGGGTGAAGTTTATTTATCTGCGAATCTTAAGGCTCAACACTATAAAACCATGTTCAATCTTTACCTCACCCCAGCGAAGATATTAAAATGGAGGGGTAGGAACAATGGTAAATGTTTTCGGTGTTGTGTTGATAATGCAGATAGTCTCCATATGTTTTTTTTTTTTTTTTTTTTTAAATTTTTAAAACCTTTATTGTAATAAAGCACACAGCTATTCAGCCTAACATCCCGGAGGCAAGGCAGCAAAGTATCAGAACGGTCATAGTGCCAAGCGATTCATGTCAGAACAATGCAGGTTGTTTTTTATTTTATTTACACACAGAAACGTGAACAAAAGCGCCCGAGGGCGCAGAAAAGGCAATGGAAGGAAAAAAGACTATGAGTCAGTAGGAGGCGGCAGAGGCTAGAGAAGTCGTAGAAAAGAACTGAAGCAGGATGTGGAAAAAGAGGGGGGGGGAAGGAAGAGCAGGAGAATCAGAACAAGAGTAGCATAGCTGTCGTCAACGTCTACGGCGATAAGCGTTCATCACGGGGCATCGGTTCAGGTGGTAGACACAAATCACCTCTGTAGGCGTTCCAAGCCCCCCACACCTTATTCCATGTCTGAGGCCGCCCCCTGGCAGTGTACACAGTCTTTTCACGCAACATGCACCAATCCATATTGGCCTTCCATTGTACCACCAGGGGGGCCACGTTGGATTCCCATTTCTGCGCTATGTCCCGTTTAGCAACCATATTGCCCAGTGTAGCCCACCGGGTCTGCGCCGTGTCATAGTCATTTGGCTCCCAGACATTGAGGAGGCACCTACGCGCCTCCGCAGCCAACTCCACTCCAGTCACCTCCCGCATCACTCTATGTACCCTCTCCCAGTAAGGGACAATAACGGGACACTCCCACAATATATGCAGATAAGTGGCAAGGGCTCCGCAGCCACGACGACAAAGGCCATCAGGCGAGAAGCCCATACGCACAAGCCTGGGGCCGGTGACGTACACCCGGTGAAGGATTTTGAACTGGACCAGCCGCAGACGTGAGGAAATGGCGACCTCCTTGGGGGAGGACACAGCACTCTGCCAGTCCTCGTCGTCCAGTTCCAGCCCATCGGTCACCCACTGCTCCCGCAAGCGCTGGAGGAGGTCCACCTGAACGTTTATCAGCTTTTTGTAGGACAGAGAGATGGCGCTATCCGGCATATGCCCGTCCAGCACTCTGTCCTCCAAGGGAGAGCTCTCGGGGATGCCACCCTCCTCCGGTCTGGCGGCGGCTATTGCGTGCTGCAGTTGGGCGTAGCGGAAGAACTCTGTTCCACTCAATTGGTATTCCGCCTGTAGCTGCGGGAAAGTCTTAACCTCCCCCCTGGAAAGCATGTCCTCAACCCTCGAGATCCCTATGAGGTCCCACTTGTCAAAGCCCTTGGTGTGCCAGAGCTTACCCAAAATGTCGGAATCGAAGAGAGGGGTGAATTTCGTCAGTCTGCCCTGCCAACCCTGTATCGTATTAACCGTTCGCCACGTGTGGACCGCTGCCTTGGTCGGACCCGTGAGGTTCCGATCAAAGGATCTAGAATAGAGGGCGCGATAGTAATTGCCCCCGTGTAAGAGCCATCGGTCCATGGCATAGCCGGGGCTGTCCACGGGACCGTAAAAACCATGGTTGATAGCGGTGAGTTGAGAGGCCCAGTAGTACCTCCGCACGTCTGGTAACGCAATGCCCCCGTCGTACCATGACATGGTAAGCTTCCGGACAGCGACACGAGGTCGACCATCCCAAAGAAGGGCACGCTGCAGGCTCTCAACCTCCCTGAAGTAGCGGGCCGGAACAAGGTCCTGGGTATTCTGCAAGGCATACAGGAACCTGGGCAGGGACATCATTTTAAATAACGCCGCCCGACCCAGTAGAGAGAGAGGGAGCTTACGCCAACTCTCCACATCCCTCCGCAATCGGTGGAGCGGGGGGAGTAAGTTGTGGTCGTACCTCGCCTTAGGGTTGTGCGAGATGTAGATCCCCAAGTACTTAAAGCCTTGTCCGGCCAGTTGTATATTGCAACCTCTGGGGAGGCGCGGCGTGTCACCCTTGAGGATGTAAAGGGAGGATTTGGCCCAGTTAATAATCAGGCCGGAGTAGCTCCCAAACAACCTGAGCACATCACACGCCACAATAAGCGACTTGCAAGGGGAGGTGAGGTAGAGCAGGATGTCGTCTGCGTACAGGGAGACCCTGTCCTCAAAGCCCGGGGACCAGGAGATCCCATGCAAGTCAGGGTGCGAGCGTAGCATAGCCGCAAGAGGCTCTAGAGCCAGCGCAAACAGGAGCGGAGACAGGGGGCAGCCCTGTCTGGTGCCGCGTTGGAGCGCAAAGGGAGCAGACATGCGACCGTTAACCGTGACAGCAGCCAGAGGGCTAGCATAGAGAAGTTGCACCCAGCCCAGGAAGCCCTGTCCAAACCCAAGTTTTGTCAGCACCGCCCACAAGTAGTTCCATTCCAGGGAATCAAAGGCCATCGTGGCATCAAGGGAGGCCAGTACCGCTGGTTCTGTAATGGCGTGAACCCTGGCCATAACCCCGTGCAGGCGTCTCAGGTTAAGGGCAGTATTGCGGCGGGGAATAAAACCAGACTGGTCCGGGTGTACCAGGTCGCTTATAACCCCGACCAACCGATTAGCCAGCAGTTTGGCCAGGATCTTGGGTTCAGCATTGAGGAGAGAAATGGGGCGATAGGACCTACAAACATCCCGCGGCTTGCCGTCCTTATGGATAACCACTATAGTGGCCAGTCGCTGGTCCAAGGGAAAGACACCATCCTCGCGGGCACGGAGGAACATATCTCTCAAATGAGGGGAGATCACATCCGGCCGGATCTTGTACAGTTCAACCGGTATGCCATTGGGTCCGGTTGCTTTGCCTGCACGCAGTGCGCGGATCGCCAGAGCGATCTCATCCGCGGTGATGTCCCGGTCCATGTCGACCCTGTCCTCCTCCGAGAGACAAGGAAGGTCTACCGCAGAGAGGAATTCAGATGAGTCGGCCTCGGAGCGGTCCGAACCGGAAGTATAAACACCCCGAAAATAGTCCGCAAAAGACTCGGCAATGGCACTCGGATCAGTAACCACCACTCCGTCTTCACCCAGGATCTCCGGGACTACCCGGCTTGCCATTTCCCGCCTGTCCAACCAGGCCAGCAATTTACCAGCCTTGTCCCCGACATCATAGATGCGGCCCTGCTGCTCCTTCGCCAAGATCAGGGCTGCGTTCGTGGCGAGATCGTGATACTCCGATTGTTTCAGAGAGAGTTCGTGCAGGAGAGAAGGGTCGGGCTCAGGCCCCAGACGGGACTCGAGGTCCAAGACCTCCTCCTCCACTTGCATAAGAGCAGCATCACGAGTTCGTTTAGCCGCCGCTATGAGAGCCAAGGCTTCACCCCGCAGCACCGTTTTGAATGCCTCCCACAGAGTGACCGCAGAGCCCACGGATCCAGTATTTTCAGTGAAATATAGGCGGATGGCCTTGGCCAGGAGTGCTCGCGTGTTATGGTTGCGGAAATACCAGGGATTCACCGCTGCCGGGCGGCTGGACAGAATGACACCGAAATCAAAGGAGATCCACAGCGGCGAGTGATCGGAAACGCCCCTCGCCAGGAAACGCGCCTCAGAGATGGCAGGCGACTGCGCCGCCAGGGTGAGGACATAATCCAGGCGGGACAGACTTCCATGGGCACTGGAAAGGAATGAAAACTGGCGATGCACAGGATGCAATAACCGCCAACAATCCACCAGACCCATAGAGTCAAGGAAGGTCGGCAGCCACGTTTGGGAACCCAGGAGGTCTCTCGGCGGCTGGCGATCTAGAGTGCCAGAGCAGACTGAATTGAAATCACCCCCTAGGATCAACAGGCCCGAAGGCAGGGACAAAATGGCGACACCAAGGTCCTGGAAGGTGCTAGATTGGAGGCCAGGGGGAACATAAACCGAAAGCAGGGCCAAGGAACGCCCCTCCCATCTTCCCGCCACAGCTGCGTAGCGTCCTCTATCATCTAGTAGCGTGACGTCTATTTCAAGAGGAAGGGACGCACGTACAAGGATGCCCGCCCCCCGGGAGCCCGAGGAGAACCCAGAGTGGGCAACCATTTTGTAACCCTTACGATTCAGGGCCCTACAAGCGTTCCCCACTAAGTGCGTTTCTTGTAATAGTACAACATCAGGCATGTTTCTTTTTATCAGCTGAATCACCACCCCTCTCTTAACCCGATCCCCTAATCCATTGACATTCCAGCTAAGCACTTTCAATTTCCTACCCCCCATCCCCGAGCAACCCGCCCCACCCGACTCCATCCAACTCAAACGTCAATTGCACATTAAAACACACAGTCCATTGCCTCAAGGAAGAAAAAGAGATAGAACAAACAAACAATAAAACTTGCAAAGTTGCACCCCCCACCCTGCACCCCTGCATGTGACTAAAAAGCCCCCCCAACCAGCAGTGTGCCTGTCGCCCCATAACTACTCTACAAAAAGACACCCAGAGGAGTGAGGAATCTCCGCGAACACCTCCCGCCACCCTCCATGTACTGACAGGAAAGATAGTACGGTATCTCAAAGCTACATTTGATAGGCCACTGAGGCAAGCAAGATAAACGAGTAGTCACCCACTACAGAACCAAGTCTCATAGGTCCGAGCCGCCAGCAGCGCCACCCTCATGGTCTTCCTGTGCTTCTCGGCGCGGTGATAGAGTGTCCAGCCATTCACTAACGTTCTCAGCGAAGTCAAAGAACAGGGCACGGCCTTCGTGTTCGATCCGGAGCTTAGCAGGGAACATCATAGAGTACTTGAAGCCCAGGTCCCGTAGTCGTCGCTTTACCCCAGCATAGCTTTGGCGCTGTCGCTGAACCGTCCTGGTGAAATCTGGGTAGAAATGGACATCAGCATTCTGGAATTTAAGTGGTCCATGTCGCCTGGAGGCCTGCAGGACAGCATCCCTGTCGCGGAAATTAAGCAGCCGGGCCACGATGGGTCTAGGTGCCACGCCCGTCTTCGGCGGGCCACCCGGTACTCGGTGGGCACGCTCCACCGATAAAAAGTTGCTGAGGCCAGGCGGGGCCAGATGAGTCCTGATCAGTTCTTCAACGAGGAGGTCCGTCGCCGCCTCCTCCGAACCCTCCGGTACACCGACAATGCGGATGTTCTGCCGCCTGGCCCGGCTTTCAAAGTCATCCAGCCGCCTCGCGAATTGCTCCGCTGTCCTCTGCAGGTTCCGGACTTCAGTTTGCAAGTCCGAGACGTCTCCCGTAAGACTGGTCGTCTTGATGTCCAGATTCTTAACCCGATCATTGGTTTTGCCCAAGTCGGCTCTGATGAGGGACAGATCAACGGCCATGCCATCCACCTTGTGCGTGAGGACTTCATGTTGTTGCTGCATGTCCGCCCGGAAATTTGTAATGGCTCCCAAAATGTCGCTCAAAGTGGGCTCAGAGCCGTCCGGCGAGCCCGAATGTGGGGTGCCCTTGGCAGAGGGTCCAGTAACAGGCGGTGTCTTCGGCTGAGTATAGCGCTCAATCCGATTCTGCTGCTGTTGCGATTTAATGCGCACTCCTCTGTTAGACGGCTTATCGAGGTCCCCCTTGCCCGCCATGTTAGGTCCAAGAGAACAAAGGGCTATGCCAGGCAAGTCCAAGCCCAGGAAGTCGGAGATTTGTCCGGGAGGACAATGGAATACCGTCCCAGGTTAGCTCCGCAGTCCAAATAGCACCGCTGTCCAGTACACTTCGCCGCTGGCGAAGGCAGGCAGGCACTCCGCAGATCAGCAAAGCGTAGCGGCGGAGTCCGCAGAGACAATGGCACCGAGCTGGCACGGAGTCCCACTCGACGTAGCTCCGCGTAGGAGACACCGATTTGGAGTCTGAAAACGGTGCTCGCCTCAGTGGGCCCTCAGCAACGAGTATCCACCCTCGTGGATCAGGATTACGGGCAGGATAGTTGCGGAGGATCGGAAGGTCCGCGGAGCTCCGAGCTTACGCGGCCATCTTGGTTGCCCGCGAAGCTCCTCCCCCCCATATATGTTTTATTTTTGTGCTAAACTGGCTCCATATATAGATCACATTGAGAAGTTCTTGACAGAGGTTAACAGTGTGGCCATTAAAATCTCGGCCTCTATGATGCTACTCGGGATTGGTGAAGATTTAGAACAAGGGAGCCCCATGTTTAAGTATTAATATTTGCTCTTTATGGCCACGGCTGTAGCACGCCTATGCATAGCTTCTTGATGGCTGCAGCCTGAAGCACCATCTTTTGAAATGTAGCGTGCCCTGATTTTTAGCATATTAAATTTGTAGTTTAGTTTGTATTCAGTTAAAGAACCCAGGAAACGCAAATTGGGTATTTATGTTTGGGGTGATCTCAATATGTGATGTTGGTATAGTCATGTATATTTAATTGTTCATATCTTCTGTTACCCTATGTGTTTGTACTTAGTGATGTTCTTTTTTTTCCGATACTGTGGATAAAAAAATTACAAAAATTAAATTAAAAAAATTATATGACATAATACTTATGTCATTTAAAAAAATGCTTACCTGCATGGTAAAGTACCACGACGTAAAGTACCAAAAAGGGTCTCACGTGGTACTTACTTGGTAACGTCCTGCCGTGTGAAGGCTGAGCAGTAAAGATTGCAAAAAAACATATTTAAAATTATTTTTTTATCATCTCTCACATTGCTACGGTAATTGAATTTGTTGCTCAACTGTGAAGGAAATTCGTATCAGTGGGATTTCTATAAGTTTGATTCTTTTTTGTACACTTAGTTGTTGTTTTAAATCTAGCTAGATGAAGGCATAGAGTGCCATGGCGTGCACATACTAGGGTCTAGCTGCAAACATTAGAAACAGCTGATCTGCAGTGTTGTCTTCCTTCACAACTAGACTGACCTGAGGGACCTCAGCAGAATAGATGCTTTAACTTCAAATTGATATGAAATTGTACAGAATCAAGCAGTCAGAAGTGATGTGTATTCCTTGGACTTTGGGCTATGTAACATACACCCTCTGATTATGACCGAACCCATTCTTGTGCATCCCGCTTTCAGTGCTCAATTTGTGCACTGCTGCCATAATTTGCAGCAGGTGGAAGGGATTCCTTTCTGAGAACCTATTCTTCATTCTGAGGTTCAAGTAGGTCAAGTAATATCTTACTTGAAGACAAAGGTTTCCCCTAATAAATTGATTGGATGTAAATTGACAGGATGACCCAAGAGCTGAAAGAGTCAGTACATGATTTTATGAGAGATTAGTACAGATTTTTAAACAGTACAGCGGATCAGACACTGTTGCGGACAGAGATGTGGGACAATTAGTTTATAAATTTGTCATGGGTTTGAGAACTGAGATTTCTGAAAGGATTTCTCTGCAGATACTTTGTTGGCAAAGTAAATCTGTGGACAAAATATTGCGTTCTGAGGATATTGACCTGAGGCACAAGAAACTCAGGAGAAATTGATGATTACACAGATAAAGGCGATGCGGAAAGGACAGAATCAGATGAGTTTTGAGAACACGGGACAGATACAGAGAGGTTATAATCAGGTTCTGATGATGCAGTGTGTTAATGGTGTTCAATAGCAAATTTCCAGTTGCAAGTTAGAGGTCGTGGTAATCCTGTAGATTCTAGTTTTGGTATTGAGGTATTGCTTTTGAAAAAGATAAATCCATGTCTCGCTTGTGTGTAAGTCTGTTTTGAATAATATTGGAAATCAGATGCAGAATGTGGATTACGGAAGGCAATAAATCAATCAATTAAACAGGGTTTGTAAAGCGCGGCTACTCACCCATTATGGGATCAAGGGAAATACATGGGACAGACTCAGCAGATGCAGGGACAGAAAACGCAGAATTCTAATCAAACACAGCAAATGCAAATGCCACAGGCTACTATGCCACAACAGAATATTCAGGTACAAAGATACAACATGAATCAAACTTCTTACCAAAATCAAAATGTTGCACAAAATATTTGATTGAATTGGATGACAGTGACCCTTTGATGATGTCACCAATTTGTAGTGTGTGACACAAGTCCAGTTAAACTACTTGAACGTGATTTACTTTGTAAACTGTTCAATCTATTCCACACCTAGAGAAATTGAATTCCATACGAATGATGAGGATGTTGTTTTCAAACTTGCCCAACAAAAATCAAATGTGGGATGTATCCTCTCCTTGCATGTGAGGATTTGCCCGATGAACTGAGCGACAGTGACTGCTCCTCTGCAATGGCGGAGGAGCGTCACCCCACTGCCTGGCTCACAGCCACTAAACAAAAAATAAAACAATGCTCTAGCATCATTTCATTTTTCCTTTGCTGGCTCTGGGATAGCTTGTGCATGGATGGGCGGTGTGTGAGAGGTAGGAGGAGGAGTGCTTGTGCACTCCCTAAGTGCTCATGTTTGTTTGGCCAGCCGGCTCTGGCAGACCAAAACACACATGCACACTTAGGTTTCTCCAGCCCAGCTGCATTCAGCAGTCAGGCTGGAGAAACCCCACAGACTCCATGACCTGAGCGGAGCGTCTTTCCTGCTCGCTTGACTGGGAGTCTGTCCCAGGAGCTGCTGGGACCCAGGAAGAGGCCAGCAGGAGTGACACAACGCGGGAGGCAGCGTTAGGTAAGTGTTTTTTATTATTATTATAAACCCGTCTCCCCACTCTTACACTCCTCCCATGCTCCCCTCACCCACACACCACCCTTTGTTAGTAGCAGCTGCCACTGCTGAGAGACACTGTTCGACCAGAAGTCTGGGACTTTACAGGTAAAAATATCAGACTAATCAAAGGTGTAAACCCCTTCCGAATCACTGTCAACTCAAATCTAGAATTCCCAAGAATCCCACAACACAATTTGTCTCCAGAAACCATTGCTGGAATAACTCTTGTGATTGACTCAATGAGTGAGCAAGGGATTCTGCAGGATATAACGGGAGGTCCGTGTAACTCTACCATTATGGCCTAGCAGAAGCTGAATGGCAAGTATCGGATTGTACATGATTTGCACAAGGTGAATAGAATCTCTGAAAATACAGAATCATTAACTGTTAGTGCAGTAGATGGACGACCTACTGGTGGTGTCAACTACAAGAGTAGCTTGCAAAGTCAATATTATTGCTTTGCTAAATCATCTAGCAGAGAATGGACATAAAGTTTCTGTACTTAGGACATCACATTGTGAAAGGAGCTGGGGAAGTGTCAGGAAAGAATCTTATCAAATTCTTAATATGAATCCTCCAGTTACCCAAAAGGAAGTTTGCATGCTCTTAGGAATGGGGGGCTATTGAAGACAGTGGATTAAACATTTCTCTTTGACAGCAAAGCCTCTACAGAGGCTGACACACAAAGATGTGTCAGATCTTGTACCCTGGGAAGACCATTGCATGACTGCCTTCAAAGAGCTGCGAGGATGCCTTTGCAGGGCACCAGCTTTGGGAATGCCTGATTACAATAAGTGCATTGTGTTAAGTGCATTGTGTGGAGAAGTTTGGCTCAATGGTTAGAGCGGCAGACCTTGATGCAGAGCGCTGGCCAGGGACCAGGGTTCGATTCCCGCCTCGGCGGGATCGGGCTTAAATTCTTCTGACCGGATATTCTCGCCTCAGTGCCGAATCTAAGCATGGGCCCCATGCTGCAACTCTGGGCAATAGCTTGCTTAGTCTCCACAACGGTCCCCGATACACAAGGGATGCCTGGTTTCACCATGGGATGCCCAGGAGTGGACACCTCACAAGGAAAAGCCAGGAGGGGTTCCCTTGTGGTAGGAGTACAAGCGCCGGGATGCTTACGGGTTACTGTTCGCGCTATACAAATACAACACATTTACATTTACATTTATTCTGCAGTGAGAAAGAAGGTTGCACTCTCTCAGCGTTGACACATCTGCGTGGAAGTAACAGTAGGCCTATTGACTACTTCCCAGCGACCCTTTATCCTGTTGGGGCTGCTTTGCCTGGATGTCTGAAAGTGGTTCTACCTGTGTGAGTCTTGAGCAGTGTAAAAGTATTGTCATGGGTCCACTGACAATATTTGTGCCCCATTCAGTAGAGATACTGTTAACTCGTATGCAAACATAGTAGGTGATCAATAGTCATATGACAAAAGTATGAGGAACTCTTGTTGGGTGCAGAGAATGTTACTCTGAAGAGATATACAGTGGTTAACCAGGAAACTTTTATTCCGCTGCCTGGAAATAAGAGCGTGGTGGATGAGGTGGAACATGATTGCTTGGATGTGACTCAGTTGTGTGCCAAGCACCGTCCTGATATCTCTGATGAACCACTGCCTGAATCTGATCATGTGTTGTTTGTTGATGGTTCTTGTTTGATAGACAATGAAGGAAATCTGAAAACTGCATATGCTGTGTGTACCGATGGAGGTGTTGTGGTAGTGTCATGGTTGCAAGGAGTGTTTTCTGCACAAGTTGCAGAGCTTATAGCTCTAACACGAGCATGTACTGTTTCAGAACAGCTTCGAGTTACAATTTACACTGATAGTATGGTTTTGGAGTCGTACATGACTTCGGGCAATTGTGGTCACAGCGTGGGTTTATAGCACCCATTAGTTTGCTCATTAGAAATGGGGAATGCATGCGGAACCTTTTGCAGTCCCTACAATTGCCTGCCCAAATTGCTGTTGTGAAGTGTGATGCTCAGTGACAAGTGCTGACTATGTCACAGTTGTCAACCGTTATGCAGATGAGATGGCAATATGTTGTGGCCTGAATGTGCACATATTTAATGAGGAGTTCTTGAAAAACACATCTGACGTCAGAGACTGTATCCTGAAGTTGTCAGCCTTAAGGACAATGGAGGAGGTTCGAAAGCTACAGGATGAGGTGACAGAAGCAGAAGGGCAGGGTTGGGTGCCAGTAGGCTGTACCAAGAGAGATGATGATGTTTAAACGGATGCAGACCAGTGTTGCCTGACAGCTTATTGTCACCAATGGCAAGGCACTACCATGGTCCTGCACATGTTGGAAAAGATGCAATGATGCACCTTTTTCAACAGGTGTGGAACAATACCAGATTGAGAGCAACTGCAGAGACACTATGTCATCGCTACATAATATGTCAGCAACAAAACTCAGGAAGAACACAGATTGTTATGAGCCACTTTGGTAAACCTGCAGGTGTTTTCAGCCAGATGCAATGGACTTTATAGAAAATGTCCCTTTGCAATAGTTTCAGATATGTTTTGGTCATTGCACGACTTTTCTCAAAATGGGTTGAAGTGAAGCTTATCCTACTTGTAGAAACAATAGTCTCACTGTTGCAAAATTGTTGAAAAGGGAGCCAATTGCAAGAATTCTCTGGAGTCAGACTGTGGAACTCATTTTAACAATGAGGTCCTAAATATGTTATGTATAGCACAACAGGCTGAGCAGAAGCTTCACTGCAGTTACCAACCAGAGGTTTCCGGGTTGGTCGGACAGATCAATGGTACATTGAAATCCAAGTGGCCAGATGCACTGCCTCTTGTGTTGATGGATTTGAGAAGTACTCCAGATAGGAGGACAGGATGGTTTCCTCACAAAGTGATCATGAAATGTGTGATGAAGCTGCTAGCTGTTCCCACTAATGCATTAGTCAATATCACAGATGATCTTATGTTTGACTACTGCAAGGGCCTCGCTGATGAGGTACATTCTGTCTCTCACCGGGATGGAGAAGCTGCCCTCGTGTACCAACAGAAGCAGGGCCATGACCTCAATCCAGGGGACTGGGTAATGGTGAAGAATCACATGCAAAAAACGTGCTTGGAACTTCGTTGGAAGGGGCCTTTTTCAGGTGATCCTAGTCACCAACACCACTGTTAAGTGCAGGGTCTGATGAACTGGGTGCACGCATGGCACACCCACAGAGTCTCCAAGCCCCCTTAATGATACAACAGTGCGTGTTCCTGATGTGCCAGGGGTTTTAGGTTAGCCAAAGCTACTGGAACAACACCCGTTCAACCTGAGGGGGTTTCGAGAGAGTCCATTGTAGGCATTGAAGGTTCACGATTAGTAGAGTTGACTACAAGTGGTACAGACTCCAAGGAAGGGTGTAGTGCAGTAAGAAAGCGAGCTGTGCTCAGAGACCTTTGCCCCAAAAGAGGTGACCTCCTGGAAGCTGCCTGACTGCAGGAAGAGGAACACCAACTATTTCTGAAAGCTCTGAGCCATCAGAAGGAGAAGTGTGGCTCAATGATTAGAGCGGCAGAGGTCTAGCCCGGGACCAGGGTTCAATTCCCCGCCTCGGCGGGTCTTGGGCTCAAAATTCCACAGACCTGATAATTCTCGCCATGGTGCCTATTCCAATCATGGAGTCCCACTCTGCATCTCTGGGCAATAGCTTGCTTAATCTCCACACTTGCCCCAACAACACTAAGGATGCCTGGCCTCCACCTTGGGGGTGCCCAGGAGTGGACGCCTCACAGGGAAAGCCAGGATGGGTTCCACAGCGGTATTCGTACAAGCGCCTTGAGACCCTTGCGGGTGAGTAGTGCGCTATACAAGTATCAATTTACATTTTAGAACAAAGTGACACTGATGATGAGTAAACAGCTGTGGGAGAGCAAAGGTACCAAGTCAGAGGTACGCAGCTCCTGAATGTACTTACTTGGCTACTAATGAACATGAGTTCTACAAATTTTGTGCTAACGATATGTGGCTACCTGAACCTCCCTGGAGCAAACTATGTTACTGATCGAATTTTAGTCTGGATGTACCAACTAATAGACTGACACAGTTTTTCCGGAATTTACTCCTCAACGAAGCTGACATGAGAGTTTCTCCTTATATGAGAGGATTTCTACTTCTGCCATAAAGTTTTTCCAGTGCCAAGGCTTTGCTGATTTGCTCAAACCACTGCTGCTATTTTTGATTTTTGTTTAGTTAAACAGTCTGAATCTTGAGTAACCATGCACCAAAAGCAAATGTGTATATACTGTGATTTTTTTATATTACTGTATTGATATTGATTGCAAAGCTTATTTTCTTAAATATGCCACATTATGCTTCTGTGAAAGACTCAAAACGTACTATTTATTATGGAGCCACTAAAAGAAATGTTTCCAAGTCTGATGACATGAATGACACAATAATATGTTGAAAATAGATTTTAGTTCAAATGTTTATGCTATTTTACTCAACGAGTACATGGATACTATGGATGTTGGTGATTGCTACTTTTGTATGGAAATACCTTCATCATTTGCTGAGGGGGTAACCTACATAGCTTGCCTCTAACATATGGGATTTCTAGAAGTATGTTAGCTAGCTTGTTTTAGAGTGCTGATCAATTGCTATATTATTACTTCAATCAAGATTGGATATTTTCAGAAATTTCTGTGCTTAGATATTTAATGCCGCATCCTGAAGTTTCAACAATTTAAACTATATGTTACATGTTGAGGCCGACTCAATCTTTGGATATGGCTTATGCACTTAGAAATAACCTGAAATGTAAATTAGTGAGAGCTGAAAAGAATTTTATAGATTTAGCGAAAAGTAGACAAAGCCATGAAATGAACAATATCAATATGTTGCCCAAATTAACTCCTTGGAGTTTACCACAAGAAGAAAACACAATCATAGAGGGAATGGTTTCATTGGCTTTAGATTGGAAACACAAGGCACACATTGTATGTATCAAATGAAATCAAACATTAACTAATTTTTTGAGGATTTAGTGAATGCAAACATACATTTGAATTATATGAAAGCTAGAGAAGATATTTAGAAGGAGTAGATACTATTGTCCATGGAATATATTATGTTTGTGGTAAGGGTGGCTATTATGAGTTGCAGAAAAGGTGGTATGGAAGGTGTAATATGGAAATAGTTTTTCCAAATCAAGTAAATGGATTGAAAAAGATTTAACTAGAAACAAATGATAGAAGGAAGAGAAGTGCAAGTGGCAGTGAAATAGTAGGTGATATATTTGGAGTTCTAATACCTTCAGTAGTAGTAGCATTAAACACTCAGAAAATTAGAAAGCTATGTACTATTGTTGATAAACTTGCTACCAGTAGACCTGTTTTTTTTTCTGTTGTGAATGAAGAGATGATATTGATAAAATTGATGGTGATTCAAAATCCACTTGCCCTTGAGATCCTTCTTGCAAAGGAGGGCGGAGTCTGCCGATTATTGAAAGTCCAACTATGTTGAGCCTATATACCGGATAGGAGTAAAGACTTACAAGGTTACATTAAAAACATTACTGACTTGAACAAAGATCTGAAAGAATTAAAAGCAGATAGTGGCTAGGAAACCATAGGTAAGGGATTGTCAAGTGTTACCAGCTGGTTGGGAAACTTAGGAAATGAATGAGTGGTTTCCGTCTTGAGACCTGTAGTGCTGGTCTCTTTGTACATAGTGCTACTGGTACTTTCAATCACATTTTGCAGATATCAAAAGAGTAAAATTCATGAAGTGAAAAGAACAAAACTGATCTTGAAATCGAGGATTCAGAATGCAAATTTTATGATGAGTTAAAAGCTTTAAGGAGAGTAGAAGAAATAGGTTAAAGACAACACACCCATAATCTGTGACAAGAACTGATGTATTAGATAAGATGATGGCTTGATTCACTATCAGAAGGGGAGCTGGTGTATCATGATTTTAAAAATCATACTACACAACGGTAATATACAGAAGACACGAAAGTTCGAAAGTACATGTTGCACACATTAGATACATTGACTCGTGAAACAGAGACAACTGTAGTAGAAGTATTGTAAAAGAATGCTTTAAAATGTGAGATAAAGAAAACACATTTATAAGACAACACTAAAACATATAAATGAGTTGTGATACTGAACTTTTAACGCTTATATTGCTTACTAACGTATATGGATGAGAATTGTGATGCTGAGTGAAGTGGCCTAGTGTTTTCCAGTTAGAACAATCAGTGCAAAAATGTGTAGAAATGCCTGATATTTTGCAATATGATACTAGAGATGCTAAAGTTTATGAAATATAAAAACTATTTTTGTAGGATGAAATTAGAAAAGCATGCATTTATATCAATGTTGAGACAAAATGTGGTAGTAGGGCATTTCTAAAGTTAATGTAATAACAATTTGTGAACAGTTAAAACTCATTTAATTTAAACTTGCGATGCTAACTTAAAGGCCTTCTTGAAATGCTTTTTCTCTAGTGCTGACCTTTCCCCTTGATTTAAAACAATGGGTTGTTCTTTACAAGTGAAATTTTTCTTATTTGTCCTGTACTTGAACACACCCTGACATTCTCGAATGTTTCTTCAATGTTCACAGTGAAATATGCCTCTGGGAATGGGATTTCTGCTATGGGTATAAGTTGCAACTTTGCATTTCTTTTCCACCAATGTTAGGCAAAAACGTTAGTTTTTCATGGTTAAGATGGGAAACCATCTCAATGTTACAATGGTTTGGGTGGCATTATGTGACTATAAACATTTGATGGTCTTTTGATGGTGATGTGATGCCATGCCACTGGACATTGAAAAAAAAACTCTATAAAAGAAGAATCCCCAAAGTAGGGGCACCAAATGCCACTGATTTGTGTCTCTTGAGACACGAATGCTATGCTGATCGATCTTTTAAGTTGGACTGTTTGTCAATGCTACAATTGGTAGCTGATGGACCTTCTTTGCTGAACTGTTTCTACATTTCAATTTTTTATTATGGGGCAGATTTACAAGCCCCTTGCGCCACGTTAACACCGCCTTGCGTGACGCAGCAGTGGAGTAAACGTGGCGCATCCCTGCGAGGCATTTACAACGTGACTCATCTAGGGAGATGCGTCACGTTATAAAGCCCAGCGCCACAATGGGGGCCTTCCCACGCAGGGTGGGCGTTCCGGCTCCTGTGTGCTTCGCAAAAGTGCCTGCGTGAAATCTACAAGATTTCACGCAGGCACTTCCGCGACGCTGCTTCGTCAATTCTTTACGCCTGCTTAAAGCAGGCATAAGGACTGACGCAGCATGTTAAGTATTGGGCGGCCCTGAGCGTTGCTGGAGTTGCGTCGCCCTTACGTCACGAGATGCGTCACGCATCTGCCTACCCTTGCGCCACGGCGCACCGCATTGTAAATGCGGCGCATCTGCCGTGACGCAAGGGTAGTTTTGCGTAACGCTTTATTCTGGCGTATCTCTGCTGATATGCAGAGATGCGCCAGAACTCGTAAATATGCCCCCAAATCTTTAGCTTCAAGCTAATGGATTTTCCCCTAATGGACTTCAAGTCTGAACTTTCCTCCTCTTTGCCGGACCTGAGCTGTTAGAATTTTGAACCATCCTTGTGCCTTAACAGAACTCTATAACTACTCAATAAAAATGTGCCGAAATCTTTTGTGTTTTAGTGCAAGCTGTGATATTCTTGACTGAAGTCCTTAAAAAAGTGCTTATTGTAACGGATTCCTTAATACAATAACTAATTAAGCTAAATCTATTGAGTCTATTACTGAGTCCTGTTGGTTCTTCCATGTAAACTGTGCTACTGTACTGCGTTGTAGGAAAAAATCAACAAGCTCTATCAGAACATCAGGTTTTACTCCTTTTATTATGTGTAGCTATTGTGGAGCTTTTGGTTTACACGATCCTCACTCGACTTAATTACTTCGGGAGGTTGGATCTTCTAGTTGCTATGCATGGTTTTGAGAGTGGTGTATCTAAATTTGATTTCTAATTTGTGAGTTGGCTGTCAATTAACGGTCCTCATTTGACAGCGAACATGGAGTTTGGTCACCTTAATCTCCTCTCCTCCTATCGGCAGAGAAAGATTCATCAGAGGATCATTGCATCTGTGGTAATGAAAACGCTTCACACTGTCTAATCATAAAGGGCCCAGTGCGGTTAGTGTAGTAAGGAGAGTAGGAGTACAATAAATATTTTATGAACACTTCACGCTGTAACAGTAAATAAGATTCATAAGTCTAGAGCTAGACACTATGCTTTTTTAGGGCTGACATCAGCCAAGACCTTTTGATTTTACCGAGATAAGATGCATTATATAATTATAGTGACTTTGAGCCAGCCCTATTCATCCATTGTTATGTTATTGTGTTATTCACATGTTTCTTCCGCCCATCACAGTAAACAGTCGCAGCCCCCTTCAGCCGTTGTCTAACTTTGTTGTGAGTGATGCTATTTACAAGGAGCCTGTCCAATCATAAACTAGCTCCCTTAAGTGCCAAGGGCAATATGAGCTTTTTGAGACATAAAATATATTTCTGATTTGAGCCACTGTTTTTTAGATTAACAAGGGCTGCAACTTCCCCAACAATAGCATTTTCTAAAAGAAGCACTGACAACCTCAAAATGTTGGTAGGCAAGCTAGACCTGCTGGCTTTGCCAATGCTTGTCTTACCTGGGGCCTAAACCTTGAAATGATCTCCTGAATCCTTTGCAACCGTTGCGAAGAGAGCAGTTTTAAGCTTTTTCACAAAAAACATATAAGATCATCTTTTTCTGTAAGGTTTACACCTCTCGTAGTAATAATTTGCTCTTCGAAATCCCCAATATATTTATCAATCAAGAGAAGAGTGTCTCCAGAAGGGGATGCTGTCGTATTGCACCTGCTCTGCCCCAAAGGTAGTAAATACTCACAAGCTGACCTTAAAAATGAACTGCTTCTGCTCATTGAGATAACTATCCAGTTGGATCACAAAATGTGCTAATGCAAGTGGAGTGGAGGACACTCATTTGATGTGTCATTTCATGCTCCATAAACTCATTGGGGCATATTATCAAGAACAGTGTTAAAATTATCGCTGGTTCAGCAGCAGAAAACTGCCACTAAAGCGGCGATAATGTACTTGACAATATGCCCTGGAGAATTCCAATAGAAGCCCATGTTCACACCAGAACATGAACTTCTATTGAATTCTCAAGAGCATATTATCAAGCCCATTATCGCCGCTTTAGCAGCAGTTTTCTGTCGCTAAACCGGCGATAAATTTTAACGCTGTTCTTGATAATATGCCCCATTGCGAGTTAAAAGCCCAACTCCAGTCGGTTATCTGGGCAAGGACCCAGTTGTCTTTCTATCAGACTGACCTGTTATAACCCCACCCCTTACCTACAGTCTGTCAAAGGGAATTCTATCTCCCACAAAATTCAAACAATTTACATATGTTCATTTCTGTCATTAGTCTTTTGTTATCCGTAATGTTCTACATGTATGTCTGTCTTTGCTGTATTTGCTCACAAACAGTATCTTTTGCTTTCATTTTGAATTCTAAACGGGTTTGTGTTCTCTTGGGAAGCATTTATGTTTGGAATGTTATGGCTGCCAAATAAACAAGTACAATAAATTCAGAATGCAATAAATGTAGGTTGGTATGACCTTCCCGGGATCTATTTTTAAGATATTTGATGGTGTTGAGCCCCAAAATGGAAGTCGAGCGGCAGATAAGCTGGCATGCATGTAAAAACGTCTTCAGTACATTTATGCCCTGCAGACCAGCTCCTGAAAAGGAATGACAATTCAGCATTCAATACACTGTTCAAAACCAATGACAGGAATGAATGGGTATTTCTTATTATTCATATAGGGTAAAACCAAATAGTAAGCCTGATGTACGAAATTTCCATTCGCAAGAAAGTGGTTGCAAATGTTTGTTTTACAAACCGACCTATGGATTATTAGGCCTGTTCACAAAATTCAGCATTATAGTAGGCCGAAATCTGACCTGTATAGCAAATATTCATGAAGTAGGTTGTGTATTGCAATTGGATACCATCACAGGGACAGTGACCTGCTGGGGTCAGCAGACTACCATGTCTGGTAATGCATCTTAATGAAGTTTTTTTTTTTATACAGTTCGTTTTCCTTAAAGGCATTGGGACTGCGTTTATAAAGAAAAGTTTAATATTTTATTAAAGTTTGCTTAAGAGTTGGCAGTGAGCCCCTGGCCCACTGCTACTCCTCAATACATTTTTTTTACATTCATCAAGAGGAAGGGAATCCCACTGGGACCTCTTCTTTTTTGTGAATGTTTTAACACCTCAACTCGGGAGCCAGTAACTTTTCAATGATTTCAAACCGGATCAAAGTCGTAAAACATTGATACACCCCTAAACGAATTACTATTTGGAAGGCATGCTCTGAACACGCTCCTTCCAAATCGCGATTAAGTATATATTTTTTGAATCCATTTTGCAATTTGGTAACCTGAATCGCAAAATGGGCTTCGCACATAAAAAAATGGCATATGCAGATGCAAACTCTGCGACTTTGTGAATCGCAGGCATTCTAACCAAAAAATGGCTTTGTACGTCAGGTACATTAGGCCACTGGATCCTTATATACAAGAAGATATTGTTTCATAGAATCTTGAAGAAAAGAAAAGGGAAGTGCCCTTAAAAACATTTTATTAAATCCTTTAGCCTGGCCATAGAAGAATAACTGAGCGCACAGGTCGTTGGTAGGGTTATGTTGAGTTTCTGCAGTGATGGTCATTCCGGGGTGCAGAGGTTACATCTAGGTGGTGCTTTTTCCAGTAGTTCTTTCAGGAAACACGTTATGCATGAATCTCCCAACTTTTGCCTGCAATGGGTGATGCAGTTGTGCCTATGGGAGCAGTTTGGTGTCTGATCCGATAACTGGCGAGCAGGGGATTGAAGGAGTACATATAGAAAGTCACGCCTGTCACCTCAGAAAGATGAGGGTGAAGCAATGTGGCACAGTAAGGGTAGATTTTCTGAATCTGACCCCACTGTGTGAGAAGGGAGGAGTATAATTTCAGGACAGGCAACCGAGAGGATGAGTGTAGTCGCCTGTCCTTATGAATCCCCGTCCATGTGAACGGTTCAGAGGATCAATGTTTGTGGTTATTAATATGTACTGATCTCATGATGAATAAAGTGTGACTTGCCCTGCATTGCTCTCGATGATGGTTGTGCAAGGGCAGAGGCTGAATGACCTCTTTCATCCATATTTTGCATGCATCATACTCCCTTAATCCTCAAGTTCCTCTTTAGTTGGCAAAGTAGGTGAAAAGTTGTTTTTACCAAAGAGAGAAAGAGCATACCATACATTTTGTAGGAGAATTGTATTAAACAAATTAGCTTGTGGAGAAATCTCACACAAAAGCATTTTTTATGGGGAATTTCAACTGCAGGTGACGTTGTGCAATGTTGGCAACTTTGCAACTTCACAAAGTTGTGAAGCTGCTAATTGCATAACACTGTGCTGACTGAATTTTGATACAACACTCTACTAGCCTGCTTTTTATATGCTAAAATCTCATCCCTAATGTCTAAATTCCCCTGTTATTCGTATAACTCCACCTCCAACAATCTATGTCTCATTATCCTTGCATTCCCCTTTTAATTGCACACACACCTTTAAAAATATAGAACCACTGAAAGGACAGAAGCATAACTGCCTAGTATAGCAGGTAAGAACTCCAGAAAGTTAAATGCTTGCCATTAGCATCCAGTATAAATCTAGCCGTATCAGCTCATCTTTTCATCCTTGAGATGTCAAAAAATTAAATACCAGTAAAATGGATATATGTTACCTGTTTATTTACAGCACCCTAAAACTGCAACCCGAAAGAACAAAACCTAGTTGTCAAACAGCCTACAAACAGACATACTGATAACAACATACATAGACTGGGTTTGGAACCCACTGCGTTCAACTATTGGCTTCCCATGACCAGCCATTTTCTGGCATTGGGTTGAAACTTTGTGAGTCACTTCTAGTGGTGGCTCCTCCTCTATGGCGAAGAAGCGTTGCCCCACTGCTTTTCAGCAGTGCAACGTTAACGTAAAGGAAACATAAAATGATAATAACTTTAAGTTATTATCATTTTACAATTCTGTACTGCTTAATTTGCGGGCGGCTCGGTGGCTGGGGCTGTTCTGCTCTCGGAGCAGGGTAGGGGAGGAGTGGTTTGTCCAATCCTAAGAGCACAGTGATTGTTTGGTCGGTCCTCTCGGGCCACCCAAATCATTCATGCACACTTTCCTCGTCGTCCATGAAGGCTGCACGACAGCCTGCGTGGAGAACATGCCCAGGCCCCCATTCCCTGGTTGAGCGTCGAACCAGGATGCTCAAAACCAATCACAAAGCTCCAGTGCAGTATTGTGATTGGTCAGGGGAGCCTGGCTGTGCTTCCTGTTCCTCAAGACAGGACGAGGACAGCAGGAGCAGGGACGTAGGACCCGGCGGCAAGGTAAGTGTTTTTTTTTACATTAAGCACAACCTTCCCTGTGTGTGTCCCCCCCCCCCTCCCTGCGACCACTACACCACAAGCGAGTCATGCCAGCCGCCACTGGTCACTTCTTGCAACAGCACAGTAGAAAATTCATCGCTCACATAAGGCTTATGGCGGTGTGTATCCTTCCCCTTCCCCTCAAATACTTTAATTAAACTGCATGAGGAACTACTTCACAACTATCGCTCTCGCTGTAAGCTTTTACTGGCTCCGGCCTGTTTTTCTCATTCTAATGTGCTAACACTGAATGGGGGTAGCTGAATTTAACCATGAGCTCTTGGCTTTACCAATGTTTGTTTAGCAACACACTAACTTTATAGCAATAACTTTAGCTTCTGATTAGTGGTCACGCTTTGACTTGTTTTTAAGTACTATTGTCTTAGGATATTTTTACCTTTTATGATGTTTCGTTTTGGGATTTTTTTCACAGAATTATTGGCTTTGTATCCAATATAAGAAAAGTATAAATAAATAGGAATAAAAAGTTAGTACTCTTCACGTTCACTGTCATCGCTGCCTATAATTAGAAATAGACTTCAAGGAAAGGATGGATTTATAAAGCTCATTTTGCATTATATTGCACGCGTTTCAGCTATTACACACACATGCAAAAGAGATTAAAGCCCCTTCAAGGAGAGGAAAGGCACCAGCATCCAAAGCTGCTTAACATGCTTTCTTACTGTTCCAAGGATAATGAGGAAAACACTCATGTTCAGATGTGGCCAAGATGGAGCAGCAAGACTTCTTCTAAAAATGAAACCAATGTGGCAAATAAAAGGGCTGCACATTGCCTGGGGTAGTGGGGTGTGCAGCCTTGAAGACTCAGCTGGGGAGTTTCATTTAATTGGATTTTAAAAAGTGTTTCTTTACTGGCCACCTCCACAGCATCGTTTAGCTCATCCTTGCACCTTTGGATTAAAATAAGATTCTAAAGCAATATAATGAATTTCATGAAACTGAATTGTTATGGCTGATGTGAAGTGTTTTGATTTCGGCAATGTACTAGAAACTGAAGCTGGATGTGAGAAAGAATTGGATTATAACAGCAATTGAAGTATCATGTTCTCTATATTTGCATAAGAAAAGACTAGCTGGGAGATAACCAGTTGTCTGCAGGCTGGCTCTGACCGCAGAACTTGCCTGTATTTAAATGAAATGAGAATACTGGTGACGCCATAGACATCCTCGAATCTTTTTGAATGTTGTGTCTGCTTGCTTTATACTCTAGATACATTGTGCATCATTAATAAAAGTACAAAAATTCAGTTAGGATCCAGACAAGAGGTCTCTAGGATGACAGTGACAGACCCCAGACACAGCTTTGAATTAATTCAAAGGGTCACTTTGACTTCATCGTATTACAAACTAGGGCCCAATATTTATCAAGGTTTCGCTTCGCCCTTGTGACCTAGCTTTTTGGCTGATTCCCGGTGGAGCTACTTGATAGCTACAGAGGAGACGGGCTGTGGACAACCATTCGGCCGTCACCTACCCAGCCTGACTTTGGGCAGACCTTACTTCATCTCTTCGTCGTATTCTCCCTCCTACTCCTTTACTCCACCCACTTTCTCCTCTACGATCCATTTGTCCCTCCTCTTTGCTCTTTAATTGTTTTCCCTTTGAGACCTAGCTGTTTGGCTGATGCCCGGTGGAGCTACCTGATAGCTATAGAGGAGATGGGCTGTGGATTTCCCCCTCAGCCGTCACCTACCCAGCCGGACTTTGGGCAGACTCTCCTTCGTCTCTCGATTCTATCTCCCACCTACCCCTTTACTCACCCCCTTACCCTACTCAGCTCCATTTTTTTCGTCTTCTACGCTGTTGAAATATTTGTCTAGTAATTGATGTAACTTGTAACTGATGTAATTTTGTGGAACCTTATGTAAAGGGCTCTGATACCTCCGGGTCTAGCCAGCACTATAAAAAAACTCAAATAAAAATAAATATATAAATAAATACATTTTTTTAAAAGGGCGATGCAAAACCTAAATGAGAATTATCGAGCCATGCAAGGCAACCTAGTGTGGCCCTGAATGGCTTGATAAATCTAGAGCAACGCAGCGCAAATCGCTGCCTTGTGTTACTATGCGGCAGGGAGGCTTGCCATGGGTACACCATGAGTGTTCCCGCCCATCCACCCATGCATTCTTACACATTCCCAAATGAACCAACATTGGTAGACCTGGGAATGAGTCCAAATTGTGCGCCTCCCCACCAGAGGCGTAACAAGGAGAAAAATATCTTTTTTTCTCCTCATTGTTTCCCTTTTCCAAGTGTTCTTCATTGTGCAGCACACTTAGAGTGAGGAAAATGCCTCCGGGGATGGTTTTTGTGCAGGAGGGTGCTTCTTTCTGCACAAAAACAATCCTGCCTTCAACTCAGGCACCCTTGCACCACGGTGCAAGGGTGCCTGCGTCAGTGCTAGTAAACCAAAGGTGCAGCAGCGACAGAAAAGGACAGGAATGCATTGTATAATGGTAAATACGATGCATTCCTGTCCTTTCTCTTTCACGCACCGCAGGAAGGTGGCTTGCTGCTTTGGGTTGCGTGATGTTTTGATAAATATGGGCCATGATTGCCTAACTGACTCAGCAAAGTAGTATGTAATTTAAAACTTTCTACCAGCTATATAATGCATAACATGCTCTTATTGGTTTATCAAACACTGCTTCAATGTCCTCATGGGCTAAACCATGGAACAAAAATCACCTTCATATGGCCACACCACCGCCTTGCTCTAGCCCTTATAATTGCAATATCACTGAGAAGATGGCTGGTTTTAATAGAACAGTTTTAAAAGGACAGTTGTTCTTTTAATTGATGAGATTTGCTATTTTTATTCTATGCATTTTTATCTTTAAGTGGATTTTATGTACATATTGTAGTGAATGTTGGGAAATTTGGGATACCTATTTTTTGAATTGCATAAGGTTTTTTCTGTGTGTGTGTTTTTTTAGGTCTCGCGACCTATCGATGTGCGCAAGCGCATCGAGCGGAGCCAGAATTCATGTGGCGAAAACATCTTCAAACCAAAGGGCTTTCAGCCCCGCGGTTTTCATGAAGTTCACGTGAACATGCACGCGCATCGCATGCAAGCCCAGCCCAGTCCTCCCCTAGCAGCACTCCTCCCACGCCAGCAACTCCCCCCTCCCACACCAGCACCTCCCCTCTCTCGCATTCACGCCATCAGGCTTCTCCTCCCCTAGCAGCACTCCTCCCACACCAGCAACTCCCCCCTCCCACACCAGCAACTCCCCCCTCCCACACCAGCACCTCCCCTCTCTCGCATTCACGCCCACCCACCAGGCTCTCCCGCCCCCATCAGGCTTCCCTCCCAATCCGCCTGCCTCCCCTCGCGCATTCACGCCCCCCCACCAGGCTCTCCCGCCCCCATCCGGCTTCCCTCGTAATCTGCCTGCCTCCCCTCGCTCGCATTCCCGCCCCAGGCTCTCCCGCCATGGAAAATAAAACCTGTAAACTTTTTTGTCATGTTTCACTGCACTAGGCGTTTATTTTAAATGATTTAGTCAGGACTGAAGATGCAGGATACATATTTTGGCTTTCTTGTGCATTTTCAGATCTGAGTTTGCTTTGGTGATGATGTACCTGTTACATATTTCTGAAAGCTTTTATTTTATACATCATTTTTAGCGAAATGGAATTTCAGGAACACAAATGCATCAATCAGAATAAGACTCAGCCAGGCACTCAGAGTGAAGGCCAAGAGCCGGGTCGGCACTCCCAGGTTTGTGTGTGACCCCAGCCGCTGCCTCCCAAGCCACACCACACCGAGGATACAGCAGCCGCTCTCACCAGCTTGTTGATCTAACTGCCACAACGTGACGGGCTCTCATCTTTCAATAGTGTGACAGAGTGCTAGTCCCTGTGCTGTCAACTGACATGCTTACTATGACACAGAGCCTGGTATACGGGTTGGAGTGCTGACAGAGTGTGTATGCACTGCGGACTGGGCTTTTAACCCCCACCTCTCCACCAGAGCGCTGTGTATCACCTTTCTAAACACAACCTGACCTGTGCATGTCTGACGGGCTGAGCCTGCCCCCAGGCATGCCTGAGCTGTGTACTCGACCTCTCTGATGACTGAAGTTATGAGGTAGTTTATAGCCAGAGACACTGCAATTAGTAACTGAAAGACGACCATTTAACGGCCTTCCACGGTCCACGAACACATCACCATATTTTTTAACCGTTTAAGCTGGATGTTTCTTTTGAGTTAATATCTGCAGACTACGCAGCAGATGATGGATTGTGGTGCAAATTTGGCAAATCCATAATTATGCCGGAAAAGGCACTGCCGCAGAATCGAATAATTCCAGTGGCCCTGCTTATAGCTACAACGCTGCACCCTTCAGAACTTCAGAGGTATGGAGGGAAAGGTGGCGAGGCGCTGCCTGAACACACTCATTGTTAAAACACTCCCAAACGCCACTTGCTTTGTCTGGCGACTTTCATCTGGGGAACTGCTTTCATGAATTGAGCAAGCTGTTGTACTGGAGTTTATACTCACTTATACTTAGAGTGGTGCACAGTTCCACAACGCCAACGTGCACATGCCAACAGTCATGATAGTCAATAATATAAAATTGGCCAAGGAGGATTCCGTTGTAAGTTCAACTTTTATTGTGTACTTTATTGAGTTATATATTTACTGTTTATGTTGTGTTGTGGTATTCAGTAGCACACAGCTGCATGTGAGTCATGTGAGTCGCGTGACTACAAAAGCGGGTCACGTGACCACACAAGCACACGCATCTCTCCCTAATCCGCCTGCCTCCGCTCGCTCGCATTCCCGCCCCCCCCACCATTTGCCAGCATACACTCTCCAAGCGCTTCGCACACGGCCATCTGTTCGCCAGCTCCAGCACCTCCCCTCTCTCTCCTGGCACACAGCCTTACTTGAAGGGGCTTCGGTTACTCCCCTGCTTCGTACCATCCCCTCTGTCTCCAAATGCACCTCTTTCACCGACTCCTTTCTCTCCTCCTCTCTCCACCCGCCCCCATCCCCCCATTCCCCCATCCCACCCCTTCAAACCACCTCACCCTCCTCTAATTCCATTACCCGACTGGCCTCTGTCACCGCTCCCCCTCCCCCTTGCCTTCTCTCTCTTTGTTCTCTAATCACTCTCCCTTAACCACTCCCTTCTTACATCCGTCCTTCTTGCCTCTCGCCCCCTCCCCCCCGCCAGCCTCCTTCCGCCGCCCTCCCCCCTCCCCGGGGACGCCTTGCTCTTGTTCTGGGTGTAGTCATTTGCTTCTACGCAGTTAGCTTCAACAAGCTTGGCAGAGCGTCAGCGCAGCCTGCTCTTCAACGATGATTTATGTGGGTTGTGAGAAAGTATTAAATCAACAAAACTATATAAGTAATTTAGTTCCCCGATTTGTGATAGCTAATTGATTATGCAGGGCATGCTACAAAACTATCTCCAAGTGCAGCTTTTTACTTCCTTTGCCGCAGCACAGTTTATTTCCCAGAAGTGAATCCCTTTTCCGCAATGACTTTTTCCACAAGTGCGGTGACTATACTAATGCCGCCGGTTTTTGATGCACCAGGGCAGCGGCATCACTTGGGCGTCCGGCTGGTGTTCGTGGTGGCTCCGTGGCGGCTGCAGCCTGCTGGTGTAATCTGATGCGGCTGAGTAACATGTAGTGGCAAGCTGATCAGGGCAGACACCGCTGCTCAGCAGAGCTCGTTCATCATTTTAATCAGGGTTAAAACAAGCACTGGCGTTACCAATAGGTTTCGCATTTGGAAAGTTTGAGCTATTGGTTTTGTAAATGACATTTTATATTTATATATCGTTATTGGCATTGTCAATAACAATATATAAATATAAAATGTCATTTACAAAACCAATAGCTCCAACTTTCCTACTGCGAGACCTATTGGCAACGCCAGTGCTTGTTTTAATTTAATCTGTTTTTATTGTTTTTAATCATCGTCTCAATATTTAACAAACAGATACACTTTACATGGTGCAACACATTACACCTCTTGATGAAAGTCAATACAGATATGTAATAAAGAATATAGATTTACAATCTCGGTGACGCTATAACTGTGTGTGATGAAGTGACTCATAACTCGACAGTTGATGAATTCCGATTCCTGATGTGTTATTGGTCACCAAGGGGAAGCTTGCCTACTGGCAGGTTGTATGTGCACCACATTCTAAAAGTGTTAACGGTGGAGGTAAAATTGGGGACAACTAAAAGTGAACTAGGGTGGGGTCAAACTTAGTGTGGCACCTCTGAGTAGTTAAAGTGTTGTTCCTTGAACTGCGATGGTGGTTGGCGTGAGTATGTTGTCTTTGTGTAGCATGCTGATTCTACTTATTGTGTGTTCAACGGCTTCCTATCTGGGTTTTCTGTGTAGTTTTATGATTTGTAAGAAAATCAAATAAAGTTATAACTAACACTAAGAAGTTTTTTTTTACGCATTCAGTGTAGTGGCCAATGGCCATTACTGTGGATTAATTGAAACACTCCAAGAGAGGGATGGTAGGCCAAGCTTACCAGGGTACTCCCTCCTGCCCTTGACAAGGTGAAAAAATTGCCATTGCACAGCACTCACCTGTGTGATGTTGAAGTACACCATCGCAAAAGCATGACATAGTGATTGTTTTAAACAGATAAGTACATTTACATGCTTGAACAGGAACTGTTTCTTTCAGAAGAGCCCCTCTCTGCATTGTGTATGAGGGATGCTCCTTCCCTACTCCAGTTGCCAACCATATTATGCTCAACTCTCCAGAGGAAGAGGGTAGCACCACTGTGGCACGACACTCCCCACAGACATGCTTCTCTCTCTGAAGTACAGTGACCACTTCCTACTAGGTCATTACATACATTGTTTCTAGTCATGAACGCTTGTGTGAGAGCATTCTGGGAATTGTTTTGCTCCCATTAAACTAATTAATTCAACTAAATACCTGAAATCAATGATTTGTAGGTGAAAAGTACAGTACTGTCTGTAATGACCTGGAGTGATGTGGTCACTGGAGTCTAAAGTCATTTCAGGGGCTGTTTACCTGTCAGCATTGAATCCGCTGAAAAGCACAGAGCAATTATTCAGTCTCCACATTTGCCTATGTGTGCAGAGCTTTTGCGTGGCTCTTGTGAGATAATGATCCTTGTTTCTGTTTCCGGCTCTATCATAAGGCCTCAGCTCCAGGCTGCAGTTTTGGCTATTCAATCCTGCAATGTGTTCTCTAAAACGGAGTCTGTTTTCGCACACAGTGTGTACACCTAAATGCCACGTAGTTGTGCACAAACAGCACTTTGCAAACAAAAATTCTGTGCTTGAGAGGGGTTTTGTTTACAATAGAGGACTTGAAGCCTGCCCATTGCTTACCATTCGTTGGTTTCATTGTCACTCTTCTTTTCTGCCTCCTAATTCGCCAGCGCTTGCCGGGCATCACTTCCTTTTCTTCCAGTGGTGCATGGACCAAGTTTTCATTTTTGTTATCACCGTAGACATATGCGTTTATGGGCACCTCCTCTGTTTCTAGTTCTAGTGCTGCTGAATCTGTTTGTTCTGTTTTAAACACATTTCTCTCATTGTTTATCTGCGCCTGCATCTTTTGCTTACTCATACAATTAAAATGAAATTACATTTTACGTGGGTTATATTTAGCTATTCTAAAGTAAAAATGCCATACTAACAACACATTTACGCTTTCCTGATGCTTTCCTTTCATCCATTCATCCTCTTTTTGCCTCATACCTTTGTTTTGATTTTAAATGTGGTTCCTTGTTTCATTTATTTTCACCCACAACTGTACTTCTATACGCCCCTTTGCCGTAAGCAACTCCACTCTATGCCATGCCATTCCACTCCCCTTTACGCCACTCCACTTTACACCACTCTATTCCACTCTATGCCACTCCACTCCACGCCACTCCTCTCTACACAATGCCACTCTACGTCACTCCACACAATGCCACTCTACATCACTCTACTCTAGGCCAAATCACTCTACGATACTCTATGTCACTGCTGGCCACTCAATGCCACTCCACTCTTTATCACTCTACTCCACGCTACGCCACTCCATTCTGCTCTACGCCAGTCCACTCTACTCTACACCGCTCTGCTCTACTCCACTCCATACCACTCAATGCCACTCCAATCGATGCCACTCTACTCTGTGTCACTCCACTATACTCTGTGCCACTCTTCTCTACTGTGCACCACTCCACTCTACTGTGTACCATCCTATGCCACTCTACACCACTCCATTCCAATCTATGCCACTCCACACAACTCTATGTTACTTAATTGTATGTCTCTCTATTTCTACACTACTCCATTCTACACCACTCTACACCAATCTAAGCCACTCCACTCTAAGCCTCTCAAATCTACCCTACACCATTCTACTTTATGCCACTCCACACCACTCTACACCACTCCACACCACTCCACTCTATGCCACAGTACTGACGCCACTGCACTCGATGCTACTCTACTCCACTCTATGCCACTCAACTCTACGCCACTATTCTCTACACCACTCTACTCTACGCCTCTCCAGGCAGTTGATGCTTAATACCTTCGTGTTGATTTTAAGTTTGGTTCCTTGTTTTAGTTACTTACAACCACAATTGTACTACTCCATGCCACTCCACTTCACTCTACACTACTCCACTCCATGCCACTCCACTCCATTCCACTCTTCACCACTCCACTCTACACCATTCCATTCCATGTCACTCCACTCTACACCACGTCACTCTATGCCACTCCATGCCACTGTACTGCACGGCACTATAATCTACGCCACTCCACTCTACTCTACTCCACACCAATCCACTCTACTCCATGCATTTCCACACCTCTGTACACCACTCCACCCAACTCCACTCTATGCCACTTCTCTTCACACTACTTTACTCGATGCCACTCCATCCACACAATGCCACATCACTCTGCACCACTGTACTCTACCCCTCTCTATTTTATGCTTTTCTACACCACTCAACGCCACTCTACACAACTATGTGCCGCTCCATGGCACTCTACTTTACGCCACTCTACTCTATGCAACCCCACTGAGTAGTTGTCAGGAGAGTATCCTTTTTATTGGCAACTAGCAGCCCGTCCCGACCTTGGCCGGGAGCAATCAGGCTTCAGGGCCCCCGCCCGCCCCGGCCCCCGCCTGCCCCGACATTGTCCGTGGGTCCCCCGGAGTAGCAGCCCGTCCCAACCTTGGCTTCAGGGCCCTCGCCTGCCCCGACATTGTCCGTGGGTCCCCCGGAGCCTTACCTCATCCGCCGCACCTCCCTGCGCTCCTGAGTTCACCGGTCCACCGCTACTCGCCACTCCTCGCCGCCCCTCTCCTCTCCTCCCCGCCTGTCCGCTGCTCCTCTTCGCTCCTCCCAGCCTGTCCGCCGCTCCTCACCACTCCTCCCCGCCTGTCTGCCGCTCCTCCCCGCGCTCATGTCTGCCGCTCCTCCTCGCGCTCCTGGACGTCGCTCCTCCCTGCGCTCCTGATGTCAGCACACACGTCGCGGCCGGCGCTACTTCCATGGGACTACTTTTAAATAACGTATAATTTTTTTATTTGTATAGCCTATGTCCATCTGCACACCCTGACAATTTCAACGATGTATCGGGTGTGTGGATTGACGCTGTGGTTCCCAAGTTTACCCGCCTCAAAGGTTCAAAGTTCTTCCTTAATAATAGTAGTATAGATATAGATTTGCATTTGGGTAATTTTTTTAATTCAGTCTTACATAGTACGCTATTTTGTATAGTGGTCTTGCTTTTTTTACTTAATAATACCCTATTTAAGATGGCCTGCCTTGCGGCTGCATTATCAAAAGATCAAATCACTGCAAGTTCTCTACACAACCTCATTTAACAAGCAGGGGTTTCTTGTTTCATGTTTTAACATTGGGGTACGTTTTTGAATGCTTTTCTGAACCCACTGATTGGTACATTGGGAAGTTGTTGGGGGTAGGGTGACCAACTGGCATGCGAGCAAATTCAGGATGGTGAGTGTAAAAATTCAGGATAAAGGGTAACAATTCAAGACAAAAATTCAGGACAGGAGGTCAAAATTCAGGACAAAAGGTACGTTTTACAGACACATCAGTGGAAGTTGCACAATAGTATGTAAGTAAGTAAATAGACAACCACTTAAGCACAAGTGAAAATAAGTTTATATTAAGTTGAAACAATTGTGTACTTCACGTTTTTTCAGTATGCATGCAGCTTTGGTCAATTGTGCAGGTCTTTTTGGGGTACTTCATATGATATTAATCTTTTTATATGGTATAGCACTGGGCTGTCCAGTCTGATATTTTGTTTACAATTCATGGTCCTGAGCAGGCATGTTTGGTGAGAGAAATGGTCGGTAAGATCTGCTTGGATAGACATTGTGAGATGTAAAGTTATACGCATAAAATGCAGCTAATGCGTATGCAAACATATTCAACCATTTGCAAACCTATCCTCATGTATCCCTTCATTCGCCCTTTCACTAATCCATCCATTATCCATCCATCCACTCTTTCACCCTATCTATCCGCACACTCATCCATCCACTCTTCCACCCATCCATTTACTCATCCATACAGCCATTTACCCTTTCACCCATCCAGCCACCCTTTCACTTACTCATCCATCCACCCAGTCACTCATCCTTCCACACATTCACCCTTTCAGTCATCCACACAGCCATCCTCCCTTTCTCTCTTCTTCGACCCCTTCACTTAGCCATCTATCCTTCCTTCCATCCACCCAACCATCCATCCATCTACTCATCCTCTCATGAATCCATCCTGACCCTTTCACTTATCCATCCATCTTTTCTCTCATCCATCCACCCTTTCAGTCCTTCACTCATCTATCTAACCGTTTGCCCATGTACCCTCCCTTTCACTCACACATCCATCCTTACATCCACCCTTTCACTCATCTGTCCATCAATTGAACTTTTCACTTATCAATTCATCAATCCATCCATCATTTCACTCATCCAGCCAGCCATCTTTTCTCTCATTATCCAACCATTCGCCCTTTCATTCATCCATTCACCATTTTACTAATCCATCAAGCCATCCCTTCATTGACTCACTCACCAACCTTTTCACATTTATTATGAGCTGAGCCTTCGTCTGCAGAGCTGCAGACAGAAGAGACCCATCAGGAACTCACCTCTCGCTGTAGTTCCTAAAGAAAAGGGATGGGTTCAAGAATCTCCTGCACAGTCAATCTGAAACCTTGGAAGTCATGAGTCATGCATGATGCACAGTGCTAAGACGTGAGGGGACTTTGGCATGGTGTTGTTTCCAGGGCTTTAAGTGGGATGACAAAACTCGGTGGGTCTCTCCAAAGGGGGTGTTCAATGTAATTAAGGGCATAGCTTAAAACACCTAAGCTAAAAATCTGTGCTTAGCCGCCCTACTGATATTTTGCTGCTTCTGTAATTGCATTCAGATATATAATACTACAAGTAATGTTATACCTTCAACAAGCCTGAACTATAGGCGTTGTCTATGGTTGTTTAGTTGCATAAAATAAAAAAGCAGCAATCATGGCTTTCTTGAATATAATATTGAAACTGCATCAGTTCTAAAATGGCGAGACTGTGAAAGACCCATAATCCTTTTTTCAACTTCTTTCACCAGCTTCTTTTCTTGAACTGGATTCTCATGTAGCAGAATTGGGGTTTTTGCGCATTTCTTCTATTTGACAGAATGTCCTGCCCTAGACCAAGGCTGGAGGAGCCCCACCACATGCTTTACCAGCCCAGACTGGCCCATTGTCATTCTATATGTGGCAATGAGTCGCATACAGAATGAAAATGGGCAGGATGGGGCTGCTCCTGTGCTCGGAGGAGGCAGGCCCCATCAGGGAGTTGAGGCTTCATGCAGGGAACAGTGCTGTTCCCTGCAATGCCCAAAGTTACGGACAAAAGGCGTCCGTAAAAGGGATCATCATGGACAACGGACATGAGATCCAAGTTACAGACGGTCCGTGAAATTTACGGATGGTTGGTCACCCTAAGTTGGGGGCATATACCACTTGTTGCAATTTGCATTTGGCCTACATTTTGAAGTCTTGCTTGTCCGACATCGGATGCCATTTTGATTGGTTGGTCTATCTTTTTTGATTTAATGATCACCTATTTAAGCTGGCCTGCTGCATGGCTGCACAGCGGGTGTGCCAATCCATCTGCCCATCTGCGCACCTGCTGAGCGCCAACCATGCTGCCGGCTGCTAGAGCAAAGCGGGATGCGAAATGCAGAAACAGAACGCAAAGGTTATCAGCTATTCTAGTGATCTTCTCAAACAAATTGGGAGTGATTTTGTAATTGTCAGTCACAAGGTTTTGCTGGAAGGTGGGAGTGCTAAGGGTGTCTTACTGGAGATGTTTAGAGGACTGTCAATGAAAGTTTCCAACTATTGGTGACTCCAACAGTATTAACATGTGGTTTTATTAATGCGGCCTCCTTAACAAAACATGCCATAGAAGTTAATCTACTTCTGCACACAGAAAAGTTTGATGCGTTATTTAACACTGAAACCTGGGCTATGTATTTCCTTTGTTGTACTGCAAAAGCATGATTTTAATGATCGTTAAAAATCGTCCTCTTGCAAAGCGCCCTGATGCCTTGTTGCCATGTCTGCGCTATAGAGAATCACAAAGATAAATAAATAAATAAATGACCCGCTAAAATTCACACCCTGTGAGTGCTGCTCTCGGCCCTCTCTACTTTAAAGTCGAACTTAAAGTGAGTTATAAAACTGAACTGCTCTGAAAGCAGACAGCCATTATATCATCTCATAAACTGTGGTTTTATATATCTGCAATAATATTTGGGGCTTGAGTTGTTGTTAGTAGCATTCTCTTATGAGCTAAGATAACAAAAGATCCAGTGTTTGGCAGCCATTTGCGTGGCCCACCCTTACTTTGCCTTGTTCCCACACTTTTCTCTGTTTACATTCACTTTTTGTCCAAGTGGAAATTCTGTTTAGTCAGGAGTGAATGCCTGCCCTTTCTGAGGCTCTGCAAAGGTGCTCACTGCAAACATCAAGTTAGGTTTACACATCACACGTGGTGACATATTACTTAGTCGCTGGCAGCTCTGCACTTTTAATGTGTTTATAAATTGGTGCTTTGGGCTTTCAGTGAAGCCCTGGAATACAGGGCCCTTACCCAATAATCCTCACATGTGTTTAGAAACAGCCTCACGGTGGATCAGTGGTACTGTGAAAAACCAGGCTAGCAGGCGGACCTTTGTAACATTTAGGGGTATCTGTTCTGGTGTGTTATTTTTAATCTTGATTTACAGGCAGCTGGCCTCGAAAGGCTGCATCGTGTTCATTAAAGCCTGGGCCTGGAGCACAGACAGCAGTGTCGCCTCAAATGCTCCCAGTGCCAGTTTCAAGATAAATATGGTGAAATAAAAAAAAAGTGTTTCCGGAGGCGGGCGGCAGGGTGATGTGTTTGGGATATTCTTAGCAGACATGTGGCGGCCATGTCCTGCTGGGACAAGTGATGGCCAAAGTGTGTCCAAACAAAGGCCCAGGGAAATGATGCTGGACGAGCAGAGGGGCATCTTCAATTGCACAACATTTACTTACCTAAGTACCCCTGGTCTTAGGCAATTTACAGCCGCAGACTGTATCATTACAAGGAAGCGACTCGGGTGACACACTTAAGTTCAGCTCCTCTTGTTTAATTAAAGCCTTCTGTCATTAGCAGCAGATCCCACTTAGAAGTACATTTCTAATTAGATCCCATATGTAAACGTAAGCAGTGCCGTTGTTTCAATAGTACAGCGCTAATGACACTCTGTATCCACTCAGGGGGATTACTTTAATACGATTAAATGCTGTTATTCCACGTGTTTTCAGGCGTTTTTCAGTTGTGTGGTGAAGGAGCACTGTATTGGGTTTTCTCCATTTATTTCAGACTAGCAGCCCGTCCCGACGTTGTCCGGGTATGAATTGCTGCCGGCCAGTAGTATATTGTTTTGTAGGATTTCGTTTTGATAGCATTTCTTATCTGTGATAGGCCTGTGAAACGCTCCGATTCACAGTGCACTGCTGATGCACTTAAGAGTGCGCGTTCAGTAGTGTGTGAACTCGAATTTCCCTACTTTATTCTTCCTTGCAATATTATATAGCGCAAACTCGACAACATGGCATGAGCACAATTTACGTTACAGAAGAACACATTCATTTGTGGTAGGCACGGGAAAACAAAGCGATTTGCCTGGAATCACAGGATGTTGAGCTGATGCTGAGATTCGAACGTAGCTCCCCAGCTCTAAAGTTCGCAATTCTAGAACCTGTGGCGGGAGGTGTGTCTAAAAGTGTATGTCGGTCTTAGACCGCAGCTGAAGAAAAGGGGTTTCCAATATGGATTCGTTGGTCCGGCAAGGTATAGAGTGATTATTCAAGGCTCTCCACACATTTTTTCAGATCCATTGAAATTGAAACGTATGTTGGATGGCCCAGATGACTTGGACATGGAGACGAACAATCCTGAAAGCTCCGCTGATCAGGCCTCAGCTTCAGGCTATAAATGAAGGGCACCCTGCTAACGGCGACTTTGTTCGGTCTGTTATGTCACATGAATATGGTTCTTTTGATGGTCCGGATTAAGGCCTCTGATTCAGAGTTCATGTTTCCATATATGTCTCCATATAGTTCACATTTCTCAGTATACCTTGAGGGCCCAGGTTAAGGCCCAGGTTTAAAGCTTTCACTATGGTATTCATGTCTGCACATTGACATTCTTCTACCTTGAGCTGTTTAATACGTTTAATGCGCTTTTTCGCATGCCTTAATACGTTTAATGCGCTTTTCGCATGCCTCAATACATGACTTTATACCTTTTATCAGCTGGTAATGTTGGGGGTTCTGTTACTCATTCGACGAAGGTAATGCCTTGTTTTGCTTGTCTTTTAAACTGCAGTTTTTGAATTCTTTAATACACGCAAGGTTACTAGATACATGGCTTTTATAGCTGTGACAGTTAACAACGACTCACGAGTTTGCAGTAAATGTTAATAGTTTTATATGCTCCAGATTAAAAATTAAAATTAATATGGATATGTTTTGGCACGGGGAGGCTACACCGTACTCTCTCTCCAATCGCCATGCCTACTGAATACAGGTGGGGTGGGGAGGGTGGAGGGTTGAGGGGATTGGGGGTTTGGGTATGTGTTACATGTCTTTTATGTTTGATTCTTCTTCTTCTTGCTTGCATTTTCACTATTGCGATGGCACTTGATGGTGGTGGGGGTATAGACTCTATGTTCACTCATATGTCCTTTCGAAGTCTCGGAGAGGTGAAAGATTAACATTTTGTAGTTGGTCAAGTGTGGTGACTATCCTTCTCTGGATGAAACACTGTTTACCTGTTCACAAATAATACTGTAAATACTCCGATGGGAGTATGTAATATGGAAAAAATGAAGATATTGTCACTCAATGTTAAAGGTTTGAACCAACCTATCAAAAGACAAAAAATCTTAGACTATGTGCGTAGGTTAAAAGGTGATATTGTATTGCTACAAGAGACAAAGCTGGAAGCTAAGCTGTTTTTTCACATGCGGAATAAGTTTTACAGTGAGGTTGTGGGTGCAGAATCTGTACACAAGAAGAATGGGGTGTTGATTCTTGTCGCGAAGAAATCAAAGGTGGAGGTTTTATCTTCTGAGGCTAGTTTAGATGGGAGGTGGGTTACGGCCAAACTAAGTAAGGATAATACGGAGTTTTATGTTACGAACATATATGCTCCTAACATCAGTGACCTCAAGTTTTGGGAGGAGTTAAATAAACATATGGAAAATATCCCAGATAGTGCTGTTCACATAGTAGGTGGTGACTTTAATCTTCCAAAGGACGCAACGCTAGATAGGGACTCCCACTGCCGTTTCAAACCAAACAAATCTCATAGAGCCTTCAATAATCTGTGTGAACGCTTTCATTTAGTGGATGCTTGGAGACTCCAGAATCCTACAGGGAGGGATTATACTTTTTATTCTGCACCACACGACTCATACTCCAGGATTGACTACATCCTTATAACACAGAACGGGGTACCCAGAATAGACTCTACCACCATAGAACCTCGTGTGATGTCGGATCATTCTTGTATATCCCTGTCCATTGCAAATGCCAAATCATCTCCTCGTCAGACGTCTTGGCGCCTGAATGACGAGATTTTAAGCGATGCTCAACACAGATCCACAATACAAGCTGCCATTGTATCTTACCTGCAAATTAATAGAGAAGGGGACACATCTGATCTTATTAGATGGGATGCCATGAAAAGTACAATACGGGGAGTTTGTATCAAGATTAGGGCTGCCATGAATAAAAATTATAACGCGAAATTAGAATCCCTTGAAAGTGAAATTGGAGTTCTTGAAAGTAAGCATCTGAGGTTAAGAGACGATATGACCCTCTATGCCCTGGCAAATAAAAAATATGAATACAATAAATTAATAAGTGAAAGGGCCGGAGTTTGGCTAGACAAAGGTAGGAGATTTAAGATTTGTGAATCCAATAAAGCGGGAAAAAGTCTTGCTTCATATTTGAAATTCAAAGTACAAAAGAACTGTATTAACATCCTTAAGGACACCGCAGGGAACTCACATTCTGAGCCAGACAAGATAGCTGAGGTATTTAGGGTATTCTATGAAGATCTCTATGCAAAAAATGCGAAGGTGGAGGAAGATCAAATTAAGAGTTATTTGGATGAGTGTGATCTTCCAAGATTGTCTGCTGAGGATCAGATTGGTCTAAATGGCCCGATAAGTGCTGAGGAAGTGGAAGGTGCGATTAAAAAATTAAAAACAGGGAAGGCACCAGGCCCGGATGGCTTTACAGCAAGATTCTATAAAACATTCCCCACGATATTATCTGGGCCCTTGCTTAACCTGTTCCATGAAATAAATAGTTCTGGGGAAGTAAAGGGCACTCTGGCGGAGGCAACAATTGCAGTACTCCCTAAGGAAGGTAAAGACCCTTCGCTCCCAAAAAACTACAGGCCGATTTCGCTAATTAACATTGACTGTAAGATTCTAGCTATGATACTTTCAGCACGTCTTCAAAAGGTGCTCCCACAACTAGTTCATCCATCTCAAGCGGGCTTTCTAAAGCATAGGTTGTCCAGTGATAACACACGGATTTTGGCCCATGTGTTGGAAAAAGCTAAACTTCTAGAAACCCCTACAGTGGCAATAACGTTAGATGCAGAAAAAGCCTTCGATAAGGTTGACTGGGCCTTTCTGGAAGCAGTCCTCAATAAATTTAGCCTGGGGGAAACATTTACACGACTAGTTATGTCACTTTATTGCTGCCCCTCGGCACGAGTCAGGGCGGGTGGAGCATTTTCGTCCTCCTTTTGCTTAAAACAAGGTACGAGGCAGGGGTGCCCTCTATCACCCTCTTTATTTTTATTGGCAATCGAACCGTTCTTACATCATATAAGGAAAGACCCTAAAATTGCAGGTATACCGTTTGGGGTATCTGCACTCATGACGGACATTGAAGAATTTTCGAAGGTATCGGGCTACAAGCTCAATAAAGACAAAACAGAGGTCAAACTGCTAAACAATAAAGGTGACAAGGGGATCTTGGGGGACTCTGGTCTTACATGGTAGCCCAAATGCTTTAAGTACCTAGGGTTGGACTTCGATAAGGATTTAATTTCCACCCTAAAAATAAATGAGGAATCAACGTTGAAAAAAATATCTACCCTTCTAGAAAGTTGGTCCCCTAAATTCCTTTCTTGGTGGGGCAGGGCTGAAACACTCAAAATGATGTCGACCCCCTTAGTTAACTACCTGGCCAGTATGCTCCCTATGACGTTCTCTAATGCTTTTGTCTCGAAAATAGACCAGCTGTTTGGTAACTTCCTGTGGCGGGGCAAGAAGGCCAGGATATCCCTGAAGAAGCTACAACTGGCGAAAGATAAAGGCGGCCTGGGTCTGCCATCGTTCAGGAACTACCAGACAGCCTTTCTTTGTAAGCAAGGTGCTCAATGGTTTATAAAAACATCAACTTACACCCCGGTGTGGATTAACATTGAGAGATCAATAGTGGGCAATGCTCCTCTTGAGTCTTTAATCACCATGGACCTGTCACACTTACCCCACTCAAGATATATAATGTTAAATACCAGAAGGGCCCTCCTTAGACTCGATCAAACACACAAAACCAAATTGACATTTTCTAAATCATCATGTATGTCTCTATGGAGAAACCCCTACCTTAAACACGTAGGTGTGGAGCTCTTCTGGGAGTCATGGTCCGGAAAAGGTATTAATCTAGCAGGAGATTTGTATGATAATAACGAACCAATCCCGTTCTCAAACTTGCAGGCAAAGTTTGACCTATCACCGATAGACTTCTATAATTTCTTAAAAGTTAAGGCGACGCTAACTAGCCGTAACTTCTCACCCTACACTCCATGGCTGATAACACATCTCCCACGTATTATGCATACAGGTCACTTCGTTTCCAAGGTGTATAAACTGTTACTACCGCTGCCAAATAAATCTCACAGGACTGTTGAAGCGAAATGGGAAGCGGAATCAAACTCCACAGGTATAGAGTTCGATTGGGAATTGATTCATAAGTCAGCATTGACCCACAAAGTATCACCCATCCTATTCCAGACAAAGTATATGCTCATAAATAGGTCGTTCTGGACCCCGGATAGGCTGTTTAAATGTAAATTGTGTGACTCTCCGGAGTGCTGGAATTGCCAATCAGGGACTGGGGATCTCTCTCACATGCTATTCAACTGTCCCCTACTGGAAGAATATTGGGAGAAAATATTTGTATGCATCCATCATGTGTTTAGGATAATGCCAAAGAAGGAATTTGTATACGTCATTCTAGGGGGGCTGGAACCGCGATTAGCAAATGAGCATGATCGCCAACTTTTGGACTTAATGTTGACATTGGCATGTAAGGTTGTTTTATGCAAGTGGAAATGTGCTAAGGAAGTAAATGTCAAGATTTGGCAGGAATGGCTGTCTTTCCTAAGAGGTGCCACGAACCTAGCATTACAGTCCTCTACGTGGTGTCCATCCAATAAGAAATTGTGGAAATCACTTGATAAATCATCCCTCCATTTTGACCCGCCTTGAGGCAAGACGCCCTTGTAATAATACCTTAGATATATGGGTGTGATCCTAGTCTGTATGTTAGAACTATTCCCATTGCATCCACACGTCAAGTGTTAACACCATAATCAATAACCTTGTGACAAGCAAGAGTGATTCTTCTCTTATTTTATCATTTGTAGTTTCTGTATTGGTCTGACAACATCTGTAACAACTCACTTTTTGCTGGAAGATTTATTGTAATGTCTTTTGCTTTTGTTTTCTTAACTCAATAAAAATGATTTGAAATAAAAAAAAAAAAGTGTATGTCGGTGCTGGCCATCAATGAGAGAGACCTGTGCATTTTTCAAATGGGTGGAGAAAAAATATGAGTATGTTGCTGGAGATGTGGGCCGCCGTGCCACCAATGTACTTACCGGGGGAGGGTAAACACCCATTATTCCGCAACTTTCTTTCCGCATACTATCACTCCGCATACTTTCATTACGGAAGTACCATGACTCCGCATTGCCATTATAACGCATGGCATTACATTTTATATGCTTTTACCACGCATACATTTACAACGAAATTCATTGTAAATGCATGAATGGTAAAAGCATGGTTTAAAAAAAATGTTTGGATAAGGTAAGTATGGGTATAGGGGTATATATTTTGGAGTACTGAGGTATATTTTTTGGGGTGCTTGGGTATTTTAAGGGTTCAGATATAGTTTTGGGTTATGGGGTACAGGGGTAGTTTTAGGGTTTAGGGATAGGTATGGGGTTTGGGGTACAGGGGTATTTTCAGGGTTCAGGGCTAGGTTTGGGGTACAGGGGTATTTTTAGGGTTCAGGGCTAGGTTTGGGTTTTGGGGTACAGGGGTATTTTAGGGTTCAGGGGTAGGTTTGGGTTTTTGGGTACAGGGGTATTTTAGGGTTCAGGGGTAGGTTTGGGTTTTGGGGTACAGGGGTATTTTAAGGGTTCAGGGCTAGGTTTGGGGTACAGGGGTATTTTTAGGGTTCAGGGCTACGTTTGGGTTTTGGGGTACAGGGGTATTTTAAGGTTCAGGGGTAGGTTTGGGTTTTGGGGTACAGGGGTATTTTTAGGGTTCAGGGCTAGGCTAGGTTTGTGTTTTGGGGTACAGGGGTATTTTTAGGGTTCAGGGGTAGGTTTGGGTTTTGGGGTACAGGGGTTTTTTAAGGGTTCAGGGCTAGGTTTGGGTTTTGGGGTACAGGGGTATTTTTAGGGTTCAGGGGTAGGTTTGGGTTTTGAGGTACAGGGGTATTTATAGGGTTCAGGGCTAGGTTTGGGTTTTGGGGTACAGGGGTATTTTTAGGGTTTAGGGATAGGTTTGGGTTTTGGGGTACAGGGTATATTTATAGGGTTAAAATGGGTTAGTGTTTAAGGGTGTTGGGGTATTTTAAGGAGTATGGGTGGGTTATGATTATGGGGTGTAGGGGTATTTAAAGGGAGCAGGGTGGGATTAGCATACGATATGAGACATGGCATGAAGGGCGGAACGTACCTCACGCCCCCAGTGTTTGCCACGCCCACAGCACACGCCCACAGCACAACGCAGACACGCCCACAAGGGACTACTTTGCTGGCATGGTTCTTTTACCTTTTAAATGTATATGGTGGGCGTCTGCATAGCCTATGTCCTTCTGCTGCAACTGCCCTTTCCAACGCTGTATTGGGTGTTGTGATTGGTGCTGTGGTTCCTGAGATTACCCGCCGCAAAGGTTTGGGCTCTCTCTTTATTATATTAGTATGGATGAGGAGTATTTCCGTTTTCTCTTGGTTAAGTTTTAGGTGATTGTTTGAAAGCCAGTCTTGTACCTCCCTGAGTGTGGCATTGAGTCTCTGGATGTCAGCAATGGAGGAGGTTTCCAGGTAGAGTTGTGTGTCATCCGCATATAGGTGAAAAGGAATGTTAGATTTCCTGAGTAGGGAGGTAAGGGGTTTGATGTAGATGTTGAAAAGCTAAGGGCAGAGCACAGATCCTTGTGGAACACCCCAGTTAACAGGGTGGAGGTCGGACTCGAAGTTTTGACTTTGTATTTTTTGTGAGCGGTTGTGGAGAAAGGATGAGAGCCAGTGGAGTACTATCTTTTCTAGACCTGCCTTTTCTTGTAGAGTCTTGATGAGCAATTTGTGATCGACTGTATCGAATGCAGCAGCATTGGTCCGAGTCCAGGAATTTGTGAAGATCGTCTATGACATAAAGGATTGCAGTTTCAGTGCTGCAGCCCTTTCTGAAGCCAGATTGGTGGGGGTCTAGGAGATTGATGTTGTCCAGGTGTTTGGTTAGCTGGGGGAGTACACATCTTTATCATTGAGCACATATGCAGCTGTTTGGAAGAAAATATTTATGGCCCTGAGGATGGGCGAATGGCCCTTTATAAAACATGTGCATTCATGCCGTCGTTCAAATGAGGACACTAATTGTAGGGGCTGCGGTCATTACTCAGAATCAATTGAGCATGTGGTGGGTGCTTGCCCAGCATTTCTCAAGGATAGAAGGCGGTTGTTGCGATGTGAATGGATCAAGCACGGCATTCGATCATGCCGGCAAGCCATTATATCAGCAATGAACCCCAACAACACAATGCTTATTGTTAAGTTTGCCAAATTTGTTTTCCAAATTGCAAAAAAACGTAACTCCGTAGGTTTGCAGGAACCATCGCCACAATCTTCAAATTCATGACCAGTCTGGGACCCCTCGTCATCTATTAAACTCCAAGACTCTTACTGGTGGAGGAATGTCTGACATAATATCGACAGACAGAATATCGACATGCAATAATATCGGAGCAAAAATATCGACAGCAAAAATATCGGAATCCTATCTTCATTAAGGTAAGTACAAAAATATCGAAAAAATAATATCGAAGTACAAAAATATCGGAATCAAAAATATCGTTTTTTTAAATGTATTAATAATAATGTAAAAATAAATTAAAAATACATATAATTTTACAACTATTAAATAAAAATATTAAAACAAAATTAAAACTAATACATATACATTTAAAATAAATAAAACACTTAATAATTTAAAGTAATTTTAATTTTTTTTCATGTAATTTATTTGATTTAATGTAATTTTTTTTAGTTTTTACCCTGTACACCTGTACCCCAAAAACCCAAAACTGACCCTGAACCCTAAAAATATCCCTGTACCCCAAAAACCCAAAACTGACCCTGAAACCTAAAAATACCCCTTTACCCAAAAACTGAAAACTGACCCTTATCCCTAAAAATACCCCTTTACCCAAAAACTGAAAACTGACTCTGAACCCTAAAAATACCCCTTTACCCAAAAACTGAAAACTGACCCTAAACACTAAAAATACCCCTTTACCCAAAAACTGAAAACTGACCCTGAACCCTAAAAATACCCCTTTACCCATGAACTGAAAACTGACCCAGAACCCTAAAAATACCCCTTTACCCAAAAACTGAAACTGACCCTGAACCCTAAAAATACTCCTTTACCCAAAATTAATTAATATTATTTAATTACCAATTAATTATTAATTAACAATAACAATAAAGTAAATATATTAGCACATTTGCTGTAATTAATTTAATGTAATAATTAATATTATTTTTCCCAATTAATTAATTAAGAATAACAATAAATTATATATATAAAAAATTATATAATTAATGTAATTAAATAATTAATATTAATTAACTACCAACTAATTAATAATTATAAATATGTCAAAAATTATATTAATTAATTACCTAACTAATAGAAATTAATTACCAATTAATTATTAATTAAAATATGTACAAACATATATCAATTAATTAATTATTATTAAATTACTCCCCACCCTATTCCCCTATAAACTCATAACCCGCTACAGAACATATTTATCAATTAATCAATTAATTAAAAATAATTAAAAATTATTTCTCAATTAATTAATTAATAATTCCTACTAATTAATAATTAATTTAACATAATTAAATTACTTCCCACCCTATTCCCCTATAAACCCACAACCCGCTACAGTAGTAAAAGACAATATTTAATTAAATTACATTAAAAATAAATAATAAAACATAATAAATACAATATAATATACACTAAATTTATTTAAAAATTGATATTAGTAACATCAAAGTTATTAATTTCGATATTATTGACATCGATATTTACAACTTCGATATTACTGATATCATACCAATATCGATATTAAGACTGTCGATATTACTTACCTTCGATATTTTGTCCCATCGATATTTAAACTTCGATATTTTTGTATATCGATATTTAAAAATCGATATTTTGTCTGTGTACCACTGGTGGAGCCTTTGTATGTTTTACTGAAAGTTGGGGGTGGGTTTTACACTCACCAACAAGGTCATTATGGTTTTAAACACATTTTAGCTGCTTCTTGGTTTAAAAATAATAATAATAATAATTACGTATACATATATATTTCACACTACTGTATTTTGTTAAACAATTTCAATTTTTTGTTGCATTTAAGATGAAACGTATTGTTTGTTTGTTTTTAAATTGTCATGATTTTAACTAATCCAACAATAAACAATAATGCACTAGATTTCAATGTTGCAGTGAATGACTCTTGAACCTGCGATGGATTAGAAGCAGTGTATACTTTCATGTTTGATGGGTTGAGACATGGCACAGGAGAAAGGCCATTGAACTTTTTGATGAGAATGATGTTAATCAATGCACCACTGACTGAATTAAGGGTTATGGGGCAACCGTTGATCTTTATTGTGAAATGAATTCTGTTGTTTTGTTTGGTAGTTTACTTGTGTCATTTGTTCTTTCTTGCAAGCAGCAAACCTACATATGACTATCGTTCCTTGGTCAATGCTATCAGCGCACATCCATTTTCTTCACTGGCGATCAACAATGACATCGACAAGTCTTTGTAGGATGAACTTGACGGCGATTGACAATGTCCGGCTTCTACTTGTCGTAACTGATGCTGCTGTTTCACTTTGTGGGTTTGGCAAGAATGCTTCTGGAACATTTTGGTATCTATTTTCTCTTACCGCTGTGATGATCTTTTGCTTTGCAAACCGTTATGAAGTTCTCTTTGCTGAAACCTTTGCACATTTGTCCTATGGCTGGACATTTGCCTTCATTTGGAAATGAAAACCCACAAAGGAAACACAATTTTGTCTTCTTTGGAGTCGTCAAATTGCTTGAATAAATCTTGTGCTTGCTTTTTGTGAAAAAACACTGATTCATTTTTCGCTGTTCCAGCTTCCATGTCAGCTGCTTGTCTATCTACTCTTTCATCTGCCTTTGCAGCCATTAGCAGTTCCTAAGCTGCGCATCTCTCTCAACATGCATTTTGGGAGGGAGGGCGAGGGGTGAGAGAAAAGTAGACCAAAAATTGTTTGTGTGTGTAAAAGGCCGCTTTATTAAGACACAGGTGCACATTACAAATACAAACCTTGGCAACGCCTTACAAAACTAAACCTCACTAAATAAATAAATAACTACAAACTCAGCCCCCTGAACCCTCCCCCACCCCTAAAACATTTGGGCCCTCCCCCTCCCAACAATACATCAATAAACAATATAACAGCATTATAACATTACGTCATCAATAAAACATTACGTCATCAATAAAACATTTCGTCATTGATCAAACATACGTCATCGTTAAAACTTTATTCGTCAAACCACAATTGCAATAACAACGGTCAGGTCCTCCATAACCATAAACCCTGCCTGACCCTGCACTCCTGCAGACACCCCCCTCACAAAACTGAACGATCAAACCATGACCAACATACCCCAGCACTTGTCAAAGAAATACTCGAACTAATACTCAACCAGCAATCTGCCTAAAACCGTAATGATACACAAAAACACCGCACAGCACCTGTGTCTAGCGACGAATACAAATACAAGTAAAAACCCCCTGCACACCGGTGACCCACAAAACAGCCTTTTAAAAAAGAAAAATGGAACAAAAAACACCAAAAATGGGAAAAAACTAGGAAGCGAGGGGAAAAAAGAACATTAATGCAAAAAAGGGGGAGGGAGGGTGGGACAAAAAAGCTACAAGCCCTCCTAGCCACCAGGTCACCAAACCTAAAATGGTGGCTGGTAGGCAGTGGTTGGGAGATTTATAATTGGGCTATGCTGGTCCTACTAGACCAGCCCAAATCTGGAACATTCTGGCAACTTCTTAAAGAAAAACCCCTCGCAGCCCTCCCAAACCGCCCGGGGGAGGGGACCTCCCGGCGGTCGGCTCCCTCCCCCAAGCCCCCCTTGGGAGGGAGGGCGAGGGGTGAGAGAAAAGTAGACCAAAAATTGTTTGTGTGTGTAAAAGGCCGCTTTATTAAGAGACAGGTGCACATTACAAATACAAACCTTGGCAACGCCTTACAAAACTAAACCTCACTAAATAAATAAATAACTACAAACTCAGCCCCCTGAACCCTCCCCCACCCCTAAAACATTTGGGCCCTCCCCCTCCCAACAATACATCAATAAACAATATAACAGCATTATAACATTACGTCATCAATAAAACATTACGTCATCAATAAAACATTTCGTCATTGATCAAACATACGTCATCGTTAAAACTTTATTCGTCAAACCACAATTGCAATAACAACGGTCAGGTCCTCCATAACCATAAACCCTGCCTGACCCTGCACTCCTGCAGATACCCCCCTCACAAAACTGAATGGTCAAACCATGACCAACATACCCCAGCACTTGTCAAAGAAATACTCGAACTAATACTCAACCAGCAATCTGCCTAAAACCGTAATGATACACAAAAACACCGCCACCCAGAAAGGTAGGCGGGGGAGACACGCCTCCCTTTCTGCCCCCCCAACCGCGAAGCGAAAGAGAAACAAGAAAATCAGCGCTGCACAGCCAATGCCCGGGCTAAGACCTCACGAAGCTCCAACAAGTAAAGATCCATGCCCACAAGGGACAAATGAACTCCATCATCCCTAAAAAACTCAACAGACTCAAACTTAATGTCCCTGTGTGAATTCCTGCTGAAACCAAGGCTCCTACAGCAACGAGACACCTCTGAATTCACTTTCTTCCTAGCCCGATCGACAGCCCTGGGGTTCACAGCTCCTCTCCATATCCTACGAGGTATCAACTCTGTCCAAAAAACATGACACCCAGCCCACAGGTCCTTAATGAGGCCTAAATCTCGTTTCATAGCTCGTAGCAAAACTACACCTTTCGTAGCACATAGGTCATTTTCTCCCAAATGAATAACTAAAATATCCGGGCATAAACCGCCCACCATGTTGTTGTTCAAACAAGGGATTAACTCTCTCCAGAGCATCCCGCCTTTACCCTTCCAAATAACGTTAAACATTCGATCATTGAAACCAAGTAGTTCTCCAAAGTAACTCCTCGCTGCCTGGACTCTGGCCCACTTGACAAAGGAATGCCCCACTATCCAGACCGTTCCCACCGAGGAGCGAGGCCCAGCAACGGATCCTGAAAAAGAAAAAAGAATTAGAATCATGTGAGGGAGGACGACGCATGCGCCTCCCCTGCAGAGCTCCTCACATACCGCTGGAAACAATTGGAAGACCAGCGCCCCAATCGCATAATATCCCTCTCCGTCCAACCTCTGTTAAAGGCCTCAGTAGCTGCACCTATTCGGAAAGAGTGAGTCCCATAGAGATTGCCATTGAGACCTATGTGCTGTAGAGCTTTGCGCAAAACCATTCGTAACTGATAAGGTGTTACAGGGGTGCCATTGATATGCTGGAAAACAAGAACTTCATCACCACCCCCACATAATGAACGCCAGCGCCGCGCCAGCATTAAAGGGCAAGTAAGCTTCGGAGTACGTGCTTGTAACCACACACCTTTTCCCTTACCCGTCTGATCAGTTTTGGAGCTTGCCAACCATACATGTACTCCCTCATCATAACAAAAAACGTCCTTCCAAAACAATCCACACTTATATTTCGACCCCAACAACTCCGATACCCTAAAGGCTCCAAAAAACATGAATGCCATCAGCATTGAGAAAACACATGCCTCAAAATCATCTAAACAAACTACAGGTAAAACTGTGATTAGTCTGGCAAGAACTTGCCAAGACAGGGGGGCCCTGGATCTACCAACGTGCCCTTGCTCCCTGGCCCAACCCTCAAGCATCCTCCTACCAATGTCCCCTGCTGACGGAGTGTAGCCCCACAACAACTTCCCCATGAAAGCAATCCCCGCCAGTTTCCCAGCAATGGTTACTTTGGTTAAACCCTTATCCATGAGGTCCAGTATGAAATTGACCACATCGTCCGACCGACGCGACAGATCCTCCCTTTTGACAGCACCAGAGTCCAGGAATTCCTTCCAAGCAAGGGAATACGCAGAACGCGTAGACACAGACAAAGAACCTACCACCAATTGTACGACCCGACCTCGCCGACGTGCCACAGATGACTCGGCATCGGAGTCGGGGATCTGTCTGCGTCCTTCGCCAGTCCACGGAATCTCCCTCACTGTGAACGAGACAAAGCATCCGCAATGTCATTGTCCACTCCAGGAATGTGTAAGGCACGAAAATGAATATCGTGTTTCAAACAACCCAGCACGAAGACTCTCATAAGTTTTAACACTTGTTCGTCCCTGGCAGACTGTCGGTTCACTATCTCAACAACAGCCATGTTGTCTACACGAAACAGCACTTTCTTGTGTGCCAATTCCTCCCCCCAGAGGGTCAAGGCGACCAATAGAGGGAAAAGTTCCAGAAAAGTGATCCCACGACCACCATTCAACCATTCATCAGGCCAACGTTCCGCACACCATTTGCCATTCCAAAAGAGCCCAAAACCATCGCTGCCGGCAGCATCCGAAAACATTTGTACATCCCACTGAAAGTCAACATCTCTGACCAAGGGGACACCATTGAAGGAAATCAGGAAAAACTTCCACATTCTCAAATCCTCCTTAACACCGGCAGACAGACGAACTCGATGGTGCGGCAATTGATGACCTGCCAAAGCCCTGCCCAGTCTTCTACAAAAAGTCCTGCCCGCTCTCACCACTCTGCAGGCAAAATTCAAATGACCCAACAGCACTTGAATCTCTTTCACCAACACTTTTCTCTTTGCCAACATTACGTCCAGCAGGTCGACCATGTTGACCCGTTTGTCCTCGGGCAGGCGAGCAGACATAACCACAGAATCTATTTCAATACCCAAAAAGGAGAGGACAGTGGCAGGACCCATTGTTTTCTCAGGAGCCAAAGGGACTCCCAGATCCTCCATGAGCCCTTGGAATGTGTCCAGAGCCTTCTGGCACTCCGTGGAGCCCGGGGATCCGACAAAGAAAAAGTCATCGAGGTAGTGCATTACCAGTGAATGACCGGACTGCTGGGAAAAATACCATTGCAGAAAAGTACTGAAACACTCAAACAAGGCACATGATATTGAGCAGCCCATCGGCAGAGCCTTGTCCACGTACCATTTACTTGCGAATTGTATACCCAGAAGGCACCAATCGTCCGGGTGGACAGGCAACAGCCGGAAAGCAGACTTGATGTCACACTTAGCCATCTCAGCGGCTGCGCCCGCGGTCACAACAAGTGACATGGCCACGTCAACCGAAGAGTAAGATACAGACACTGCCTCAGGGTCAATGAAATCATTAACAGACGACCCTTCAGGCCAAGACAAGTGTTGAATCAGTCTAAACTGTCCCGGCTCTTTCTTCGGGACAACTCCAACCGGGGAAACAATCAAGTTAAGGATCGGCCAATCATGAAACGGGCCAGCCATCCTTCCTTCATGTACCTCTTTATCAAGTTTTTCTTGTACCACTGTGGCGTGTTCAGAAGCTGATTTTAAATTGGCAGACCACCTCCGTTCCCGAGAGCCTAGGTAACCTAACCGGAAACCAAACTGGAAACCTTCCAATAGTGTAAATTTTGCTGACTCGTCTTCGTAACCATGTAAAGCAATGCGCAGCCTCTCTAACTTAACTGGTGTACGAGCCCTTGGACCCAGCACCCTTTGCACCTCTGTATCCCCTTCCCCCTGAAAACTGTGAGGTCGTACTTGAAGTTCCTGAACCCGTTTGCTTCCCTTTTGGGCTCTCAGAGGGTTGGTTGTCCCAACATTTGGACAACGGGTGTTTCCTACCACAACCTGAGCATTCATGTTTAAATTTACAATACTCTCTGGTGCAGGAGCCCCTGTTAAATTCCCAACAGAAACCAGACCCCGAGTGCATGGTTGCATTGACCCCCACCCCTCCCCGGTAAACTAACGGCAAACCACTGGCCGTGAAAATGGTTTTCCCCCCTGACGCTGACCCCATTGTATGTTGCCACAAGTCATTATCCAGCTCCCCCCACTTAGCCTCGGGATCCCAAGCCATCCTGGCCCTAAATTCCTCATCATACTGAGACCAAGCAAAACCACCCCCGGTGATCTGTGCCTTACGAATGACGTCCATGTATTTAAAAAGGGACACGCTGCGCTCAGGGAACTTTTCGCAATATACACTGGCATAAATCAAGAATGCCGCTGTCCAGTTTTCAATAGTCAAGGGCACTCTAGGGCGTTTAGCCAGTTCAAACTCCTCCTCCTTAGATCCCTCCTTAGACCGGACTTCCCGGTGCAGTAGCTTAAGGAGTTCCACATACTCACCATTCCAAATGCGTTCCTTGGTGCTTAACATTAAATGAGCACCTAAAGGTTTCATAACCCCCATATAAGGCAATTTTTTGATTTTTAACTCCTTACTGGCCACTGGCTCTTTAACATTGCTGGAAGCACCAGCCATAACACCACTTTCCACTTTATTCGTAACTTCTACCACATCATCTGTACCAACTGCAGTGTCTTGTACGTATCGACCTTTGACCAAACGGCTAGCACCAATATCCACTTCTGTGTCACCACCAGTACCCATAGACACCATCATAGGTTTGGCCTGTGTGGCTGATTGCTCACCTGGCAACAGAGAGACCACTCTCGATGGCTCCGCCTGTGGCGCCGAGGTCAATGCATCCGGTCTGCGAGGCGCCCTACTCGATGGGCCGTGCTCTCTTCTCCCTTGCACTTGACTCTGGACCACTGGAGCCTGTAAAACACTACGAGAAGCATGAGAGGGCACCCCCCCTTCCGTATCCCGCAATTCACCTTCTTCAGGACTCTCTTCATCGTAGTCCAACACCACTGAATCCACACTGGTATGCAACAAATCACCACGGGTCTTACCCAACCCGGTATCAACAACTTTACATTTCAAAGATTTTGAAACTCCATGAGGGGGAGCAGGCTGTACGCGCCTGTACCTCCCCGCATGTTGACTCTGCAGCTCAATAGCCGCCGGCAAGGCCTGCCACCTATACCTGCTACTCGTTGGGGCCAGCGGGGTCACGCCAGACCCTCGTGTGCTGGCCGCGGCGGGATCCCTCGGTGGAACAGAGAGGGCCGCGCTAGGCATTCTCGTCGCTTCCCCTTGGCGAAAGTGGACTGGACCGTGCCCTGCCAAGTCTGGTTCGCCGCCTCTATTCCTATCCTGAAAAGAAAAAGTTTGGACTGGTGTGCTAGGGTCCCTAAATGCAACACTCGAAACAGACCTTGACCTCCGTAAATTAGCATCAACAATCGTCCCCTGAAACCTCTCCAAAGAACGTCCCCTAATGCAACCCTTCAAGGGCACTCCCCTAACCGGAGAGTCGCCTATCATCTCCTCCTCATCACTCTCATCCAAGTTAGCGCCCGCTGCCGCTGAAGAAGAGGCCTGCAGAGGGGCCCCCACACCCCTCGCGTGGCCCTCAATATCCTTGTGAAAAGCACGCTGCGCCAAACCTGCCGTACCGAAATGCTCCCATCCAGGAGAACCGAACATGAGATAAGGACCTCTAGCATCCCCGTGCACAGGCCCTCCACTCACCTGCCTGGAAATCCCCTCACGCTCCAACAACGTATTTGATAAACCCACAGCCCCTGCAAACCTCACACCAGGATGAGCCAACCTCACAAAATCATCCACACCAGCCCTACCAAGTCCCCCCAACCCTGGGCCATGCGCAGGTGCAGACCCCCGACTCTCACCATGAAAGGCTCCATGACCCCCCTGTGACAATCTCCTGTCATCCCTCCACAAACGGACACTCCCCTCCTGAAAACCAGGAAACACAACATCCCCTGACCTTGAAGAGTCCTGGCCCAAAACCCCACCAGACATAGAACTACTTTCACCCATCTGGGCCCACTCACCCTCCCCTCTGGATCCCCCTCCAACAGACAAAGCAGCACCCACATAAGAACCAGGGGTAGAGAATAATAACGGGCTGCCCACATTACTGTCCAAATCCCCATGAGCAGTACCAACATCCTGTGGAAAAACAACCTGGCCAGCATGAGGCTCCATACCAACCTGTCTTCCCATCCCACCTGTAACAAACTGGCTAGAAACCCTAACATCAGCCACATCCATCCCTGATACAGCAAGGTTTGAAGGGGTTAACAACATCCCAGCGCGTGGGTCAACAATCAGCTGTGTCTCTGCCACGAAACGCTGTGCAATATCCAAATCTGGCATATCGTGCTGCTGATCTGCCCCATGCCAATCATCCAATTGAACAGAGCCCCTGCGCGCCCCTCGCGCAGACACGACAAGCGCAGGCTCCACACGGTGCTCCCCTATGGGGTCAGAAGCGGAGCGCTTCTTACTCCCTCTCCGCCCCCCCCTCCCCCGCTTGGCCGGTAAAACAGGAGCGGGCGCGAGCGCTTCTGCCTCCAAACCTTTTCCCGCCCGCCCCTCCGAAGAAATCACATGCGCGCCAGACGCCTGACCCGGCTGCATGCGAGCCGTCTGCCCTGCCGCCGGAGCGCCTCCCGCCCCACCCCGGGACTCAGTAACCGCCAAAGGGGCCGGTCCCGCGCCAGCACAAACAACTACGGGAGCGCCCAAAGTTACCGGCGCTCCCCCCTCCCCCGCCGCCACACGCACCTGCCATGAAGGGGCCGGTTTCCTCGTACGGGACCGGCCCCTGTCGCTTACCTGGCTCGGGCGTCTCTTCTTCGGCGACGAGCACGCCAGTACCGCAGCGACCACGCCAGCCGAAGCCTGGCGCTGGGGACGCGCCGGCACTCCTCCTGCCAACAGATCCATGCGACCTGCCTCAGCTAGCAGGCGCATCGCTTCGATCACACGAGCATCCTCCATTTCAAAAATTGGAACTACAATAAGCCTAACACAAAGCCAAATAAACGCCTCACAAGTAACAAACCCTGACAAAAAAGCTACAAGCCCTCCTAGCCACCAGGTCACCAAACCTAAAATGGTGGCTGGTAGGCAGTGGTTGGGAGATTTATAATTGGGCTATGCTGGTCCTACTAGACCAGCCCAAATCTGGAACATTCTGGCAACTTCTTAAAGAAAAACCCCTCGCAGCCCTCCCAAACCGCCCGGGGGAGGGGACCTCCCGGCGGTCGGCTCCCTCCCCCAAGCCCCCCTTGTGATAGAGTCTAAGAGACAGCCATCAATGACTTAGAGATGTATGGCCTCTACATCAATGAGCTCATTAAACTTGCAGTGTTTGATAGGCACACCAAGTCTTTCAACAAACTCATCCAGCTTGCTAATGTGCTTGATTAAAATTGTACCTTTCATAATCGACTTCGGCATTGGATTGAACTTGACTTCCAATGCACTCAGGGTGACAAATATGTAAAGAACAATTGATGGACTGAATGCTGAACAATTGTTCCTTTTGCATTTGTTGCCCTAAGTGGGAAGGGTATGCCTAGATGTGGGTCCTGTGCTCACTGCCCCACTGGATTCTAGCCTGGCTGATGAGCGGTGATCCCCCGAAACCGGTCCCATGATTCTTTTTTCCAGTCCAGGGAAGACCTGGCTTGACAGTTCTGGCTGGACTGTCCCCATGAGGAACATTGTCAAACTGATTTGCATATGGCTGGGTCCAAACTGGGGTGGCAAGGCGAGCAAAGAACAATGGTGGATTAAATCCAGATTCTTGTGACTGGGGATGAATGTATGCATGGTTCAGCATTCCGTTCATCAATTGTTCGTTTTGCATTTGTCACCTTAAGTGGGATTGGTATGCCTAGACGTGGGTCCTGTGCTCACTACACCACTGGATTCAAGCTAGCCTGGCTGATGAGGGGTGATGCTCCAAAACCGGTCCAAGGATGCTTGTTTCTGGTCCGAGGAGTACCTGGCTTGGCAGTTCGGGCTGGCCTATTCCAATGAGGAACAGGGCGAAGAACGATTTGCGTATAGCTGGGTCCAAACTGGGGTGACGAGGTGAGCAAAAGAATGATGGATTAAACCCATATCCCTGTGACTGGGGGTGAATGTTTGCATTGTTCAGCATCCCGTCCATCATTTGCTGCTTTTGCATGAATTATACAGAACATAAATCTTCAGACATGAAGGTTTCCCTCAAGTGCTTACAGATTAATGGGCACATTTTCAAAGTTGTCGCTCAACGCAGCACCACAAACAAAATTGCTGTGTTGCATGAGATGGAGAGAACAGGAGAGCAAAATATATATTAAGATAAGCACTGGCATACATTCAGGCTGCCTAGAGCCACATACACATCTTTGCACCACAGTGGAAAGGTGTCAGCAAGATGTCTAATATACATTTTGTACTGGTAGGTCACCCAGTACAAAATGCTATGCTTAGACACTGCTTTGAAACTGTTTCTCACATTGGACGAGTGCTCTACAGTACAGCACACATGCAAAGTCAGAAATGTTTGGAGAAATAAAAACATTTCTCATGTTTAATGCTGGTGTCAGAGAGACACTATTTTTTGGCATAAAGCCCAGTCTACAAATGTTAGTAGATACGGCTTTGCATTAAAAATCATGGGTGGCTGCATGGGAACACCCAAGTACCACCAATGCATGGGCCCTTGATGTAAGACTAAGCAGCACAACGTGCTACTCTGTTTTACTTTAGGGCTACTTTCCGGCACCAATAAAGTTTTGCGCTGGAAATGAAATCCCAATTAAATATTTTGCACTGCTTTGTATCACTTTTGGGATGCAAGCATGATGCAAAATGTTGGTAAATCTAACCCTAAATGTGAAGAGAATAAGCTGGCAGGAAAGTGCTATAAATCTGTTTTATATACATTTTAAAGGCTATTGCATGGTAAATCTGTCTTGGAGGAAGAGGACCACAAGACTATAGATGACCGCAATGGGGTTGCTGCACTACTCTCCTTGGACCTCTCAGCTGCCTTTGACACGGTTGACCATGACACTCTGAAACAAAGACTCTATAAAGCCGGCATAGAGGGAACTGCTTTGGACTGGCTAGCGTCCTACCTTCGAAACAGAACTAAAGTCATCCATACCCCACCTTTCTCGTCCAAACCATACTCCACAAAAGCAGGGGTCCCTCAAGGTTCTATCATCTTGTCCATGCTTTTCAACATCTACATGAAGTCATTACCAGTACTGATCAATAAATTTCACCTCATGTGCTATAACTATGCAGATGACACGCAAATACTCCTTCAACTGGAATGCCCCAAAGACATTGGAAAATCACCAATTTTCAGCTGTCTCAGAGCCGTGGATCAGTGGATGACCTGGAGCCATCTCAAATTGAATGCTTCAAAAACTGAATTACTCGCGTGTGGCGATTGGAAAAACTACAACCCGCTTGCCACATGGCCTGATGAACTGGCTAAAGTATCGAAGGAAGTAAGAAACCTCAGAATGACCATAGACTCCAAGCTGTCGATGAAGTGGATAAACTAGCAAGATCAAGCTTTGCTACTATAAAGACGCTGCAACTAATTTTTCGTCATTTGGGATTTCCACACAAGGTCCAAGCTACCATCTCCCTTGTTCTGTTCAAACTTGATTACGCCAATAGCCTTTACCACGAATCACCTTTAACGACCATGAAAAGACTACAACGTATTCAGAACTCGCTTCCAGACTACTCTTGCATATCAAACCACGAGACCGTATCTCCCCTGTCTTGAAAGCCCTGCATTGGTTACTTGTTGCCAGAAGATCCACATTCAAACTGCTTTGTATCACCCACAAAGCAATACATGGAATGGGACCGCTCTTCATCAGGTATGAAATCACCAAACACATTCGACAAAGGAACCTCTGCTCTAAAGGAGCATCTCGCCTCAAAATCCTACCATACAACAACAAAAAAAACATGGGTGGCACATCCTTCTCTGTTCAAGCAGCCAGACTATGGAACTCTTTACCCCCCACATAAGGGCCACCGACAACCACCTTATCTTCAGAAAACTACTCAAGATTTGGCTCTTCCCCACATAAGCACCATACACAAACAGAAATTTACAGCATATCCCTCTGTATACAAGCATTTTTTTTCACTATAGATATGTACCTATCTTTGTGTATTACTTTGTATAAACATGTAAAATAATTATGTTGTTGAGAGAAAAAATAATAATAATAAATAAATAAAAATCATCTTTGGTCTACATGTACATACTTCCATTGTGCATCTATGTACCTTCCATGTACTTGGATCTGTGTGTCTGTTACTTTTCTCCTGAAAAAGCATATCCAATGCACTACCATATTTCTCATCCTGTGCCTCTATCAATGTCTTTAATCTACATATACTTACCTCCTTTATGTATCTATATACTTTCAATGTAATTATGGATCTATATATTTATCACTTTCTTCTAATTTAGCATTTCCAATGCACAACCCTATTTCTCAGCCTATACTTCGCTCAATATATCTTCTAGCCCAACCTTTTGACTCATCTCAAACTTCTTCTACTACTCCTTCCAATGCACTACCCTATCTCTCATCCTATACATCTATCAATATATCCTCTACATCCACTCTCTCATTTATCCCAAACCCCATACCACTACTGTGATTGCCAAAATAACCCTTTCTAGACTTTCTCCTACTCTACCCCTCCTTGCATCATCTGACACCTCTTTTACTATACCGATCCCCTAAAACAAACCTTTCTAAACTCTTTCCCCTGAGTCCTCCCCTCCAAAACTACTTTTTACTCATGCAAAAGCCTCCTCCTATTGCTAAGACCTTAAAAAATTTAATTAATAAATAAATCTTTCACTCTTTTATCCCTCCACTATCCTTTTCAATCGAAATTAACAGACTAACATGTTCACTTCTTAAATTCCATATTAAACTAAACTAATATACTACCCAAATAACTGAATAACATATCCACTACTCAAATTACTTCATATTTTTTTTACTATACTAATTTTCAATAGTAATCCTTTTTGGGTTCCGGAGTGGCGTGCTACTTGCCAGAAAAGCAATTCAACACCCATCAGAGGTAACAAGTGCTATATGAATGCAAATCTTTCTCCCCTTTTTATCCCTCCGCTATCCTTCTCACTCCAAGTAACTGACTAATATCCACCACTGAAATTACTTCATATTTCACCATATTATTTCACCACTAATCCTTTGTAGGCTTCCTGAATAGCGTGCGTCAACAAGCGCTATATAAATGCAAACCTTTGTTCTCCTCTATCCTTCTGCAATCATTCCAAATCCAAGTAACTGACTAACCTATCCACCACTTAAAATGTACTTGCATGTTTCACTATACTAATTCAACACTAATCCTCAATGGGTCCCGGAGTAGCGTGCTACTCGCCGAAAAAGCGCTTTGACGCCTCGTCAGGGGTAGTAAGCGCTACATAAATGCAATTACAATGCAATACAATACATCAGCAGAGCTCCTTTCATCCTTTCAACATAAAGATGATGATGAGGTTTAATATCGCACAGCGACCAGATGGTTTTCGGGCTTTATTCTCTGAAAATAAACCCACATTTAGGGGAGCTATCTGGTTAAAAGCCATGATTTTCAATTTGTTTATGGTACTGAGGTAATTTTCTAAAACATGCAGTTTCATAGCCTGTTGATTCTCAATATTGAGGTCAAGAACAATGTAAAATAACAGAGCTAACTCATAAACATCCAAGAACATCTGGGGTCAGTGGAATTTATTTTTGATGCCCCTGGTTTAGCATGGCACCAGATGGAGGATTGTGAAAGCTTCCTTAAACAGTGGAAGTGCATTGCCTGCATTTCTGTGGCTGTAGAGTGGAGGCTCAGACAATAAAAGGACTATGTCTAAAAAATCCATGAGTGTCTTGTTAGCAAAAGAATGCTGGTTAGTTCTTCCAGATCACTGCCATTTGGTAGATGGTAGCTGTGGGGGGAGGAATGCAGTTTCTGTTTTTCAAGGTGAAAAGATTTGCAAGCAGGGCCTGGCCATTTATCTGTTTCTGACTACTGCTTAAAAAGGCGGATGACAGAAAACTCACACTTCATTGTATCCATGTTCTGACTACTTCTCCTTGGAGCCAGTCCCATTGCTAACTGTTCTAAGAACCATTACTTTCCTCAAACGCTAGGCCTGGAGAGCAGCCTAGAAATAACACTTGAAACAGAACCAATCTAAACCAGATGTGAAGACCTAGACAGTGGATCTACACTCCTTCCTGGACAATGTGTATAAATGAGTGATTCAAACCACAACACTTAATTACAGGTCCAAGTTCATGTTGACTGAGGAAGACAGTGTTTGAAGAGCTGCTCAGCGACCACGGCTGGTGTCTGCATGCTAGCCAGGTTCCCCCATAGTTAAAGAGACCTTAGCTGAAGTCAACATCTTTGGCTGGAGGACTGAGGGTCTGCCGAAAGAGCCTCAAACCCTGCATGCGGAGAGAGGGAAGGAGTCTGCCTGGCCTTACAGGAGGAAAGACTGTTTAAGAGGAGACGCCCAGTGTATTCCTGGAATGAGACACCCCAGATAAAGCTAAGGACCCAAGAGAGAGATCCTGGGGAGAGCGATCAAGGAAAGACTCGTGCTTGAAAGGGGTCGCCCAGTGTCTCACAGCAGTACCTGAGTAAGCTGTAAAAAGGTCGAACAAGAACATGTATATCTAAGAAGCCCGTCAATTTCAGTGCGCAAAAGACTGGTATTGCCACTGCTGACAAGAAGAGGGATATTTCTCCCTGCTGAACAGGAGAACCATATAGAATGTGAATAGCCAGTGCTGGTGTGGGGCTCATGTGGCAGAGAAGAAAGAAGCGTTTTTAAGACTACCACGTAAAAGTAAAAGACATCAGCCTTTGATGGTACAAAATAAAAAACTATTTCTCAGATAGCATATGAATTCTGCCTCACAGATCAGGAACGTTCTACATATATATTTAAATGAAAGATTAGTTAGTTCATCAACCATTTACTTTGAAACATTAGACAGCTGGGTTAACTCGTAGAACCCAACATATCGTCCAATGCTAACTTCTATTCTTTTTTCAACCTATTTAGGAAGTGCAAACGGTACGAATCGCAAAATTCGGCCGTTTGCGATTCCTAAATAGGTTTTTGGGATGCATCAAGCATTTTTGGTAAAATCGCTAATTTTAGCGAATTCCAAAAATGCGATTGCTTTTAAGGAATCGCAAATTTGCGATTCCTTATAAGCAATGCATGATTAATTTTAAAATTGCGAAATCGCAATTAGGGGGTGCAAATTACCACGAGGTTGAACCTCGTGGTAATTTGCGAAAATGTGTTAAAATGCTCTAATTTGCATTTAAAAACACTGTCATGTTACAGACACACATGTCCTTAGGCCATGTGTGTTTGAAACATGCACTTCAAAATACATTTCAGGGGTGCAGAGGGGGGCCCTTTGGACCCCTCCTGCAGCCATGGAATGCATCAACATTTTGCGAATTCTAATTTGCGAATTCGCAATTCCCATTGATTCCTATGGGCCTTTTGGCCCATAGGAAACAATGGGAATTGCGAAATCGCAAATTGGAATTCGCATAATATTTGCGATTCAGTAAAAATTGCGATGTTTACCGAATCACAAATATTATGCACTTTCAATCATGCATCCCGTTTTGCGATTCATTATTTGCGATTCCCTAAAATCGCAAACTAGGAATCGCAAAAACCGGACTTTGATGCATGTGCCCGTAAATGGCCTGATTAACTGGGTGGGCTATCCACCCGGCTATGTCTGGCAGCTCTCTGCCAGGCCTTAACAGGGTTCACATGTATCTAGCAGCCTTCAAATTTCGGGTCTAATAATATACATGTATTTTTGATTTTCATACAATTGGGAAATTTTTATGTAAGTAGGGTGGGGGAAATAGGGAGTTTTGCAGATATGCTATGACTGGATATAACAGAATTCACATTTGTTTCAAGCTCCTCTTGTCAGGGTTATTGGGAGAAGATGATTACCTATCTGTGTTAAATGCTTGGTTAGACTTTATACAGGTTCATACTGCTGTCTACCCATTAAACATTAAATGACTGATAATTTCCCGTAAGTGGCTCAGCAAGAGGATGCCTACTTTTTTATGGCCTTCTGAACTTCTGGTCTGTCAGACTTTTGAATGCAATATTTGTAGACAAACGGGCAATGGCAAACTATTCAATGCAGCATTGGTTGACAAACAGGCATTGCCACGAGGTATCAGCAGGCCGTCTGGCCTACTCAGCCTTTACTCTGCGATGGACCTATCCTGGTGTTAGGCTAGTTCTACATGTAACTATGTTCATCTTTAGGCCAATCAGTTCATTCTTAGGAACTTTCAACTGGTCCTTGGTTTTAGCTCTGGATTCTGATTCGTAGATGCTCTTTGTATATCTCTATGTATCTAATGATGTATGTTTGACTAGAGTTTTACTGTTGCTCTTGGTGTTTAATGTACCTTTAGCTAATAAATGACGTGCTATACCTCCTTATAAAAACAAGTAATAGAATCTTTATTCAGAGCCCTCATTTTAATATCCACTACTTCTATATACAATTTCTAAACATGTTTTAATAGTTTTGCAGTTCTTATATTCCACAGAAATGAGACAGAACCAGATAATTATTATATAGCTGCTGAAATGGTATAGGAGTAAAAATGTTCTAAAACCTATTTTTGAGGGAGCAAAAAGCGCCCAAGGTCTGAATCGAACTGTAGAAGTAAGGAATGTAATACAGTGAATGTGTGGTAGGGTTTAGTTGACAAATGGGACCCCAAGTCTCAGAACCCCAAGTGGTAGCTTTACAAAGAAAGTTTAATCTTATAAAGATTGGTATCTGGTAAATAAATATTGTATTATTATATATAATACTAATAACAAATATGTTTACCATGAACATCACCCAGCTGTTCCATCGATCTCTGAACGATGAATTGTAGGGGTCTGACTTTGTGGGCGCCTTCATACCCTACAAGTAACTCACAGATCTCAGCAAAGGCGCATCTGATCCATCTCACTGCAAGGGCCTGACGCTGTCCATCCGCCGTTTATTTCTTTTTATATCCCCAGTGGTCTATAAGGAAACGCCTACTCTAAATAAGCATGCGTTTGCAGGGACGACCATTTTTGGGAATAGTTTATAACTGAAGTGTATTCTTAAGGTAGCCATTTTTACAGCCAAGTAATAATAGACGAGGAAATCACCCCTTAACTAATGGTAGCGTCCAGTGAAAATAAATGCATCAAGCGCGAATAGACAGTAGCCCAAACGTCACGCTTCCTGAGACAGCGTGGCAAGGGGGGTTGCGAGGGTCGCGTGCTGTTGTTGCTCCGTCGCTGTAAGCAGAACATATGGACCAAGTCACGTGACCTATATGAGGTTTATTTGCAGAAGGAATTACACAAATATGATTGAAAAACGAGAAAGCAAAGCATGTGTGGTCGCCTAATTCAAACAGGCAATTCCTTCTTTTAAATCTGAATAAGGGGGTTGGTTATGTATAAAAAAAACAGCAGGAAAAGTCAGAAATGGCAGCTGCATTTGCTCTCTCTTCTCATAATCTGCTTTTTGCTTCTCCTGTAATATCACTAAAGCGCCCTGAAGCAGTTTTCACCCACAGGCAAAGCTGAATAAAATAAATGCATATTTTAAACGCAGCTTTAACCAGTTACCAATCCGTCTAAAATTATACTTTATTGACTAGCTCCCTCTTGGTTTTCTGAGACTTGTAGTTTACATTATTAGAGAGATTCATAATTAGATTTGTATAATCTTTAAATAAAATAAATGTTCACTTAACGCCTTTGACCGGGCCTACTCGGGTACAACTGACACTAAGAGGGTTAGACAGTGAAATGCCTATTAAATCAGTGACAGCTCTTCTTACAAATCGAGAAAAGAGTCAATGACGGAAAAGGAACGTTAGGGGGCGCTGCTCTGCTGTTTCACCGAGCGCTAACAGTTTTCTTTCAGTATACTGCGAAGCTGCTTCAACATGAGCAGGCTACAGTCTGTGACGTACTTGTTCTCTGTGTGTTTTAATTCAAATGTGAAATTTTGAAAATTACAGAAAAAACACCACGGATGCTGAAAAAAACACCACGCATGCTGAACATTAGGCAACTCAACTCTAAATGTCTTTTTTCATTAAGAAGGTGCGTGCTGAGAGACTTTTAATTGTGACTCCACCATCTGCAACTCAGTAGACAGTCGTAAAGTATGAATCTGTAAATGCTTAGATGGTAGCAAACTTGTAAACATATAAATCATTCAAAGAAATTATGATAGACTATTGGCACCTAAAACTGAGCAGATGTATTCATGTGGATTTATTTAAGCAAGTCTGTAGTCACATTTACATTGAATTCTAAATACAATAAAAGTCTGAACTTCTTAAAACTGAAATGAAACTTTAAACCGGGCTCCTGCCTTTACTGTTGGTTTATACATACACAACGTGAGTGTGCCACGGTCTTCTGTTAGTGCACAGTCAGTGTAGTCTGACTCTACTGTGAGTTTCTTAGTCTTTGTGTAGTAGAATTATCCTGTCCTCCGCCCTGTAGAGCTCACCACTAAAAACAGTAGTTACGTTCATTAATACCACTGCTTCTTAGCCTCAGGTTTAGTTTTCGAGGTAGAACAACTGCATATCGAGCCTCTGTAATATACTGGTTAAAGTACCCTCTGTCGTGCATTATAAGAAGGGACACTGTTAATTATGCGATTTAGTGGCCATGGAGTTTTCCGAATAATTATTGGGTTACCCCATTTGCACATAATCCAGCATAACTTGAAGATTTTAGCCCAAAAAAGGTTGTTTCTAGCTCAAACGGCTCAAAAGTTACTAAAAACTCAGCAACACGTGTTGCTGTACAGTGAAGGCACTTTGCAAATGTTGATTGGTCCCTTTTCTTTGCTTCTTGCTCATATGTAATTAATCTATGGTGAAAACATAGTTGGGGTAATGCAATCACCAGTAAATTATTAGAGCAAAACTCACTGACTCACCTCTAAACATTGCGGGCCTCATTTATGAGGCCCCTTGCGCCATCGGAACGTCACTTTTTGTGACTTTCCATGGAGCAGAAGCCTGTGTGATATTTATCAGGCAGCTCTAAGCCATTCTTTTTGGCATAGTACTGCCTGATAAATATCAGTCCATTTAACGCAGTGTTCTGCGTTAAAGGGGCGTGCAATGGGTGTTGCTGGGGGAGTTCCTAGCAACATCCATGGCCTTTTGACACGGCCCCAGATTTAGGAGAAATCGTAAATCTGAGGCAGTGTGAAAAGCTTACGCCTCCCTAGGGAAGGTGTAAGGGAGGCGCAACAGGGAGAAATATCTTCTAGTTTTTAGGTCTCGCCTGGCGTACTGCGCACATGCACAGTCAAGCTCGTGAGATTTTATGTTTTAGAGTGAGTTTCAGTAGTGAGGGTTAAGCCCTGCCCCTCTTCTCCATTGGCTGGCCTCCTAAATGGTGGCCAGGAATTGGAGAAGAGGTCTCCATGACGTATTTATTTCTCTTTAAGCCCTGTCCTTTTTAGATTGGGTTCCTTGACTTACTGCTGAAGTAAAAGGGTTCTTATCTTCTTTATGGGTCCAGATGGCCCCATAAAGAAGATAAGGAACCTTTTACCCCAGCAGGAAGTTGGGCGCCCAGTCTGAAAAGGACGGGGCTTAGAGACAAAAGGCTGTGTCATGGCGAGTGCTTGTCTCTCCAGTCTGTTGCCTCTCTTTTCGCCCCTCACCCACCCCCTGCCCTTTCTGTAATTTCCCTTGTTCTGAGGACGGCCTCCATCCCCCCTCGCTCTGTACAGTCCCAGTTTACATCTCTCCCCGTGTACACAGAGTATATTAATCGCTGTCACTGGTTGAGATGAAATAGCTAATGCATGGGTTGCTATGGAGACGCAGAGAGCTGCTGAATTTACAGTAATGGCTTTTGCTTTGGTGCTTTCTCCGGTCCTCCGCCCTGTCCGACCCTCCCTCCCCCGGCCGAATTCCACCCGACACCTCCTGTTTCTTCCCGCGTCATATGCAGGGGCTATCCCCATCCATCGCCTGAAGAAAGACCCCCCCAACTGTAAGCCAGGGCATTGGCCATATGCTTAGAGGACATCCTATTAATACTCAGCCTTCATTCCAGTACTGTGCGCCGAGGGGCTTCGGAAGCCGCCCGCGTCTGCGGTTGAGCCCGAGGGATAGCACAGGGGAAATGCGTGCCCGGGCATCAGAGCCCACTGTGCAGCAGTGTGGGTGCCATTCCCGGCCTAGGCAATGAATAAGCGAGATTTAAACAGTGGGAGTGCCATGCCCGGCCTGGGCAGTGAATGAGTGAGGTTTAAGCAGTGGGGGTGCCATGCACGGCCTGGGCAGTGAATGAGTCGGGTTTACCCCACGTGAGACCAGCGCAGAGCACAGCTTGAGTTTCATTACAAAGGCATCATCTGAAAAGAAGGCCTGCGATTATGCGGATACCCACCGTATTATTGGACCTAAGGTCGCAAATAAAAAGAGGCGATGTTCAGGGAGAGGGGATGTTTGGCACTATGTCTGCTTTAATGGCTTACCGTGATATGACCACTTTTCCCAACACCCCTCTAGAAACAGCTATGCCAATGAAAGAAGCGGCCCCAGTCTTTGTTAACGCACTTACCGATGCCAAAAATAATGGCCGAGGGGCAGTTGAGGCACACTGGCGCAGGCTTTGGGTTCATGTTCCTTGGAAAAGGTCAGAAGTAATGCAGTTAAAAGGACAATTACCAGATCCCTGGAAGAATCCGGCGGCCTTTTACAGAGAATTAGGTCAGATTATATCTGCAGGTACTCTCGTTCTTGAGGATATAGATTTACTTTTTGGTACAATTGTACCTTTCCGATCTGTGTGTTTTCCCGCTTTTGTCCTGGGTAAACATTTGATGTGGAAGATAATTGCTGGTTCCCAAAAATAAAGCTGGTGGTCACCACTGGAACCACCAGCTCAAAACCACCAGCCTGTCTGTCTCCTAGGAGATCCTGAACAGGAGAAGCAGCTGCCCAGCCCCCACCCCCAGGCCAGCAACCCTTTTCTGAGGTCGCTGGGACCTTATAAGGTCTGCTAGTGGTTGGTACATGTCTACACTGATTGGTGGTTGTATCTGGTGTTTCTATTGGATTAGAGTTAATGTCCTCATTGGTTGGGTATTTGAGGGTTCAGATTGGTTTCTGGGTCTGTGATTCAATCATTGTAGGGTTGGGACTAGGGATAGAGTTAGAATTTCTATTGGAAGTAGGGACTAGGGCTTCTTATGTTATTGGTTGTTGGGAGTAGGGTGGGACTAGCGCTAGGTTTAGACCTGTAATTGGAAGTAGCGATTAGGGCTTCTGGCGGGATTGGTTGCTGGACTAGGTGTGGGACTTAGAGTAGGGTTAGGCTTTCCATTGGAAGTAGGGACAATGGCTACCTGTGACATTGGATGCATGGACGTGTTTTGGGACTACTGGTAGGGTTGGGGTCTTTATTGGACATAGAGATCAGGGGTTTTGAACTGATTGGGTGCTTGGACTAGGGCTAAGATTGGCTGTGAGGTCCTTGTCTCCTATTGGTTCTAGATTTTAGGGCCAGTGTTGTGATTGGATAGTGTTAGGACTAAGGACCCCATTGGCTGAAGGGGTCACCTGATTACTAGGGCTATAAAAGGCCAGGGTTAGGGCGTCTCAGCCCGGGCGTCGAGGCTAAGGGCGGAGAGGACAAGGGCAGTTTCCTGTTTGAGCCTGTTAAGGGCAGAGAGGACAAGGGCAGTTCCCTGTTTGAGCCTGTTAAGGGCGGAGAGGACAAGGGCAGTTCCCTGTTTGAGCCTGTTAAGGGCAGAGAGGACAAGGGCAGTTCCCTGTTTGAGCCTGTACGAGACTGGTCGGGACTAGGGCCAGCAATGCTGCCCTTTTTTTCTCATTTAGCAATACCCAATCCACTGGGTCCTCCCCTCCTAAACTCCTTTTCACTCATCCAAAAGCCTCCTCCTATTGCTAAGACCTACAAAAATAATAATATTAATAATATTTCACTCTTGTATTCCTCCACTATCCCTTTCAATCGAAATTAATAGACTAACATGTTCACTTCTCATATTCCATAATAAACTATACTAATATACTACCCAAATAACTGAATACCATATCCACTTACTGAAATTACTTCATTTTTTAGGTTTCGCCTGGGGCACGGAGCTTTAGCTCCGCCCCCAGGAGAAATCTTTAGTTTTCAGTATGGGTGCCTTGAATACGCCCTCTGTTCCATTGGCTAGCTCCATAAATGGAGGCTAGCCATTGGAACAGAGATCTGTCCATCAATCACGGACCAGATTCGTGGGCGTTCCTGACATTTTTTCCCTCTCCGCCTCTTTCACGTCGTCATTGCGGCGGTGGGCGGTTCCTATTTTTTTTTTTTTGGTCACCTTGTTTTGGTCAGTTTCGAAGTGTATTTTTCAGGAGTGGGCTGCGCCATTGTCCTCTCCGTGAGTCAGCGAGGAGTCTTCGCTGGGATTAGAGCTGATGAAGTCTATGATGAAACCAAAGGACTCGCAGGCGGTTCCTAAGGTAATTGTCTTTTTATTAATGCCGATAATATTTCACCATAGCTGGCAACCGCACCCTGTCCTCACAAGAGGTGGGCGCCAGTGCACACTGAGGTGCAACTTGTGGCCAGAAGGGGCACGGCTCGTGCAAAGGCAGCCGCTCTAAGTTCTCGGTTTTATTTGTGCCCCGGAGGCAGAGGGCACGGCTTCCTGTGTGCGCCAGAGCCGCCGCCGCCTCTCTACCTCACCGCCTATGGTAAGTGGGAGTGTTCCGAAAAGGCAGCATTTTGAGGAAGTGTGCGGTGCACGTCGAGGGTGGGGTTACAACAAGGGCCAGCCCTCCCCTTCACCTCCTCAGTGGGAGGAGGTGGCAGTGTGCGGTTTCTTCACCTGGCAGCATTGCACATACCAAGGGAGAGAGAGGGAGCGAGTGAAAGAAGGGGCACGGAGCGCACCGGGCGGGGGCAGGACGGACACCCCTTTTCCAGGTACGTGCGTGCTCCCTTCTTTTCAACTGATGTGTTTTTGTTCTGCTGTTTGTGAATGTTGGTCGTGGTACTCTAAGCACAGAGCGCCTCTTGACCCCTGGACAAACTCACAGATTACTTGTCAACATCTGAAGTCCACGCTGCGGGGAGGTGTTGGTGTGTCTCAAGCACCACACAGCGGGGCAGACCTGTCTCAACCAGTGACACGCTGCTGGAAGAGTCATGCAGTGGGGTCAGGAGTCTGGGCATCGGACCCACTCAGAGGAAGGTAAGATTGAAAAGAGGGGCACGGCACACTTTGGGGCCAGTTCCTAGGGAGATGCTGAGTGGGACAAGTCGCTCTTCCAGTCAGGCTGACATTTCAGTAGGCCTTCCTCCAGTCAGACGTGTTTGGAATGGAGCTTCTCTCGAGCAGCCGTAGTACAGTTGACAGATGCTGCTATAGTGACTCTTAACCATCTACTTTGCTTTTGTCGTCTCTGTCCTGCCACAGAATTCCGCTTTTGTGTTGTCTTTACGGGTTGAGGACACGATGGAGGAGGGCCAAGGTGGGGGTGCACTATCAGTATTCCTTTGGGCATTTGTTTCTCTGGGAGGCAGGTTTACGGCACTGCCGTGTACTTTAACTAGTACATTGAAGAAGCCAGAGGTGGGAGGAAGAGCGCACTTCGCATCATCTGGGCTGTGCAGATCTGATGGCGGAAGGGGATTGCAGATGGTGTATGTTAACGTGGGCGGCCAGCAAGTTCATGACATTGCTGTGACTCTGCAGCATGCAGTTCGACATGATCCTACACCTTGTACTGTGCACTGTTTGAATGTTGTCCTGTGTGTTATGGAGCTAGCCGATTGTAGCTAACAAGATGATGCTGTGAGTTAGCGACTTGATTCTAGCCCCTGCAGTGATGTGCTGATCGCAACATCGAATCCTGCCAAGGCAAGCTAGGCTCTAAGTTAGAAGGGATTGGTAAACTGACTGCAGCAACATGGATAATAGTAACACCTGTTGCTTACTGCTCTTAGAAATGGCATAAGGGTGGATTGAAACGCCGGTTTAAAGCCAGTTTTTTTTAAAGATGTTAGTATATCTCTTTTTATACTAAAGTATGAGGGATGAATTAATGCTCAAACTAGGTCCCTCTAGTCGTCTTTACAGTCTAGTGCATAGGATGTCTAGATGTTTTTGAGGAAGCTCCGGATTCATTTTAGTTGTCCCAACTAGGGGTAGTTGTTTCGCCCTCTGTTTATTTGCTTGCTAAAAAAAAAACTCTGGGCACATCCGTATAGGGCCCGCTGATGTAGGGGAGGTTGTGCTTGTCCCTCTGAGGGAAGATGACATGAAGATGGCATGAACACTTTGCCTTGGAATGAACTAGAGGTCAGCATTATCGGTTTATCTTGGCGTTTTGCGCATGACTTGCAATGACATATCAAGGGTGTATTTGTGTTTAATTGCTTTCTGTGCATGGTCTTGTATGAGTTATGTTGAGGACTTGCAACTATGTAGCTCAATGATGGGGAACACTGCAATAGAGCAACATTACTGGGAAAACAAGTGCAAATGGGTGCCGTTTTTACGTCTTATTTCTTATTTTATTTGTTGATAACATGTTGATTGATTTTTCTGCATCACACAAACTCTCACAACCATGACATTTCTCATTCAAGACAAACAAGTGGACTCGATACCGTGTTGTAAATTCCGTCTCTGAGATTAAAAAGCTCTGAACATGCTCTTGTTTTCCCTCTCTAGTTCAGTACCAGATGGAAATGATGCGGAGTCTGCGCCACGTGAACATAGAGAGATTAAGCTAGTGTCAATGTAAATGACAGTGCCATTAATTTATCGGTTTTCAAAACCAACACTTAAATAAAAAAATTGTCATTTACAATGCCAATAGCTCTAACTTTAACAAAGGCGAACCTGTTGCATTGTAAATGCTTGTTTTTTTTTTACTATACTTATTTTGAACAGTAATCCTTTATGGGTTCTGGAGTGGCGTGCTACTCGCCAGAAAAGCGATTCAACGCCCATCAGGGATAACAAGTGCAAATCTATCTTCCCCTTTCATCCCTCCGCTATCCTTCTCACTCCAAGTAACTGACTAATTTAAGTGTTCTCAAATTCATGTTTTCCCTCTCTAGTTCAGTACCAGACGGAAATGATGCGGAGTCTGCGCCACGTGAACATAGAGAGATTAAGCTAGTGTCAATGTAAATGACAGTGCCATTAATTTATCGGTTTTCAAAACCAACACTTAAATAAAAAAATTGTCATTTACAATGCCAATAGCTCTAACTTTAACAAAGGTGAACCTGTTGCATTGTAAATGCTTGTTTTTTTTTACTATACTTATTTTGAACAGTAATCCTTTATGGGTTCTGGAGTGGCGTGCTACTCGCCAGAAAAGCGATTCAACACCCATCAGGGATAACAAGTGCAAATCTATCTTCCCCTTTCATCCTTTCGCTATCCTTCTCACTCCAAGTAACTGACTAATATCCACCACTGAAATTACTTCATATTTCACCATATTAATTCACTACTAATCCTTTGTAGGCTTCCTGAATAGCGTGCATCAACAAGCGCTCTATAAATACAAACCTTTGTCCTCCTCTATCCTTCTGCTATCATTCCAAATCCAAATAACGGACTAACCTATCCACCACTTAAAATGTACTCATATGTTTCACTATACTAATTCAACACTAATCCTCTATGGGTCCCGGAGTAGCATGCTACTACGCGAAAAAGCACTTTGATGCCTCATCAGGGGTAGTAAGCGCTATACAAATGCAATTACAATACAATACAATATCAAAGTTACACCTACCCTCACATAGTTTGTTACTCAGCATTGGTGAGGGGGTAGTCATAAAATACAATATAGCCAATGCATAATAAAGTGATTAAATCTACACATGTATATGTACACCTATGCCAAAGTTTAGATTTGAAATTTTCTGAAGTTCACAATAATTCCTATAAATTTGTACCAAAATCTGCAGTAGGCACAGGTTTCCAGGTGGGTTCCTGGTAAGATCATGTAATATTCCATTTGGGATACGATTCCTCCTATACCGAGGAGCAGTAGGGACATGCACACATGATAAATGTAGAAATAGGATCCCAGGTGCAATTTTTCTTCCTCTTTTTGAGGAAAATGTTTTTCCCAGCGAGAAAACCCCTCCCCTTACACCCCCACCAAATCTTGGGGTGAATCATTCTCTTTCTCACTGTGCTAAGGAATTTACACCAAGATTAAAGAATCACTGGGGTTTGCCCAAATATCCCTCCACTACCTGGGCTAAGAAATATTACACTATACACAATAATGATGTGGAGGAATAGATGCCTTCATAGTAGCTATAGGATACATTGAATTATCCTATTCAATGGTGCGTCGTCCCATCTCAATTAATTATAAACATCAAAAACCACATACTAATATTTATTCCTGATCGGAACAATTATTTCTTTGTTTTAAGTGTTCTCAAATTCATGTAAAATTCAAAACTAAACATAAACAACAAAACATTTCACACAAACACATACATGTATTCAATTAGTCAGATATTTACATATCTTCAATTAGTCACATATTGTTTCCTATCTCCAATTTTCAGTTTCAGTGTTTGCACTCTCACTACCACCAATCCACTGCAAGGTAATCCTATATACACATGAGGTACAAACTACACCACCAAAAACATTTTACATTGTGTATGTCCAATTTAATACAACTCTTTCTTTATTTATGGATTCCTCCAAGCAACAACTGTCGACACGTTTCAGCGCCTATTCCTTCCGGGCATCATAGGGACAAGGGTAAAAAGAACAGCAATGCCTCCCATGGGCAGTGATATGTATTTAGGATGAGGTCCACGTACTTAGGGCAGTCTACAAAAAGAGTATCAAGTTCATAAAGGCAGATCACCAGCATACTGTACCGCTACTAAACACCAGGTCCTCCTCAACGCTCTTCACATCACTTAGTATCACTTAATCGTGTTTCCTCTTCCAGCGCTGTCCCAAAGACGTTGCTCAATATGCCGATTTCAAAGAGAACTGGACCCCGCCACCTTCATTTCCGGGGTTCAAATTTACACCAGCACCCTGTTGAATTAAAATGTCAACCATTTCCAGGTGGAAAGGGGAATGTAATGAGTCCGTGAACCCCCACAAATGTAGTTATTTGTGGGTTCCTCCCAACTTCCAAGGTTAAGCATGCCTTGCAATGCCTCAAAGGCCCATTTTTCCACCCCTTGCGAGGCAGCACAAAGAAATCCTCACTTGTTTCAAAGATGTCCATATCTACAAATGGGTTTACACCTGCCAGGAATCCCTTTGTAAATTCTAGGCCTAAATAAGTAAGGTAAATTTGGTTATAAACTTTCATTTACGACTGAAATTACTTTTGTGAATCAGCTCCAAAGTGCTTAAATGCAGGAGAAGTGAGCCTGTTCTATATTTCTTTCATTATATTTTGCATTTCACAGATACACCAAATAACTAGGGGTGGGCGATAAACACCGCTCCTCTGGCAAAGTTCGCAGTTTTGCTCACTCCGCACTCCGCTTGGAGCACCGAGTTTTAGAAAAACTCCGGAAACTGTCTTGTGGAGGAGTTTTTTCTTGTGCGCAGCTCGCCAAAATTAAGCTGGTGAGAGAGAGCAAAAGAATTGAGTGCTAGACCGCCCTCTGTGAGATTTTTCAATGTGGGAAGTCGCGGCAGGTCGCCACAGCACACGTTAAAAAAGCAGCTGCTTGCAGTGAGAAAGCTGCCGCTCAAGTAGAAAATCTACTCAAGAGGCAGAAAGAAGCAGCCCCCACTGGCGTGCCATATGGTGCCTTTTGTGCTGATTTTACAGCGTGGGACAAGCACTGGGTGCAAAAAATCAGGGTGAGCAGCGTAACGTACTGAATTAAATCAGGGGTGATGTTTGTCGGTGCCGTCCAGATTAGGAGTCACACACCGATAATGTTTGACTATGCTGTATGTGTGATTATGCTGTATATATGGTCATACATGTGGCTGTGTTTGTGGACATGACTTGCGGGCCATTGATAGGACAGATGGCTTTGCTAGTTGTGTGGTGTTGGTAATGGCTGCTACAATTGTAAATTAGATGACTGAACTGCACCTCGGAATGATAAACATACATGAAGTGAGGCCTAGTTTCATAAATACAGTTCAGCGTGTGCATTTAATATGTGGCCTAATTAGAGCAGTATCCCTGCAGTGTTATACTGATAGATCTTTTTCCATATTCTGCAGCCAGTTGTATTTAAAAATAAACTGTTGCCATTGCACACACTTTGGAGCTATGAAGCTGGAAGAGCATGGGCCTGACCCTCAAAAATTAGGGGACCACACTCACTGTTTTGCACGGTAGCCTCATGAGAGGTAAAGGGGCCTGGAAGAAGTGCACAAAGAGATGCTAGGAACCCAGGGGGATATGTTCAACACTGGGAAGTGCCAGGCCCTCAATATACTTTTTTTAAACATCACTGGAAAAAAGCTACATTATTTATGGGGTTTCAATAACTCACATTGCCATTGTAGTCCCTGTCACAACTACTTTGTGGTGGTCTGTGCTCCTTATGAAACAGCAGAATGCCCTCACTCACAGTAACGTTTGCCATTGGATGAAGAGTGTTGACCCGTTGCCCGATGCTGTGTGCTGGAGTGGGTAGAAGGAAAATATGAATGACCCAATGAATGAACAGGGCTGGCTTATATTCTTTATAGGTAAGTAATATGTATAATTTTACTAAAATCAAAAGGTCTTGGCTAATGACAGGCTTAATAAAGGAGAAGACTTCCTCAGTTCCTTAAACGTTTGTTTCTCTCTCTTTTTGTTTCTCTTTCTGTCTTAAGATTCATTGTTTGCAGTGAAGTAGCTAGATCTTTTTCTGCCCCGCGACAGCTGCAGGTAAGGGGGGTGAATACCCCCAAAAACTCATGACGGACCACCCCCGCCCCCTCCTTGCTACGCCACTGATTGTACACTGTGCACCAGAAACAATTGGGCATCTGAGAATGACAGTTGTGACAAGCAAGGGGATGCAAGGAAACTCTTCGCATTTCATCAAAGTATAGACATTTTTGAGACTTGAGAATTTGAGGATTGAGAGATAGTGCATCATCCAATGGTATATCACACCAGACTCCTCACTGACTTGGATCCTGCTGCTCCTGGCCCTTTGTCAATCTGCAACAGTAAGCTGTGCTGTCCAGGAGGGCTGGAGCGAAAAGGTCCTTTTTGTGCAGTTGGAAGACCCCAGAAAGCCAACGTGTATCATCTTTGTGTTAGGAACTTAGGCCATGCAAGTCTTCTTGCTCAGTCACTGACAGGGACTGGGCCCGCTTCTGCAGGTGTCAGCTAGGACAGAGCCGCCATGGCCTTAGCCACTGACAACGCTTTACATTATATATCTAACCTCATATTATGTGTAAATGTAAAAATAAAACCATCTTGAACACAGTTTCTAATAATTTCTCTCATCTTTAAACCCTGCATCCACATTAAACAGAACATCTAAGGACTTGAGTACTTATATTAGAGTTTGGCAGATAGGATACTCTGTCACAAACACAGTGGATGTCCAGTATGCTGTATTACAAGCATTGTAGCCTATGGCACTTATAATACAGCAGATGGGGCAGGAGCGGCCCATGCAGATAAGAGCGGCGGGTGGTGGGGCCTGGTTGGTGAGGGATTCAACAATCGACCACGAGGGAAATTTAAATAAATAATTAATTTCCCCTCATCGTCGTCTGTCACAATCCTCCCCAACCGGCCACACCGCTCTAAACTGCATGGGCCGCGGCTGGGATGGGGTATCCATCAACTTTTGACAGGTGTCCTGTCCACCAAACTTTGCGCTTCACCAGCATGAAACATTGCCTTGCAAATTACATTTAAGAATGTAATTGTTCCTTGTTTGTTTGCATGCTGTGCTGCTTCCAGAAAAAAAATAAAACGCTGTCCTACAGTTTCAACTTAGTGGCACTCGAACCGATTTGAATCTCACCCCTTTTCCAACCCCGCTGCTCTTCCTCCGTTCCCCGAGCACATAGGCGGCACATTGCCTACAACCTGTCAGCTGAAGAGGCATACACTCTCCTTTCTGTAGGGGTAGGCGCCTACAAATCGCCATGAACCGGAGTAGATTATTTTAGCATTTTTACTAACGAGAAGTCTTGCATTTAAGTTTATAGGAAGGAATCCTTTAGCAACTCGCTCACACCTCATATGTTTGTTTTAAAAGTTTCTCTTTCAAAGGACGCTATTCTCTAATACTTATGAATTTGCCAAAACACCTACTAAAGTCTTGAATATTAAACGTGTTGAAAGTTGGGATCTCAGTACAAGTCTGTCTCTTTGGAAACTTCTGTTTGCAAACCGCACCCCATAAACACTTCTGGCATGCCTCGCTTGTCATTGCAGCTCCTGTCGGCTAGTGGGTGATTTCTTGAGTGCTAGCAGGATGCTTTTAGGCCACTTTTGAAAGTAAAGATGCAAGTGAGATGAACACTGCGCATCGAAACACTAACCAGCAATGATAGCGCCATCCTCAAAGTTCTGATCCAAATGTCTGCTGCAATTAAAAGATGCTGCCTATTTTCCCCTGAATTTCATGTATTTGGTTTGTGGCCACACTTTATGTATAAACAAGATCCACCAGTCTGACCCTCCCATCCTTACAGCCCTTCCTGCGATCATTCACTGACGATCTAGGTCTAACTTACTAGTGGTGTGTTTGAGCTCAGTTTGTGAGTTGGCATGTAGTATACTAACATTATGAGTTTCCTTGTACACTAGGTATTGTTGATTATGTCACTGCTTAGTTCCTTCTGTACAGAAGACTGCTCTTGGGCAGAGAATTCTTTTACAGGTGTAGAATTAAAAGTCACTGGTGCAGTGGCGGAGTGAGATCCGGCACTAAATTACATAGTCATGCCACTTTTGAACTTAACTTAAGGAGATTGTAAAGCAGACTCTAGGAAATCTTTTGAAAACAAAAACATTCTAGCTAGATGCTCTCATTTGGAGTTTATTGGGTGAGGCAGTTTAGGTGCAATGAAACTGACTGTGAACCCCATTACACCATACATTAGAAAAGTTGGCAACCCCAATTATCCTTCATCCAGGATCCTAATACAATTTCGGGGCCCTCTGCATGGTACGTAGATGTGGAGGAGGAACAAGACACAGAGAAGAATTTGTGACGGTGCGCAGAAATCAGAGAGTAGTCTTCTTACAATAGGCCTGTGGTCACTCCACTGCTGGTAATTCTGGTAGCCTCTGGCTCCACCCAGCTCTCGCCCCAACTGCAGAGAATCCCAGCACTAAGTATTAAGGTGTCACATGTTTCCTCTTTATGGTGACAGAGAATGCTGTAATCTATTGCCCATGAGAGGCCATGGTCCTCAACGATCAACCCATGAGTATGCAGGGTCTCAAAAGATACACAGAAAGAAGAATCCAACAAGCATTTGCAATGCAATGGTCTCGGCATCATTAAAGGTAGAGCTATTGGCATTGCTCATGACATTTTTTTTCTTTAAATTAAAAATAAATGGGCATTGTCATTAACATTGCCAATACACAGCACTCTGCCCTCAACAGCACACAATGCTCTGCACACTTGCTCTGCACACTCACTACTCTGCACACTCACTACTCTGCACACTCACCACTCTGACCACTCTGCCCTCACCACTCTGCCCTCACCACTCTGCACTCACCACTCTGCACTCACCACTCTGCACTCACCACTCTGCACTCACCACTCTGCACTCACCACTCGGCACTCTGCACTCACCACTCTGCACTCACCACTCTGCACTCACCACTCTGCACTCTGCACTCTGCACTCTGCACTCTGCACTCACCACTCTGCACTCTGCACTCACCACTCTGCACTCACCACTCTGCACTCACCACTCTGCACTCTGCACTCACCACTCTGCACTCACCACTTTGCACTCTGCACTCTGCCCTCACCACTCTGCACTCACCACTCTGCACTCACCACTCTGCACTCACCACTCTGCACTCTGCACTCACCACTCTGCACTCACCACTCTGCACTCACCACTCTGCACTCTGCACTCACCACTCTGCACTCACCACTCTGCACTCACCACTCTGCACTCACCACTCTGCACGAAATAAAACAATTAGGTAACTGATGGTTTTACTATGAGGAATCTCGTGAAGCCAGGTTTTAGCTGTCGTCCCTCCACTCACAAGAGTCTGGTACCATGGTGACCTCGTAAAATCCACAATACTTGTTAATACAAGACCATTTAATCAACGAGAGTAGAGAAAGGCTTCACGGCCAAAGGAGCCCTCATAATTAGAAATGTGCATTTGCCCTCATTTGCTGAGGCTAGAAAAGCTTTTTCGGTTAGAAAAGCTTTTTCGGTCTGCTCAGTGTTGTGTCAAAAGGTAGACCTGCGCACACCTCCCTACAGCTCTGAATGGCTTGGGTTAATAAATGGATCTAAACTACGGCCTACTGTTTACTACTGGATTATGTGAGTTTAACTGCCCCTTCTACATTGTTTGGGATGTGCTACATTCCGGGCCAATATGCTGGAGCGAAACTGGCACCAGATTCATGGGATGTGCAACTTTCCTTTTAAACACTTTGGTGTAAGATCTCGTCGCTCACAAAGCGCACGCTAATTATTTTCCCTCCAAATGGATGTTGATTTATATTGATTTAATGAGACTAGACACCATCAGATCAGTGCTCTCAGCATTTCTGTGCAAACAAATATGTAAATAGCCAAGTCATGCATTGTTTAGACTTTTCCCTTTTTTACATTTTTCCTCATATTGCCTAGATATGAAACAAGCCATACTTTTAGTCGCTATTAAATCTGTCCCGGAAAACTCCGGTGGCCTCACTGCCGCCCTTTGCTCACACAGCAGCCCGTGCTCGGCTTCTTATGACTCACCCGGGCTGTCTCTTTATTCCTTCTTTGCGGTCATATGACTGGGACAAACATGGCCACGCGACGTGAGGAGGAGCCGGAGAAAGACAAGCATTTACAATGCAATAGGGCTCGCAGCATTAAAGTTTGAGTTATTGGCATTGTGTATGACAATGCGTTGCATAAAATGTTTAGCAAACTTTGAATTGGTGAGCAGTGAGTGTGTGTGCAAGAGTATGCTGTTCTTGAAAGCAGTGTGGTAGAGAGTGCAGGAATTTGGGTGACCTGAGCAATGTGGATGATGCACCTCACGCACGGGGCTGATACAGTTATTATTCATACAGCTCTGATGATGTGCACTCACTACTCACTACTCTACACTCACTACTCTGCACTCACTACTCTGCACTCACTACTCACTGCTCACCACTCACTGCTCACTACTCACTGCTCTGCACTCACTACTCACTGCTCACTACTCTGCACTCACTACTCTGCACTCACTACTCACTACTCTGCACTCACTACTCTGCACTCACTACTCTGCACTCACTACTCACTACTCTGCACTCACTACTCACTACTCTGCACTCACTACTCTGCACTCACTACTCTGCACTCACTACTCACTGCTCACCACTCACTGCTCACTACTCACCACTCACTACTCTGCACTCACTACTCAATGCTCACTACTCTGCACTCACTACTCTGCACTCACTACTCACTGCTCACTACTCTGCATTCACTACTCTGCACTCACTACTCTGCACTCACTACTCACTACTCTGCACTCACTACTCTGCACTCACTAGTCACTACTCTGCACTCACTACTCTGCACTCACTACTCTGCACTCACTACTCACTACTCTGCACTCACTACTCTGCACTCACTACTCACTACTCTGCACTCACTACTCTGCACTCACTACTCTGCACTCACTACTCACTACTCTGCACTCACTACTCTGCACTCACTACTCTGCACTCACTAGTCACTACTCACTACTCTGCACTCACTACTCACTACTCTGCACTCACTACTCTGCACTCACTACTCACTACTCTGCACTCACTACTCTGCACTCACTACTCACTACTCTGCACTCACTACTCACTACTCTGCACTCACTACTCTGTACTCACTACTCACTACTCTGCACTCACTACTCTGCACTCACTAGTCACTACTCTGCACTCACTACTCTGCACTCACTACTCTGCACTCACTACTCACTACTCTGCACTCACTACTCTGCACTCTCTACTCACTACTCTGCACTCACTACTCACTACTCTGCACTCACTACTCTGCACTCACTACTCTGCACTCACTACTCTGCACTCACTACTCCGCACTCACTACTCTGCACTCACTACTCTGCACTCACTACTCTGCACTCACTACTCTGCACTCTGCACTCACTACTCTGCACTCTGCACTCACTACTCTGCACTCACTACTCTGCACTCACTACTCTGCACTCACTACTCTGCACTCACTACTCTGCACTCACTACTCTGCACTCTGCACTCACTACTCTGCACTCACTACTCACTACTCTGCACTCACTACTCTGCACTCTCTACTCACTACTCTGCACTCACTACTCTGCACTCACTACTCACTACTCTGCACTCACTACTCACTGCTCCGCACTCACTGCTCTACACTCACTGCTCTGCACTCACTACGATGGTGGAGGCGACCACCTTACTGGAAGAAATTGTTAAACACTAATAACGGAGGAGTTGGTGCAACAAAAAGAAGTCTCATCTGCCGTAGTGTCTAAAAGTATATCCAACAGCAAATTGGCGGGAAATGGAGCAATGATGCTATAGCAAATGTGTGCCTGTGCTGCATGGCATACTCTCTATCCTCCTGTGATTAGCATCAGGAACATAAACATTTTAGTTCCCCCTGTTCTTGTGTTAGTAGCACAAATGGACTGCACGACTTGAGCGGTCTTTAGCGCCCACTGTCGGGTGAAAGTGGCTTCACCAAGTGCTCGGCTGTGACTGAAAACATTGTGAATCCAAAACCCTGCGACCTTTCTCTGACAGACCTGCTGTAAATGTCTTGTGGTCGTTGTTTGCTGTCACCCTCCCCAGACTCCAGTCTGCACTCGCCTCAGAACGAGAGACCCCTGGGGCACGGCGAGGCATCCCTGCGCCGCTTTAATACTTAGCCTCTCTATCGGCATGGGAATCTCAGACACAAAGCACTTTCCCTCTCCCATTTCCGAAATAACACATTTCCCCAGCATGCCGGCGCTTCTATCTATCTCTGTTGTGGTGTTTGTAAAATATACAGACCACGCAGTGCAGGGAAGAGCAAACACATCATTATGCCTTCATGACAGAAAAGCCTGCTCTGCTCGAGTGTAAAGCTTTGCACTATTGTGTGGGGGCTTCAATCAATAATCTTTGTCAAAACAGAATATACTGCATTGTCATTCTGTCCCTTTTAAAACAAACCCGCGGCCTGTGAAGGAGTAATGGCCGTCTGCTTCTGCCTCCTTTTAGTATCGAACTCTTAATAACAATAACAATAATGACAAGCATTACAGTCCCCGTTCCTTCCGCGCGTTCAGCCGGCGTTGATGGCCGCAGCCCCGGGTCTGCCGCGGCCGGTCCTGCAGTAATGGGCACGGCGCATGCGTAAGCCCGAAACCTTCCATTGGGCACGGCGCATGCGCAAGCAGCGGGAGGTATTGCTAGCGTCTCAGCTTCCGAGGAGGACAGCGCGTTCGCGTGCGCGTGGCCGGCGCAAATCGCCTTGCGCGCGGCCAGTGCTGTCGTCCTGGGAAGCTGAGCCGCTAACAATAAGGTCTCTGGCGAGAGCGAGCTTCGCTCGCTTCTAGCCGAGACCTAAAAAGGAGACGCAGAAACGTATTGATAACGGATTGGCACAGCATCCATATGAGACCAAGTCCAAGGTTACTAATGTAGGCATGCTATGACTTCAGCTAGCTTGTGTGATTGGTTCTAATCAATAGTATCAATAATGTATCTGCCTCACTACAAAAAGCATGTAATCAGTTCAAGTCTAAAACATATCTTTCCAAGACAACATTATAGGAGAGATATCGCGTGTATTTTATAATTCTCTAAGTCCTGCTAATCATTAAATACAGTTAATAAAACCTAGCTCAACAACATTGTCGTTCCTTTTGTAGGGAAATTCTGATACTCCAACTACTTATTGTTACCCACCTCAAGCTTGTCTATATATTGCACCAGATGGGCAAACAAGGCCTTGAAATGGCTAGCCTTCTTTCTTTCTAGGTATGTTTAGATTGCCCACCCCCCCCATTATATTAATCTCACACGATGCACATTAAGTCAAGTTTAAAACAAGGCTCAACAATAATAATTTCGTTTTCTTATTTAAATCCATTAGCAAAGGTGACATATTCCTTTGGGACTACTTGCTACAGCTACAACTCATTCTTAGAATAGAGAAATCATCTGGCATCAATGGCTATACTCTTAGCTCATGGCTGCTAGCAATTGAAAATTGAATGAGCTGGAATCACCTCAAAGTTAATGCCACGAAAACCCAATTTCTCAACTGCTGGGAAAGGCTTAATACCACCCATCTTTGTAGATGCTCTTGCAGCTATGAAACCCACTTGGACTGCCAGAAGTTCCAGTTTATATCATTGCTTAATTTCAGAAACCTGACATTTACTTTGGACATCAACCTCTGCATTGTACCTCACGCTGAGACTCTTTGCAAGGATTTTGGGATGTCCTAAATTCTAACAACTAGGGGTAGGTTTAACACACGTAATTCAGTATAGTATAATCACGTGGAAATACCTAAATGTCTGTGAGATTACTCTTGAATTATGTGAGATGATTAATTTTGCGTTCAGCGCTATTTTTAGTTAGAAAATGTCCACTTGCATCCAAAATGGATGAGAAGATGCATTTTGCGCTAAGAAATAGTTCTAAATGCAACAGAACACAAATAGTGAGTGCTTGCTAAATGTGCTCTTGGAGTAGAATTTATGCCCAATTTACTAACAACATTTAGTGCAAAGTGCATGCCAGAATTAATTTTGCACTAAAAAACAGCACTAAATTCAGTGGAACACAAAAAGTGAGCGCATGACATCTCTTGTGCTTGGTAAATGTGCTCTTGTGTTTATATATTTCCCCTCAAATTTCTCTTACTTACGCGAGGAGGAGTAATTGCTTAATTATCGGTAATTCCACTTTAAAGAGAGATGGAGAATTAGCTGAAATTAGTCTGGTGTCATTGAAATTTCGCACAGGCCATATTACAACCAGAGCTGAAAGTAGTCCTTTGTTAGTAAGTAAAAGATTTGTAAAGCGCTCGATTGCCAAGGAGTCTTGGCGCTAAGATAGCAGAGATCTGAGGAAGCCCAAGAAAGAGCAGGTTGTTACTGGGTGGGAAAGAGGCAGGTTTTCAAGAGGCACAGAAATGTGTGTGGACCGGTTGAGATCTAATATTAAGTGGAAACTTGTTCCATAACTTGGGAGCTAGATGGGAGAGGCATTTGGCACCCCATTTTGTCTTCTTGACTTTTGGGACCTTAACCAGTGCTTGCTTTGCTGACCTCAGGGAGAGGCCCAGGAGTGTACCAATGGAATAATTTAAGGTATTCCATGGGTCCTCCGCCATACAAGGTTTTGTGAACCAAACATAGCCCCTTGAATTCAATCCACTCCTTGACTGGAAGCCAGTGAATTTTTCCAATGGCTCCAGATATATGACTGTATTTAGGGTACGGGTAGCAGCGTTCTGCAGCGATTGCAGTTTGATCAATTGTCTCTTATCCGCTCCAAGGTAGAGGGCATTGCAATAATCAATCCAAGACAGAACGAGTGCTACCACAAATGTTTACCTTAACTCCATAGGGAGAAACAGTAAAATCTTCCGCAAAATACTTAGACTAAAGTAGCAGGTAGAGGTTACTTGGTTTATCTGTCCCATGAAGCTGAGCTGAGTGTCACACTCCTTTCTGGTGAAGAATTGGCTTGGTAGTTTAGTCTGCCCTGTTCCCATGATGCACTGGGCCAGGGACAGACTAATTTGCAAATAGCCAGGTTCTGAGCTGGGATGGTGCAGTGAGATAAATAATGGTGATGGATCAAGCCCTGATCTTTGGACTGGGTAAGAGTGGTCTGCTTAATTCAGACACTCTGTTCATCACCACCCCCTTTTCTGAATCGTTTTTGGCCACTATAGGTGTGGCAGGGTATACTCAGACATGAGTCCCTTTCTCACTGCACCATCAGGATTCAAGCAAGCCGGGCCGAAGACGGCTGAAATGCCAGAAACCGGTCCCCGGTAGCTTGTCTCCTTTCTGGTGAAGAATTGGCTTGGTAGTTTAGTCTGCCCTGTTCCCATGATGCACTGGGCCAGGGACAGACTAATTTGCAAATAGCCAGGTTCTGAGCTGGGATGGTGCAGTGAGATAAATAATGGTGATGGATCAAGCCCTGATCTTTGGACTGGGTAAGAGTGGTCTGCTTAATTCAGACACTCTGTTCATCACCACCCCCTTTTCTGAATCGAGTGTCACACACCATGCTCATGTTTCTCATTTTGGTCACAGGCTGTGGACATGCTCCTGCCATCACCGGCCACCAGGCAGAGTTCCAAATGGGAGGACCAGAGCCAAATTCCATAACCTCCGTCTTCTGAGTGTTCAACTTTAGATAGTTAAGGTGCTTTGATTGTATGATGTTAGCAGGACAGCTGTGAAACCTGGCTGATGGCACATCTTCCGAGGAGGATATGGAAATTATAATTTGTGTGTCGTCGGCGTATGACACAAGCAAGAAGCCATGGTCCTTTACCAGTTTGGTCAGTGGAGTCCCACATATATGTTAAATAGTGTGGGCGAAAGCGCCGATTCCTCAGGGACTCCACAAAGCAGGTAGAATTTGTCTGACTTAAGGTTATCCCAACAGACCCTATGTTCTCTCCCTGTCAGAAAGGAGGTGAGGTGGGTAAGAGCGGTGTTATCGGGATCTGACTATGTCAACACACTATCTAGTGGAATCTTATTAACTTCTGCACAAGTCTCCAGTGGAAGCAGAAATGTACCACAAGAAAGCAGTAATGCCTTAAATCCCAGGTCCTCATCACTCCAACTCTACAAGCTCTATACTGGCTCATAATTACCAGGCAAATCAAATTCAAGGCTCTCTTGGTCAAGCATAAAATTGTCAATGGCATTGACCTTGTCTTCTGCAGAATACATTTTGGTGTAGCAAGCTGGCAGAAGCATCAGATAAAAATGCTGTTTCAAATTGATTTTCCTAAATACTTCATATGTTGGAATTATGATCTTCATTAGCTTAAAACAGAAATGAGTACTTAAGGTAGTTACAGATCCACATTCAGAGTAATTTATGTGTGTCTTGAATAAGAGCTAATTTTGCTTACAGACACCATTGTGGCACATAAACTAATACAAGTTAAAATCTCAGACTGGGCTTAAATATTAGGATATCCATTCCATTTGTTAAGACTCCCCTCCATTCAGGCCAGTGTGGATAGCACCAAACATACTTGCATTGCCACTTATTGCCTGATTTGAACTTCCCAATTTGCTCCCTTCTGAATCAATGGCTGGACTTCCCCTATTCAGGCTTCTCACTCCTAGAGAAGAGCTTCGAAACAAGATTACCCTAGCCAAGAACCCTAACCTTGTATGACCTCATGAAGCTCACAATAATGAAAAAAGACTTTTCAGCTCCAGTTTAAATTAAGGTGTACTTCATTATTTCAGACCCTTACTCATAAGACTTATGATATTGAGGTCTTCCATCATTGATCACAATGCATACCCATTCTCAGTTCCCCGCATGTATACAGTAGGCATTTATGGATTGCATGCATAACCATTAGCCCAATTCGGGGGTGGGGGGGCGTGGCCAAGCTGCGGGCCAGGATGGTCTTGCGGCTCTGAAGCTCCTCAGGCCGCCTGGGCATCTCTCCATCGTCCTGCTCTCCAGCTCTGCCCAAAAACCTGCAACATGCTGCCCCGAGACGTGCTGATCTCCCTGATGTACCGGAAGCTCTGAAGTGCTTTTACACAATGCCTGTATGGAGAAGATTCGCCGAGTGCAGTGTCTGATCCGGCTAACCTAAGATGGCGGCTACTACTTGATCTGCAGTAACCTGATGGTGAGGCGGCAGATGCAGTGTGTGTGGCGGGGTACGGGTGAACGTCTGCGGTGGGGGGGCAAGTTGTGGCGCTGAACATAGGTGCATCGGCAACCCCGGTGCTACACTAGCGAGAGGTTCGTCAACCTCCCACGGACGTGTGCTGGGGCAGCCTCCGGCGCTGCATCCTTATTGAGGTATCTGCTCGCGTGGACAGGGCCTGCGGGCATGCTCTCCTGCCCGACCGGGTTGCGTTGTGCTCCTTGCGGTGGGTTCCGGCAGGGCCGCTCCTGATAAGATTTAGTCGGCGCCCAGCTCAGCCCTCTTGCCTTGTTTGCCCTTTCGGTCTCCAATTAACCCCCACGGCGGCTCCATTCACCACGTAGACAGCCGGCAGCGTTTTTCTGCCATCAGTACTCCTGCATCTTCCTGGAACTTCTTTTCCCCACTGCATAACTCCTTGCTCAGCTGGCATTTATAGCCCTCATTTGACTGCATTGGGCCAGGGATTGAATGACGTGAGTCCTGCGGTCTGGGCCCCTCTGCCTGCTTTCAGCCCCAGCTGGCCGTCATTCTGCCTCCTGCAACCTTCCATGGTGTAGCGCAAGATCAGTTCCAGTGATTCAAGTGGCTGGCCCTTCGGTTTTCTTTTATCTATAGGTCCTGCTCTTCCTTACTGACCTCCCTGGACTGTTGTGTTGTCCAGCCTGCGGCCTGGGCCCTTTGCCTGCTTTCAACCCCGGCTTGCTGTCATTTTGCCTCTTGCCCTTTTCCATGGTGTAACGCAAGTTTAGTGCCATTGTGCCCAGTGGTTGGCTCTTCAGTTCTACTTCATCTGCCGGTCCCACTCTCCCTCACCTGCTCCCCTGGTTCTGTTGTGTTGTCCAGCCTGTGGCATGGGCCGTAAAAACCCAAAACAGCGCCTACTCACATTCGACAAAGTATCGGACACAGGGCCAATCCAGCGATATGGCAGAGGGGGCACAGAAAAATTTGACTGCTGAGGACTCCTCCAACCAAATGTGCTCTCTCCTGCAAGAAATGCGTGCTGGCTTTAAGGTGCTGGATGTAAGATTCGACTCCTTGGAAAAACACATGGCGGATATGGGGGTCAAGATCCAAGCACATGATAGGCCCCTAGATGTTGTTGAATCTCACACCTCAGATCTCGAAGATGGCACCACTCAGACACTTAAAAGGCTGGACCATGTGGAACGAATACTAAAAGAAGTCGCCATCAAAAACAAGGGCTTGGAATCGCGCAGCCGCCGCAATAATGTGCGCATTATTGGCATGCCGGAATCCACTGCTACGGGCCGCTTGGACGCCTTTGTGGAAACGGTCCTCATTGATCTCTTTGGCAGAGAAGTATTCACGGTTGGGTTTGTAGTGGAACGTGCGCATCGCTCTCCTGTACCTCGGCCAAATCCTGGTTGCCCGCCTAGACCTATCATAGCGCGAATTGCGAACTCTAGGGACCGGGACACTGCGCTTTGACTGGCACGTGAACGAGGCAAAACCACATGGCAGAGCTCCAAACTATCCCTGTTCCCGGATTTTACGATTATGGTGCAGGTGGCTAGAAGGAAATTTAACGCGGTGAAGGCTGCACTGAGGAATCTCGGACTGAGGTATGGCATGCTGTATCCAGCGCGGCTTAGAGTTGAATTCGATGACAAATCTCGCATATTCGACAGTCCCACTGAAGCACAGGCATTCTGCCAGAAGTACAATGCTCATACAGCTCGCTCTAACAATGAACACAATCTCTCACCACCACTGAGCGAATCTAACACTAGTATGGAGCTCTTTTCAGACACCGGACATGGTTGAATCCTTATGTGAGGTTTCTTTTCCTTTTTAGGTCTCGCCTGTCGATGCGCATGCGCATCGAGCAAGCGAGACTATTGCGAGTTATCCACTCTTTATCTGCACTGCAAGGAATCGTGGCGATTCCTTGCAGTGCCCGTGACTTTTAAGGTCAATGCGCATGCGCATTGAGCTTATGCGCATGCGCATTGACCTTAAAAGCGCGTGCGCGTGCACGTCCGTCTCCTAACAACACACACACACCCTCTCCCCCGCTCCGCCCCCTCCCGCCGTGTCGCATTTCTCTTTCTCCTCCCCCTCCCCTCTCTTCCTTCCGTCTAACGCCGTGTCGCACCTCTCCCCTCTCCGCCCCCTACCCGCTCCGCCCCCTCCCCTTCCCTCCGTGTCGCATTTCTCCTCTCCCCTCTCCGCCCCCTCCCCTGCCCGCCGTGTTACTGTGAAAGGCTTGTTTGTTTATTTTACCCGCCGTGTCTCTGCTGCTTCCCCCTGTCCTGTCTCTCCTCCTCTCTCTCTCTATACCCTCCCCCTCCTCCCCACCACTCCCATCAAGTCCCTCTGGCCCTTCCCTCCTCCCCGGACCCCTCCTCCCCTGCCTCCTCCACCCTTTCTTGTTTAACAATGGATCAGCCCACTTCGGAATCTCTCTTCCCTGTTTCATTCAGGGAACAGAGAGCTGTGAACTACCTATTTGCAATGCACGTGCAATTCTGAAGCTAATTGTTTTCTTTTAAACTGACAATTTATTTGTACTTTTCTAACAGCATGGTCGACATTGATATGCATGAATGGATGTTTATGCGCTTACTTCGAAATGCAAATATGGCATAAGACGGGCTTTGCAGAATAACGAGCCTGTAACGTTCATGCCCCCTTTACACGGCGGAAATACACCCTGGCACCGCCTGCACGTTTCACTGACGCACTGAGTGTAGTCACACTTGTCTTCCGCTCGCGAGCTAAAGATGTAAATACAGGCCTAAGATTCTGATAATAGCGCAAGCGTCAACCACACCTATCTCTGTCACGCGTCAACCACACCTAGCTCTGTCTCAAGGCTGCGTTCGCTGTCGCACAACAGAACCTCAACACGCTGCCTCAGTACTATATCACTCACTCCCCCTAAAAATAACACAACCTTCAGGGGAACAAGCTGCACAACTCGGCGTGTTTATTCAAAACACACCCTGCAGAACAATTTGTACGGAACACGCCTTTTGCTTATTGTTGCCCCGCATTGCTGTTGTCGTGTCTGAACGTATCCCGCCATGCAACAATGACTCCCCGAGTCTATTGTATAAATAAGAGACGAGCCGCCTCGCTCATGCCAAGGAGGGAACGTCCTGACCGCTTCCAGCTTTCAGAAAAAGGGGGCAGTGTTACACAAGAAGAAAAGCAGAGTGATCCACGGGCGCACACACTGCAGAGCAGGCGCTGCTTTGAAGTGCTGCTGTGATATGTCTGGTATTTCGTGAATCAGCAGAGGTAGCACAATGTTGTCTCTCAGTAGTATGCATAACATGGCCTGTGTGTGGAAATATGCATGACTGGGCTTGCTGCTCTGTCAGGAACCCGTTCTAAACCTGATTCTCATTTTTAAAGTTTGGTAGTAGTGGGGAGATATACATATTACTACCAGCAAACATGGAGTGCGCCGATTAAGTGCTTATTAGATATGTACATGCTGCCTCGTGACACTGAATAACAAGTCTTACTGTTACCCTCCTAAATGGTACTAATGTTATCGACCTCAGAAGTGAGAAAGTCAGGATTGGACTTATCAAGATTTGAATTTGTGAGAGTGAAGTTATTTGTGCATCTTTGCAGCAAAGGATAGCACCTCCAGAAGATGACTTACGACAACAGCCTTAGGGCGCCACCACTAGGTCTTGAGTTGCTCTTGACAGCAAAATGCTAGTTTGTATGGCACATTGAAAATTCTCCCAGTGCGCAAGTATGCAACAGGCACCTTACCATAAAAATCTAAATGATAGAAGTGGGGGAGAGCGACTGACAGCTCGAGCCACACTCAAGCCTGAAGCCCGGCTCTGGCTCCGGTTGAGGTCCAGTTGGAACCTAGGGCCCTTAATGAGCTGAGCTTTCATATGGCTTCTGCCTGCCTACCTCCCTTTATCCTTGATGTGGCCTTACGACCAGAACGGTTGACCTTGGAACTCAGGGCCGGACTGACTCACCCTCACCCACCCTCAACCCCTCATCCTCACTCACCCTCAACCCCTCACCCTCACTCACCCTCAACCCCTCACCCTCACTCACCCCCACTCACCCTCAACCCCTCACCCTCAACCCCTCACCCTCACTCACCCTCACTCACCCTCAACCCCTCACCCACCCTCAACCCCTCACCCTCAATCCCTCACCCTCACTCACCCACACTCACCCACACTCACACTCACCCACCCTCACTCACCCTCACCCTCACTCACCTTCACCCTCAACCCCTCACCCTCACTCACCCCCCCTCACCCTCAACCCCTCACCCCCTCACCCTCCCTCACCCTCACTCACCCTCAACCCCTCACCCTCACTCACCCTCAACCCCTCACCCTCACTCACCCTCAACCCCTCACCCTCAACCCCTCACCCTCAATCCCACACTCACCCACACTCACCCCCACTCACCCTCACTCACACTCACCCACCCTCACTCACCCTCACCCTCACTCACCCTCACTCACCCTCACCCTCACTCACCCTCACCCTCACTCACCCTCAACCCCTCACCCTCACTCACCCTCACCCTCACTCACCCTCAACCCCTCACCCTCACTCACCCTCAACCCCTCACCCTCACTCACCCTCAACCCCTTACTCACCCTCACTCACCCTCAACCCCTCACTCACCCTCACTCACCCTCACCCTCAACCCCTCAGCCTCACCCTCACTCACCCTCAACCCCTCACCCTCACTCACCCTCAACCTCATGCTAAAGATTTAAAAAAAAAACCATAAACAATTCTAAAAGCACTAACTCTAATGCTGCGAGACCTATTGCATTTCTAATGCTTGTTTATTGATGTCAGCTGTTGTTTCATTCAATGGGACTAACTTTCCTCTGCGTTTAGCTTATTGCCCTGTGGCGACCGAGGCGTTGCCTCCCCCCCAGGTGAACACCGTAGATATTTTTTTTTATACAGTTTTAAGTCTTTTTCAGGATTTGTTTTTGGTAATTCTGTTCCACTCTGAACATTGTTCTTCTCCTGCAGGATGGGGATTGCCTCTCAGTAAGAGAAGGGAGGCTGGGTGGGCATGGTGGGAGGGGTTTGGTTCTTGCTCATTCTTAATGTACTATTTACTCAGTCTAATATGGTCAGGTGCGCTAGGCAAGCTCGATTATTGCACAACAGATTTGTAAAATCAGCATTTACATGGCTAAGATAGGACTTAACTCTACCCCCTCAGAGTTGGCCGCTGTGACTTGGAACATTCGTGGCCTAAATGACACACGTAAGAAACGTCAAGTGCTCCATTTTCCATTCTTCTTAGACACGGAATTGACATTGCCTTTCTCCAGGAGGCCCACCTGGCCAAATCTGATCAAAATCGCTTCGCTTTGAGTTGGGGCACAAACAGATACTTTGCCAACTATAGCAACTACACCAGGGGCCACTGCCATCCTCATACACAAAAGGATCCCCTTCTGCTTTCATTCTGGAATCAGGGATGGTAAGGGCAGATACATGGTGGTGATGGGCTCACTGATGGGCCATACCGTTGCGCTAGTTTGCCTTTATGGCCCTAATATTGACTCCCCAGATTTTTACTACTCCCTGCTTTCCCTTCTCTTGCGTATCAGCCCAACTCTCCTCTTACTTGGGGGAGAATTTAATGTTACCCCTGATCCTGCTTTGGATAGTAACTCTAGCTCGCCGGATCCAAAACCTCGGGCACGCAAAGCTTTAGCCTCTCTAAAAGACCACTTCTCTTTAATAGACATTGGTTGCGCCCTTAACCCACAACACATGGACTATACTCACTACACAAGCACTCACAACACGTGGGCACAAATAGATTACTGGTTGGCTTCCCCTGGTATTTTCAATTGGTGCCATTCCTTTCAAACGCTCCCATGCACATATTCCGACCACTCCCCGGTGGTATTATCGCTGACAATCCCCCGCCCTGAGGGCTTCGAGAGGCAATGGCGGTTTCCAAATCATGCTTTAGAGGATGAAGCATTCCATAGGGTCATTAGGGAGGCAATCGAAAAATATTTTGAAATCAATACTGGCTCTGTGGACTCTGCAGCAATGCAATGGGAGGGCTTTTAGGCATACTTAAGGGGAGTATGTATATCCAAACATGCTGGGGTGCTGTGGGATATGCGTAGATCCCTGTCAAAATTTGAACAGGAACTTACGACATTGGACTCCAGACTACTCCAGATGCATATCCCCGAACTTGATAAGCAGAGACTATCATTGCTCGCTGACTATAGGGACACGGCAGATAAAGAAATGTTATTTATGGCGAAATACCAAACTGCCTTGCGATACGGGGAAGGTGAGCGCACGGGTAGAGTCTTGGCCCAGATGATTAGGCCTTCCTATCAAACGCGTACGTAACTCAACTACGTACGGACTCAGGTCACCTTCTCACGGATGCACTGGACATCCAGGGGGAGTTTTTGGCTCATTTTAGGGAATGATATACTTCCAGAGTGGGGAACGATAGGACAGGACAGGAAGCATATCTCTCTGAGGTAGCTCTTGTGTATTTGGAAAGGCACATGCAGGACTTCCTTGCAGAGCCTTTCTCGAGACGGCCATAGATGAAGCCATTACAGCTCTCAATTCTTCTTCAGCCCCTGGCTTGGATGACTTCCTGGGAGCTTTCTACAAAGCCTTCAAAGATTTATTGATTCCACAACTCCTGGAGGTATATGCAGAAGCGTTGGAGAGACAGACCTTGCCCCCCACGCTGCGAGAGGCGGTTATCATTCTTCTCCCTAAACCTGGGAAAGACCCCCTTCTGTGCAGCTCTTATTGCCTTCTCTCTCTTTTAAATCTTGATTACAAAATATTGGCTAAAGCTCTCTCGATTAGACATTCCCTATTGATGGAATCCATTATCTCGCCGGTGCAGTCTGGATTCGTCCCCCATCGCTCGACCGCCTTTAATTTACGTACTCTATTTAACACTCTTCACAGAATAAATCCTGAGTTACCAGCTGCCACGGTCTACTGGACACCAAAAAAGCATTCGACTCTTTAGAATGGCCTTTCGTAATATCCGTTATGCAACGTAAGGGGATGCCGGCTGGATTTTTAGCCACAACAACGCTACTGTATAGTCGGCCAACAGCCAGGCCTCGATTAAATGAAAACATTGTCTACTCCTTTCACACTTTATCGGGGTTCTAGACAAGGTTGCCCGCTGTCACAACTGTTATTTATTCTAGCTATGGACCCATAAAATCGCAATTTTCAAGAAAAACATCTACATAGGGGTCTTTGGTTCAATACGGGCCCGCTGTTGGTATCGCTATATGCGGACGACACAATCCTGTACGTTCGAGAACAGCAAACTAATCTTGACCCTCTTAGAGAAATTTTGCGTTTTGGTACACATTCCGGCCTGGGTTTCAATTGGCGTAAGTCATTGATTTTTCCTCTCACGATAAGTACAGTTGAATGGGATTTAGAGTTCCCATTGGAGTGGTGCTCTGACTCTGTCAAATATTTGGACATTCATATACACTTGGACCCTGAACACATTTCAGACTAAACTATGGGCAAGCGATTTAGATCCTGGAGACACAGGTTGACAAATGGCTTCGTCTCCCATTGTCTCTGGCGGGCAGAGTGGCCCTCATCAAAATGTCGTCCTCCCCAAAGTTTTGTATTTATTTCATAACATTCCAATTCCCCTGCCTAACCGCTTCTTCTTGACTCTTCGCTCGCAGTTAAATCAATTGGTATGGGGCAACAAAGGTGCTAGGGTAGGCTGGCAAACTATGACATTACCCTGTGAGAGAGGTGAATATGGTGTCCCAGATCTGCAGTTGTACTATCTGGCGGCTCAATGTAGCTTCACTCAGACGTGGTACCACCATGACCCCAGAATCCCTTATTTACGCCCAGAGGCGGGTCTGGTCCTATCGGATTTATTAGCATCGATCTTACCTACACGCTTTCCTAGAGACCCTAGAGACATCCAGACAGCCTCCACAATCTGTTGGGCAAGGGATAAATTACGGCGTATCACCCGCACCCCTGTCCTCTACTCCTCTGCACTCCCACTTCCAAATTCAAAATGGCTTCCTGGTACAGGCGAATCTCTTGTACAACGCACTTGTGCGATATTCAACATCGTTAAAATGGGAGACTTATTTCCTGATGGCCACATATTCTACCCCGCAGACTCATCTAGATTCCCAGACACTACGTTCATGGAAATTTTATTTTGATGAGATAGCGCTCTATGCTGTGCACTGTGGCCCTTGACTTTCCACTTGAACCTCCGTCATTCACTCCACTGACTTTGGTAATAGAAAGCGAGCAAGGTATACACTTGATTTTCAAACTTTACAAAGCATGTGCGGTGATTGTCCCGTTAAACGACGATAGACTTCGCACTGCATGGGAGGCGGACATTGGCACCCAAATCACTGATGAACAATGGTCGTACTGCTGCTCAGTCACCAGAAATACCTCTATCAATAGCCGCCACAAATTAATACATTTCAAATGTTTTGCTCAGAATATACATCACCCCCGCTAGAATTCACAGAATTGACCCATCTAGGTCCCATCGCTGTCCCAAATGCAATGTCCCCAACGCTGACTTCGCCCATCTGGCATGGTCCTGCCCGAGTATCCACGCATTCTGGGTTCAAATGCATAACACTCTAAGTAGCATGGTGCAGGTCCCGTTGGCACTGTTGCCTGGAATTGCCCTACTGGGATATGTAGCACAGTACCCTCCCAAAATTCGTAGGTTTGTTGCCATCGCCCTGTTGCTTGCTAAAAGGGAGATTGCCATTCACTGGGGTGGGAAACTTGCACCATTGGTGAAGGGATGGCTGAATAGCCTAGCAACATGTTCCTTGCAAAGTGAGTTGTAGGCTGCCACTACCCCTCCATCGTCCAGACCAAAAGACATATGGGTTCCATTTCGGGACTACTTGAGCAGTCAGCGGTAGACTCTGCGAATCATGTGGAAGAAGGCATAGTCCCTACAGGGGTGGGGTAGTTCACGTTAACATCTCAGTCACCCATCTTTACCACAACACTTTGATAGGCTTCCAGGTCCCCCAGGCAAGACAGGGATGGTGGGTTTGGCGACATAGGTACACTCCTCAATACAATTAGTCGCAGTATTCAACCTGAGTAGGTGGTGGAGGTGAAATATGTAAATCTCTCTGGTCTTTGCTCCTTTAATTGTCCTGCTGTGATGGTATGTAACGCACTGCCTGCTAGCCTAGGCTGTAACTTACATTTTTCTTTGTAATTCAATAACTGTTCATGTTGACTGGAAATGTGCAATGATGTATGGAAATGCTAAATAAAGTTATTAAAAAAAAACATTAGCCCCATTCTTTATGAATCAGGTGTAAAATATGCATTTCTACTTTGCAGATATTTCTATACTTAACAGACTATCGCAAACATGTTGTGACTAAGATCCTATATCTTATGGCAAAATGTGAGAAAAACACACATAAGTATCTGAAATCTGGTGCAGTAATGCAGCAAATTTCATCAATGTATGTAAGTGGAGAAGTGTGGCTCAATGGTTGGAGCGGCAGACCCTGATGCAGAGGTCTGGCCTGGGACCCGGGTTCAATTCCCCGCCTCGGCGGGTCTTGGGCTCAAAATTCCACGGACCTGATAATTCTCACCTCAGTGCCTATTCCAATCATAGAGTCCCACTCTGCAACTCTGGGCAGTAGCTTGCTTAATCTCCACAACGGCCCCCACAACGCTAAGGATGCCTGGCTTCCACCTTGGGGGTGCCCAGGAGTGTATGCCTCACAGGGAAAGCCAGGATGGGTTCCACAGCGGTATTCGTACAAGCGCCTTGAGACCCTTGCGGGTGAGTAGTGTGCTATACAAGTATCAATTTTCATTTCATTTTTATCTAGTTTAAAAAAACGTTATTGAATGTGATAGTGTGATGACTGAGTGTACTTTTCAGGTGTAAATAGTCTCTCACACATTTCAATGGAAGGACTTCCTACAAGGGGAAATGATACACGAAAGTCAATAGCATGAGATGAGTCAGTAATATTTCACTGGGAGAAGTTAAAAACCCAATGTTTGCATATGTTAGGAATTTCTAACAAGAAGCCGGTAGAGAGTTGCACTGTCAAGTCAGACATAAAAACCGATGAAAGTCAACTCACGTTGAAAGCAAGTTCATCTAATACCCCTGTACCAAATGCAAATGACATGTTTCTGCCAGTTTTAAGACAGAGACATGTATGGCTAAACCGTGAGTGCCTCTACTATGCTGGCCGAACAACTAATGTATCTTAACAATGCATTCCTTTGCCACGCATGCCTTTACCACCAATGTTGTGGTAAAGGCAGGACTGGTAAAGAGATATGTGTGGTACAGATCACATCCAAGACCCCCCTCCCTGAGCCCTAAAAACAACAATGATCCCCCCCCCCCAGCTCCATAAACAACCCCAACCCCCCTGAGCCCTAAAAACAACCCCGGCCCCCTGAGTCCTAAAAACAACCCTGACCCCCCAGGTCTATAAACAACCCCAACCCCCTCCCCCCCCAGCCCTAAAAACAACCCGACCTCCTGAGTCCTAAAAACTACCCTGATTCCCACACTTAGCCCTAATACAACCAGAGCCCTAAAAACAACCCTGAGCCCTAAAACAACCCTGACTCCCCTGGGCCCTAAAAACAACCTCAACCCCCTGAGCCGTAAAAACAACCCAACCCAAGTGAGCCGTAAAAACAACTTCAACCCCCCTGAGCCCTGAAACCCACCCCAACACCCCCTAGCCCTACAAACGACCCCAACCCTAAAAACTACCCCTACCTCCAAAACACGACCCCACTTACCCAACCATGTCCATGTCTCCCGATCGTTCCTCTACCTAGGACAGCCCACCCGCATCTAGACCACACCCTGCCCAGGGGCGTATCATAGGCTCCTGAGCTGCAGGGGGCTGCCTCAGCACAGTACTCAGACCTGATAGCTCCGGATCCAGAGGGGGGGGGGGGCTCAGTGTACCTTGCAGGGGCGCCCCTTCAACTTTCGTAACACCACTGACACTGCCTTCCCCACGCATATGCTTGGTTAAGGCAAACATGGTTTCACTGGTGGGCAAACGGCACACGTGGCTCGGCCCGCGTTGTAAAGGCCGTTTCCCGTTCCTGCCTTGTTGTCAGGCCCGGTTCTAGCGGGTGGGCCGGGTGGGCCGGGCCCACCCAAACTTTGGCCTGGCCCACCCAAACATAACCCTTGGCCCTGGCAGTGACGTCAGCAAGGCCAGCAGACTATGGCCACTGCAAGTTAAAACGTTCTTCGAACGTTATCTTTTTTTAGGAGTTGCGTGATTGGGCCTGGGCTCGCACCCCCAATCACGCATCTCCTATTAGGCAGGTGGGCTGTGTCCCCCGCCAACTCGTGCAGGTACATTAGGGGCACTGCGAAGGGGACAAAGCCTTTCGTTGGAACTGGATTTGTGGATAATTAATTCTTTTCTGCTGGTAAAGAGGAGTTTGTTTTGCCGTTTCGTTTTCCTGACCTTCCTGACCCCTTGAGCTGTTTGTTTAACCATCCGGCTGTGACAGAGTTCGTAAGGAGCAGGTAAGAGAATGTGTGGCTATTGTGTTTTTTACATCTGTGAGAAAGACATACTTAGAACGCCGTGTTTATTTCATTTTCATTTACATCGTGTGTTTAAATCGTTGGTATCATTCATGAGTGTTTCTGCAAGGATGCACGACAACTAAATGTCCAAATAACCTTGGGGATTGTTGATCTTGCTGGAGAGCGCTCTTTTTTTGGTTTGTAGTATTTAAATGCAATAGAACTGTAGTTAACGTGGATAGCTCAGTGGGTTACTGCCTTTGTCACAGAGATCCTTTGATACATAGGACAGTGTGAGCAAAGACGTGTATACAAACCAGGATGGTATAATTAGATTTTTTTTGTATTGCTAGTTAGTTCGAATTTTCCCAGTATTTCATTATTCTAATGTTGCAATACAGAGTTTGGGCAGATATAATTTCTAATCAGTACAGCCAACCACTGGGGTATGCTTTAAATCCTGTGTTTGTGGTTCTCCAGACCCAACCCTCTTAATACATATTGCCACCAGCAGCATGGATGAGATGTGATTCCTACACCTGGTAATCTTCATTAGCTTATGTGACATTCCCTATAGGCTGATTTGGATACTTTTATGAATCATTGTGTGTCTGCATAATGTGTGTGTGATGTACAGTGCTGTGATACCCTACACTACGAGTAGCGCTATACAAGAAATAAAATGCATATGAGAGAGGGGCTATGGAGTGATGATGGGCTCTGTTGGAGGGTGGCAATGAGGGAATCCGAGGGGGCATCATGAGGGGTGAAGATACGGAGAGATGGAAGGCACTGGTGGAGGTTGTTTGTGAGGGAGTCTGAAGGGGAGGTCATGGGGGAGGGGCTTTGGAGTGATGAGAGGCACTGGTGGAGGGTGGTAGGAAGGGATTCTGAGGAGGCGGCCATGAGGGGGGTTGCTTTTGAGGGATGGGCACTGGTGGAGGGTGGTAGGGAGGGAGTCTGAGGAGGCGGCCATGGGGGGGGTTGCTTTTGAGGGATGGGCACTGGTGGAGGGTGGTAGGGAGAGAGCCTGAGGAGGAGGGCATGAGGGGCACTGGTGGAGGGTGGTAGGGAGAGAGTCTGAGGAGGCGGTCAGGAGGGGATTGCTTTGGAGTGATGGGCACTGGTGGAGGGTGGTAGGGAGGGAGTCTGAGGAGGAGGTCATGAGGCAGAGGGGCTTTGGAGTGATGAGGGGCACTGGTGAAGGGTGGTAGGGAGGGAGTCTGAGGAGGATGTAATGGAGAGGGGCTATGGAGCGCTGAGGGGCACTGGTGGAGGGTGGCAGTGGGGGAGTCTGGGAGGAGGTCATGAGGAGCACTGGTGGAGGGTGGTAGTGGGGGAGTCTGAGGAGGCGGTCATGAGGGGGGTTGCTTTGGAGTGATGGGCACTGGTGGAGGGTGGTAGGGAGGGAGTCTGAGGAGGAGGTCATGAGGCAGAGGAGCTTTGGAGTGATGAGGGGCACTGGTGAAGGGTGGTAGGGAGGGAGTCTGAGGAGGAGGGCATGAGGGGCACTGGTGGAGGGTGGTAGGGAGGGAGTCTGAGGGGGCGGTCATGAGGGGATTGCTTTGGAGTGATGGGCACTGGTGGAGGGTGGTAGGTAGGGAGTCTGAGGAGGAGGTAATGGAGAGGGGCTATGGAGCGCTGAGGGGCACTGGTGGAGGGTGGTAGGGAGGGAGTCTGAGGAGGAGGTCATGAGGGGAAGAGGCGACAGAGAGATGAAGGCCAGTGTTGGAGGATGGCAATGAGGGAATCCAAGGAGGGGGAGGTCATGGGGAGGAGCTACGGAGAGATGAGGGGCACTGGTGGAGGGTGGCAGTGGGGGAGTCTGGGAGGAGGGTGGCAATGAGGGAATCCGATGAGGTCATGGGGGAGGTGCTTTGGAGCGATGAGGGACACTGGTGGAGGGTGGCAGTGAGGGACTCAGGAGTAGGTCAATGGGGGGAGGGGTTATGGAGCGATGAGGGGCACTGGTGGAGGATATTTGTGTGGGAGTCTGAGGAGGTGGTCATGGGGAGGGGCTTTCGAGTGATGAGGGACACTGGTGGGGGGCAGGTAGGGAGGGAGTCTGATGAGGAGGTCATGACTGAAAGGGGCTAAGGAGAGATGAAGTGCACTGTTGGAGGGTGGTAGTAAAGTTGTCTATCGAGTAAGAGGTCAGTGGTGGGACACCAATAAATACTTTTGCACCGGCGCTAAAATAGACCCTGTAATGTTTTTGCTTATTTAATTAGCAGTTGGGTCATTAGGGCCACTGTGTAACATATTTTAAAGTGTGTGCTAATTATATTTACTCTTATATTCAGGGTTTTCAGTTTGAAGGTGATTTTACAAATCTTTTTAGTGGGATTATGGAGAATGAAACCAGGTGGTGCCTGATATGGGGTTGGGGACCAAGGTTAGCTGTGAGTTAAGGTGCACGGTAGAGAGATTGTAGAAAAATGATGATCAGGCCTGGAAGGGAGTGTACTGCAGAGTCTGGGGTCAGATGGAGGTAATAATGAAGAGAGATTCTCTCTGAAGGCTGGCAACGAGGCAGGCTGAGTAGTGTTACTTGCCTGATACTCCCACCTCAGAAACCTCATCTGCCCATCAAAAGGACTTTACATGGGGATCAAAACACTTTTTGAGAGTGTTAACGATTAGAAAGAGATTTGGAAAATAATGGAGGGCCCTGAATCTCCTGTTATCCCCTTCTATCACATGCAGGAGTAAATTTTTTTCTATTTGTAGGCTACCTCCAGAAGCGACACATTGCGCCCGCAGTGGCCCACCCAAATGCGCCCTTGGCCCACCCAAACAAAAATTCCTGGAGCCGGGCCTGCTTGTTGTCTGACTTCTCAGCAAAGCTTCAAGGAGCGCTGCCAGAAATAACAGGACGCACTGGAGAGTGTCCAGCTGCCAAAGCACAAGGCCATTTGGGGATAATCACCACTGTTTACACCGCACAGGCAGAGTCGTTCACGTGCACCTGGTTTTCAAGCGGAGATCCTTTGCTTGAATCACAAGAAAAAAGATTAAAGGGGACCCTTGTGAAGATAAATATTAACACTGGTGAGACAGCGCGCAGAATTTATCGGGGGAGGCGGTCAGTTAATTGCAATGCATATATTCAGGCCGCAGGATGGTATAATAATTGCTGCATTAGGATCACAACAAAGTGATGAAAAGTAGCAGCGCCGTGTGTTTTCATCCGCCAGCTAGGCGCTGCTCTGCCTGATGTTTTGCAACATGGAGAACCTTCCTTTCTGGGATGATGGCAAGTTTACGTCATCGCTGCTCCTATCAAATTCTTGACGTGTATGTTGGACATAAACTTGTCCTAAATACGAAACGCTCTATTATATCTGCATTGTAATTCGAAGAGCAATGCATCAATGTGAACGTCTTTTAAAGTTATTTTATTGAAGAAGAAATAAAGTGAGAAAACGGCCAAGTCTCCACAAATTCGTAACCCCAGTTCAGGCGCATCCTCCTGTTAGGATGAGAATAGGGTTAGAGATTCTCAAAGATTCCCAGGGATCACTGTGGAACCCTACAAGGGCTATACACTTCCTGGAGAACTTTAAGTCGCAAAGTGTACACTTGCAGAGTTGCCGCCAAGTGGGAGATGGTGCATGAGAAGATAGTAATTGCATGAGCAAATCTAGTTTTTGTTTCCACAGGAAAACGCGCACCGTTGCACTGCTATCAAATACTAGAGTGTACTTCCGCCCCTTTTCCACACTGTAAAGTACTTAATCCTGCCTTTCTCAGGAAAACATTTCTCTGTTTCAAGGTCGGAATTCTATCGGCAAAAGGTGTGTGAATAGTCACAGACCTATGGGGTTGACAGCTTTCCCTCACTTGAGCACGGTACCTGCCCTGCAACTCCCATATTACCAGCTGTACCACTAAACTTGAAAATACAGCACCATGCTGACTTGTAAATGCACCGAACTAATGCATTTTAGCACACAGGGTGTGTAATTTATGTCTGTAAAGTACAGTTTTGTCTCACCCAAGTTAAACTCAGGCAGTTAGAAAAATCTATGGATTGCACACAGTGAGAGCATGTTAGATCGGTCATGATACTGCAGTGAGATATAGCTACCTGCATTCCTTTACAATTACGAGTCAATTCTGTACAACTTTATTAACCATCAGAAATTCTGCTTTGTGTTTCTTCCCTCAGTGGAACTCTAAACACCTCAAAATACTATTCCTTACCAAGATTAAAATGATATCATTGTAATATCCTGCATACCCAGAAAGCTAGTAAATTGCACAAACCCACGCAGAATCACGTCCAGCCACAGTAATGCAAGACTTACAACATCAATTACGAACAAGGGGGCATATTATCAAGGGGGTTTATCTCCGCTTTTTTGGCTTTAAAAGCCAAGAAAGCGGAGATAAAATTATCTCCCTATTACCAAGCTGTCGCTAACACCAGTTAGTGACAGCTAAAAGGAGATAGCGACCATCTTGGGCCCCGCTTTGCATGTCAGTGATATTTATCACTAATGACATGCAAAGTGGGCGTGCCAAGATGTTAGCGACTGGAAACAGTCCCTAACATCGCTATCTCCTATTACCAACTTTTGGAGATATTCGCGCTAAGCGCGAATATCTCCAAAAGCTAACACCTGCCCTGAGCAGTTCTTAGCCATGTTATCCAATGGGAGGTGGATAACATGGCTAAGAGCATTTGCTCGATAATGCATGAATATCGCTGACTTTTCAGCGATATTCATGCATTGCGGCCGTTTTTTATCGCATTTGCGATAAACCTTGCTAATAGCAAGGTTTATCTGCGATAAAAATCGCCGATGTGCGGCGATAATTTTTGTCTCTAAACAAGTTAGAGACAAAAATTATCGCTAGTTGTTGGTAATATGCCCCAAGATTATTTTGATGACCACAAGACCACTTGTGATGAATGTCTGTAGCAGACTGAGCAGTGACTGCTCCTTGAGGGAGTGCTGCGGGGTGGTGGGGCAGGGGCAGGGTGGGGGCTAGTAAACTCTGGAATACGGTTGAACGGAGTTGAGTAACTAAATAAATAAATAAAATGAATTACAAGGTTAGAGTCGCATATTTTGCTTGTCAAAAGCACATTGGCAAGTGTAAGAGAAGTGTGAACTAACACCTTGCAATATAATGTTATCAAAGTAGTCTGTTTGGACTAATCTTTTGATTTAAGAAAGTTCTCCGGTATTGTTCCACTCAAAAACCATAGAATGCCATATCTCCTCAATCCAAATGTTCTGCAGATGTCTTGGTCCCAAACCCAACAAAAAACAGAATGAGGAAATGGGGAAAGATAATGTCTTTGGTGATCATGATTTTGCTTCCTATTTTTCCAACCATCTGACCAGACCCTGTCACTGGGAAATATGGATCTTCATATTTAGTTTCCTTACAGATTGAAAGGAAAGATCTGCAGGTGAAAATAATCTTGGACCTGTTTTCAGTTGTGGGAAACTGTCATGTTCACCTAAATGTGCCAGGCTGGGAGGGGTCTTATTTGAGTAATGTTTCTACTAAATGCAACAATAATAGCATTTTACATAAGCACTCTCTCATAATTAATATACATTACTCTTGCATCCCCTTTTGGGGCAAAAATGTGATGGATTGAATACTATCCTTCTAGAACCAATACTGTGCCACACACATATATGATTCTGCAGTTGATGAAGCCATTTTGTCTTTCCCTGCCCAGCATGTTCTTTTGGGAAATGCGGAGGTTCCAAAGTATGTCAATGGATATAGAACAAATGCAATTTTTGTCTGCCCTGAGGAAGATTCCTTGTGGTTAAGTGGGGCAAAACATCAACATAAACCCATAAAAGAGAGATGATGGATGTTTATTTTATTTTTTTGTATTTCTTTGTATATGTTATGACTTGGTGATAGTACAGTTGGCTAATTTTTCTCCCTCTTTTCTCTGGTACCACGAGGCCTCTTGATGGGTCATGTTTATTATACGTTTATTAATGCTCTGATGTGTAAATTTGTACCATGAACTGTCATGCTTGTAGTTCAGTCCGAAACAGCGTCCAACTACATTTTTTCCTGTTGTTGCATCACATTGTGATACGATTGTAGGCTTCTCGCCCAGTGGTCAGTTTGAAGGTCTGTGCTCACTGGAAAGAAGGAAATTAGTTTTTTCCAAAGAGAATTAGGGATGATCTTTACGCTGGACAAGTAAGGTACTTTTTGAACTCTACATGATACATTATTCAGTTGCTTTCAATCAGGCAAGATCTTGTTCATTATTAAAAAAAAAGACCTAGAAGATAGATCCAAAGTCCTTTGTAATGAGATGAAGCATAGGTAGTTTAGGTGATAGAGCTTTATGAAACATGGATTATTAACTGGACAATCAGCGAAATGTTTCAAAACTCAGTCGCATTTCGGGTGTGGTCGCGCCTTTGAGATAATTCTGCGCAGTGAGACTGAAGAACCGGGGTTTAACCCAGCGGCGTCAGGGGCACGCCTAAGATCTTCGAGTTCACCTGTCTTGGTATACAGAGACACGGAATACTTCTGGATGGCATCAGAGACCAAGTTTATTAGCTTCAGCTAGTAACAGTGATCCTAGAACTACATCACGGTGTAAATTCTCAGGAGGCTGCTCATTTTACTAAGGTGAGACGTCTCCTTTTATACCCAATATTTACATTATAAATGTACACCCACTGCACAAAATTCTAGCCAATAAGGTACATTTTCAAACAAAGTATCACATAACAAAAACTCAATTTACAGTATCCCAACCCAAAAGTTAATTATTAGGAATGTCCCAAATTCAATCTCCACAAGCCGGACAAACCTATAATTGAAAGCATAACCCATGTAATGAAGAAACATAAAAAAGAAACAGTAACAGATGCTGAACAAGATAAGGCATGTGCAAGGAAACTAAAAGTTAACGATGTCCTGAACATTGATTGGCAATCTCAGACAAAGATCGATCAGGGAAATTGGCTTTGCGAGGTCAGTTTCAGGTGAAGAGATCAGTTTCTTACAGTTCATTTCAGAGTAAAAAAGAAACCTAGTTAATGCATACATGAACTAAGAAGGCCAGGCCACTTTGTTCGCCAGGCTACCTTCACAGGCCTACGTGAGGGCAACACCAAATGGTGGCACAGAACAAAATGGAGGTAGACTCGAGAATTACAAAACCTCAAGACTATCTTTGTAGTTTTATTAAAAGATGTTCCTTTTGATTGGAAACCTCCCATTCCAACCAAACCAGATAATTAACCGGCCTCTGCATCAGCACAGTGGGCACTTCTCATGATTCCTCTACAGAGCACCCAAGTAGCCAGTCTTCAGAAAACAGAGAACCCGTCTAAAGTAATCTCCTCTTCTGCCAGGTCTCCTGGAGTACAGGTCAAGGTAATGAATGAAAAACATGCCATCAACTTCAAATTTACTACTCTAATATTCAGAAACTATTCAGTGGCATTGTAACAAATTCAAATGATTCTGGTCATTTTGGCTAGATATACTGTGTGATACACTGGACTATGTGCAGCAGTTGGAGTTGCTTTGTTTCACAAACTAGGGGGCATATTTACAAGCCTTAAAGCTGCTGGAGCACCACTTTTTCTGACACTCCAGATGTGTTGCGTCATACCACATATTTACAAGGTGGCGCTAAGCTTAACGCCACCTTGTAAATATGCGACTTTCCACCTCAGTCTGCTTCGGCAATGGTGGTGGGCAAAGGATTTTGCAGTGGGCGTTCCACCGCAACAACCACTGCTTTTTTACGCTGCCCCAGATTTACAAGTTGGCGGCAGCGACAAAAACGAAGGCCAGGTAATACCTGGTCTTATAATGGCGATACAAGGAGAAATTGTTAATTTCTCCTTATTTTTTGCTCTTTCTATGTGTGCTGCATCTGCATCACACACAGAAATAGTAAATTACCTTTACTGATTGTTTATGTGCAAGAAGGTGTCCTTTACTGCACATAAACAATCGCCACTGCAGCATAGGAACCCTTGCAACATGGCTCAATGGTGCCTGCGCTGGCGCTAGGCAGCTTTTGTAGCACCAGCGCTAGGGAAAATGCAGGGGTGCACTGTATTTTTGTAAATACAGTGCATCCCTGCGTTTTGAAAATGTCAGAGCACATCGTTGCCAAATTTGGCATAACACCGCGCTCCAGAATTTTCTTGTAAATATCCCCCTAGGTGTGAGAAGCCTGAGGTCTGTGAGTAATTGACCCTTCAATAATAATCTGCATCCAGTTTGGCTAAATAATCTTTTATTTTTGCCTTGTGTTTTCATTAATGGTTTACAGTAAATGGAATTGTTTAAGCAGTTTCTTTACAATATAGCTAGATGTGGGCCTACTCTCTACTAATGATGGAGAGCAGTATTATTTTACATTCAGACACCATTTTATTTTTAGCCTTCATCCATTTTTCTTTTCAAATGCCACTGGCCTATTATAAGCAGGGCCACTGGAATTAGGCGATTGTGCTGCCGCAAAGTTTTTTTTGCATAATTATAGATTTGTCGCATTTGCCATATAGTCCATCTTCTGCTGAATAATCTGCAGATTTAAACCAAAGAAACAATTTGGTGTCTAGCTCAAACAGTTCAGAAGTTACTACAAACGCAGCAACACATGTTGCCGTCCAGTAAAAGGCACCTTGCAAAGGCTGACTGGTCATTTTTCTGTTTCTTTTTGCAAAAATTTTAGCACTGAGCACTGTGCAACTAGTGTCCAGACAGTGTATAAATGGCAAGATAATGAAGTAATACTATCACAAAATGTTCCACATTGCACAGCATAATTTGACTTTTCTTGACACATAATTTACTCAACCCTGCCACATATTTTGACCCTCCGCTGCCGCATAATTCCAATGGCCCTGATTATGAGTGTTCTGTCGAGAAAGGCACAATATAGAACAGCTGATTAGGGGTAGTAATGGGAAATATACGACCATGCTCTTTCGGGCCATCAGAGCGGACTACCATCTCCACAATTCCTCGCTGCAGAGCAGGTGCTATGTAGAGGTTGATTGTCTCCCGCTGTGCGGGCCGTGTGGGGAACGCACCCAGGCCCATTCCTGGGTAAAGACTGGGTCAAGACCAGGCCCATCTTCGCCCGTCATCATCTGGAAGAGGCTGGGTTGGGCTACCCCTCTCATTCATCATTCTAGTGGATTAACTGTATTTTTGTCATGGGAAAGAGGAAAACTGTGAGCAGTACCGCTCCTTTAACTAAGGGGACAACTATAGAACTATAGAATCTATTTTGGAACGTGCAGTGGGGGTGATCACAAAAGAGATTGCTCTAATGTAAAGAAGGCTGTCAGGTGATGGGGCAGGTCCATCTTCTATGAACAAACACTTGGAAACTATTGAGATTTGTGCTTTTGCAGATAAAGAACATACAAACTCTAGCAGTACTCGGCCAATATGTAATGCTACCCCTTCGCCAAATGAACCGCTTGTTAAAAAGAAAAATGGGGGCAATACTTTGGGGAGAGGGGTTGAGGTCAGAAAAACAGCTAGATCAAAAGGTGGCACTGAGGACTCTATGAATGAGGTAGACCATCAACACAATCTATGTGCTAGATTTGATGCCCTATTAAAAGCACACAACAAGCCGCTCTCAGACCAGTTGAAAATAATTCAATCCAGACTGGCGAAGTTATTTTCTTGTAAAATGAAGCCTACAAACTGCATCCTAAGGTGTTCCTTCCGGCATTGGCAGTAGTATATCCAATTTTTGTTCAGGTATTCAACGGGAGGATACTGGAAACACTACTTCCTCTGGTCCATCCCCTTTGTTGCCCCCTGTTTCACAAGTGATCTCTTCTCCTTTGAATATCTCAACTAATGCCCATGCTTCCACTAACTCTGGGTGCACTGCTAGTAATAGCATCAGAATTTTTCCACTAACTCTAGGTGCACTGCTAGTAATAGCACTGGTATTTTTCCACAACTCTTGGTGCGCTGCTAATATTTGCATGGATATTTTTCCACCGTAGGTTCCTCAGGAGGTACACCGCTCCGCTCACAGGAGTTAAATATTGTCTGACACCTCCCGCTAGACCCTATGTTTTAGTCCTGGCTGTTGTTCCAAAACTCAAATTAGTCCAGGGAGAGTCCAATGAGTGTATTGTTGTTATCTTTAAAGATCCCAACATAGTGGGTAGACTCTTAGTTCGACCTGGTTTCTCTTTTTCTGGGCACATTTTGCAAATGTATCCCTTTCCACTTGGATATTTTTATGAGCCCTCTTATGCTGCACATCCCTTAATTCCTGGTTTGGTTCCCCCCACAGGCCCAAGGCCGTATTTGTTGCAAGCCGTGTTTGCCACCAATACATTGCCACTTTCCAACAGGTTTGTGGTCTTGGATGGTTTACCAGGGGTGGTTGACTCTTTGATCAGTTTGTTGCTATGAGTCCCCATAGTAAAAGTAGGCAAGAAACTATTCTACCAGATGTTGTTTGTCCTCTTAGCAAAAGTGGGCCCGATGTAGCTCCACTGAAGGAGGCTCTCGTTTCTAAGCCTGAGCTTAACTTTCCAGTGTTTAGTTTTCTGTCATGGAACATTGTAAACTGGCTCAGACTGATTGGGTATCTCCGATTGGAAAGCATGAGTTTATCACTATGCAAGAAACCTGGGCTACTGCCTCGCTTCTATGTAATACCTGTAATTCCATACCAGTGATTCCTTCTAACTTTGGGCGCCCAAAGGGGGGCGCTAGAGGGCGCACTGCGGAATGGCCGCACTGTCGTGAGGCTCCCGCTGCCCGGAGCTATTATCCGCCCAGGAATCCTGATTACCATCGCTGCGCCCTGAACTGACCCCACGGTTCGGTTGGGATATCGGCTGTCCACCCACGGTCCAACTCCTGAGCCATTCGGAGGTTGCTGGCCGAAGTTACGAGGGTCCCGAGTTTCTCCGACTCGCGCTCTGGAAGTCTGATGCCCTCTTGCCCGGCGTCACTGTTCATGCCAGTCCGGGGCTCTGCACGTGGGGTGTAGGCCTAGCTCCGCCCTTCTCCGCCAGGTTCGGTCGCTGGCCGGGCGAGACGCTTGGCTCTCCCTTGTTGTCGGACTTATCTCTCGGCTCTCCCATCTGCCTGCCCAGATACCATCGCCCACGGAGGTACAACGGGTTTAATACTTGGATTTTGAGGGTTTGCCCCCCTTGGGCTGGGAACGGCGACGGCCTTTACTCATCGGTGGGAGTGGCGGGGCGTGCTGGCCTGCTCGTGCCCCCACGATTCGAGCTGCTTACTGCTTGGCCGGGTCCCTTGTCCGAACTGTATCCTGACTCCCATTTGCCTCGTTTCCCTTCTGTACCACCGTTATGGGGAAGCCGGACACTAAACAGTCCAAACTGTCCTTTGACTCTGGAGGGGCCAGGCGTGGGGCGCGTTCGCTCCAGGAAGCTGGGGCTTCGCGGTCCCCCCCCCCCCGAATGTCGCTGAGAGTGTCCCGCACCCACCTCCGCCGGACTTCGCCCAAATGATGCAGGAGATGAGGCAGGGGTTCGCCACTATAGTGGACAAAGTGGACAAGATATCGTCGCGCATGGATGCGGTCGTTCAGAAATTGGACGTGCATGAGGAGCGCTTGACGGCGGCAGAACAGCGCATTTCGGACCATGATGACACGGCGGCCACCCATACCACCCAGCTGGCGAGAATGGACAATATCTTGCGTGTTATTGCCGCCAAGAACGAGGAGTTGGAGGCGAGGAGTAGGCGCAACAACGTGCGCATTGTAGGTGTGCCGGAGTCCACGAATGTGGGCAAAATGGAGACTTATGTGGAGAGGCTACTGGTGGGCGCCATTGGGACGGAAGTTTTCTCGTCCCAGTTCATCGTCGAGAGAGCGCATCGGACGTTGGGACCTCGCCCGGCCTCTGGGGCTGCACCGCGTCCCATCATCGCGCGCCTCTTGAACTATCGTGATCGAGACGCTGCTCTTCAGGCTGCCCGCACTAACAGGGCTCTCTCCTTCGAAGGGGTGTCTTTTACCATGTACCCCGACTTCACACCGGTGGTGCAGGACCAGCGTCGGAAGTTCTTGGGGGTGAAAAGGAAGCTTCGGGACCTTCAAGCGGACTACGCCTTGCTTTATCCGGCTAAACTTAGGGTGACGCATCAGGCTAAACTGTATCAATGTGGAGGGAAGAAGGAATTTGTGATCCTACCAATTTCCTTTGGTTAACTGTACTTATCAGGGGGGGAAAGGATCACTTGTCCTGCATAACTCTGGGTATGCTGTGACTGTTCCGAATCGTCCCAATATTAATCCGGGACAGAGGTGGCAGAGTCAGCACAAGCAGTGTATGGAGAGCCAGAGTGTGCCTCCCTGACCCACCCTGAAACCGATGAGGCTCATTGTAGTCAAGAACGGAGGTACTTTTTGACCTCTTAAGGAGCTACATAAAGCTATGCCCCTCTGAATTTTCTTATCACCACTAGAGACGTGAGAGGTCTCTAGTTCACCCCACGGTCCTGAAGAAAGCCCACATGACCTATCAGGCATATAGAAGGGCTGAAACATGTCGACCTTGTATTTCACTTAGTGTGTACGAGTCATAATAACTCGTGTTCACCTCCTTAAAAATTTTTTAACCATTGCCTCCATATACAGAACGAATAAATAATTTTTCTGATTAAGAGAGACAATTTTAGCCATCACTTTTTCACAATCACTAATCACTACTGTTTTTAACAATGGGTAATGCCTCCTGGATGGAGGTTGCATGACAAAAAACAACCCAATGATTATGCACTCACGTGCGAGGGACGGCGGACAAAAAGATATACCGCTTTATACCACACCTTTACCAGCACGTGCATGAGGGTTAATATTGGGACGATTCGGAACAGTCACAGCATACCCAGAGTTATGCATCAGGCTAAACAACATTTTTTCACCAACCCACAGCATGCTGAGGACTTTGCGAAGCGCCTCCAGCGCGAGCGCGCTGCTGCGGATCGTGGTGTCGATCGGGATCCGGAGGGTGAACATTCGGCTGCTGAGGAGGAGGTCGCCTGATTCTGGTGACTTTGGACTTTGTCTATTTTCTTCCCGGTTCTTGTAGTATTGTGGACATGTAATTTTTGTATTGAGACCTGTTGGCTGCCTTCTCAGTATTTGCGGCCTAGCTATTGTCCGTTTTTGATTTTTTCGCTGACGCGTGGGTTGTGTCTGTATTACGATGAGTAAGTGCGTTTCGCTGTTTATGTGGGGTTGGGATGGCACCGCAGGATGGTGTTATGGGATGTCGCGCTCTGGGCACCCACCCCCCCGCGCTGCGCCTGGGGCCGCCTGATACTCGTTGGCGCGGACACTGGCGTGGCGTGAGGGAGTGGCGTCGTGCACCTCTGGAAGGTTCCCCGGAGGGTGTGCCCCATGTTTACCTTATGTTTGGATTCTAGTCCTATGTTGGTTGACTGGATGTGTGTTGAGGGATGGGGGGGGAGGGTGTATGTGGCCTGATAGTTGGGGTGGTGTCAGGTGGGTGGATGGGGGGGGGTTGACGCTGTCCATGTCTGTTTGCCTGGGACTTTTGGTTCGCTTTGGTAGCTGCTACTGTTGTTTGAGTGCACGGAAATGTCGTTGCGCCCGCTATCCGGGCTGTTCCACTTTCCTATCTTACGGGACGGGTTCTGGGATCCGTGCTCCCGTCCATTTTGGGCCCGAGTGCGCCGGCCGCCATTTTAGGCTGCCACGTGCCGGGGCGCACTCTGCGCGCGTAGCGCGTGTGCGAGATGTGGACCGTGTGGAATGGCTTGGCGGCGTGTGGCGCGTAGTCTGTCCTGAGTGCTTGCCGCGTGGATGGGTCGACTGGGGGGGAGTTGTTGTGTTCTTGTTTGGTTGTTTTGGAGATGACTGGGAAATGTATGGAGTGTATGTGGCGGTCGGCCCGTGCCCTGGGGCGTGGACCTATCGTTGGCTGTTGCTGGTAGTTGGATGCCCTGTATTTGGTTATAGGGTCCTGTGGGGCCCTTACGGTATGTGATGTCAACTGCTGTTGTAGATCAGATCTCAATTCTGTCCTGGAATGTACGGGGCCTTAATGATGCCAGGAAGTGTCGCAATGTGATACAGTATTTGGACAGGCATGCTATTCATGTTGCTTTTCTCCAGGAGTCGCATCTGCGCCCTGCTCCCTCCCCCACTTTCGGGGGAAGGTGGGCTGCGGCCAGGGGGTTTGCTTCATACTCTTCTTATGCTCGTGGGGTTGTCATACTTGTTAAGAGGTCGCTTGCATTTCAGGAACTTGGATCTATGGGGGACCCTGAGGGGCGCTATGTGCTGCTGTGGGGACGGCTTGGGCAGAACACTATACTGTTTGTTAATTGCTATGCTCCCAATGTTGATACGCCAATCTTTTTTGTCACTCTGTGGGGTCATGTTCTTGCTGTGGATGCTACTCACATTGTGTGGGGGGGTGACTTCAATTTTGCATTTCAGGCCCAGTTGGACAGATCGGAGGGTAGCCCTCAGTACAATGTACAGGCTAGGGATGTGCTGCGGGGGATAGTGGAGGAGGCTGGGATGGTTGACAGCTGGAGGTACACCCACCCTGCCACTAGGGAGGGCACCCATTACACCACGCATGCTCGTTCATGGGCAAGACTTGACTATGTATTTCTCTCTAGAGGGTTGATGGCTGGCCTAAGGGGGCCACACATTTAGCTAGGACGTATTCAGACCACTGTCCGGTGAAGGTTGATTTGTCCGTCCCCGGGTTAAAAAAAAAACTTTGGGCGCCCAAAAGGAGGTTTATCAATTTGAGTCAAGCTTGGGGTTAAAGGGCCATTCGTTCATTTGGAATTTAGTAGCACCGGGATTCAAGTAATTCAGGTGATTGGTTTGCATCGTTTTAATTTTTATATTATTAACTTTTGTAATAATGATTTCTCAAACATCAATGATAATAACTTCTTCTCTCTTTTTCAGGTATTTGATAAATCTATGACTGTGCATAAATCCCCTTGGTCGGAGTGTAATATTATGCTATGTGGGGATTTTATTGCTAAATTTACTTTCCTCACCTTTGATTTCGGCACAACCCAGCAATGTTTTACACAGGGCTTCTCTGAACATAGGGGTGTTGAATTAGGCCACTACATTCTGGCCCGAGATCTTATTAACATACATGAGATCGAACATAACAGTGAGCCAAGGAGCCCAACGTCTCATGGAAAGGGTATGCCTCTATAATTGAATATACGTTCATAACCCGTGGGTTATTAAAGTGACGGTGATGAATGAAACATTAAATGTAGACTTGGGGACCATAATCTCCTAGTAGCTACCTTCACTCTATCCTTGGGATTTGCGAAAGGAACGGAGGATACTGTTATACAGCCATTGCCTCAACATAAAGGCTTAGGTTAGTCTGGCACCTGCCCGATCCTAACAAGTTTTTGAACTGCCTAATTAAGACTAATTTAGACATGTTTATGGCTTGCCTATATGAAAACATTCTGTGTGGGAATTTCAGATCTCTGTTGATCGTTTTATGTGATATTATTTTAAAATCCCTACGCAAGCCAGTAGGTAGACCAGTTCCTTATACCTCAACGCTGGTTTGATGGTCTGGCTCTTTTGCCACAAGGAATTCGGTAGGGGCCTAACTACTATTCCCAGGAACCCCATTGCAGTCTCACAGCCTTTGCATTTTATTAGGAGACTCTGTTAAGAAGAAAGATTGAAAACCAAAGGGATAATTGGGACTGCTTAACAGTGGCAGCTACTGCTAAAAACCAGAGTGGGTTCTGTAGAGAGTGCAGATCACAAAAGATATCGTCTTCCATCATGATCAGTCATATTACTGGAGATCAAAGGGTGGAGCATTTTAGCAATATGTATTGTTCTATTTTTGATTGTATACCACTTGATTTTTCTAGGTGCTGTAATAAAACTGATAGGCCTTATTTTTACTGTAGATTAACTCATAGTTGCCCTCCATCAAAGCTCTCGCAATAAAGTTCCTGGGCCAGACATGGTGCTTATTGATATATGTATGTTGTATGGTTGATTTGTGCGCCCCTCTACTTGCCAATTTATTTACTAACATACTGTAAAGAGTCTTACTTGAAGTTTCCCAGGTACTTCACGGGAGCAGTATGACGAACGTTCCCAATGCCTCTGAGTCTCCCACCACACTCCCTAGAAATTATTTGGAAGTATGAAGGAATTCCAGGGGGGTGAGGGGTATGGGACAGAGAAGAGACAGCTTGGTCTTCTTAGTCTGATGTCCTCTACAGCTGCTTCTAACTTGCTTCAGGCGCTGTATACACTGTAACACACAAACAAAGATTATTAGAGTCTAACTTGGTTTTAACCCCCAACAATATTGAAATGTGCATTCTTTTTCTTTACTCCTATGCTACCTACCCAAAGGAGACCGAGCTATTGCCTCTCTTCTAAAGGATATTTTGTAGCAATAGTTTTAGATACACCACTATTATAACAGTGATTATGTTGTCATATCCTGTAAAGAAAACCAACAATTATTTCCTTCGTATCTATTATTCTCTCTGTGCTATTATTTATCTTTGTTATTGATTTATTAACCTTTATTTCTTTTTCTTTTGATTTTACAGGTTTTTGATGGAGGTGAAGAACCCCAACATTAACAAAAGATTCAGGTAAGGTTGGTTATTCTACGAAGTACTGATTCACTCAGTAAATTCTATGAGGCTGCTAAATACATTTACAAACTGTGATTGCTACTAGAAACATGTAAACTATGAACAAAACTAATTGTCTTTTCTTAGCTTTTTTCCAAAAAGGGTACTTGCATGACTGGCAACTTCTCGTCACAGACGCTGTGCAGATCACCTTGTGACAGGTAAGCTCCTTCTATTTCACGAACTGACTCAAGATATATTTTAAGTGTTCTTCAACTGTTGTAGACCGACACGTAGAAAACTGACTACCGCCGGTGAAAGAAACAAGAGTTGTTTGCCTGGCTACACTTTCACTGACGCAAAGGAAATTCAAACACCTCTAACTGTCTTAACGGACTCTGTGAAGTGCGCGGTACCCAGAGCTAGTGCGAGCCTCAGCTGTGCTCAAGGACTCGCCAAACCACCCAGAGACTGCAGCGCTAACCTCGCGCTAATCAGCCATCTTGGGGAACTGCCTTTTGATTAAAGGGGTTCAAGACAGATCACTATGTCGCCTGAAGGCACAGGAAGAATAACTGTGCCTTTTGCGCAAGGGGACAGAGATAGTCCCCACAGACTGGCCTACTAGTGTGCCTAGCTTCCTGACACAAAGACATAGTGGTACTCCTTCCTTCATGGATTGTTCCAGTTTTTACAAAAGGGAGTCACGCTGTTCCCAAATGCTCAAGAGCCATTTCCCTAATGGATTAAACTGTTTAAATTATGAGGAGGTTTATTTTCAATAGATTAAGTGAATAGGTGCGTGACAGCAATATACTGTCCCATTGCCAATACGGATTCTGAGAAAAACTAAGTACAATAAAACAGTGCCTACGTTTACGGCTGCTATTAGGTAAATACACCATAGAAAGGTGCAATCCATTGTACCTGACTTTCATGGATCTGCCTTCCTCCTTTGATAAGGTTAATCACACCAAGTTATGGGCAAATGTATTAGAGATAGGACTTGATTCAACCCATGTTTACCTTCTTTTCTAATTTACATCAGAATCTGTTGGCTAAAGTTAGATTTGGGTCTAACAAAGAACTTTTTGACCATTTCACGCTGCATCGTGGTGTTAGGCAGGGTGTGTGTTTGCCCCTGTTTTGTTTATTTTATATATGAGTAAATAATGATTTTCTGAAAGCTGTAACTCAAGATGTTCACTTCACTAATTCAGTTCCCATACCTGTACTTCTATATGCAGATGATACTGAACTCCTCGCCTGATCTCCAAATGCCCTGCATTGTTTGGTGAGAGTGTTTTTACAGAATTTATTTCGGACCTTGATTTTTCAACTAATTTTTCCAAGTTTCATCTAGACGGAATTATGTCACTGCCAAAGCCATGGTGGCAGGGTAGGTATTATTATTATTATTATCTTTTTTTGGGATTTGTGCTAGTTTTTCCCAATACTTTCTTTTTAAATCCTATCACACAGCACTCCAAGTAAGGTTTTGATTAGGATAATAACATGACCGACCCCTCCTTTGATCTATGTACAAATTTACCTCCCACAAAGCATTGCCTCCCACTTTGGAACTATAACGATCCATAACGTGACAGGCTCACTTTAAAACTGAAACAAACAAGGTGTTTCTGGCTATGATGAAATCATAAGTACTCACACAACCAGCTCATGATGACTAAGGCAAAATAGGACATTAGGGACACAGCAGGAACTGTTCTGGCTTCCCAGGGGAGCAACAGACCTCCAAAGAATTCCTGGCATGACAGGGTTTGCAAGTAAAGCAGGTGAAGCTTATAACATTAGGTTTTGCTCAGCCATGTAGGCTTGGTCACGCATGCCACTGTGGTCATGCTAGCTATCGGAAGTTCATATTTTCACAAATGACCACTGGCCTTCTGACCATGCCATGTTACCACGACCACCAGTCCATCATTGAGTGAAAATACATATGAAATGTAAATGGGGTGATCAACCAAATTAGCCAGATGCCCTTAGGGCAAGGAATAACAGTAAATGCACACAGTTGCTTTTAACTTTGTTATTAATAGACTACAACTAATGTGCATGAATCACGACGCATGATATATATTTGTGATCAGAACATTGGAATGTTGGAAGCAGCACTGGAAACAGGGGATTGACAGCAGGCTATGAGCCATGATACGCGCCCGCTGCTATCAACACCCCAATGTTCTTATCTATATCCTCTGCCTTTCCCTTTCCGTGAGACTCTTCTCAAGAGGTCCATTGAGTTTTGCACCGTGGTGGAAGAAGCGGATGCTGTCGATCGTGAGATAGGAGCTGAGGCTTCATCTTTCCTCTTCTCACATTCACCACTATCTGTTTCCTGCAGTGAGAGTGGGAGCTGACGGAAGCAGGAGCGAGAAGCCTCTGCCGCTGTCTCCCCCTCTGTCCCATCAAATTTCACAAGTGAAGCCCATTGGCAAAGTGGAGGAACAGAGAACAAAAACATGGGTGGCAGATGCATAACTCTATCCTTCTGCAGGTTCCGGGACCACTACATGATAGGTGTCACGGCAGGCATGTGCAGACCAGAATCAGCTGTCATTCAATGACATATGGAGTTACAGGAGGAGAGAGGGGCTACTTGTCTCTGCACGGGGGCTTTGCACCTCAGTGTGGCTCCTGTGAGGATGTTTTTAAAACATTCTGCATGTTTTTATAGCCCTATAGTCCAACTCACCTTACACTTTGTGTAATGTTGGCTGCCTTTGCTCTGTTTTTGATCTCAACAAAACATTGTAACTTGGTAAACTTAGCTTTTCTATCCACCCCACATTCATCGTTTGCTATTCCTGTTGCTCTAAATGTGTTTAGATTCAACATTTTGTATTCATTCGTTTTTGGTTGTTTTTGACTCACTTGTGGTAATCTGATTGTCGATTTTTCTATTAGATATTTGATCTGTGACTAGAACTATTAAAATATACACACTGATGTTTATTTCGATGCTCAACTGTGACTAGATTCAATATTGATTCAAAAGGTGAAACTGGTACACCCACTGGTACACCACGATGCAATCTTTCAGTGAAGCATTGAACATGAAGAGGAACGACTACATAGTTTCAAAATATAGGATGCAACCTTCCTTAATTACAGGTTGTAATTGCTCCTAAGTGTGCAGGAATGGAGTTCCATTTAAATGCTTACTTTTCACAGTGTGGTAGCCTGCCGTGCCTAGAGTTAGGAATGACACACGGGCCTCCTTCTTAAAACTCTTTGTGTATATAAGGCAGAGTTTCATGACTAAATACCCTGATTTAACAGTGCAACAATAATTTTTAAGACATCCTTTCACACTCATGAATGGATTCAATTATACATAGATTTGTTTCTGTGGGAGTAACTCTCTTATGAGAGAGAAGTGGGCCTTTCAGGGTAGGAATGCCCTCAAACTGCACACGCACAAATGTACACCTTTGTGTATAGTCGTAATCCCTGTTTTCCTACTTTTCACCACCCTAGACATTTTTTAATATTTACTCCTCCTGAAAAGGGAAGGATGAAGGGAATTTCGCCAAAATCGTTCAGATGAGTCTCGGACATGTGACAAAAATGACACCATTTATAACAAATCTAATTATTGACAATTAACATCACTTTGTGACAAGAAACTTTATTTTGCTATTTACCGTGCTTGCCTTTGGGTTCAAAGTGTTATCCTTTGAGCTTAGAAGAGCCACTCAGTGACTGGAAAGTGGGCTCTCATTCAGTTGTGAGACCACAAGTCTCGGCCTCCGTTCAGTACAATGTGCAGCAGTATCACTGCTCAGTCTGTTTCTATCATGTACGATAAATGTTGCAAAAGAGAATATAATATACCATTTCCTAGAAATATTGCGTGGCTGACCGACGTCACGTGTACGTTCAAATTACTGATTTACGACCCCCCCCCTCCCCCCCCCCCCCAATATTCCTAGAAAGCCACGAGTTGTACAGTGTGTTAAAAATACAGCTTTCTTCGTTCCCGCTCACGCTGTTTTATCGTGAACAAGTGCCTTAAATTCCCGCGCCCCTCCCCTGCGCCCCCTCCCTCGCTTCCTTCCTTTAATCTGTCATCTGTCACAGCTCTCATGAGGTAACGGGCGCGCGACGCCTCCCGCCCGCCTTGGCCTGGGAAGCACTTTACGAGGCCCGCTGGTATCTGAAACCGAACTCTGCCTCTGCTCAGAATAAGTCACAGTAAATAACCGCCACCACCCTCCAGGATGAGAGCTGCTAAAGCAATTTAGATGGGTGCCAAGCACAACTCTTAACTGACAGTGCCTTGACCCTGTCCATTACTGTCTTACCCCCAGCTGCAAGGAAGGCCTCACTGGAAGAAACGTGAAGCCGAGCCAAATGTCGGATAACCGCCTCCCACCCCTCCACCCCCTTATCAAGTTTTAACCCAATGGTTTAGCTCTTAATCTTTGCGTGCCCTACGTGTGTATACTCCTGACAGTTTGTGCGTTTATGAAAGTAAGGAAGACAACTGCATCACAATTATAGAAATACTGAGGGAAGTTGACATAATCTACCGCAGTTTTCCCATTCAAAACAGCTGGAAAGAGTTCTGATATCCCAAATCCTCAAAAGATAGGAAACAGACATTGCTTCACAAATCAATGCTGCAACCGGGTTAGGTACATTTAATTCAATCAACAGGAGTCTAAAAGTTTCCTGTGTTGCAAATTAACCACAAAAAAAATCACACTGGGAAAAAATGGGAAAATAAATAAAGTCTTTAAAAAACCAAACCTATTGAACAAAAACGTAATCAATAATTGAAAAGGAAATTAATGTGTGACAAAAAGAATTGATTTAAAAAAAACATTGGGAGACAAAAAACTGTGAAACCAAAAAAAAGTTAATTTTATGTGTAGTAGGTATACTTCCTTAATTTGCATTTTAGCTAATTTATATGTTTATATTTTTGGCTTCATTAGCAATTAACTGGCAATAAATGCTTCACTTGACCAGATGCAATCTGTCTAATTTTAAAGGTATAAGCCTACCTTGTTAGGGAATTCAACAAAGATGTCGTGCTTCTTGAACTGCATCAAGTTCCATTTGATATATGCCATATTTGGCAAGTAGTGTTAAGATGTTACCTTCCACCCTGCACCTTCCAGATGCATCCATGCACTTAGAGTGCATTAGGCTGCTAAGCCCTCTGACAACGCAAACACCACCTCAAAAAGCAGCAGCAAAAGATGTAATTATGACGTTTTTTATGACCTCTTAGGATCAGGCTCAACTTTGGAATCAACTGTGGTTTCTTGTATTTCCTCCTCTATTCCTCTCTGATGTTTGATGCTGTTGGTACACCCATTAGAATTGTTTTTCCTTTTTTGTTAGGATTGTGTTGTTGTTTTAAAAAACAAATACAATGAGAATATTACATTTGGCAGGCCCTCCCTAGGCAAACAGAGTCACCTTTTAAGAACTGTAATCACCATCAAGCTAAAAACTCATAAAATTAGCAAGCCTTAATGCACATTAATCCCTCTCCTGAAATTAGGCAATATAGCAGGCACCAGTGCTTTATATTGCTGCTCGACAATTTATCATGTGTTAAGAGGTAGAGTATACATCTGTTAAAGTGGTTGACGCGGAAATCAATGGCGGGATAAATTGTATCTATACACTCCTGTGAATAATTTGCTGCTTTTAAAGTTTTTTATCCTTTTGTAATGGTTTTAATTAACTGATACAAATAAAGAATATCATGCTATATAAGGAGAATAATACATTATCATTAAAGAAATCTCATTATATATTGGTTGTTTTTAGTACGTTAGTTCAATCATATTTATCAAGGAGATACGACGCTACCATTGTCAGTTTGCATCACAGATGCAATTTTAGGCAGCACCTACCAGGCTACCCAATAATAGTTTTGCACTGCTACAAATTTGCTCCTCTTCTTTAGGGCAAAAAATACATTTTAAGGATTCAAAGAATTCCTATCCACTAAAATAAATAAGGCAGGGGTTCTGTTTGTAAATCCCTCCAAATGCTTGCACAGGAACGCAGACATCCATGCTTGGATTTGCAATTGAAAAATATCTACATTGCAGCCTCTCTCCCTTAAAAAAAAGGGGCTTCAATTGAAGAATAAAATGGATTATTGGAAAGGGACATCAGCTGGAGCACGCATTGTCTCCCGAACCACTGTCTGGTTCCCCAGAAGCCAGAAATCTACATTTATAAAATGAAGCTGTGCCTCGAGGACAGGTTCCACTTTGTGAATGGAGACCATCCGCTTTGAGATGTTTTTAACTAATTAATGGCTTAAAACTGGAATTGCTGTTGCAAAGTAAATTCTATTGCCATTTGCAAGGCAGGCAACTCCCCTATCATGTCCTCTTCCCTGCAAATTGCAAGAAGTTGCAAATGTCTACATTGCAAGTCTCAAATAGTCCCAAGACACTCAAGCATCAACTACCACATCTATAAACCTCTAGAACCCATTGTCCCCAAATTTATATTAACTTCACTGGCTTCCTGTGAAAAAGAGGATTCACTTTAAGACACTGGTCCTGGGGCATAAATTACTGCACGGAAATGGCACAGTATACCTTAGGAGGAGGCTTTCTACGTATGCCCCTCCAAGGACACTACGGTCAACTTCTGGGCACGTGGCAACTATCCCAAAAATCCACTGGACCTGAGTCGGTGGAAGATTGTTTTTGTATCTTGGTGCTTAAGTCTGGAATCAACACCCGCTGGCACTTCGTGCCATCCTGGAATTTTCAATTTTGAAGAAGAAACTGAAAACCTGGCTGTTCATCAAATGAGGTCATTCGTCCTGCTTCCACTGTGCAGATAACTTTCTCCAGCACCGTGACACTCCTCTTAGTAGGCGTGCGCTCTACAAATGCTGTTTCATTTATTCTTTCAAGAGGATGACACACAATTATACTCTTAGGACTGTTAAGATTCTTCCCCAAGCCCTCAGCAAGATTCAGTCCTGGATGATAGCACACCACTTGAAACTCAGCCCAATAAAAAACAGAATTTCTCCTTATCTCTAAGTCTGGGCGGTGATTTCCGCTCTGCTTGCCGAGTTTGCGGAGATTTCGTCACTCTGAATTACGCGTAGCTCTAAAAACGGAGCAGAGTTTTTTCCTCGCTCATGTTCTTCAACGTCAAGTTGGCTAGCGCGAGTGAGGAAAATCCACTTCCCGGCGAGATTTTTCCTCGTTTGCCATCATCAACATCAAGTTGGCAAGCGCAAGCCTGGAAAAGCAACATCCCGGCGAGATTTCTCAACGCAGGCGGTCAGATTTCTTATTGTGGGTGGTTGCATATGCTCACGACTGCTTGCATTGAGAAACTGTCCGTTCACGTTGAGAAAGCTGCCGCTCTATTAAAATCGACTTGAGCAGCAGAAAGGAAGTAGCGCCCGCTTGCGCTGTGCATGGTGCCGTTCATGATGATTGCACAGTGCAGACAAGCACCTGGCACTGAAAATCACAGTGAACAGCATTTATCCAACGCACTCCGTGGGGTGGAGTTTTTTTGCACTTCGATGAGTTGCGCGTAGCAGAACTCTGCTAACTCCGCCGAGGCTTGCTTATCTCACTCCCAGCTACATCAATCCGATACAGTCCTGGTCAAAAGAAAAGCCTATTCAAAACATCAGATTAATTATCACTTACTTCATAATTTCTGGGCTTCATCTTGGACAAGCACCCGAACTGCCAAACACATAAATAACATTGCGAAAGGCGTGGAACTCTATGGTGGCTTGAAGGGATAACGCAGTTCATTCCAGAACAACTTCAAATATACATTTAGCCCCTACGGTTGAATTATTGAGGGGGTAGGGCCGAGCCACAACCAAGATGGAGCTGAGTCGGACCCCACTAACCCGAGCCCAGTAAATTGCACTACAGCTGCAAACAAATTGCACACAATTGGGTTATTGCAGAAATGATTATACTAATGTCATTGGAAAGAGGAAAAATTTGAGCCTGGAGCTGCTTTACCCAGAAAATGGAGCGCAAAGACACAACAGGCAAAAGAGAATGTAAGTTGTCTGTCGGCTCTCTCTGAGAGCTCCAGTGCTGTGCATCTGGAGACTTTACAGAGCATTGGTTAGCTGGTGGAGAGGCTACTGTGACCCTGTCAGTGTGCATCTCTTTGGGCATTATGCCTGCCAATGCATCATAACACAGATGCAAGGCCTGGAATCACCGAGCGGATCAGTCCATGGTGTTGTGCTGTGTGTGTGCTGCAGCCGGCCTAGGCTAAACCAAATTGTGGACCACTAAATTACAGGCACAACACTAGTTTTCTGGTTTGTCAACCACGGGTTATGTCACTCGGGTCCCTTTTATACTGAAGAACGGGGTTTTAGAACCCAGCGGCACCAGGGGCACGCCCAAAGTCTTCGGGTTCACCTGTCTTAGAAAACAGAGACACAGGATTCTTTGTGGTGGCGTCAAAGATTGAATTTATTGACTGCAGCCAGTAACAGAGGTCCTAGAAATCATCACGGTATGAGTTCTCAGGAGACTGCTCAATTTTGCAAAGCAAGTCATCCCTTTTATGCAAAAAAATCACATTCCAGACAAACACTCAATATTTACGAATTGTCCAATCACATGTATCCACATCAAGAGTATCGCATGACGGTAAAACCCACTTTTTCAGTTGCCCGGCCCATGGTCAATCATCGGACAAACCCAACATTATTCCTCTTTAGACAAGCCGGCCAAACCCAAAATAAAAGGCCACGACCCATATCATAAATAGACCATAAAAGGGAGAAACAGAAACAGGTAGAAGTAGGATAAGGCATGTTTGTGTGCAATAAAACTTTACGATGTCCTGCGCTCCGATCCTTAGTCCTGATCAGCTAGCGGGCAAGAACTGGCTTAGCAGGGTCGGCTTCAGGCAACAAGGTCGGTTCACTTTGGGTCATGTAAAAGTCAGCACGAACTCGAGCTAAGGGGGCACCGGTCCTAAAGACTCGTTCGGGCCGTAGTCATCGGCCTATGTGAGGGCAACCACAGAATGGCTGCCTTACACAAAATGGAGACCATGGTTCGGAACGAAATCTTCAATTTCATAGTGAATCCATGTGCGTAATATGACGAAAACACTCGTACTTGCCGAACTCGTTAGTTGCGGTTCGCTGTTACCAAAATCGTAACGGAACCATGATATTTAAAACACGGCTTCAGAATTCACAGAACCTCAATTTCGCCCATGACACATACCTGCCTAAGTTCCATGGTGGAGGTGGGGTGGGTTGGGGCAACAATGGAACACCCCTCTACACACAAGAGGAATGGGTTTTCCCACGACCTCTCAACATTACATTCTTTCTCAAATATACAAAGTAAAACATAAAACGGACACAAACAAAAATGTCTCATACACAGGAACTGTTTCAGATTCTTCCGAGAGTAGCTGGACCAAAGGGACCAGCCATGAGTTTAGAACAAAGTCCTGGATCTGGGAGTGGCTAGGACTGGGTTCCAGTCACATTTTACTTGGTGAGACCTCTTTTGAGGTTCACTTGACTGCATACAGTCCCGTACTCAAGGTGGAAAGAATTTGAGTCACCAGTGATGTCCGGGCTGTTGTGTTGAAATTCACTGACAAAGGATTCCCGTGATCCACCATATCTGAGGTGGGGGCAACTGAAACACTCGGAGCACATCCTCGTCACATACTATGAGCTCTCAGCTTCCCATCCTTGTGAGTCATTCTGAATCTCCATGCTTTCGTTCTCACCTTGAAGAACTGGGTCTTAAACCCAGCGGCGCCAGGGGCACGCCCAAAGTCTTCCGATTCACCTGTCTTGGTATACAGAGACACGGAATACTTCTGGGTGGCGTCAAAGACCACATTTATTAGCTGCAGCTAGTAACAGTGATCCTAGAAATACATCACGGTGTAAATTCTCAGGAGACTGCTCAATTTTGTACGGCAAGACATCTCCTTTTATACACAATATTCACAATACAAATGCACACCTACTGCACAAAATTCTAACCAATAAGGTACATTTTCAAACAAAGTATCACATGACAGAAAACTCAGTTTGCAATAACCCAACCCAAAGTTAATTATTAGGAATGTCCCAAATTCAATCTCCACAAGCCGGACAAACCCATAATTGAAAGCACAATGCATGTAATGAAGAAACACAGAAAGAAAACAATGACAGATAATGAGCAAGATAAGGCATGTGTAAAGAAACTAAAAGTTAACGATGTCCTGAACATTGATTGGCAATCTCAGACAACGATCAACCAGGGAAATTGGCTCAGCCGGGTCAGTTTCAGGTGAAGGAGTCAGATCCTTACAGCTCACCTTAGAGCAGGGTTCTTCAATCTGTGGGGCGCGCCCCCCTGGGGGGGGCGTGGCGCCATCCCAGGGGGGGCGCGGGCTCCACTTCGATCTTCCCTTTGTGCCCGTTTCTTTGTCTGGGTGATTCTCCCAGGAGGGGGCCAATTCACAGAGTAGACAGCTTCGGCTGTGGTGCGAGGCAGGGATCTCCTCTGCTAAAAACGAAAGCAAACAAACAGACACGCTTTCAGTTTTAGCAGAGGAGACCCCTTGCCTCCCACTGCAGCTGAAGCTGTCAGCTCTGTGAATTAACCCCCTCCTGGGAGAGTTAGCTCTTCCCAGAAGGGAGAGAAGGTTTCGCAGAGGTTTTGAGGCACAGGCAGGGTGGGCTCTGGTCCAGGGCCCCAGCCTTTCAAGGGGGGTGGGAGTGAGGGGGAGTTGGGGGGGCAGGAGTCCTTCAGTTATTTTGGGAAGGGAGGGAGAGGTTGCAATCCGGGTTTGGGCCATGAATCGGGACAGTGGGCTCTGGTCTGCGGTCCTCAACTCATGAGGATCTTTGTGTGGGCACCTGGTGTTCAGGGATGTTGGTTTGCAGATTCGAATTTGAATCTTAAAAGGTGTGAGGGTGGAGTGGTGGATGTATGGGTGGGGGGTGGATGGATGAGTGAGGGGATGGATGGTGAGTGAAGGGGTGAATGGATGGTGGGAGAGAGGATGGATGCATGAGTGGAGGGATGGATGGGAGTGGATGATGTGTGTATGGTTGGAAGGGTAGATGGATGGGTGGATGGATCAGTGAAATGGTGGATGTGTCGATGCGGGGGTGGATGGTGGACGAGTCGGTGGGTGGATGGATGAGAGAGGTGATGGATGGATTGATGTATTGATGAGTGAAGGGATGAATGAATGGATGGATGGATGAGTGAAGGGGTGGATGTGGGGATGGATGGGTGATTGAGGAGGGTGGATGGACGGGGGATGGATGGAGGAGTGAAGGGGTGGATGAGTGGTCAATGGATGGATTCATGAGTGGATGAGTGGATGGTTGAGTGGGTGGATGGGTGAAGGGTGGATGGAGGGATGGGTGGCTGGGTGAGGGGGGAATGGAGAGAGAGGGGGAGGATGGATGGATGAGTGATGACACGGATGAATGATTGGCAGAGTGGATGGGCAGGTGTGTGCATGGATGGATGAGGAGAGGAGCATGGAGATGGATGGGTCAGAGAGTGCATGCATGAGTGGGGGGAGGGTGGGAGCGGGATGGATGGGTGGATGGATGAGTGGGGGGTTGAGTGGGTGGAAGGATGAGTGACTGGGTGGATGGATGAGTGGGTGGGGGGATGGCTGGATGGGTGAGAGGGTGGGTGGTTGGATGGATGAGTGGATGGATGGATGGGTGGAGGAGTGGATGGATGGGTGGAAGAGTGGATGGATGAGTGGAGGAGTGGATGGATGAGTGGGAGGATAGCTTGGGTGAATGGTTGGATGGATGAGTGGGTGGATGGATGGGTGGAAGAGTGGATGGATTGGTGAGGGGATAGATTGGGTGAAGGGATGGATGGATGGATGGATGATGAATGGATGGGTGAGGGGGTGGATGGAGGGATGGAGAGGTGAGATGATGGATCGAGGGATGGAAGGTGGATGGGTTTGCAAGTGGTTGAAGGGGTTAGGATGTGGATGGGGCTCAGATGGAGGGACGGAATGAATGGTGGGGGAGTTGGTGGATGACAAGGTGTACATGATGGATGGGGAGGGTTGTGATGACTTCCTTTGCTTTCTTGGTGCCATGAGAGCTGTGGTTCAGAGTGGAAGGTATTTGAATTGTTTGACTGCTCCCTTGCCTACGTGTTACTGTTCTGTATTCTATGTGTGCTCATGTGTGGGATCTATGCATCATGCGTGTGACATTTTGCGTGACATCCAGCTGCTACTTGAATGCGGGGCCCCCATGGGCAAGGTCGGGTTCCATGTTTTGGGTTCCGCTTGGTGAAGCACCCATGGTGTCTTCCCTATAGTGGGTTCATCACGGCGGTCCTCCTTTTGGTTCACTTGTGCATGGTGCTTTACATCCTACAATGCATTTGTTTATTTGTTGGGGAGTTTGTGAGATTGGGTTCTCAGCACTTGCGGTGTTGAAGACTAGGTACCGTTTAGAACTGGATGTGGAGCACAGCCTGAGGATGGCAGTGGCAGGGATTCACCCACAGATTGAGAGTCTAGGTGTGGCTGGGCACCGGCACACCCGTCACATTCATGTTGGTGGTGTTGTTGTTGATCTGTGTCCTGTGTAAGGCAGGGCATCCTAGTGGGGAGAATTTGCGCACATTTTGTCTTGGAGGATTGTGTTTTGAGCTGTCTGGTACGCCTCTGTCGTTTTGTCACACCCACTCACAGGCCTGCAGTTTGCTAGGCACTCTTGTTGTGTTGAGCATTGTTTGCCAGATATGGCCTGTGGTGTGCGCGTGGCAGTCGATCATGTGGTGTGCCGGATTCCCGAGGTTTCTGTCGGGTGGTGGGGGGGCCCAACATCTGGGGGAATTCAGCTGGGGGGGCTCAACCTGGAAAAGTTTGAAGACCTCTGCCTTAGAGTCAAGAAGAACCTAGTTAATGTATACCGGTACGAGAAGGCCAGGTCTCTTTATTCGTTCGACCACATTCATCGGCCTACGTGATGGCAACACAAAATGGAGGCACGGACAAAATGGAACCCATATTCGAGACAAAGTCTCTGAATACGTAATGAACTCGCTAGTTAACGTGACAAATTCACTCCATATTAGCCGAAATTACTAAATACGGTACGACATCACCAAAATCGTGACGGAACCATAACCTCACGGGACAAGATAGGATTTACAGAACCTCAGACCCTCCTTTTGCCATTACGTAGGCAATAGCCAATTCCAAAAATTCTTTATTTCGGCCATATAGGCCATAAAAGATGCAGTAAAAATACAATACATACATTTAAAATACAGTATTAGATACATATAAAAACTCAATACTGGACCAGCGAGGGATGTAGGGTGCAAGGCAGTACCAGTTCCGGGGGACATTTTTTTCCTAATTATCCACGCTGCCATTAAGAATTTTGAAACAGCAAACACAATGTGGCCCAGAGTACTGGTTTTCATAACCCTGTAAGCCTGTGTGTACTTCCTGAAGCCCAGGTTCCGGCAAAGTGGTGCTATCCAGTGCTTCCTGGGTCTATGATAAGCATGACATGCAAACATTATATGTAAACAATTTCCTTGCCAGGACAGGGAAGATAAAATCCATAAAAGGTTCGAAAACATAAGAATTTTTGGATTCCAAAAAACATGCCGTCAGGGTGCCACTGTTATAAGCATTTTCCATATTACACACCGAGGGGGTGTCGGAAGGGGTACGGCCATTACAAGCCCTCAGTGCGAAGTTCAAGGTGAGGGACATGAGTTGTATTGCTAGAGGAGACCAGGCTTTAGGGTGGGGTGAGGACGAGGGTGGTACCCCCCAATAGTCATCCTCCGCAGTAAGGGCACCCTCCAATAGGCCTTCCAAGGGTTCATAGTGACAGTTGAAGTCTCCTCCCAGCACTACCTTAAAGTCTCCCGGCAGTTGACCCAGGAAGGAGGACAAATCATTTAAGGTGGGTGACTCATTTGGCGCAGCAACTGGTCGCGAGTAGACATTGACAATGGCCCACGATGGTTTGACAGGCCATGTGAGCAATACACACTGGATGTCCTGCGAGAACGTATACACCTGTTCCACCTGGCACCCAGTGTGACTCGCTATCCAGATTGCCAAGCCTCCTGACGGCCTCCCCCTCCCACTCCATTTAGCAGGGATTTCAAATATTTCGAACCCTCTCCTGATTTGGGGTTCCCTCGCCCATGTTTCCTGAAGAAGGAGGATATCACTGGTACCTAATAGGTGATCCCACTCCGGTGTGCCTACCTTGTTTACGATTCCTGCCACATTCCAGGAGACAATCCTCAACCCCGGATCTTGCGGTAGTGCACCTTGGCCTCCAGTGGGAGGTGGGGCAGTGACTGTGGGGGGATATGGGTCTGGCGGAGCAGTATCACAGACCATGGTGATGGGTGGACCATCCACCTCCGCCTCCATAGTCTGTAAACTGTGATCAGACCCAGAGTTAGGTGATGTTCCCTGCTGGCCCAGAGTATCATCCTGAGTAGCCATTCGATCTTTAACAGTATCCTGTGGGCCACACTCAGTTGTAGGTAATAGCCCTAAACTCACGTTAATCTGAATCTAGGTCTATATCAATATTCATTAGATCATCAAGGTGTTGTTGGAGCATCATCCTGTGATTCTCTACTTCTCTCGAGACAGGTCTCTACACACACATGGTAGCACAAAGACTACAAATGGCGGGACCACACTGAATGCAAAGACAACAGGAGAAGAGGATAGCTAAAACCATACCAAGGAACATCAGAATCTTCCATCCCCATTTGGACAATAGTCCCCAAAACCATCCAGTCAATGACCAGTCTCCTTCGTCTACATGAATAGACTCAGAGATGTTATGCAATCTAGAGATGGCTTGGTACACTGTAGGGGCATTATCTGGTATGAAAACAGAGCAACTAGATTGGATCAATTTACATACCCCTTCTCGATCTGCAAGTATGACGTCTAACACCGTACGATTCCGCAACGTCATAAGACGGTCCGCTTGAAGCTCAGCTGTAACATTACTAAGGGCACCTGCAGTTTCATTTTTAGTGGCCTCAACCACTCTCGTAAGTTGTCGTATATTCCTGCTATTGGCCATAGAACCCCAAAACGGTAGGAAACCCTTGAAAAAGTCTCCTACTTCTTGTGCTGCAGTATCTTCCTGATCGAAGACACCTCTACCATATCTTGTTCTATGATAGTCCGAAGTAGTAGTGTATGTAGGGGGAAGCAGAAACGCCACATAACATGTTCCTGAAAAATCAGGCGGTAACCATGTGTAGGCTCTGTCGTGACAAACAAAATATGTGCCTTTAGCTGGCATGAACGGAGGAGAAGTCTGAGATGAATAGACATAGGTTTGAGCACACACACTCTTACCTAGCTGAGCTCTCGGATTTCAACCACTACCTTGCAAACAAAAGTTGCCTCGATGGGGTACAATTCAAATCGGGGGAGACATTTTTCGTCTCTCCTTCTCTGTCAAACTGGTACTGTATCCAGTCACGTTCTAACCAACATAAGCCTGTGCCTCATCCTTAGGGATAGCATTATATGCATCAATATTTCGGATCATATCCACTATTCCCTTTATCAAGGCACTATTACTCGGATTGTCTTTCACGGAACGTAAGGGATATACCTCATTCGCATAGATGAACATAGTCTGAAAAGCCCATACAGACTCATTGAAATAAAAAGGCAAAACCAGATAGGGCATACCTCTATCTGTCGTATGAGGCATAAGACCACAAACCCAACAATTAGTGGTATTTACTACTAACTGATGCTGATGCAACTGTATAAACAAATTGTTGACAAATTCTGACCTCCTTGTCTGCTCATGTTCAGGCAACGTATAAAATTGATGCAATGTTATGTTATGTTATGTTATGTTAATAAAAATTTATAGAGCGCGCGTACGCCCGAGGGCTTCTTGGCGCTGGTACGATAAAAAACATAACAAGAGGTGAGTCTGCCAGAGGAGTTATTTCGGGTAAGCCTTTGTGAAGAGGTGAGTCTTAAAAGCCTTTCTGAAGGCAAGGAGGTCTTTGCTCTGTCTGAGGGCTAGTGGCAAAGAGTTCCATAGGGTGGCTGCTAGGAAGTGGAAGCTGCTGCCGCCTTGTCGTTTTTTCTTAAAACGAGGAACTTCTAAAAGGTCTTTGTGGGCAGATCTTAGATTCCGTGAGGGGACATATCTACCAATCAGCTGTCTGATAAATAGAGGTCCCTTGTGTTGCAGAGCCTTAAAGATGATGCATCCGACTTTGAATTCGGCTCTTTGAGCCACGGGTAGCCAATGCAAACTCTCTAAGCCTGGTTTGATAGGTTCCCATTTGGGTACTTTGCATATCAGCCTAGCGGCCTGATTCTGCAGGTACTGTAGTCTTTTGAGTTGTCCTACGGGTAGGCCTAGGTATAGGCTATTAGAAAAGTCAATGTGGGAAAGGACTAGGGCCATGACTACCTGGATTAAGGCGGAGGGAGTGAGGAAATGGGCGATTTTCCTGATTTTCCTCAGCTGGAAAAATCCAGAGGAGACCACGGTTCCAATTTGGGATTTTAACGAGAGGTCCTCGTTGATGGTAATCCCCAGGCTTTTTACAGTGGAAGATTTCTTAGGGGGAAGGCCCATGTCCGACGGCCAGAAGTTAGGGCTCCAACTGATTTCGCTCTTGCCGGGCAGAATCAACTCAGTTTTCCCTGGGTTTAATTTGAGGTGATTTGAGGACATCCAGCTCTGGATTAGGGTCATAGTGGCTTGGAAGTCCACCACCGCGTTAGGGGAATTGAGAACAAAGATAAGCTGTAAGTCATCTGCATAATTGTATGCAGTGACTTTGTGCTTACTCAGGGCAAAGAGGAGGGGCCGCATGTACAGGTTGAATAACAGGGGGGATAGTGAGGAGCCCTGGGGCACCCCACAAAAAGACTTGACCTTGGCGGCAGAAAAGGGGCCTAAGCGAACCGACTGGGTACGTTCGGAGATGAACGATTTTAACCAGGCTAGGGCAGAGTCTCTGAGACCCGCCTGTTCGACACGGTTGACCAGAATGGAATAGTCAACCGTGTCGAATGCCGCGGACAAGTCAAGAAGTACTAAGGCCTGATGAAGGTTGTTATCAGCGTTGGACCTCAAGGTGTTCTGGGCGGCCAGTATTACTGCCTCCGTGGAGTGACCAGGTCGGAAGCCTGCTTGGTTGGGAAGAAGATATTCTGTTTCCTCCACGAAATTCGAGAGGCAGTTGGTGACGTGCGCCTCCAGCATTTTCGATAGAAAAGGTAGCAAAGATATGGGCCGATAGTTCGTGAGGTCGAGCGGATCAATGCCAGGCTTCTTGGTGAGGGGAATCAATAAGGCCTGTTTGAAGCTGCTGGGTACTGTCCCTGACGTGAGAGAGTCGTTGAGTAGGGAAATCATGCTGTTGGGCATAGCTCGACCAATTTCTTTCATAATATGGGGGGGGCAGACATCCATAGGGGATCCTGATTTGACTCTGGACAGTAGTGTCAAGAAAGTTTTCAGATCGATAAGGGGATAGGAGTGTAAAGTTGAGGGATTGAAATAGATGTCATCCACTGGGGCGGATAATGGAAGTGTGGAGATGTTCTGCTTAATCGTTAAGATCTTATCACGGAAAAAGTCATTCAGGGAGTTGCATAACGCTAATGAGGGAACTACCGGGGGGGAAGTTCTATCGTCGTTGCAAAGATCGTTCACGATCCTGAAAATTTCTTTAGACTTGTTAGTGGAGTTGAGGATTTTAGTTGAGTAGTAGGTTGTTTTATGGTTTTGAAGAGTTTTTTGGTAAGTCTTCCTGGCTAAGCAATATGTGGCCTTGGCCAGTGGACAGTACTGAGAGCGCCAAGTTCTTTCCTTTTGCCTCACTTCTAATATCAGTATTTTTAGTTCAGGTGTAAACCATTTATGTGCGTCCGGGCTCCTAGAGCAGCTGAGGTTCGTGGGGGGAGCATAGATGTTAATCGCTGCAGTAAGCCATTCATTAAGTCGGCTATCGGCCTCATCCACATTGTTGCTATCAAGGGGGGGGGAGTTGCCCAAGAAGTTAAGGAAGGCTGGCATATCCATTGAGGACCATTTCCTAATGGTTTTACTAGATTGTAGCTTGAAGTGGGTTGTCTTATCTAGCTGGAAAGAAAAGCTAATGCTGTGGTGATCAGACCAACAGCAGGGTTTTATGTCTAATGCAGATAGGGGCAGGTTCAGAGACCAAATTTGGTCGAGGCTGTGGCCCTTCTGGTGGGTCTCAGTGTGGATGTGTTGTGACAAGTTAAGATCACAGAAGAGCTCGCTCATCTCTGCAGCCTGGGGGTGCAAAGAAACAGTAGTAGAAGAAAGCATAGGTTGGGAGGTGGGTGCAGATATCGGTGGTGTAGCATAAACAATCCAACCCACACAAGCTAATGTGATACTTAAAATCATAAAAGAACACAATATAATAAAACATTTGTTACGGATCAATGTACAAAATCTTATCTTAAAATCTATTCTCTCAACAACTCTCTCAGTTACAAAAGACTCCATCCTCTAACGTGCTGCTTGCGGCAATTTTCCTTCTTCACTTAAGTGTGCGTCCAGGCATCCTAGACGTCCCTAGAACCGCAGACCTTTCGTCAATATGCGGGTCACCCCTTAATAACTTATACCGTGACCCTGCAGCTGAACCCGGATGGTGGCTCAAAAAAAGAAAAAAAAAAGTCTCTTGTCTGAAAGAGTGTAACTCACAAAAAAAATTCAAATGTATTTGTCCATTCTAGTCCTTAAGTTGTAGCTTTCTTTACCAGGCACAGTTTGATCCTGAAAGAGTGTCTCTGGGTGCGTAGTATCAAGTCTCAAATGCGGCGGCACTGCTTCTTGCAAAACTTCGTCATCCGCACGTTCCGACTGAGTCCATTTCAAATGTGCGTAAATAAAAGGTACAAATCTAGGCACACGTTCTCCTTCGAAATTACCCACACCCTCACAAACCCACTGATCATATGGTAAAGGTAACGGTATACGTTTCGTGTGGGTGGCAATCACCCAATGTTTTTTCCCAAAGACTTTCACTGCAGTTCGAGTCGCAAGGAGGACCTGATATGGTCCGGTCCAACGGGGCTGTAGATTCTTGGTGCGTTGAAAATTTCGGACAAGGACCCAGTCCCCTGGATTGAGGACGTGACCTGGGTCCACAGATGCCGATGGGAGTTTGTCATGAACCTGTTGGTGAAGAACACACAATTTAGCAGTCAAGTCATGTAAGTAATCAACCAACATAGGGTACTCGATATCACTGTATTTATTTGGCCTCGGCACACCCCAAACATTTGCCAGGCGACCAAAAACAATCTCATATGGGCTAAGTCCCACACGAGAATGTACTGTCGTTCTTGTGGACAAATGTGCCAGTGGAAGAGCATCCGGCCATGTAAGACCAGAGCTTGCTTGTATCTTGGCCAATTTAAGTTTAAGAGTGCCATTGTAGCACTCAACCAAGCCAGCTGACTGGGGGTGATTCGCAGCATGAAATTTCTGCCTGATTCCCAAACCTGCACACACTTTCTTCATAATCTGACCCACAAATTCACTTCCGTTGTCACTCCATACCATCCTTGGCAATCCATACCTAGGGAAAAACTCCTAAAGCAAAACCTTGGCTGTAGATAAAGCAGTATTATCCTTGAGGGGGTAGGCCTCTATCCATCTGGAAAAGGCACAAACAACCACAAGGACATACTTTAGGTTATTGCATCTTTCCATGTGAATAAAATCTAACTGTAGCACCTCGAACGGATACGTTGGAGGAGCGAAATGACCCGCTGGAGTTGGGGTTCCCTTGCCAGGATTATGCATCAAGCAAATCATGCAGTTTTTAACCAGATTCTCAGCACATTTAGGAATTCCAGCATTCTGCCATACTGGAGCCAACAACTTACATATCCCTTTTGAACTAATGTGAGCCAATCCATGAGCCATCGTAACCACTGGAAGCACATACGCATCAGGCAACAACCATCCCTGGTGTTCTGACAACTCAACCCAACAGCCAGTCGAATCCAACATTCCCGTAGTCTTTCTCCACACACTCAATTCTTTCTCAGTAGCTTCTGCATGAATCGATTTCACACTTTCTATTGTGTCTTCACACATTCCTCCTGCCGTAGCCCATCTATCAGGACCTGCAAAATACATAAGGCTCGTCACATCTTTCGCCGTTTCTCTCGCTACTTCATCTGCAAACGCATTGCCACGACCAACATCATCCGTAACCTTCCTAGGTGCACTGCATTTCACAATCGCAACTTGTGTCGGCAAGGTAAGTGACTCAAGAAGTTCATTCACTAATTGTCCATGCTGAATTTTCGTACCATGGGAAGTAAGAAATCCTCTCTCTCTCCACAAACGCCCAAAGCTATGAGCCACGCCAAATGCTTATTGGCTATCAGTATACACATTCACTCTCTTTCCTTTCGACAACACACACGCTCTCGTCAGTGCAATCAACTCTGCTGCTTGAGCTGAAATCTGTGCAATACGTGCAGTTTCAACAATCGTGTGCAAAGTCGTAACCGCATACGCTGCAGTCGTATCGCCATTCGGAAGCTTAAAGCACGAACCATCTACCCATAAGGTACCATCTGGATTCGAAAGAGGAGTATCTTTCAGATCAACTCTACCCTTCGTTTCCTCCTCCGTCCGGAGAAAACAATCATGCTGTTCCTGAGCATCTGTCTCTACAGAAATCGGCAACAATGTAGCTGGATTCAATGTGTTGCACCTCTTTATGTGCACATGACTAGCCAAAAGCAACAACTCATAACCTGACTAACATGCATTAGTAAGATGTTGAGTCTTTGTTCTATTCAATAGGGTATCAACTGCATGTGGGACCATCACAATCAATGTATTATCCAATACCAAACCAGCAGACTGTCGGATAGAAACAGCCGCTGCCGCTGTAGCTCTCAAACAACTAGGCAACGCCTTAGCTACCGGATCTAAAGTAGCTAAAAAATATGCACATGGGAGCTGCTTGTCTCCAAACTGTTGTGTCAACACTGACAACGCACAACCTTCTCTCTCGTGTACGTAGAGTGTAAAAGGCGTACTGTAGTTGGGAGTACCCATTACCGGAGCAGAACACAACGCATCACGCAATTCAAAAAAACTTCTCTGACATTCGTCAGACCAAGGAAGAGGGTTTGGTGTGTCCTTAAGAGTAAGTGCCAACAAAGGTCTCGCTAACAAAGAAAAATTCGGAATCCACTGTCTAGAATACGAGGTGATACCTAAGAAAGCACGCACCTCTCTCTGTGTGCATGGTACAGTCATTTGAGCAATCGCTTGTATACGCTCTGGGGTCAATCGTCTTCCCTTCTTCGACAAGAGATGACCTAATAGGTCACTTCTTGGCGGCAATACTGCAACTTCGAAGGTGACACTTTATGATGAAGGTCAGACAAGTGCCGTAGAAAAGAAAGAGTAACTTCTTTACAAATCTCTTCATCATCAGCAGCAACCAACAAATCGTCCACGTACTGAATAAGAGTCGCACCAGAAGGCAAGGAAAAAGTATCAAGCTGAGTTTTCAAAGCCTGACTATAGATGGAGGGACTTTCACAATAACCTTGAGGAGCGCGCTTAAACCGGAAACTTCGGCCTCCTAAAGAGAAGCCAAAAATATCCCTACTTTCTTCAGCAATCGGAATACTAAAGAAAGCGTTCTTCAGATCGATAACAGAAAACCAAGCAGCTGAGGCAGGAATCATAGTCAGTAAGGCAGTAATGTCCGGGACAACAGGAAACTGTGGCACAACAATCTTATTGACCTCTCGAAGGTCGATCACAAACCGATACACAGGTGGCTGGGAAGAGTCAGTACGCTTAAGGACAGGCAAAACAGGACTGTTACACACATTACCTCTCGTTTCTTCAATCACACCTTTCTCAACCAAATCATAGATAATCGCTAAAAGAGCTCTTTCGCCATCACTAGAAATCTTGTATTGGAAAATGCGAGGTAGCTTAGCATTCGACTTGAGGGTAACAACGTAGGGTGGAATCTGCAAAAGGCCAACATCATTAGGACCTGTAGCCCAGAGAGTATCAGGCAGAGACCGCTATTCCAGTGGAAGCCGATCTTTAGACAAATACATCGGAGAAATCACTTTCTTACCCAACGTAAGATGTACTTCCGAAGGAGAACAATGTAATGTCGCATGCAATCTTTTCAACAAATCCAAACCAAACAGATTCTCACCACAACCTGTCGTTAGAATAAGGGGTGCTTCCAATTCACAAGGCCCAATAGAAAGAGGCAAAGGACAAGAAACCGGGTTACGAACTGGGGCGCCAGAAAATCCTACTGAGACATTCGTCAAGCCAGACAAAGGTGCACCAGGGAGTTTAGAGTGCATGATAATACTCTTCGCTGCACCAGTATCCAAAAGAAAAGGTTCTGCCACACCTGATGTAATTACTTCAACATAAGGTCCACTCTGGTCTACTGGAAATGACACTACTCCCTTCCTTTGTCCATGGCTGTCCTAGCTATCATTAAAATCAGCCCTCTCCCTTTCAACATAATAATCCTCAGTGTAATATTGAGCAGACTGAACAGACGGAACATTCTGTTGATCAAAATAATTCATAGAATTCTGAGGGGGAAAGGAACGTTCATTCTGGGGAAACGCACCACGTCTCCTACCCCTAGGTACTTGCTGGACACCACTACGACCTCTCAAACCAGACACACCATTCGCACGCTGTAGCAGAATCGGGCAACTATTCTTAAAGTGACTTTCCTCTCTACAATAAGCGCACTGATTAAGATCTAGCGGAAGTCGCGGAGGAAAAGACTCAGGCTTCTGAAACAATCTCTGAAACTGTGGGGGTTGCTGAAACTGGGAAGGTTGCTGAAACTGACGCTGATTAGGGCGAGGCGGATACGCCTGCTGTAGAAGAACCTTCGTTTTTAATTCTTTAGTCATCTTCTCTACTTTATCCTTCTCATCTTTATCTCTGTTCTCATAGTATTGTGCAGTAGCCAATATCTGGGCAGAAGAAGAAACAGCCCATGAACTCTCGGAGTCCTTTAACTTATTAGAAAGCTCAGGAAGCAAATTAAAGACAAACTTATCTACGAACAACCTTTGACCACCTTCTGTACTCATGTCCTGACCACTATGATCAATGAATGTTTCCTCAAACCTAGTGAAGAAATCAGACACACTCTCGTCTTTCTTTTGTTTGCATGCTGCTAACTTGTCCCAATTCACTCGCATAGGAGGCATCAAAGTTTTCATTAAATTAATAATCCTACCAGGTAGATCTGCAACTAAAGGCTCAGGTTTGGCCCCTCCTACCTGCCGACCATCTGCAGCAGCAATATTAACCCACGTATCTCCTAACTCTGTGGCGTGATCCTCGTGACGGATCTTCGCCCACAAGGGTTGAGGAACTACATTACCCATCAACATATCTATGTCAGCTAAATTCATAACACACGCATCAACTGTCTGAGACAACTCCTTGTAATAACCAGCAGGATTTTTACAGGGGTCAGACAAGGTCTGCTTAAGAGCCAGGACCTCAGCTCTCTTCCAAGGGACATGCACTCACACTCGCTGAAAATGAGCCGGTGCAGCCGCAATACCATGAGCGGCATCAGCCACAACTGCCTCTCTCCATACAGGGGGAACCTCTCTCATAGGATACTGCTTCACTTTTCTCCTAACAGAAGGGTCAGGTGTGAACAATGACTGAGAAGGAAGTCTACACCTAAATGCAAGAAGCGTCTCTACCGCTTCCTCAACATCGGGACCCACTATCGTCCCTTTAGCAAATTCAGACTGAACATTAAGTAGTTCCAATGGAATTGGACCCAATTCATTATCTTCCCATTCTTCACGGAGGAAGGTACACATAACATCAAAAACATACCTTTGTTTTGGTGCCTCCCACTGCAGGAAGACATCCATAACCATTTGTAGACTATACTTGGAGGCATTCAAAACCCATCTACGAGCAAGGAGATCTAACACTGTCCGCTCCTCGGAACTAGGGAGCTGACTACGCGTTTGTTTACGTGCAGAAACAGGGGTCATATTCAGTGACCCAAAGAGAGGAGACAAAAGGCTAGTGACAGTCTCAGTCATTTGTTGTCTAGCAGAAGGAGAAGAAGTTAACATGAGGACCGGAGACAAAGTGTTTTGAGGTGACAGAGACGTAGGGGCAGTAGCAAAGGAAGTCGAAGATAAAGGAGAGTAAGGCAAAGGAGTTTGAGGCAGAACTGTTAGCAAAGCTGGCGGCCCTAGAGAGGACTGCGCTGGGGGAGGAAGAACCACCTGTGGAGGAACAGGTGGCTGGACAACAACAGGGGGCTGAACAACTGGGGGTTGCGGAGGTGCCATAGCACTCTGCACATAAAGGGGTGGTAATCTCAACAAATGCGACATCAAAGGATCCTTTTTAGGGTCATTAGTCACATTTGGAAGAAGAGGTGGCAAAGCCGGATACCATTTGTCAATGGCCATGCAATGTTGTCTATCTGACACCTCAATCACACAATCTTCTTCGTCTTCCTTAAACTGCCTAGCAGCTTGTATTATCGATATATTCTTTTCTTTCCTATCTCTTTTAGCGTGCTTAATTTCTCGCTGTTTGGCTTCCTTACGCCAGAGGCGAAAAGAGTCAAGCATCGCCGGACGGGCTTTCTTCTTAAATAGCGCAACTTCTAGATTGTCTAAAACATCTGATTCGAAACTACCATGTTGGGGCCATCGTAAGACACCATTTTTCTTCATATAGCGGACCAATACTTCATTAAACGTAATGGGACCCACGCCATGCTTTGAATAGAGCTCATAAGTCGGAGTTCCAACCGGAGGTATCGGACACGAGTCCTCCAATCGGGAATCCCTGTTACAACTACAACAAAACCATTTCCTAAATTTGCTAAGACCAGGCATCTTATAGCTCACTAATCTAGCTTCAAATTTCAAGGGGTTATCAAAAACGATATACTCGCAAATATACGAGCCCCTCGGCTTCGGTATTTGCAAAAACCGATTCAAAGAAACCCAAGAAACAAAACAAAGTCGTGGGAGCGACCCACTTGTACTTAACCAAAATGTCTGTCACGCCACCAGAAGACCGTCTAACGTCTCGCCTTACAAATCATCACAAGAGGGTCCAAGACAGGGCGACAGTCAGGGCAGCAGTCCTTCGTAGCCGTCAGAAAGGGGAAGCCTCACAGTAAAAACCTTCAGTCAACATTCGACATGCAGGGGTCGATGAAGTGGGGGCCCTCCTCCACAATTTCCTCACGAAGCTCCTCACAATCTTCGGGCTTGGACCGGTATCACTGAAGTCGCCCAACGTTGGGCGCCAGTTGAAGAACCGGGTCTTAAACCCAGCGGCGCCAAGGGCACGCCCAAAGTCTTCAGATTCACCTGTCTTGGTATACAGAGACACGGAATACTTCTGGGTGGCGTCAAAGACCAAATTTATTAGCTGCAGCTAGTAACAGTGATCCTAGAAATACATCATGGTGTAAATTCTCAGGAGACTGCTCAATTTTGTAAGGCGAGACATCTCCTTTTATACACAATATTCACATCACAAATGCACACCCACTGCACAAAATTATAACCAATAAGGTACATTTCAAACAAATTATCACATGACAGAAAACTCAGTTTGCAATAACCCAACCCAAAGTGAATTATTAGGAATGTCCCAAATTTAATCTCCACAAGCCGGACAAACCCATAATTGAAAAGCACAATGCATGTAATGAAGAAACACAGAAAAAAAACAATGACAGATAACGAGCAAGATAAGGCATGTGTAAAGAAACTAAAAGTTAACGATGTCCTGAACATTGATTGGCAATCTCAGACAACGATCAACCAGGGAAATTGGGTTAGCCGGGTCAGTTTCAGGTGAAGGAGTCAGATCCTTACAGCTCACCTTAGAGTCAAGAAGAACCTAGTTAATGTATACCAGTACGAGAAGGCCAGGTCGTTTTATTTGTTTGACCACATTCATCGGCCTACGTGATGGCAACACAAAATGGAGGCACGGACAAAATGGAACCCATATTCGAGACAAAGTCTCTGAATACGTAATGAGCTCGCTAGTTAACGTGACGAATTCACTTCATATTAGCCGAACTTACTAAATACAGTACGAGATCACCAAAATCGTGACGGAACCATAACCTCACGGGACAAGATAGGATTTACAGAACCTCAACCTGATGACAAGAACCATTTGCAGAATTACACATTCCAGGTAATAGATTCCAAACTTTTCATAGTAGTCACCATAGTTCCTTATGTGAGAAAGTCATCCTTTTTGCCCTATCACATCCATTTGTTGACTGATACTTGTGGTAACGGCCTGCGCCCTGGGTTCTGCTAACCAGGCACAGGGACAGTACTGTGATTAAAAAGGTATGTGGGAATTAGGTGTAATTGCAATTGGCAGTGACAACCTACCTGTAAGTCCCTAGTATATGGTAGGGCATGTAGGTTTAGAGGCCCAGAGCTTTGAGACACTTACGTGTGCACTACTGTGTTGCCTGCTGTCATTTTAAAAGTCAGCCCTGCTTTGCAAGTTGCTTTTAAATTGAAATTACATGCAAATCCGACTTTGGGTTTAAAGGTTTTTCCAAAGTATTTAACTACCTTATTTTTTCATATAAGTCACCCCTAGGGTCTACCCTAGGTGGACCCAGGGTTGACGCTATGTAAAAACAAGCAGGGACCTTTTAAAAGATGTGTTATCCTGGTGAGGGAAAATCTACCAATTTCATTTCCCCCATTGCAGCCTTTTAGCTCCATAGGCTAACATTGGAATACTGTAATGCAGTGTAACTAGTGGCAGGTGTGAGCTAAAATAATATTTCATGGGCTTAGAAGATTGGTAATGATAAATCCAACAACTTGCCACTGGTGAATTTATTGCAACGAATACAGAAAATATGTTATATAACTTTTCTTTTCTGTGAGCCAAAATCCAGCCATCTAACAGCCTCTCCTGACTGACCATCCCTTAACAGGCTTAGATAAACTGTTTTGATGAGTTGATAAGTGGCCTGCATAGAGGTAGAGGTTATCTGGTGGGGGGGCGCTCTGCAGCTTCGGAGACCAAGCCAGGAAGGGGGCAGGATAAACAAACTGGGCTTCAAAGAGAGCAGGCCCGTAAGGAATGCCAGCCAGGTCTACCCCCTCTTCCTGTACTCTCCTCCCCCAGCTAGAATGGGAGCCCCAGGAATGGAATTTGCAGGAGATCTGGAAGGGAGTGTTAACGGAAATGAGCCACACCAGCAGGTTGGCTTAGCCAGATCTTCCTCCCAAGGAGAGACACTCTCCATCTTGAATTTTAAAGTACATTGCTTTGTGGGACAATAATATGCCAAACTTTGAGGAAGCTGTCATGCATTTGGGTGTCACCATGCACCTCATTGGACAGGGGTGCCCTCCTACTCATCACCCTAGAACATTGGATAAATATGTGAAAACTGCATAGCAACTCAGCTGCCTGTAACTACAAGAAGAAGAAGGACTGCCCTGCTGAACCCTGGCCTGCACCAAGAGGACTGCACTCTGAATGAATGTGCCGGCTGCACACCGAGGAACTACAGAAGTAAGGACTTTGCCTTACTTCAAAAAGAGAAGCAGCAGGTTAAAAAAAGATCCACCTGCATCATCTCCAGCAAGAAGAACTCAGCTGACCAACTTCAGCTGGACTTTAAAGCATTTGGTCAGGTGCATTGTAGAAACTGTAGTCCCAACTTCTGAGGAGCAACTCAGAGACTCTGTAACCTTGGATTTGTGTTGTGGACACTTTGAACCCTCAAGAGGAACTTCAGGAAGAAATTCTAGAAGTTTGGAGCAACATTTAAAAAAAGCTACTTAAGGTGACCGACCTGGAGTCAAGAGTCAAGCTGACTACGTCACACTGCAACCCGGCCCGGATTTAAGGTTTCTCCCACTGGAAGCTACTGAGCTCAAGACTTCCAGAGGTTTACCGGGGGCTCCCGCTGAATCAAGTCAACAAAGCTGCTGCAAATCCGGCCTGCTGGAGAGGCCCGCTCAAAGTCCAGAGAAAATCCTTTAGAAACATTTCTAAGCGCAAAGGTGAAACTTTGACCATAGGCCTCCCGCTTAGTGTATCCATCCAGGGCTTCATTGTGGTCGGCCTGAAAGTCTGACTTTGTCCCGGTCAAGCGTGATCAGATGTCCCAATCAGGAGCTATTGTTTTTCTTTGAACATGCATATCTCCAGTGCTCTACATTGGATTTTTTTTGTTTTGGTGTAATTTTAAAGATACAAATATTTCCTATTGTTGTAAATTGGTGTTAGATTTTTATTATGTATTGTGTCATACTTATTTAATGTAGTGGAGCCTTTAAATGCTTTACACACCTGTCTCTAAAGTTAAGACTGCCTGTTTGTTGCCAGCTACAAAGGGTTGAGCCACGGAATAATCTATTGAGACCTTGTCTGGGCTTTATATTGCATGGGGACCTTATTGTAGTGGTAGGTGCAAACTTACCCCTATTAATAACCCGCCTTCAAACACTTTGCTTTGATCATTTGCCTACATTGAATTTCATATGAGAGGCGAAATTGCTCCCCGGGTAATCTGCGTGGCTTGTCTTCGCTAGGATGTCTTTTCATTACGAGTTTGGCAACGCTGCTTCTTTTGACTCATTGGCGTAAAAGTTGTGCCTTCTTTAGAATGGTGAGGGATCGTATCTGCCACTTTTCACCCAAAACACAGGAGACTAGGGCTCACACCAGTGGTAGTTTGTGAAGTGAGCTAATATTCTCTGAGGGAAGAGGACACCGCACTGGCAGCTTGTACTATATGAATCACCTTGTTAAGAGTTCGCATGAATTGTTCTGCTTCTTTGTTCAGCCGAGGCCACCTCGGGGTAATCCACTAATAAATGATCACTCTGGACCGTAAGTATTCTGAAATTTCTTGGCTCTCATAAGGTGGATCATTGTCTGTGCGAAGCTTCTTTGACAGCACCATGCATGGCATGATTTTTTTCCAACCTTGTATTACTGGCTGTCATTGTATTGAGGATTTTCACCTCAGGTAGTTTGAGAAATCATCGATCACCACCAGCATGTGGCAACCATCAGAAAACTGCCAAAATCCGCCCTGACACTAGCATGATGTGGGTCTTCGGTTAGGATGGGCACTGGCGGATCAGGAGGTGAAATAGCTTGGCACATGGTACAGTGCCACACAGTGTGTCCTACTTGTTCATCCAAGTTCAGGAAACTAGACCTTGTTTCGGAGGCTGGATTTTGTTTTGACTATACCTTAATGAGTGGCATGGAGTAGATCCACTACCTATTGCGCCAGTGACCTGGGGACACAAGCCTTGGCCCTCGCAGGAGAGAGCTTTTGTGGATTACCATCAGTTTATACCTGACAGTGTGAAATGACTGTAGTACTTGCTGTGCCTCTTCTGTCTGCTGTGTAAGGTGTTGGGTCATGAGCGTCCAATATCCATTGTTCACTGACGTCACTGCTAGTTGAAGGCATTTGTCCACCTTGGTGGCTTCCACTGTTTTGACCAGTGACAGGGGCCTTGATCTCTCAGTTATTAATTGGACATACTCCTCTGTCTCTTCTGCTTTTGAGGTTTAATCGGCTGTGACTGATTGGATGTCTTGGACTTTAGCAGGATCGGCATTATTCCTTTGTCCGAGAAGCGGTATCTGAATAAACTGATTTCCTCTTTCAAGAATTTGCCCTTCTCTCAATGGAGCGTACACAGTGGAACATCACTCGGAGACAGTCTATGTACTTTTCAGTGGTAGGGGCATGAACCAATATGTAATTGTTGACATTTAGGACCCCCAGGAGGCTTGCTAGCACACCTCAGATGACTTTTTGAAACACCTCGGCGGCACTCGATATTCCAAAACGTATATGCTTGTACCTTCTGAGCCCCACATGGGTGGAAAACGTGGTGATCTGCCTGGACTCAGGTGACGTTTATAATACATAGCCCAATGCATTTCGGGCAATTTTGCCCTTCTTCAGGGGCGTAGTTATTCTGTGGAAGGAAAAATAAACACAACTATAATGACAAATATACATAGTGAATAATAGTTATTCAAATTACCATTGAGTTTCATGTTACTTCATTGAGAAACCTTCAATTGAAAAATAAACTCACAGTCTCGTCTGATAGCCCAAATGAAACACTAGTTATTTAACGGCATTACTATTATAGAAAGCTAAACGCGTACATGTGTGTTAAAGAAATAGTAGTAGAAGCACAATGATCCCCCATTTTAAGAACACACAAAAGAAAACAGTGTAAAATGATGTTCATACCTTGGTTCTGAAAAAATTTAGAGATCGGTCGATCGAAGTAAAGGCCTGTAAAAAACAATATCAGGAGTTGTAACCTACAATTCGTAAGAAACTAAGTCAGGCAAACAATAGTAGGTCGGTAAATACTCGATAAAAAACGTACCCTGAATTACGGCTGCAGCAGCTTGCTCGGCTGTCAGAGATATTGCAGTTCAATGTTACAGGCAATGTTACAGGCCGAGTTCTAAAAGTAAATCAACAAACCCAACCGTTAAGGCTAGATTGGCAAAGGTACAAAGAAATTACTACTAAAAGCGGTGTACAAACTGGGTCGTCAGCGTTCACTCACCCGTGTGAAAATCCCGGTGAACTGTTTTCTTATCAAGCACCCCGTGGAAGGCAGCGTGTTGATTGTTGGTCGCGGACTCTGCCGCTTTTAACCCGGAAGTATGTATTGCGGTTCCGGTGGAAAAGGTAGTAAAAATAAAAGCCGGACGAATTTCGTCAATCATCACACGCACACCCCAAGGGTGGCGTGAAGTCAGAACGATATACGTGCGTAATAGGCAAGAAAGAAAAGGAAGTTCAAAGAAAAAATAAACCCGCAGGGGGATATTTTAATTAAAGGGCATGACGAAGGTGATGCATAACCGTGTAAAAAAGGTCTACACTAAACTCCACTGTCAAAGTCAATAGTCAAAGGCCACATAGGTTATCATATGTAATCAAACACTGATAAATGTCAATGAAAACAAATCAAAATTAATTCAAAATTAAATACAGTTTAAATCATCTCAAAATTGATAGCGGTTATTCATGGTTCATATAAAACAATTATAATTTTTGGGGAACAGTTTATAGAAAGCAGTTCAGATCCATCCGGTCATTGAGACCCTTCGGGTGACATGTATTTAGGAAGGTCATCCAAAATATTTCCCTGCGCAATAGAATTTGTGTGTTGTCTCTGCCAGGTAATATTGGTATTGTTTCCAAGATCAAAAATCTCAACTGGCTTGGAGTGTGATTGTGATTATTGAAGTGGCTTGCCAATGGTGATTTACTATTTTTTGTTCGGATGTTACTATTATGTTCAATTATGCGTGTCTTAATTTTGCGCTCAGTTTTCCCAACATAAGCCAGGCCACACGGGCATTTAATGAGGTAAATAACGTTGCGACTGTCACAGGTGGCAGTGACACGTAATGAGATGGAAGTGCCTTTGCTTGGATAGTTGATTTCTTTGCCCTTAATTATAGCGTTACAGTTACCACAGTTGTGGCAGGGTAATGTACCCTTATATGGTTCTGATCGCTGTTGTGTTTTTTTATTGAGAATTTCTTTGATGTTCTGGGACCTTTGAAATGCAAATCTAGGTGTAAATTGAAATATGTTGTTGAAATCATCTTCCATTGTCAAGAGTGGCCAATTTTTTAGTATTATTCGTTTTATCTTAGAACTCTCTGTCGAGTATTTTGAGACAAATACCATCCGTTCTTGGCTGAGTGGTTTTGGATGAGTTTGTAATAATGCTCGTCGATCTGTTTTCATCATTTTTAATTTTGCTTCCTCAAGAATCTCCACAGGATATCCTCGCTCTTTGAATTTTGTAATACATGTTTGAACACTTACATTTAAAGATTCCTCTGTAGAAGAAATTCTTTTAATTCTTAACAGTTGTGAGTAGGGTAAATGTCTTTTCAAAGAAGGTTGATGGAAGCTCTGAAAATTTAATAAATTATTGCGGTCTGTGGTTTTAGTGAATACTCTGGTTTCCAGCCTTCCTTCATTGTTCTGTATTAGTACATCCAGAAAGGATATTTGATGTCTTTGTATATTGTGGGTAAATTTAATCCGGTCATTTACGTGATTTAGAGTCTCTATTGCTTGCAACAGTTCAGCTTGTGTTCCTTTCCATAAGATAAATATATTGTCAATATATCTCTTATATAGTAGTAAATTCTTTATCCAGTGGTCCTTGCACAGAATATTGTCCAGTTCAAATCTGTGCATGAATAAATTGGCATACGCCGATGCGGCGCAATTGCCCATGGAAGTTCCAGAGCTTTGGATAAAATATTGGTCTTGCCACACGAAATAGCTGTGATAAAGTGTGAAATTCAATAGTTCCATGATAAACAATTTCAGACCTTCATCCATTTCAGACAGCATCAAAAAGGATGCAGTAGCATCTAATCCCAAGTTATGTGGGATTGAAGTGTATAATGATTGAACATCGATCGTACACAGAAGCATGTCAGTAGTGAATAATACCTTATGGTCTTCCAGAATGGTTAAGAAGTGAGTGGTATCTTTAATGTATGGTGTCATGGACTGTACTAATGATTGCAAATGTGTATCAATATATTTTCCAATGGGTTCGTGGATGGAATTTACTGTAGAAACGATGGGTTTACAAGGAGGATGAGTCGGATGTTTGTGAACTTTTGGTAGCATGTAAATATAGGGTACTGCCGGATTAATTTTTATGAGGTATTGTTTTTCTTTTTGTCCTATTGTTCCAGAATCCAAAGTTTTATTTATCAAAATGGATAAGATGTCCATAAATTGTTTAGTGGGGTTCTGCTCCCCTTTGTAGTAAGTGTTGGTGTCATTAACATGTTCACTTACTCGGTTATTATAAAAGTCTGTGTCCAAAATAACTAGGGCGCCTCCCTTGTCGGCCTGACATATGGTGATTTCAGGTTTGTTAGCCAAGTTTTTCAGAATGTTTTGTTCTTTCTTGGAAAGATTAGAAATTTTAGACTTTGGTTGTTTGTAAACTTGTTCCACCTCTTTGTGGATCACTTTCTCAAAAGCATCAAGAACCTTGTGGCTCACTGGTGGTATATATTTACTCTTGTTTCTAAGTCCCATCAGTGTGTCTTTAGAAGGCTCATCGGCAACTGGGATAACATTGGTGAAAACATTTCTTAATCGTAGTATCCTCATAAATTTGTAAATACAAATCTGTGTATCCAGTAATTTAGAATGAAATGTCGAAACAAAACTGGTTCCTTTTTGTAAAACATTTATTTCAGAACGTGAAATCTGATGATTTGAAAGATTAATAACTAAGTTCTTTGACTCCCGGTGTTCTTCGCTATTGAGCCCTCTACTCTTGGACCTATTGCCCCTCCTGGTTCGTCTGATGATTTCTGGCCTTTTTCTAAAAAAGTATTCTCAGTATTGTTGATACCACTTGAGGTGGTTGGTTTTTCTTGTGCAGTAGTGTTGACTACTGGTAGTTGTTTAGATCTTGGTGGTTGTCTCCTATATTGTGAATCATCAGATGATGAAGTTTCATTAGATGGTCTGCCTGAGCTGGGTTTTTGTTGTCTTCTCCTAGCATATATATCGGCCCAGTTGTATACTTCGCCTAGCTTGTAGTCAAGCGTATCACGTTTGAATTTTCTAATTTTACGTTCATTGATATCCTTTGTGTATGACTCCAGTTGTTTGTTAATATCATTTAGTATTTCATCCATTTCATCTTTTGTCAGCATGTCGCCAAGTTCTTGTTTTAACTGTTGACTTTCTTTGATTAGGTCCTCAATTAGTTTAGCCAATTCTTGTATGATTAAAAGAATAAGATCAAGTGAATTTGGGATTATTTTTACATAATGTCCGTTTGAGCGAGATACGAAGTCCACGTGGAATTCTTTGTACTTTATGATATCTAATGAGCGTGCTTGCATGTAACTTCTGGTTGACTATTTTGTTTGACAGATAGAGTAGTTGTTTGATATTTCTTTGTTTAGACCCAGTGGTTGTCAATAAAGTTTCACTCTCCTCAATAAGAGAATAGATTTGTTGCGTATCCTCCTCCGTGAATACAAAAGTTTCTGCTTTTTCATCTGTAATCCTGACTATATCCTCGTATTGCATTTTTTTTATATGGTGGTGCGTGGTTCTGTAGACTCAGAATGGGAGATATATGAACAGAATTTTGTTGCAGAACCGTCGCACTAGTAGGTAATGTAAAGTGTAAGAAGGTAGTTAGTGTATGTAGGTGCTATTTGAGATCTTCCTTCTGAGTCTTGGAAGAAATGAAAAGTGGTTGGTAGCGTTATTCCAGCAGGGAATGACGTCCTCAAAAGCACTCAGAGAAACAATTTCCTTTCAAGGTTTAGAACTTTCCAAATAAAGTTTTATTCAAATTTTTTTCAATTTATTGAATCATTCGTTTCATTCCCAATCAATGTTAATTGTTCATCGTTTATAATACATAGCCCAATGCATTTCGGGCAATCAGACGAGACTGTGAGTTTATTTTTCAATTGAAGGTTCTCAATGAAGTAACATGAAACTCAATGGTAATTTGAATAACTATTATTCACTATGTATATTTGTCATTATAGTTGTGTTTATTTTTCCTCCCACAGAATAACTATGCCCCTGAAGAAGGGCAAAATTGCCCGAAATGCATTGGGCTATGTATTATAAACGATGAACAATTAACATTGATTGCGAATGAAACGAATTATTCAATAAATTGAAAATGTTTTGAATAAAACTTTATTTTGAAAGTTCTAAACCTTGAAAGGAAATTGTTTCTCTGAGTGCTTTTGAGGATAATAACAGCAGCCATTCTGCAGTCTGACAGTTGAGAAGCATTCCAGTGCTGTCTTGCTTAACATATACCTTGGCTCGTGTAAACTGTATTCCATGTACAAGGTCTGTTTTGAACACTCCTGTGAATGACAGAGGCATGGAAGTTTCATCTTCACTGGCCGATGGATTGCAGCTTTCATGTTGGCAGCTGATGATTTGGGCAGTTCTTTAGTGCGCCGCAGTGTTAAAATGTTTGCCATGGTCATGCCTTGAGTTTGGAGTATCTGTTCCCTCAGTTCCACTTATGAACAGCCCTGAATGAATTGAGCATGAATTTCATCTTCACAGTCTTGCAGAGCGCACGTGCTGGCAGATCCTTTCAGAGGTTATGGAAAGTGTGCACTGATTCTTCTGAGGTTTGCCTAGCTTGGTGTAGGAGGAAACGCTAGCAGTCAGGGTTTGCGAGTGGTTGAATATGGACAGTTAGGGTTGCTTTAAACACTGCATACATGTAGGGTGGTCCGTCTTCCTTAACATCTTTAGCTGTTTTGTATATAGCTCACTTCACTTAGCTATCAGAACGAAACGGTCAACGCTCTTTTCTGCAAATCCTTTAAAACTTGGCTTTTTAAGCAGTAATCTCACAAAGCTGCTATACATTCTTTTGACCTGCTCCAGCAATGGAAAACCCTTTTTGGGTAGCTGCCGCACCTTACAAATCTAATAAATAAATAAAAATAAAAAATAAAAATTAAAAAATAGCTGCTCCAGCCAAATAGAGCAGCATGGTCATTCTCTATCTCAGCTACTGCAAAGTCTCCAAACAATCCACCCATGTCTTCAATTTGGCAGCTTGAAAGGATGGAAAGCCTTGCCCGGACAGATGCCATTGTGTTGCAGTATGTTCAAAGCACCTACAGGGCAGGTTCAGCCACTATGTGAGCTTTGCGCAAGATATGCACACTGCAATGCCGGTGAAGGATTGTACTCTTTTTCAAGCCAATGCTCAATACCCACATCAACGAAGTTGGGGCAGTGAAAAACAGGGCCTTAGGCTGGCACCGTACATACTCCATCGGAGGCTGAAGCAGGCCACAAAAACTGCAGTCAGGGCTAGGATCAGCTGGGTGGAACCACACGGTATTGGAATGCATACAGGATGTCATCAGCAGGCGGCTGCAGAAAGTAGTAGACATTGCTGGCAAGATGAGGACCAGCTGGGCTGCACTACCGACACACCGACGGGCTCATATCTAAATCAAAATTAATCAGATAGTTGCTATTAACTGAAGTGGTGACCAGGAGACAAAAAATCTGATACTGCCAATTGGAAGTGGATAGGATGAACAAAATTACTATGGTCTCTCTTATGGTGGAACTGTCCCTAATTAGATCAACCACTGAGTCAATAAAGAGCAGTACAATGGAAACAGCAACAGTTAAAATTATTCCTATGGACTGCAACATTTACAAATTAAAATAGGTGACCAAGGTAAGAAAACTGGAAGCCATGGAGAAACATCTGGACAGGCTTGTAGAGCCCGGATGTGAACGAGGAACTAAGCACTCTACATATGAAGGTCACTCTTCAAAGTTCCCACACATTTTTACACAGCCCTACACAAAATTGGCCACCTTTTCCTGAAGGACCACATAAACGTCCACAAACTTACCAGACACCTCAACTTAGCCAAACTCCTATTCACACACATCCCCACATATACAAAACTGACCTGGTGGTCATGCCTTCTCCAGCCTCGCTCCTAAAGCCTGGAGCAACCTTCCCCTGCACATCAGAGTCACCTTCTCAGTTCTTGAATTCTACACGCAACTGAAGACCTTGCTCTTCACCCTGTCCTGGCTCGCCCATTCAGCTTCTGCTTCAGTGGCAGGTTATCCTCCCAGGTGAGTTGTGTGCTATACAATGATACATAACTTACCATACCTCCAACCCACACCTGAATAAAAAGTAGGAGATTGTGACGCACAATGAACAGAATCTAAAGGAGATTGAGATGATGACAAATGTCAGAAAGAAAGATTCAGACTGGTGTCATGAAATAAGTGGCCAGACAGAGACAACCTTCATAAGGTATCCTAGACCATGGTAAAGGCAGGGATAAGTCCAGATCTCCCTTGAAAAATGTATCCCAAACAATCCATTTCAGTACTCCTTCCTCACTGATTCTTCTGGGGGCATGGGGGAGATGAAAGCTTATAGGACACCTCACCAGACTAAATAGAAGCTGTCAAGGGACTTCTGCCCCCTCAAGTAGACCCCACTTACAATTCAGAGTCCTTATTCTTTTCCACATCAGCCAACCCGCCATATCTCAACCCCCTATACAGGCCCCTCCCAATTGGGTCAGGAACACAGCTCGAGTCCCCCGGGTGACAATAGAAGAAGGGCTAAGCACGCTCCTCCCAAGTAGGATGGAACACCTCTCAACCACCGAACTCACCTCTCTCTATCATTCCAACATGACGCTCACCTTGGACCTTCTGGCGCCCCTGAAACTAAAAAGACCCAGAAACACCCCCTCCAGGTCCTGGTTCACCACAGAGATCAATGACGAAAGAAGACACCTCAGATCATTAGAAAGAATGTGGAGGAACAAGCCTTCCTCCCTCCACCGCGATCAACTCAAGGAAGCACATAGAAACTACAACAAACACATTAGGAACAAAAAGACAACTTTCTTTAGCTCCGCCTTAGACATTGCAAAAAACCGCCCCAAAGAACTCTTTAACATCATTAGAAACCAAACATCTAATCCGACAGCATCCAAAATAGTGGCGTCCAAAGACCACTGCAACAATTTTGCTAACTTTTTCAGCGAAAAAATCACCAAAATTGACCTTTCTCTCAGCACACTCCCCGCCACTCCCATGTAGAACTTGAGGCCAACAACACACAACATCATCACAGTGAACACACCTACTCACTGGTCCTCCTTCCGCCCCATCCAGGTAGAAGAGATAGTCATTCTGATCGCCTCTGCTAAACCCTCATCTCACTCCCTAGACCAGCTGCCCTTGAGCCTGGCTAAAGACCTAAAGCTTACCCTAGCCCTAATTTGGTGCAAGATCATCAATAGTTCACTGAGCTCGGGAATCATTCCAGACTGCCTCAAAGCAGACCAAGTCAGGCCGCTACTACAAAAACCCAGGGTAGACTCGGAGGACATGAACAACTTCAGACCGGTATCGAACCTTCCTCTGTTATCCAAAACTCTTGAAAGATGTGTTCTTCCACAGCTAACCCAACATATAGAGAATATCAAGCTACTAGACCCTCTTCTATCAGGATTCAGAAAGGGATGCAGTACAGAGACCGCAATCTTAAACATCTTAGACGATCTCCACAAATCACTTGACTCAGACCAATGCAGCCTTCTCATTCTCTTTGATTTATCAGCCGCGTTCTACACTGTTGATCACAATCTGCTCCTCAAAGTCCTCCAGGAAAGAGCGGGCATTGAATTGACGGTACTAAAATGGTTCTCCTCCTTTCTTCTCAACCGCACGCAAAGAATAAAAATCAATAACTCTGAGTCTGACACACCTTCCCGTCGACAGAGAAGTTCCCCAAGGGTCACTACTCTCTCCCCAAATTTTCAACATCTACATGGAACCCCTCACCACTCTTCTCAGGATCTCTAACATCCCCTTCCACCTCTATGCAGACGACACACAACTTTATCTGGAAACCACCACGATCAAAGACATACACAGACTAAATGCCACGCTCAAAGAGGTCCAACATTGGCTCTCAGCGGACCACCTCAAACTCAACCAAGAGAAAACAGAAGTTCTCCTCATTTCTAACAGAGACGAAAACCCCCAATTCAAAGAGTGGCTCAAAGCCATTGATGCCCTCAATGGTGCCCTTGCGCCAAAGGACTCGGTGAAATCCCTAGGTTTTACCCTTGACCCCAAACTGGACATGAAAAAACACATCACAAAAGCCCCTAAAATCGCATTCCTTAATCTGAAACTGCTATACAAAATAAAACCCTTCCTCCCCCCAAAAGATCTTAAGCCACTCAGGCACTGGTGCTCTCCAGAATTGATTACGGAATCGCAGCCCTGACCGGGACAGCACAATTCCACCTAGGTCTCTGTAGTGTCTTGGGCTTGTTGTAGAATCCTAGTATTGTTAAGACACTATAGTTCTAAGATGACACTGTGGGATTCCAGGTGAAGACAGTTGAGAGCCTTGTTGTGAAGCTGTACCTGCCCTGCTCTGATGGTCCAGCTGACAGAGAATAAACCACAGATTACCTTCATCTGGTGTGTCCGATTCTCATTGCAACACTCTTTTGATGGCGACGAGGGCAGGGCCATCAACAAGAACCCACGAAGTCCGTGTCACCGATGTAAAGAAGAGCACGATTTAAATGGTGCACTAGAGGACCCTCTGCACGACGTAAAAGTAAGGAGAGAGCGCCCGATGGCTTTCAGGTGCGTTTACGCATAGTGAGCAGAGCGGGCAAGCAGAAATGGAAAAAAAAAGGATTTGAGGCATTGAAACGCATCAAACATCTTTAAAGCTCATTTTATCACCCTCAAACCAATGGTTTGGTTGGGCGCATGAACAGGGTGTTGGGTGAATGTATACAGTGGGCTATTGCAAACAAATGTCAGGTTGCTAACTCTGTGAGGAATATGTTGTGGTTTTACCGTACAACTCCTCACTCCACCACAGGTGTTTCACCTTTTGAACTATTGCGTGGTCCTGCATGGATGAACAAATGGGTAAAGGGAACGCAATGGTCTGATGGAAGTATTAGGAAACAGGTGAAACTAGTTCAGGATAAACAAAAATTGTATTATTATGAAAGAATGAGAGTAAAAGATGTTGATTTGAAACCAGGTGATTTAGCGTGTATAAAGAAACCTGTACATGTACAAAAAGGTTCAGCTAAAGTTAGTTTACCTATTAAGGTTCTAGATGTGAAAGGCAGTGCGGTTAAACTCAGCAATGGGCAGTGGTGGAACAAGTCTGCATTAGTTAAGAGAACTGTTCAATCTTCTTTGTTAAATAATAACACCACTAATGTGGAGGAAGAATGTGTAAGTAAACCTAGATCTTTTCATAGGAATGGTAATAATAAAGTTCTCAATTCAGATTGTACTGGGGAACTTACCCTGAGGGGTAGTACACGAGTTAAGCATATTCCTTTTAGATTTAGGAAGTAGCATTCCTTCATGTCTTTTGGGAGCCTTGTTTCTCTGAATTGCTTAAGTTTGTTTTTCTGTTTTTTTTGTTTTCTCTATTTTTGCTTCTTTGGTTATTGTTTTGTGTATCTCTTTTATTTTTATTAAGGAAAGACCATGTAGTGTCTTGGGCTTGTTGTAGAATCCTAGTATTGTTAAGACGCTATAGTTCTAAGATGACACTGTGGGATTCCAGGTGAAGACAGTTGAGAGCCTGGTTGTGAAGCTGTAACTGCCCTGCTCTGATGGTCCAGCTGACAGAGAATAAACCACAGATTACCTTCATCTGGTTTGTCCGATTCTCATTACAACAGTCCCCTGACCACCACCCTCAATGCCACAGCAAGAATGGTCACAGGAACCAAGAAATTCGAACACATTTCTCCGGCACTCAAGGAACTGAAGTGGCTCCCTATTGACCAACGAGCCAGCCTCCGTACAGCCTGTCTCACCCACAAAGCACTACACACTGGTAAACCAGAATACCTGGCTGCCAAAAGAGCTGGCCAGTCCAGAAACCTCAGAAGCTCCAACACACTTCTACTCATCCCACTAAAATCACTGAAACTCAAAACAGCAAACAAATCATTTGAGGGAAATGCACCTACGATCTGGAACTCCACCCCCCCCTTATCAGAGCTACCACCTCCTTCCCGATATTTAAGATCCTTCTCAAAGCCCTCTTCCTTGAGCGCTCTTCACCGCAACGTGAATTCCACAATTGACTCTAAGAAAGACAACTAACTCCTCTTCCTGACACACCGCAGCCGGAAGAGCTGTATTGTAACTTTGTTTGTGAATGCTCGTAAGGTGATAACCTGCAGATGTTTGTCTTTGCCAAAAACTGTTCATAACTGTACCTGCTGTGAAGCGCTCTGATACCCTCGGGTCCAGCTAGCGCTATACAAAACGTCCAAATAAATAAATAAATAAATAAATACATTATTTTCTCCCTGCATGGCTTGACTAGACACCTCAAACTCTAACAAGTACCACATCCCTTACCGCTTTGCATTATATGAAGGTATTTGGGCAGCTGCCCATTTATTGACCAACCAGAGTGACCTTGTCTGGGTAGAGGCCTTCTACACCACATTATTGGAAACTGACGCTGGGACCTTCCTACCTTCATTGCATATCCCAATCTAAATACAATCTTTCCTGTTTGGCCTCCAACCATACTGAGATAGCCTTACTCCAGGACACTTAGCTGATTCCTGATCAAACAGAAAAACCTAAAATGGGACTGGGTAGGCAAGGTATGCTACACTTCTTCAACAATCCCTAACACTACAGAAAATTCTTCATATAAGAAAAGAGGAGGGCTATCCTTATTAGGAACTCCATACCAAAACGTGGACCAAACTTCTTAGCAGATACTTCTTTACAAAAAGCCACTTATAAGGCTGAACGCTGATCCTCAGATCAACCTACGTGCCAAACGGCTCCAAGACTACCAGAGAGAGAGGGCTGCTAATCTGATGACAGGCCATTCACTGAGGGAAATATGGAGACTGTTACATTCCATAGATCAGGAAAGTTTTTCATCTGCTGCATGCATAGAATTTGCACTCGCGTAGACTTCTTCCTTGCATCTGGTCCTTTAATGCAACTCCTTTCACGCTGCATAATACTAGAAGGCAGGATCTGTGACCATTCCACAGCATTGCTACAGATCACCTCAGGATATATACCGCTGCCTGTTGCACTAAGGAAACTCTTTTCACTACAAACTCCTGGCTGAAAAACAGCGCCACAAGAAATACCATTGATTACCTTGCAGAGAGCAAAAACTCGGTTCGGAGTCACCAAACTTTGGGGCTGATTTATGAATTAGTGGATGGCAATATGGCAGTCAGGGCAATGGAATAATTTACTCTGTCGCCTTGACTGCACCTCCGCCCACCAAATTATGAAATAACTGCCAGACCAGCAGCATTTCTTAAAGCATTGCCTGGAACCGCCATGATGGCAGGTCCTGTTGATGTTATTTGCAGTTTGATGCACAGCTCTGTCAAGCATGATGGAGCTGCATGGGAAACATTTTTCTTTTTTCTTTTGCAAAAGAAAATCTCGAAGCTACCTTTTCTTTTTGAAAATAATAAAGACAATACTCCCCTCACTGTGAGCGAGGACTCTCATTTGTATTTTCTAGTTTTCACTCCTGTTTACCGCTGGGTTTACCTGGCGGTGATGAGAAGTGAAAACTAACCTCTAATTCCCCCCATCTAATTTAGATGGGAGGAATTAGAAGTCAACCGTACTTTATCAGGCTGTCAAAGGTATTTAATCATGGCAGTCTCTCCCGTGATTAAACCAAAAACCCTAGAGCATTTAAATCAGGTGGGTTGTCCACAGTCTTAGCAGTATGGACACTCAGTCGCCATTGGGATGGAGTATCCATACCGCCAAGATATAAATCAAGCACTTTGTACTGCAATGAAGATATGTCTAAGAGGATTCATGATGCGTGTGTTGTGGAAAAGGAGGCAAAGATCAGCAAACACAGCTGGAAAGCCAGGTTATAGAATTAACGGGAGATTGGTTTCAGAATCCAGCTGTATAGAAACTCAGCACACTGATGGTGGCAAAACCTGAACTTAATGCTTATTACCTGAAACATACATAATTTGCCTTGTTGAGGCTAAAGAGGAAAGAATATGGACATGAAAAGAGTCATCTAGGATAATACCATTGATCAGAAACCAATAAGGAAGACTTGCTCTTGTTTTTTTTTTTTTTTTGCGTAAGACCTTTATTAACACAAAGCAAATTACACAGCATGAGCCTACAACCCTGAGGCCGGCTCGCCACGTGACGATGGTCATCCAATACACAATAAATTAGCCATGAAGAGCAGTGTAAAAAACTTCAGGCAGAGCCGCCTTACATATCCTCCGTAGGACTCTTAGCAGACAGTCGATATGAGTCTTACATTTTGTATTTTTAGAAAAAGAAAATTTCAACATACCCCAACTTAAGACCTTTCATTGCCCCATACACAACCTAGGCAGTGAGTGGAACAGTATCCCGGCATCTCCCTAGTGCAGCCTCCATCCTACTCCAACTCGCACACCAAACATCAAACATTTCAGTATAGCTAGAAGACGAGCTAGTCCTCCTCATCTTCCTGCAATGAGCTTAGGTATTCTGATAGGAAACACCATATGTCCTTCGGTCTCGATTTCGCTGGTAAGTTCTCCTCATATGTTTGTAGTTTATCCCGGCAGACGGACATGTCATGCAGCCACTCTTTTGTAGTCGGTACCCTACGGCTGTGCCAACATTGCGCCACCTGCCTTTTTGCTAATAACAAGGCGATTGCACAGAATTTGCGTTTCAGCGCTCTGAATTGGGGTATAATACCTAGCAAGCAGACCTGTGGCGTGCACTGTACCTCATCCTCTAACATGACCGTGAGTGTGGCAGTGACCTCTTCCCAGTATCCCGCCACCCTCGCACAAGTCCAGGCCAAATGTACAAAGTCCGCACCCTCCCCGCTACAACGCTTGCATTTGTCTTCCTCTTGCAACCCAAATTTGCGCAGTTTTGTCGGTGTGTAGTAGGCCTGGTGAATGAACTTGAAATGAATAATTCTCAGGTTTCCGTTTGGTGTCAGTATCTGCGTTAGCGCGCAAGAGCTGTGCCATTCCTCATCTGTTAGTGGAGAATCTAGTAGCGCATCCCACCGCCCCTTAGCCTTAAGTGTGTGGCCTGCTATTTCTGATTGTGCAGCAGTGTACAGTCTGGACACTAGGTGTGATAGATCCCTTGTAGTGATCAGCATTTGCAGAGGTGCTAGGCTTTCCGGTTCCGCAGGGAATGACGGGTAATGTTCCCTCAGTGCCTTGGTTAACCTATAGTACGTGAATCGAAACATAGGAGTCTGGTTTTGGATATAACTCAATTGGTCGATGTCCCGAAATGTGCCTCCCTGAAACAGGTCACCCATCTTGTCGATCCCAGCTCTGGTCAGCAAAGACATCCCCACTTTTTCGTTAGTGACTGACAGCGCCTGATGATACTGCAATGGCATGTCCGGTGCATATAACGGGGTTTTGCGAGCCAACTGTCCAAGCTTGTTCCATGCTTTAATCGTGGTGTCTACAGTGTTGATATCCTTTGTATGTAGTGGTGGTCTGGTGTGCGATAATATCGCAGATAGGGGGACAGGATGGGCATCTCCCTCCTCAATGGCCACGTGTGTTAGATAGGGGATCTCATGGTACCAGTATGCTGCATATTGTGCCTGGGCACAGAGGTAATATAGGAGAAAGTCAGGCACCCCGAATCCGCCCTGCGCAATCGGGAGTGTCAGCGTCTGCAGATCAATACGAGCTTGTTTACCTGCCCATATTAGGGTTAGTACCAGGGACTTTATGCGGCGGAAGACCTCTTGTGTTGGCGTGATGGGTATATTATTAAAGAGATATAGTAACTTGGGCAAAAAGTTCATTTTGACGATCGCTATTCGATCAGCTAGTGATAGAGGTAAATGGATCCAACGACGGATCTTTTCATCCAGTTTGGAGAGCACCACTCCATAGTTTGCTCGCATGACTTCGTCTGGATCTCTGTGAAACATAACCCCTAGGTAGCGAATCGGATCTCGCTGCCACTCTAGCGGGTAATCAACCTCAAAGGGAATTGTAGCATCTGTGAGAGGTATGAGTGAGGATTTGGACCAATTAATCGCTAACCCCGAGTGTCCCCCAAATCGGATGTACTCCCTAAGCAGCGGGCTCAGGTGAACCTCTGGATCGCGAACGTATAGCAGCATATCGTCTGCATAGAGCGATATGTGCAGTGGCCTAGCCACAAATTGCAACGCCGATTCCTTGTAGTTTTGTCGCACTATGCACGCTAGCGGCTCTAAAGCCAGCGCAAAGAGCAGGGGTGACAGGGGGCAGCCCTGCCTCGTGCCCCGCCCAATGTCAAACGGAGCTGATACATAGCCATTGATCCGGACCCTTGCACATGGTTGAGTATATAGCAAGGAGATCCACTGGACAAACCTTTTAGGGAACCCCATCCCATTGAGGACAGTCAGCATATAACGCCATTCAATAGAATCGAACGCTTTCGCAGCGTCGAGCATGACAGCCACCGCTTTAACCGAGGGCTTCAGGTAGTGTGATAGTGCAAACAGGGATCTGGTATTATGCGAGGTGGATCTGGTGGGAACAAATCCCGCTTGGTCCGGAAGGACCAGGCGGGTCATCAAAGGGGACAGCCTAACAGCTAGCAATTTAGCTAGTATTTTCGAGTCTACGTTTATCAGGGACAGGGGTCTGTAGGAATCGCAGTTCTCCGGATCCTTGGATGGTTTTAGGAGTGCAATGACCAATGCTTCTCGCAGTGTGGGGGGGAGTAACGATTTCTCAAAGGAGGTACCATACATGTCCACCAGGTAGGGGGCGATGATATCTACAAATTTCTTATAAAATTCGGATGTGTACCCGTCAGGGCCCGGTGCCTTTCCATTTGGGAGTGAAGCGATCACCTCAGTGACCTCCTCCACCGTGATTGGCTGAGCCAAATATTCCCTATGTGCGTCCGATAGCCAGCCAATCGCCACATCATGCAAGTAGTCATATGTTTCCTCAGCTGTCGCTGAGGGTTGTGATTGATATAGTGTGCTGAAAGAGTCGACAAAACATTTCAATATGTCTGTTGAGTGTGTTTGTAATACACCCTCCCCAGATTTGACTCGTAGTACCGCTGATTGTCCCCGTCCCTCACATATTTTCCGCGCCAGTACACTCCCTGGTCTACCCCCTTCTCCAAAGGCCCTAGCCACATGTTTGCGATCTAAGTATTTAATTTCTGATGTCAAAAAATCAGCATGTTCGGTGTGTAAGTCGCGCAACTTGGGTAACAACAACACATCCTGCGTTGTTTCATACTGCAGTTCTAAGTCCCTCATTTGACTCTCGCAGCGGCGAATTTGGCACCTGATGTCCTTGAGCACTCCTATGGTAGTGCCAATGCGGACCCCTCTAATCGTGGCCTTGAAGGCTTCCCAGAGTAGACACGGGTCTTCTGTAGTCTGAGAATTATTAGCGAAGTAGTCTTTTATCGCCTTTGTTAAGGTGTCAACATATATTGGGTCTGTGAGGGCCTGGGAATTAAATCGCCATTGGAATGGGGGGGGTGCGTAATGTGGAATGTCCATCTGCAACAGGACCGGGTTGTGGTCCGATAATGTGCGTGGCAGCACTTGCAACTTACGAACCCACAGAGCCACGTCCTTGGAACCCAACCAGTAGTCCAGTCTGGACCAACTATTGTGAGATGCGGTGATGTGTGTGGCGCCTGGCACGTCAGTGTGTTGTAGTCTCCAGAGGTCTGCTAAGGCCAGATCCCCCATCATGTGTCCCACCATCAGTCTTGACTGCTTGTGTTGTTCTACTGACTGTGAGGAGCGGTCCAGTCCGTTCTGTAATGTCACGTTTCAGTCCCCCCACATAACATGTGTGTGTTAGCATGTTTCTGCAAGTGTCCCCAAACCTCCCTATAAAATTCCGGTGCGTCGGTATTCGGGCCATATACATTAAGGAGTGTCATATGCTGACCTCTCAGTGTACCTGTCACCAGCACATACCTGCCAGAAGGGTCCTGTGTCACCTGCTTCGCCTCAAAGTTGATCCCTTTCTTAATAAAAATAAGCACCCCCCGGGAGTACGATGAGTATGAGGCCCTGTAGGACGCCCCGCCCATCTCGACCCCAATGTAGCGTGAGTGTGCGGTGCAAGGTGCGATTCCTGCAGGAATGCTATATCAATGTTCCATCTGGTAAGGCTAGCAAATACCTGTCTGATTTTCTGAGGGCGTGAGAATCCCCGTATGTTCCAAGTAAGAACGTTTAGGCAAAGTCTGCGTTCACTTCCAGAACCTGGTGTCCGTAAACAATGTAATACAACTCATCCCTGCACACTCAGGTGTTATACCTGTAGCCCGTCCACACACAGCACAATAATCATAAGTTGCTATGTCAGCCTTTCTTCGTTGAGAACCTAATAATGTGTACATTTGCAATGCCTTCGGTCTTTGTAAACAGTCAAACATCCCCCCTCCCCAAACCCCACCCACTCCAGCATCCCCAACCTGCCGAAGCCATACCCCGTCAGAGCACAAATCCCTCAACCACATAACCATCAACTCAGTGCTCATGCTAAGAACTTGTGTTGGGTATTACCCTCATGGAGGACCGCCAGGAACACAACACTTCACCCGGTGGACGGGTGCAGGCGATACTAGGAAACTTGAACATATTCGCAATATATGTGTCCATTGATCCACAGACCCCACTTTCCCATTACCACTCCCCACATGGGGGCAAGTAGTGGCGCAGTCATAGGGGAAATGCAGCTACACCCTACATCGATCAGATGCACATGGTAGTAATTAGTCCCAGATTAGCTAGTTTTCAGCCTGTCCCGCACACAGCAACTACCTGGACCCACACAGTTAGGTAACCAGCGGTGGGCAGGGACGATCTCACTTCTGTTAGTCTATACCCCGCAATGTGATATGCATCTCAGTGTTCAATGGTCTGCCGCCTCCTTAGCTACCCCACTCCAGATCAGAGGGTCTACAAGCAAACGTATGTGGAAGGTCCTGGCCCATCGCCCACAGTAGCAGCAATAGTGACAGTCTAATTTGGCTGCATGACCAGTTACCCAGTGGGGAGAGCGTGGTAGCCAGGGCTAGTCATGGGTATCTGTTACAGTTCAGGACATGAGTGTATTTTAGCCCTTGTCATCCCAACGGTTCCCCACCTTTACAATGCCCAGTGTCGAATTAAAGCGCCAACCTCTCACCTCTAGGAGTCTTATATTGGTCGGCGCGGTCCAGTACCGCTGAGGATTGTCATGCAGCAGTCCATTGTAGCCATCTGCTCAGCAAAACTCACCGCTGTTCAATGATGGATTTCACCAGTTGCATCAGTCCGAATCTCTGTTCTGATCATTCCGGGACTCTGACCTTGCCTCCCGCTGTATTTTCTTAACAAAGTCCAGGGCCGCTTTGGGTGTTGCCAGCACGGTCGTCTGCTCCTTCCACACCACTCGAAGTCGGGCAGGATATAACATAGAATAGCCAATGTTCAACTCACGCAGCTTAGCCTTCACTGTGGTGTATTCCTTACGTGCCTGCTGAACAGCGACCGTGTGATCAGGGTAAAACTCCAGAGTGTTGCCCTGATGGGTGATTTTGCCCTTCTCCCTTGCTAACTTGAGGATCGTGTCCCTGTCTCGGTAATTGAGGATCCGTGCCACAATCGGCCTAGGCGTAGCACCGGGCGGTGGCTTGGGGCCTAATGACCTATGGGCTCTCTCCACAATGAAGATCTGCGACAGGGCCTCCACACCAAATATATCCTTACATAGACCCTCGACGTAATGCTCCATTCGTCCAGTGTTGGTCGATTCTGGCAGGCCCGTGATTCGCACGTTATTGCGCCTCGAGCGCGCTTCCAAATCCTCCTCCTTCGCTTTTATCACCTCCAGAATTCGTTCCATTCCCGCGCATTTAGTGGTGGATGTTCGCGCTTCATCTTCAACGGCCGAGATTCTCGTTTCGGCTTCATCCAAACGTTCGCCATGCTTTTCTTGTCGAGCAGCCATGCCATCCATCCCGCACGTCAGATTGTCCAGCTTACCATTGATATCCTGCAGATTCGATTGAATTGCCATCAGAATCTTCTCTATGTTGTTAGTTGGCAGTGATTCTGAAGATCCGCCGGCCTCCGCCATATCTTCTGCAGGCTTCGTCGCCTTCCTGTTGTCAAAGGAAAGTTTTGGTTGCTGCTTATCTGGCTTACCCATTGTGGTGGCCGGTGAACGCACTTTCCGCAATGTGGGTCCAGATGCCCTCGTTACTCTGACCGTCGTCGCCGTGTTTCCTCGGCAGTGGTAGCCAGCAGCTTCACGCGGTGTCAACTCTGCGTCTTATAGGGCTACCGCCAGGAGACCCTCGCCAGGGTGTGCGGGCTATGGGTGGGATGTGGTTAGATTATGCCAGCAGTATCTCGAAGTAATGCGATGGGATGCGCCCGTGTCTCCAGGGGGGCCCCACCGCAGCAAGCCAGATAAATGGAACGCTACCTCATTCGTGTGATTTCCCGCTTCTGATGTCTCTCGGCAGTACAGGAGTCTTCTCCCCGGTTGCCAGTGCGGGTGGTGCCAGGACGTCGGTGGTGGGTCGTCCCCGGGCTCATATGCCACGCGATTGTGTGTCCAGCCGTCTTTCACGCCGATCCGCCGGCTGGTGAGCTCAGCACAGGCGGATCCGAGTTCACCGGCGCGAGTTCGAAGTGCCCGCCATCCCAGCAATAGGCGCCGCCATGTTGTCAGGCGCTCGGCTGGGGTGTTGATGGACTACGCCGGTATTGCTCGGGGGCGAGAACAGCGCAAATCAGTCGCTCTGGGCCAAGCAGCAGGAGCTTACCCCCAGGTTGTGTGTGCCGGGTTATCCGGTCACTCCTCCGGCAAATCTGCTGTGCTCGCGTAAGGTCCGTTAGCTGCTGCCGGCCATCTTGTCAGGCAGTCCGATTCTCACCACGATTATCACGGCAATGATCTGCAAATCGGGGGTTGAGATCGCATCTGCTCAGGTCCGTTTGTGCCCCTCATCTTCCCCCACATGTGGATGGTCGCGAAATGTGGGTTGGTGGGGTTTCAGCGGCAACGGATCACATTGTGGGTGATCGCCCGGCGGAGCTGCAGTTCAGGCAGCCATTCCGCTGTGCGCCCCCTAGCGCCTCGACTTGCTCTTGTTAATATGAAAAACAATGCTTATATTGATGAAAATCAAATATAGTCTCTATTAACAGATTCGTCGGTTGTGAACTCTTCATCAACCTCGACTCGCAAACACAAAGTTAGGCAGTATCTGAGACCTAAGCTCGGGGATTGCTGATTGATAGGTCACAAGGGGAGGGTGCGTAGCTGAAAGGCAAACCTGCAGGCTGAAAACTCTTGATCAATCCCACAGGTAAGCATAGCGACATTACAATAGTCTGGGGTAGGTTCGGACTCCACTTGGAACGTGGAGTTTGGTAAACTCCGCAAAACTGTTGGTGGAGCAGAGTTTATCAGCGACCACTGAGAAGCAGACATGGGAAGACTACATTTCCCAGACTGGTGGAGGAGGTGGTGTCCCAACGAGAGCGAGGCTGGCAATCCCAGAATCGCCGGCAGTATGGCAGATTCTGCTGGAAGAGAACTAATCATTAAAGAAACACCTATGCACCCTGCTCTCCGCGTCTTCCTTCCTTTGCTGCTGCCGCTACACAGGGTTGACTTACCAATTGCCGTGGGCATGTCCCGCTTGGGCATCATGATGAGGTTGCCTCCAACACTGTGAGGTCCCCCCAGAACCCCACCGAAATGCCACGAGTTCCAAGGCCAGTGTTGTAGTTGTGAGTATTAAAGATTCAAGCTTTCCTTAGTCCTACAATAGCCATGTAATGATGTAAGATGCTTCTCTTGCAATATTTTTTCATTTGTATGCAGTTTTAGCTGCCGATGCATGCTCCTTGGAAGCCCATCCGTGGCTGTTGAGCCACGTCATGGGTTGGGGGATGGGCAATAGCAGTTTATCCCATTGGATTCATAGCCCCTCCCTCCAAAGCCCTGCCGCAGCTCAGAGGACATTAATGCACCATCTCTAAATTCGAATGGTGAAAATAGTACTCCACCTGCACACAGAACTCAGTGGAATTTGACTGAGTTTTTCTAATACTAAATGGAATTCCACAGAGTGGATCTCCACAAGTTCTGTCCAGCCTTAGTCAGGGAAGAATGCCTCTATAAAGCACACATGGCCAGAGGGGGTACATATGCTCCTAAAAACACCATAAAGTCAGATGCCACATGAGTTAGGAACACATAGCCAATCAGGAGCTAGCACACATAGTGATTATGCCGGACATCTGGACATGTTCACCACTGCCACACTGTGTCCCTGCGAAGTCGAGACCCACATGTAGTAACCATTGACCATTAACTTATTACTCCGAAGGCAGCAACCAACATTCCTCACCATATATGGTACCCTGGAAACATTTTAATACCTGTTGTATTTTTTATATAAGAAGGACACCAACTGAATGTAAATTGAGACAGTCGTGAGAAATAGTAGCTTTAACTGTTCTATCGACCAAACTGTTTAATTAAACAAACTGTTCCAGTTTTGCCTATTGCCTCACACCACAGAGACATCTCCACTGGATTTAAAAAGTTCTTCTGAAATTTACATGATTCTGCCTAAAATGACATTGAAGAAAACATTTCCTACAGTCTGTAACATTGCTAAAGCTACCTCTGGATATTAGTGATGACCTAGAGGAAGAAATCTTGATAGACAAAATACAAGAAGTCATAATGTCCATACATTCTGGGAAGGTCTCAGGGTATAATGGTGTCCCGGTGGAATTCTATAAGAGAAACTCATAATAGCAACACTAATCGGATAAGTATTTGAAGAAACCTGAGCATTAGGAGCCTTAAAACTAGAATTCAATGGGGCAAGTATCTCAATTACAGTACAAACATGAAAATGAGCCTCAAATACATGCCAGGTACTGCCCCATCTCACTTCTAAATACAGATCATGGCAAAGTTCTGGGTAACAGTCTGAAAGAGCAACATCACTGTTGATTCAGCCAAGACAAGCAGTATACGGATCAGGTCGATGTCCTCGAGATTACATGACAACCTGGCTACATGTCTTTCGGTCAAGTAAAAAAATATTTTTCCTTTTGGGAGGTCAAATGGTCTCAAGTTCAAACAGTCACCTCACTCAGTCAAGATCTCTCACTCAGTTATAAGCTATCCAATTATTATTTGGGAAATACTCAGCAAAGAAAAAAAAAAACATTATAAAAAATGTACACTTTTATTTTCCATAAAAAACATAAATCAGTATACAATTTCATTAAAACCCTACACAATACATGTTAAAACCACCTAATATGAAATAGGAGAAATGTGGGACAAGACAATGAACTTTGGCTTAAGGTTGTTAATTTGGACACTTTAATGACAACATTGGAAAGATTTCCATTCCTTATACCCAACTATTAGCTGACAACTCCAAATTTAACCCTTCTGTAATGCGTCGACGTGTTTCGGAAACCTTTGATGATTATGGCCTCCTTCCTCAGGACAGTGTCTATAACTTTCTCCAAAATCAATATTTCACCTAATGCACATAAAACATTGCTTTAGCAAACAGTTCGTGATTTGAACCTTTACATGATATCTAAACAGTAGTAAACTAAAAACAATCTCTTTCCTGTACCCTATTTTTAAAGCTATTTGCAAAATTAATGTATATCACCAGTTCACAATATCACAATTATATTGATGTTTTTTCATATTGGTTAAAACGTTTCCCCAACATTGCAATAATCTTTACATATTGTTTAGACAACGATAAACAGTAGCGAATAATCTTTTTTCCTATACTTACTTTTAAACGCTGTTTGTGTAAGCAATGTAATAAAACTAATTCACAGTATAACAAATTCAAAAGACAATAACTAATAATGTTTTTTTCTTATTGGTTAGAGCATTTCCCAACATGGCAGTGACCTTACATCCCATCTCACAAACAACATTTTCACACCATTCAAAACCGTATCTACAGTTTTGAGCAAGACTCACCTATGCAAATGCATCTGGGTGACTAAGATTTATCCGGACTATATCCTATTTGGGGTTGTTTTTTCCATACATTTCGATCTCCCAAACTGCTGTTAAATATAAACAGGTACAACCGATTAGTACACCAACCTTCGTGATCGTTAAAGGTTTTTCACCCTGTTAATCTCACTTCACCATTTGGCTATTTACCTGTGAAAAAGCGATATCAGCTTAGAACGCGTTTTTTTAATCAATCTGTTCATGTCTGTATTTCCATGCCCTCGTTCTGCTCCTATTTAGGAAAAGGTATATTTTTCGTTTTAGTACCTAGTCTTATTACAGACTACCCTAGCTTCATCTCACACCCGGCTTGTAGGTAGTTAAAACAGTTACTCCTCTTTTAGAACAAGAGGGCGAAATCACAACGGTCGAAAAAGAACATAAGGGACCACGAAGGATATAACAGAAGAAAAGAGCCTTAAGGTAACTACCTACAAGCCGGGTGTGAGATGAAGCTATGGTAGTCTGTATTTTTTATTGCAATGTTGGGGAAACGTTTTAACCAATATGAAAAAACATCAGTATAATTGTGAACTGGTGATATACATTAATTTTGCAAATAGCTTTAAAAATAGGGTACAGGAAAGAGATTGTTTTTAGTTTACTACTGTTTAGATATCATGTAAAGGTTCAAATCACGAACTGTTTGCTAAAGCAATGTTTTATGTGCATTAGGTGAAATATTGATTTTGGAGAAAGTTATAGACACTGTCCTGAGGAAGGAGGCCATAATCATCAAAGGTTTCCGAAACGCGTCAACGCATTACAGAAGGGTTAAATTTGGAGTTGTCAGCTAATAGTTGGGTATAAGGAATGGAAATCTTCCCAATGTTGTCATTAAAGTGTCCAAATTAACAACATTAAGACAAAGTTCATTGTCTTGTCCCACATTTCTCCTATTCCATATTAGGTGGTTTTAACATGTATTGTGTAGGGTTTTAATGAAATTGTATACTGATTTATGTTTTTTATGGAAAATAAAAGTGTATATTTTTTATAATATTTGTTTTTTTCTTTGCTAAGTATTTCCCAAATAATAATTGGATAGCTTATAACTGAGTGAGAGATCTTGACTGAGTGAGGTGACTGTTTGAACTTGAGACCATTTGACCTCCCAAAAGGAAAAATATTTTTTTACTTGACAGTATATTGGAGCTCTATTTCCCTTTGGGTTAGATTGAGCCCCTCTCTTTGGTTTAAGTACATGTCTTACGGCACACACTTAAAGTCCAAGAAGATAAGATTGCTCTCTCATTAGATGCAGGAAAAGATTTTGACTGAGCACAATGGGGATGTGTGTTCCACACCTTGGAGACAGCAAATTTTTGCCTGAATTTTATAACTTTGCTCAAATTGCTCTACAAGGATGTGATAGCTACAATTAAATGTGGTGGCTACATATCAGGCATTTTTCTGCTAAAAAAAAGAACTGGACAGATTTGCCCCATGTTCCCCATGTTCCCAGTTCTGTTTCTGATTGCATTGGACCCTCTGGCAGTGGCCATTCACCATAACAAAGGCATTCATAGAATAAGCATCCCGGCTGACACTCAAAATGTTTTTCTCGAAGCTGAAGATATCATGCTTATCCTAGAAAAACCCTCCACACTGATGCTGATACCAATGTCTTTAGTTACAAGCTTCTTGTCCTTTTCAGGTTATCAAACCAGTTGGTCTAAATTTGAAGCTCTTCCACTCATGGCTCACACCTGCCAAGAGAGTACTACACCATACAATTTCAAATAGATGGCATTATGGGTTAAAGTACATGCGACTAGTGGTCAATCCTGGGCTACTCTGCAAGGTGACAATCTAAATCTTCTGGCACAGAAACTATTTGTGGATGTCCATCTAAAAACAACCTCTTCCTCTGGGGGTGAGGGTCAATAATTAAGTTGAACAATGCTCAGAGGTTTAACTACATCTTTGGTATGCTACCTTTAAAAGTGCTGCAGAAACTGCTGAAGAAAAGAGACTTGGGCTTCAGACACATTACACTGGACTCCCGGAATCCACAACTGAAGGCTGCCAAGTTCTCTGCTATAAGTATTGTCGGATAATTGAGACTGACGTACATTACTCGTACTACACAGCACGTAGACTAGCATTGCAAGGATATTACACCACAGTTCCCGTCTGCTCTCATGTCTGTGCTGTTTGGCTGATGGTGGTCACATTGGCATTGGGTTGTGTGATATAACAGCTACTTATATATTTGGAATGTTTGATATGCTGTTGAATTGGTTCTTTCATTCTGTAAATTACTTTGAGAGTCGGTAATGTAATTTGTCCCTCGATGTTATGGACAGTGGACCACGGAAATTGTTCAGGAGGCCGATATGTGTCTGTCACAAATACATGCTGTGAAGTAAGTGCTACCATCTGTGGTGGCAATGTGTGTCCTCTCTGTAGTGCCCTCTGCAGTAGTAGATGTAGCTTTTCAATGAATTGCAGTGAGACCTACCTTATGAATCTATGTGTGAATTAATTATTCACTCAGTTGAAGTAAGGCAGCCTTTAGCATATACATCCTCTCCCTTGCTCTTCTTCAGTAATTCTCTGCAGCCTGTAAGAAGAAGTGTTTTATCACCAGGAGCCATATTGTGTTGATGTGGTGCATGATCTCAGTCTGTGCTGGCTGCACTCTAATCAGAAGCACCCAGCTTAGAATGGGAATGAGGCCTGCATTGGAGCAGCCTTTCTGAGACCACAGTCGCCAGCCTGGCTAATTTTGAGGAGGAGAACAAAAGATCCCACAAGGCAGGTGTAGTGTACATCTGCAGCCACGTATGCGTAGATATTCCTATTGGGGTCCTTGGACTCGTGCCTTAAAGGAGTTCTCGAGGTGCACAACTAGTGCACCACGTCTTAGGTGGCATATGGTTTGATCACCTCATGAAAGTCTGAATGCTACCGGGCCCCTAACAGTGATTCAGTGTGGGTACAGGGGCCAGTGCATGCCCTCTTTTGCACATGCTTACGTGCACGTGCAAATGAAGAATCATGCATTCATATTGTGTGGGCACAACATTTACACACATGCAATCCGTATCACAAGGGGTGTATGTGGCAGGTGTAGTGTACATCTGCAGCCACATATGCGTAGATATTCCTATTGGGGTCCTTGGACTCGTGCCTTAAAGGAGTTCTCTAGGTGCACAAATAGTGCACCACGTCTTAGGTGGCATATGGTTTGATCACCTCATGAAAGTCTGAATGCTACCGGGCCCCTAACAGTGATTCAGTGTGGGTACAGGGACCAGTGCATGCCCTCTTTTGCACATGCTTACGTGCACGTGCAAATGAAGAATCATGCATTCATATTGTGTGGGCAGAACATTTACACACATGCAATCCGTATCACAAGGGGTGTATGTGGCACCTTCAGTAATGCTGAGCAGCTGCTGCAGTTAAGAGCGATGTGGCAGTGGGGCCAGCTGGGAGGGATTTTGAGAGACGACCACGAGGGAAAATGTATTCTTTATTTAATTTTCCCTTGTGGTCGTCACTCGAAATCCCCCCCCCCCCTTCCCCCCGGCTGGCTCCACCGCTCTTACCTGTAGCGAGCTCAGCTGATGCTGAGGAGCTGTGGGCTGCAGATACTGGGTAAAACATCAACTCCACTGGTATCATAGGGCTCCAACTAGTGCAACTGTACTTTGCACCTTTATCAGTACAAAATCTGATGAAGGTCAATAACAGGTACTGTATGGCAAGTCCGCATTTGTACTGATGAACTTAAATAATAAGTGGACAGCCAAGGTGTGTACCTCAGCAAGAATACTATCAGGGGATTTAAAGGAATGGAGATCCAACCCAACAAGGGTTAATTAGGATAAAGACAGCATGGGAAGAGCTAGGGAAGTAGGGCTTGCGGGGCAAAAGCAAGAGGACTATGTGTTGGAAGAAGAAGGTAGGATAGATACACCATGTAACTGAACAGTAATGAGAGTAGGTGAAAGAATATCATATGCCACATGTGTTATCACCACCATTTCTACATGCTAGTACTGTTTACACTGTAAGGAGAAAAGGTGATGGGCATCAAGGGGCAATTATAAATAATATTGAAGTCTTTTTCTTTAATAAAATATTGATTTGCTTTTCACAGGTTAAGGAAAACCTGCATTTTAGGGCACAGCAAGAAGACACACATTACATACATGTTTTAAACCTGTCACACACCAAGGTACCTGCATTTCAATAGCCTAAAAAAACGGACGATCTGAAAGTGAGGCAAAGAGTACCTGTTTAACTCTCATCCTCCTTAGGACAACCGGCAACACTTATGGGTTAGTTTAGGGAGCAGGGTACAAAACAGAAGTACAGTCAGCCTTTCCTCTGAGAAATGTAGAAAATGTATCCTTTGCTGGCAATGTAGTACCAGCCTCTTACAGACAAGGCACATCAGATGACATCAGGTTTGTAGGTCAATGGGACAAAAAGGTTGAGGAAGACATGGGTGGTGGATTCCCCTCTTCAATCTACAGGCTGGGGTACCTGCAAATGGGAATCGAGTCGAAAGAAATGTTTAGTTTACAGAGGTTTTTCAAGAGGAGCTAGCTAAGTTGTAGACATTAACAGTATGGTAGGAAACGCTCTTATCTGTAAGGAAGTTAATTGTAACTTGGGAAGGAGGGGTAAGTAGTCCACACTTCATTCATGCATCAGCTCATCCAGCCCGATTTGGCTGCCTTTTAAGTTCTTTTAATGCCCGGTAACTAGGACACAACCGTAAGCCTTCATGTTCCAGATAAAAGCCCGGCCAATCATTTTGAACTCCTCAGAGAAGCAAGACCAGCAGAGGCAGGAGGCATTGGATGGCTTTGACGTGGGCATGAGGATCTCACAGAAACGTTAGGAGGGAGGACAACAGATGGGAAATGCCCATCATACTCTTCTTTTGGGGTGGATACAATGATTTAGAAAGGGACAGAATGAGGTCACAACGACCGGACACGGTGCCATGAACTGCGGTCAATGACCATGACTCGAGTTTATCTATGGGAAGTTTGAACAACAAAACAATGGAATTCCATCAAATGTGATGGGGCTCATGTCCTCTTTTCCAATGTTATGATAAAGACAATAGAGTAGATATGTGGTGTAATCCTAGTGCTCCTGCATCATGAATAGCCATAGTACCACGAGGAACATATATTCTAGGTATATTACCAGTTGAAGAGAGTGGAGGGAGTGGTTGCTCACTTCTACACAGAGGACCTTGGAGAATTACATGGGGTTGGGGACAACTTGAACAAGAGGCCACAGAACAGCCTCATCTGTCCACTGGAATTTCATAATTATTTAACGATCCAAGAAGATTGGAATGAAGAACAGCCATTTATGATGCCTAGATGCATCTCCCAATCCCGAGCAATGATGGTCTGAAAAGATAGATTCCCTCCACTTTGAAATGCTGGTAAAGAGTGTTTGTGTTTATCAGTTTCAGATTTATCATTTTATGAACCAGGAATTTAGAGCTACCAAAGCCCTAAGAGGCAAGGCAGGTACAGTTGCCTCTTTCTTGACAAACTCGTCTATTTCTCTAGCTTTTTCTATCGAAGAAAAGAATGAGGCAGAGGTCTGTAGTGCTGAACCGGTGAAAGCAAAAAAGGTCAAATGTTGCCCTCTGTGGCCTAAAGAACCATAGATTATACCTTCAGGAAAAAATGACTGCAACCTGAAGTCCATATATACCCTTCTAAATCCCGAATAAACAAGGAATTCACAAACACGTATTCATATATGGGTAAACAGATGGATGTTTTACACAGTATCCACCCCTCAAGCTTCTTTCTGATTGCAGAGACTGGTGTAGCACTTTTAGAGATTAAGAAGATATTGCTTAGAACTCAATAGCGCCTTCAATGAGCACTTCCCCCTGATCCTCCTATGATTTCCAGTCAGACAAGATGCTGCATCATCAAGAACCGCAAGACTCAAAACAACAATAGGATTCTATATTCTCTCAGGAATAATTCTTCATAGATAGGTTTAGGTTCTCTTCATTACATTTGACTCATTATCATCTAAACCTTACAATATCATGACTTTCTGAATTTTTGGTTTCAGGGTTTTGCAAATAAATAAAGGAGTAACAGTTGCAGACCTGCTCCAGCGCCCTTAGTTATTGCTGATCCAATGTAAGCAGATCCCACTTATTTAAGAACTGCCTGGCCTGTTGTTATAAACTGCAGTGAATCCCAGATTCCATTAATAGGACATGGCAGTGTTTCTTTTTACTACAGATTTAGCTCCAGTCTCCTTTAGTCCATTCTCCACCTCCTAGACCCTTTTCCTCTACAGATTTCAAATTATTTCTGTCCTACAACAACCAACTTCAGCTTTCAAGGAATGATACGGTCTTGCTTCACAGGGAGAAGGAAGTGTCATGATCTCATTATAATACCATGCTTGCTTCACCACCACATTCCTTTGTGTCTTGGGGTCCGGCTTCATGCTCAGCAAGGAAAAGTAAAGCAACACATTTCTCAAGAAGACAAAGCACTAGCTTCTCTCATGGACCAAACTGTGCACCTCAGGTCGGCTTTTCATCCACTTTGCTTTTCTTTTCCGTTATGACCGTTGTTAAACATTCTTATTTCAGGAAGGCTGTATTTGTTAATGCAGTCCTAAAATTGTTAAAAAAAATATTAATAACAATATGTGTTGGAGCGCACAGTTTTCCTTAGAACTCCAAGCTGGAATTGCCAAATATCAAGGCTGTCTAATCTTGATTTTATCTCATGACTCTTCCTCCATCCTACACTTCTTATTATCTCACTCTTTGCTGGTTCTTTTTCAGTCCTGTTTTCTCCTATATCACTGTTTGCCTACCTTTCTCCCTTTTATGCCTTTCTCTCTCTTGCTCTGTGTGAAAGTATGGTGATGAAAAGAAGCCCTGTTTTCCAAAAGTGCGCACTGATGCTCACCAACTCCATAAGAAGGTGAGGCAAAATAGATTTCCACGGGAAAAGGCAGTAAGAATGAAATTGGAAGATGTGGCAAGGAGAATGTGCACTTTTAGGAAACATCTGAAGACCTTCCTTTTTTAGGTCGAGGACCTAAAGGCTGAGCTTGCGCAGTCTTTGGTCGGAGATTTAATGTTTTTGAGACGGGCAGGGTCGGATTGGGATCACAATTCGGCCCGGGCACTGACGAAAAAAGTGGCCCGCATTTAAGAGGCGTGGCCCATATTTAAGGGGCGTGGCCCACATTCAAGGGGCGTGCCCTTTCATGAAACACCATTTGCACAGACAAGGAATGAAAGTGGGAGGATACTGTTCTTGCACACGACACAAGGCCAAGGTGACAATGGCCTACATGCTGAGCAACAAAAAAAATAGCAAGGCCCCTTTTTGTCACAAAATTATTCCAGCCCTCCAGCACAGGAGCACCTGAAAAGCAGCAAAGCCCCTGCTATTACTAACCTACTCAGCCCTCCCCAGACCTTCAGCTCAGGAGCACATGAACAGAGGTAAGGCCCCTGCAATTAGTAAATTAATCAACCCTCCAGGCCTTGGGAAAATGTCCTGGCAGGGGAGCACAAAACACAGCTTTCTGGGTCATCCAAGGTAGCCAGGTAGCCAGGGGGGGAGCTGAGGTGAAGCTGGTGCATGGGAAGTGCCTTCCCTGTGTATTCTGGCAGTTTGAGTATTTACCATTTACTGTAGTATTACTCTTGTACCTGTGTTTGGTACCCTTTTGTAACTTGCACAAGTCACTTTTCTCTTGTAACACACTGTTTGCTACCTCTCACTTTTGTTTGCTTCAGATACTTGCACAAGTGCCACCATTGCCTACGTAACGTTTGTTCTTGTGCTGGAGTGTCTGCCATTAATTGCAATATTATACCTCTACTTGTATTTTGTACGCTTTTGTAACCTGCACACATATCTCTTTTTCCTCCTGCAATGTATCGTTTGCTCCTCTTGTATTTTGGTTGCTCACTATTGTCACTTTTGATTCATGTAACTTAACGTTTGCTTTTGTAATTTGTCCACTTATAATTTTCTCCTCATGTATTATTACTGTTCCTAGTGTGAAGCGCTCTGACTCCTTCGGGTAAAGTCCGCGCTATATAAAATCGCATAAATAAATAAATAAAACAAAAAAATTCCAAACATCACCAGGCCCCCACAGCAAGACCCATTCTCCCTCGCCCACTATGCCCTGAATGTGAAGGGCTGTGGGCGTGGTGTTAAGACTAACACCGGTTCTGGGCTGCATGGACGCCAGGGGGCCGAGGTGCAAATGGCTCAAAGGCCTGAGAAACACCTGGCCCCCAGGGAGGCCGATTATTGCAAACAAACACCCCTCCCCAGCCCAGCCTCAGCTTGATTGCTTGGCAGGGTAGGGGTGAAGGAGAGCCCACAGCTGACAATCGCTGTCCGGCAACACAGCGAGGCTGCTTTGATTTTCTCAGTCTCTGTCTCCGTGCACTCTGTGGGCCGTTTTTTTTTCTCCCCTTTCCTAGTCCACTCTCTGTGGACTGGGACAGGGGAGAAAAAAAACGTCCCACAGAGGGCACTGAGGCACCGGCCCTTCGGCCCATTCCCGAATGCCCGCCTTGCCAATCCGCCCCTGGAGACGGGGCTTGAACCCGACTCTCTCCTCCACCTCTCCTCCATTGGCTGGCTTCCTAAACGGAGGCCAGCCATTGGAGGAGAGGGGCATCACTCCAATCAAGCCCCGTCTCTTTCGGATTCGGGGGCGTGTTTTTGGCGTTCTTTCCACCTGTGACGTCATCCGTCACTCAGAACGCCAAAGCACGCCCCCGAATCCGAAAATGCTCGGAGCTTTGCGGCCTCCATTTTCCTGATCCTTAAGATGAGGTAGGCCGCTGCTGTCCTTGTTCCCCGCCGTGTCTTTTTTCCGCCCCCTCCCGCTGTCCGTGTGTTTGTTCCCGCCCTCCTCCCGCTGATTAGGTCAGCCGCTGCTGTTCTCTTTCCCCGCCGTGTCTTTTTCCTGCCCCCCCTTCCGCTGTCTGTGTCTTTGTTCCCACCCCCCTCCCGTTGATTAGGTCGGCCGCTGCTGTTCTCTTTCCTCGCCGTGTCTTTTTCCCGCCCCCCTCCCGCTGTCCGTGTCTTTGTTCCTGCCCCCCTCCCATTGATTAGGTCGGCCGCTGCTGTTTTTCGTCCCTGCCGTTCTCCCGCCCCCTGGAGCGAGCAGTTCCTTCTTAGCTTAGCAGGGAGGGTTCGCCTCCGAGGTAAGCTGCCCGCCGTGTCCCATCCGAGGTCCGGCCGAGGGTCCTAAAATCTGCTCATGATGGCACTGAATGTGTTCCGGGTCTCCATTGGGCTCAAAGAGCTGGTACTTTCTGGGCCCATTAGCACTCGGAGAGCAATGGTAATCTCCGGTCACTCTGGGGTATGTTTAGTCCCGCCCTGCTAGGGCTGTTGTCATTTTTACCGTAGGTTAACCCTACTACAGGTGTCCTACTGTACTTGATATTGTCCTACTATTCTGTGCACTGTCAACACATTTACTCTCTTTATAAAGGGGCTGCTATTAGTAGCCACAGGAAAGTGTTACTGTCTGGTTCTTCTTCCGTGCTGTGGCATTCAGAAAACCTGAAGTGGATGTGGGTGCTAAATATTTCATTTTGTTTTACCTATGGTTACAGCCATGAACCATAGTAGTATTTTTGTCAGGTACATGACATATATACGGCGGTCTCTTAGTTCCCATAGAGTAGCGTTTTTGTTAAATCCTGGGTTTCCAACATTGGTCCACAAAGGCTGAAGCCATGCCAGATTGTCAACATATGCGCAAAATCAATTTACATGGAATGAACACAGATGTGAATAATTTACATTATCGGAGGATGTCACATTTTCACTTTCTTACCTTTGTGGACCAAATTTGGAAAATCCTGCTTTTAATTGTTCAAGTGTTGGAGTTGAACCACATACAATGTTTATCTTTCCTTCTCTTGTTGTTGTATTTTGTATAAATACGAGTAGTGCCTGTGAGTTCTATAAATCTAGCCATTCACTGGAAACAACGTAAACGATATCTAAATGTGTCAAAATGAAGCAGATGTATTCCATATTTAAATGTGTTGGCCACCTAAGGGCACATTACTACCATACATTGGCTTGCTTTCACCTCATGATGAAGTAACTTAGTTCTGGAGACTTTACTTCACTGCACAGTGGTTGAATGATGAAGCCATTGCTACTGCTGTGAGCATTGGTACACAGATGTGCCTCTGTAAATTACCTTAAGCTTAAAACAGTGCATCTCTGAGTATTAATGCTTTCCAATTGCCGCTGTCTGTTGCTGCATTCTCAATGCGTCTTCCCAATTCTACTCGCTGATGTTCGTATTAAATATTATTCTACAGTATGTTCATGGTAGATTTTTTTCCTCACTCCATCTCACATAGTAACAGCCCCCTCCCTTTAGGACAGACTTTCCTTTCCAAAAAGAAAAAGAAAATTAAAGGATCGCTGTAAAGCTGTAGATAAAAACTAACTGGACCCGTTTATCAGTTTTAGAATAAGAGTGTCATTGTCCTTTGCAATTTTAAGAATTACTGGGTAAGATGTGAAATAAAGTGATAGAACTTTGCATGTGGGCCCTAAAGATACATCTTGCTGAATCCTCGGTTTATAGCACCTTGGCAGTTCTAAGCAGCTGTCGGCATGTCCTCCCTCCGAACACCGGATGGAATGGACCCTTAGGGAAGCACCCACTGTTGCGAGCCTTTATTATTCACAACTGTGTTTCTCTTATTGAGCACACAAATAAAATACTCATGTTAGATATAAAGGATTTTGGGACTTGTAGTTACATTATGTTGTCCTCAGTTGTATGAAGGAACCATGAGTGACTAAACCACTCGTGCCTCTACCACGCAATCTGAACAACAAATGCGTCTTAACCAAGCATGCCTTAACCATGTAATTTCGTGGTAAAAGTATGAATGCGCATTGTGACATTTTTCTTGCCTTCTGCCCCCTGATTGTGCCATTTTTCTTGCCTCTGCTCCCCTAATTGTGCCATTTTTCTAGCCTCTGCCCCCCTGATTGTGCTAGTTTTCTTGTCTTTTGCCCCTGATTGCACTCGTTTTCCTTGCCTCTGCTCCCCTGATTGCACTAGTTTTTCTTGCCTCTGCTCCCCTGATTGTGCCATTTTTCTTGCCTCTGCTCTCCTAATTGTGCCATTTTTCTTGCCTCTGCCCCCTTATTGTGCTATTGACAATGTAAATGACAATGCCATTTATTTATCATTAAAAAAATAATAATAATGAGCAATGCCAAGAGCTCTACCTTTAATAATGCCGAGACCATTGCATTGTAAATGCTTGTTAATTCTTGTTTCCAGTCCGGTTCCCCTTCAGCAGTAGTCCAATCTCTAGTCATTGCCGAGATGCCCCAGGGTGAGTTGAGCGCTTAATAAATGCTTACATTTTTTTTATTGCACATATCCCACGCTGCCTTGAATGTGTTGCTTGTCATAAAGAATTATGACCAGGATGTACTAAGACTTTTTGAGGTTACAAAAGTCTGCGATTTGCAAAATCTTAGGCTTGGGACCACAGAGAGGCACGTTACAATATTCCTAAGCAGGGGCGGATTGGCAATGCGGGCATTCGGGCATCGGCCGAAGGGCCGGTATCTCCGTGCCCTCTGTGGGCTGGTTTTTTTTCTCCCCTTTCCCAGCCGCACAGTGAAGCTGCATTCATTTCTCTGTCTCTGTCTCCGTGATCTCTGTGGACTAGGAAAGGGGAGAAAAAAAATGGCCCACAGAGGGCACGGAGACAGAGAAATGAATGCAGCTTAAATGTGCAGTGATTATCCGCTGTGGCCTCTCCTTCACCCCCTGCCCAGCAAAGCAATCAGGCTGAAGGTGGCTGGGGAGGGGGCGATTGTTTGCAAACATCGGCCCCCCTGGGGGCCAGGTGTTGCTCAGGCCTTTGAGCCATTTTCACCTCGGCCCCCCTGGGGCCCACGCATCACATAAACAGTGTTAGTTTTTTTGTTGTTTTTTTGGTTTTAATTTAATGCGATTTTATATAGCGCAAACTTTACCAGAAGGTGTCAGAGCGCTTTACATAAGAATCAGTTGCGAAACATAAGGACTTAGGATTACATGCGTTACATAAAAGATACAAGCAGAAAAAATTGCAAATGTACAAGATGTAAAGTCACACAAGGAAGAGATACAAACAGAAAGAGACAATGCAAATGTACAAGTAGTAAAGTCATTAAAGGAAGAGAAACAAATGGATATACTCTAAGAGTCACATAGGAATGGTAGAGAGTACAAAGGTCTACTGCATATACTAGCGATTAGAGTTATCTCTAAATGCCTAAGGAAGGGATACGAATGGATATACTCCAAGAGTCACATAGGAATGGTAGATAGTACAAAGGTCTACTTCATATACTAGTGATTAGAGTTCTCTATATACACATATATACACACATAGTAGATTTTCTCAGGCAGAGTTCCATTAAGTGGGGTTGGAGGGGGGGATGCAGTCACAGCACCAAGGGAGGGTGGGAGAGATACAAGGGTATGGAGAAAAGGCAAAACAGAAAAGGGAAGAAACATTTGAGGATCGTCAAGGGGGAAACGAGGGAGTAGGATACAAGACGAAGGAATGGACAAGATGGCGGGTCGGGTCCAGAGAAAAAAGGCTGAGGGAATAGTGGGCGAGGAAGAATGGGTCTCGCTGTGGGGGCCAGGTGATCTTTGCAACTTCACCTCAGCCTCCCCCTGGCTCCCATGGATGACCCAGCAGCTGTGTTTTGTGCTCCCCTGCCAGGACATTGCCCTGAGGCCTGGAGGGCTGGGGAGGGCTGATTAATTTACTAATTGCAGGGGCCTCACTGCTGTTCATGTGCTCCTGAGCTGAAGGTCTGGGGAGAACTGAGTAGGTTAGTAATAGCAGGGGCTTCGCTGCCTATTAGGTGCTCCTTCCCTGAAGGGCTCGAATAATTTTGTGACAGAAAGGGGCCTTGCTGTTTTTTTAGTTGCCCAGCATGGCGCCATTGCCACCTTTCCCCCGTGTCTCCTGTGCAAGAACAGTATCCTCTCACTTTCATTAATTACTGTGCCAAACATCTTTAGGATTTTGGGGGCCCTGGCCCAAACATATTTTTGGGCCCCTGTTCGGAACAGATTTGAATTTATAATCCAATTTCTGCTCTTTGATGCCCTATTTCAGCTGGTTACTGGACAGTGCACTACCATACTTGTCCAAATTCCTAATGTATTTACATCTAATATTCAAGGACATTGACGTGTGTAACCAAATGGTGTTTCATGAAAGGGCACGCCCCTTGAATGTGGGCCACACCCCTTAATTGTGGGCCACGTCCCCTGAATGTGGGCCACTTTTTCGTCAGTGTCCGGGCCAAATTGTGATCCCAATCCGACCCTGTTCCTAAGGCTCTTTAACACACACATAGAGTGGGATTTGGCTTCCCTTTATGCTATTGGCTTTTTAATGGATCTTTTCAGCTCCCTGAAAGAGCATCCTTGGGAATTGAACAAGGACTATTTTTGATCTGAAAAATACACTCAATCACCATGCTGTTTGGAATCCTCAGGAGCATATTATTAAGGGCAGTATCACCGCTTTAGCAGCACTTTTTGCTGCTAAAGCGGCAATATTTTTATCGCCCTATTTACAAGGTGGTGCTAACAGTAATTTATCGCATGTTAGTACCCGTTTTCCCGACGCCTCGCTTTGCATCTCTAATGAGATGCAAAGTGGGCGTCACTGGGCAGTACAACCTTGTAAATATCGCTGATGTGCACATTGCGATATTTACAAGGCTGCCCAGGCATTTTTGCAGGCGTTAGTTTTTTTAACATCTGCAAAAATGCTGACTTACCATACTTTCCATTGGAGGTGGATTATGCTGATATGACCACAGGGTCGTATCAGCAAGATTATCGCCATTTTCCATGGAACATCGCTGTAAAACCAGCGATGTTCCATGGAAAACATCGCTATCACTGGAATAATTATCGCCATTGGGCTGTGCGTCGTTAATACAGAGCTAGCATGGCGATAATTATCAGCGATAGCCGGCGATAAAACTTCTCACGATAAGAGCGGCCAGCGATAATTATCGCTGCCCGTTGATAATATGCCCCCCAATTCTTTATCTCCTGTATGCAATCTGTAGAGAGAGCAATCTTGTTTTGCTTTTTCCCAGCAGTTGGAAAGCCAGTAGGGTTGGCTTTAATGTGATAAACAGCATTTGTGCATGCAACAAATCTAAACTACATTTGTGAATACATGTGCTTAGGTATGTTGAAAGCCAGACCAACGGGCTTTACCAATTCAAGTTGCCTTGAGTGTGAACAATTTGGGAGAATCTGCCCTGATCGGGGTATTGCAGAGGCCGCCGCACCCTCCCGTAGGGGGGGGGGAGGCTCGAGGGCCGGCGCCATAACCCACGCGGTGCCAACAGTGGGGGTGAACTGGTTCTGGGCGCCCCGAAGCGGCCGAGAACCAGCGGAAGCGGGGTGCGCACCAGCCACCCCGACAGGAAGTGACCTCGTGACCCGAGCGCCAACTGGGGGCGACCAATGGTCAACCTTGCTACCTTTGAATCCCCCAATCAAGGGGGTTCACCTGAGACCCCCTAGGGGGCTCAAGAGGATTTAAGCACCGCCGCTCCCCAGCAGAAGCACAACGTCTTCAAGGAGCTGGGAGAGCGGCGCGACAACGACATCGTTTGAAGGACATCGTTTGAAGAGGACCGACTGCTGCAAGGGACGACGAAGGACAGCGAAGCAGAAGGAAGGCGAACCTACCCCCCGCCCCTCCCGGTCGGCGGGTTTCGCCCTGGACGGCTCCGCAGAGCAGCGCGCCCTCCCGGTTACCCGCCCAGCTCCTGGAGAATCCAACGCCGGTGATTGGAAGCGACAGAGACGGAGGACGAGCTCGGCGGCCTAGCCAAGCTCCATCGCGGTAAGCGACTCGACGCCCTCTCGCTTCTCTGCCCTTCCCGTACAGAGCGCGCATTGAGCCGCTGCACCTCACGAAGGTCGAAGGTGAGACCGGAATTTCTTCCCGACCCAGCGGCGCAGAAATCAGCCCGCAGAGACCAGGCCAGGGCCCAGCGACACGACCCAGCGGCGCAGAAGGCAGCCCGCTAAAGAAAACATCTTGCGCCGGGGTGAGCCACACCTCCCCGCCGACCACGTGGGTAGAGCGCGCCGCACAGCGCGGACGCACCCGCTCGGCTTCCCCCCCCTCGAAACCTCACGCATCAGGCGGAGCTGACCCGAAAAAGGGCGCAGCGTGCTCAGAGCCCGCGGAAGGCACACGCATCACGCGGTACCATTACATACGGCCTGACGCAGAAGCGGGGGGAAGAGGGCAACATGGCTGAGGATCAGCCAGAAGAAATGGCGGAAGTGTTGAAGAGGATCCGCGAAATATCGGCAATACACGGCGACGACTGGCTTCAACCTCACTTGGCCAAGGGGAAGGAGAATAGGCCGGACGGCCAGGCAGAGGAGGAAGCGGGCCCGTCAGCACCCAAGAAACCCAAGACCACGCCAAGGAAGAAAACTTCCAAGAGAAACCCCCCGAAAAAGGTGCGCCAGAAGCACCCACCGCCGAGGCTAGACGACGCCAAGCAGGGCGAGACGACCAGCAGAGCAGTTAATGGTGAGCATATTAGTACCATTGTAAAGGAATGCTTGAAATCGCTGGCGCCGGCCTTTCTTAATGGCTCACGGCAGGGGGCTCCGGGGCCTAGGGAACAGCGCGCGGAGGAAACAGGGGGTATGACATGGCATATGGTTGATCCAGGGTGGGCACGGCAGACAAGGGTACAGGAGCAGGTGGAGCTGTCCGCGCAAGGTGAACAGGTTTCCCCGCTACCCGGTTGGGGGTACACTACTGCGTCCGGGAGCCCAGGGTTGGGCGGGCTAGGCACTGACCTGTACGCCAGGCCATCTCCCGGGCCTGCCTCCTTGACGACGAAAGCCACTGGGCTCGCGTGCCTTATTCCTCTCGCAGTGAAGGAGAGGATATGGCGCAAGGAGTTCATAGATATATTCTCACTCCTGGAAATACAGCTAGAGGGCCTCGACCTGACCACATGTGACAGGAAGGAGGATGACAAAAGAGAGAGGCGCGGGCCAGAAAGGAGCGGAATTTCGAGAATTGGCTAGACGCATTCAGAATCATGGCATGTATCATAGTGGAGAGGTTCCCCCATTGCGCAGCTGACCTATGGTTATACGAGGCTAATATACACTTAGCGCAGAGGCAATTCCCTGGGGACGCCTGGTTGGAATACGATAAAGGGTTTAGATTAAAGATGCAGAGGCACCCAGAGATGGAGTGGAATGAGGAAGACGTGTCAGGTTTCATTCATAAGATGCTTGCGGCCAAAGAAGTGAGAGCCTGGACAGGCAAATACGACCAGTCCTTTCGGAGTTCTTCCCATAAGGGGAAGAACAAAACTTACCAAAAGCATTCCGCGGGGAGATCCAACTCCCCCCCCGCAACCAAGGCAATATGCTGGAGATACGATGCGGGGGACTGTTCATGGGGCTCCTCGTGCAAATTCCAACACGCATGCTCAAGCTGCGGGGGGAGGCACGCCGCGGTGGCATGCAAAGGCTCCAAGCGTGAATCAAAAGGTGACAAGAAATAGAAACACAAGAAGCACTAGCCCAAAGGCTAGTGGGGGCGGGGCTCTAGTAGACATTCAACATTGCCAGCTGGCTAGGTCCCCCATTAATACGCAACAGCTGCGCAGACTAGCGAACAAATACCCAAACAAGGCGGACGCCAGAGTACTGGTGGAAGGTTTTGAGGAAGGTTTCATTATCCCATTTCAAGGCCAGTTACCACTGGAAGGAGCGAATAACTTGCAATCAGCGAGGCAACACCCCCGGGTGGTAGGCGCAAAAATAGAGAAGGAGAAGAGCTTGGGTAGAATCGAGGGCCCCCTTCCCAAAGAACTACATGCAGGTATAGTCGTCTCTCCGCTGGGAGTGGTTCCCAAGAAGGAGAAGGGTCAATTTAGGCTAATACACCACTTGTCATATCCCGAAGGGGCATCCGTGAACGACGGAATTGACCCGGAAGCATGCTCGGTTGGTTATGCGTCAGTAGATGATGCGATCACACTAGTCAAAGCGTCAGGAAAGGGATCCCTCATGGCCAAGGCGGACATTGAATCCGCTTTTCGCTTACTGCCGGTTCACCCGGCCAGCTTCCACCTCCTGGGTTTCCAATGGGAGAGAGACATGTATGTCGACAAGGCCATGCCCATGGGCTGTGCCATATCTTGCGCCTATTTTGAGCAATTCGCTACCTTTTCGGAATGGGCCCTCCATGACATGCACCAAGGAGGCGGAAAGCTGCACTACCTGGATGATTTCTTGTTCACAGGCCCAGCAGGATCCACGATATGTGCTAGTACACTGGCAGCATTCGAAGCCCTGACAGAAGCACTTGGGGTCCCCCTAGCAAAAGAGAAAACGACAGGCCCAACCACAAGACTAACGTTCCTGGGCATAGAGCTGGACTCCATGGCAGGGACCGCCAGGCTCCCCCCAGATAAAGTGCAGGAATTCAGGGAAGAAATTGCCAAACTACGGGGCCGGAGCAAGGCCACCCTCAGGGATATCCAAGGGGTGATAGGTAGACTGAATTTTGCGGCTAGGGTCATCCCACCCGCGAGGGTCTTTTCCAGGCGCCTAACCGCGCTGACAGCTGGCGTTACCCACAAACACCATCACATCCGGCTGAGTGCGGGTGTAAGGCAGGATCTGCAAGTATGGGACGGATTCCTGCGGGAGTTTAATGGTGTTCTGATCTGGAGAAAAGGTTGGGTGACCGCTGAGCAGCTATCCCTCTACACGGACGCAGCTGGGAGCCTGGGTTTTGGGGCGGTCCTGCGGAACAGATGGTGTGCCAGCCAGTGGCCAGACAGGTGGCATGCGCAGGGGCTCACAAAAAACATCACTTTCCTCGAGCTATTCCCAATAATAGTGGCTCTGACCGTCTGGAAAGAGGAGATAAGGAACCTGAAACTAACCTTATGGTCCGATAACAAGGGGGTAGTGCAGGCCATTAACAGAGGCGCAGCAAGATGCCCTGATATGTTGAGGCTAATGCGGCAGTTGGTTAAATTGCAGCTGGAGGGGAACCTGGAGCTGAAGGCCCGACACGTGCCAGGGACAGAGAACGCAGTTGCAGACGCACTATCCCGGTCCCAAATGAAGCGGTTCAGACAACTTGTACCCGGGGCGGACAAGGAGATGACCCCCTTTCCACCATACCTGTGGGACCTGGGGGGGTTGACCTGTCCAGATTAATAGGGCACTCGCTCACCTCTGAAGCGCACAGGAGATACAAGAAATACGCAGGCACAGTAATGAGAATTGGGGGCATAAAGTCACTAGAGGACAAGGCCAAGGCGCGCACAGCAGTGGAGAAATTCGTGCAATGGGCATTCGACGCCAAGAAAACGAGATCTTGGGCCCAGGCGCACTTGGCCGCCATTGCTCACTTTGCCAGGCTCTACACAGGTGAAGACCCCACGGCATCTGCCTATCTAAAAGCAGCTTTGAAAGGCTGGCGAATGGTTGAGGGGACCAAGAAGGACGGCAGGCGCCCCATTGACTTCGACAAGCTGGGGCAGCTACTGAGCGCCCTAACCAGCATCATTTCAGACAAATATGAGCTGCTACTTTTCAGGGCGGCCTTCACCACGGCATTCTTTGGGGCATTTCGGGTAAGCGAGATAGTGGCTCCCAACAAATCAGGCCCGGCACAGCGTTGCCTGCAAGCGAGGGACATCAAGCCAATGGTGAGGGCCGTTGAGCTCACACTTAGGCAGTCCAAGACGGACAGGGCACGAAAGGGGACGGCGATACGCCTACACTGCATCCCAGAGGCTGGGCTCTGCGCAGTGTGCTGGCTTTTTAAGTACATGGCGGCCCGCCCGGCGGGCGAGGGTTCCCTTACTTCATACATCAGGATGGAAGGAACTTGAGCAGGTTCCAATTCATAGCAGTAATGCGTAAGGGCCTTGGTAAGGCCGGTTTCCAGGCAACATCATTTGCTCCGCATTCCTTCAGGATCGGTGCAGCGACCTCGGCATCGCAGCATGGCATGCCAGAGGACAGGATCCAGGCCGTGGGCAGATGGCGTTCCAGGGCCTACAAGTCCTACATACGCCCACATCTCATATAAAAAATTTTTTTTTTAAAAAGGGGGTGTGAAAGGAGAACGGGGGGAAGTGGGGGGGGGGGCAGCCGCCTTGGGATGCCGCACGGCAGGGTTCTTGCCCTCCCTCGACCACACCCGGTGCGCAGCAAGCCACCTTAATGGAACATTTTTTCTTGACAGGGGGACGTCCGTGGCTTGTCTGGGTGGTGGGACATTCATTCGTGTCCAGAATGGAGTCCTGGTGGCAGCGAGTGGGGCACAAAGAAAGCAGACCCAAGGCGACATACATCCGCTGGATAGGACGGCCCGGCATGAGATGGGAGCAGTTACTACCGACCCTGGACGGCCTTATGGCAGACTCAGCGTGGCTGCCAGATGTACTGATAGTACATCTCGGGGGGAACGACCTAACACGTTTGGGCCGCAAGGCGGTGGGCCAGGCCATTCAAAAGGACCTCACCAAAGCGGCGGCATGGCTGGGTCCCACGACAGTGGTCTGGTCGGAGATGATCAGCAGGAGGCACTGGAGGGGTGCTGACTCCAACAAGGCGGTAGATAATGCAAGGCGCAAGTTGAATATCGCCATGCACAGGTTTTGCTCGACCAATGGCTTGGAATCAATCCGGCACGGCCTCATCCACCCAGGCCGCCCAGAGCTCTATGGACAAGATGGGGTGCATCTGTCCGACAAAGGAATGGAGGTGTTCTGGGATAACTTGTGGGGCGCAATGGCGCTCGCTGGTTGTCTTTAAAAAAAAAAAAAAAAAAAGAGGCTGGTAGCCACGAACCAAGGGCAAGGGGGGGAGCCGCAGAAAGACGGGAGCCGCAGAAAGACGTGAGCCTCCCTGCGGCGTGGCGGAAATCCTACAATGGTTGGCTAACCAAACACACCGGTGGGCGGTGTGTAGGCGGAGGGCCACTCACTTTTGAATGCCGCACGGCAGGGTGACGTGGCTGCACAAAGGAGGGGAGGAACAGATGGAGACGGCACTCGCGGCCCAGACCCGGCCGGACGGCAGGGCGCAAATGGTAGCGAGCTGGGGACCTAACTCCAGGCAGAGAAGCTCCCCTCCATGACACCCAAAAGGGTATGGCCAACCAACCACTGGAACACCAATAAACTGACTAAGAACTGGTTGTGCACAAGTGCCATTTACGAACTGAGGAGTGCACAAAAGACAGACACCTGTACCAGATGAAGGTGTCATAATCTGTAATGTGATGTAAATGATTGATGACTAGAGTTCGCAAATGAAGATTGCACAACCAGTATGTTATTAATATTGTTATCAATAATTTTATTGATATTAATAAATCTGCGGCCAACAATGACCACCACTAAGAACTGCTATTGTTGGCTGACATTATTTCCTAGTAGTGACAGAGAACGTATGCAGAATGCAGACCGGCAAGTAAGTATGTATTGGTGACCCACTGAATGGGCACATGCGAGGGTTATTGCAGAGGCCGCCGCACCCTCCCGTAGGGGGGGGGGAGGCTCGAGGGCCGGCGCCATAACCCACGCGGTGCCAACAGTGGGGGTGAACTGGTTCTGGGCGCCCGAAGCGGCCGAGAACCAGCGGAAGCGGGGTGCGCACCAGCCACCCCGACAGGAAGTGACCTCGTGACCCGGGCACCAACTGGGGGCGACCAATGGTCAACCTTGCTACCTTTGAACCCCCCAATCAAGGGGGTTCACCTGAGACCCCCTAGGGGGCTCAAGAGGATTTAAGCACCGCCGCTCCCCAGCAGAAGCACAACGTCTTCAAGGAGCTGGGAGAGCGGCGTGACAACGACATCGTTTGAAGCCCACCCACCCACACCTGAGGAACAGCAGAGTCGCAGTGCTGGACAGTGGGGAAGGCGTTGGCGGAAATCCTACAATGGTTGGCTAACCAAACACACCGGTGGGCGGTGTGTAGGAGGAGGGCCACTCACTTTTGAATGCCGCACGGCAGGGTGACGTGGCCGCACAAAGGAGGGGAGGAACAGATGGAGACAGCACTCGCGGCCCAGACCCGGCCGGACGACAGGGCGCAAATGGTAGCGAGCTGGGGACCTAACTCCAGGCAGAGAAGCTCCCCTCCATGACACCCAAAAGGGTGTGGCCAACCAACCACTGGAACACCAATAAACTGACTAAGAACTGGTTGTGCACAAGTGCCATTTACGAACTGAGGAGTGCACAAAAGACAGACACCTGTACCAGATGAAGGTGTCATAATCTGTAATGTGATGTAAATGATTGATGACTAGAGTTCGCAAATGAAGATTGCACAACCAGTATGTTATTAATATTGTTATCAATAATTTTATTGATATTAATAAATCTGCGGCCAACAATGACCACCACTAAGAACTGCTATTGTTGGCTGACATTATTTCCTAGTAGTGACAGAGAACGTATGCAGAATGCAGACCGGCAAGTAAGTATGTATTGGTGACCCACTGAATGGGCTCATGCGAGGGTTATTTATCCGACCCTCGGTGGGATTTCAGGAGAATTGTCTTTGTTCTCGATTATGTGCAGATTAGTGTAATTGGGGCTCACCAGCCGTTCATAAATCCACAGTGATTCCTAGATGGGCCCTGCTACATCCCCAATGTCTTCGTGCTAACTCGCAGCACCGCCAGGACTTTCGGGATGTTTAGCCTAAGGAATTAAACAAAACCCGATGTTTCCAAGAGCATTCCTCTGAAGATTGTTTATAGCCTTTCCTTGTGGCTTCTTCCGACTTTATATCCACGCAAGTGCCGGGAATTGCAGGCTGCCCCTGTGAAATGGCTCCCAGTGGCTCCGTTAATGACCCCCACCTTTGATGTGAGCAGTAGCGCCGTGTCAGGGGGTGAACGGTAATCAAGAGGGATCACAGACAGCGTTAATGAGCCGACCATGTGTGGGATGCGGTGGTGATCGCTGCTGAAGCGCGCGGATATAAACAGTGTGTACGGCTTACTAGGGCTTCGCAGGAGGTGTGGCAATGCCAGCACTGAAGGAATGCTTGCAGTCATTCGGAGACGAGAACCTGCAGCCTAATTTTAGAATATCCAAATGAAAATAAATGTTCAACAGATTGAAAATAGCGCTTGTGGTCTGCACGTGGCTCGAGGGTAAGGAGGCTCAGGCGCGTCGGAAAGTAAAAGGGATTCGAAACAGCAATTCTGCAGTCCGGACTGAAAGAAAGAACCAGGAGGGGTTGTTTTTGTATGTTGTGCAGATCGGAGATGCGCAGAATGATTCCATTAATGTAAACGGGTTCTAAGAATTAAATTATTCAGAACCTCCATTGGTTCGTCAAAAAAATATGCATGTTTGGGGAACCCTGGCGAAAGAGAGACACACAAGGTTAAATACCTTCACTTGTTTAATGAAACGGATCTATTATTTTAGCAAACGTGACGGAAACAAAACATGTTCATAAATACAGAAGTTATTGGAGTAGATGCTTAATATGGGTGAAGCTAATGGGTAGGGTATGATCTTCACATATGAATGACACACCAATTAATTGTAAATCCCTTAGAATTCATTACAAGCCTATGTGTAAAAACATAATAACAAAAAACAGTCTTCTATAAAAAAAAAAGGGTGCATTCACAAATGTAACCTATTCACTTGATTTATTGTAAGTAAATGTAAATTACAAAAAATAGTGCTGACAAAAGTGGACTAAAACGTAACTGCACTTTCAATGTATATGAATAACAAGGAACTGCTTTTGAAAATAATACATGTCGTATTGATACAAACAGTAATTCCACAATTCACAAAAATTAAACTTCATTTTTTGCCATACAAGTAAAAACTACCAGCATCCAAAATTTAAATGACAAATAATACACAGACACACAGAAACAGATTCAGGCATCTCACAGTATATTGAGGTATATGATGAAACTGCAAATAGAATCCTACAAATGAATCTCCTTTGATAACAGGAAGAACATAGCTTACTCCCAGCAATGGCCGCATCAAAGTAATGTGCTTGGTAGATGCCATTTAAGGGAAAAAGTAGCCAAATTGGTATACAACACTATACAAAATGTTTTTAGCACTGATCCATGTGTGAATGAAAAATGTCCTGAGGACTAATGTTCCTGCTAAGTAATTCAAGAACTTTGATTACACCAGAAACAGCACCAATTGATTATAGAAAGAGGGAAGCCCTACATTTAGGGATACGTCACATTCTAAGTGTGGTCTACAACACACACCAATAGAAACATGAAGGCACCAGAAAAACACATCATTGCCCAATAGCAAATTACAATCTTCTTTTTCCATGCTAGCCTATTGCATCTTTCATCTGAGGAGGGTGATGAAGAAACCACGTACCATGCCCCAACAGTACTTGATATGCAAAAAAACAAGGAACATGAGTTTTTCTTATGTGCCCACTGCCATCTGTACCCAATGCCAACCAAGGCATGCAGTCTTCTACCTCACTTGCACAGTACAAAGTCCTGTGATGAAAAATAAGGCATAGTCCACTAAAATGATCGCTGGTGTCCACAAGAGTGGTCAGGTATCAAATTGCAGCTGTTGGGTTCCCAGAAAATGAAAAATATTACACATAAAAAAGAATGAATAGCATTGGGTGGTCGCAAGATGGTGATCTTGTAATCTTGACTGTCGGCTGGCTTCGCGCAGTTCGCAGTACTTGGAGTGGAGAGGTGGGGCTTCGGCAGCAGAGCGGATTGCGGGGCCTCTCCACATTAACCACTGGTACCAGGATTACTCACCGGCCTCACAGGATAGTAGTGTTTGAGTGATGCTCCTCAAAACCTCTGATATATTCCGCCAAAAGAGAGCTGCTGGGACCTGCAAGGGGAAGTCCAACAGCGCTGGGCCGATACCTGGGCGCATTGCTGCTACCATTATGATTTTGAAGAACACCAGAGCTGCCCGTGACATGGCAGAGGTCCCAGCCCCGGTCTCTCACACTGTACAGGTTCATGCAAAGCCGGACTGAGTCAGCAGCAGGACCGCAGGTAAGAGAGCTGGACCTGGTCTCAATAAAAACATGATGATTATGTCGGGGCTAACTGAAAAGTGGACAGTAGGACCAGATGCTGCTATGTATTTTCAGCGGGAGACTCCGCAGGATGCCATAACTGAGTTCTTTCCTTCAGGTTCTCTCTCTATTAAGATGGTTGCCCCAGCAGTAGCTGAACTACAAGGTGCTGCATTTACAGTAAAAGGGGGCGGACTGGGCCCCTATCTAAGGATAACAATGATCAGTCCCCAGTGGAGGATGTACTGGCAATGGCTTATTTATCTCTCCCAATTTGTCTGTGGTAGGTTCCAATGACATAAGACCCTTAGCAGAGTACAGGGCTCTAGAAGCACACTAAGGGGCAAATCAGGCAAGGAGTGTGCAACGGAGATACTTGGGGGCAACCTCTTTGAAGAGAGTGAATTGAATCCTGCTAGAAACACTTTGGACCTCCCAAGACACCGATTGAAAGAAGGTCAAGTACAGGTATCGGAAAGCAGCATTGGGCCTAACCATAATCTCTTGATACCTCGGTCGAGGGAGGCTTCGGTGGAACAACTGGCTCCAACACTAAACATTCTGGTGAAAGCATTCTCAGTGCTTTCAGCTCCAGATCAAATAAAACCCCTTCATAACTCTTGAGAAGGGGGTAGAATATGTTTTACTCCCTCCCAGAGGGGTCAGAGTCCACCTGTCCAAGCCCTTGCTCTAGTTAGGATGAAGCCAACTCATTTTGGCCCTGGGTCTACTGTAAGGCAGCAGAATCAGCAAAGGATGTCAAAGTAAAAGTCGGGTACATCTGTGGTAACAATGGTGAAGGGGCACTGGGTGGCTGAGGCTCTGAAGTAGGAATATTCGGCTATGAGACAGCATTATCATGAGGGCGAAAACGAGGGACTCTTGCCATCCAAAGAAAGGAAGGACTCAAACAGCGCCGATGAAGCTGGGGACCCTACTCTAAAGCTTATTTATGGCTCTATTAAATAACATCAAGCAGGCACTCGCGCTGATAGTCGAAGGGTCCAGCTTGCAATCAAACAAATGCAAAAATGTGTATTGAGATTGAGGAAAAACTTAAGGTAGTTAAAATAGATGATTTTGAAAACTGTCAAAGATAGAATAACTTGAGGTTTCTTGGGATAAAGTCAGGGGCTGAAGGAAATGATATTAGGTTGTAAATGTTGGATCTCCTTAAAGGTGCCTTTCCCGAGATCCCAATGTGGAATTGGGAGACCAGGGTGCAAAGAGTTCAAAGGTTTCCCCTAATGCTCAAGAGGTAGGATCGCCCTGCTGGAAAAAAGGAAAGTCGACCTTGGGAAGTTCTCGGCTACTTTAGGAACTTCTTGCTTAGGCAAGCTATATTTGAAAGAATCAGTCCAGATTCCCACCGGTGTCATAGTGGTCAATCATTCGTTGTGCGCCCAACTTCTGCCATGTTACTGTGGAACACAAACAGTGATTAAGACAGCTCATCAAGCTGTTTCAAGATGCCAGGGTGGAAACATTTCTACTAGCCCCTGGCTGCTTGAAAACCATATTTAAAGGCAAAATCAAGACTTTTATGTCTGAAATCCAAGTCAAGGAATACCTTAATGAACTTGCAACTCAGCGCCAAGGAAGTTGAGAACTGAATACAGCCTGGGTTGAACTGGGGTGTGGTTATGGTAAGCAAGGGAGGGCTCCCTTCCTCACTGTGGGGCCGATTCACAGAACTAATGTGAGAAAACATCCCAAATTTACTACTTTCGGTTTTCACAAAAGGCATTTAGTAGTAGTAAAGTTAGGATTTTGTCTTAAATTAGGATTTTGTCTTAAGTTAGGATTTTGCCTTAAATTAGGATTCTGTCTTAAGTTAGGATTTTGTCTTAAAACCAAAATGTAAGACAAACTTAAGTTTAACGCAAGTCACCCAGAACGCAGCAGCACGTCTACAGCTAGGCCTCCCCCGCAGTCACTCAGGCACTACTGCCCTGAGAAATTTACACTGGTTGCCGATCCAAGCCAGAGTAAAATTTAAAGCGATGTGCATAATGCATAAAGCCATGTGGAAAAATGCTCCCGCAATGATCTGCTCCTTAGCCACTCCTTACCTTCCCCAAAGATCATTGCGTTCAAGCACAGCCTTTTTGGCAACAACACGTAAAATTAAACGGGCCAGGTGGGGCGGACGCTCTTAAATACACTGGTCATTAATTTGAATCTTAGAGATGTCTCTGTTGTGTATAATGGGTGTGGTCTTTGCCAGAACTGTGGATTGTGTTCATTTATATGTTTAAGTTACGCATCGCCACAATAAGCATCTTGTGGCTGAATGACGAGGCCAAAAGAAGAAGGGTAGCGGTGGATTTGAAATTCTTGTAGGCAGGCAGATACCTACTGCCTTAAAAAAAAACCTATAGGAAGGGCTATTAGGCACCTGATAGAGACTTTAGGCCTAACATTGATAACGTATATTATTCAAGATACGAAGACATTTGCACGAAATTAGACATGTATTTTTAGCCGTAGCTCTGCATATAAATATAGTAGATAGGCAATAATGGGGTGTTGTTATAAAACAGGCTCTTTCACTTGATGCTCAGTGTATGGCCCACTTTTGGATGACATGGATATTCTAGATTTGTTTATTGGTTAGGCTTGCTATGTATCCTGCTCCTTGTATAGTATGTGGGGTTCTTAATATTAATTGATCTAGGGGCACTTTTTGTGATATAAGTGGCACTTACTCAGGACACAAACCAAGAGCGTATAGAGCCTACAGATCCCTGAGAGAGGGCAAGGCCTGCTAGATGCCTGGTTTAAGCTAAAAGCACCAGATCCTAGCTATTCCTATTATTGGTCCCCCCCGTGGCTCTTTTGCCCCCGCTAGATTATTTTCTCTTGACAAAAGGACTTACTTCAAGGATGTCCAATAGAACTGCTAACTCATCACATGCCTGATCATAACCCTCTGGCAATTTAACTCATCCTGAAAGGGAAAATAAGGATTGCCCGGAGCTGGCCATTTGAGAGAGGACTCTTAACTGACCCAGCCTACATTGCTCATATGAAAGCACGGGTCCCAGAACGTTTACAATTAAATAGAGAGTGCCCCAGTTGAGTAGCAAGAGACATCTTTAAGGCTGGGGTAAAAGGAGAAACCGTCAGGTTTAGCTTGAACCACCAGAGGCACATTCAAAAGAATTATACCTAAAACTTACCAAGGCAGAGGCTCAGCTTGTCTTGGCGATCTTTACCGGGATTGACCCCTCAACTACCCAACAATAGATAGCAGCAACCAAGGCCGAACTTAATGAAATCACTGCAAAGAAGACAGCAGAAAAATTACTAGCTACAAGGCAGGAATGTAATGAGTATAATGAGCAGGTGGGGCATCTTCTAGCACAGCACATAGTAGAAAGTGGCGGCGGGGTATAGTACTGAAATTAGGAATGGCCAGAGTGACCTGCTCTTGTAGCCTGAAGATATCAGTGAAGCTTTTTGGAAATACTATGAAAACTCATACCGAGCCCAGCGTCCAACATGAGAGGAGAATATTAAGCAATTCCTGAAATTAATGGACTCTGATAGATTTACTCAGGAAGATCAGGACACTTTGGATGTTTCTTTTTGCCTAGATAAAATACAGGCAGCATTTAAGGAGCTTCCTACTGGAAAAGGCCATGGGGACCGATTAGATCCATTGGAGTTTTGTAAGGTTTTCTTTATGGAGTTAATCTCTGGCATGATGTAGCTTTTTCTTCAAGTGCAGAGAGGGCAGAGGGCCCCTGAATCTTGGTCTGCTGCCAACATTATTGTTCTTTTAAGAAAGGGAAAGCCCCACATGAGCCAGGTTCACACCAACCCATAACTCTAATAAATAGCAATGCTAAGCTAAACTCCAACATTTTGGCCAGTCGCTTGGGCCGTATTATTGATAAATTGGTCTCTTCTAAACAGCATAGCTTTATCCTCGGGAGGAGCACCACAAGCGATATCCATAGGGTGATCACGCTTTTTGACACAACTGCTATATTGAACGAGATCATGGTGGTGGCCCTGTTGGATGCTGAAAAAGCATTCAACAGATTCACTGGGATTATTTATGGAGGGTAATGGGCTTGTTCCGATTAGACATGTGTTACCATAATGCAGTGCAGGCAATATATTATAGAACAGAGGCTCGGTTAAAATGATGTGGGGTCAATACGGGCCAATTAATATTGAGAGAGGAACTACGCAGGGATGACCTTGCTCCCCCTGCTCTCCGCACTATACATTGAGCCTTTCATCCGTAAAATTGAAGCTAATCTAGCCATTGTACCAGTGCAGTGACATGGATGGGAGACATAAATTCTAGCCTACATAGGCGATATCGCAGTCGTAACCGCAAATTATCGGGGGTAGTCGAGGAAGAGGCCACTAAGTTATGTGAGCTTACAGGGTTATTCATTGAATAGCAACAAAACATAACTAGTAGTGAATAAGTAGATCGCAACTAAGGATGTGTGTGTGGTGAAGCATGCAATATATCTGGGGGTTACATTAGCACAACTTTAGACCAAACTGTAAAGGTTAATATTGCCCTGATTATTGGGAAAGCTAAACGTTACTTTTGAGAGATGGAATGATTTATATGCTGCAATATTATCTCAATTTCATTTTTGCCAAAGGTCCTGTTCTTTTTTTTGGGCTATCCCCCTGAATTGTGAAACCTTTTGCTTTAAAAAGTGGGCTCAATGATCTCTAGATTTATTTGGCCATGCTTAAAATCAAGGAGGGCGATCAGGTACTTGTCTTTGGAAAATAGGAGGATGAGCCCTCCCAAATTTTAAGCTATACCAACTTGCCATCACTTTTCAATAATTGCAGCCTTGTCTAGGAAGGAATGCTGGGGGAAAGGTTCCGAAGAGTATGTACCCTCCATCTATGAGTTGTTAATTGGTGAGGATGCCAATGGCTGCTTAATTCAAATTGGCTGAACCATGGGGCATATTATCAAGGGGGTTTATCTCCGCTTTTTTGGCTTTAAAAGCCAAGAAAGCGGAGATAAAATTATCTCCCTATTACCTAGCTGCCGCTAACACCAGTTAGCGACAGCTGGTAGGAGATAACGACCATCTTGGGCCCCACTTTGCATGTCAGTGATATTTATCACTAATGAGATGCAAAGTGGGCGTGCCAAGATGTTAGCGACTGAAAACAGTCGCTAACATCGCTATCTCCTATTACCAACTTTTGGAGATATTCGCGCTAAGCGGGAATATCTCCAAAAGCTAACACCTGCCCTGAGCAGTTCTTAGCCATGTTATCCAATGGGAGGTGGCATTAGCTGGCTAATGCATGAATATCGCTGACTTTTCAGCGATATTCATGCTTTGCGGCGATTTTTACCGCATTTGCGTTAAACCTTGGTAATACCAAGGTTTATTTGCGGTAAAAATCGCCGCAGCGCTGCGGTAAATTTTTGTCTCTAACCAAGCAATAGCGATAATTATCGCTATTGCTTGGTAATATGCCCCCTAGTTACTACAAAAAAGTTCACTTAAAGACACTAGAAGCAGCCTTAAGATTTGGGCTACTTGGTGGAAAAAGATGGGCCTCGGCAGATTGAATTATTATACTCCCACACAGAGGAACTCATTACTCCCAGACATATTTCACGATGCCTGTATGCTAAGTTGGGGAAATCATGGGCTATCGAAGTGGGGAGATTTGTTTTGACGGATCTCATTTTGTATCATTTGAGGATCTACATGCTAGATTCGATTTAAATCAAGGAGATTTTTCTAAATACCTGCAAATACGTGATTTCCTATATCAGAAGACTGGGGGACAGAATGTGTTTTCCAAAGCATCATTGATGGAGCTGCTATTGGCGATGGAGGATTGTACAATTAGTCAAATTTATGTCAATTTGGGTTCTAATATTCCGGATGATTTAGAGACACACAACAATGAATGTCAGGAGAGACTTGATTCCATAGATCTCAGGGGCATATTATCAAGGGGGTTTAGCTCCGCTTTTTTGGCTTTAAAAGCCAAGAAAGCGGAGATAAAATTATCTCCCTATTACCAAGCTGTCGCTAACACCAGTTAGTGACAGCTAATAGGAGATAGCGACCATCTTGGGCCCCGCTTTGCATGTCAGTGATATTTATCACTAATGACATGCAAAGTGGGCGTGCCAAGATGTTAGCGACTGGAAACAGTCCCTAACATCGCTATCTCCTATTACCAACTTTTGGAGATATTCGCGCTAAGCGCGAATATCTCCAAAAGCAAACACCTGCCCTGAGCAGTTCTTAGCCATGTTATCCAATGGGAGGTGGATAACATGGCTAAGAGCATTTGCTCGATAATGCATGAATATCGCTGACTTTTCAGCGATATTCATGCATTGCGGCCGTTTTTTATCGCATTTGCGATAAACCTTGCTAATAGCAAGGTTTATCTGCAATAAAAATCGCCGATGTGCGGCGATAATTTTTGTCTCTAAACAAGTTAGACAAAAATTATCGCTAGTTGTTGGTAATATGCCCCTCAGTTTTTATGAATCTTTGGAGCTTAGCCACACCCTGCTTTGCTCTGCCAGGCTGCAGGCGCAGCATTACAAAATGGTCTTCGATTTATATCACATCCCTGCAAAAATCTCTAAATGGGGGAGCACAACAGGTATATGCTGCCCACAGTATCAAACTTTGGAAGCAGACTTGATTCATATGTTCTGTTCATGCCAGAAATTGGATGCATGGATATCCCCATGGTTGTGTGCCACATTTGCATTGCTTCAGTGTGGCTAGACTCTCAACCCCCTTCCTTTCAGCAAAGGCAAGAGCGTTTTAGGTCAAGATTTAATTTAGAAATAGTACTATACGAGTGCAAATGAAGGAAGACCAGACGAAGGGGAAAGAAAATCTGGGGTCCCCTTTTAGAATAGGTGAACTCCCGCTAACAGGTTTTTAGTAGTGCAGCAAGCCAAACAATGCTAGTGGGGTGGTTTTTGGGAAGCCCTAGGTGATAGTGATCATATATATGCACGTTATAAGCACTTGAATGTGATGAATTGGATGAATGCCCTATTTTTAATAGCTGAATCAATTTATTATTCTGTTTTTTTCTGATTGATGGTCTTATTTTATTTATTTTATTTTTATTTTTTATTTTATTTTATAAATTTTTATATAGCGCGAACAAGATCCTGAGGGATATCAGAGCGCTTTGCACAAGGATGAAAGGGAGAATAAGACTCCAGTAACAAAATCAAATAAAAGTACCAAAAAGTTGAAATCACAATAATCACAGACAAATGGTACACAGCGAGTAATAAAATTAACAGGTAAATAACAGGCTGCCACGGGGGGCACACCTTACAACCGAAATGAGCAGAGAGCAGAAACACAAGTTGGTAAAAAAAAAGTTTAGGGTCAATGTAACACATGTTAGTGCACTAGTTGAAGGATCAGTGCTTATGAGCAAATGCACATAGCCCAAATTAAGGTAAGAGTTTGTTCATTAGGAATCTTTTGGCTTCAAGTTTGAAAGCAGTTATTGATGAGATTCTGTGCAATTCAGGAGGAAGAGAGTTCCAGATCTTTGGGGCAGCACCTGAGAAGGCTTGACGACAAGTTCTCTTTTTGTTCATTATACGTGGTTTCAGGAGGAAATTGTTAGCGCTTCTTGAGCCTCTCTTGCCACAGGGTAATTCAAGCTTTTGTGCTAGGTACCTGGGGGTGTTGGCGTGCAGGGCTTTGTGCGCTAGAATTCCAATCTTTAACTGAATTAGAGCTTCGTAGGGCAACCATTTAGGAGATTTTAGGACTGGGGAAATGTGCTCATTTTGTTTGGTACCAGTAACTAGTCTGGCCGCAACGTTCAGTGCTGAACTTAGTGGAGCTAGGGTGTATTTGGGAAGGCCACAGAGCGTAGCGCTGCCATAATCTAGCCTTGGCAAGATCAGTGCTTGGACTGTCTGTTTGAAATCATTTTGAAGAAGGAAGGGCTTGATATTTCTAAGTATCCTCAGCAAGTTATTAGCTCCCTTACATACATTGCTGAGATGATAATTCATATTCAGGGTCTTGTCCAAGGTGATTCCGAGAGATTTGGCAGAGTCTATGATGAAAGGGGAGCAATTGAAAGCAGTGAGGTGAGTCAGCCAAAGGTCGGGTATGAGGGGGTGGTTCAGAGGAGAGATAAAGAGAATCCAGTTTTGGAGGTGTGGAGTAGGAGGTGGTTCTCAGTTAACCAATTTTGAGTAGACCTTACGGTAGAGTTGAGTGAGATGATGTTATCCTGGGATGAGATTTTCAGGTAAAGTTGTGTGTCGCTCACGTACATATAGAAGGGAATGTTCATGTCATTTAGAGAATTAGCAAGAGGTTCCAAAAAAAGGTTGAAGAGATTAGGACATAGGGCGGACCCTTGGGGGACACCCATGAGTACTGGAGAGGGCTGGGAGAGGGAGTGGTTTGCCTTAACTCTTTGTGTTCTGTGGTGGAGGAAGGAGGCGAACCATTGTAACATCAGACCCGAGAATCCCATCCAGTTCTTCAGAGTGGAAAGGAGGTTGTCGTGATTAACCGTGTCGAATGCGGAGGAAAGATCAAGGAGGATCAGGAGGCAGGAGTAATTTTGGTCAAGCATTTTTAAGATGTCGTCCATAACGTGCGTGAGTGTCGATTCTGTGCTGTGCCCCTTCCGAAAGCCTGATTGATGCTGGTTAAGGAGTTATAAATTCTCCATGTGCGCAAAAGTTGGGATTGTACGCATTTTTTAGTAGTTTGGCTAGAATGGGGATGTTAGACATGGGGCAGAAATTATTGAGGTCATATTTATCTGCGGTTGTTTTTTTTAGTATGGGTGATACCTGCGCTGCTTTTAGACTGTCGGGGATCGTGCCTTGTGAAAGAGAAGCGTTTACAATCCATGTCCAAGTGGAGATGAGAACGTTCTTGATCTCTTTGAAGATGGTCAGGGGCAGTGGGTCACTGACCTGGTTGGAAGGATAGATGTTCTGAAGAAACCTGTTGATGTATTTCTCACTGAAAAGGGTAAAGGTGCTCCATGAGGCATTGTTCTTAATGATCAAGCTTGTGAGATTGGGCTTTTCTAAGAGGAAAAGAGGTGGTGTAGACCCTGAAACTGGCAGTAGAGCCTTCTTGGAGGCAAGTTCACTGGAGATGAGTCTTGATTTCTCAATGAAGAAAACTGAAAATTAATCGACAGACGGTGGGATGACATCGGAGACAGAGTGATTTGGACCAACAATTGATTGCTGTTTGACCAATTCAAAAAGTTTCTTGGGGCGATTTGCGGCTTCATTAAGTTGTTGTCTGAAGTAATCTGCCCTAGCGCTCTTGATTTGCTTGTTGTAAATACTCCTGAGCTCTCTAAGAAATTTTAGTTGTTCTAGGGAGGGATTTGACCTCCAGGCTCATTCAGCTGCCCTAAGGTTGCGTTGTTCCGTGTTTATATTGTCGTTGTGCAATGGTTTGGATTTTTTTGTTGTGGTATTTTTTTAGTTGATGTGGTGCAATGTCATCCAAGATGTTAGAGGTGGCCGAGTTGTAGGCGTCGGTGAGTAACTGAACCTCACTCGAGTCAGCTTGGGAGGAGAGGGCAGTTTTACAGTGGGCAGCTAATTCAACTGCGTTTATTGATCTGAAATCCCTTTTCCAGATCTTAGTTTTCGTTGGATGAGCCTTCCTCATTGATACCTCCATGTTAATATAGAAGAGAATGCAGTGGTGGTCTGAACAATCACAAGGGGTAATGGATTCCAGTGTGATGGACTGCCCTTTTGAAATAATGAGGTCTAAAGTTTCACATTTGTTGTGAGTTGTTGGTCACAGTGCTGCTTCAGTTCATGATCATTCAAGAAGTATTTAAGGCAAGTTACTGCTTGGTTATTAGAGTTAGACCAGTGGAGATTGAAATCGCTAAGAAAGATTTGGGACATGGCTGAGTCAACATTACTCAAGAGGATCTCCATTAGTTGTTCAATGAAGAGGAGGTTGTCTCCCGGAGGGTGATAAAAAGTGTGAAGTTTGCAGGCCTGCCAGTGGTTACTTGAGATGTTGAGACAAAGATATTCACAGGCAGATGGCGAAGAGGACTCCATGTGGGAAATCGAGAGTGTGTTTCTATGAGTGCAGGCTAGGCCACCTCCAAGCTTCCTAGCTCTGTCTAGCCTAATTATGTCATGAGTAGGAGGAACAAGGAGGTCTAACATAGGAGTGGAGGCTGGATTTAGCCAGGATTAAGTAAGGATGATAATGTCTAGATCATTGTGTTGAGTTAGGTCAAAGATGTCGGAGGCGAGGTGGATTTGAGGAGGAAGGAGTCTGGGTGACATTCACTCTCGTGAGGTTGTCTATATTGATGACTCTAAGATTATGAGGAGGTTCTCTGTGCAGGTTAGGATGGATGGTTTGTATTTGCTTCGGCGCGGGTTAAGTTGGAGTTGGACCTAGCCGAGTAAGGGTTGTGAAGGCCATTAAGATCATTGCGCGCCAAGGTCCTAGATCTTCTGGGCCTTGAGGGCGCGTTAGCTAAGGGAATGGCTTGCGATACGGCGGGGACTAACAACTGGCCCATGCGTTCACTATCACTAGGGGAGGTTCTAGGCAGATTCACAGAGGTGAGGATGGAACTGATCACGGGGAAAAATCCTTTGAGAGGACTTTCAGGTCATGTAGTTCGGTATTGAGCAGGTGCAGCTGGGGATAGATATCATCAAGGCGCACATCTAAGTCTGAAAGGGGTATAGGATGTGTTGAGAAAGCAAGTGGAGGAGGGGTCTCCATGTAAGCCTGTGTGCACTTAGGTGGTGGATAGTTATTCCTGTGGAGGGAGTTGATCATATGGAACTAGTGGGGTACAGTGAACCTTGGGAATCAAAGATGTAGCGTTAGCGAGGGTGGTATGACCATATTTCTGAGGGCCAGGAGCAATTCCGACCAGAGACCGTGGGTATGACAAATCATGATCGGAGTAGGACATTTGTCCATTCACCCGTGTGGTATGTGGCGTGGGAAGCGAGATGAATGAAGAGTGTTCAACCGTTGAGGGCAAAGCTACAAGGTCACATGTGGATCTCTCCACGCTGGTTGTCACCGAGTGGACTCGAGACATGGGGATCTGTCCACGCTGGTTGTGCGCCTAGTGGACTCGACACTTAATACACTACACATTATATTGGCAGGGATGTCTGATATGCTGTTTGGGTTGTTTAGACGAAACAAGAATTGATCAGTGCACCTGGTTTTGATTCCAGGTGTATTTTGTTGGTACCCTAGCAGTTTTATACTCACTATGCCATGAATTATGTACATATGCCTCTATTTAATCTTAGTGTTTTTTCTATGTGATATCTGTATGTATATTTATATGATTAATTGATAAGTGTAATCTATTTTATGTTGTGGGTGCTCTATCCTTCAATGTTATGTAATAATGAAGTAAATACTAAAAAGATTCCACAAAAATTATTTAAAGAAATAAAAATAAAAAAACAATGATGAGGAGAGGGTGAGCAATGGTGAAGTGGGGGACTGAGCACTTCAATGTTCCTACGCAGACTGAATAGTGGAGAAGGGAGGGTGCTGATCAAAACAATGCCGAGCAGGGAAGAAACAGAGGAGCTTGAGGGGAGGAGGGGCAGTGGAACATTTAAAAAAAGCTGAAAAACAAGGTGTGCAGGACAGGGAGGGACATGGGTGAGATGGGTGGCGGTACAACTGAGAGAGAGTGGTGAGGTGCGGATGTAATGTGGTCGCAGCACACGGAGGAGAGAGAAACAGAGCAATAAAACAGACACACTCTGATGGAATGCTGACAGGAAAAGAAAAAAGTAGTTCCATGAATGTAACCAGTGGAAGGATGTAAATCATCTATTCAGAAACACTATAATACATTTAAGCTCCAGGGGAGGGACACACACAAGGACCACCATTGAATAAGAAGCAAGCAAATGCTACAGACAAGTAATCCAACCAATCGTGAGCAGTGGGCTGACCAAAGGTCCATTTTTAATATTGGGATTGTTCTAAATAAGTGTTTCAACAAGAGAAAGCTGTCTGGCGAGAACTGACAAAAAGATAAGAAATGAGGGGGCTATTGTGACCCCCTCCATCCTAAAGAAGCTTACTTTGGATCCTTTGGATGCTGAGCCTCACTAATCTCCATCCTTTCACCCATCAACATTAGTTGGCCAAGTTGTTGGAAGAAGCAATTTTTACCTAGCCTATTGAGTTTGTAGAATCCAATCATTTTCTTCACCTCTTGGAAGTTGGATTCTGTCCGTGCTGGTTTTGGATGAACTGCGCCTCTCTTCCAATAATAACATTACTGCAATTGCCATTCTGATTCAGTTAACTATTGTAGAGGCTTTTGATATCGTGAACCACCAAATCTTGCTTGCCAGACTTGCGGCGCAGGATGTGCAGGGTGCCGCCCATACTTGGTTTCAGAGTGAGTTTTTAGCAGACAGAACCTAAAACTTCTCTTTAGTTTATCTTGGTTGGTCAGAGCGGTAACCTGTGAAGTGCCTCAGTGTTCAATGTTATCTCCTCTCAATCTTTATATGACTCCTTGTACAGGGGTAATCCAGTCCTTCAACTTTTCATGTATGCAGACAACACCCAAATCATCTCTATTAGTTTTGTCATCCTCTCCCTCTTATTTCTCGTTGTTCATTTCCTGGTCCTCCTCCTCAGGTTTTTCACAAATTCATGGGGCTCCACTATGGCACAATTCGAGATGAGGAGAATTTCCCTGACCATTTTCTGCTGCTGCATAGGATAATGAAGAAGATATGCAGTGTCTTTGAGAGACTGCAGGGATGGAGAAGCAGTCCGATGTGTGGGTGTTTTTTGACACAAGAAGAAGCTCAACGTACACAGTGTTACGTGCAAATTGTGTGACCAGAAAGGGCACAAAGTCCACTATTCCTTTGGCACCCGAGTCATGCCACAACATTTAAATTCAAAGCATGAAAAGTAGTATTCAGTGTGGAAGAGGGAGAGAGCTTGTGCTGAAGCATTGGAGAGTGAAACATTGCAAAGTATAATTGTTGTCATGCTGAATAAAAAACACTAAGAAACAAATCTGCCTCTGAAAGCATTTGTGCTCCACTGAATTGGGTGCAAAGTCCACATTTAGGGCCAGATGTACGTAATCTCAAATTACCTATTCTTAAATACCAAATCATACCGATTCGGTATTTAAGAAAAGGTAAATGGGATGTAGCTAACAATTCGGTAATAATTACCGAATCGTTATGATTCGGTAGTTACCGAATCGGTATTTACCGATTCTGTAATTGCCATTCATTCCTTTGGGCCTGGAGGCCCCTAGGAATGAATGTAAATTACCGAATCGGTAAATACCGATTCGGTAAAAGGGGGAATACATTGAAGGGTGGCAGGGTGTCACTTTGACAACCTGTTGTACCCCTCAATTGTGTATGGGTGCACATGTTGCAGACTAAGGGCTTGTATGTCTGCAACATGGCACTGAAGCAATTTGAATAAAATTGATATATTGTTTTTTTTCTTATTTACCGGATGAATGTCACTACAACGTATGCTATTACAACGCATGCTATTACAACACATTTATTACAACGCAAGTACCATTACAACAAAAGTTTTTACAACGCATACCATTACAGCGCGAAATAATAATAGTAATGGAAAACTACCATTACAACGAAAACAAATATAACGCATACCATTACAACGCATATAAAATCAATTTAAAATTATTTTTTTATTGTAAAATAACTCCTGGGACGGGATGCAGGAAAAATAGGGGTTTTGGGTGGGGAAGTGTATTAAAATATAGTAAAGAACTGAACATAAATTATGAAACATAGCACGCTGTTTAAAAAATAATAATACTCGAGTATTAAAATAAATACTTGAGTATTAAAATAAGTGCTCGCGTATTAAACAGATATTAAAATTATTAAATTCAATTTTAATAAATGCACATAAAACAATTTTTAAAACATTTTAATTAAAAATCGATATATGTTAAAGGCAAAAACGTAAGTATTATTAATAAGAAACTGCGAAACAAACACATAGCCGCCATTTTAGAAAGAAAGCCAACAAGCATTGGAAATGCAATAGGTCTCGCAGCATTAGAGTTAGTGCTTTTAGAATTGTTTATGGGGTTTTTTTGTAAATCTTTAGCATTTTTGTTTCCTGTAGCCAATGCTAAAGAATTACAAATAAAAAAAGCCATAAACAATTCTAAAAGCTCTAACTCAAATGCTCCGAGACCTATTGCACTGGTGAGGGTGAGGGGTTGAGGGTGAGTGAGGGTGAGGGTGGGTGAGGGTGAGTGAGGGTGAGTGAGGGTGAGTGAGGGGTTGAGGGTGAGTGAGGGTGAGTGAGGGTGAGTGAGAGTGAGGGTGAGTGAGGGTGAGTGAGGGTGAGGGTGAGTGAGTTAGGGTGAGGGGTTGAGGGTGGGTGAGGGTGAGGGTGAGGGGTTGAGGGTAAGTGAGGATGAGTGAGGGTGAGTGAGGGGTTGAGGGTGAGTGAGGGTGAGTGAGGGTGAGTGAGGGTGAGTGAGGGTGAGTGAGGGTGAAGAGTGGTATACAATTACAATAGGGTGTGGCTACACCCAATGTTTAGCCCAGGTACCACCTTGCGGGCCTAGCAGCAGTGCGCATGGAGGACTGCATTGCCCCCAGCGCGATGGTTCATATGGCAGCAGGAGTGGAGCAATATGCGGGAGGGTAGGTTAATGATGTGTGAGGATAGGAGGGTTGAAGTGTTTTGTCTGGGGCTGGCTCAATGGTTGTTAGAAAATTGCAATTCGTGAGTGGCAGGCTAAGCTCGGAGGGCGGACAGGATCACAGAAGACGCAAGTTAGTCAATGGGGCCCGCTAGGCAACCGTAGACTATAGTGGGGACCATAGGGGAAGTGATGTGGCCTATGCACAGAGCTGCCGACTTGGGAGTGGCTCAACATCCTGTGATCCTGCGCAGATGATTTACTCTTCTCGGAGTAAAACAAACCAGGTATTTGGCATGGGGTGACGCACGGAGTATCAGGAAGAAGGTTTCAATGGGGAGTCGGGTTAAAGGGTAGACAAAGGCGCACGAGGGGCGAGCGCGAGTGGCGGGGGGCTGCTGCAGGAGCCTCAGCTTAGGAGTTGTCTCCCAGAGTACTGACGAAGAGGAATTTGGCCTGGAGAGACGCAACGGGGGGAGGGTGGGGGGCATAAAAACGCTTCAATTTCGGAGGCAGGTTAGAGGGAGACAAAGCACAGGAGTGGGAGCGACGAGAGTGGAGGGGTATGGGGGGCCTCGTTTTGGTGGCTTAAGGAAGGGCAGCAAAGCGTCTAATTACAAGGTTAAGGCGGGGAACCAGGCTGCGCACGAGGAGGCTCGTGCAGATAAGAATGGAGTGGGTCGGTCGGGTTACAGTACATTGGGTGTTCCCCCACATGGGGGGTGGGGGGGGCGTTGCGCCCCCACCCCCATGTCACATGACCGGGGTCTGCTGGAGCAGGTAGGAGCCCTTTAAACTCCAGCAGTTTCATTAGCTGGATGCCTGCTAGGTGAGTCACCGTTGAGGGGGCGGGCCCTTAAGGAGGATGAGATCTGGGGGGAGGGGAGAGAGATGTACGTGAGAGAGAGAGAAGGCACACGAGGCAGAGAGACACCAATCACACGCACTCGATGAATCCTGATGAGTGGCGCTAAGTTTCCAAGGTGTTTCTTGCGACAGAGCAGCTCTGCAGGGGCCCCTGGCAGGGGCTTTCCTGCCGCCTCGAGGCCCGGGACAGAGACTCACTCCCTCCAGCCCGCAGTGAATAACAAGCGTTGCAGTGAAAATAACGCGCTTCTGTTATGCGCGCCTTGGTGTTCAGAAGTAAATAAGTTGTAAGTAAATGGGATGCACTGACCCCATTCTGCAATTTAAAATCCTGTAAGAGATGGTCTCACACTGCCGCTGAAAATGGACCCTAAAAAGGGACTAATGTCTTAAAGAAATGTCTTAAACTCTTTTAAACTAGTGGTTCTGCACTCGTGGCTGCTGGCCTGCGACTCCGTGTCTGCTGTTGGGAGTCGAATCAGCGTGTGATGCAAGGGGGCGTGTTTAGATCCGGAAATGGCGTTGCGCGAGTGCTGTGTATAATAAAGTTATGTGCGTAAGAGATAGTGTAAGCCACGATAAAAACAATAATGAATAAAAAAGAGAATTGACATATGTTGTTAATCGGACGCTGTGTAAATACATACTATAACGAAGCAGAGTAACGAAAAGTAAAAAAGCAATTGCTCTGCTTCTTAGCAGTATGTATTTTAAACCTGCACAATCTTGTTGCGGGATGTATTTTAAACGTGCACACATTTTTTCTTTTCAAGTATTTGCAGTACAATGCAATAGGTCACGGAATTTGTCAAGTTACAACGATTGTTGTTATAAATAACGTTGTATATAAATATATTCACAAATGGTGTACGTTTTACCGGAATTAGCTGGGCTTGTAATTTTTTGGCTGGTGTGGATGCCTATGCGGAGGAGCATGGTGTCGTCCTGCGGGGGTGGTGTTGGGGGGATCCTGATTGGGGTCTGCCGGCTATTTAAACAAGTATTTGAATGCAGGAGGGGGTGGGCGGACGAGCCGCGACGTCATGGCTCTGAAAAACAAGTGAGGGAGGGAAGGTGCCAAAAGAGGAGGCGAGCGCGGAGTGGCTGAGGGGAGGGAGTGGGCAGCAAAGAAGCCGAAGCTGCTCCTGGCGTGAAAGAAGTGAAAAAAAGATATATTCACAAATAGTGTACGTTTTACCGGAATTAGCTGGGCTTGTAATTTTTTGGCTGCTGTGGATGCCTATGCGGAGGAGCATGGTGTCGTCCTGCGGGGGTGGTGTTGGGGGGATCCTGATTGGGGTCTGCCGGCTATTTAAACAAGTATTTGAATGCAGGAGGGGGTGGGCGGATGAGCCGCGACGTCATGGCTCTGAGAAACAAGCGAGGGAGGGAAGGTGCCAAAAGAGGAGGCGAGCGCGGAGTGGCTGAGGGGAGGGAGTGGGCAGCAAAGAAGCCGAAGCTGCTCCTGGCGTGAAAGAAGTGAAAAAAAGATATATTCACAAATGGTGTACGTTTTACCGGAATTAGCTGGGCTTGTAATTTTTACACGGCGGGAAGGGGAGGGACAACCAAACAAGACGGAGGGAAGAGAGGGGAGGGGGGAGGAGAAATGCGACACGGCGGGAAGGGGAGGGGGCGGAGCGGGTAAACAAAGACGGACGTGCACGCGCTTTTAAGCTCAATGCGCATGCGCATTGAGCTTAAAAGTCACGGGCACTGCAAGGAATCGCCACGATTCCTTGCAGTGTGGATAAAGAGTGGATAAGTCCCAATACTCTCGCCTTGCTCGATGCGCATGCGCATCGACAGGCGAGACCTAAAAATGAGTCCTACAACTGGAATCTGTTCAGAACTGTGCAGCCCGGCTACTTCTGAATGTACCCAGGCGTAGCTCGGCGAAGGCCGCGCCTCGGTCTCTTCATTGGCTGCTGATACAGGAGAGGATCTGGTTTAAAACTATGTGTATGGCTCATAAATCCATTTCCAATAGCGGCCCGTCCATTCTTCGCCCTTTGTTCCGCCGACATCAACATCCCAGATCTTTGAGATCCAACCATCGTAATCTGCTGGTAGTTCCGAGGGTCAAGCTGTCACATATGGGTGGCCGCCAGCTCTCCCTTCAAGCAGCCAAATTCTGGAACCAACTCCCTGATAACATCAGGCTCGAAGCTAATCATCTCGCCTTTAGGAAGCTCTTGAAGACATTCCTGTTTCACTGAATGTCTTTGTCCCGTACGTAGGTCACACAGCGCTGGGATGCCTCCGGGTAGCCATGCGCTATAGAAGATCGTATTCATTCATTCATGAAACAAACACCTAGGCACTCAAAACAAAATGAGGACAAAAAGCAATTCGAAGCACAAAACACTCACTTTTAAAGAGGTAAATTAAAATAGATGTTTTCACAGCAAATAAATCTTTAAAAAATACACATTTTAACGATGCTTTTCACAAAAATTAAGATGGCACTCACAAAAACCTATAAATACGAGTAAGACACCGTTTTGCATTCAGTAGTTATTCAACTACCAGAGAGAGCAGTCGCTACTTACTGACACTTTGACCTCTTTCCACAGGGAAGAACTCTAGCCAAACAGATACAAGTCCTTTCGTACAAACAAGTAAGTTTAAATGGAAACACATGTAAACATAGCTTTTTTTAAAATAATTTCTTAACATAATATTACATTTAAAACATTATTATGTTTCAGATTTCTGCATACTTTGCCATCACTTTTAAAAATCTTGTTGACATTTCAAAAAAGTGGCAAGAGATGTGAGTACGTTTATAATAAAAAAAGTTTTTAAAATGAATTTTTACGGTGTCACATTTAACAATGTTCACGTTATTTTTTCTTTAAAAAAAATGTGAATAGTATAACTGTCTTTAAAAAAAATCGTGTTTTGACTAAACCAATTAAAAAATGTTAGTTTCCGCCTGATAACCATTTGTATTGTTCTGTATTTGTGTTGTGCCTCAAACCTTCAATAAAGATATTTAAACCTAAAAATATTTAGTAAGCTAAACATTTTTGCATTTCCATTTTTTCAGCTTACTGAATAATGTTTAAGGACAAAACATCACATCCTGTAAAGATTAAAAGAAAAACAAACACAAGTGATAATATATGCATAAACTAAGGTAATCAATTCAAAGTATTATTATTTATATAGTTTTTTTCAGGGATGCTGTTGCTTATCTTCAAAAACTGTAAACCTATGTTTAAAGTAAAAAGAAATATGTTGAAATGTTTTTCATATTTTGAAACACTATTTTTACATATTACTAAATGTTTATAGTAACAAAGACATTTTTCCATAAAAATAATAGGGTTTTTAAAATAGGAAATAATATATAAATTATCTTTATAACCCTCAACAGATAAAACAACAGTTTTATAAACTTTGAAAAAAGAAAAAAAAACATCATTAATCGACCCTACAAAGGGGTTCATAGGATGGCGGGCGGATTGCTTCCGCCAGGCTGGCGGTGGCCACCGCCGGCCTGGCGGAGGCAATCCGCCCGACATCCATTGCCCAATTCCCCCCGCCATATTAGGATGGCGGGGGGGACCCCGGCGGTGAAAAACACGGCCCGCCTGTTTTCAGCCCGGTCGCCTTGCAGCCGGGGCGGAAAATGTTTAATATGGTGGCAGTGTCTGTTAGACACCGCCAGTCATATTACAATGGGCATTTTGGCAAGCCTTTCCGTGGCAGCAATACCGCCACGGAAAGGCAGGCGGTCTTTGCTTTGGGGGCCCCCTGCGGGCCCCCCTGGTGAAGGCCGAGGTGTTTGTTGCAAAGGGGGGTACCTGTGGTACCCCCCGCATTTGCATACACCAAGCAGCAGGCACCGTGGGGTGCTTGCCGCTTCGTGTATGCAAATGCGTGCATTTCATTTTAAGATTGTGGCGGGCGGTGCTCAATGTTAAAATGAGGATTGTGCTCGTCACTGGCGGGCGCATCCTAATGCACAATTCGGGACCCCTGCCCTTAAGGCGGGCGGTCCCGTTTCCCAATAGGGTGGCAGGCGGGAAAAGCCCGCCCGCCATCCTAATGAGCCTCAAAGACTCAACAAACCAAAAACGAAACGACTAGTTCAACTAAGGTAAATACATTTCTAAAAGCACCAGTAACCTGTTTTTTATTAACCTCTTTTTAATCCACAAACACCGACCGTATCTTTAAAAACCACACTATACTAAAAAATACTTTAACTATATGTTTTAACAGATTGTGAAAACCCGACATTTTGAAAGCACAAAGAAAATCAAGAAAAGTTATCAACCAGCCAAAACTAAAGTACCAAAGGTAAGAAACGTGAAATACCTTTAAAAACCTTTTAATCATTAGACTTCTCCAGAAAAATGAACTTCAAAGAAAAACAATGCAAATATGTTTTTATAATAGTAAATGCTTTGAAAATGTTTAAAATGCAACTGCATATTTTGTAAACAGAAACGTAACTTATTCAATAAGCAGAACAATAAAGTAAAAAAAAAACATTTTTTTATCGACATCATCAAAAGAATATTTTTTAAAAAGCAGCACATTAATAAAATGTTTATCTTTACATTCTAAACAGACCATCATTTGAAAAAGAAAGCTCTGCAAAGAAGAACAACAGAAAATACATTTTCATGCAAAGTATCTACAAATATCAAAGGGGCCGATTCCGATCCTGGAAAAAGCGCTCCGATTAGCCGTATGGAGCGTTTTTCCCGTACGAATCGTACCGTGCAACGTCCCCCGTACGTACGACGAAGTACGATTCGTACCAGGAGCAGGACTCCATACGAATTGTACAGAGACCGTACGACTCGATTCTCCGCACGATTCTCCCTCGGAATCCGCTGTACACGACATCTGTACGGATCGCGGCTACTTTTTCTGACCCGGCAAGAACGATTCGTGTCGGGTACGCACCGTGCGACCCTTTTCCTATGAGAGCTGAAAACAGACGTAAAAGCAGAGTTTGCCCCGAAACAGGTACGGAACGGCCCCCCCGGGTACGGCACGTACCCCCCATGATCACAGGGGTACGGCGCATACCCCTGCGATCATGGGGGGTACGCGCCTTACCCTGCGATCTCCGGGTGTACGCACCATACCCCATGTTCGCTGGGTGTACGGAGCATACACCCTGCGATCACGGGGTATGCCGCGTATCCACCATGATCGCAGGGGTACGCGCCATACCCCTGCGATCATGGGGGGTACGCGCCGTACGGTGTGTATGTGCTTGTGTACTTTTCCGTACGAATCACCCTTACCTGACGTGGACCGTACGAATCGCGTTCTGATTCCCCGGTCCGGATCACACTCGTCGGGTCGTATGGCATGTGTACGAGTCGTACGCTTCACGGTTTCAGCCTTGCAATACGTATGGATCTCAATGTTTCGGACGGATTCACGGAATGCGGATCGTACTACGCGACTCGGACGGACGGGTACGATTCGTACGGAAAGGGCTTCGGATATGAATCGTATGGACGTTTTTTTACCAGGATCGGAATCGGCCCCAAACTAAAAAGGTAAATCGATGAAAATAAAAATAATATGTGCTAAAAATACCTCTGTAGTTTTGCAGAAAATTACATAAAGGATAGTGAACGTGTTTAATTTATTATTATAACTCCAGTTTGGAGTAGCAGTAGGGAAAGTGTAGGATAGTATAGGTCTATAATTTACTATTCTAACTCCTGGAAGGTTTAGCAGTAGGGAAAGTGATGGATAGTGTAGGGGTTTGATTTACTATTCTAGCTCTAGGAAGGTGCAGCAGTAGGGAAAGTGATGGATAGTGTAGGGGTATAATTTACTATTCTAACTCCCGGAAGGTGCAGCACTAGGGAAAGTGATGGATAGTGTAGGGATTTAATTTACTATTCTAACTCCAGGAAGGTGCAGCAGTAGGGAAAGTGATGGATAGTGTAGGGGTTTAATTTACTATTCTAACTCCAGGAAGGTGCAGCAGTAGGGAAAGTGGTGGATAGTGTAGGGGTTTAATTTACTATTCTAACTCCAGGAAGGTGCAGCAGTAGGGGAAGTGATGGATAGTGTAGGGGTTTAATTTACTATTCTAACTCCAGGAAGGTGCAGCAGTAGGGAAAGTGATGGATAGTGTAGTGGTTTAATTTACTATTCTAACTCCAGGAAGCTGCAGCAGTAGGGAAAGTGTAGGATAGTGTACAGGGTTAAATTACTATTCTAACTCCGGGAATGTGCAGCAGTAGTGAAAGTGATGGATAGTGTAGTGGTTTAATTTACTATTCTAACTACAGGAAGGTGCAGCAGTAGGGAAAGTGTAGGATAGTGTAGGGGTTTAAATTACTATTCTAACTCCAGGAAGGTGCAGCAGTAGTGAAAGTGATGGATAGTGTAGTGGTACAATTTATTATTCTAAGTCCTGGAAGGTGTAGCAGTAGGGTAAGTGATGGATAGTCTAGGGGTTTAATGAACTATTCTAACATTAGGAAGGTGCAGCAGTAGAGAAAGTGATGGCTTGTGTAGGGGTTTAATTTACTATTCTAACTCCGGGAAGGTGTAAGAGTAGGGAAAGTGATGGATAGTGTAGGGGTTTAATTTACTATTCTAAATGCAGGAAGGTGTAGCAGTAGGGTAAGAGATGCATAGTGTAGGGATTGTAAGTGATGTTTTAAAAATTTTAGAAATGTAACAAATACATGACATTACAAAATCTTTTTATCATTCTTTTCAGATAATGTCTACAGAAAAAACTGCTCCTACGTTAAATCCAACAAAGGGAATCGGTTATTGAAACATGCAGGATATATATATTGTAAAGAGAGAATAAGTGAACCACAAAGACATTGGAGGTGTGTGCAATACTTCTCAAGCCATTGCAGAGGCAGAGCGGTTACTCTTGATGAGACAGTCATTAAAACAACAGACCACAACCACTCTGCCTCTGCAATGGACATTGAAGTTCGTGAAACTATCAACGAAATTAAGGAAATAGCATGACCTCCAATGACACTTCTGGTTCTATTTTAAGAGAGGTTGCACAGCATGTCCCCAGTCATGTAGCTAGCAGTATGCCTATAATTCCCAAACTGAGAAGGATTATTCAAAGACAAAAGCAGGCAAGTAACACCATACAATAACTCCTCATACCTTTCCTGATATTTACATTCCTCCTGAACTCACTGTATCTTTTTCTAATGAACCTTTCCTTCAGCATGACAACCAAAACCCTCAAAAATGTATTCTTATCTTTAGTACACCCAGCAACCTTGTCAAATTAGAGAATAGTGAAATATGGATGATGGATGGGACGTTTAAAAGTACGCCCCATCCATTCACTCAAATTTACACTATTCATGCTAAAATTAATAACAATGTTATTCCCTTAGTGTACAGTTTGCTACCTGACAAACAATCTGCAACCTACACTGCACTTTTGACAGTGATTAAAAACAAAACATCAAACAAAAGTCCTAGGAAAATAATTGTTGATTACGAATTTCCAATGATTAATGTGATTACCAAAACGTACACGGATTCCCAAATTCAGGGATGTTTTTTCCATTTTTCCCAGGCTTTTTGGCGTAAATTGCAAAAAATATCCCTGGTTGCAGATTATTCTTCGGATAGCAAACTACAATTTGAACTTAAAAAACTAACAGCTCTTTGCTTTGTTCCTCCTGAAAGTGTAGACGAGTACTACACTGTAATTACAGAATCTGAATTTTTTAATGAAAACGAAGAAAAATTGGCACCCTTACTAAATTATTTTGCAGACACATGGATTGGGCATCTTAGCAGGTCGGGTCGCAGGAGGAAGCCACGTTTCCATGTGGAGTGGTGGAACTGCTACACGAGCTGCTTAGAAGGAGAAGCAAAGACAAACAATGCCATAGAGGGATGGCATAACTCCTTCAACCATACAATTGGTAAACCACACCCCAACTTTTATCATTTTTTGGAAACTTTGAAGAAGGAGCAAAGTTTTGAAGAAATTAGAATTTCCCAAACATTAACAGGTAGTCTAAACCCATGCATCTCTAGAAAATCAAAGGAAATGTCTGAGAGACTATTGGCTATTTTACAACAGTTTTTGTTGTGCGTGGCTTTAGACTACCTTAATAATGTTGCTAACATACTGCATTTTTAACTAATAAAACAACTCTACTTTGCCCTAAATTCACCTTTCTTCTAATTACAATTGGCTTTTTTCTAAAACATTTTTCTAAATTTTAATGTCGGGCACCTTACCTTTAGATGTCTTCTATCTTCCTGTGAATCCATTCTTATGTTAAATCCACCAAGACATCCACTCCATTGTTTCAAAAATTATTTCCAATTTTTTTTCTTCAATGAAACAATTCCCAAAAATCAATTTAAAAAAAAAATAAAACTCCAAGTTCAAAAAATCATCTCCAAATGTTTAATATCCAAACAGTTGAAGATCGAATACCAATTTTCCATCAAACGATCCACAACCCAAGTCTTCATTTTTCTTCTTTTTGCAAAAGCGAACTCCAAACCAAAAATCGATTCTCTCCAAAGTTTTGACCAAGAAATCCATGAACCTTCTTCTGTTTTCTTATCACGATTCCAAAAAGGCAAAAACATCCTTCACAAAAATCCATCCTTGTAATTAACTTCTCCAAAGACCTTTCCCAAAATTCCATTTCCAAAAAAAACAACGCATTCCAAATCCAAAATCTGGGTTCTCGATCTTCTTTTTTTCTTTACACATGTCTTTTTTACTTAAACAATGCTTACAAATTTGCAAACTTTAAAAAATATACTTATTAAAACATTACTAAATTATAAAACACTTGTAATACTCTAAACAGGCGACCCGACAACGGCATACACTAGCTACAAAATCGGCGACATGCTGAAAAACTATAAAGTATGTTAATATTAACAGATGCAACCTCTCCTTATTCTCTCTTTACAATATACATAGTCCTATAATTTTTTTTTACATTTAATAAAGTTATAAATGATTCCTACCTGAGCGCAGATCTGCTTCCTGCTGCTTTGTCCAACAACGCTCTCCAAAACGGCTGCAACCTTCACGTTTACTCGTCTACTTCATCTGGAGAAACAAACAACAAAAAAGGACAAATTAATAATGTTATACATTATTTTACATTAATGTAATGCAAAGCAATTTTTTAATATGTAATTTAAAAATTTATTTATATTACAAAAAATTTAATAAAATGTAATAAATTATTCTTTATTTAAAAATATATTTTTATAATAAATATATATTAAAACTATTATGCATTCCGTCTCTTACTATATTTTAAAATGTTATTTCTACTTTTTATCATAATTATTTTAATAATGTTCTTACCTCTAATCTTGTCCCTATTACTTCTGCTCTGATCCGCATCCAGTTACAAATGAACTTGTAAAGGTGATCCGCGGCAAGCATACACGTTGCTATGGAAATAAATGAAGGACAATACAACCCATTGATCTCAATGGAAAAGCGTGGGATTTTTTTTAAAAACATACTTTATTAATTTTCTAAATTACTATTATTGTTTCACAGGTTTTTTTTTAAACTATGAAAAGTCTAGAAAATATCCCTGGAAAAGGTGATTCACTCACTCACACTCACTATTCTGGGTAATATTTATAATCACTGGTCACAAACTAATTTATACCGTTCACAGACTTTTTATTTAAAAACATATACATAAAAAAGAATTCATTACATATTTAGTTTTATAATACATATAAAAACATATCACTTTGTGCAAGAAATAAAAACAATGTTAAAAAGTATTCATTAATATACACAGGTAAAGCAGAGAAACAGAATACACATTCTAAAGTGTCAACATAATCCTATCAAAGTTAATCAACACATTTATCTAAGGCAAAACATATTTCCTATGGTCAAAAACAAAACCCCTATGCAACAAAGACACCTATTTCTGTTACGGATTTTGAGATTCAAATGCCCTCTCAATGTTTCAAATATATATCCTATATTACAATATGCCTGTTATCAAGGATTTCCTGGGCTTGAATTCTAAAAAACAAGAAATGCGTCGACGCGTTTCGGTGTATCGCCCTTGGATATTGGCACACCTTCCTCAGGACAGTTCGAAATCGTTTGGGGTTAAAGGCATGTATCCTTCCTGTGTATGAAAAAGGATTAATCAATACATGGAAGTTGTTATATTTCAATGTAGAGGTCATTTCCTTATCTAGAAACAGAGTACAATTCCTAAAAATAGAATTCTATGTATGTATTATGGACACATCTCTGTTTAACATTAAGGACATATGTTCATTCAACATTACACTCCATTTTATGATGTCACCCGAATGGTGACAAAGTTGCCTAATGAGATAGTTTGTGGCTAATTTATTACAACCTCCGTTATAACCTTGTTGATGACCAGTTCTTTATGTATGCATTCAGTCCCACCATTCACTCTGGGTATACTGACCTTAAAAATAAGGCTCTTGTTCTTTATTAATAGATAGATTATAGTCGTTTCCACGTGATACTGGATATTAGACTTGATCTCTCGTAAAGAGTAAAATCTGATGGCAAAATACACAAAAAATTGTGTTATCGGTTTTAGAGTTTTCAGTATTACTCTGTATATACATGAGTCTCCATTCACATTCATGACTCAAAGAATGTAAAATATTTATTACCGTAGGGGGTATTCACTTGCCCTTACGTCTCGTTGGATTGTTCCCTGGCGTTGATGGCTCGGGATATGGCCCTCTGAACGCTCGGACTTGGGACTGTTGTCTTAACTGATTCTATGGATGAGGCCCCTATAAGTGGTAATACCAATATGTATATTGTAGTAGGGATATAGCATTTTATTATTAATTCCCTGTATTCTGGCATTCAGGCATGTACATACCTCCCTGGAACATGTGGGGTCTTCTCTCTTCTTGTTGACTTTAATGTACAGCCGTGTGCTGGAGAGATTCTTGAGCTTTCTTAGGAGATCTATTCCTACAACTTATTAGCTGGTCATCCTAATTTAAATAATGGATTCGATGAAGACCTTTGGCTTCAGCGAGGACCAGTTAAATAAAATTCTTGGGGCCAATAGAAGTGGTAACTCCATAACAGTAATCCCTAATGGGGGAGAAAAATGGAATGAATTGGTAAACCTGAAAAAGAAAATTATTCGCACAGAACTACATGCCGAATTTATGGCACAATATGTTAGAGCTGGGACTATCCCTGTGGGACTCCAAGTTCGTAATGAACCAGGCCTTTTTGTAAATAATCCCAAATTTCTAGAAACTTGGACGTTCATCTCGAATAGATGCAGTCCGGACTGGATGATCCTAACAATAGAAACAGCCCAGAACACTATACTTATAGAAAAGAGGGAGATAGAAGAATTAGAGAAAATGTTAATTGAAACCAATGTATTAGAAGAGGCCAAGAAAAAGATAGAGGAGATAAATCAGGATATGAACGGCTACTGCGAATATTTAACTAATAAAAAAACTTCAAAACTTAGAAAGGATATAACTAAATGCAGCCAAGAGGTTATTTACCCGTTCCTTAGAAAAGAATATTATACAGAAAAACCAGAACAAAACTGGGACAGAGGAACAAGGGGAAGATTTCAAAATAGACGCCCGAGACATATGAATTTCTCAGGCTCCTCAGAAAGCAGCGGGGGAGAGGAGGATATACCTCATAGAGATGAGGAAACCTACAACCACCAAAATAGAAACTATGATGATTTTTTAGATCAGCGCCCGCAGAGACCATCAAGGGGCTTCCCCAACAGGGGGAGGAGAAGATACACAAGGAAACCTCAAATACGAGACCCAGAACAGGAGTACCAGAACAACCCAGCTCCTCAAGAATACAAGAGGACGAGGAACAAGGTCGACTGGAGGTAGGGATCACCCCCGTTATAAATGTATCCAGTAGAACCCTATCAGACACAGAAGAGGAAGTCCTCAGGATGGGCTTTAGTTTCGTCCCTATGGTGGGCATCAACAAATTTCAATTAGAAAAAGACCTAAGATCGTTCTTTAGAAAAATCAGGTTACGTAGATTCTTTGAAGGAAGACCAGAAAGGGACCCCCCCTTAGACTCAGGACTCAGAGCCAAATCCACTTTCACCCCAAGCTTAGGAATGGTTGACAAAAACGTAGCCATCTTTGAGAGCATGGTCAAAATGGAAGTAGGGAAGATAGTTGAGAGTAAACATCATATACAACATAATATCTAAAAAAAACAGAGAGAAGCCCTAAATTCTTTAGCTCAAGATTCCCTTATAACTATAAAGCCGGCAGATAAGGGAGGGGGGGGTAGTGGTATTTAATACCAATGATTATGAGCAGAGAGCCCTATCCCTCCTCTCTAATGCTGAACATTATACGAGGGTACCACATCAGAGATTAGTAGCCCTAAAACGAGAAGTAACCTCCTTTCTAACTAATGCCAAGAATAACGGTACAATTACTGAAGAAGAGTTTACATTTTTTTAAAACGAGAACCCCAAAATGCCTGCATTCTACGGACTCCCCAAAGTCCACAAGAGCATAGAGGACCCACCTTTAAGACTGATAGTGGCCTCTATTGACTCTCTACTAGAACCCCTGAGTATATATGCGGACAAATTTTTAAAACCATTAGTACAGGTTCAAAAATCTTACATTAAAGACACAACAGATATGATAACCAAAGTAGAGGAACTTAGTTTCAACGAAGACACAGAATATATGGTGACCTTAGATGTAGAGTCCCTCTACACGAATATACCACAACAAGATACAATAAATGTTATTAAAACACTTCTTGAAGAGAATGAAATAGTAGGAGCAGACAAGGACTTTATAGTCCAATGTGTATCGATGGTACTACTGAATAATATCTTTCTCTTCAAAAAAGATCTTTACATCCAACGCAAAGGCACCAGCATGGGCGCTACTTGCGCACCGAGCCTGGCATGCATTTATGTGAGTATCTTTGAAGATAGGCACATATATAATGAAATAAGCCCTTTCTATGAGAATATCAAAAATTGGGTAAGATTTATAGACAACATTTTTTTCATTTGGTCAGGACCTGAACAAGTTTTAAAAGAGTTTTTATGTTGGCTCAATTTAGGAGATGAAAACCTAAAGTTCACAGCATCATATAGTAATAGTAAAGTAGATTTTTTAGACATTAGCATCAAGGTAGACAATAACCAGTTGGCGGTAGAACTGTATAAAAAGAAAACGGACCGTAATACGGTATTACATTATAACAGCTACCACCCAAAAAGTCAGAAAGACAACATCCCCTTCGGAGAGTTTCTCCGACTTAGGAGGATTTGTACCTCCTTAGAGGACTTCTACAAACATGCTGAAGTGACCAAACAAAAATTCATGGATAGGGAATATCCAAAGAAACTCGTTAATCATTCACTAAAAAGAGCGAGATACTACAACAGAGAAAGTTTATTAGACAAAAAAGAGAAAGACACAACGTTGGACAAAATTGTCATGGTTAGTCAATTCTCTGGATTTGCAAACCAAATAAAAAATATAATCAATCACAATTGGAAAATCTTAAATGAAGGAATGGAAACTAAACTTCCAAGGCCATTATATGCCTTTAGAAAAAATAAAAATCTGCGCCCCACTCTGGTAAACACCTACAGAGAGGATACAATAGGAGGACAAAAAACCCTGACAGGCACGAAAGCAATAGGAAACCACAAATGTGACTCGTGCAGTGTATGTGGCTCCTGCTTAGTGACAAAGGAAATATGTCTAAATGGAGTCACCCACAAGATAAATACATTAAATAACTGCAGAAGTAAAAATTTTATATATCTAATTCTATGCCCATGTGGCCAGGGCTACATAGGCGAAACAGGCAGAGAGCTGAGGATACGTATAGGAGAACACAAATCAGCCATCAGATTAAACAAAGAAAATGCCCCCCTTGTAAACCACTGGAGAGAAAAGAACCACAATGAGACAGGGATAAAATGGATAGTACTGGAGAAAATTAAAGAACAAACAAGATTAAGCAACAGTACAAAAAAACGCAAACATCAAGAACAATGGTACATCATGAAATTTGACACCATAAAAAAGGGTTGAACACCATAGAAGACTGGGATATTCTGATCTAGAAAGCACACATAAAGAGGGCAATACTGGTAGTGCTTAATCCCCGTACTGCTATATAACCCACCTTGTGATAACATGTGACACTATATTGTCTTTAAATCCCACAATAGGATTTTTTACATCTAGATGGGCCCTGAATACGTACCACAATAAATAAGAAAGGAGGATTTAAGATCATCATGCTCCCTAGAAATCATCATGTGGCACATCGTTAAAATTGAGGTAGGAAGACCAATCTAATAAATCTAAAAGATCCCCTTGGGTCAATAATATGGTCCCAATACATTCATGGGGATAGGATCGAGAACACGCAAATGGTCTTTAGCCCAAACACTGTGGGAAGTTCATAATAGAAATACATAAGATGCATACTCCAAACTAAAATAGCGTACTATTATGTTAACCATGTAATGAAACACGGTGTGTTCTGATGCGACCTGGTAGCCTTAAGATAATCACAAATGTTATACCCATTAGGTAGTTTTTCCTTCGAGATTGTATAAAATGAATATGAATCTCCAATTGCATGCTAGATACGTTACTCAGAAGCCTTAAACAAACGACAACAAATACTTTGATTAGAATGTGGATTTAGTGTATAATAAGAAAACTACACAATAATATAGACATGTTGCCAAATTACGCTTTTTCACCTAAATACCCGATTTTCGTAATACATAAACCACACCATTAAACAATGGCGCCCGTGTTTACCAGGATAGGGGTGTATGTACGCATGCGCGTCCTACGACAACACAATCCCAGCTGATAACCAAAAACGGAAAGGGCGAGGGATTGTATATATACGGAAATGTAACGGCTTCACATTAGCAGAGAAGAAGCAAAGACTTGGACATACCCGTGGCCGCTCGTAAACAGGGAAAAAAAAAGCTAAGGTAAGCGGGAGGGACTGTTTCTCTAAAATAGCCGGTTCTTAAATAGCCCGATGTAATATAGCTGTGTACTAAGTAGAGTCCGTGTTAAATGTAAAGCTGACATCTAGCCCGGAAAGGAGAAACTATATGGTAACTTAACGGTACAAAAATGGGGGCTACCTTTAATGTTTTAAATACCCGACAAGATAGCAAGGACCCCCGCATAGCAGCATACATAAGAGTAGCAAGAGTAATAAATTAGTTACGCTTACACTAACTAAAAAGAGATGCAGAAATAAGATGCAAAAAGGAAATATCGCTAGTTCCGGTTTCTTGATAAGAGTAGAGAAATCGAATATCCGTACATATACCATCAGTTTAACAATATAGAGTAAAAAATGCCTAACACGAATTCGTTTAAGCTAAACTCTTAAAATTGGGCGAATGTCTCTAAAACATCGCACAGCATACAACCAATTCTAAGAATGAACCAAAGGTAATAAAAATAACGGGTTACAAACTGTAATTTACTTCCCATGTAGATCAATTAGTGCTACCACATACCCATTAACCGTCATCCTGAGAGGAATGGGAGTTTAACAAAGGAAAGCGTACCACGGGGAAGAGGATACCCCTTACATTTGGAGGTATGTACATGCCTGAATGCCAGAATACAGGGAATTAATAATAAAATGCTATATCCCTACTACAATATACATATTGGTATTACCACTTATAGGGGCCTCATCCATAGAATCAGTTAAGACAACAGTCCCAAGTCCGAGCGTTCAGAGGGCCATATCCCGAGCCATCAACGCCAGGGAACAATCCAACGAGACGCAAGGGCAAGTGAATACCCCCTACGGTAATAAATATTTTACAATCTTTGAGTCATGAATGTGAATGGAGACTCATGTATATACAGAGTAATATTGAAAACTCTAAAACCGATAACACAATTTTTTGTGTATTTTGCCATCAGATTTTACTCTTTACGAGAGATCAAGTCTAATATCCAGTATCACGTGGAAACGACTATTATTATTATTATTATTATTATATCTGATTTTGTAGAGCGCACAGCTACCCGTAGGTTTCCCGGCGCTAAGAAAACAGAAGTAAGAGAGGACAACGGAAGTTAAGGAATCGGTTACAAGGAAAACAGCCACTATAATCTATCTATTAATAAAGAACAAGAGCCTTATTTTTAAGGTCAGTATACCCAGAGTGAATGGTGGGACTGAATGCATACATAAAGAACTGGTCATCAACTAGGTTATAACGGAGGTTGTAATAAATTAGCCACAAACTATCTCATTAGGCAACTTTGTCACCATTCGGGTGACATCATAAAATGGAGTGTAATGTTGAATGAACATATGTCCTTAATGTTAAACAGAGATGTGTCCATAATACATACATAGAATTCTATTTTTAGGAATTGTACTCTGTTTCTAGATAAGGAAATGACCTCTACATTGAAATATAACAACTTCCATGTATTGATTAATCCTTTTTCATACACAGGAAGGATACATGCCTTTAACCCCAAACGATTTCGAACTGTCCTGAGGAAGGTGTGCCAATATCCAAGGGCGCTACACCGAAACGCGTCGACGCATTTCTTGTTTTTTAGAATTCAAGCCCAGGAAATCCTTGATAACAGGCATATTGTAATATAGGATATATATTTGAAACATTGATAGGGCATTTGAATCTCAAAATCCGTAACAGAAATAGGTGTCTTTGTTGCATAGGGGTTTTGTTTTTGACCATAGGAAATATGTTTTGCCTTAGATAAATGTGTTGATTAACTTTGATAGGATTATGTTGACACTTTAGAATGTGTATTCTTTTTCTCTGCTTTACCTGTGTATATTAATGAAAACTTCTTAACATTGTTTTTATTTCTTGCACAAAGGGATATGTTTTTATATGTATTATAAAACGAAATATGTAATGAATTCTTTTTTATGTATATGTTTTTAAATAAAAAGTCTGTGAACGGTATAAATTAGTTTGTGACCAGTGATTATAAATATTACCCAGAATAGTGAGTGTGAGTGAGTGAATCACCTTTTCCAGGGATATTTTCTAGACTTTTCATTGTCTGCAGCACCCTGTTCCCAGGAACATGTGGGGTCTTCTCTCTTCTTGTTGATTTTTTTTTAAACTACACTGTAAATTAATATTAAATAAAATTTAAATACCTTTTTAAATTTCTTTTATCGGTTAAATATATTTTAATACATTTTTTTAAAGTAATATTTTTAAAAATACAATTAATAATATAGAGGAGTATTAATTCAAGAGTATTATTTTACAATACTTGCATACAATTAATGTTTAAATTAAAAAAAAGATATGTATACATGATATTAGTAAATCATTTACTAATTAATACTAGAGCATTTTTCTAAATTTCCGTATATTAATTCTAGAATATTTAACAAATAAAAATAAATTAATACAATAATATTTACATAAATGTTTAAATATTTAAATAATAATTGAGTATTATTTTTTATTACTTGTAAATTAATAATTAATAAAATTACAAATAATATTTTTTTTAATTAGTAACTTATTTATACTAGAGTAACATATTAATAGTAGAGTATTTTATTAGAATACTTGTACATTAATGCTTGAGTAATTTTGAATGATAAATAAATTAAAAATGTAATTATTATACATAATGTATTCTTCTGTTTTTTAATATTCATAAATAATAAATAATAAATAAATAAATAATTAATTACTTTTATCGGTTAAATATATTCAAAATTTATATATTTTTTAAAAAGTAATATTTTTAAAAATACTATTAATAATATAGAGGAGTATTAATTCAAGAGTATTATTTTACAATACTTGCATATAATTAATTAATACATTTACAAATAATATTTACACATATTAGTAAATTATTTACTAATTAATACCAGAGTATTTTTATGTATTACTGTATATTAATTCTAGAGTATTTAACAAATAAAAATAAATTAATACAATATTATTTATTTACATACATTTTTAAATATTTAAATATTAATTAAGTGATATTCATAATTAATAAAAAAATTTTTTATTGAAAATCAAACATTATACATACTCTTAATTAATAAAAATACTTACATTGTAATAGCACCTGCGTTGTAATAGCATGCGTTGTAACAGCATGCGTTGTAAAGGCACCTGCGATGTAATAGCACTGCGTCATAACAGTTGCGTTGTAATGGATGTTTTCCTGTTTACCACCTTGTAGTTGGTGGTAAATAACGAATCCCAAAAAGGGGAAAGCACTCATTTGAGTGCTCCCTACATTGCAAATTCGGTAATTTACTGATTTGGTATTTTAAGGAATCAGTAATTTACCGATTCCTTAAAATACCAAATCGGTAAATTACCAAATTTGCAATTTAGGGCCCCCTACATCCCAAATGCCCAATACCGGTCGGTAACGGCCGAAATTCAGTAATTTCGGCTGTTACCGACCGGTATTGGGCCACCTACATCTGGCCCCAAGTGTGGAGAACAGAACAAAATTATTTGGGAAGAGAAGCTGGAAGAACATTTCCAATAAGTTTCATCAAATAAAAGTGACGGTTTGCCACAACAGATCAGAAAAACTCAAATTAAAACACAAAAACCAGGGGGCGTGGTCTCGCGCCGCGAGAAGATGGCGACTCCTCCGTGAGCTCTGTCATTCCACGGAGCTTCCCATCGATTTTCAGCCACTCTTTGTTGCCAACGGGAGCCGTAATTGCCGGATACCTGCTTGTGAACATGGGAGGAGAATATTGGCTCATTTTCTACGTCTCTGGCGGCTGAGGGAGACGCAGCGCAGGTACCGGAGACTTTTCTCACACTAGCGTGTGTCGCAGCCGCCATTTTTGACATCGGCCGCGCAGCGCGCTTTAATACGAGGTAACCAGCACTCTTCTAGTTAATGCGCAGCTTCTTTGTCTATGGTCGCAAAACTGAGAAATAATGTGAGGAACTAATCTTTTTTAAAGAGACAATAACTTGAACAATGTTCTGTCGTATGTTTCATGGCTTGGGCTGAATTTGGCTTCCTCACTGACTTCATAACCTGTGGCTCATTTTAGACAGAGAGGTTATTGTGGTTGAATTACAGCAGTGCTTTTGAAATCTTTTCTATACTGATGAGGCAGAATGTGAAGTTCCAAGTACTGCCATGTTTTGAAGATTTGAGGGACAGATTAATTACTGCTCTGTGCTGGCCTGACATTCAGTCTTGTTGGATATGTTGGAAACCACATTCATTTCGTTACCAGCTGCGCAACATGCTTCATTCTGAGGTAACCGGCGTTTATATTGATAATGCGCGGAAACATGCACTTCTCAGTTCTACATCAAATCTTTACTTACATTGACAAATGCTAATATTGTTGACCTTAAAGTGACTTTGCCAGTACTTGCAGCTGACATGTTTCTTCTCTTTACATGTAAACACTAGTATGTGGTTTGAGGTGTTCTTTTGTTGCTTCTTCATGTTAACTCATTCTCCAATCTTATGAAAATTGGAATCTATCTGAGTGCCTTGTCGCTTATGGAGCTCATGGAGCATATGGCAATATTTTTCAGACTTAAACTAGTCTAAATTGCCTTTTTTCTGTGCTGCATTTGGTCACACCCCTTAGCCTCATGAAAAATTGGCTTGTGATTTACTACTTGCCGTATCGCTTCTGATATATAATATACATACGATTACTTGAGTGCTGACAGGTGGGTGACTTTATCCCTTTTAAAAAAATATATATTTCTTTTTGCTGGTGCCTTATCCTTATCCTTGTGGGTGTATGGGCAGATTGAAAACTTTATTAAAAATTACCTCTCGCTCACCTCAACATTTCAAGATGGCAAGTGAAACCACAACTTCTGTCAGAGCCTCTTCAACTGGTACCAAGCCCAAAAGAGCCAAGAATGATCCTCCCTCACCTATTCTATCCTCCCAAAATCCTGTCCTTGATATTATCCTTGATGAAGTTAGAGGTCTTAAATCTTTTATGTCCCCGACTAATGAGAAGCTTCAACAAATAGAGGACAGATGGATTAGTATGGAGGCTAAGGTGTTGGACATGGAACAACATATCAGCGATTTACATGATGTTTCTACTAAAATTCCAGTTCTGGAACAAGAGATCCAATGCTTAAAACTCCATACAGAGGACCTTGAAAATCGAAATGGATAGAATAACCTTCGTCTTTATGGTCTGCCAGAAAACATTAAAGTTCCTGATATGCTGTCATTGATGAAGAAATTCTGGTCAGAACTTTTGGATCTTCCATCAGAGACTGCATTAAATATTCAACATGCCCATAGACTTGGTCGTCTACAACCTCATGCCTCCAAACCTAGATGAATCATTATGTTATTTTTAGAGTTTACAGATTTAATGCATGTCCTCTCTAAAGCCAAAGCAAAATGTCATCTCAAATCGTCTGGTTATAGCATCTTCATATCTCAGGATTTATCTAATGCTACTAATGCTAGAAGGAAGGAATTTTTGGCTCTGCGTCCCTAGATGAGACAATTGAATATTCAATATGGTATCATGCATCCTTGCCTGTGTAAAATTACTCACAATGGTTCTACACGCTCATTTGAGGATACTCTTAAATTGAAATCTTTTCTCCAAAGTATTTCCGCTAATTTTGCAGCTGGTTCTTCTTGTAATCTATAATGTTCATGTTAATTCTTCTTGTAATCTATATTGTTCCTGGTGATGTTTCTTTCTTCTTTCCCTATTATGTTTAGAAAGGCTGTTTCTTACTCTAGCACTTATTTCTCTTTCTTTGTCGCTTTATCTCTTGCCATTGCTGATGCGTCTTCGTTCTCCTGCTGGTTCTTCCCATAATCCTCAGCACTCTTGTTGCCTGTTGGTATGTTTTACACATTATGGCTGTTTGTTCTTCTATCACTTTTTTTTCTCTTCATGTTGCTCCATCTCTTGTTTACGCAGTAATGCCCCATGCATCTGTCTTCATCACTTTTTCATAGCTCTGGACTTTGTTCCTTGATCTATCTTCTCTTCTTTCTGTGTCTGTTCCCTTTTTCTTTCCTGTTCTCACACTTTTTTATGTTTATCTATTTCTATTTCTTTTTCTTTCAGTTATTTAATATGGTGCATGTGCTTTTCAATTATGTTTGTTTCTATGCAACGTATTTCCTTTTTGTTTCTCATATGAGGTGTCATTTCCTTTTTAGATATATCCCTGATGTGTATCAACTTTTAATGTATAACCCTTCAATCCCTCCTTCATGTGTACGTTTGTAACGTGGAACATACGTGGCCTTGGACATCCCTTCAAGAGACAAAAGGTATTCTCTCACTTATCCAAACTTAGGGGTCAATTATGAAGGCCGACAGACCTGCGTCCGTCCGCCACCCCCGAGGTGGAGGGACCGTCCGCAGGGGCAGCGGCGTTCCCTCTGTTGGAATTAGGATGTGACCACCACCATGGCAGTCACATCCCGTATATTTAACATTGCGGCGGTTGCTGTTTAAGCAGCACTCGCCGCAAAGTTAAAAATGCATGCTGTGCATTTGCATGCACAAAGCGGCAGGCACCGCGCGGTGCATGCCGCATTTTGCATGAAAATGCAGGGGGTACCATAGGTACCCCCCATGTGCACCCCCCTTCACCCTAGGGGACCAATACTGACCCCCAAAGCTAAGACCGTATGCCTTTCCACGGCGGCAATGCCGCCGTGGAAAGGCATTGGACCTCCAGCATCTTTATATTGTTGGCGGTGTTCGCAGACACCACCACCATAAGTGAGCACTTTTTCCGCCGGTCGCAAAGGCGACTGGCGGAAAAGCGGCGGACAATCTTGCCGTCCGCCGCCGACACCCCAGCCAACCTAATGTGGCGACGGTCATTTCACGGAGAATGGCGGACGGATTGCCCCCGCCAGCCCGGCGGAGGCAATCCGTCTGCCATCATAATTGACCCCTTAATTCTCAGATATCCTTTCTTCAAGAGACACATTGTACTGATGCGGAATCGCTCAAATTAAAAAGGCAATGGGCCAAGTTGTTTATTCAACTGCGTCTAGCAAAAAAGGAGGTGTTGCTATATTATTTCATAAGTCGCTATCTGTTCAAATTTTGTCTACACAAAATGATGATGATGGACGTTGGGTAATGGCCAAGGTTGTTGTACAAAACAAAACTCTGGTTTTGCTGAATATTTATGGCCCAGTAAAATCAGATCCTACATTTTGGAATTACATTAAAGTTTTACTATCCTCCATTGAGTGCCCTAACATTATTATTGCAGGTGATTTTATTCAATGGATTGACGCCTTCACTGACAGACAATCTAAATTGTAAATTTAATCCTGACAAATCCCACAAAGCATTCCAGTCGGCCATTACCTCTCGATCATTATATGATGTATGGAAAACTGGTAACCCTGATTCTCTTGAGTATACTTTTTTTTCTAATGTTCATCAAACCCGGTCCGGGATTGATTATATTTTGATTAGCAAACCCTTACTTCCATCTGTTCATTCATTGGAAATTGGGTCTATTTTTATTTCTGGCCATGCACCGGTTCATGCTGTTTAGACTTATCCATTAACTCCCCAGAATTCAGCCGTTGGAAACTTAATAACTTTTTGTTATCTGACACTATTTTCATTAAAGATGCCACTACTTTTATTGACGAATCTTTCACGTTCAATAACCCATTAGACACTTCCTTTGCCAATAATTGGGATGCATTTAAGGCTTCTTTTCATGCCTTTACTATTTCTTATGTCTCAAGGAAAAAGAAAACTAATTGGAAAAAGTATGCAGATCAATTGCAACAACTTAAATTATTGGAACATACTTATTTCATGTTTAAGTCCCCCAATACTCTACATGAGTTGATCAAAGCCAAATCCGAACTTAATAAACTTGAAACACTTGAAGCATGTAATATTCTTCTTAAAGTCAAATCTAAGTATAATGGAGGTGAGAACAAGGCGGGTAAAATGTTAGTCAATTATTTGAAAATCAAATTTGAATGTAAAAATATTGGACCCATCTTGAATGCCTCTACTAAAACCTTGGTGACATCTGATGACGATATTGTTGATGTTTTTCATGACTATTATCAATTACTTTATTCTGATGGCACACATCCCTCTAATAAAAATCTGGATACTTTTTTCATGGGCCTCCCTTCTCCCCCGTCCTTACCTAATGAATTCTGTTTATTGGAGGGTAAAGTTACGTCCCAGGAGATTACTAATGCCATTAACTCTCTAAAAAAATCAAAAGAGCCAGGACCTGATGGTCTTTCCGTTGAATTTTACTCTACGTTTGCCTCTATCTTTGTCCCCAAACTTCTACAACTTTTTAATTCTTTTATTAAGGATGCTAGAGCCTCTGGATCGTTTATGGATGCTTTAATAATCCTCATCCCTAAACTTGATGAGGATCATTCGCTCTGTAAAAATGACAGACCTATATCATTGATTAATTATGATTGTAAAATATTTGCTAAGATTCTGGCATCTCGTCTCGAGCATATTATTCCATTGTTGATAAAGACTGATCAAATTGGATTTGTGAAGGGCAGGTTAGCATCCGACAATAATAGAATGTTTGCAAATATCATCTCCTACGGCAAGAAATTAAAATCCCCTCTTGCAGCGTTATCTTTGGGTGCCGAAAAGGCTTTTGACCGCATTAATTGGCAATTTATGTTTAAAACTCTCCAATGGTTTGCCTTGGACCTACATTAATTTCCTATGTCAAACTAATATACTCCTGCCCACAAGCTAGTATTTTTGAAAATTGCTGCTTCTCTAAATTCTTTCCCTTATCTAGAGGTACGCAACAGGTTTGTCCCCTCTTTCCCTTGCTATTTGGTTTATGTCTTGAACCCTTTCTGGAACGTATACGAGTCAATACTCATATTTCTGGCTTCTCATATAATTCTCTTGAAACAAAAATATCGGCTTATGCTGACGATATATTAGTCTATATGTCTAATCCCCTTACTTCCTTGCCTCCTTTTATGGATGAGGTTCGGTTGTTTTCCAGTATTTCTGGATATAAGTTAAACCTCTCTAAGACAGACGTTTTACCTCTAAATTCTCTATGTTACCAGTATATTTTTTCGGATACTAATTTTGTATGGTGCCCCACACAAAAATCAAATACCTTGGTATTTGGTTTTCTGCTTCCCTGGCCAACACACTCAAGTATACCTTTAATGTATTAATCACGAAAATCCAATCACTCCTCCTTACTTGGTCTCCAATATTTCTTTCATGGTGGGGTAGGTTAGACACCATCAAAATTATGATTGTACCACATGTACTATATACAGTATCTATGTTACCTATTTGCATTCCCATATCTTATTTCTCTAAAATTAACTCTATTTGTTTACAATTTTTTATGGAATAAGAAACACCCACGTATTGCCCTTGCAAAACTCATGCGTCCTAAATCTGAAGGTAGTATACGTTTTCCTAATTTTAAAGCTTATCATTTGTCCTTCTTTATTGTTTTTTTTGTTTCTTTTTATTAAAATATGCAAACAAGCAAGGCATGAAACATGGTATACAAAATGCCAGTTCGATTAAGGGAGAAAAAATACATTTGAACAGCGGTCGATAGGAAGAAAGGGGGATGGGGGGGAGTAAGGGTCAAATATAATAACAATACAGTAGAATGGTCAAAATGTATGGGTCAGGGGGAAGGTCGAGCATCAGTGTCATTAACCGCAGGCGGTATACATATGTTTCCACAATAATTATTCCAAGGTCCCCATACCCTGCACCACTTCCGGGGACGGCCCCTGGCTAGGTATACGGTCTTTGCCCCGAACATGCTCCAGTCCATGTTTTCCTTCTATAAGTCCACTGTAGGAGGCCTCAGGGACCCCCACAACTGGGCCATATCTCGCTAGGCGATCATGGCCCCCAGGGAAGCCCATTGAATCTGAGCTACATTATAATCCATAGGTTCCCAGACATTTAACAAGCAGCGTCTGGCCTCCGGCAGAAGAGCAGTGCCAGTCACTGCCTTCATTACCTCATGGACCCCCTCCAAAAAGCAACAACCTTGTGACATTCCCAAATAATATGGAGAAAGGTAGCAACCTGCCCGCATCCTCGCTTACATAATCCCTCCTCCGAAAAGCCCATATGGACCAAACGGGGGCCCGTGACGTAGATTCTGTGGAGGATCTTAAGCTGTACCAATTGGAGACGAGCTGGAATCGCGACCTCCTTGGGGAAGGAGATCGCAGATTGCCAGTCCTCGTCGTCCAATTCCAGGCCATCCCGGGTCCACTGATCCCGGAGATGCAACAGGAGATCAGGCCTATTATTAATGAATTTCTTGTAAACAAGGGAGATGGTGCTGTCAGGGACATAGCCATCTAACAGCCTATCCTCAAGTGGGGACGACTCCGGAATTACCTCACCCAAAGGGAAGACCGACGTTAAAGCATGGTGAACCTGGACGTAGCGAAAGTATTCTGTGTCACCCAGTTCAAACTCGGTCTTTAACACCTCAAATGATTTCACCTTGCCCTTCACCCAGAGGTCGCCCACCTTGCTAATACCGATAAGGTCCCATCTGTCGAACCCCTTGGTTTTCCATAACTTCCCAAGCTTATCCGAACTGAAGAGCGGGGTCACTAAGGTTAAACGATCTTTCCACCCCTGGGAAGTATTAGCGTCTTGCCATGTATGCACCGCCGTCCTTGTAGGCCCCGACAGAGTCTTGACCACCGATTTTGAGTAGAGCGCTCTATAATAATTACCCCCGGGCAGCAGCCATCTATCCATGGCAAAAGCAGGATTTAATACAGCACCATACATACCATGGTTGATGGCACTCAATTGGGCAGCCCTGTAATAGCATTTAATGTCAGGGAGAGTGATTCCCCCGTCATACCAGGGGAGCGTCAATTTGGCCAAAGCAATAAGAGGTCAACCGTCCCATATCAACTTCCTCTGGAGGTCTTCGACAGCACGAAAGTAGCTAGCAGGGACGATATCAAGAGTGTTCTGGAGAGCGTACAAAAAACGAGGCAAAGACATCATTTTAAATAGGGCCGCAACGCCAAGCGGCGAAAGCGGAAGTTTACGCCAACCCGCGACGTCCTGTTTCAATCTAGCCAGAGGTGGGAGAAGATTCTGTTGATAACGGGCCTTCGGATCCAATGAGATAAAGATACCAAGGTACTTATATCCAGTGAGAGTCACCTGAATAGGGCAGGTACGTGAGAGAGGAGGAACATCACCAAAAAGAACGTAAAGATAGGATTTCGACCAATTAATAATCAGACCAGAATTCCTACCAAAGGAGGCCAAGACATCGCACAGAACAGTCAAAGACTTCCGAGGCGAGGTCAGATACAGTAAAATATCATCCGCATAGAGCGAGATGTGATCCACGAGTTCAGGAGACCATCGAATACCCTTCATCGATGGCTCCCATCAGATCCACGCAGCAAGGGGTTCTAGGGCTAGGGCAAACAATAACAGAGACAAGGGACAGCCCTGACGAGTGCCCCGTCCAAGACTAAACTGAGTAGAAACACGACCGTTCACTACAATTTGCGCAAGGGGGTTTTCATAGAGAAGCCGCACCCAGCCAATAAAACCAGGTCCAAACCTGAACTTAGCCAACACGGCCCATAAGTATGGCCATTCCACGGTATCGAAAGCCATCGTGGCAACTAATGACGCCAAGACGGCCGTCTCACGCAACGTTGCAGCTCTCGCGAGAACACAGTGTAAACGCCTGAGATTCAGAGCAGTATTTCTATGCGGAATGAAACCGGATTGATCCGGTTGTATCAAGTCACTGATAATGTTGATCAAGCGGTTAGCCAGCAATTTTGCAAGGATCTTCGGATCAGCGTTCAAAAGAGAAATCGGCCTGTATGATGTGCACCTATCTCTCGGTTTTCCTTCCTTATGGATCACCACAATGGTCGCGAGACATTGATCGCTGGGTAGAGATCCGCACTCCCCAGACTCCAAAAACATATCTCTTACATAGGGCGCTATCCTATCAGGTCGCAATTTGTAAAGTTCAATAGGCAGGCCGTTAGGACCCATAGTCTTTCCCGAACGCAAGGAGCGAATCGCAATAGCCACCTCGTCCGCAGTTATTGGAGAATCCATATGTTCCATATCCAAATCAGAAAGACGCGGTGGAGCAATGTCACGCAACAATAGATGTGAATCTTCCTCCGGCCTATCCGACACAGAGGCATATACTGACTGAAAGTGGTCTGCGAAACACTGAACGATCTCTTCAGGGTCAGTAACCTGGCAACCACTCGCTGTCTCAATCACGGGCACAACACGACTGACCCTATCCTTCTTATCTAGCCCCGCTATCAATTTTCCGGCTTTATCACCTACGTCATAAAGCTTTCCCTGCTGTTCTATACTCATTGCCTTAGCTGCGTCAGTAACCAGCGCCCTATATTCCAGCTGCTTAAGCCGCAGAACATGTGTCTTAGCACGCGTTACCTCTCGTTCCAGGCCGAGCTCGAGATCCGCTATCTCCGCCTCAATCTTAACCACCTCCTCGTCTCTCCGTTTCTTAAAACCTGCTATTAACAACAGGGCCTGGCCCCTGAGAACAGTTTTGAAAGCCTCCCAGAGGGACACCGCCGATGAAACTGAACCCTCATTCTAAGAAAAATAGTGATCAAGAGATTTCACCAGATCCGCACGAGTTTTAGGGTTCCGGAGGTACCACGGTTTGATCGGGGCTACTCGACCCTCCGTTCCAGGACTAGATCCCATACAGACCCATAGTGGAGAGTGATCAGAGATCCCTCGAGCGAGATGCTTGACCTCAGTTACAGAGAGCGCCTGTGCAGCGGGGACCAAAACATAATCGATTCTAGAAAGGCTACCATGTGCTCCCAAGTGAAAGGTAAACTGCCGCTGAACAGGGTGCAACAACCTCCATCAATCTACCAAGCCTAGAGTATCAATGAAATCATGGAGCCAGTTCTGTGCCCCCTTAAGATCTCTAGGTGGGTGGCGATCAGCCACACCGGAAGCTACAGCGTTAAAATCACCAGCCAGTAGCAATGACCCCTCGGGGAGAGCGAGGATCACCCGCCCTAATTCCGCGAAAGTAGTAGACTGTAGGCCAGGGGGGACATAAACGGAAACAAGGGAAAGAGTTCAACCCTCCCACCTACCTGTTAGAGCGACATAGCGCCCCCTGTCATCAAGCACTGTTGTGTCGATCTCTAAGGGGAGAGAAGTCTTGATAAGAATACCAGCCCCTCTTGAGCCTGTTGAAAACCCAGCATGGGCGACTAGACGATACCCTTCCTATTCATAGCGCAACAAGTATTACCTATTAAGTGAGTTTCCTGAAGAAGGACTACATCTGGGGAAAGGCTTTTCAGCAATTGTAGCACTACCCCGCGTTTAATCCTATCCCCCAACCCATTCACATTCCAACTCATCAATTTCAGCCCCCTACCCCCCATCCGAAAGGGAAAGTTCCAACCCCATCAAGAACCCAGCACTTTGATCAGAAAGTCTAACAGCACATTGTCTTGCAGAAAAACAAACACACACTCCAACTGGAACCTCCCGCCACCAACATCCCGTTCAAAACCCCCCCACCCTGCACCCCTGCATAAGACTAAAAAGCCACCCCAACTTGCAGTGTGCCTGTCGCCCCAACATCAACTAAGCTACAAAAAAGTAAGACGAAGGAGGAAAGAGACCCACCAGTAGCCCCGTAACCCCCCCGGATGTTACAACCATTTAAAGTACAATAGTAGCGAACCACATTTCGAGGCCAACTGGGGGACCCCAGAAACCAGTCAAAGGTGTCTATTCCTGTTCTATCTGTCCGCCCTCTGCCCCTCCGGATTGTTCCTCTGGTGCAGGATGATTCGGTAGAGTGTCAAGCCAGTCAGACACTGCATCAGGCCAATCAAAGAAATAAGTGCGCTCAGCGTGTTCGATTCTCAACTTGGCCGGGAAAAGCATAGCATACTTTAGTCCCATCTCACGCAGTCTCCTCTTTACCCCCAGGAAACCAAGTCTCTGCCTTTGAACAGATTGGGTAAAGTCCGGGTAGAAGTTGATAGTGGTGTTATCGAACTTAGTAGGTCCACTCACCCGCGAAGCCTGGAGGATAGCGTCTCTGTCGCCAAAGTTGAAGATCCTTGCGGTCATAGGCCGCCGCGGGAAACCCACCTTTGGCTTACCGCCCGGCACTCTACGGGCACGCTCGACCATGAAAAATTTACTTAGTCCCTTGGGTGCTAGATGGTTTACAACCAAGTTTTCGACAAAGAGGTCAGCTGCAGAGTCCTCCGCCTGCTCCGGAACACTGATAATGAGGACGTTGTGCCGCCGAGCCCTCCCTTCATAATCCTCCAGACGACGAACGAAAAGATCATTCGAGGCCCTCAAATTGCGGACCTCCGACTGCAGGTCAGTAACGTCACTCGTCAAACTGGAGGTCTTAATGTCCAATGACTTGACTTTCTCATTAGTTTTCGTCAGGTCAGTACGGATCAGATTGACCTCGATTGCCACAGTGTCGAGTTTATGGGCGAGGGTCTCCATTTGTTGCCCGAGGGAGGACTTGATCCCGTCTATGGCGGCCATGACGTCCTGTAGGGTCGGTTCGGTTGCCGAAGTCGGAACATCTCTAGAGTCCTCTAGCGACCTGCCAGGTCCGCTGGGAGATCCCTTAGCTTGGGCATAACGGTCCATATTGTTGGTCGGGGTATAGCCAACACGCCTGGTTGTCTTGAGCTTCTGCTTTTCACCCTCTGGTTTCCCCGCCACTGCGGAGTACAGACCGACGTGAGGCTTATAGGCCAGATAGGAAGATGGCGGTCCAAGACCTTGGGACCGTGGCCCAGCGTCACTCAGGAGGGCACACATCGGGTATCAAAGCAAGAGTCTCAAAGCGGTGAGGAGGTACACTCAGATATAGCAGAGAATAGCCGACCCTGGCACGAGGAGGCCGCTTGCTGTCGATTCTTCCTCAGAGAAAGGCCAAATCGAAAGTGAAAGTCAACCACACCGGTCGACCCCACCCTAAGTATGGGCGGAAAATCCGTTCCGCTCGCGGATTTTGCGGATTTTCGGGAAATTCGCAATCCGCGAGATTCGCGAATCTCCCGCAAAATCCGCAAATCCGCGAGCAGCGGATTTTGCTCGCACTGCTCGCACTGTTCGCGTGAGTTCGCGCCCCGCGAATAAGTGCAAAATTGCAGAAATACGCTCTTAGCAAAACTGAAAGTAACTACTTACCAGGTTCAAAAGTTCAGGCTCATCATTAGTAGCCATTTCCTGTAGTGCTTCCTGAGGGGCCCCTCCAGAGTTCAGTTGCCAGTTGAAACTATTATGTGACCCTGCTCTGAACCTCAGAATAGTTACACATATGCCACAAAGGTCCTGAATTACAGCTAAGGGAGACAAGCAGGAGCCAGGCTGGAAGTTAAAATCCATTAATCAGCCCCTAATTCATTATTGTCAGTTGGGGCAGGGCAGGTGTTGTAACTAATTTTGCAACAATGAAAGCACTTAGCAAGTGCAAAAGATCACTAATCAGGGCGCACTAAGGAAGCAGGTGCCAGCTAAAAAAATATTCTGTGACACATTAATCAGCCCCAAATTAATTCAGGTCACTTGAGGCAGGGAAGGTGTGCTTTGCTTTGCCGAAAATAATGTACACTGGACAACCAGAGGGTGTGGTGATGAAACAGAGGGTGGCATGGGTGGGCCAGAGGGTGGCATGAGTAGTCAGAGAGTGGCAGTGGTGACAGAGAGAGGCAGTGATGAAGAAGAGTGTCCCAAACAGGCTGGACACGTCGAAACAACAAGTTCGCAAAACTTGCGACCCGACAGGTAAGTTTGCAAATTGCGAAATTGTAAAAACCCTCGCGAACTGGCAGAAACACGGGCGAACACAAAAAAAAATAAAAATCCGCAAATTCGCGGGAATTCGCGGATTTTGCGGATTGCGAATCCGCAAATCCGCAAAATTCGCGAACGCGAGATCCGCAAAATTCGCCCATGCTTACCCCACCCCCTCAGGCCGATGTTGATCAACTACAGCTCGGGCACTGTGCCAACTCGACAGTCGGGCATCACGGAAACGTAGGCCGCAATCTTCAAAGCACCACAGCTCCGGTCTCCGGGGTCCGATTCGGAATCTGAAAGCAGATCTCGCCTCACTCGTCGTTCATCTTCATAGATATGTCAAGGAAGGTCAGGATAAACGACAGGATAAATGTGGGAGGGTCTCGGGAGCCCTGTGCTCACACAGCCATCTTGGTCGCGCGCCATCATTCGGCCTTCTTAATTAAACAATCATTTGCTTTAGCTTATGATTTTGCTGATAGTCCTATCTCTAGATGGATTGAGTTTGAGCGTTCCTTTCTAAAAGATTTTTCTTTTCAGACTGTGGTGTATATGTCAAATTGTACTTTTACATCTATTAATCTATTTTTATCCTCTATTATCTGGTAGAACACATTTCTCAAATATAAAGGTAAATCATTCTATTACAAATATTGGAAGAAGAAGGGAATTATATTTGTGCACCAATTAATATACCACAACTCTGTTATCTCTTTTGTTGAATTGCAGTCCAGGTTTCAATTACCTAGTTCATGTCTTCATGAATATACTGTAATTTCAGATGCTTTGCAATCACAGCTTGCCTCTTTTGGCTTTCCTGATGATACACCCTCTCTCACTCCACCTACTCCGTTATGTAGTTATAAAGCAGCTAATGTATACAAACTATTGTCGTTACATGTTACTGAAAGACCTAAGGGCCAGATGCAGGTAGCCAAATACCGGTCGGTAACGGCCGAAAATCGGTAATTTCGGCCGTTACCTACCGGTATTTGGACATTGAGATGTAGGGCACACAAAAAAATACAGAATCGGTAAATTCTCAGAATCTTCAGAATTACCGAATCGGTATAATTACCTAGTCGGTAAAAATACAGAGTCGGTAAATATTCCGAATTGGTAAATATTCCAATTCGGTAAACATTCCAAATCGATAAATTTACCGATTCGGAAAATAAGAAATGGAAAAATAAGACTTTTGAGATGTAGGTGACCCCTAAAATACCGAATTTGCTTCAAATTCGGTATTTAAGAGTCAGTATTTAGCATGGATTGAAAGCAGGTGGTAACCAGGTGCAGGTTATAAAATAGGGGCCCAAAATGCAACAGTTTTACCTGAATGGCAGCATTCTACGTCATAGCAAGGCGGCTACGGCTGCAGGCTGCAGGAGAGAGTGAATGGAGAAGGGAGGAGCAGGTCTACAGGCAGAGGGTCACACTCTTCCAACTGACTGAGCCAGAGATCCTGCAAAGATACAGGCTGCACCCCCAAACCATCCTAGACCTGAATAGGGACCTGCACCCACTCCTGGAGCACCCTACACCAAGGGCGCATGCCATCCCACCCCATGTACAGGTGCTCTGTAGCATACACCTGCTTGCATCTGGCAGTTACCAGAGTGTTGTTGCTGCGGTAGGTGGGGTGTCCCAGAGCTGCCTGTCCCGTTTCTTCAGGAAGTTCCTGGATGCCATGATGCAAAGAATGGAGCATTACATCCGCTTCCCGGACACTGATGCGGACCTGCTCAGGACCAAGACTGACTTCTACCTAATGGCAAATTTTCCTCACGTGATTGGCTGCATTGATGGGACCCACATCCCAATAGGCCCACCTGCTGCCACTGAGCACATTTACAGGAACCTGAAGTCATCTCACACAATTAATGTACAAGTTATCTGTGATGCCAAGTACATGATCACAGACATAGTGGCCAGGTACCCGGGAAGCACCCACGACTCCTACATCTTCCAAAACAGTGGCATATACACCCGCCTGACAGCAGGGGAATTTGGCGAAGGATACCTGTTAGGTAAATTACTGTGTGACACTCCCTTGATAGATAATGCAGAAATATGTAAATGTGTGCCTGTGAGTAATTGTTTTCTCATTTCACATTAGGGGATAGTGCATATGCCCTCCGTTCATTCGTCCTGACACCCTACCTCAACCCCACGACCCCCAGCCAGAGACGAGATACAATGTTGCACATAAATCAACCCGGAACATCGTGGAGCGCACCTTTGGCCTTCTGAAGAGTAGGTTCTGCTGCCTCCACAAAAGTGGAGGGGCACGGCAGTACTCACCACTCATATGCTGTAAGATCATTGCAACTTGTGCCATGTTGCACAACCTCGCTACTAAGAAGGGCACCGAGGTGAAATTGAGCGACTATGAAGACCATGACGATGACCAGCCACCACCTGCAGCCAACACAGTAGGAGTACCAACGCCGACAGACGGCAGACAGAGACGGGCAGAGATCACACACAACTACTTTTGAGTAAGTAGAGATACACAGCAAGGGTTTAATTGCAGTAAACGTAGTTTATTTGCCACTACGGTTCATTTATGAAGACATATTTTTTACATCCTAAGTGTGCCTAGCACAATTGTGCGGACAGGGGTTACCTCACCCTCACATGTCCACTCAAATTAGCCAGCTTTACTGCCTGCGCCCATGCACTGCACTGCGTGATGCCTGTGGTTGGGCATGATCATTGTCTGCTGTGCCAGCGCCTGTAGTCTGGCGTCTGCTGCTCCTCCGTATTTCTGGTATAGGGGTGCTGCTCCTGCTACTGGTGTTGTCTGTGTCCCCTAAACCTTTACCTCCTGTGGTGGCAGACTGGTTAGTCAGCAGCACTTCCATTGCTGTAGTGACTCGCCCCATCCCCCTTGTCAGGTCTGTGCAGCAGTGCACCAGCCCTTCCTGCATTGCAACAGATCAGTGACACAGCAGTGAAGTCGCTGTTGCAAGACGGTGCATGCCCCTTGTCTGCTGTTGCATGTACTGCCTCTCCCTGCACCTTTGGGCTCGGTTCTCGTGTAGTTCATCACAAAAAGACATCACACACTGTGACATGTCCCTGACCCCATCGGCCATGTCCCTCATGCTGTCCGCCATTGATGTTATCCCCACGTTCATGGTGTCAAAGTTTTTGTTCATAGGGCGCATTTGTCTGTGCACTGCACTAATTGCTTTTGCCTGCAGGCACTGCACCTTGACCATTGTTGTCTCAGGGCCACGGAAGACACCCTCATCATGGCCAGTGGAGCCTGCCTCTCAGACCCTACAGCGTCTTGTGCCTCCAGTAGCAGTGACAGAAGTGGATGGAAGACCAGCTGTATGTACTGCCATTGACTCTATTGGTATCTCACCCTCCCTTTCCTCATCAGAGGATGTTTGTAAGATTCTCTGTGGGGGAACGTCATGCCTGCTGGGCCTGAAGATTTCAGAGACCTCTGAGTCTGCTGGTGTTGCAAGTTGTTGAGGCTCATGTCGTGGTGAGTCAAAGAGCAGAGGAGATGATGGCAGTTGCATGGTGGCTGCCTCTGCTGTGGGAGATACTTGTGTGCAGGGTGCTGGAGGTGTTGCTGTGCTGGGCACTGCATCCCTGGATTCTTCCTCAGTCAAAACACTTGGGATCACGCTGAATCAACACCTCACCCTGCACTCCCAGATCAGCACGGTGGTCTCATCTTGTTTTTTCACCCTTCGCACCATTAGAAAGATTTCCAGATTCTTTTCCTTTTCTGCTTTAAAACTTATCTTGATGGCGATGGTTCTAATGCGCCTAGACTACGGTAAAATCTTGTACAATGGCACTTCCGCCTATGCCCCTCGGCGTCTTCAATTGGTCCAGAACCAAGCTGCTCGCCTCATTTATGGTCTCCCTAAGTCACACCACGTCACTCCCCTACTAAAGGCCTTGCACTGGCTCCCCATGAGAGAGCGGGCTCTTTTTAAGCTGGGATGCACAACGTTTCAGGCCCGAGCTGGAACTGCCCCAGCTTTTATAAACTCGGAAATTAATAACTACAGTCCCGCTCGAGAACTATGCTCTTCCACCCAGTTCCACCTTTCTGTGCCGCGATTCAGGAGGAGCAAGTTGGGGGGCTTGAAATTCGCTGTTCTCTGCCCCATTTTCTGGAATTCCCTTCCCCTCACTTTTAGATCTATATCCTCGTACTCTGAGTTCCGTAAGGCCCTCAAAACCTTTCTTTTTCTGCAAGCATTCTCTCCTTAGTCCCTGGTCCTCTGTCTCTCAGGCTTCTGCTTCCCCCAGCGCCAAGAAACTGCCTGGTATATGTGCGCTTAATAAATGCTTTTAAATTCAAATTCAAAATTCCTCACTCCTCTCCCTTTGGGGTGGCCTTTTCTACCTCTCCTGCATTGTCATGCGCAAAGTCTCTCCTGTGGCCAGATATGGACAGTGGCTTAGTGGAGCTTTCACCGTGTATTCCTATAATAAATCACATTTATTTTGCACTATTTCCTGGTCCTCCCCTTTCTCTATTTGTATTGTGTGGCATGCCTGACATTCTTTCATGTTGCCTGCTCTGATGTGAATACTCAAAACTAGAACTACCATCATGCATTGCAGGTGGATACAAAACCCTGTACTGGAGTACCTCAACACACAGTCACATGAGGGGAGGGAGAAAGGCAAGGGGTGGGGAATGATGGACATGTCCCTTACCTTTCTTTGATGCAGCTCGGGCTGAACTGTCTGCATCACCAATTCCTACAACGCACTCTGGCTCCAGTGTGGACTCCACGAGCTCTTCAAGATACGTGAGAGCAGGTGCCCTGTTCTTTCCACCACCTGTTGCATTGGCCTCTTTACTTCTTGCTGACAATTTCTTTTTGGTTATGATCCTCAGATCGTACCATCTCTTCTTCAGATCGTCCACTTCCCTGGTTGTCACTCCTATTGCATTTACTTTGGACTGGATCCCCAGCCAGGTGTTCCTCTTCACAGCCTGTGCTACCTGCAGAGACTGCTTTCCAAAGATCTTGGGGTAGTGCTTAACAACCTCCTCCACCAGCACCTGGAGTTCATCTGTGCTGAATTTCATCTTCCTCTTCCTCTCTGCACCTTCCCTCTGGGTGTCCTGGGATTCCATTTCTTAGTCCTGCACAGCTCAGCTAAACAATAGCCTGTCAGTGTGTAACTGCTCTCCTGGGTGATCAGTTACTCTGCACCTACATGGGTGTGGCCACTTCCTGGTTCTGGGGTGGGGTGGATGCACAGGATTGGTTGCTTGCTCTGTTGGTTGGCTGAGGGGCGGGGTGGAAGCACCTGATTTGTTGGTGGCTCAACTGCTTCTTTTTTTGTATCCCCGACTCGGTATTTACCGATTCGGTATTTACCGATTCGGTAAATACCGATTCGGTAAATCCCATTCATTCCTATGGGCATCCAGGCCCATAGGAATGAATGGAATTTACCGAATCGGCAAATACCGATTCGGAAATACCGACTCGGGGATTCCGATTTTTACCGAATCGGTATTTTTTACCGATTTTTTGCCTACATTACATTTACCTTTTCCAAAATACCGATTCGGTAAAATTCGGTATTTTAGAATCGGTAAAAATGATTTACCTTCATCTGGCCTCAAGTCTTCTATAGAAAGTGCTTGGGAAACGGACTTGTCCGTTTCTCTTTCTATCTTGAATTGGGACAAATTTTGGTCTAAGTTATTTAAAGTTTCTGCTGCTGCTGGTATAATCCAATCCTTGTATTTTATTTACAATAGAGCTATTATTACACCTGTTTATATTGCCAGGTTTTCCCCTTCCTCTTCTCCATTATGTTGGTCATGTTCTAATGCTAATGGAACTTTGTGTCATCAACTTTATGCTTGTTATAATGTATTGACATTTTGGAAATTTGTTTGGACCATTTGTATGAAGGTTTTTAACTGTGATTTGACATTTTCATTACAAAATATTTTTCTAGGTTCGTCCTCTCCTGATGTTGATGACATCTCCTCTAGCTCCGTATTATTTAACCTTTTTATTGCATTAGCATTCAAAGTAATTTTATCGTATTGGAAAGATAACTCCAAAATTTCCTCATTGACTTGGTGGAACTTTATTTGTGATGAACATAGAATTGCTACTGTTTCTTCTCTTACTCTTTCGCAAAAACTTATATCTGACCTCCTCTGGTTACCTTTACAACTTATCTTTCTTCCCATGCACCGATGCATTAACTCTTTCTTTTTTCCTATATTCTTCAACTCTTTGAATAATATATTTCTTATTTCTATCCTTTCTTTTCCCCTTTTTATTTTTATTTTTATTCCTTTTCTCTCTATTGTTCTCTTTCTATTGTTCTCTTCCCATATAACATTTCTTATATATTATCCATTCATTTACTTTTTGTAATATGGTTCATAATTTGTGAATACCTTTGCTTTTTTCTTTGATGTTTGTATCTTTTTCCTGAAAATTAATAAAAACGTCTTCAACAAATAAAACACAAAAACCAAACCCCTCTCCCCCTAACTCTGTCCTTGAGAACCACCAACAAAAACCAATCAAAGAGCTTGTCTTGGGCCCTATATAGCATTCATCGTGGGTAGTCTGCCCACTGCGACTTAGGCACAGGGCCTAGCAACAACTTTCAGAAAAGCCATACAAACCATAACTTGCACAGCAAATGCAATGGTTAGGAAATCACAATATTTCTAATATTCATATGAACAAGTTCCAATATCTAAAAGCAAAAAATAATTGGAGAACAGTATATACTTACATCAATACATAGCAATGCAATAATATAAACCTCCTTCATAGCGTAAAAGGAAAAAAGATTTGTCATCTCATCTGTAAGATACTTACAACACTTGTCATTGCATCTATCACATCACAGTTGAGCCTACCAATGTAGGCTGTGGAGTGGCCTGCTCAGTGCCAGTGCTGCCTCCTATTTAAAATTGCCTCTGTTTCAATGTTAGTCAATGAGAAAAATAAATTCCCCCTTCTCCCGTTTTTCACATTTTTAAAAGGGTAGTCAACATTCCTGTAATAGAAAAAGAAAAATTCACTAAACAAAAATTGTCACAAACAGTGCAAACAAAAACATAGCGCAACCAAGATCAACAAAAGCTAGTCCTCAAGTGTACAACTACCAGCCAATAAAAGCAACATTTAATAAAAATGTTGCAACCATAAGCACATGGCAAGTAGACCTCAGCCCACAAAAAGTGCACCCAGCCAAATAAAACGGTCACAGACGTAAACACAATATTTCATATTTATGTTTTGGTTTTAAGTAATGCAGTCTTGCTAGAGCCACAAATAGTTTGTAGTTCATTTCTTTATAATAAAAAGGTGGATATTGGAGAAGCACACAGCAGTGGCGCCTTCTGAAAGGCCTGTAGTGAATTTTGAGAATAATGCAGCTAGAAGAGGCTGGAACATGACTCAGGGACTGCAGAGACATGAGTGTAAACTGTTGGTTGACAGTATTCTCAATAGAGCAATTCATCTACAAATACCAGGCACTGTGCAAAATTGAAAAGTTTTTTTTCTTTACATCTGGGTGAAATTTAAAAACAAAATAACATGGAGGACACTACACTAAAAGTAAGCTTGTAGTAAGAACACCTTGCACAAAAGCTTTCAGCAGAAGCCATGAATCGCTGTTATTTTGCATTAGTATGGGATCACACCTATAACAATGCTCTCATGTATTAATTAAGTGGTGCAGCTTTCTGGGCCATTACAATGATTGTTATCTAATGAAATGCAACCCAAACTTTTTAGAACTATGACCTAATTCGTAGACCGAAAAACTTCAGCGACTCACCTAGCATTAATGGATATGAAGCAGGGCAATTTTTTTTATTTAGTAACAGCAACTGCTTGTAAAAGTCACAACCTTAACCATGCCACTCAATATTGTATCTGACCATGAGACTGACCTGCCCTTAAAAGTGGCAGATGATGAACTGCACTGGAGTCTGACTGACCCTGGAACTCTTTTGAGAGAGGGATTCTGGTCTGTGGCATCCGTTCACTAAAATCACAAGGCTCCTAAAAAACCTTGGTGTTGATACTAGTGATTTTAGCACATCTGCAGAGCAGAAGGCTATGGGGTAAAGCCTAAAATCACCACGGAGTATTGGAGGGAAAGAGAGCAGAGACAGCAATGAGAGTCGGTTGCTGGGACTCTCATGGCAAAGATTCTTCACCTGTGACTTGCCCTTTCTTGAGGGCTACAAGGTGTTTTGGAGCTGAGCTCCGCGAGGGGCAGCTGCCAAGTGAGGGGGTGGGAGAAAATGCGAACTCAGATTTGCAGACTGCAGTTCTTAATTATATTTTTAGCCAATGTGATGCACTGACCTCAAAGAAAGGGCTGCAAGTAATTCAAATGACTGCCGCTTTTAATATGGAACATTTTATGCACAGTGAGCTCTATTTTGTGTAATATGATTAATGATACAAGTCAATGAACATGGACACAGAGACATTTTAATTGAGAACGAGAGCGCGAAAGTATTTCTACCATGTTGGTCTAATTTTACTCATGTGCAGCACATATCTTGTTGAAAGTACGGCGCTCCTTTCAGTTGAGAAAGGCTACGTGAAAAGTTGAAATTCGTCCTGACACTGAGCATTGGTCTGCAAATAAAGGAGCAAAATTACTCTTACGTCTGAGTGCAGACTCCTCTCTTGATCTAAAGGAACTTCAGTATCTCTCTCTCTCTCTCTCTCTCTGTATATATATATATATATATATATATATATATATATATATATATATATATATATATATATATATATATATATATATATATATATATATATATATATATATATATATATATATATATATATATATCAAACGAAGTAGGTTAACCTTGGGAATGCCAGTTGTTATTTCTGTCCCAAGTAGGAAAAACCAACGAATCCCAAATTGCTGGCAGAAGGTACTTTATTTAAGTGAAGGTCACAGCAGCGCTCACAGATGACGCGTTTCGGGCGGATGTCCTTGCTCACATAAAAAATGTTTCCCATAATGCCTCTTTTTAAACCTGTTCATGAACACCATGTGATGCACAAATAATAAATATAAAGAAAATACTTATAGGTCACATGTTAATACAATGTAAAGTGCCTTTAGTTATATATGTATATAGTTGGATGACATTATTTCTTTCAGTTGTTAGCTTTTCATTTTATAACAGCATAAATGCTTATTTTCATTCAATTTGCCCAAAACCGCAATAAAGTGCAATATGCATATAAGCCTTTAGTATGTACAAAAGAGTGCCAATAAATATTTTACGCCATATTCCAAAAATATATATGATTTATCCTATTTGTAAAATAGACATAAAATCAATATTCTAAAACATGCAGTAAAACCAGTACCTTTTCCCACCACAAACAGTTTAAAAACATTATTTTAAAAAACTGTTGTATATAGGTAGAAAAATATCTGTCATTTCATTCATCAATTTACATTTTTTAAAGTGCAATGGCATGATGTAAACTAAACACTCTACTGTGCAACTTACGCAAAGAAAATGTGTGCAATATCAAGCAAGATAAATAATTGCAGTTTTTGAAACCTCTCATTTCACAACCAACTAGTTACATATTCGGGGACATCAAATGTCGATGGCAACCCCACTAATTGCACATTTGGGGACATCAAATGTCGATGGCAACCCCTATGTGACCTATTTTTTTGAAAAACAATAACGTAAAGTGACTGTAATATAACAGGGAGAATCCCTATTCACCCCAGTTATTTACAGTTTGAAATAAGGAAAAAAGAGAAAAAAGTCTGATCTGGGTGTCGGAGTGAGACCTATATTTTAAATATATGGATTCATAATGGGTGGCTAGCTGAAGACATTACTCGCAACCTGACTGTTGCTAATGAGTACGCATGTAATGGCTACGGTGTCTGTCGAGCATTATCCTCATAAAAAATAATACAGATCTTCCGTAGTGTTCAGTCCATTCGGGACCTTGGAATCTAGTTCCAAGATCATTTTGGACTCTAATTGTCTAAGCATCCTATCACGGTCTCCGCCCCTTCTAGGTTTGGGTACTGAAGTGATAACATAGTAGCTAAGACACTGGAGGTTGTTGTTATGTACACTCTTAAAGTGTCTAGCTACCGGATAGGAGCTATCGTTGTTGACGATCGCTCTGATATGCTGCAATATCCTGGCATGCACTGGTAGTTTGGTGCTTCCCACATACCTGAGATCACACGTGCATGCCAGGACGTAAACAGCATATTCTGTTTTGCAACCGTACTGTCCTTTAATGGGTTGTGGTACTGGACTAAATGGAGTATGGTATTGCCTTGTATTTACTCCAAATTTGCAGGCTCTGCAGCTACTGCATTTGTAAAACCCCATTCGAGGTGGAAACCAGGGTATTTTTGTTATAGGTAATTCGGGGCAAGGATTGGAGATATGCATACGTAAGGAGGGTCCCCTCCGAAACGTAATCTCCGGCCGTGTTGGTAAATGATGCGATAGTACTGCATCTGTTTGGAGAATAGGCCAACTTTTGCTCAGAATAGACCGGATCTTTCTATCCTGGCCACTGTATGCAGTGATGAATCTTATAGGAGTTTCAGCCGAATCTCCTGGTGAAACCCTATTTGTATCCACTGCTGAAAAAAGGGTTTCTCTTGCTCTGGATTTCATTTTGTTGACCGCTTTTGTTAGTATATTCTCCTTGTATCCTCTTTCCCGAAACCTATTTAATGCATGGGCTGTACATGTATTCAGCTCCTCATCAGTGCTGCAGATTCTCTTAACACGAAGAAGCTCGCCATATGGGATATTATCAATAACGTGGCGAGGGATATATATATATATATATAATTCACCATAACATCTGTACCCCCAACTTTGTAATTACAGTGTTATTTCCGGGCAATGTTTACTTATTTCACTTCTATTAATGAGCAGAACATTAACATGTTGATCTTTCCAGTATCCTTTAATGTTCTTGTGATAATGACATGCCCAAGGATGATGTTTGATTATGACTTAGCGATGCTAAACTCTATTAACCAGAATGCATCACTCATGCAGTCAGGCTGTTTAGGCTGCTCTGATGCTGCTCTGTATGGAGTTAGAATATATGTTGTTTATTCCAATGACAGGCTTGACATAAGCATCAGTAAGATACACAGAAGTAATGCCATTTAACATGTTTTATGAAATGTTCAGAAATGTTCTGCATGTTGCTTGTTTTAACACTGAAAGATGGCGACTATATTCACAGTCCTCTTTCCATGTCCATTACTGTGACGAAAGTGAAATGCTTTTAACCCCTTCCATGCGGCCGCGATTCCCCTGGTGTGCTGTAAACAACACGAACAGTGGCGGGTCGTGACGAACCCGAGCCGTCATCAGAACACGAGCACCGTAGTGCATGACGGCTGTGGTTCGTCATCAGCATGGAAGGGGTTAAACACGAACTTTATGTGTATTGGTTGTGTGAACAAGCGCTCTGTGGATCGCGAAACGCGTCACGACTAGGTTTATGAGTTTAATAAACCTCACAGCTTTGGAATAAGAATCCTGACCCTGTGATATCTTTGAATTGAGTGCTCGGAGGTACACCGTTCGAATCTGATATTGGTTGCCGGTTCCTCCGCTGGCTGCGAGCTAACCCCGGTCAAGGCGAGGGATCTTCGGAAGGAGCACTGTGACTTTTTTGATAGATATATATATATGATTTGTTTAAAAATTGGACTTGGGGAGAAATTGCTCACCATCAGGACTGTCGTCACTCACCAAAAATCAACTCTCGACCCACCAAGTGGTCCAGACCCACAGTTTGGGAAAACCTGATCTAATGAAATCTATATTAATAAAATCCTTGTCTATATTTTGTAAAAATATGTTAGAAGCACTTTACATTTTAGGGATGAATTTCCAATTTTTTTACGACAAGGAAAGCAGGTGAAATTTAAAGTTAAAAGACAAGGTTTTTGAAAAATCTTTTACACTGTCTGACCGTATAATTGCTTTTTCCTGTATGGCTATGATTACATCTAGCATAAAATGCTAGTTATTAGCAATACAAAATGCTTATTCTAGATGTTTTGATATCAAATGAAGAAAATGGTGGCTAAGTGAGACCTATGAATTCTGGTATTTGGGTGGGTTTACATCGACAGGTGAGAATCTGTGCCTTGTGTAATCAAGGGCTTATTTCATGTTCATTTTACATATTCTTAATCTAACAATTTGTGGTTTCACATTTTTAGGTAAGGTGTTCATAGAAGAACAGTTAATGGCAGTTTGTTAACTTTCATAAATTGTGAGTTTTTTTAATGTGTAGATTTTAAATAATGAGAATGCGTATTTGCGTGTTCGTTTTTATTTCCGTTTATTAATTCTGATATTTAAATTCAATTTAATATTCAAGTAGAATTCTCTCGTGAATTTATTTTTGCATGCAAAACATCTTTCACAAGAGAGGCTGGACACAGTTGGGAATCTTAGCAAACTTTACAAATGGAGTTTTTCATCATCTATCTTCAAGAGCAACATTTGAACTCCTCCCATTCCAACAAAGGTTCAACCTTTATGGTTCTTGTCATCAATACCCATCTAGCCAGCTGCTTCAAGGTCATTGACAACAAATTATTCAGGAATTGTGTATGGACAGACAATGACTGATTACAATGTGATTGCTGAGGTACAGTACAGGTATTTATTACACCATTTAGAAAGAATGTGCTTAATATTTGCAGTAAATGGTGATGTAGACAGCAGTTGTTATGCATAACAATGGAATTGTAGTAGCACCAGAACATTAGTGAACAAATTTGATGTAGGACATCTATTATTGACAAAAAGGAATCCTGATATCAATTACCAACAGGATTGATCCTCCAGTTGAAAAGCCATTTATCCTACAAACATTTTAGGGACAAAGCCCAGGTGATGGTCCACTTTGATATTTCTAGTACGGTATTTTCTTGGTTGTCTTTCCTTTCTGTCATTCTGACCACTTAGGGGTCAATTCCGATCCGGTAAAAACCGCTCCGAATAGCCGTTTGGAGTGTTTTTCACGTACCCTGCAACGTCCCTCGTACGTACGACGAAGTACGATTCGTACCAGCAGCTGGACTCCGTACGAATCGTACAGAGACCGTACAACTCTAATCTCACTCAGAACCCGCTGTACGCAACATATGTACGGTTCGTGGCTGGTTTATACGACCCGGCAAGTATGATACGTGTCGGGTATGCACCGTACAACCCTTTTTCTACGGGAGCTGAAAACAGCCGTAAAAGCAGAGTTCGCGCTGAAAGAAGTACGGAATGGCCCCCCTCGGGTACGGCACGTATCCCCCATGATCGCAGGGGTTCGCGCCATACCCCTCCGATCATGGGGGGTACGCACCGTACACCCAGCATACATGGGGTACGCACCATACCCCATGTACGCTGGGTGTACGGTGCTTACCCCATGTACGCTGGGTGTACGGCACGTACCCCCCATGATCGCAGGGGTACGGCGCGTACCCCTGTGATCATGGGGTGTACTCACCATACGGTGTGTATGTGATTGTGCGCTTTTCCGTACGAATCACCCTTACCTGACGTGGACCGTAAAAATCGCGTCCTGATTCCCCGGCCCGGATCGTACTCCTCGGGTCGTACGGCGTGTGTACGGGTCGTACAGAGACGGCTCCAGATGCGAATCGTACGGACGGTTATTTTACCAGATCGGAATCGGCCCCATAGTGTCATCTCTTGGGCAAGGCAAGGCAACGCTCTGTGCAACAATCATCAAATCTAACTGGGCAATTACAATTTTAAGTGCACTTAAATATTGTCACTATATAGAAGTGTAAGTTGATCAAGGTAAAGTGTATGTTTCATCATCTGATGGTAACTAACATTTTAAACATCTAAAAGGATTGTAATACATTCTCACAGTTGTTTATGCTGTAAGACAGTTTTTTGGTTTCTGGTAAAATGTTCTATTACTGGCACATTCACCTCTGTGTGATTAAGAAAAAAAATAATTGAATGCTGTTTTAACAGCGTGAAAACAGCTCGCTTGAAAATTATTTCCCAGCATCCCTTTGAAGTTTTTTAGGTGTTCGTCATTTGCTAAATATGGACTTAAAGCCAGCACTCTAAATAGGGCTGGTGCAATCTTTTAGCACCACTGCCACGATGTGCTTGAATAAATATCTATATTAATTATTCAATATGTACTGTGTTCTTAATTTACCATGTTTACATGTAAGTGTAACCCATTAAATGTAAATCAATTATTTTAGGAGTGGTCATTGTATGAAGTAAAAAACATTCACAATCACCAAATCATCATTTGCCTTTTTGTTACAAGGTTTATGGGTGATCTATGTGCTAACATACAGTCACCAAGTTTACAAGTTTTTTTTTAACAATATGAATATTGTTAAAACTCAATTTATTGGTCAAATTCTTTCACAGGTTTACTGATTGCATATTATGTATACTCTTTTCTTAGCTCTTTACACACATGATGCTATGACCACTAATTGTTGTCTCTCTGGGTCATTCATGTTTGAGTTCCAGGTGTAACAGGACATGGTCGGGTTCCTGAACTTGATGTTAGATTCAAAAATGCAAGTGAACATCATTCAAGTTTCAAAGAAGCTAGGGGTGCTGATATGGGAGCTCCTGGAGACTCTGGTCCTCAAGTAAGACCAGGAGCTGAAAGTGTAGGTCCTATTGAGGCTACGAACATGATGCCAAACAAGGGCTGTGTGCTAAGCCATAGTTTATATAAGTCCATGTCCAAATTGCTGCTGAAATTTTGCAGGCTGCAAAACCTCGCACAACTTCATCCTTCCACATAATACTTGTTATGTTTAGGCGTGGTACTCTCATGGACACTCTGGAAGAAGACACATCTATTAGGTTGGCATTGTGCAGAGGGATCACCAGTTGGTCAGTGTCTGCCCAGGATCCTGTGAACCCAGAGCAGAGCCAGGGGACACAGAAGCAATTCAATGGAGTCAGGAATCAATGGCAGTAATGGGCCCCAGCCCCTCCCATGTTATGTGGTGGCTGTAGATGCTGGTATCAGATGTCTATCTAATTGGACGACAACAGTGGCGTAACTGTAGCCACGGCGGCACAACGGGCCGGGGCCAGACTGGCCGTAGGGGGCACAGAGCGTTTTCACGGTGAGCTGGAAGGATGGGGTCGGCTTTGTTACGGGCGGACGGTTTTGCAGCAGTGCTGCAAAATCAGCTCCCTGTAACAAAGCCAGCAGCAGAGCTAAATCGGAAACAGTGCAGATTCTTGCTAGCACTAATCTCCCCCCCCCCCCCCACCATGGGGGCCGGTCTGGCAGAATTGCCTGGGCTGGTTTGTGTTCCCCGTCCGGTACAGGGAGGGGGGGGGGGGGGTTTGAGCTCTAGGGGGCACACTGTGCACTGTGCACCAGCGGCCGGCTTAAATGGGACTTGAGCATGGGGGGGGGGGGGCTCCATGTTAACTAGCAGGGGGGCCTCACGTTTCGTTACTTCACTGGACTACAATAGGGTGCACTGTGGTGCTAAGGTGAGTGAGAAGGAATGCTACTCAGAACAGGTCCTGGCTTGCTGCCCTCCAATCCAGCAAGTTAAGATAAGACTTCAATATCACTCCTATTACAATATTTTTCCATTACAGGTAGCCAGGTAATGCACGTTACAAAGTACATTGATGATGTCTTTTGGAATGCAAATGTTAAAACACATCGGAGTTGGCAAATGTATTTCCACTATTCTTTCTTTAAGCAATCCATTTAGTAATCTTTCAATACAGGTATATCAAGGACTGGTATTACAATTATACAGCAGGGATTGGCGTTGGCGCCTTGTCTTCACCAAGATCCCAAAACTGGCCTGAATCATCTGGGCAGTGCCCATGATAAACATAAACCAGGTTGGAGGTGTAATGAATGCATTTGCTAATTGAGTGGGTCCCCAGAAAATATGTAAATTCCCATTACAATCTGTTGAGAGTAAGCACACCCAATCACATCAGAAGAGTTCAAAATAGTTGCCGCCTCTGAGCAGTGAAAAGAGAAAGAGAGAGAGCATGAAACATCAAATAGCATCAATAGAAGCACGAAGTGCATGTGGTTTCACACATCGCAACTTAGAGCCACCCTTGATCGAGCTCCGAGAGTGGAATGTGGACATGGATTGGTGCTAGGCATACCAAACACCCATGAACAACAGCCAGAGACAGCAAATGCCGTCTCCTTGAAAGCTGCAAACAACAACGGTAAGTGGGAGAGAGAGAGAGAGAGAAGCATAAGGACTTGCCATGGGAAGGCGGAGCAAAACAACTAAAATAACTTTTATAATAATTAAATAACTGGCCAAACTCTGGGGGGCAAATGGTTTGCCCACAAAGGTGAAGAGGTAGTGTTTAGTTTGAACACTGAGAAATATAGATATTACATGCACTACATAATGGTACATTATTGAAAGCGCCCCACTTCTGTTTTGACAATTCCCCCCTCCAAAAAAGAAGCATTGGCAAATTCAAAGAAAAAAAAAAGCTTCATGAAAAAAGCCAGCGTTTACTGATTTATAGCCTTTTTGTTTTGTTTTTTTACTTGCAGTTATGCTGCACTGAAGCCAGCGATGCTATATGATCTGTACTATGGCATCCCTGTGGAACTATAGTCTGGGGAACGCAAGCGCACTCCTTAAGTTTGCATGTTGCCCCCTGTTTAAAATGGGCAAGCATTATTTACAATGTAATCAATGTGAAAGAAAGCAAGTGACTAGTGTGTCCTGCACGGTTAATGCACAGTTATTGTTTGGGCCATCTTAGTTTTTAAAGGCATTCTGCAAGCATGTAAAATATGAAGAAGTCTCTAGAAATGTCAAAATTGTATTTTATTCACATGTAGAACTGTTTCATATTAGTAGTAGTAGTACATCAGTCTAAATCAGTGCAAGTATGATTTTTAAAGATACAGTATTCGAACATGAATATTGAAACGCTCATGCTTTCACCCATTCTGACTTTTTCAGTGATGGGCACCCTTTGGATGGCCTGGGCTGCTATTCTACATGGACAACATTTTATTAAAATTGAATGCTTTAATGTTTAATGCACATTCTGATGGTATGTATTTCAAGATCGTATTATATGTAATAATAAAGAACAGGCATTGGCAAAGCCAATAGGTTTCACCTATGCAAAATCTATTGTTTTTGTCAATGTTTTTTGTACAGGTTGCAGATGATTATAATAAAGATGTGAAAATATGGGCAGGGCTGGGAACTTGGGGAACCAAGTTCAAATCTTGGTGTCAGCTCAACATCCTGTGGTCCTGGCCAAATCATGTAATTTAACCAAGTGTCAAAAAAAATTCAATAACTGGTGCTCTCATAAAGCGCTGAAATACTTCATAGAAATGTTAAGTGCTTTTTATAAAAGCTGTCTATACTGTGAAAAAGGGTGATCTGTACACTTTTAAGGTGTGCCAGTGTCCTAGGTGAGGAGAACAGAAACCCTGTGAGGGGGAACGGCCCTGAAGGGATAGAGGGCAGGTCAGGAAGCGCAGTGGCGGCAGTGGAGGAGGTTGTTGTCATACTGCGTCACAGGGAGCATTGGGATGGCAGACAGTTGGTAGGGAGCAGGGACATATCTGCCAGGGCTGATCCGAGTTGGGGATAGTAGTAAAATATAGCAACAATTGGTATTCAGTGAGTTTCCTAGAACTTTTGTCCCCTGGTTCCACTGCACCTGCTGCACCATTCAAATCATTACACTAGTGCCTGCAAAGTAACTGCACTTGTGACTGCTTGTCTAGTAGTAAAATGTAGCAATAATAGGTGTTCCGTGGGTTTCCCAGAGATGTTGGTCCCTGTGCTACTGCACCTGCTACACCCTTCAAATCATGACCCTAGTGACTGCAAGGTAACTGCACTTGTGACTGCTTGTTTGCTAGTAAGATATAGCAAAAATAGGTGTTTAGTGGGTTTTCCAGAGCTTTTGCCCATGGGCTAATGTACCTGTAGGAACATTCCAATCATGACCCTGGTGCCTGCAAGGTAATTGCTTTTGACTTCTTATCTAGTATTATAATATAGCAATAATCATTGTTCAGTGACTTTCCTAGAGCTTTTGGCCCCTGTACCTGCACCTGCTGCACCTTTTGGCCCCTGTGCACCTGCACCTGCGGCACCATTCAAATCATGACTCTGGTACCTGCAAGATAAAAGCACTTGACTGCTTGGTTAGTAGTAAAATATAGCAATAATCAGTGTTCATGGGTTTCCTAGAGCTTTTGGTCCCTGTGACACTGCACCTGCTGCAACGTTCAAATCATGACCCTAGTGACTGCAAGGTAACTGTACTCGTGGCTGCTTGTTTAGTAGTAAAATTTAGCAATAATCAGTGTTGAGTGGGTTTGCTAGAGCATATGTCCCCTGTGTAAGCATGGGCGAATTTTGCGAATCTGGCGTTCGCGAATTTGCGTATTTGCGAACTCGCAATCCGCAAAATCCGCAAACTCTCGCGAATTTGCAGATTTTTTTTTGTGCTCGCAAGGGTTTCTGCCAGTTCTAGAGGGTTTTGTACCAGTTCGCAATTGCGAACTTACTTGTCGGCTCGCAACGGTCGCGACTTTGTTGTTTCTACGTCTGGTTCATCATCACAGGTTCACAGCACCCTCTGTTTCACCACTGCCACCCTCTGATTCACCCATGCCACCCTCTGGTACATCACTGCCACCCTCTGATTCATCACTGTAGATTATGGGGGGGGAAAGCAAGCACACCTGCCCTGCTTCAACTGACATGAATTCATTTCTGGTTCATCACTGTAGATCAGGGGTACTCATAGTACGGCCCGCGGGCCGCTGGCGGCCCGGCAAGCCTTCTCTGGCGGCCTGCGGACCTTTCAGACATCTACCGAGTTATTACTTTTTTTTTAAAGGCTGTCTGCAACCAGAGCTGACTCAGAGACTCTGCTGCCTGTGGGGGCCGGGCGATTGCCGCTGTAGTCAGAGTGGGGCTGCAGGGGCGCCGAGAGGTGAAAATAGCTTCATTAACATGTTAATGGTGACCATTAGCATGTTAATGAGGCTATTTTCACCTCCCAGCGCCCCTGCAGCCCCACTCTGACTACGGCGGCAATCCCCCGGCCCCCACAGGCAGCAGAGTCTCTGAGTCAGCTCCGGTTGCAGACAGCCTTTAAAAAAAAAAAAGGGAGACAGAGGGAGGGAGGGAGGGAAAGCGAGGGAAGGAATAGTGCTACATGGGCCTACAACATCACACGAGACGTCACTTCAGGAGTTACGGCCTCCGTTTAATTACAGATCACGCCCAAGTCACGTGCTTGTGATTAGCGCAATATCCGGCTCCTGCATAGCGCAGAGACTCCCGGCTGAACAAAGGTAGGAAGTGCGCTTCGGTGCGCATTGTGGCTTGTAGCAATGATAAGATCTGCTGCATGACTTCCAATATGCATGCCCTGGAAAGGCATTTCAACTGAGCACGGGTTGACAGTTTTATACGGAGGAGCCCCTTTGAGCAATGCTAGCAGGAAACTTGGTGTGTGTGTGTGTCAATCTACACTACTACAGACTACCTTCCATCTGGAAACAGACAGAAGTGGGCCCGTATTTTGGTCCATGGTATGCGGCCCTACAGGTAACACTCACTCTCACTTAGTTTTGGAAATTCCTGCAGGCCCTGCACCGACCGCCTGCCTCTCAGCAGCCTTTCCCTCCCTGGCGGATTACGTTACTCAGGCACCCTCGCCAGATAGAGCTGTAATATTCACCTGCCTTCCATGTGGGGGCCAAGGGGACACACAATTGCACTGAGGAAGGCAATTTCAGCACCTGGAGAGCAGCACAGCTCCTCTCAGACCCTCGGAGAGTCACGCAGATTGACCCCTCCCTTCTCAGGGCCAGGCCCTTTTGAAAATGATACGAAGGTCCGGGTCCAGGTCGACGGATTTACAGCAGTGCTGCAGTGCTCAAAGAGAGTGTCTTCTTGGCTGTGTACTCCCAAACATCGATAAACCACCAGCATAAGGGACACACTGGAACTGACACTTGTAAGTATGTATAGCAGCAGTACCTCAATTGCTGTTAATTTCTTTTGGCATTTGGCCTCGTGCAAAATGTACATGTAAGCAGAGCAGTTTTGATGTACTGATGGTTTGGGTTCCATGGCAGTATGTTATAGTAGCAGTGGGCTGCATCAATATCTGGTGTATTGTAATTTGAGATTACCGTTTCCACATTTCAGGCGGGAGCCAGCCAAAATAAAGCACTTTTTGGCTTTAAAAATCAGGAGTCTCCCTTCTCAATCGGGAGAGGGAGACAGAGGGAGGGAGGGCTAGAGGGAGGGAAAGAGAGGGAGAGGGAAAGTGAGGGAGGGAAAGGGAGGGAGAGCGAGAGGGAGGGGAAGGGATGGGGAGGGAGGGAGGGAGAGTGAGGAGAGCGAGGGAGGGAAAGGGAGCGAGGGAGGGATGGAAAGCGAGGGAGGGAAAGGGAGGCAGATGGAGGGAGACAGAGGGAGGGAGGGAGACAGAGGGAGGGAGGGAGACAGAGGGAGGGAGAGGGAGGGAGGGAGACAGAGGGAGGGAGGGAGGGAGACAGAGAGAGGGAGGGAGACAGAGAGAGGGAGACAGAGGGAGTGAGGGAGACAGAGAGAGGGAGGGAGACAGAGAGGGAGGGAAAGAGAGGGAGAGGGAAAGGGAGGGAGAGCGAGGCAGAGCGAGGGAAGGGATGGGGAGGGAGGGAGGGAGAGTGAGGGGGAGCGAGGGAGGGAAAAGGAGCGAGGGAGGGAGGGAAAGGGAGGCAGACGGAGGGAGACAGAGGGAAGGAGGGAGACAGAGGGAGTGAGGGAGACAGAGAGGGAGGGAGACAGAGAGGGAGGAAGAAAGTGAGAGAGTCAGAGTGAGTGAGAGAGATGGAGAGAGATGGAGAGAGAGAGAGTCGGAGGGAGACAGAGAGAGGGAGAGGAAAAGGGGGAGTGGGGGGAGAGAGTGAGAGGGAGAGAGAGGGAGGGAGACAGAGAGAGTGAGTGAGACAGAGGAAGAGAGGGAGTGAGAGAGTCAGAGTGAGTGAGACAGAGGGAGAGATGGAGAGATGGCGAGAGATGGAGAGAGAGAGAGAGAGTCAGAGGGAGACAGAGAGTCAGAGGGAGACAGAGAGACAGAGTGGGAGAGGGCGAGGGAAAGGGAAAGGGAGAGGGAGAGGGAGGGAGAGGGAGAGAGAGAGGGAGAGAGAGAAAGGGAGAGAGAGGGGGAGGGGGAGAGAGGGAGAGAGAGAGAGATGTGTGTCTATGCCGGGTCTGGTGGCTCAGTGGACGAAGGCGTCCGCTGCAGGGACCTATGATCAACCTTATGGTCACAGTTTTTTTTGTTGCTCTAGCCCCGCCCCTGCCCCACTGACCCCGCCCCCACCGGTTCGGCCCTCGGACACAAACCACACTGTAAATTTGGCCCCCCGAGAGAAAGTTTGTGAGTACCCATGCTGTAGATTATGGGGGGGGGGAAAGCAAGCACACCTGCCCTGCTTCAACTGACATGAATTAATTTGGGGTTGATTAATGTGTCACTGAATTTAAACTTCCTGTCTGGCACCTGCTTCCTTATCTGTAATTTGCTTTCTGTTGCAGTGCAATTTATTTCCCCGGACCTTTGTGGCCTACTTGTAGCTATTCTATGAGCCTGCTGTGAGGGTCAGAGCAGGGTCATAGAATAGTTGCAAGTAGGCAACTGAACTCTGGAGGGGCCCCTCAGGAAGCACTACAGGGAATGGGTATTAATGATGAGTTTGAACTTTTGCACCTGCTGAGTGCTTTCAGTTTTGCAAAACTCGTTTTTCTGCAGAACAGCAACTGTAATGCCCCAAACAAACGTAGGCAACTGAACTCTGGAGAGGCCCCTCAGGAAGCACTACAGGGAATGGTTATTAATGATGAGTTTGAACTTTTGCACCTGCTGAGTGCTTTCAGTTTTGCAAAACTCGTTTTTCTGCAGAACAGCAACTGTAATGCCCCAAACAAACTTACTTGTGAAAGTTGATTTCTAATCCAAAAGTGATCCAAAGAAAGTAAAAAAGGCCTCAAATCCAAAAAAGTGCAGGCAAATGTCAACCTGAGGAGTTATTCTGATAAAAATCATCATTTTCAGAAGGTTTATGCTGCTTGCTGGTGGATTTCTTGTGCAGAATTGCAAATTTTGTAATTTCCCGAGTGCGAGATTGTTGCTGCCCGCTGCATCTACATGTTCGCAATTGCGAACTCTTGCGATGCGTCGCCAAACTCCTGCGGGATCCCGCAGCAAGATCCAAAATGGCGCAGCACTCGCAAAATATCGAGAAAAACAACTCGGCAAACGCTGAATGACGGTAAGTGAACGCCGCACGCCGCAATATTGTATCACAAAGCGAAAAAATCCGCTGCCTGCGAATTTGTGGATTTTCGGTAAATTCGCGAGAGTTTGCAGATTGCGAATTTACCAAAAATCCGCAAAATCCGCGAGCTGAACGGATTTTCCGCCCATGCTTACCCCTGTGTGATGTACCTGCAAAGTCATTCAAATCATGACTCTAGTGCCTGCAAGTTAACTACACTTGTGTCTGCTTGTCTAGTAGAAAAATATAGCAATAATAGGTATTAAGTGGGTTTCCTAGAGTTTTGGGCCGCTGAGCCACAGCACTTGTTGCACCGTTCAAATCATGACCAAAATATAGCAATAATAGGTATTAAGTAAGGTAAGGTAATTGCACTTGTGCCTGCTTGTTTAGTTGTAAAATATATCATTAATCATTGTTCAGTGAGTTTCCTAAACTGTTTGGCCACGGTGCCGCTGCATCATTCAAATCATGACCCTAGTGCCTGTAAGGACAAATGAGGACATCATTTATATTCAGTAATATATTTGTTCTGAAAAAGGCACAGTTACAGATGGAATACGTAATTATTGTGTAGCTAAACATATACACAAACGCTTTGTATTTAAACTTCTCCAACCCCTAACACGAGTTGGCAGAGAAGTCATAAATAAAGAGTAGACCAGGCAATGTTAAATTGTGTTACAATGTGGCTGGTTCTTTCCTGTGAAAAGATTGTATCCTGTGCTTGGCAGTGAATAGGCCCTAAACAGTGTAAATTGCCCAAGATCACCACATGTTAGATACGCTGAGACTAACATGCAGTTTTTTAATTTGTTCCTAAATAGGCAGTTTCACAAATTAAATGGACTCCCCAAATAAGGGGAATTTGGCAGGAAAACTTGTTGAATAAGAAAAGTTCTCTGAAAAATTCCAAAAACATATCATTCACATGCAGAACTGTTTCATCTTAGAAGTACTAGTACTGCAGACAAAATAAGTGCAGTTGCCAAGCTGCCACCTGAACTTTGAATGCGGCCCCGTTGAAAACAGGCAAGCATTTATTTACTAGTTAATCAATGTGAAATAAAGCAAGTGACTAGTACATCAGACTAAATCAGTTCAGGTTTTTTTTGTAAGTAATAGTTTTCAAACATGAGTTTAGAAACGTTCATGCTTCCACCCCGTGACAATGGCAGTAGTGAGCTTCATGCCTCACAAATGAAAGACAAATGATTTATGCAGCTGAAGAATGAGATACTTTTTGAGATTGCGATGTCAAAAAATAAAATAGAAAAAAGGGCACAAGCAGACTCCATGGAGAAAGTACTCTGCATTTCTCTTTCCTGTAAATGCTATCATTTTGAAGTCAGGCACAAGCAAAATAAACACCAGGCTCCCCTGAAGACTAGGCTTAATATAAGACCTTGGTCTTTGAATGTCCAGCAAATCTGATGAGATAAGAACAAGATATTCAGTTCTGTTTATTACAGAAAATGAGTTAGTGGAAGAATACTTTAAATACAGCTTTGGCATGGGGAGGAGTGAACTCAAGCTGTACAGCCTAAACAAATAACGCAAGCATATAGAAAGACAGAAAATGTAAGTTGCAAACCACAAAGCCAATGTAAAGCAACGGGCGGAATGCATTCCCAGGTCAACGTTTTGAAAATCCCCTAGATGTCTTTTGCATTCCACACAGCTGCGCTGCCTGGTAGGCTAAGGCTGCAACTTAAAAACTGGCTACACTCTGGGCAAAAAATCCAAAATGACCTAATATTAAAGAGATCTTCAATGGCAAGAAACCAGATGAAATCAACAACCAATATCACTATGAGTAGTGCATCGACAGACACCATATTGAATGGGCCTGATGAGCTCTGGGAAAGGAATATGGATGTCCAAGCAACAAAGGGAGACATCCGCCTCCTCATCATTGAGTTCCCCCAAAAAATGAGCACCTGCTGTCAGAAAAATATTTTTTACTAAATCACTATCCAACCTAGATCATTCCCTACAAAAAGTGGAAAACAGAGCTGATTAATTAAAATCAGTTTAAGTAGGAGGGGCCCAAATAGATGACCTGGAAATGAGAATCGATGAGCTGGAAAAAAGCCTCCAGCTGGTAATACATAAAACTGATAATGTGGAAAACAAATCACGCTGCATTAATGTATACATCAGAGGGATTCTAGACAAAGTGTTGGCTTCAGAACTGGAGAAATATTTGCAACGCCTTTTTATTTTACAAGCACAGGACGACTCAACAATAGAACTAGACTATCGTACACAGGGTTTACAATCCATATGAAATCACAACGAATTAACCCCAAATGTGTTAACTTGTATACACTTTTACAAAATCAAAGAAGAGATCCTGGAAGCAGTGCAGAAAATGCACAATATTGTTCATTGAGGACCCCCAATTTCTCTCTTCCAGAATGTGTCAGCTCTGATACTCTCAAATTCAACAGCACTGAAAATAGAAAAAGAACACATAAAGGATAAGCTGATCCTCTATTGAAGAGGTTTCCTGTTCAGATTACTATTAAGCTTCAAAGGCAAATCAATTTTGTTAACTGCTCAAGAGGAAGCCATAAAACTCTTCAATTTAGTACAAGATTCTGAAGAAATGACAGGACTCTTAAGACCCAACCTCCTATAACTGCAACATGAAAAACTAAAATAACAATGAACAATAAAAACAAAATTGAGGCTAGATCAGAAAGTGAAGGACAGTCTATAATCTAGTCTTCCACTTGTCAAAACTAGTGCCATGGCCTATGACTGAGAAGCAGATGCACGTATTTGATGGACAGTAAGAGCTAGCTTCTCAAACCATAATAGATTTCTTTCAAAAGAGAATTGAAAACATTAACCAATGAAGGACTCCTGGGAGTTCCACCCTGCAAAATAATAAATATGGCAAACAATGTGTAATTCCCTCCTTCCTCCCAGAAGTGCCAAAGACTGTAAGGGACAAAGAAGGGAGCAAGATTATCTACAGAGATGTTTTGAAAATATTGACAGGGGGAATCAGAGCCCATTTTCACAGCATGATACATACTCTGGGAACTGCCTCTGCAGTAATTCTTCTTATAAAAAGTAATGGTTAGTCAGATGATTTCAGGTTTAAATAAGAGGAGAATCCAAATCAAATTTGCTTTATATTTAGATGGTGTACTTTTTTTAACCATCTACTTCTCTCCCAGCTCTAATTGAGGAATTGCTAAGATCCCAAGTAGTATCAGGTGTCAGAATCAATTGGCAAACATCTAGAAGAATGGGAATAGAAACAATAACCCAAGAATGTAGAAAAGTGTTCAATAAACAGAGGTTTTAATAGGTGCCTTCCGGAACTGGATATTTGGGAATAGTACTCCCCTTACTGTGAACGAGTTAGATAGCAGAAAGTTCCCACAGTTGTTTTTCAAAGACATTTATGGGTGGGAAACACTGGACATTTTCTGGCTCGGGAGAAAAGATTATGTGAAAATTACGTTTATGTTGCTTGTTATACCTGACCAGGACCACAACCTTTAATAATTCCACCAGACACCTTAAACAATATCCAGATTTAAATGTGGAACTTTTTGTGGCAAAACATAAAAATACAGATAACCAAAATATTATAGCATTGATCCACATGTAAAAAAGAACTGTGAGCCTCTGAAATGGAAGGGTATGTAAAAGGGGCACAATGGGCACCACCCCATGCATGCTCCTCCCCTTTGAAGGATAAGCCATAGTGTCAGCTGGTACAGGATGAATGCATAATCCCATTAGTCAACTCATTATGGCTGCCGCCGTGTACCAAACAAAGTTAGGCTCCATGTTAGGCTCCACTAAAATGACATTAAAGCACTAGAAAGGAGCAATACAGACAAAACAAGTTGCCCATCTCCCCTAACCACTATAGTGGGCAACCTAGACTTTGAACCTCTCATACTAGGCCTACTGTATGAACAAAGGGAACTCAAAAGCAGTGAGCACTGCACAATAGACTTCCCTTTAAATAGGAAAGGATAGCTGTTGAGTAATCCAACTTTGCCTTCTGCACATCAGGCGGCTGTGAAAGAAGGTGATGGTTTGATACAAATAAGATTGAAGATATATCTCTGAAGGTAGTCCAACACGAGCTAAATCAGACATATAGAGCCATTTAGGGAGTAGTCCCTTGGTGCAGCTCTACAGTTGTAGTGCTATACTTCCAAACGGTGAGAGGATTTGGGAGTTGAGATCCCAGAAAGTGTATCACTAGTGGACTGGCAGAGAGAAGCTAAGTCAACAATAGGTACACAACATAACGTGAATGCATATAAAAGGAACGTGAGACAGCATTCAGCTCTTGCAAGATTGAAAACGATAAAGGGGAGAGCCAGATGTCTGAATTTGAGGGGATGTACTGAACATGGCTCATGGTGTATGTGGTGGGAGTGAAGAGATTTTTGGAAAGAGGTACTTAAAAGATATTACTAACATTTGACTAGGAATGAACCCTCCCATAGTGTTGTTGGAAGATGAATACAATGAAGGACTATATCCACTGTCGTTACTCTCAAGGGCACTTTTCTCTCGTCTGTTGTGGGCTTCTAGGACTGTCAGTAGCCCAGAAATTGATACCTCACAAATCACCTACTCTTAAGATATTCATGGGTAAGTGTTTAGAACCTGTGTGCAATGAAAAAGTTGACAGCAATGGTACAAGGCAAACTAGCAAGATTCGAAAGAATCTAGACATCTTTCTAAACATCCTTGGTGAGAAACTCAGCCTTGGTGTGTGCACAGTCACCCCGCACTCTGATACACACAGAGGGGCAGTACAATCCCGTGAAAGACACTCTGAAGGAAGTACCTAGATGATAATGGGACTAAGAAAAGACATATTAAAGATTAAAGAAAGGTTTTCTCTATATTCTGAGATGTTTGTATGAATGTATTTATGTCCTTAAATGGTATGTCTACAGTGCAAACAGGGCCAAAAGGCAGTGGCTCACTGTACAAGTTCAAAGACAAGCATAAAGTCAATGAGTGATAGAAGAGGTAGGTGGGTTGAAGATAAGCGAAACAAGAATTTGAGCGATATTGTGTTACGCTATGATGTGTTGATAAATAGACTATATAGAATGATAAAAGGTTGTGTACCATGAGATAGAGACTTTGAGGGTGTGGTGAAAATCTTTCTCTGGTCTTAGGTGGAAGACAAAATGGTCAAGAACAAACACAATTGTACTTTCAATGAAATGCTCACTCCTCCCCCAAAAATGTTCTTTAAAAATGAATTATGTTGTGATCCAGCGCTCCTATTGAAAAACGTGCATCATAAACACTACCTAACACCTCAATACACACCATTAATCACAAAACACATATAAAGGCCCATAATACCAATGAGACAATTTCTGAGCAACTGAATCAGGTGGTCTGATTAATAAATTTACTCTCTTAATATTTACACTATTATATACAACTGCAGTTTATCATCTTTACCATGGTTTTAAACATGTATTATTTATTAAGCAGATCACCAAGCTGATTGGATCAACTAATGGCAACTAGACCATGAATAAACAAGACCAGCTTGTCTTCTTCAAATCTAATTTTATTAGCTTTTATTTTTCATAAAGAAAAAGGCATTAACGTTTTAAATCTTTATTTCATAAGTTATTAAGAAAGCAGCATTTTAATAAGGAAATGAATTAAAAACTAGAGTAAGAGTTTTTTTCCTTGCTCATAGTGTCAGACTTTATACCTTTCTCTCTAGCTAAACTTTCTACATTTTACATTCTTTTCGACGAATCCATGATTCTCATTGGCTATCCAGTGTCAGTCCATGATTAAGAATGGTTATGTCACCACCGACTCTTGACCAAGTCCGGGCTTCATATAAGGCCCATCGTCTTTCATTTCCACGTCTTCGATTTCCTCAAGAATGATACTTTACTCGAGCCTCTGACGTTTACTTCCTAACCTTTGCAGACACATCAAATTCCTGTCCTTGAGTTATCTCTTCACGAGCATGTTCAACACGATCACAGAGTTGTTATTTAATTCACAGTGTCATCGCAGTAAATAAAATCTTCACTGCTGCGCATGTGCAATTGTTCCACTCTGGACAAGGTTTTGCGTCTGCAGCTCTGTCAGCCATGTTTTCAGTACCAACTTTAGGCCTCACTTTGAAAACTATTATTAAACAAACACAAGACATCAATTAATTAAAGAATTGAGACCAATTCTGTTACCCTCCCCCTTTACTAATTAATCCTGTTAATTATGTTACCTAGCAGAAGCACATAAAGGCAGCATTATAGTTACTTCTCCTTTTTCGAACCGCAGGAACTCCATGAGCTTTTTATCACAGAGAGACATAACATAAGCACATAAAATAAGCACATGCCATTAATTTAACTGCCACATTTAATACTGACAAAGACAATAGACAAGGTTAGTTTATTATTTCTCTTTGCGTATGCAACAAAAAGCAAATTTGTTTTTCCCACATGTAATGATAAATGCATTCTTAAACTAAGTTGATTAATAATTTCACCACAAGTTTATTAATCTGATTACTTTGTTATGAGAGATTAACTTCACAAGTTTGAACAACATTTTGTTCTTTACCTTGCTCCATCAACTCCCTCATCTGGTGATTTCTAAATCACCGAATAATACCCCAAAATTTATAAATTTTCAACCCTTGAACATGTTTTGGACTTTCTTAATATTAGTATTTCTAAACTTTAGATTCACCTGTTTTCCTGCATTTTTCATATTGAGTTCTCTGAAACTCTTCTAATTCTATCTCTGTCTCCTTTTCCTTTCTTAGTTTGCAAATTCTTTTCTTTTCTATTACATGTTTTCTTCTCTTGTGTATCAAGCAACTCATTTTTAACAGAAGTATCACTATAGCTATGATTATTAAAGGAAAAACTATTTTGCCTACGATTGAACTACCAATCTCTTGAAACCAGTGCTTAATTGCTGCAAATCTTTTACCTAAGCGTTCTGAAAAACTCTCATCTTCTAAAGGTTCTACCTCCTCATGTAATTCGGTAATATTTTTTATGTACATCTCTATATTCTGACGTTTGTCAGGTATTTATGTGCAACAATGTTGAATATGCAAAATTCCACAGACTCCACCCTCTTTTGCCAGCAGAATGTCTAGTGCAGGGGTCTCCAACATTTTCTGTAGTGAGAGCTACTTCTGATCAGTGAAAATCATTTGTGAGCTACTAAAGGCCGAGCAACTCTCGAATTGTTCCCAGAGTCCCCCCACACACAGCTTCATTGACTAAAGGGCCAGACCAGAGAAAAAGCTACCCATTTAGTATATGCAAAGCACAACATGAAACCAAAAAATCTATTACGGCTTCCCTGTTGAACAGATTGTGTGATCCTGGCCTCTGCAGTCACCAGCGAAGCACACTACAATCATAAAATTATAGGGACTTGCAGAGCTGTGTAAAGCTACCAACATGCTGAAAACCATAAACTGAATGTCTGCCTCTCATTCCTGGTCATCAACTACACTGCTACATCCCATAACACAGTAAAGGCACCTCGGCGGTCATCACGTATGACACAGAAACACTTCCACACAGGATCACATGACAATGACAACACCATACCAACCACACATCCTACATGGCATAGCCTGCTGGCCATATATGTAAGTACCTCAGTGCCCCACAAAGGGGTAATAAGGTCTTAAAAATATATAAATGCTGCAATACAACCATTTTAGTACATTGTGCCTTCTTTTTCTTTATTATCACACATAACTGTAACTTGAAATGCTTGAGTTCAGGGTGTGCACTGTGCAAAAATCTCCCCCAAGAGAATATAAAGCTGTTACACACGACTTGCCTCTTAGAACATTAATATAGCATTGTCATAACATAAGGGACAGTGGCAGTCCATGACTGTTTCATGTTTAAAAACTATCACTTTTAAAAATGCCTCTTAATACAGTGGTGTAATTTGATGCTCCGTTGAAATGCTTCTCCGTGTTGGAGAAATAAAAGAACATTATTTTTTAAAGGATACCATCTTTGTATGACTTTTGTGTCATCTTTGCAATATTTTCAAACCTGTGCTCATGCAAAGATGGGGCCATACACCTAAGCTGGATTCATGTTTCAGCTTTCCATGTCACAACAGGGGTTGGTTAGGTACGTTTTTCAAATGGGATACATAAGTGAGGTTTTGAGCCTTATGCTCATTGTGCCATAAAATTAACACTTGATTTTAAATTTCTCCCATTATTTCATGAAATCAAAGCAGCGTTTTTCAGGGATTTAAAAAAAAATAAGGTACCTCTTGCAAGTTGTCCCTAGGCACAAACCGAAACCAGGAAGTTATTATACCTTTCTCTCATCATTTCATAACATTTTAATAAAAATAAATGTAAAATGATGTTCCTGGGTCCGGTTTGGGGCCAGGAACAACTTCACAGCTGACACGTTTTCAGGTTGCTTACGTATGACATTTAGGCATAATATCCATGGAAACAAATAAATATTACAAATTGTCCCCGTCTGAGACATGAAAAAGTTTGTAGACTTACCATAACTTGGTCTTCCTGCTGATGGTTACGGTGCTAATCTGCTGGCATCACATGTTCAACAGGGGCAGAGGCGCTGTCTCTGAAGGGGGCATTCTGCTGCAGGTCGAGTGGCATGATGTCAAGGACACTGCTGGCTACAGGCATCACTCGTCCCTCTGTGGCCTCAGTCAATGCTGCTGCTCTGCTGCTGCCGTCACGCTAGGCAAAAATGCAGACTGCTCTCTTGACTGGGGCTCAGCAGAGGGTACGGACTGCATGCTGCCTGCAATGCTGGTCTACCGTGGTTGCAGATGTGTCTTTTAAACGGCAGCAGCGTGATTAGACAACATGTGCCTGCTTCACACTCTTCAACATGCAGGCCCGTCAGGAGAGGGCCATCTCTACAATCTGGACGACAGTGTGCCTTATGCGCCCTCCACATCCCGCATGAGGGCTCAGGTCAGTGCTCCTCCTGTTTTCACTGGGCGGCACTCATTGTCTGCTAGTGCTTCGGCTTCAAAGTCCATCATTCTCGAAAGACTTGAAATCATGGATACTGCAACTGTAAGTGCATAAGCACAAACAAGTCGATTATACTGCGGGGTAAGGCAGGTTGTTGTTCACAGAGTGACTTATACCCCAGAGACAAGTTTATCACATTCTAAAAGGCACAGGTTCATTTTTGGTGGGGGGAGCTAATCAAATCCTGCAGTATGCCAAAATTACAGTGATCACATGAGAGATTTGGACTGGATTCCCAGGGGCACCTCCTCGAACTGAGACTTCAAACGGTCCTTAACTTGGGCACTGGTGGGCGCCCGAAGATTAGAGCGGGCACCATGGAACGGGGGTTGGGGCTACAGTTGAAAGGTTGTTTGCTACTTGAACTATGCACAATACTGGACGTAGAGGTAAGCGTAAGCCTAAAAGCGCAGCAACTGGGTAGCAAGAGAAACTCAAGCTGAACAGACACAAGGGTGTGGGTATTATGTTTGACGCACTATAACTGTGTTGACCAGTGGTGTGAAGTGACGTAATTATATGCTGGGAAATAAATTTTTAAAAACTACCGGATATTGTGAGAGGCCACTGTAGGGCTGAGTGAGTCTCCATTTGCTTGAATCACGTAGCCAAGGCCGAATTGTAATGTGCATTGTAGGTCCCCCTAGGGCGGCGAAAATCTAACCATGCTTCTGACAGGCCGACTTCACCCGCTTCTCCCCGCCCCCATCTAACTTAATAGCCAATGGCAGCAGTGTAATACCGGAAGGAACGACACAAACAGACAAGAGCTCAAATAGGCCTGAAAATAACATAATGACAGTGACAGGGTATAAAAGTGAGCATCAGACCGCGAGCTACTGCTAGGTTGTTGGCAAGCTACCGATAGCTTGCGATCGACCGGTTGGAGACCCGGGGTCTAGTGCAAGACGATTCTGCATTACCATGGTTCTCATGGCAACAAGTTCTGTGTTCACTAATTGAAATCCACTTGCAGTATCTGTTGACAATCTATCAACAAACAATTGTGGACATTTTTCTGATTTTGCTTGCATTCAGGGTTATTCCTTCCATAGGTATTAGTGCACCAAATATGTCTCCCAAAATTTCTGAAAAGCTTTCCCTTCGAAATCTACTCAAACGATTGCCAATTTCAAATGAACCTTTTCCATTTCTATCTACATGAAAAATCTTTGGAAAGACTAAACCTACATAACACATACCATGCCAGTGGTCTGGGAGATTGTAATAGGCTTTATTCCCACAAACAAAATAAATTCCTGGGAAAATTGCATCCTTGCCTCCTTTAAATCCCCAACCCCCTATAGTACGATAAGTATCTTCACATTGACTTGCACCTACAAAATAATTATCATATAAAGTATTATCTCTTCTTATACAACATTTTCCACTGACAGGTTTATCTATATGAATTGCAACATTTTCATTTTTACCATTGAGCTTTTCATCTTCAATCTGCCAAAATTTTGACTTAGTAGTTTTCAACATCTCATTTCGCTTGTAAATAGCCCTTCTCTCTTCCACCATATTTAAGAACGTTTTCTCTTCTGTTCTCAATTTACATGTTAAATTATTTCTAAAAGCATACTCATAAGTAAGTTCAGTAGTCGTTAGGAAAAATTCCCTCATCTGTTTAGCAGGTCTCACTTTATTCAAAATATTTTCAACTTTTAAATTTGCAAAAATCTCATCAAAAGCAGAGTAAAAATACTCCAAACGTCCGGTCTTATAAAATAAACTGGCTATTGCACTACAGGTTACACCATAAGTAAGTGGAAGCATATTATATGTGATACCTTCAGACACAGAAGTAGGTAACTTCACACAAATATAGCAATCTTTTGCGTCCATCACCTTAACATATTCAGATAAAAGCCTTAAAAAGGTATTGCTAGAAAAATCTCCCACAGATCTATCTTGATGAATCTCTGGTTTATGTTCAATAATTGTATTCGTCTTAACATCTTTTTCTTGATTCACAACAACTTTGCTAGTCATATTAATTTTATACATTTCTTTATCTATTCCAAAAGGAGAAATGACAGCTAAAATTAAGCAAACTAAAATTATCATAATTACACATATTGAAAACGATTTGCAACATCTTTTAAGAATTGAGCATCTCAAATTATTATTTGTATAAGACATCTTTACTTTCAAACAAAGGTCCTAAAAATAAAATAAAAATTGAAAAATTACTAAATATACTCCCCTCTTTTTTTTTTTTTTTCAACAGATAACCTTATTTTCTAACAGTTTTTCTTCAACCTTATGTCATTACATCAATGTGTTTTCCAGCTAACACAATTTCTTCGACCTTGTGTCTCCTAACACAATTTCTTCAACCTTGTGTCACCTAATCAATAAATTCAATCATTATCACTTTCATCATCAAAATATTCTTGACTACTATTTACTTCTACTACTGGTGGTATAATTATATAAGTCCACTCAGGTGATTTGTTCTTCTGATAAGGCCTTAATATTCTCTTTGCTCTGCTGTTTATCACTTCTTTTTTTTTTAAATATATTGTTTATTTTCACCATTGCACAGTTAGCACAATGCAGCGCACATTCTCCAATAATACAATTAATTTCTTATAGCACATTACATATCAAAACATTTCCATCATAAACAAAATTCATCAAAGCATCCTACTAAGTTCAGTAAGCTGATATCATCTCAACTTTCTACAACAGATGCCGCAAATTCATCCAAGGCTCTCCTAACTTAATCAATCAGTCCCAGGCCCTCTCTCCATCTTATAATAGGGTCCCATATCCTTAACCCCAATCTCCTCCCTTTTCTACCTTTCCGAGCATATATATTTTTTTCCAGATTGTAAGTTGATAAAAGGTTGGACAGCCAGACTTGCACTGCTGGGGGGGTTTTATCAAGCCAGGCCCTGGCTATGCAGAGCCTATAAACTGCCATTGCGACAAAAATAAACTCCCTCTGATTAATATTGATATCTGTGGCTATCCCTAATAATATTTCTGCTGGTTTTAGGGTAATCTGGATATCCAGGGAGGCATCCAGAAACTTCTCTATCTCTTTTATCATTGTTTGTAATTGCGGGCATACAGCAAATACATGTATTAGATCTGCATCAGGGGAGCTACATCTTGGGCATGTGATACCTACACTACCCTCCCCATTTTGCTATCTTTGCTGGGGTGAAGTACAGCGAGTAGAGGGATTTGTACTGCTGCGATTGCAGCGGCGCTGAGCAGAGCAGAGTGCAACCTCAATCCAGTGACTCTTTAAACCAACTAACCTCGCCTTCCAGCTTGTCTACCCACTTTTCACTATACTTATCCATATCATCTGATTTTTCTGCTATCAGGTTTGCGTAAAAACTCCGAATAGAGCAGTCCCCCCCTAACCTTATTTTCTCGAGTATTTCTACCTTACCGAACCCCACACGCCCACCCTGCTTATTTCCCAAAAAACTTCTTAACTGCAAAAATTTAAAAAAATCCCTCCTGTCTAATCCAAATCTGCTCATTAAATCTGTAAATTGAAACACCCCCTCCGTACACCTCACATCCCCAATCTGTACTATCCCCTTCTCCGTCCAGCCCGCCATTGTAATATCCCCAAATATCTGCATTGGAAAGGATCCATTTTTAAACAACCTAGTATACCAATTGTATCGGCCCAGGCCAATTTTCTTCATCACAGCATTCCAAATCTTAATTGCGGCTTGGACTGTCTTGAATCTGGTTCTTTTGTAATATGTGAAATCAATACATTTAAGAAAAGAGTTCTCAACCTCTGGTCCCAACACTATAGAGTATATCCTAGACTAATCATTTGTTGTTCTGACGTCCAAACCGCCCCCTACTATCAGCCCCGCATATATTGCAGTGCAGATGCCCGGTAATATAATCTGACATCAGGCGCCCCCCAACCTCCTCTCTCTCTAGGCAGCGACATAAAACGATATGCCCTACGAGTCTTGCCATGAGCCCAAATAAATCTATTCAAGATGCTTTCTAGATCTTTAAACCATTTCGCCTCAAAAAATAACGGTATTGTCCTAAAAAAATACAAACATTTTGGCAATATTAACATTTTTATAACATTGGTGCAGCCCACTAATGACAAATGCAAATTGTTCATTCGATCCAGATCCGTCTTGACCTTTAGCATCAGGGGCGCAAGGTTATTCTGTACCAATGAGTCTAAATCAGCTGTGATTGCAACCCCCAAATATACCGCTGAGTCCACAACTCTTTGATCATTAAAAACAATATGGTGGTTACATACTATTTGAGTTTTGGAGCTATTTAGACTGTGCCCCGATAATTGCCCAAATCTTTGTGCTTTGGACTCGATTTACCCTATGGCCATGCTGGGATTGGGTGTCAAAATGGCCACGTCGTCGGCATAGGCCAACTTCTTTACCTCACACCCATTTAGCCTTATTGGTGGAATCCTTGCATTGCCCTCTATTTTCCTTATCAATGGGTCCAGGTAAAGAGCGAATAGCAATGGGGAAGATGGGCAGCCCTGTCTAGTCCCTCTCCCAATCCTAACTGCTGCCGATTGTCCTCTATTAACTCTGATCCTTCCTGACGGATTCTTATACAGAGTCTGCATCGCGGTTATAAAACTATTCCCCATTCCATTCCACTTTAATGTTTGCCACAGGTATTCCCAGGAGACTCTATCGAACGCCTTTTCAGCATCCAAAAAGAGTGCCGCGATAGGGTCCCCCAGGACACCCGCCACATCGAAGGTTGTAATCACCTGCCTGATGTGTTGCGTAGTGCCTTTGCCTGGAATAAACCCATGCTGAGTGTGGCTTACTAATCCCTCTATCACCTCTGCCAGTCTTCTTGCTAATATCTTGGAGTAGACCTTAGTGTCTGCGTTCATCACTGTAATAGGCCTATATGACCCTGGTAGTGTCGAATTTTTACCTTTTTTTAAGATGGCAATGATATACGCTTCCCCCCATGAATCAGGTATCATGTCCCCCTTCTGCGCCTCCAACATGACATTAAACATATCAACTCCCATAACTTGGTAAAACACTTTGTAAAACTCCACCGGGAGCTGGTCTGGGCCGGCTGCTTTACCTGATGGTAACATGCTTAATGCCGTAAGAAATTCCTCCAGACTAAAGGGGGAATCCAACCTAACCTTTTCTTCCATAGAAACACCCGGAGGGGTAATATCTCTAAGATAGCTTTCAACCTCGCCTGTAGTTCCTACCCTTCCCCTGGTATATAGCTCTTCATAAAACTGCCTGAACACTTCCCTTACTTCAGTTGTTTCAGTGACCATAATTCCATTCCCATCCATAATCTCCACAATGTCTGATGCTGCTAGTCTCTGTCTAGTACGTACTGCTAATAAGTGGCCCACCTTCTCGCTTAACTCGTAAGCAGCTTCCCTTTTAGTTAGATAATTCTCTGCTGCTTTTTTTGAGATGCTTTCTGCAGCTTCCGCTCTAAGAGCCACTATTTTAAGCAGATGTTCTTCTATTGGTGCCTTGTCTCGCAAATCCTGCGCCAGTTCCTCCTCAACCCTTATCAACTTTTGATAAACTTTCTTAATTTTAAGTTGTGTCCTTTTCTGGGCTGAAAACACATAGTTCATTGTCTCACCCCTTACCCCAGCCTTAAAGGCATCCCATACCACTCCCGAGGGAGCCGTACCTTTATTGATTTCCCAATAAGTCCTAATCCATTCTGTCATATAAACCCTATATCCTTCGTCCTTCAAAAGGGCTCTATCGAATGTCTACTGCGTATCTTTTCGCCGTGCCTGGCCCATTCTAATAGTTAAAATCAATGGGCTGTGATCCAAAACAATTTGAGGCTGTTTTTCTATTTGTGCCTCTGTCAACAAGGGAGTTGATATCAGAAAGTAATCCAGCCTAACAAGTATCTTATGGGGGGCCGAGTAGAATGTACTACCATCTATTCCTGGGTTCAATTTAACCCATGGATCCACTAAAGAATTATTTATCACCATATCTGTCAGTGCCCTATGGGTTCTCTTTTTTCTCCCTGCATATACCCTCCCCGTCTGTACAAATGAGCTACTGGGATCATGAACATTAAAGTCCCCACAGCATATAATTGGCTCGGGCCATAATGCTAACTCAATGTCCAGAAATTGGAATAGCTCAGGATCATCTTCTGTTGACACAGAGACTATGATACATTTTTCCCCCTTAAATCTTATTTCCAATATTACCCACCTTCCCCATTGGTCCTCCTTTTTCCTTAACACCTCTGCATCAGTGGATCTCCCTAATACAGCCACCCCCTATGCTTCGTACCTTGCTTAGGATTTGCCAGCATGGCGAACCCTAGGTGCTCCAGAAGATAGCCCTTAGAGGCTTCAACGTGTGTTTCCTGGAGGCAAACTAAATCCAACTGAAGTGTCCTAAGTAATGCCGCAACCCTAAGTCTTTTACCAGAATCGTTCAGACCGCAGATATTAATAGTAGCAATCCTGCAACTCATTAAAATACATCGTAAGTTTTGTCCAACCCTGCATACCTTACCCGGTCGAACGCTTTGCTTTGATAATATATCTGATAGTTATCGCGTATCCACCACCTTATGTCGACTGCATACTGTAAAATGTGAACTCCCTGCGCGCTGGACTGTGCTTTCCTGTGCTGCTTCTTACACCCTACCTCTCCCTTTTTTATGTTTTTAACCCTCTTTTTACCCCCTAATCCCACCCTGACCCCCTCTGTCTCCCACCCCCCTCCCCCCTTTACAGGCAAATAGGTCAATGAGACCTATGTGTAGCCGCAATAGCTTGTGGGGATCGCTCCTCTCTCCCCCCTCCACCCATCACCCAGTGTATCGTCTACCCCTCTTCTGTGTCTTTATCTTAACTATTTTGCTATTTTGTGTATGCTGTCCCCTTCATAATAGCCCAAACAGCGACATACCAAATTCTAGAGTATTCCTCTACCAGTGCATATACTCCACTTCATCCCATTCCAAATCCTTGGAGTTTAACGGTTCTATGTTTCTCAGCCCCCTTTCTGTGATTTAATCTCCTCCAAGAACTGTTGGGCCTTAATCTCGGACAGGAAGATGTTTGTTCTACCCCTTGTAACTACCTTTAGCCTTGCAGGGAACAGGAGAAACGCCTCGGAACCTAGGGCCTGGAATGGTTTAATGAGCTGCCTAAGTCTCCATCTTCGCTCAACCGTTACGTGGCAGAAATCTGGCCTGGCAAAGAAGGTGGTTCCCTCAAAGGATCTTTTCCTGTCGGGTCTAGCATTATCCGTTATTTCATCCCTGAGTAGGTAATTCCCAACATATATCAAGATGGCTCTAGGCAGCGCATGTTGTCCTGCCTGCCCCTCACGCCCTCGTCCTTTTCTGATGGTGAAGGGGAATCTGTGAGCTCGTTGAATCTCCCTTTCCCACTCCCATTGTGATTCGGGGAAGGCTCCTCTTAGCAAATTAATCACAAAGTGCATAATGTCATCCCCCTCTGCTCCTTCCGCCACGCCCAAAATGCGAATGTTATTCTGCCTCTGGCGATTTTCGAAATCCTCCAACTTCCATTGTAAATCGTTTGTCAATTTTTCCTGCTCCAGCTTGAAGTCCTGCCATGCCCCAACATCATCTTCTAGCTTCCCAGTCTGCTCCTCCACCTCAGTCACTCTCTCGGCGAGACCTTCATAAAGTTTATTAACCTTCCTGAGGGTGTTATGGATCTTTTTTGTGGCTTGCCTAGCCCTTCGACTTTCTGACCTTGCTTCCCCTTGCATCTGCTTAAGTGTTGTGCAAATCATGTCGAAGGGGGCCAGATACTGCGCTGGAATAGGGGCATTACCAGAGGTCTGGGAGTTACTCTCCTCTAAGTAGGTCTGCGACGTTGCAGAATAGCCCCAGTCTAGCTTCTTCCCCCCTACTGTAGGTGATTCGTACCTCCACCATGACTTCTGCCCTTCACCCGTCTCTTTTTCTGTGTGCTTTCTTTCATTGATATGCTTGATCCTGAGCTTGTTTCTCCGTCTAGCTCCCCCTCCTCTGAGGTGTCATCGCTTGTCTTCCAGTGAGGCTCCCTCTCTTTTCTCCAGCCCCAAAGTTCTACTATCGACAGCTAGTGGTGCACTTTTCCCTGCTAGGCTAGGATTACTGGCCCCATTGTTTATTTCTTTTTTCCTTTTGTTGCTCATCTCAGCCTCCAGTTGTATTAGCACCTCCATCATATCTGCGCTTCCAGCTGACCCGGGTCTATATGGCCCCCCGTTCGTGTCTGGTTCTAAGTTATTACTAGACCCCTTGGCCTCCTTCAGCCCGCTGTTGCTAGGGCAGGTAGCCTGCATTTCCTGAGGTGCTGTGATTCCTGCGTTACCTCCATCTCCGGTGCCGCTGCAGCTACTGACGAGTGTTGCGGCCAAATCTCGGGGTTGCCTAGCGACCGCTGACTCCGCGCCGGGAGCGTCTGCCGTTGCGTCCTCGAGGACGTTTCTGTTTACGATCTGCTCCGTGTCCGGCTGGGAGCTTCTTCTGGATGTAAATGCCTCTAGCAAGGTAGGCTGCCTTAGTGCCGCTTCTTTTCCTTTGCTTGAGCCTTGCTTTGCCTCTGTTAGAGTATCTTCGGTGGGGTGATCCGGGTCCTGTCCAGGCCGAGGCCAATCGATCCTCTCCGCTGCCGCTGTGTCCGATTTTAGACGCGTCTCAGCTTTCTCCGCTTTCTCCGCTTTTTTCCCCTTTTGAGCCGGGGGTATAACTTTTCGTATAGCACCAGGCCCCCGCTGTTGCAGTTCCGGGGCTACATCGTTGCTGCTTCTTTTTACGTTTGCGGTGACGCCTCTGCCACTCATTCCTTGATGGTTTGTTGGCGTATCCTGTAGCGCTTTTGTCTTCTCCTTGTCCTTGTCCGCTTTAGTTAAGCGTGCCGGCATCTTCGCCAGCTGTACTCGTACCTCGGCCTTCCACCCAGTTAATTTTAGCAGAAACCAACTGATTTTAACTTTAGTTGCTGGGTATGTTGAGCGAACCCTGGTTAATCCCGCCTGCAACCAGGTAGCCAGATCCATAAGGGGGGTATATAGTCCTTATTCCGGAGCCATCTGGGTATCACGGGGAGAGAGGTCTGGAGCGACTTCTCACCACAACCTCACGGCGGCCATCTTGCCCGCTGCTGTTTATCACTTCTATTTTCTTTTCTACTTGTTTTTTCTTATTTAAGTCTTCTTCTTTTTGACTTGTGATCTCATTTACCTGCTCTTTTGCTTTTTTCACTAATTTAAATGTTAGGCCTTCAGTTTCTTTCGGCCAATTGTCTCCTTTTCTTGTTAACTTCCTTTTTGGTTCCGCTAAATTATATTCCACTCTCCAAGCTCTTTTCCTTGATCTTTTGATTCGTCTCCACTTTCATCTGTTTCTCTTTCTGTGTTATCAGCTGATTCATCAATAATCAGTTTTACTGTGTCAGAATCTTCTTCTTCAGATTCAGGTACTTCTCTACTCTGCAGTTTCCACTTTGTTAGGAACAACATCCTTATAACTGGTACTTGGAATTTCCTCTTTTTCTTCTATTACTTCCAATTCACCAGTTTCAGAATTTTCGTTCCTTCTTCCAAAGCTTACAATCTGCTTTTCAATACTCTCCTGATCCTGATCTTGAAACACTTCTTGTTCAGTTTCCTCTTCTGCTATTTGATCTAGCAGATTTTTGTCATTTTCTTCTTCAGAGTCTTGTATTACAATCTCTTCATTTTCTTTATTCAGTGCTTCATTTTCATTTGAATTCTCCAGATGTCGACTTTCTTGTCGATCTTCAGGATCTGGATTTCTTTCAGGTTCTTCTTCTGAATTTGAATAAGCTGTTGTATCACCTTTGTCGTGATTCTCAGGTGCTGGCACACGTACGGTATGACTAGCATGAGTCCATCTTTTCAATCCCCGACACTTTACTGCATTTGTTGTGACTAATATCACCTGTCTTGCCTTCTGCCACTTTGGTACTAGGCAATTTCTTCTTCGATGTACTTTTGTCCTTACCCAGTCTCCTGGCAACAGATCATGAGCTTGTTCTTTCTCTTTTGAAAATACTTCAGTTCCTACATGATGGAACACAGAAGTCACCACGTCAGATAGATTTTTGCAGTAATCCATAATGACGCTATCATTTATGCTCAGTAATTTATCAACTGGAACAAATGCTTGCCTCATGACCCTGCCCATTAGAATCTCATGGGGGGGCTTAATCCTGTTTTTCTATCTGGAATGCTTCTCAAAGACATCAAAACAAGTGGAAGTGCATCTGTCCACTTCATTCCTGTTGCTAAACACATCTTAGCTATTCTGTTTACTGTACCATTCACTTGCTCAACAACAACTGATGCTTCTGGTCTGTAAGCACAATGTAATTTCAGTTTTATATCCAGTGCTTCACAAATCAATTTTAGCAATCTGTTTTCAAAATGTGTGCCGCGATATGTTTCAAACGTCACTGGGAAACCGTACTTTGGTATGATTTCTCTCAAAAGCAATTTTGCCACAGTAACTGAATCATTGTGACGTGTTGGAAACGCTTCCACCCATCTTGAAAACAAACAGATTATCACCAAGACATATCTGAGTTTGTTATGCGGCGGCATGCCAATGAAATCAAGCTGTATTCTGGTAAATGGACCACCCTCCCGTCCTATGGTTACCATGCTCACAACAGTTTTTCTGTTTGGATTGATCTGCTGGCAGATAAGACATCTCTGACAAAGGGACTCTGCAATTATTCAGAATTTTGGATTGTACCATATTTGCCTAAATAACCTGATCATGGAATCTCTTCCAATATGTCCTGGATCATGGTACATGTGTGCCATGTCAGAAATCATACTGTCTGGCATAACTGCTCTGTCATCTTTGTAAACCCAAACCTCATCCTCTTCTCTTTGTCTGCATCCTGCTTTTAACCAAGTGTTTTTCTCCTCGTCACCTGCTTCATCTTGCAATTGTTTTACTCCCTGCCAAGTCTCAACTACAGATATTAGCATAAGTGAGTTCAAAACATGTTCATTTTCTTTTTTCCGATTAACTGACACATTATGTTTTGCACAGAATTTTGCTATTGAGTCAGCATATGAGTTTCCTTTTGTTATGTAATCCTCTCCTTTCTTGTGAGCTGTACATTTAACTACTGCAATTTTTTCTGGTAACTGAATTCAGTCAATCAATCTTTTGATTAATTGAGCATTTCTTATTGGTGATCCCGCAGAAGTTAAGTAACCTCTTTGAGACCTGAGCTGGCCATAGTCATGTACTACACCATAACCATATTGACTATCAGTCACTATGGTAATCTTTTGCTCTTCTCCCAATTTACATGCACGAATCAAAGCAATTAATTCTGCTACTTGAGCTGAACGAATTCCTTGGAGAGAGGAAGCTTCAATCACATCTGCAACTGTGCACACTGAATATGCTGCACTCAGAACACCTTCATCTGTTCTTAAGCATGAACCATCAACAAATAAAACATAATCTGATTCAGACAAAGGGACATCTTTAATGTCCTGTCTTGGTTTAGTGTGATATTCTAATACATCCAGGCATTCATGATCAACCTCATCCCTGATCTCTATTTCAGATGTGTCAAGTAATAATGTAGAAGGATTTAAATTTACACATCTTGCAATTGAAACATTGTCTGATCCAAGTATAACCTTTTCATATTTTGTCAATCTATTGCTTGTCAAATGCTGTGTTTTGCTTCTAGTGAGAAGAATTTCAACTGAGTGTGGTACATATACTTTTACAGGAAATCCCATAATTATTCCTTCACTTTGTTCCAGACTTACACTTGTTGCAGCTACTGCTTTTAAGCAACCTGGTAATGCTTTTGCAACAGGATCAAGAACAGCTGAGAAATATGCTATTGGCTTTCTCAGTCTTCCATGTCTTTGAATCAGAACTGATAAAGCACTTCCTTCTCTTTCACTGCAATACAGCTCAAATTCTTCTTCATAATGAGGCATTCCCAATGCTGGAGCTTCACACACACTTTTCTTTAACTGTTCAAAAGCTTCTAATTCAGTTTCTGTTTGGCTAATTGGGTCTTTTATGTCTGCTTTTGTCAGTCTCTGCAGTGGCTTTGCATTACTGAAAATCCACTAATCCATTGATGCCAATAACCTACCATTCCTAGAAACATTCTAACCTGTCTCTGTGTTTTTGGAGGTTGCATTGCTTGAATCATTTTTATTCTTTCTGTTGTCACTTGTCTGATTCCTTTGGCAATTCCGTGACCAAGATATTTCACTTCTTGTTTACAAAACTGTAATTTTGCTGTTGATACTTTATGTCCCTCATCTGCCAAATGATTTAAAAGAGTAATAGTATCGGTTACACAATTATCTCTTGTTTTTGCAGCTACAAGGAGATCATCAATATACTGCACTAATGTAGATTTTCCAGGTAAATCTAGATTTTCCAATGATTTCTTTAGCAACTGATTAAAAATAGAGGGACTTTCAGTGTACCCTTGCTAAAATATGTTCTTTGAACCGGAACGCAAAAATGTGTTGGCTCTCTGGATGCAATGGAACAGTAAAGAATGCATTACATAGATCAATAACTGTGTACCATTCTGCATCATGCGGAATCTGATATAAAATTACCGCTGGGTTTGGTACAACCGGACAACATGGGGCAACAATTTTATTAACCTTTCTCAGGTCTTGAACAATTCTGAAAGTTCCGTTTGGCTTTTTGATTCCCATAATTGGTGAATTACATGGGCTACTCTCGATTTCTTTTAAAACACCTTGTTTTATGAATTTGTCTATCACAGGAATTACTCCTTCAATCCAGTATCATAAACTTTATTCGACAGTTAAGTCATAGAAGCATTCATAAAACATACATAAAAACCACAGTTTTCCTATATAAAATCCAATACAACAGTTCACTAAATATCTGAGAATAGATTAAACTACTTTAGACTATCGCCCAATATCAATTATTTCAATTTCATAAAATCTAAAATCATAAAACAAAGTCCATCATCATTCATTTTTTTTTTTAACAGAACTGGGGGTATTGCACATAGGTTATATAAAATGAATAGGCCCACATATTGGCACCTGATCAATAGTAACAATTAATTAATAATCATAGCCATGCCGCAACAAGACGCATACGGATTACCAAAGCCCATTTCAAGAATTTAGCCATAGCTATGGCAATTAAAGGGCTCCTTCAATCACTTCTGCTTTCATTTTATATTGAGGAATGTTTGGATGATCTGCTCCTTGTTTTACTGTTATGTGTTATCTACGTTTTTCATCGGGCCCATTGCATCTCCAGTAAAATCCCAAATGTTTACATTCACTGTGTCCTTTAATTCTTCAGGTAAATTATTTTTATCAAACACAGGAAATAATTTGCTTTCTTCTGCCTCAACCATTGACATTGTTAATTTGTAAAGGCCATCTTCTTCTGGAGTTTGAAGCTCTATACCATCCGGTGAGCAGCGGAAGCGTGCTGGGCCCATAACCCAGAGGTCGATGGATCGAAACCATCCTCTGCTACCAAATAATTGATCCAGCGCTCCTATTGAAAAACTGTCTCATAAACACTACCTAACACCTCAATACTCACCATTAACCACAAAACACATATAAAGGCCCATAATACAAATGAGACAATTTCTGAGCAACTGAATCAGGTGGTCTGATTAATAAATGTACTCTCTTATTATTTACACTATTATATACAACTGCAGTTTATCATCTTTACCATGGTTTTAAACATGTATTATTTATTAAGCAGATCACTAAGGCGATTGGATCAACTAATGGTAACTAGACCATGAATAAACAAGACCAGCTTGTCTTCTACAAATCTAATTTTATTAGCTTTTGTTTTTCATAAAGAAAAAGGCATTAACGTTTTAAATCTTTATTTCATAAGTTATTAAGAAAGCAGCATTTTAATAAGGAATTGAATTAAAAACTGACATTCAAAGGTAATTCAGAATCATGAAATATTAGCAAAATAACAGTTCCCATTCCCTAAAATCTATTTCCCTATCTATTTCTTGCTTCACCTAAAAAGGAAAAAATCATTTAAAGTCTGCTGTCCTTACATGTGCCAAAGGTCCATCAGCATGTCTCGACACTCAGGAATCGGAAAGTAAGAGTTTTTTTCCTTGCTCATAGTGTCAGACTTTATACCTTTCTCTCTAGCTAAACTTTCTACATTTTACATTCTTTTCGACAAATCCATGATTCTCATTGGCTGTCCAGTGTCAGTCCATGATTAAGAATGGTTATGTCACCACCGACTCTTGACCAAGTCCGGGCTTCATATAAGGCCCATTGTCTTTCATTTCCACGTCTTCGATTTCCTCAAGAATGATACTTTACTCGAGCCTTGGACGTTTACTTCCTAACATTGGCAGACACATCAAATTCCTGTCCTTGAGCTATCTCTTCACGAGCACGTTCAATGTGACCACAGAGTTGTTCTTTAATTCACAGTGTCATCGCAGTAAATAAAGTCTTCTTTGCTGCGCATGTGCAATTGTTCCACTCTGGACAAGGTTTTGCGTCTGCAGCTCTGTCACCCATGTTTTCAGAACCAACTTTAGGCCTAACTTTGGAAACTATTATTACACAAACACAAGACATCAATTATTTAAAGAATTGAGACTCATTCTGTTACCCTCCCCCTTTACTAATTAATCCTGTTAATTATGTTACCTAGCAGAAGCACATAAAGGCAGCATTATAGTTACTTCTCCTTTTTTGAACCGCAGGAACTCCATGAGCTTTTTATCACAGAGAGACATAACATAAGCACATAAAATTAGCACATGCCATTAATTTAACTGCCACATTTAATACTGACAAAGACAATAGACAAGGTTAGTTTATTATTTCTCTTTGCGTATGCAACAAAAAACACATTCGTTTTTCCCACATGTAATGATAGATGCATTCTTAAACTAAGTTGATTAATAATTTCACCACAAGCTTATTAATCTGATTACTTTGTTATGAGAGATTAACTTTACAAATTTGAACAACATTTTGTTCTTTACCTTGCTCCATCAGTTGCAAACAGCATTTCTTGAACTTGTTCTAGAAGTATATAAACACGTATAATAATGAATTTGTAACCAGGTATAGCCTTTCAGTCTACAGAAGGGAGAGTTTGATGAAGCTATTGTCTTCAAGGTACAACAAACCATGGACACTAATTTGAATTAGAATTTACCTTTTCTCATTGGCCTGACAATAGTAAAGCGCTGCAGAGCAGCTTGGGGACTGTCATTATGATGATGTAACCCACATTTCGCAGGGAGATTTGAAAAATAATTTCCATATTTTACAGGACCCTGCGAAATATTAGGTTTTATAACATTCCATTTTGTGCAATAAAGGAACACCCAAACGTGAACTACATATTTATGCTATAAAATATTTGTGGCACAATTACACTTTATTTGGAGGAACCATGCGAATAAACACACATTCGCATATCTATTACTATAGTACCAACATGACAAAAACACAGTTTACTGCTTTGTAGACTGCATGTATGGGCCTCCTGCATCACATCCCCTCCGGACACTTAACAATGGCTGTAATAGAGCTGAATATTGTTGTGCTGTGACAGGGCTCCGTCGTCCGTCCCAGACCACGTCTATCCTGGTTACCGATCCGTGGTATCCCTCGACAGTTTCCACATCCGGAATGTCTGCGGAGCCCATCACGCTGGTTCTGGTGTTTGGAGTTTGCCTGGCAGCGGAGATATCACCCCCGGAAGCTGCGGCCACGACAGGGCCTGAAGCCAGGACGTGAGGTGGTTTGCCTTGCCAGGCATGGGGTTCCGACCGGCCCCTTGCTGCCCAGAGGTGGCGCAGCGGCCCGACCCTGGGCGATCGAGATGCCAGTGCGCGGTGGCAGTGGGCGTAGAGCCTGAGGAGCCGTGAGGGGGCTGCGGTCTAGCAAAAACAGACAGGTTGCTCAGGACAAAGAGGGGCGAGCCAGCCGCGAGAGGAAAGATCGATTTACAAAAGGGGGTGGTGATGAACAGAGTGTCTGAATTGAGCAGACCACTCTTACCCAGTCCAAAGATCAGGGCTTGATCTATCACCGTTATTTATCTCACTGCCCCATCCCAGCTCAGAACCAGGCTATATGCAAATCAGTCTGTCCCTGGCCCAGTGCATCATGGGAACAGGGCAGACTAAACTACCAAGCCAATTCTTTACCAGAAAGGAGACAAGCTACCGGGGACCGGTTTCTGGCATTTCAGCCTCTTCGGCCCGGCTTGCTTGAATCCTGATGGAGCAGTGAGAAAGGGACTCATGTCTGAGTATACCCTGCCACACCTATAGTGGCCAAAATCGATTTACAAAAGGGGGTGGTGATGAACAGAGTGTCTGAATTGAGCAGACCACTCTTACCCAGTCCAAAGATCAGGGCTTGATCCATCACCGTTATTTATCTCACTGCCCCATCCCAGCTCAGAACCAGGCTATATGCAAATCAGTCTGTCCCTGGCCCAGTGCATCATGGGAACAGGGCAGACTAAACTACCAAGCCAATTCTTTACCAGAAAGGAGACAAGCTACCGGGGACCGGTTTCTGGCATTTCAGCCTCTTCGGCCCGGCTTGCTTGAATCCTGATGGAGCAGTGAGAAAGGGACTCATGTCTGAGTATACCCTGCCACACCTATAGTGGCCAAAATCGATTTACAAAAGGGGGTGGTGATGAACAGAGTGTCTGAATTGAGCAGACCACTCTTACCCAGTCCAAAGATCAGGGCTTGATCCATCACCGTTATTTATCTCACTGCCCCATCCCAGCTCAGAACCAGGCTATATGCAAATCAGTCTGTCCCTGGCCCAGTGCATCATGGGAACAGGGCAGACTAAACTACCAAGCCAATTCTTTACCAGAAAGGAGACAAGCTACCGGGGACCGGTTTCTGGCATTTCAGCCTCTTCGGCCCGGCTTGCTTGAATCCTGATGGAGCAGTGAGAAAGGGACTCATGTCTGAGTATACCCTGCCACACCTATAGTGGCCAAAATCGATTTACAAAAGGGGGTGGTGATGAACAGAGTGTCTGAATTGAGCAGACCACTCTTACCCAGTCCAAAGATCAGGGCTTGATCCATCACCGTTATTTATCTCACTGCCCCATCCCAGCTCAGAACCAGGCTATATGCAAATCAGTCTGTCCCTGGCCCAGTGCATCATGGGAACAGGGCAGACTAAACTACCAAGCCAATTCTTTACCAGAAAGGAGACAAGCTACCGGGGACCGGTTTCTGGCATTTCAGCCTCTTCGGCCCGGCTTGCTTGAATCCTGATGGAGCAGTGAGAAAGGGACTCATGTCTGAGTATACCCTGCCACACCTATAGTGGCCAAAATCGATTTACAAAAGGGGGTGGTGATGAACAGAGTGTCTGAATTGAGCAGACCACTCTTACCCAGTCCAAAGATCAGGGCTTGATCCATCACCGTTATTTATCTCACTGCCCCATCCCAGCTCAGAACCAGGCTATATGCAAATCAGTCTGTCCCTGGCCCAGTGCATCATGGGAACAGGGCAGACTAAACTACCAAGCCAATTCTTTACCAGAAAGGAGACAAGCTACCGGGGACCGGTTTCTGGCATTTCAGCCTCTTCGGCCCGGCTTGCTTGAATCCTGATGGAGCAGTGAGAAAGGGACTCATGTCTGAGTATACCCTGCCACACCTATAGTGGCCAAAATCGATTTACAAAAGGGGTGGTGATGAACAGAGTGTCTGAATTGAGCAGACCACTCTTACCCAGTCCAAAGATCAGGGCTTGATCCATCACCGTTATTTATCTCACTGCCCCATCCCAGCTCAGAACCAGGCTATATGCAAATCAGTCTGTCCCTGGCCCAGTGCATCATGGGAACAGGGCAGACTAAACTACCAAGCCAATTCTTTACCAGAAAGGAGACAAGCTACCGGGGACCGGTTTCTGGCATTTCAGCCTCTTCGGCCCGGCTTGCTTGAATCCTGATGGAGCAGTGAGAAAGGGACTCATGTCTGAGTATACCCTGCCACACCTATAGTGGCCAAAATCGATTTACAAAAGGGGGTGGTGATGAACAGAGTGTCTGAATTGAGCAGACCACTCTTACCCAGTCCAAAGATCAGGGCTTGATCCATCACCGTTATTTATCTCACTGCCCCATCCCAGCTCAGAACCAGGCTATATGCAAATCAGTCTGTCCCTGGCCCAGTGCATCATGGGAACAGGGCAGACTAAACTACCAAGCCAATTCTTTACCAGAAAGGAGACAAGCTACCGGGGACCGGTTTCTGGCATTTCAGCCTCTTCGGCCCGGCTTGCTTGAATCCTGATGGAGCAGTGAGAAAGGGACTCATGTCTGAGTATACCCTGCCACACCTATAGTGGCCAAAATCGATTTACAAAAGGGGGTGGTGATGAACAGAGTGTCTGAATTGAGCAGACCACTCTTACCCAGTCCAAAGATCAGGGCTTGATCCATCACCGTTATTTATCTCACTGCCCCATCCCAGCTCAGAACCAGGCTATATGCAAATCAGTCTGTCCCTGGCCCAGTGCATCATGGGAACAGGGCAGACTAAACTACCAAGCCAATTCTTTACCAGAAAGGAGACAAGCTACCGGGGACCGGTTTCTGGCATTTCAGCCTCTTCGGCCCGGCTTGCTTGAATCCTGATGGAGCAGTGAGAAAGGGACTCATGTCTGAGTATACCCTGCCACACCTATAGTGGCCAAAATCGATTTACAAAAGGGGGTGGTGATGAACAGAGTGTCTGAATTGAGCAGACCACTCTTACCCAGTCCAAAGATCAGGGCTTGATCCATCACCGTTATTTATCTCACTGCCCCATCCCAGCTCAGAACCAGGCTATATGCAAATCAGTCTGTCCCTGGCCCAGTGCATCATGGGAACAGGGCAGACTAAACTACCAAGCCAATTCTTTACCAGAAAGGAGACAAGCTACCGGGGACCGGTTTCTGGCATTTCAGCCTCTTCGGCCCGGCTTGCTTGAATCCTGATGGAGCAGTGAGAAAGGGACTCATGTCTGAGTATACCCTGCCACACCTATAGTGGCCAAAATCGATTTACAAAAGGGGGTGGTGATGAACAGAGTGTCTGAATTGAGCAGACCACTCTTACCCAGTCCAAAGATCAGGGCTTGATCCATCACCGTTATTTATCTCACTGCCCCATCCCAGCTCAGAACCAGGCTATATGCAAATCAGTCTGTCCCTGGCCCAGTTTATCATGGGAACAGGGCAGACTAAACTACCAAGCCAATTCTTTACCAGAAAGGAGACAAGCTACCGGGGACCGGTTTCTGGCATTTCAGCCTCTTCGGCCCGGCTTGCTTGAATCCTGATGGAGCAGTGAGAAAGGGACTCATGTCTGAGTATACCCTGCCACACCTATAGTGGCCAAAATCGATTTACAAAAGGGGGTGGTGATGAACAGAGTGTCTGAATTGAGCAGACCACTCTTACCCAGTCCAAAGATCAGGGCTTGATCCATCACCGTTATTTATCTCACTGCCCCATCCCAGCTCAGAACCAGGCTATATGCAAATCAGTCTGTCCCTGGCCCAGTGCATCATGGGAACAGGGCAGACTAAACTACCAAGCCAATTCTTTACCAGAAAGGAGACAAGCCTTTTTGTAAATATTTTTGTCCACCCTAAGCGTGGAAGGGTATGCTCAGATGTGAGTCCCTTGCTCATTGCACCATCAGGATTCAAGCAAGCCGGGCCGAAGAGGCTGAAATGCCAGAAACCGGTCCCCGGTAGCTTGTTTCCTTCCCAGTGTAAGAATTGGCTTTTGTAGTTTGGTTTGCCCTGTTCCCATCATGCACTGGGACAGGAACAGACTAATTTGCATACAGCCAGGTTCTGAAACTGGGATGGTGCAGTGAGCTAAAAAACGGTGTTGGATCTAGCCCTGATCTCTTGACTGGGTGAGAGTATTCTGTTTAATTCAGAGACTCTGTCCCTCACCACCCCTTGTTGTAAATATTTTTGTCCACCCTAAGCGTGGAAGGGTATGCTCAGATGTGAGTCCCTTGCTCATTGCACCATCAGGATTCAAGCAAGCCGGGCCGAAGAGGCTGAAATGCCAGAAACCGGTCCCCGGTAGCTTGTTTCCTTCCCAGTGTAAGAATTGGCTTTTGTAGTTTGGTTTGCCCTGTTCCCATCATGCACTGGGACAGGAACAGACTAATTTGCATACAGCCAGGTTCTGAAACTGGGATGGTGCAGTGAGCTAAAAAACGGTGTTGGATCTAGCCCTGATCTCTTGACTGGGTGAGAGTATTCTGTTTAATTCAGAGACTCTGTCCCTCACCACCCCTTGTTGTAAATATTTTTGTCCACCCTAAGCGTGGAAGGGTATGCTCAGATGTGAGTCCCTTGCTCATTGCACCATCAGGATTCAAGCAAGCCGGGCCGAAGAGGCTGAAATGCCAGAAACCGGTCCCCGGTAGCTTGTTTCCTTCCCAGTGTAAGAATTGGCTTTTGTAGTTTGGTTTGCCCTGTTCCCATCATGCACTGGGACAGGAACAGACTAATTTGCATACAGCCAGGTTCTGAAACTGGGATGGTGCAGTGAGCTAAAAAACGGTGTTGGATCTAGCCCTGATCTCTTGACTGGGTGAGAGTATTCTGTTTAATTCAGAGACTCTGTCCCTCACCACCCCTTGTTGTAAATATTTTTGTCCACCCTAAGCGTGGAAGGGTATGCTCAGATGTGAGTCCCTTGCTCATTGCACCATCAGGATTCAAGCAAGCCGGGCCGAAGAGGCTGAAATGCCAGAAACCGGTCCCCGGTAGCTTGTTTCCTTCCCAGTGTAAGAATTGGCTTTTGTAGTTTGGTTTGCCCTGTTCCCATCATGCACTGGGACAGGAACAGACTAATTTGCATACAGCCAGGTTCTGAAACTGGGATGGTGCAGTGAGCTAAAAAACGGTGTTGGATCTAGCCCTGATCTCTTGACTGGGTGAGAGTATTCTGTTTAATTCAGAGACTCTGTCCCTCACCACCCCTTGTTGTAAATATGCGAGAGGAAAGATGGCGGCAGCTCATCCCTAATGCTGGTGGTTCCCTGTTCCCCTCACAGCGTTGGACACTGGACCACCCCCCGGGGGTGCTGCAACTCGCACTGGGGCCTGTGGATTGTACACTCGGATCAGCTGTGACGACTTTGGCTGGCCATCTTATAGTGGCGATGGTGGTCTAGCGGTCAGTGCCCTCCCGGGAGCTGTTGCCAGGGTCCCGTGAGCCGTCAGAGACCCGACCTGTCAGCCCGGCTGGGGCACCGCTGAGCCATTGGAGGTGTCCGCTCCCCCAGCTCCGGCCTGGGCGTCCCTGTGCCGGCAGGGTAGGAAGTATCTGGAGGTTGGTGCGGCCCAGTCTTATCTAAGGTGATTGATCCCTGCACATAAGCAGAGACTCCGTGTGGGCCTCCCCCCATGTCCTGGTGGCTTCTGAAAGCGCTGGGGGAGAAACGAATGGGCCACTGAGTGTATCCCTTTTTTGCCTGAGCCCACAATACCACCTAGGTTTGAAGCTCAGGCTGGGGCATAGCGCTGCATCTATTGCCAAAGGCAGACTCCGGCAGCGGTGTCCCACTGACAAAGGCCAGAGCCTGTAGTGCCAGGCCAGAGAGGTGGTGGGGCGCACAGTGGTGCGCAAGGTGGAGGTGTCTACCGGTTGTTGGGGAAAAGGGATGGTGCATCCCCGCATCCCCGTCTTTAAGAAATTGCATGCTCCTGAGGCGGAAGCCGGGAGAAACTTTGTCTTGACTTTTAACTGTTTTAAACTTTACGTGTGACTAATACTGTGTAATTTTAAAACAACCTGCCTTTCTCCTGCTCAGCGGATCTCAGCGCTGACGAGGGGAACACACCCTCATTGACGCCAGCTGAGGGGAATCCATTGGGCTCACGCCCACCCCATCTGGCCACGCCCCCTTGCAAAAGTATTTAAACCCTGTGCTGAGGCACTAGCGCGTCTTTAAGAAATTGCATGCTCCTGAGGCGGAAGCCGGGAGAAACTTTGTCTTGACTTTTAACTGTTTTAAACTTTACATGTGACTAATACTGTGTCATTTTAAAACAACCTGCCTTTCTCCTGCTCAGCGGATCTCAGCGCTGACGAGGGGAACACACCCTCATTGACGCCAGCTGAGGGGAATCCATTGGGCTCACGCCCACCCCATCTGGCCACGCCCCCTTGCAAAAGTATTTAAACCCTGTGCTGAGGCACTAGCGCGTCTTTAAGAAATTGCATGCTCCTGAGGCGGAAGCCGGGAGAAACTTTGTCTTGACTTTTAACTGTTTTAAACTTTACGTGTGACTAATACTGTGTAATTTTAAAACAACCTGCCTTTCTCCTGCTCAGCGGATCTCAGCGCTGACGAGGGGAACACACCCTCATTGACGCCAGCTGAGGGGAATCCATTGGGCTCACGCCCACCCCATCTGGCCACGCCCCCTTGCAAAAGTATTTAAACCCTGTGCTGAGGCACTAGCGCGTCTTTAAGAAATTGCATGCTCCTGAGGCGGAAGCCGGGAGAAACTTTGTCTTGACTTTTAACTGTTTTAAACTTTACGTGTGACTAATACTGTGTCATTTTAAAACAACCTGCCTTTCTCCTGCTCAGCGGATCTCAGCGCTGACGAGGGGAACACACCCTCATTGACGCCAGCTGAGGGGAATCCATTGGGCTCACGCCCACCCCATCTGGCCACACCCCCTTCCTTCTATAAAAATGTGTCTACCTAGGAAGCGCAGCGGACGAGCGCAGCGGGAGCGCCGTTTGCGCGCCGAAGGCGCGCCTAGGGCAAGCCCGTCTGCGCCCGTCCGCGACCGGACCGTGCCCGGCGCCGGCCACGCTGCCAGTGACCAGTCCCACACAAGAAGGATAGTCTGGTCTAGAAGCGAACTTCTAGCACTTAACCCTGGCAACCATTGTCAGGCTCCCAGGCTCGACCTTTTCGCCCTGGACCTCCCCCCCTCCTGCTCACGGTGCAACAAGCCTCTGTGTGACGTTTCAGTCTCTGCTAATTCCTACCCAAAAACATTGAACTATCGCTCAGCCAACACTCCCACCTCCCCCTTTAAAGCTGGGCTTCTGAACTGCAGATCCCTTCCTAAACATGCAGATGATATCTATCTGCTGCTAGCTGACTCAGAGTGGGACGCCCTATTTCTCACCGAAACGTGGCTCAACGAAGAAAACCTTGCCTCCATTGCTCTAGCCGTTCCGCTCGGTTTCACTTTAAGTCTCTCCAATAGAGAGAAGAACAGAAGAGGTGGCGGAGTGGCTATTATCTTTAAAGATAAATACACCTTATCCTCTTCCACTCCTACCACCCTCGCCGGCATAGAGGGGCTACACTTCTGCCTCCAAATCAACCCTCAAACGTCCCTAGCTGGCCTGATAATATATAGACCCCCGGACTGTTCTCCGGCCCATACCCATGACCTTATGGACTTCATAGTCCAAAACACTCTCTCTCACCAACACTATATAGTAGTCGGTGACTTTAACGTTCATGCAGACAGATCTGACTGTCTTTTGGCTTCCCAACTTATTAACACACTTCAATCAGCAAATCTAGCCCTTATCACCTTCGGTACCACGCACCAGGCAGGCCATATGCTGGACCTCATTTTCTCTAACATTCCGGATACCACAACTAAACCCCCGCTGCCACTTCTATGGACAGATCATTTCCTCGTCCCCTTCCTAATCTCTTTCCCTACTTGCTCTCGAACTACAGGAAAACGCAAGTATGTACGAAGAAACTGGGATAACTTATCCACCGAGACCCTCTGTCCCGCGCTTGCAGCTGCCCCCCCTTTACTATCAGCAGATGTGAACTCTGATGCAATACTACTGAATCACTGGATTAGCAGCACAGTAGACTCTATTGCTCCGCCCAAAATAGCCACTTCACGAAGAGAATCCCCGTCTGCCCCCTGGTTCTCTGCAGAACTGATAGCTGAAAAAGCAAATGCAAAAGACTAGAACGTCAGTGGCGGGCTAGCTACTCCGAACCTGCAAAAAACTGCTATAAAAAAGCCCTGCACAGTCTTCATCACTCCATAAAAAAAGCAAAAAAACTGTTCTTTGTATCCTCTATTCAACAAGCGGAACAACCGAGCAAAGAAATTTTTTAAAATAGTTCAGTCCTTCTTCAAACCCAAGGCCATCGAAACAGAAATTATTCCCTCTAGCAAACTCTGTGAGGATATCTCAGATTTTTTCGACAAAAAAATCCTGAAGGTCTATGACTCCTTCACCCCTTCCGAGCCAACAATTATGGCAGACCACGATATCATTGTGATGCCTACCCCTCCCTTAACTCGGTTCCTCCCAATCACCCACGAGGATGCATTGAAAGAACTACACAAATGCAAATCAGGTGCTCCTGATGACCCCTGCCCCCCCAAACTGTGGAAAATGATGTCGGATGCCACGGTAGGGCCACTCCTTCACATCTGGAACATGTCCATCGAGACTGGCACGTTCCCCGACCGCTGGAAACATGCCACTCTTCTCCCATTGAAAAAAAAACCCAGTGGCGCCCCCGATGATCTGAGCAATCTCCGCCCCATCTCCCTACTAGCAGCCCCGGGAAAAATGCTGGAAAAACGTATCCAACGCCAACTCAATGGTTTCATCGAAAAAAGTGGCATACTGCACGAAACACAGTCTGGTTTCAGGGCCGGCTTCAGCACTGAAACTGCCCTCATTGAGGTGGCTGAGTCAATCAGGTGGTCGCTGGATTCAGGAGCATCGGCCATGCTGGTGCTCCTGGATCTATCTGCCGCCTTCGATACTGTGGATCACGGTAGATTGCTGCTCAGATTGAAGGATATTGGCTTAGAGGACAAGGCACTGAGCTGGTTGCACTCCTACCTTACGAACCGCTCTCAGAAAGTAGCTCTGGGCGCTTTTTCCTCTGAACCCAAACGGCTGTGGTGTGGTGTCCCGCAAGGGTCCGCCCTCAGCCCGCTACTTTTCAATGTTTATCTGGCCCCACTTTTTACCTTAATCGCCAAATGGGGGGTCAAGGCGATTTCGTATGCGGATGACACGCAACTAGTCTTCCCATACATTGAGGTGTCAGAAGCAGCGTTCAGCAAAATAAAAGGATGTCTTAGTGACGTAGCCAGATGGATGAACACTAACAAGCTAAAATTGAATGCTAGCAAAACCGAGGTACTATTCTTTGGGAAAAGTACTCCACCCTCCCCTGACCTCTGGTGGCCCACCGAAATGGGTCCTGCTCCCACCCCTGGCACCAAGGCAAAAAATCTGGGTGTATGGTGGGACGAGACACTTTCCTTCTCCTCTCACATACAACAAGTCACCTCTAGCTGCCACTATAAACTCCGCAACCTCCGAAAATTTCTCTCTCTTCTACCAACTGACTGTCGTAAATCAGTGGTCCATGCGACAGTCACATCCAGACTGGATTATTCGAACGGCCTCTATCTTGGCCTCCCAAAATATCTGACACAACGCCTGCAGAGCGTGCAGAATGCGGCTGCGAGATTGATAAAACACGTGCCTTTTAAACATCATATCTCTCCGCATCTTCACGAGCTGCACTGGCTTCCAGTGACAAGCAGAGTAAAATTCAAGGCGCTCACCCTAGCTTACAGAGCACAAAAAGGGACTTGTCCCAATTATCTGAAACTCCGACTCCCCCGCTACCATCAAGAGAGACACCTAAGATCAAACTCGCAGACCCTACTGGCTGTACCTCGAGCGAGAAGAGCGAGACTCGGCTGTAGATCTTTCTCAGTAGGCACTGCAAAGCTTTGGAACTCCCTCCCCCCTGCCATCCAATCTGCCCCGTCAGAAGCCATCTTTAGGAAACTCCTAAAGACTTGGCTCTTTGGACAGAAAACCTAGTACCTCTCCCTGCATCCCTCTCTGCTGCTGCGGTTTCTTTTCAGCGCCGGGACACCTCCTCGCGAGATAGCTGTTCGCGCTTTACAAGAATCAGTATTATTATTATTATTATTAAGGACCTTATACGCAGACTTTATTTCGGCCACCCTTGCCCATACACAGTCGGAGCAGCGACGCCCTACCGAGTGACACCTTGCCGCTCTTTCAGATCTTCCAGCTAGAAAAGCACGGAACAGGTCAAGATGGACCGGGCCAAGACCACGGGGGCCCGTGGATCCAAACCCATGCAATCCAACAAACTTGACCGTTATACTATCCCTAAGCTCAGAGCGCCCAGGGACTCCGGTTCCGGGGGACTGGGCGAGGAGGGGCAGGAAATCTCGCTTAAGGATGTCATGGCCGCCATATCGAGAGTCAAGACTTCTCTAGATATGGTGGATGTCGAAGTCACCCTCATCGGAGCAGACATGGGCAAACTTAACGAGAAGGTCAAACAAGTGGAACTCACGACGGCCAGCCTGGTGGATGATGTCTCACAGCTCCAGTGAGCGATTAAAGAACTCCAGGATTTCCGTGAATTTACCGACTTCAAACTGGACGATTACGAAGGCTGCCTGCGTCAAAACAATCTGCACATCCTTGGGGTTCCGGAGAAATGGTAGGGGCAAACGCCAGACTTATTTGTGGAGGACCTCATCCTCAAACATCTGCAACCTAAAGGCCTCAGTAAGTTCTTCGTCGTTGAACGTGCACACAGGATCCCGGTTGGCCGTCCCAAACCGGGCGCTCCCCAGCATCCCATGTTGGGGCGGGTCCTGAATTTCCGTGACAGGGACGTTATCCTTCAGAACTCCAGAGCAGGCGCTCCCCTGCGATATGAGAACTCAGACATCTCCTTTTTTCCGGATTTTACCCAACGGGTACAGCGACAAAGACGATCATTTATGTCGGTTAAACGCGTCATTAGGAACCAGGGCATGAAGTACTCCATGATGTTCCCTGCCCGTCTTCGGACCGAGGCGGATGAGCGAGAGTGGTTCTTTGACCATACTGAGGCAGTGGTGGACTGGATTGAGAGCAGGGGTGCGAGGAGCCCGGCCAATCAGGCTGGGGGTGGCACTGACAACAGCCAACCGGCTTGAATTGACACCCTACAGGTGGTTAGACTTGTATTGTTTGCAGTGTGGTGTAGGTGATGGGAACGGGTGGGGGGGTTCCTTTTAGTTTTATGGTCGATCGGTAAGTGATCTCGAATGGACCTGTGGTGTCTGTTTTGTAGGGGTATGACGTGGACCTACAGGGCTTAGGTGGGGCGGACCCTGCCTTTTCCCCCCCATAGGGTTTTTTCTTTTCTTTCTTGAAACTTTTTCTGGGGCGATAGGCACTCTGCAAGTTTTTTCATTGCCAGTTCTAAGCCCACAGGGCAGGGCAGCGGGGTGGGGGATGTTGGGGTGGTTTGTTTAATTCTTTGGTTGTAATTTTGATTGCATCAGCTGTGGCTATAGATACATTGATTGGGGGAGCGGCATTGCATTCTGTGAATTCCAGTATATATAGAGATGACATCGGTCGGAGACAGTGGGGTTAAATTGATGAGTTGGAATGTCAATGGGTTTGGGGATAAGATCAAGCGTAGTGTTGTTCTTCAGTGCATTAAGCATCAGGCACCTGACATCGTCCTACTGCAGGAAACCCATTTGATCGGAAGTACATGTAAAGTGTTGCATAGAGGGGGCTACGTCTTGCTGGCTCACGCAGGTTTTACCACGGGCTCCAGTGGGATTGGCATACTGATGAAAACATCCTTTCCCCTTGTGGTGCAGGATACCTGGTCAGATGCGAGAGGAGAATATGTCGGAGTCTCGGGCACATGGGAGGGCCATCCTGTCACGTTCCTTTTATTCTATGTACCCCTGGGCCTCTAGGCCACCACATTTAGGGACCTGGGTAGGCTGCTGTTGGAAATCCCGGAAGGCTTCATGGTGCTGGGAGGGGACTTTAATTCGGTGGTCTCTGGGGATCTGGACCGGCACCCTCCGCGCAATCTCCCCCGTTCACATAGCTGGTTGCCTTACTTTTTAGATTCCATAGGGTTGGCGGATGGGTGGAGGGCTTTCCATCCTGACACCTCCCAGTATACTTTTCACTCAGGGGCTCACTGGAGTCTATCCAGAATTGACTCCCCATGTCCGGGAGATAAAACACCTAGCCAGAGGCATCTCAGATCACTCACCGGTATGGCTCCAGTTGATGCTCGGCTTCCAGCAGGTGGGACATGAGGCCCCCCTCAATCCATGGTATCTACATGATCCCCATATCCGGCGGGAGCTCCTTGAGGTGATTGAGAATTACTTTAATGAGAATGAGGGCTCTGTTGAGTCCCCCCAGGTGCTCTGGGATGCATTCAAGACAGTGATACGGGGTCAGGCCCTTTCTCTAATTTCGGGGAAGAAGAAGGAACAGCGCAAAGAGTTGGTAGCACTGGAGGCAGAGGTGGGGAGGCTGGAGGCGGATTTGGAAATGGACGTCACACCTGACAAACTCCATCTTCTCAAACTCAAACAACAGAAATACAGGGCGCTAGCGACAGACCAGGCAAAGGCCATAGAAAGAGCAGTTCAAGGACGAGTGTATGAAGTGGGCGATAAGGCCGGGAAACTCTTGGCCTTGTTGGACAAGAGGGAGTGGTCAAGTAGACAAGTTCCAGAACTACGAAGTCCAGAGGGCAATTCCTGTCAGACCCGCAAGCTATTGTGGACTCCTTTGCAGCCCACTTTCAGGCTGTCTACACCTCAGTAGCTCCCTACCTGGTTGAGGACTCCTGCAAGCTGCTGACTTATATTACCTTCCCCAAACTGTCAGGGGTCGAACATGACCTCATGGACAGTGACATATCTAACGATGAAGTCGTGGCAACAATCTGTTCGCTTAAGCCGGGCAAAGTCACGGGCTGTAACGGGTTACCGATCGAATTATACAAGCTTAAACCTGACAAACTTCCCCCGTATCTGAGGACCATGTACGAGGGCTCGAGGCAAACGGGCATCTTGCCATTGGACCAGCGTACTGCCACTATAGTTACCATACAGAAGGAAGGAAAGCCCAAGACCGAATGTGGCTCCTGCCGACCTATATCTCTGTTGAATGCGGAGCCCAAAATCCTTGTTAAGCTACTTGCTACTCGCCTCCTGACGGTGATTGGGACCTTGGCCCATCCGGACCAATCAAGTTTCAAGTTTGAAGTTTTTTTTTATTGTTTGATTAGTTAAAATCATTACAAAAAAACCCCTAAAGAAATGGAATACATCTGCACAAGCGACTAGGATTATCATGCAATGAAAAAGATCAAAATGCATCACTATTTTGTCTTACAAAAAGTACATGGCTATAAAATAAAATTATTAATGTAGTACTTTAACAGCTTTAAAGCTTGAGTATAAAAAAATTTATTTTAAAAACATATGTACCCCTTGAAAAGGGTGTGGGCAAACCAGGATACACAACGAGCCCTCCAACCAGCGTATAACTGCTTGCCTGCTGGACCGGATGTTCAGTTCATTAAAGATAGCTTTCAGGTACTGTCTCCTTTGGATTTGGATGGCTGGACAGGCGCATAGTAAGTGGATTAGGGTTTCTTTTTTAAATCCACATAGTGGACAGGATTCTGAATTGAAAGCTGGTTTTCATGAGGGGTATAGGTCCTTAGAGTCATACACGCCCATTCTAAACTTTAAAAATCTCGTTTTTAGATAAGAGTTGAAATGGGCAGATAAATAGGCTTGTGGCTTTGAGAACCTGTACGATTTTATAACTGTCCATCCATGCCTCCTCCTGGCGAGCGCCATTTTATCCTCCAGTAAAGATTTATTTTTGGATGCAACATTTATTATATTGTTGAAGGATCCTCTATCCATCGCATTGTCCCATGCTGATTGAAGTTCCATCTTAACCAGAGAGGTACTCAGGAAGCTCCCCCAGGAGTTTGGCATTTCCTGCTCCCTCTGAGACTTAATTTCGTCCCAGCATAGGCTGTTCAGAGTGCCCGGGTCGGAGGAGCGGAGAGTATGCCAGAATTTTATGAGATTACACATTGCCCTGTATTTCTGATGCTGGAGACCAAGTTCCAGTTTGACCTGGGCAGGCGAGGCACATTTCGACAGATCAAAAACAGCTTTGTACATTTTTGACTGTAACTCATTCTGTAGGTGCGAGTCTTTGCCACACCAAGGGACCAAGCCGTAGGGCAAACTGGGTTGGATTTGGGTGGCCATTACTTTTAGCAAGTGAGAATAGTTCGGGCAGTCCATTTTTTTACGTATTAATCTATAAGCATAGATCAGTGATTGGGCCTTAGCTTTGAGGGCCAGTTTATGTTCTTTATGAATTGTACCCTGCCCGATTGTTACGCCCAGGTATTTGTATGAGCTTTTTTCTTCAACGTTAGCCCCATTTGAACTTTAATTTTCTGCTATCAACTAAGCGGACGATTTTTGTTTTCTCTTTGTTTAGCTCCAGCTGTTCCTTGTCCAAGTAGGATGCCAGATTGTTTATTGATCTCTGTAACCCCACTGGGGTTTGGCTCAGCAAGACTATGTCATCCGCGTATTGTAGGATTGCAACCGGCTCGTTAGCTAATTTCGGGGGGTGACAGTCTGGTTTTACAATGTATGGAGCTATGTCAGAAAATACAGGTTGAAAAGGCTGGGAGCCAGGACACAGCCTTGTTTAAGTCCGCTTTGTGTGTGGATACTTGCAGTGGTACTCAACCCATTTCCCAGCTTGATTCTTGCCCAGGTATCAGTATACAAAGTGATAATGGCTTTAAGCAGTATGTTCGGCAAGCCCCATCTTTTGAGTTTTTTCCATAGATGACTCCTGCTCACTCTGTCAAATGCGGATTTGATATCCACAAAACATGCGAAAAGGCGGAGTTTCCTTCTTTGAGCTTGTTCCGTCAAAAGTGCTAGAGTGGCAAGGTTGGATAGAGTACCCATACCTTGCCTGAAACCTGTCTGTAATATAGGAATGATTTTTTTTCCTCCATCCAACCTTGCAACTGGATTAGCAGGCACGAAGCATACAGTTTTGCTTCAACGTCAATCAGTGAGATTAGTCTGTAGTTTCCTGGCTTACAATGATCTCCATTTTTTAATATGGGGTGGATGATGGTCCCCCTCCAGGAAGCCGGGATGTTGGACTGTGTATAAATCTCACTGAAGACTAGAATGAGGATGGAAGACCACATCTCTCGGTTATTCCTAAAAATTGCGTTCGGTATACCGTTTGGCCCGGCCGCTCGCTGAGACTTTAGTTTAACTATGAAACCACTTAGCTCTTTCACATTTGTCAGGGAGTTTGGCTCATTGATGAGTGAATTTGGTTGAGATGTGATGCCTTCTGCAGTGGCCAGAGTGGATGAGGCTTGGACTTCCTTCTGTTCAGACCAATCAGGTTTCATACCGCACTACAACACTGCGCTGAACCTACGCAGAGTTCACGGGGTATTGGGCAGGGTGTCTTCTATATTGGAACCGACAGTTATAGTTTCCCTGGACGCAGCTATGGCCTTTGACACCATCGAGTGGCCATACCTGTGGGCGGTGTTGGAGAAACAGGGATTTGGTCCAAAGTACATTCAATGGGTGGAGCTATGCAAGTGGTGGTTAACAACAAGAAGTCAGCTACCTTCCAGCTGGGCAGAGGGACCCATCAGGGCTGCCCTCTTTCCTCACTGTCATTTGCCTTAGCGTTGGAGCCACTGGCAGCTTGGATTCGTCAAGACTTGATGATTAGGGGCATGTGTTGGTCCTTAAATTAGGAAGACCGGATCTCCCTTTATGAAGATGACATCCTCTTGTATTTGACCTCCCCTAAGAGATCCCTGAGTGTGGTTTTAGACATTTTTACAATTTTTGGAAGGTACTACGGTTATTCCATAAACTGGAGGAAATCCCTTATGTTCGTAGTGGCGGACAAGCCTCTGATTCTGCCGCGTAGGTGCCCACTACAGACTCGTACAAACGGGTTTATGTATTTGGGTATCTTCCTATATTTGGGATCCTTCTCTCCACTATTCTTGTAACCTCCAGCCCCCGCTGATCCAGCAGCGCAAAGATATCACCAGGTGGAAGACACTTCCCCTCTCCCTGTTAGGAAAGGCCACCCTTTTTAATATGATGTCCCTGCCCCGATTTCTGTACGCACTCCAGAATTCCATGGATCCGATACCTGCGCCATACTTCCGGGAGGTCGAGAGCCTCCAGCGGGACCTACTATGGAATGGCAAACCTCGTATTTCCCTTGCCAAACTTTCACTGAACTGGTACGAAGGGGGCATTAGCCTCCCGGATATAAAATTGTATTATTGGGCATCTCACCTGTCCTCCATTAACCACTGCACCTACACCCAGCCCGGTAACCCGGGATACAATATGAATAAGTGGCTTCTCTCGGGGGGACCGTTTGGTACAGCCCTTTACTCTATGCCCCGGCGCTATCCACTAAGGGGCCCCACTAAACATACAGTGCACTTATGGCACGCAGCTTTCTCCCGTTTAGGTTGAAGACGAAAGCTAACGCTCGAGACGCCATTATGGGATTCCAAACAACTGGGTGACCTGAGGAAGAGTAAGGGGTTCGACAGATGGGACCTGCATAGGGTATCTGTGGGACAAAACTGATATTAAGCCCTTTGCAGCGCTGCAGCAACAATATCACATGGCTGAATCAGAGCGCTTCCGGTACACACAGGTTCGACCCGCACTTTGCACACACCTTACACCTGGAACCACACTGCCAGAATCCTCCCCATTGGAAGATAGAGTACTGGATGGTCACCTCCCTGAGAGCACCATCTCCCTGATATACAACAAGTTGGTCAACAACATCTTGGACCCTCTCAAGGTTCTCCGAGATAAATGGACCAGGGATGGTATAGAAATGGACGACAAGGAATGGCAGGAGGCAGTCTACTCCCCCAGAGTCGTAGCAATACCAGCTCGTCTCTGCCTTGTCCAGCTAAAACTTCTCCACCGTATTTATGTAACGGGGCCCCAACTGTTGCGAATGGGAAGGGTAGATGAAGGCACCTGCAGGCGGGGATGTGGCCAGCTGCGAACCTTTTTTTATATAGTTTGGGACTGCATATACATCCAACCCTTCTGGCGCGAAATTCACGACACTATCAATACTGTTCTGTCTGTGCAGCTCCGAGTGGAGGCCCGTAGGTGTCTCCTAAACATTTTGGGGCCAACTGATTTAAATGTTTGCATGAGGCAGTGGGTAATGCTGGGGCTAATGCTGGCCAAAAGGAATATCGCCCAGCGGTGGTGTGCACTGACCCTGTCCACAGCCCAGGATTGGGAAAAGGACTTGGATTGGGCAATGTTTATTGAAAAGACTGTATATGTAGCATGTAGATGCCCTAAGAAATGGTCTCGGGTGTGGGGCCCTTGGAGTTCCTACCGTGGAGAAATATGTCAGCCTCCCTTGGATGATCCCCCGTCACCCTAGACCTTCCGTCATGTGTGATTGTATTTTTGTGAACTCACCTACTGTACCAACTATGCCGATTGTGTTGCTCCCTCTGAACTGTCATGCTACTGCTGATGTTTGTTTATTTCTTTCTCAATAAAAAATGTTTTACAAAAAAAACAATGGTAGTAATAAATAGCTTATTACACTCAGTGAATCAGCATATAGCTATACATATGTTGATAAACATCACTCACAGTACAGCTTTCTGTTTGTTCACAGGCGACTCTGCCCTCCTGTGAGGTGCTCAGATCTATGAATGCTTTTATTAGGGTTTGTCTATGGCGATAAGCAATATCATGAATCAGTGTATCCAAAAAAATGTCTTAGCTCATAAATAGATGAGTAAAACGTATTGAGCCTCACACAGCTCTCATTTTTTCTATATTATTTTCAGCGAGCATTTAGTTACAGACAGAATTCACATCTTGGCTGCAATTAATAGAGGATATCAGCTGTGACATACCGCAGATACTCATATTTGATAACTTCTGGCAGAGTTTGTCTTCAACCCGAAAAATAGCATAGCTCATTCGACCTGCCCCTCGCTGGCAGATTTCAGAAAGAGACTCAAGACCTGGCTCTTCATAGAGACATTGCACCCAGATACCGTTTGGGGTGACAGTATTGCGCTTTACAAATACTGTTTGATTGATATAATTATAAATCAACTGCTGAGAGTCCCTTTCCATTGGCGACGTTGTATCAGTCTGCGGATTCTCTTTCTTGCAGTGAGAGCCGCTCTTTGACTGAAACTGTCTGATGTCTAGATTGTCGACTTGGGATCTGGGAAGCCAATGTTCGAGCCTCGGGGTCGCGTCCACATCCTGTGATTCTAAGCAAATCACTTTATCTCCCTGTGCCTACCAAAAAAAACATTTACAATGCAATAGGTCTCGCAATTACATTATTTTGAGCTATTGGCATTGTAAATGTCATTTTTTTTCCCTTCATGAAACATTAAGCAAATGCTGTAATGCAAAATGGCAATAGCTAACTTTTTTAGAACTGCGAAATCTATTGCATTGCATTTGTACTAGTGTGAGATATCGGTATTGTAAATGGTACTGGCTTTTATTAATGTGATATTCTTTTTACAAGATAAATATAATGCCTTTAAAATGTTAATACCCATCCATTTTGGAATAAGGACTCTGAGTGGATATTACATGTACCCACGCATTGTGTAATAAGTACTTTGAGTGGATATTACATATACTCACCCATTCTGTAACAAGGACTCTGGATGTTAGATTTCTGTTACTGTAGATATTGGTGTGAGATCACTATCACTGTAGATATAGGTATGAGATCACTATTGCTGCGCATATAGGTGTGAGATCACTATTACTGCAGATATAGGTGTGAGATCACTATTACTGCAGATATAGGTGTGAGATCACCATTACTTCAGATAGGTGCGCGATTACTATGACTGCAGTTACAGGTGTGAGATCACCTTCACTGCAGATATAGGTGTGATATCACTATCACTGCATATATAGGTGTGAGATCAGTATCACTGCAGATATAGGTGTGTGATACCATTAGTTCAGATGGGTGTGAGATTACTATCACTGCAGATACAGGTGTGAGATCAACATTACTGCAGATGTAGGTGCGAGATTACTGTCACTGCCGCTATAGGTGTGATGTTACCATTACTTCTGATATAGGTGTGAGATCATTATCACTGCAGATATAGGTGTGATATCACTATTACTGCAGATATAGGTGCCAGATCATCGTAACTGCATTTATTGGTGTGAGATTTCTATCACTGTCGATATAGGTGTGAGATCACAATTACTGCAGAAATAGGTGTGAGTTCACCATTATTTCAGACATTGTTGTGAGATCACTATCACTGCAGAGATAGGTGTGAGATCACTATTAATGCAGATCAAACATGACCACATCACTACTATCCTTAAGAGTACTTTGGTTTCAACTAGAGTGCAGTTTGGTTACACTATCTGCGCACTGCGTCAAAAATTCTTTGTTTATGAAAACCCTTCCTACTAAGCTTAAAAGGGACATTGCAACGTCGAAGTGTCAAATATGAAGAGGTGATGATTATTCAACGAAGCACAAATTGAACATGTCGACGTAATTAAGTCAAGGCAAGAAATAATCTTCGTTCACAGCCATGGCTCATGTCAGATGAACTGAGTTTTAAAAAAAAACGTAGATCGCCTTTTCAAAAGTGCACATGGAAGCAAAGGGAACATGACAATCTGTACTAACTTTATGGGAAGCAGAAACTGCACCATACCGTAGAACGCCTGCAATGCATGCCCTTAATTGCTATAACAAATATACAAACAGCAGCTTGCTAGGGATGGATTGGACAGTGAGGTTAATAATTGTCCCAGGTGAGACTTCTGGGTTGTCTGAGTAATCTCGCGTCATTTCTGGGGTTTCGTGTTCTGCTTGTCACGTGAAATTCCCGGAATTACGCCACATTTTACCTCACGAGCAGTCAAACAATGTGAATGACCAGAACACTGGCAGCTCTTGCTTGCAACATGTTTTTTTTCTGTGTGTTTTTTTGGTTGAGCGCGAAATGTGTTCTTCTATCCAAAATGGACACAAGACAAATATAATGCTAAATGTCTGTTGTGCATATTGTACAATTGACTGTAATGTTTGCCATATTTTGCTTAATTATTCAAAAGCAAATTTTGCACAACCCTATGTGATACGTCATTTCCTGGACCCGTACACACACGTGCTTCCTCCACCCTCTCTCTTCCTCCACCCTCTCTCTTTATCTCTCTCTCTCTTCCTCCACCCTCTCTCTCTCTACCTCTCTACTGCTCTCTCTAACTCTCTACCTCTCTAACTCTCTCTCTCTACCTCTCTACCTCTCTACCTCTAAACCCCTCTACCCCTCTCTCTACCTCTCTTTCTACCTCTCTCTCAACCTCTCTCTCTCTACCTCTCTCTCTACCTTTCTCTCTCTACCTCTCTACCTCCCTCTCTACCTCTCTACCGCTCTCTCTACCTCTCTCTACCTCTCTTCACCTCTCTCTCTACACCCCTCTCTCTACGCCTCTCCCTCTACCCCTCTCTCTCTACCCCTCTCCCTCTACCCCTCTCTCTCTACCCCTCTCTCTCTACCCACCTCTCTCTACCCACCTCTCTCTACCCACCTCTCTCGACACACCTCTCTCTACACACCTCTCTCTCTCTCTCTCTACACACCTCTCTCTCTACCTCTAAGTGGCAGCCGGAGCCTGATAGCACTGCTTGTCCTTCAAATAAACATTGGCATAGCCAATAGGTCTCAACTTTGGGGCCTTATAAGTGGTTAACCATGCAACAGTTAATGTTGTTGCATTAAGGATATTGTGCTGCATAACTAAATACTTAGAAGGTCCCAAAAACGGGACCTATTGGCTATGCCAATGCTTGTTTTTATTTTATTTTAACAAGCTGCCCGTGGTTTAAGAAGGTACTGAAGACGGACTACAAATTCTATGATTCCCGGTTTCCATGCAGGCTCCATTCCCTACCCCAGTTTCAAACTAAACAACATACCACTTGTAAGTGCACACTCGGAGCCTTTCCTCACCGTATCCCTCTTGACCAGGTATGCTCCTGCCCTCTGTTTATTATGCAGGGGGGGTGGTAGCGGGAGATGAACGATCTTCATTGGTATGCCAATGGCACGTGAAAGGGGGAGGGAGATCTTCCTGCACAAAAACAATTATTGATGACATTTCAGCATGCATAGAAAGAGGAAACAAATGAGGCAAAATAAAAGTATTTCTGCTTGTTGCGCCACTCCTATGGCTCCCCTAGGGAAGCGTAGGATTCTGACGCATTCCCAGCTTCACAAAAGTTTGAAAATCAGGGATTGTGTCCGATTCCAAGGATGTTGTCTAGGAACACCCACAGCAACACTGTCATCATTTGGAACAAGCAGTAAGCTACAAATACCTAGGGGTAATACTGGACCAAAATAATTCATCAAAACCGCAAATAGAATCCTTGCGGAGAAAGGGGGTAATGACCTACCTAGCCTTAAAGCCCCTAAAGAAGCTTTTACAGGTTTTGACGTTTGACCCTAGGCTAAGGGTTCTGCAAGCGAAACTCCAGACAACAATTACTTACAGGAACAAAGCACTGAAGGGAAAAGACGCAACAACTCTTGACAATATAATATCCAACTCATACCGAGCGATCTTTCAAATCCCCAGAATGGTCTCCCCGGCCCAAATACATTTGGAATTTGGGCTACAAAAACAGTCACTGGACCGCATGGGAGCATATGGGAAATGTTGGCATAAAATTAAAGGCGACGAAAAAGGAACTCTGAATGACCAACTTTGGATGGAACTTTCCCAACCAGGAAAATCACCAGCAAGTCTATATCTCCAGGAATCTCTTACACACCTAGGTTTAACAGACTTGTGGGACGTCCCGGCGAATCATCTTACATTTAAAAAAAACTGTAACAAAGGTAACCCGCTTACTATCCGCAATAGAGGACAAAAGAACATTAGCCAAACGATTGCACGGCTGGATGGTCCTTCACACATACAAAATGCTAAAACCCCAGCTCTTTCTGAAAATGGGAATAAAAATTATTATCAAGGAAAAATTCCTAAGACTCCGACTGGGGGTTGTTCCCTTTAATCAATTTATACCACCTTGGGAGAGAGAGGGAGGAGTCCAGCTTTGTCGGATATGCGACAGTGGTGTCGAAGACGCAATTCACGTCATATGCACCTGTAACAAGCTAAAAGACATCAGGACCACTCTGCTAAAGCCAGCGTTCAAACAGTACGGAGTCAGATCATGCATACAAGCGGTAATGTTGTGTTTCAACCCTGAGCTGGTCCAGCTAAATTGCAGGCTAATTAAATACCTCGACATAACTGCAAAAAGACTGAAGCACGGACTGAGCGGCCCAACGATTACTTACTACAAGAACTGATTTAATCCTTACAAGAATGGCCACAGTCGAAATAACACTTACAGTCAACACGACTAACGCGCTGAATGTTTTAATAATCTGTGCACTTTCTTTAACGTGATGCAAACTTTTATAAATCATTCTAATTATCGTTGCTGATAAAAAGTTGGGAATTTTTACAATGATTTTATCAAAAACTGTAAGATATTTTACTCTTTTGTGTATGCAATGGTTTTAATTAATCAAGCATAGTAAAATAAACTTGAAGCACAGCAACACCCAAGGAACGCCCCTTTCATGGAGAGCAATGCGTGAAAGGGGCCCATATTTACAAGCCATGAAAAGTCACGCAGGGTGACTTTACGTGGCCTTGAAAATATGGGCAGACACACTGCGCCGACGATGCGTCAAATAAAGTTACGCACCGGCGGCGCGATGGCCTTGTAAATGAGGCCCTCAGTTTAAACATACAAGGATGTCTACAAAAATCATTGGCAAAGTAAAGTACTATTTTTCAGGCGAGTAGGCCCATGTGATCAGGTAATATGCTGTTACCTACAGTGAAAGACAGCCAATGGTTGAAGTGGGCTACCCGCTACTCCATGGTGTATGCCGTGGCAGGTGGTAGCAAAACGTGAACAACGGTTGAACAGACCAATGAATGAAGAAAGCTAATCTAAACCCACTCTGTGTACATTTATATATGTAAAGCTTTCTCTAAGCCAGACCTAAAAAATTCGACTTTTATTGGTATACTTTGGGAAGGGCTTCCTGAAGTTTCCTGGTCTTCTTATTAGAGACAGTTGGAAGGTATTGTGTTTGTGTCAAATGAATGAATGCAACCTCCTGCATCAGGGGTGCTAAGCTCTCGGATCTGCTGTCTGTATTGTGCTTAATATGTATATTCAGGATAGACAGTCGGGTTGTGCTCGCACCCTGCACGAAACAAGCATTGGTAATGCATCGGTTTTGCCTATGCAATGAATAAAGAGCTGCTTTCATCAATCATCGTCTGGAAGAAGGAAAGTGCTCCCTGATAGATAACATGTGAGTGGAAAGGATGTGGTGCAGTAGCCAGATATGATCACTAGAGAGCTGGGAATTCCGGTTCGAGCAGGGCTGAACTGGGAACACAAACCAGCGCTGACAATTCTGCCGGATCGGCCTGAGGGGATGGGGGCATCGCGCGGGGGAAGTTTGGCCCTGCGTTCAAGTCTCAGCAGCGCCGCACAACATCCTGTGATTCTATGCAAATTGCTTAATCTCTCCAAGTGATATAACTTGTTATATAAGTATGCTGCAAGAGTAGAATACAAACCTTTATGAAAAGAAAGATCCACCAAAGCGGGTGTTGACAGTATTTTGAAGGCGGGAAACTGATAAGAGAAGCATATGAGGAACAAGTATTGGAAAATGCAGGGAAATATGCTACAGCCAATAGAAATGGAGGAAAGGTAAGTGTCATGCACAGGAACCAATGTGAAGTCAGGAAAGAGAGGAGGCGGGATGAAAGTCCCTCTAAGGTTAACATGAAAAACAATAGATTTCTCAAGCACGCGCTGTGCAGGCGAAACCTAAAAAAAGGGTCCAAGACCTGAAATTGTAGCCTTACATATGGCACACTTCATAAAAACAGACGACTTTTTCACAGAAAGGCCGTCCGGGCGGCATGAATTTCTCACTCTACATAAAAGTAAGAAAGCTTCAGAGTAGCCACCACATGGTTACACATCAAAGAACAAAGCCAGAAACAGAGAGAAATCAACTGAGAAAAGAGGTTCAAATCAAATGAACGTCAAAGCAGTGTCTGGAGAGCAATGTGGCTGACAGACCACTCATCAAAGGCGGACAACGCGAAGAGAAGATGGCTTGTGGTGCAGTGGAGGGGGGGGGGGGCATGGTGGGGGACGGCCGGGCTGAGGGGAGAGGAGTGTCTGGGGATTAGTAAACACAGGCTGGTGTTATGGTGAGCCAGTGGTGTCTGCAGGCAGGGTTCATTAAAAAAAAAACTTTCTGGCGCCAGAGAGAACCTGAAGTGATATAAATGAGCGCATCGAAATATTCTGTTCGTACGGAATTTACACAAAAGATCATCACACTTTGGACAGGAGTGTCTCCCGGCCGAGGTGCACCCTCTCATACATTTACCTCAGGGGGGACATTTTAGCTTTTTCCTTGTCTCCATGTTGCAAATATATTTTTGTCACATAGATTCTTACCAGCAACCTGGTATCAGAGGCTAAAACGAGCGTGCTTTCTCACAGTGATAACATAATTGTTTGTTTAACTGCACTGGCTTCAGTGAATCTAAAATATACAATTCTGTCATCGGTTGGCAGCGACATGCTGTGATTCAGATAAGATACTACCCCTGGTGCAGTGTAATGTTATTTTAGAGATGGCAGCGCAATCCTACATCCATATGTGGGCAAGTAAACTGAAATACAAGCACGAGACTGGGGCAAATGTGGGCGCAGGTGCCGCCGAGCCCGCTCAGAGGGAGGCTGCAGAACTTCCATTTAGATCTTTACAAAACTGAAAAAAGGAAACTCAACATACTGAGATGTGTCAATACAGCCTGACACAGAAAAACACGGCATGGATTTCAAAGGCAGGCAAACTTGCTCCTTCAAATATGCAGAGACGATAATGCTTTCAACTTTATTCTTGAAAAATCCCTGTCCACTAGCTCATCGGGTATAACGTAAGCGTAGTAGCATGTGACATGGAACAGAAATGGCTGTATGCAGCCTTTCATGGGATCAAAAAGGAAACTAAATGTGTTATACCAATGGAGACTTGTAGTTGAATGAAGCACTCTATAATGGTAATGAAAAATGCATCACTATGTAGCCATGAAAAAAGATATATATATATATATATATATATATATATATATATATATATATATATATATATATATATATATATATATATATATATATATATATACACATACAGAGAGAGGGAGAGAGAGAGATATTCTAAATAGTTCTTCATCCTACTCCTCTACCATTTCTGAGTGCTCTTAATAACAGATCCTGCTACCTAATTTATGGTACTAAATTTACACACTTCAGAAGGATGAAGGCTGAGTCTGCTTTCCCAGGATGCAAACTCATGACTCATCAGAACACTACACCTGTCATCAGGAAGAGTAGAGAGTAGGATACGGTGGCTCACCAGGAAGGGTAATCAGGCAGTATGTTGATAGTGCTACTCTAGTGCAAATTCTTGTTGACTAGTTAATAATGTGTTCTGATGGCTCCATTGGGGGAAATTAGTGTATAGACGTTTTCAAAAATTATATACAGGAGCAAAAACAATCTGATTTCTACTGGTTTGAAGAAAATACCAACTAAAACCAGCAGACACCAACCGACAGTTCATAATGACAACATCAATACACTAGGATGTTGTACACAGGTGTTCAGTGGATGCTCAAAACCAGAAATGCTTGCTTCCTTAATCTCTCACTTGTACTGTTAGCTTGTATTCATGTTTCAATGACGAACTGTGCCAGGAAGAATGTTACAAATGCGTCAAGTGAAAAGGATGCATCTGCTCTTTGTCTTTATTTGCATGGGGGTGGGGGCAGCTCCATGGGCTTCAGCCTAGGATGGGGTCTGAATGACAAAAGAAAGTGATACTAAGGCAAAAGTCCCAGAGCTGAGGCACCTGGGACAGCAAATAGGTCAGTAGTGCAATACCAGATTTCTCCGATAGGACATGACAAGCACATAGCATAAACTACTATCACACAACACACCAATGACATGAAACATAACCCATCAAGTCAGTGCTCTGGAAGTGAGGGAGTTTGGTCATGGCTAACTGGTCAGATTTGTAGACAATAGGAAATCAGCCACAATCAAGCATCAGTCTTCCTAGTCTAGTGAAGGGGCAGTTGCCAGCCTTCAGTATGAGTGGTGTGAACTTTGGGTGCAACACCTACGACTCCAGAGATTTGTGCTCATCTGGTTTAATAACCAAACACAGAACACACTAAATAGATTGTTGAGTTCACTAAAGGAACACAACAACGAAGTGAAAACAGACACCGATTGAGATGGGGCAGAATAACATAGTTCAGAACAGAGAAAGAAATTCCATTCGTTCAATAACCTCCTCCTACATCAGACATAACAATGATTACTCCATGCTTTGCTACTAGACGTCCTGTCATATGACATGCTCCACATGAGGTATAATGTTGTTGCTTCCCATTTTCATACATTTTTCCTTTCGTCTCGTAAGCAATTTCCATATTCAGCTCGATTCAGCTCATTCTGTCATTCAAGAAAATATAATGGGCTTATCTTTTTTTATTTATGTCTTCATACTAATTGATTATCTCTGAACCATAGTGGCAGAGGGTGGGTCAAACACTCTCTCAGTCGATTCCTGGCTCAGCTGTACAGCCATTTCACATTACATTCTGAGCTTGAACATCAAAAGGCCAAGTTTTAGTAAGGGTGCGAGATCCTGCAATGTTTACTTGTCACTGTGCCTGGTCTAGCATGCTTAGAGATTACCTTTAGTTACTCACATTGAAATGCATTGCTCTTTGACCATCAATACCCAACAACACAGCAAGTTTGCTGACTGCTAACCGAAAACAATTTTGCAAACATCTATCTGCAACACACCCTTTAATGAATGATGATGGCATCCACATAGAAGTAGAACAATGGAAAACATATGCTTTATTTGACATCTTTAACAATACAGCACCATAACGGTCAGGCACCAAACTCCCGACATTTTGCCCTTGTCCACCGGCTTGCTAACTTTTAACATCAATGCCTAATTTGTACTGAATGTCCCTATTGCCTTTTGTACATCAATGCCTCGAGATTCATCCTGTTTGTTTGTTACTTTCGTGGTCACAATATTATATATCTACTCAGCCTGCATATGCAGATTTTCTTAAATCACATCTTCATGTGCCACCTTATCAATATTTTTTCATTTGAACCACAACCGTGTATTTTCTTATTAAGTTTCAATTTCATCAACAATGTGTGAGATGCACTGTTGGGGTATGTTGGGGCTGGACTCTCTGTATTTCCGATCGCATTGTACCAGATAAAAAATTTCAGTTTATTATGTACAACCAAGAGCAATAAAGGGGACCAGGGAATGTCGGGAACTATATTCATGTACGCACTGTGAAATGACGCTTTCAATACTTTCATGTTTGTTCGGTGCATATCAATAACAAGATATTAAAAAGAAAGTTTGAATTTCACGAAATCATAGCTCATTTTCTTCGCTCATATTTCACCCTCTGGGGCACAAGTTTTTCAAGGCTATATTGTAAATCACGTTTAACAACTGGCATTGGCAAAGCAAATAGGTCTGACATTTCTGTTAGCCTAAGAGCTTAGTAATGGTTGAGCGACTTTCTGTGTATTATCTAAAAAAATCACATAATTAAGCAACATCTTAACCTACAAGAATATAGAACCTGGAAATACGGTCTCTTTGCAGAACAAAACTGCATTAACATAGATAAAATATGCATCTTTAGTTTGTGAACAAAAAAGCCATGATTCCAGCAACATGTTATCATAACATCAAAGTGATTTAAAATAAAGGCTCAAGGATAATTAGTGAACAGCATTTTGTCTTTTTGACAGGCTAATGCAGCCAAACAGCACTTAATTCCTAAACATAAAAGCCATGTCAGCGTTTAAAATGTCATTGTGAAAACAAAGTAAATACATGAAAAAACACAAACAGGGTCTCAACTACAAGTGACATGCCACGTGTAGAGTCCATCAAAAAGGACTACTTGGTACCCATTTAACATCCTAGAAATGTCAGGGTCTTGATAGAGAGCCCTCCAAGCAAGGCAAACCAAGAAAAACAGATGGAAGCCCACTCTTTCTGGAGTACTTTTTTCTCACAAAGCTTATTTTTGTACAGAAAAGAAAGTAGTGCACCAGCCACAATTATGTTTCATGACCTTCAGCACCATACTTCTTAAATAATATTGATAAGGCTTCGATATACTTCATCAGATATCTACTCCTTCACAATATCTCCTAAGGCAGGTGTGCTTACACAAACATTAACAGCAACAATAATAGCAAACTAGGTCTCTGAGGTTAACATTGGTAGTATATAGCTCTAAATATATCACTGTTGTCACTCTGTACTTATTGCAGTTTTTTGAAGGATTAATATGATGAGGTCTTCCAGACAGTAACAGCTGTCTGTAGTCAGACCAAAAAAAAAGAGAAAAAGAAAGTAATAAGAGAAAATATACATATAAAAGTGATACATATTGAACCTTTATTAGAATATTCAAATGATGGGGAATGCTGAAGAACCGGTTAAACTCACTTACTGGGTCTCGGCGGCGGGGGAACCGCCCAAGTCTTCCATACCTTCCATACTTAGTAAAAGGAGACACAGGAGCCTTCGTCTGCAAGAGGAACACAGATTTATTCAATAGCCCGGGCTATGGAACAAAGTCCCAAGCTAGTCAGAGACAAGACAGAGGAGGCTGCTGCTTTACTCCGCAGCTTACACGCCTTTTATACTTTTTCATTACAGTCTTTTGGCTGTTAGTTCATTGCTCAATCAGGGCAGTGTTTGCAGTTGATAACCAGATCCAGACGATGTTTGTAAATGGTGATCTGGTCAAGGCTTGGTACACAAATCATTGTTCACTTGGCTTGATCAAGGCTCAGTCTTTCAGGTCATTGTTCAATCACCTTGATCAAAGCCCGGTCTTTCAAGTCATTGTTTAATCACCCTGATCAAGGCCCAGCAGTCAGACCATTGTCCAGATAACCTGATCACGGTGTCAAGGATGTTCACCAGGCTGGGAGCGGGAGATGGAAAACAAATCATTTACTCAGGGTGTGAGTGTCTCGTGGCTTTCAGTTGAACTGCAAAGAACAGGGGGGTTGGGTGTGCGACAGTTACTGGGCAGAAATGCAGGCTGCAAGATGGCTGTTGTCGTGTTAGTTTGTTTTTCCTCAAGCATCAGCAGAAATTACCAGGTCGGTCGCGTGGAAGTGTTTGACACGAGATGGCAATGAAAAAGCAATGGAGTTCCTTTACAAATGATGCCGATCAGAAGAACACTTTTTCCCAGACCCTACTTTTGCCATTGAGTGGCAAATGCTTTAAGAAATGTCAATGTTCAAAGGCCATTGGTTTCTTGTTGGATCATCATCATCATATTGGTGTTGTGAATGTTAGAAGGTGGAGGCTTGATGGTCTGGACATAAATTGTACAGAGCACTGGCAGACACTTAAAGCACAAACAGAAGAAGACCAGGACAGTTACTCCCAAGACAAGAAAGATGAGGATCTTCCACCCCCACTGGGAAAGGAGGCCCCAGATCCAGCCTGTGAGGGACCAGTTGCCTTCATCCAGATGAATTTTGGAAGAAAGGTGATGCAGACGTTGGATGGCATCGTACACTGTAGGTGCATTGTCTGGGATGTACACGCAACAGCTGGAGCTGATCAATTTACACACACCACCACGATCGGCAAGGATGATATCTAAGACCATTCTGTCCTGAAGCGTTATGAGGCGGTCCACCTGCAGCTCTGCAGTGATGTTGGAGAGGGCACCAGCTGTTACTGCGATGGTGGCTTCAAGGACCCTGGTCAGTCCTCGTACAGCCTGGCTGTTTGGTCATGGGGCCCCAGAAAGGAAGGAAACCTTTAACGAAGTCCCCGGTTTCCTGGCCTGCTGTATCCTCGGCTGATATGACGCCCCTACGTGAGCAGCGCAGAGCGCCCTTCATTGATAGGTGGTAACCTCCATGGGTGGAATACGTTGGTGGAAGGAGGAAGGCCAGATAGCAGGTATCATACCAGTTATGGGGAAGCCAAGTGTAGGCGGCAGTGCCACAGATGAAATAGGTGTTGGGGGATGCCACCAGCTTTGGAGGAGATGTAGAGTTTAAAGTTTTTGTGATATCACACATACTGGTACCAACTTTCTTTGTCCCTAGGCCATGAATGTAGACACAGTCTTGCATATTTATGACATTCACAGTGTCTCGTTCATCAGGCAGTATCCTTCTTGTGCGGAATCTGGAAAATGTTTATCGGTTAGTTGAGTTGAATACTACCATCTCACCGAGTTCATCTGGTGATAGTAGAGTTGTGGATAAGCTGGTCAGGCAAAAAGGAGCATTGGCATGCCCGGATCTGTTCCGCCAGAAGTCATCCCGAAATGTTCCAAGGGCAGAATTGGCAGTATCATTGACAGTGTAGGCCTCCTGCATCAACATCCACCATGCAAGACAAGACCCAGAGATGGAAAAGGGGTAGGGAAAGAATGGGACAGGGTGTATCATGGAATGCGGCATCAGTCCACACACCCAGCAGTTGGAAGTGTTCGTGATCAGCTGGTGATGATGCAACATTTGTATGAAGGTGTTGTTGAAGAATTCTACATGGCGGAGTAACTCGTGGGCTGGTAACGTGTAATACTGGTGTTCTGCAGGAGTCGGGGTAGGAGTTGGTGAGGTAACAGGATGGTAGATTAGTAACAGCCAACGAAGGATAAACAGGATGAGGGAGGCAAACAGCGTCACCACGGTGACCATGAAGCATTTACTATGTCGGAGGCTGACATCTTGTTTCTGGATTCGGGTGTTTTGGACAGCGGCCATTGTGCTAAGCCAGGGACCTCTAGTGGCTGTCTGTGATTGGTGGTTGCTTCACTGGGCGCAGGTGCCAAGGGCCCTTATGGCTTACCTTAGTCTGACACACCGGCACTACTCTCAGCCAGGGAAGATCACAGCCTTACAGCCTACAAGTACTTGGCGAAGTCAAGGGCAAGCCTTCCCTCGGGGGTGCAAGTTGTATCAGTTGGAAGTAGGGACAGTGTGGTTGGGAAACAGGTGTTCTTGGTATTGAGAAGAGTTAAGTGAGGGTTCCACCCTTCCTTTCAGTACGCTGTCACTCTCTGCTTCCATAGATGTAGAATGCAGTCTGGCATCGCTGAATGGGACAAACGTCGGGACTGTTTATGAGTCTCCTAGTCCTTCCCTCACCCACTGATCATAGGGGAGGGGCAGAGGCACACGCCTGCAGTGCGACTAATGCACCCAATTCTTCCGACCTTCTACTTTCAGGGCGGTGCGGGTGGCTAGTAACACCTGATGGGGTTGTGTCCAGCGGGGCTCGAGGCTCTTAGTCCGTTGAAAATTCCGGATCAGGACCCAGTCACCAGGTTGGATAACTTGTCCTGGGACCTCGCTTTTGTCAGGTAATAAAGAGTACGAAAGGTATTAGTCAGACTGTGCAGATAATCAGTTAATACAGGGTATTCAACATCAGACAGTTTCTTAGGCCGCGGGACAACCCATGCATTGGCAGGTCTCCCGAACACAATTTTATGGGGAGATAGCCCTATCCTGGTGTGGCCCATTGTTCTTGTGGACAGTAGGGTTAAGGGCAGAGCATCAACCCAAGTGACACCTGTCTCGGCTACTATTTTCGCCATTTTAGTTTTTAAGATGCTATTGTACACCTCCACTAGACCTGCTGACTGCAGGAGGTTAGCTGCATGAAATGTTTGTTTTATACCCAATGCTGTACAGACATATTCCATAATTTGGGCCGTAAAGTGTGTCTCATTGTCACTCCAGACCAAGCGGGGCAAACCAAATCGTGGGAGGTACTCTTTTAATAGTACTTTGGCGGTAGTGATAGCGGTGCAGTCTTTGACAGGGTAGGCCTCCACCCATCGGCTGAAGGTACAGATCACCACTAGGACATATTTCAAATTGTTACATCGGTCCATCTGGAAGTAATCCATTTGGAGGACTTCAAACGGGAAGGTAGGAGGAGAAAATCCTCCCTTAGGAGTAACTGTGCCTTTTCCTGGGTTATACATTAGGCAAATCATGCATTTTTTAACCAGCTTGTCAGCATATGCTGGTATCTTAGAGTTGTACCATGAAGGTTCGAACAGTTTATATATCTCTTTTGCACTGATGTGAGCAGGACCATGGGCCATTGTAACTACTGGTAGCACGTGACTGTCAGGTAACATCCATTGTCTTTCCATAGTCGTACGGACATGGCAACCATCAATTCCCTCCTTTGCTAATTGCTCCTTCCACAATTTTAGTTCCTCAGGAGTAGTATGGGACTGAATATCAATCACACTCTGTACTGTGTTTTCAACCATACCCTCGTCTGCCACCCACCTAGCGGGACCTCCTACATACATTCCTTCCCTTTTTTAAGAGCTGTTTGTCTGGCCGTCTGGTCAGCCAGGGCATTGCCTTTCCCAACATCATCTGTCACTTTCTTATGGGCCTTACATTTTATAATGGCCACCTTTATGTGGAGTGTCAGGGAGTCTAACAATCACTGAATTAGGGGGCCATGTTGAATCTTGGTCCCATGGGAAGTAAGGAAATTCCTTTCTTTCCATAACCTCCCGAAGTTGTGGGCCACCTCGAAGGAATATTGGCTGTCAGTATAAATATTTACCGTCATCCTTTTGCTTAACTCACAAGCTCTAGTGAGGGCCACTAACTCTGCTGCTTGAGCAGAGCACTGCGGAATCTGAGCTGCTTCTGCTACTCGCCGTAATATCCTGAGGGCGTAGGTGGCTGAGGTGTTACTATCTGACCCTCTGAGACATGATCCGTCCACATACAGTGTACCTTCTGGTTCTCCTTCGTCTCTTTCTCTGTCCTTAATATGTAATCATGTGGGTCTAAGCGTGCATCTTGAGTATCCAGTGGGAGTTATGTGGCGGGGTTTAGTACAGTGCATCTTTTGATGTTAATGTGGCTGGCAAAGAGTGTCAGTTCATACCCTGTGAGTCGCGTGCTAGTGAGATACTGTGTCTTGGTGTTATTAAGGAGGGTATCTACAGAATGGGGGACCATCAGAGTCAGGGGGGAGTTCATGACGATACCCACATTCTGACGGACCAAGAGGGCGGCCACAACGGTCGCCCGTAGGCATCCTGGGAGAGCCCTTGCAACAGGATCTAAGGTGGCTGAAAAATAGGCACATGGCCGACGATGGTGACCTCCGAACTTCTGGGTCAAGACAGCGCATGCACAGCCGTCTGTCTCATGTGCAAAAAGGAAAAAAAGTTTGTTATAATCAGGAGTACCGAGGACTGGAACAGTACACAGAGCTCTTTTTAAATCCTGGAAGGCCTGCGTATGCTCTCTAGTCCATGGAAAGGAACTGTATGATATGTCTTTAGTGGTGAGGGCAAGAAGAGGTTTGACCCATGGCCGAAAAATTGGAAATCTACTGTCTGCAGTATGAGGTTAGACCTATGAAGGCCTGCACCTGCTTTAGTGTCCGTGGGGCCGCCATAGCATTGATAACGGCTACACGATTGGTGGTGAGCTGCCTTCCCTCCTTCGAGAGGAGATGACCTAAATAGGTCACTTTCTCTTGACAAAACTGAAGCTTTTTTAAAAAGACCTTGTGGTTATGGAGAGCAAGGTGACATAACAAACAGAGAGTAGCCTCTTTACATGTCGGGCGGAATTTGCAGTAATGATGAGGTCATCAACGTACTGCAGCAGTGTGGTATCATCAGGGAGTTCCAAGGAATCTAATTGACTTTTGAGAGCTTGACTATAGATACTGGGGCTCTCGGTGAAGCCTTGAGGGGCGCGACAAAATCTAAAGCTCTGCCCACCAAGGGAGGAACCAAAAAAATGTCTGCTGTCAGGATGTATAGGAATGCTGAAAAAGGCATTCTTCAGGTCTATGACAGAAAAGTGTGTGGTGTCAGAAGGGACCCTTGTAAAAAGGGCTGTAATGTCGGGGACAACAGGGTATTGGGAGATTGTTCATGTAAACTGGCTCAGTGACCAATAGTGGATTTGTATCTGCCACCACAAGGCTGAAGAACACAGCCTATGAACAGTAAAACTATTTGTGAAGATCTGCATTGAAAAGAAACCTCTTTTCCAAATTTGCTAACATTTTGGAAAGTTACACATTAATCACCATTTTTCTGCCCTCACTTCTCAAAAGTTCTTCCAAAAGAAGCAATCTATGTGTAACAATTAAGATGAAAATGTCATACTTCTTGGAGGCAGTGCTGTGGTATGTGGCTGCTTGTTAAACAATATGCGCTCTAATGGCTGGTAACATATCACACCAATAAATTTGTAGTAAATTAGTACACTAAGAACAACTGATCAAAATTTGTTATATGTTGGGAATAAAGATTGACGTGATGGTACGCTGCTCGTCTATTCTAGCCTAGAGGGCTACCTTTCGAAAATGTATCAATGCATACTCCCGATTCCTTTGGTGAGGTGTCTCTTCATGAGCATGTTCAACATCAAAAGTCATGTTGGTAGGAAACACTCACTTCAATCGATGGACAGCACATTATGACGTTATATGGATCTGAAAGAACTGGACTGTAGGCATGGCACCCATGTGAGTGTCAACATTTTAAATGGCAGTCTATAGTAGTAATGATATTGTGCTTGGCATACACTTCTCTCTTAGATATGGAAACAAGTAATGCACAACACTTGTATAATGGGACAATGTTATTGAGGTGAGCTAATGGAATCAAGAAGGATCATTGTAAAATCTCTCTAATGTAACATTAAATCCTGAAATAACACATGATGAATAAAAAGGCTAAAATAGCGGATGTTTGCTGCACATTCATTGCATCACGTGTAAAATAAAGGGCTTCCATAAAAGCGATGTGCTACTCATTAGAGGAGGCCAGCTAAGCCACTGAAAGCGGCCCGCAACTTCTCCTCATCTTATAAATTCTTCAGGCTACTACCTTTTAGCCATGCCGAACAGCAGCCACGCTGATGTACAAAATGGCTAAAACACATTTGTCAAAGACAACAGCTCTCACATAGGCAAGACCTATTGGCTTTCCCAATGCTTGATTTCAAAAAGCAGACTCACCTGCTTCAATTACTCAGTGCAGGTTTTACACCACCTCTTTCAAAGATCCCTGGGCACCAGAATTCTCAGAATCTCACATGTCTAATGTGTCCATATCGCGGAGACAAGAATGCCATATTCACGGTGAGATTCACGGGTCCGTTGTTATTTCTGACGTGAGGGCTCGTGGGAGAGCAAGGGGTCACCGCAAAATGCCCAGCACTTAAACTAAAATACGATCACACCAAATAGGTTTCCTATATATATATATATATATATATATATATATATATATATATATATATATATATATATATATATATATATATATATATATATATATATATTCACTGAAAAAACCATAGGTTTCCCACCAGTTATAGTTAGCTGGAAATGTTACTGATATAAAACCATTGAAATTCCCACGTTATAGTTAGTCGGACTCACTATAACTTGCGCGTGCAATGCACTGCTGATGACATCACATATTACATCACTCATGACATGGTCAGTGACATCACTCATGACATCACTGATGACACCATCCTTGTGACACAGTGACAGACCTCCTCTCACTGTAAAGTAACCTTTGAAACACATATTGAAAAATAGAAACTAACATTTTCAAAAAAGTGCATATACCCATACCAGTTACAACAACCAATTCAGTAATTTCACCATCTATATACAAATTCACACATTCACCAACAGTTTTATGTATTCACTCATACATATACTCACTCATCATATATAGTGATACCCCTATTCATTCTGTTACACACCGACAGTCATCAAAAACTTACTCATACATATACTCACACATGCAAATAAACTAATAAACATCCATTTATTTGCATATACAACTATACACACATTAGCACATTACTTCTAAGGAAACTTACACATACTTACTCTCTTAAACAATCCCTTATAGAAACACATACTTATTTAAACAGGAACTCTTTCAATCTCTCACTCTCACATATACTTACTTATATACATCAATGCTCATATATACAAGATTAAAACATATGTAGTTACTCATAAAGACACTAGTGAGAGAGGCATTCACTCTCTAACACACACATATACACAATCATCCACCCATACAGTCCTGTACATATGCTGTCTTCAAAACACATACAAACAGTGAGTCAGTCATTGATGCATCTATGTGCTAAGTAACAGCCCCACCAAACGATACAGACACTCATACTGATACTAAAAAACATCTAATAACCCATATACACACACATGTAGCTACTCACCAACCCATGCAGCCACTTATACACAAAGTAAAACACTAATACATATATTTAAATATTTAAACATTACTCGCTAATATATGTATTCACTAAGATGCACTTAATAAGCCAGATAACCAATCAATTTTTTTTAAAAAAACATCCATTTAGACACTTATTTAAACATTTATTCTTCCATCGACCTTAACATATAGATATATAAAATATATTTATTTTTCAGAAAGACACACATTCACTGGATGGTGTCATCAGTGATGTCATGAGTGATGTCACTGACCATGTCATGAGTGATGTAATATGTGATGTCATCAGCAGTGCATTGCACGCGCAAGTTATAGTGAGTCCGACTAACTATAACGTGGGAATTTCAATGGTTTTATATCAGTAACATTTCCAGCTAACTATAACTGGTGGGAAACCTATGGTTTTTTCAGTGAATTTAATAGGTTTTTTAAATGCTAATTCCTAACTATAACTGGTGTGAAACCTATGGTTTTTTCAGTGAATTTCATAGGTTTTTTAAATGCTAATTCCTTTGTATATCGAGTTTCTAACCTTTTTTTTTTTTACAATTTGCTGTTTTTTTTTAAGTATTCATTTTTTCTTATAATTTTTTTCTTTTGCGCTCTGGGTGCGCGCTCCGGGAAGCTTTCAGCTAAGCTCTCCTGTAAGCTTCTCCGAGAGCTCATCTGAAAGCGCACCCAGAGCGCAACTGTCGTTCGTGAAAAAAAAATATGAATGAAAAGTTAATAATAATGCAAAACATTTCGTACCATACAAATAAAATTAGTTTTTTTTAATATGGAAAATGATTATGCATTTCTATAAAAGATTGATGACGTCACTTCGGCGCGCAACGTAAGTGCCCTCGGAAGCGCATACGTGCGCGGCGCATAAACGCACGGAAAAGCGCCTACGATCGCGCCACGTTTGCGCCCCGGAAGCGCCTACGATCGCGCTGCGTAAACGCACCCGGAAGTGCTCCGGAGCGCGCAGCGTAAACGCGTCGGGTCATGTGACCCTCAAATAACACTTTTCATTGGTTGCTAACAGTTTTTTTTTACAATGAATGAAATCCCCACCCATTTCCTTCACTTCTTCTTTCACTTTTGTGACTGAAAGACCTGCCTTTTTTGCTGCTCCATATTCCTGGATTCATCATGGCTGCCAGACCATCCAGCAGTGAAGATGACTTCATTGATGAAGAGCCTCCTACCCCAAAGGTGAAGGAACATTTCATTTGGAAATTTTTTAAGTTTCCAGAAGGCCAGAAGAAGGTGAATGCACCAAAAGTAGAGTGCAGGATCTGCAAACAGGTCCTGTCACGGGGTAACCCCCAAAAAAAATACTCTTTTGGGAACTTTACGATGATCCGACATGTGGAGAGGAGGCACCCCCAGAATTTTGCCCGGGAAAGTGTCAGGGCTCTGGCACAGGAGGTTCCCAGAGATGGGGCCTCTACATCAACAGGAGGAGCAACTTCTTCTGGAAGAGAACAATCTCAGGGGCAGGTAGCAAACATTCAACCTGCATTCAACCATGGGGTCGTCAAATGCAGATACTGCAATCAACTCCTCACCTATGGGGAGCAAAGTGTCCTGCTCATGGTTCGGGCATTGGAGAACCATCACTGCCCTTCCCACCCCTAATTTTTTTCTTTTCTTTTTGCTCCTGTTGAGCAGTTTCTATTCCCTGTTTTTGTTCCTCTTCAGTTAAAAGAAGAAAACCAAAAGTTCTTTTCAGAACTACCTCCAATTCTCATCAAAGAGCTATAATCTTAAAAAATGAAGAGTAAGTGAAATATACTGCATTGATAATTGAAAGGAGAATGAGTAAGAAAGAACAGAAAGGTATGAGAGGTGAAAGGAAGTGAAGTAGGAGGAATGAAAGAAGGTGAGTGTTAGAAAAGAAAGTTATGACACAGTGAATAAACTGGAGTATTTCTGACATATCTGTAAACACAAAAGTAACGCATTGCAGGAGTGCGTCACAAAAGTGACGCAACTCCAGTAATGTGTCCTTTCACATGGAAAAAGCACCATGTGAAAGGTTTGCTGTGAAGCAGGCGCAAGATTTTGGCGCAACTGCATCCTAAAAGTGACGCACTGCGTCATTATTACCAAGCTTTTTGCAAGGAACACCCCCTCTGCATGCATTATACCTGACACTATTTTTTAAAAAGTGACGCATCTAGGTACATGGGTCACTTTTTAAAACTCTGCGCCATATTGTATCTGCATCAGGTATATTGTATGCAGAGGGGCAATCCCGCGCAAAAAGCTTGGTAATAACAACGTACTGAAATCTATGAGATTTCCCTGCGTCACTTTTAGGATGCTATTGCGTCAAAATTTTGCGCCGGCCTCGCATCACTTTTATGTTTACACATATGTCAGAAATACTGACGTATCTGTAGCTCCTTGCAACATGATTCGTCATACATTAAATATGACACATCTGGAATGTCATAAGGACTGTGGACAGAAAAGTGACGCATCACACCAGCAGTGTAATAAAATGTGCCTCGTTGCACTATATTTAAAGGATGCAACAGCATCCTAAAAGTGACGCAGTGAAATCTCAAACATTTCACTGCGTCGCTATTACAAAGCTTTTAGTGGGAGAACACCCCCTCTGCATGCATTATACCTCACGCAGATATAATGTGGCGCTTGATTTTAAAAAGTGACCCATCTACCTAGATACCTCACTTTTTAAATATAACGCAACGCGGCACATTTTTTTACACTACTGGTGCAATGCGTCACTTTTCTGTGCGCACTCCTTATGACATTCCAAGTAACGCATTGCTGGAGTGCGTCACAAAAGTGACGCAACTCCAGTAATGTGTCCTTTCAAATGGGGAAAGCAGCATATGAAAGGTCTTGCCTCAGTCTAACACCTGCTGTAAAGCAGGCACAAGATTTTGACGCAACAGCATCCTAAAACTGACGCAGTGAAATCTGAAAGATTTCACTGCGTCGCTATTACAAAGCTTTTTGCGGGAGAACACCCCCTCTGCATGCATTATACCTGACGCTATTTTTAAAAAGTGACGCATCTAGGTACATGGGTCACTTTTTAAAACTCTGCGCCATATTGTATCTGCAACATGATTCGTCATACATTAAATATGACACATCTGGAATGTCATAAGGAGTGCGCACAGAAAAGTGACGCATAACACCAGCAGTGTAATAAAATGTACCTCGTTGCACTATATTTAAAAAGTGACGCATCTAGATAGATGCGTCACTTTTTAAATATTGCATAACAATGCGCATTTTTTTACACCGCTGGTGCGTCACAAAAATTGACGCACAGGAAGCGCAAAACTAACAGCGCAAGGCCTTCATAAATATAATCCTGGATTTTCCCCGTGCTTCGCCGGTGCGCGTACCATGCGCTTCCCCCGCGCAAAACGAAAAAAAAATTTTAATGCCCTGCAGGACCCTATTTTAGTCCCTACATCAAACCTAGGGGGTCAGAGGGGGTCTACTCTTCCCCCTTATGGTCATTTGCCCCTTTTTTTTTCAAACCCCTTGTGTCTCGATTTTACCGAGACACAAGATGGCGGCCGCTCCGGACTGTTTAGAATGTTTACAGACAACTGAGAGCCAATCAGCTTCCTGCGCGCAAGTCGCGTGTCGCGCCTGGAGCGCACTCGGGTGCGCGCACGGGAGAGCGCCTATAGATATATATATTTTTTTGAACCTAAATTACTCAAAATCCACTGGAGCACATATCTTGAGACATAGCAAAGGCACATCGGGCTACCAGTCCCTACAATTTTGCCAAGTTTGGTGGAAATCCATTCAGCCGTTCGGGCTAAAAGTGAAATCGACCGCCCTATGGAAATTAACATGGGGAAAACGCGTTTTGGGACCCCCCTTTTATCTCGGCCCCCGCTTGACGAATCCCCCCCAAACTTTCAGGGAAGGACCGGACCGCCATGAGACCATTTTCCTGAAAATTTCAGGCAGATTCGTCAACCGGCGCCAAAGTTATTCAAAATAGAATGTTGAGATTTAACATTGAAAATTATCCTAACTATAACTACCTACTGGCGACCGCCAGTAGGTAATATATATATATATATATATATATATATATATAATTGCACAGGAACAGAGAAACTGCACTCGCGGGGTCAAATCCAAAGCGGATTTATTGCACACAGATAGTTAGGTTCAGACGCGTTTCGGCGGTACGCCTTCGTCAGTTACAGGCGGCCGCCATAACGCTGCAAACATATAAACATATCGCCTCACCAGATCTCACGGGAATTGTCTCGCCAGGACGCCATATTAACATCAGGCACTTTCACTGGCTTTAAACAGTAAACAATGATCGACTTTTGTATTTAGCATTCGCAAAGTTTGGGTAAACATTATTTACAGACATGATCAAACTTACAAGAAATGATAATTGTGTGGCATGGATAAATATAATACATATTGCAGGAAACCATTCAATGCATGAAAATTGATCGTAAAAATACATAAATCAAGTGCTTGTGGTTGCTGTATTCCCTTATACCAAGTAAAAAACTGTTGAAGCCCTCAAATGGGCAAATCAAATAATTTATCCAAAGTAAAAGCTATCATACACAATTCAATCTCACTGTGATCTAACTGGTGCTACCCTACCCTGACTAAAAAGATGATATATACAGATATATATGAGCTAATATTTACAAAAATCAATATCAATTAAAGAGAAAACTTCTCTGAATTCATCTCATGAGCTCTAAATTACCAAGGTGAGGCAAATAAAAGGAAATATCAATTGATATATACAATTTATACAGTATTTACAGGTGTACCTTCAACTCCTCTCCCATATTGAGACCCAAAGGCGTTTTTGTGGCCAAATCAATAATGTAGCAAGACTCCAATCTCCTGAGGCGTTTTTCTCGATCTCCTCCCCTGGAGTCTACAGCTACATGGTCTAGACATAAATAACTCAGAATATGGTTGCTGTTGTGATGTATATGAAAATGACGCGCTACTGGGTAACTACTGTCATTGTTCTGTATCGCTCTTTGATGTTCCAGGATACGGATCTTAGCTTGATGTTTAGTGCTCCCTATGTATCTGAGGCCACATGGGCAACTCAGACAATATACAACATAGGGTGTCAAACAGTTCATGAATTTTTTAATCATTACTGGATCACTTTTGCCTGGTACCTGATAGCTGGTGATTTTTTTACTATCAGCAAATGCCTTGCATTTATTGCAGCGATAGAAACCTCTTAGACCCTGGATGCCTCTGCTGACTGGTGCTAGGTGGCTTTGTACTAATAGATCTTTAAGTGATCTTGTCTTGCGGAAGGTTATGGATGGTTGTGCAGGTATATCACGGCCGATGATAGGGTCGGATTTTAGAATTTTCCAATTGGAAAAGATTATTTTCTTCAAGCTCTTTGCAGCATTTGAATAATTAGTAATGAGCCTGAGATTGGTAGTCGAGACAGTTCTATTCTTTGGTGTAGCCTTAATTAGATCTGTTCTGTCTCTACTCTGTGCCTTTTTCCAACTCTCTCTTTGTAGCCACGCTGCCTGAAATCTGTTAAGGCTCGCTGCACCTGCTTGTTTAAAGTCACTTGGTCTAGAACTATTGCGCTTAATGCACAAAAGTTCCCCATAGGGTGAGGTACTGGGTTTTTCAGAACCGGCACTAATCCGGTAACCCAGCGGTGTCAGGGCAACGCCCAAAGACCCCGGATTCCCCTGTCTTGGCAAACAGAGACACGGGATACTTCTTGGTGACGTCAAAGACCAAAGTTTATTGGTTGCTACCAGGGACAGAGATCTACGAAGTACACACGGGTAGTTCGTTAGAGACTGCACACTTTAGATAAACGGAGCTCGGTCTTTTATGCCAAAAATCATGCCTCAGGCAGCATTACAATTTACATTTGGTGCATACAAACTGACCAATGGCAATGTAGCATTTCAAAAGTAGCAAATGACGACAGTCAAAGACAATCCCATTTTCCGTTGTCCAGCCCACCATAAATGATCACACACATGGTCGGTTTCCTGTTCGATCAGGCCGGACAAACCCATCGTAAACCCTTCAACCCAGATCGATGAACAAGTCGTAAAGGAAAGGCAGAAACAGATGGGAAGGAGATAGAGAAGAGGGAACGGGGTACCATAAACTCGGGCACGTCCTGCCCTTTGATCTTTATCAGACCAGCTGCTGAACAAGGAACTGGCTCAGCGGGATTCGCCCCAGGCAAGGAGTCAGTTCGGCCAGGTCAACCAGAAGTCAACTAAGGTGTACGTGTCTCAAGGATTTCTCGGCCGCAGTCATCGGGCCTATGTTAGGGCAACCACACAAAATGGCTGCCACATACAAAATGGAACCCGGAGGTTCAGACTAAATCCTCGAATATAGAGTGTTCTCCTATATCGATTCATACGAAAACACTCAGACACGTTACACTCGCCATTTGCGGTCTGCCAAGACCAAAATCGTCCATTTCCGACGATCTTTATGAATCGGGTTCGGAACTATCGAACCCAATTCGGGACCACGGAACCACAAGGGGATGCTGTTCTTGAGGCTTGTGGGATGACTACTTCGTACATGAAGCACTGAGTTTCCCTCAGTGGGCTTTCTAAAGAGTGATGTTTGCAATTTGTTATCACTGACAAAAACTCTTACATCAAGATAGGTTACTTCAGTATCGCTGATTTCCCCAGAGAACCTTAAGTTCAAATCATTACTGTTGAGATGCCTGATGTATTACTCAACTGACTCTCTATTGCCTTTCCAGACCAAAAAGAGGTCATCAATCTAACGCCTCCAAATTATGGTCTTGTCAACCCAATGGTCACAGGAGTCAGACCATGCTGCCCGCTTCTCTCACCAGCTAACGAATAGGTTCGCGTAGCTGGGGGCGAAGCAGGCTCCCATGGCTGTCCCCCGTCGTTTGCGATAGATCTGTTCCTGAAAGATAAAGATGTTGTTAAACAAACAGAAGCGAAGAAAGTCAATAAGCATCTCACTGTGTTCTATGAGTTCATGCGGTCTTTGTTGCAAAGTCTGAGTAATGGCGTCTAGGCCTTGTTCATGAAAAATACTTGTATATAGGCTGGCTATATCTAGGGTCACCATTAGGAACTCAGGGTCCCACGGACTCCCCTCGATGTAACGTAGGAAGTCTCTAGTGTCTCTTGTATAGCTGGTAAGTTCCTCCACAAATGGAAACAAATAGAAGTCTATGAACTTGGACATGTTTTCCAACAACCCTCCAATCGAAGAAATTATTGGACGCCCTGGGGGTTTCATCTGGTCCTTATGCACCTTGGGTAGGTGATAAAAGGTGGGCATCCTGGGTTCAGGGACCTGTAGACATTGAAATTCCTCCATTGACAGCATACCTTTCAGATGCCATTTGCGTGTCAATGCTTCATACTGCATGATGCTCACCAGGTAGTCTTTCGTGGTGATGGGAACATAATTGTCACGATTGCTTAGTTGTAAAAGAGCCTCGTTACAATAGTTTTTCCTAGTCTGCAACACCACGTTTCCGCCCTTGTCGGAGGGTTTGATTATTATATGTTTGTCGGCTTCCAAGTTCTTTGGTGCATTCCTTTGTGCAAATGTGTCAAATTCCATTGTGGTCTGGTACTCTCCAATGGGTCCTCCCTCATTCTCCTTAGGTCAAGTATGACCCTTTCATGAAACAAGTCAATCATATCCATGGTGGTCGGCGGGACGAGTTTTGAAGCCGGTTTAAATGGGCTTGGTTGTCGTTTTTGAACAACATTGCGGGGAGATTCGAAGTTGTTATGTTCTTCTTGGCTTGCTGTGGAACCTTCCACATTGAGGTCTTCCATGATGGTCAAGAGCTCCAACTCATTTTCATTGATTATGTTCTGGCTAGAACTTGTCGGATTTTCCAATGCATTCAAATTCTTGAGTTTGAAGAATATTGAGATTATTATCATTCACCATGAGGGGGCTACGGTCCATTTCTGTTTGAGTTTTCAAAGCATTTAATTGTACTGCGTAAATCAGATCCTCGTTCGTGGCATGCATCTCGAATTAAGTGCTCAATTGTGATCTTAACTGTATGTATATAGCACTTACTGCTCCTGACCAGGCGTTGAAGCGTGCATGCTTCAGCGTCGCACAAGCTTGCACCCGCTCACATTATTATTATTATTATTTTTTTTAAATATACACAGGCATGTTTCTTAAGACCAGGATCTGTTCACGATGCTCATATTTTAGAGCCAACATGTGACTGTACCTATTTTCTCATAAATAACGCCTGCTAATGCGAGGCATGAAAAGATATGTCCTGCAGACTACATAACAGCCTTTATTTACACTAAATTACAAGCATTTTCCATATTGAAAAAACAGATTTCTATTTATATGCCCATTATTCTAACTTTCTGACTCGCTCTCATGATTTATTCAAAATGTAGGCCAACAAGCAGACACATTTCTTAAAGGACGCAGACAGGGGTAATTGCAGGGCTGGAGAAACGTATATTTTCTGGAATTTTAATTTTTTATTTTAGATATCCATCAGTGCCCTCAAGGCGCCTCCCCGGGGTCTATTATTTTGAAATCGGTGCGTACATGCTCTATTTTCAAAGGGTGGGGTATGGCTGACTTTCTGCTGTGCTCTAAGGAGGCTGAACAGGGTTCACACGTTTAGTAGTCCTTCATGGAGGAGGGGCAGCCGACAAATTAACAGTGAGAGTCGAGTCACGGGCCTGGTTTGGTTTCAAGAGCCAGTGCATGAGCAGAGACATGAACGGGTCTAGCATGTAAATCATGCAACCAACATTAACTAAAAATGCACTAAATGCTCTTCAAAATTCAATAAAACTCTTTAACAAACACAACTATTTGACCGTAGAATATTAGATTACATATCAATGATTCGAGATGCTTTTAATACTGATTGTTTTTAAACACGAACTCCGAAACCCCAACAGATGATTGACAGGAATGCCACTAATGAACATAGAAGTGAGTCATTTGAGGACTGTACCAATATGTAGCTTACATTCTTAATATACATGAAGTAACAATGTAGTCTATAAATCAAACAAAAGAGAGGTGTTTTTATACTTCGCACCCCAGACTCTCATATTTCAATAAGTTCTCATATGCAATAATGAAAAATAAAGGCACAGTGAAGGACATTGCTTGACTAGGACTCATGGAGAAGTGTGGCTCAATGGTTAGAGCAGGCAGACCTTGATGCAGAGCTCTGGCCAGGGACCAGGGTTCTATTCCCGCCTCGGCGGGTCTCGGGCTCATAAATTCCTCTGACCGGATATTCTCGCCTCAGTGCCTATTCTGATCATGGGTCCAAGGTGTGTTACTGCTACAACGCATCTTTTACAACGTAATGCTGTTACAACGCAGCTATTACATCGCAAATACCATTACAATGCATGCCATTACAACGCATGGCATTACATAGCAGATGCTATTACAACGCATACCATTACATCGTAAGTATTGGTAAGTATTTAATTTTTTATTTTTTTTATTTAATATTTTGTAATTGATTTAATTATTATTAATTATAAAAAAATATTTATTTCGTTTTTAAATATTATAAATTAAATATATTAATTTAAGTATTTTTTAAAATAAGTATGAGTATAGGAGTATATGTTTTGGGGTACTGATGTATATGTTTTGGGGTGTTTGGGTTTTGGGGTACAGGGGTGTTTTTAGGTTTTAGGGCAGGGTTTGGGTTTTGGGGTACAGGGGTGTTTTTAGGTTTTAGGGCAGGGTTTGGGTTTTGGGGTACAGGGGTGTTTTTAGGTTTTAGGGCAGTGTTTGGGTTTTGGGGTACAGGGGTGTTTTTAGGTTTTAGGGCAGTGTTTGGGTTTTGGGGTACAGGGGTGTTTTTAGGTTTTAGGGCAGTGTTTGGGTTTTGGGGTACAGGGGTGTTTTTATGTTTTAGGGCAGTGTTTGGGTTTTGGGGTACAGGGGTGTTTTTAGGTTTTAGGGCAGTGTTTGGGTTTTGGGGTACAGGGGTGTTTTTAGGTTTTAGGGCAGTGTTTGGGTTTTGGGGTACAGGGGTGTTTTTAGGTTTTAGGGCAGGGTTTGGGTTTTGGGGTACAGGGGTGTTTTTAGGTTTTAGGGCAGGGTTTGGGTTTTGGGGTACAGGGGTGTTTTTAGGTTTTAGGGCAGGGTTTGGGTTTTGGGGTACAGGGGTGTTTTTAGGTTTTAGGGCAGTGTTTGGGTTTTGGGGTACAGGGGTGTTTTTAGGTTTTAGGGCAGTGTTTGGGTTTTGGGGTACAGGGGTGTTTTTAGGTTTTAGGGCAGGGTTTGGGTTTTGGGGTACAGGGGTGTTTTTAGGTTTTAGGGCAGGGTTTGGGTTTTGGGGTACAGGGGTGTTTTTAGGTTTTAGGGCAGGGTTTGGGTTTTGGGGTACAGGGGTGTTTTTAGGTTTTAGGGCAGGGTTGGGGTTTTGGGGTACAGGGGTGTTTTTAGGTTTTAGGGCTGGGTTTGGGTTTTGGGGTACAGGGGTGTTTTTAGGTTTTAGGGCAGGGTTTGGGTTTTGGGGTACAGGGGTGTTTTTAGGTTTTAGGGCTGGGTTTGTTTTTGGGGGTACAGGGGTATTACGACTTTATATAAATTAAATTAATTAAATTAATTTTATTTAATTTAATTACATTTATAACTATATTTACAATTATTAATTTAATTGTATTAATAAACGATTATAATTAAATTATATTATTTAAAAATGTTTAATTGATTAAATTCTTTTAATTATATTAAATATAATTATATTATGTATTATTTATAATTTAATTAAATTATAATTATCTTTATTGTAATTAATTACATTATATTATTTACTATTTATAAATGTTTTATATTTCATTAATTATATTATTTTAAATATATTAAATTAATATCAATTTTAATATTAATTAAATTACTATAATTTAATTAATTACTGTTTTAAAAATGTTATATTATTTTTATTATTTTAAATTAATTTAATTAACTTTATTACATTTTTTTAAAAAAAAGATATACTTACCTATACTTACGATGTAATGCCATGCGTTGTAAAAGTATCTGCTATGTAATGCCATGCGTTGTAATGGCATGCATTGTAATGGTATTTGCGATGTAAAAATCGCGTTGTAACGGAACGCGTTGTAATACATCGCGTTGTACTGACACCAATCCTGGGTCCAACACTGCAACTCTAGGCAATAGCTTGCTTAGTCTCCACAACGGCCCCCACAACGCGAGGGATGCCGTTTTCACCATGGGGTGCCTAGGGGTGGACACTTCACAGGGAAAAACCAGGAAGGGTTCCCTTGCGGTATTCATACAAGCGCCGGGAAACCCATTCAGGGTAGCTGCGCGCTATACAAAAACATTTACATTTACATAGGATATTAGTCTATTTGGTCCAAAAAGGGGAAAACATTATAGCAGAAGAACCATGTTTAGGATACATGGCGTGACCAGGGGTCCCCTCTGGAGGAAGCAGACAGGCCGCCTTTAGCTGTAAGTCCTGCGCACACAAACAACAATATAATTTATTAAACTCACTACTGACCGGCATGCTTGCAAACAGACAACAGCAGGTTTAAAAACTCACCTCGCTGGCTTGGCCTTTGCAAAAGTCAATAACAGCAGAATCAAAAAAGAACAGACACCAGCGGGTTTTAAAAACTCATCTCGCTTGCTTGGCTTTGGCAAAAGTCATTAAACAGCTTAGCTTTTGAGAATGTCAATAACAGAATTATACAGACTTGGTTGGTGATCAGTCCACCCTTACCTTACAGGGGTAGTTCTCTTCTGCAGACGTAGGGCTGTGTCCTGCTCCAGAAATTATTTGCTAAGGGGACTCCAGCGAGAACACGGTCAAGTGGCTCAGACTGGGTGGGGGGGAACAGCGGGCGAGTCGTTCGGCTTCCTGGATTGCAAGAATCCCTCGGGTAGGGTACCTCCGTCTGAGTCTCTCCGTGCACCCCTCACATCCTCTGGGCCTGACCTTCGTGCTCGTGGAGTCCCTGTTCAGGCGCCATTTGAAGAACCGGTTAAACCCACTTACTGGGTCTCGGCGGCGGGGGAACCGCCCAAGTCTTCCATACCTTCCATACTTAGTAAAAGGAGACACAGGAGCCTTCATCTGCAGAGGAACCCAGATTTATTCAATAGCCCGGGTTATGGAACAGAGTCCCAAGCTAGTCAGAGACAAGACAGAGGAGGCTGCTGCTTTACTCCGCAGCTTACAAGCCTTTTATACTTTTTCATTCCAGTCTTTTGGCTGTTAGTTCATTGTTCAATCAGGGCATTGTTTGCAGTTGATAACCAGATCCAGACGACATTTGTAGATGGTGACCTGGTCAAGGCTTGGTACACAAATCATTGTTCACTTGGCTTGATCAAGGCTCAGTCTTTCAGGTCATTGTTCAATCACCTTGATCAAAGCCCGGTCTTTCAAGTCATTGTTTAATCACCCTGATCAAGGCCCAGCAGTCAGACCATTGTTCAGATAACCTGATCACGGTGTCAAGGATGTTTACCAGGCTGGGAGCAAGAGATGGAAAACAAATCATTTACTCAGGGTTTGAGTGTCTCGTGGCTTTCAGTTGAACTGCAAAGAACAGGGGGTTTGGGTGTGCGACAGTTCCTGGGCAGAAATGCAGGCTGCAAGATGGCTGTTGTCGTGTTAGTTAGTTTTTCCTCAGGCATCAGCAGAAACGACCAGGTGGGTCATGTGGAAGTGTTTGACACGAGATGGCAATGAAAAAGCAATGGAGTCCAGGTACAAATGATGCCGATCAGAAGAACACTTTTCCTCACCAACAACACAGCAAGTGTGCCGACTGCTAACCATAAGCCATTTTGCAAAAAGCTATCTGCAACACACCCTTTTATGAATGATAATGGCATCCACAAAGAAGTAGAAAAATGGAAAACATGCTTTATTTCACATCTTTAACAGTACAGCACCATAACGGTCAGGCACCAAACTCCCGACATTTTGCCCTTGTCCACCGGCTTGCTAACTTGTAAAGATCAATGCCTAATTTGTACTGAATGTCCCTATTTCCCTTTGTACATCAATGCCTCGAGATTCATCCTGTTTGTTTGTTAATTTCGTGGTCACAATATTATATATCTACTCAGCCTGCATATGAAGATTTTCTTAAATCACATCTTCATGTGCCACCTTATCAATATTTTTTAATTAGAAACCACAACCATGTGTTTTCTTATTAAGTTTCAATTTCATCAACAATGCGTGAGATGCACTGTTTGAGTATGTTGGGGCTGGACTCTCTGTATTTCCGATCGAATTGTACCAGGTAAAAAATGTCAGTTTATTATGTACAACCAAGAGCAATAAAGGGGGACTAGGGAATGTTGGGGAACTGCATTCATGTACGCACTGTGAAATGATGCTTTCAATACTTTCATGTTTGTTTGGTGCATATCAATATCAAGATATTTGTTAAAAGTTTGAATTTCACGAAATCATAGCTCATTTTCTTTGCTCATATTTCACCCTTTGGGGCACACGTTTTTCAAGGCTATATTATAAATCACGTTTAACAAATGGCATTGGCAAAGCCAATAGGTCTGAAGTTTCTGTTAGCCTAGGAGCTTAGTAATGGTTGAGCGACTTTCTGTGTATTATCTAAAAAATCACATAATTAAGCAACATCTTGACCTACAAGAATATAGAATCTGGAAATACGGTCTCTGTGTCGTAAAAAACTGCATTACCATAGCTAAAATATGTGTTTTTAGTTTGTGAACAAAAAAGCCATGAATCCAACAACATGTTATCATGACAGCAAAGTGATTTGAAATAAAGGCTCAAGGATAATTAGTGAATAGCATTTTGTCTTTTTGACAGGTTAATGCAGCCGAACAGCACTTACTTCCTAAACATAAAAGCCATGTCAGCGTTTAAAATGTCATTGTGAAAACAAAGTAAATACATGAAAAAAACACAAACAGGGTCTCAACTACAAGTGACATGCCATGTGTAGAGTCCATCAAAAAGGACTACTTGGTACCCTTTAACATCCTAGAAATGCCAGGGTCTTAATAGAGAGCCCTCCAAGCAAGACAAACCAAGAAAAACACATGGAAGCCCACTCTTTCTGGAGTACTTTTTTCTCACAAAGTTTATTTTTGTACATAAAAGAAAGTAGTGCACCAGCCACAATTATGTTTCATGAACTTCAGCACCATACTTCTTAAATAATATTGATAAGGTTTCGATATACTTCATCAGATCTCTACTCTTTCACAATATCTCCTAAGGCAGGTGTGCGTGCACAAACATCAACAGCAACAATAATAGCAAACTAGGTCTCTGAGGTTAACATTGGTAGTATATAGCTCTAAATATATCACAGTTGTCACTCTGTACTTATTGCAGCTTTTTGAAGGAATAATATGATGAGGTCTTCCAGACAGTAACAGCTGTCTGTAGTCAGACCTAAAAAAAAGAGAAAAAGAAAGAAATAAGAGAAAATATACATATAAAAGTGATACATATTGAACCTTTATTAGAACATTCAAATGATGGGGAATGCTGAAGAACCGGTTAAACTCACTTACTGGGTCTCGGCGGCGGGGGAACCGCCCAAGTCTTCCATACCTTCCATACTTAGTAAAAGGAGACACAGGAGCCTTCGTCTGCAAGAGATAAAAAGAAAGAAATAAGAGAAAATATACATATAAAAGTGATACATATTGAACCTTTATTAGAACATTCAAATGATGGGGGCTCCATTCAAAACAATGGAGGACTCCAGGCTTCTAATGGATGGTAGTAGTCCGGAGCTCCAACATTCCAATGTTCTCCTTCACAGCTGTTGCTGTGAACAAAGGCCTCACGGAGCCCAAGGGGATTTCAATCCCCTTGTTCTCCATGAGGCCTTTGTTTTATTTGTTAGAACATTCTGCCCTGTAGTGGTGGAATGTTGTTATAGCCTTATCGCCCTCGGTAGCTGGGCCATAAGAGCATTAATGTCCGCTCCCTTGTTAAAAGCCTGAGCCGAATGCGGGAGTGGGCCTTTATTGGCCGGTATTGCCCACAACTGCAGGCTATAAAGCTATATTAAAACACTGGAATAATGAGCACAAATTGAAGACGATGGAGAGGCAGAAGGCCAATCATGATAGGCATATGCTTTCTGATTCTAGGTTACAACATTTGGCTTTCCTTCTCCTTTTTTAATTTAGAACATTCTACCCTCAGTGGGTTGAATGCCCTAAAACAATATAGTCCCTTTACCTCAGGTTTCTGAATGCCTTCTCTCCTTTTATAGGGTCTTGCCTGCAGCTTGGCTAATAACTCAGGAAGAAGGCCTTTTACACCCATGAATGCCCTCACCTATGAACTATAATCCTTTATTATACTCATCACAACACTCAGTGTTTGGCAACTCTTACCTTCTTCAGTGCTATCCTCGCTTCCACTAAACCTCATAAGTGCTGCGCCTAGTCCAACGGCCGACGGCACCACTACCTCAGGAGTGCTGCCGTCGGCCGTTGGACGTTCGAACCTCCCCTGCGCAATGGAACGTTCAGCACTGGAGCTGGACGTTCCATAGCTGCTAAGGTGTTAATTCCGTCTTTCATCGTAACTTCATTAGCTAGGTCAAGGAAAGAAAACACTTGTTTTTATTAGTTCAAGATAGGACTAAGGTAATTTCTAACTACTGTAAATAACAGATGTTATTTTACCCAATGTAATGGTTCTCACTATATTGACCTGGGAAGGAAGAAAGGTTGAGTTAACCTTGTGATAATTTACACTCATAGCCTACCGATCACAAAATGTCTGAAGAGAGCGTTAACTTGTTGACCCACTTGCCAGCAATTAGAGATGGAAAAATCAGTGCCACAAAATATATAAACCTTGGTTGTGAAGCAGCATGGATCACCTAAGATATCACCAAGAAAAGAAAACAAGAAAATACCACACATTTGCCCTATTCTTTTGTATCGAGAACAGGATAAACGGCTCAGTGATAAATTTCACAAAATATGCCCGCCAGAAATGAGGAAATGCTCTCCTGGAGCTGTATTACATATACAGCGCACTTTCCCTGTTTGCACCAAGGCACACCTTTAGATAGGTGTGCCATGCACAAATGGAGTAAGTGCACTGTATTACAGCGAAAGAGATACTCCAAGGCAGTCGCAAACTCTTTCTGCCCTGGGGGCAGCGCATTCAAGTGAAATATGGAGCAACTGCTTCAAAGCCGCTTTGTGTTTCACAGTGCCGGTTTGCAACCCACCTGCCATTTTCGGAGGGGAGAGATATCCCCTTGCAGGCGGGTGCAGTGAGTGACTGCACACGCCTGCAAGGGGATGCCTGAGCGGTCCAAGGGATCCCCTTTACTCACATCAGGGGGCACACTGACAGTACGCAAACGTTTTGTGGCACACTTTCAGTGGACCTCCTGACTATTTTGTTGCCTTCGCACCTACGTCCATAATACAGCGTGAGCGCACAGGTAAAGAGATTCTCTCATTTGCACGCACCCCATGCCCGTAAGAGAAAACACCCTCTTGAGATGGAGTTGGCGCTACATGTGAGCCAGGGCTATCTGTATTACAGAAGGGGTCGCACAAGCGTCTGCAGCCCCTTCTGTAATTTCAAAGTGCCCCAGGGGCACACAAAGTTGGCACACACGCCCGTTGGGAGCACAGGGAATTAACCCTTGTTGAATATAATCTTTCAAACAGCAATCCTCATACAAGAAATTGCAGAATGATTAAAAGCTAAGCTGTGCATTTTTTTCTAGAACATACAATGTTCCTCTAAACTGCTTTTCGGCATTGCAGAAGGCAGAGTGTTAAAACGCTTAAAAGCAGATGAATCTCAGCGTCTTGGTAAGATTATGACGCAGTTAGAATGCAGGGCGGCCAATCACCGCTTTCACGGGCTTTGCACACAGACAGAAAGCCTGTGGCTCTGGCACCATCTGCAATCGTTCACTGATAAAGCCCTGCCAGTGGCAGGTTCGCCTTCAGACATCTGGAAGATGTCTGCAGACCCTCCTCTTCACTCACGCCGCCCCTAATGGGCATACAAACACTAATCCGTGCTGCGATAGGTGCACGACACCCAGATGCCGTCGAACTGAAACAATAACATTGTTTGGCCTGCTGTTAAGAAATAAAATTAACTTTTGTAAAAGTCCCAAAAACAAAACATTCGTTTCAGCTTGATATTTATTGCCCCTGATTTAGCGTGTTGTTAGTACTACTGAAATATAAAATCTCATGGTAGCATCATGTTTGTTTTACTATGTCCTTTAGTCGAAGGGATTTAAATCACCTTTTACAAATGTAATGCTGTAGTCTTTTTTTATTTAACTAAGTATTGCTATCATCCATTACCGCAATTAGTTCTAATTTAATACAGTAATACCATTCCGTTTATTATCTTGGTTTGTTCTGTTTTGCCTGTAGACTAGGACAGTGTGAATATGTCCTTTTCAGCCCCTGAATATCAAATTGGAAATTCAGCTACAAATCTTAAGAAAGTACCAAAACTAGCATGTGAATTAGGAGACTTTGGGGCATATTTACAAGGGAATGGTGAAGAGTGGTGTTAGACAAACATTGCTAATACCACGACCCGCTGCACCATTCTGAAAATGCAGGGATGCGCCTTATTCACAATAATGCGGCACACCCCTGTGTTACCCCTAGCACAGGTGCTAAATCTAGCTGCCTAGCGCCAATGCAGGCACCTTTGCACCATAGTGCAAGGGTGCCTGGGTTGGGGAGAATGATTGCTTACGTGCAGGAAGGCGTCTCTTCCTTAACATAACCTATTCAGAATGGCGAATTGTAACTTCTGTGTGTGCTGCACTGTGCAGCGCACATAGAAGTTGCAAATCGTCATTTTTAAAATTATTGTTCATATGCAGGAAGGGACACCTTCCTGCACATAAACAATCATTCATGGCTATTTGTGTTTCTATGTATGCTGCACAATTCAGCACACATAAAAACAGCAAAAACGTGGAAAAATTAAGTATTTCTCCTCTTTTTGCGCCATATTAAGACCAGGTTTTATCTGGTCTTAATTTTGGCACTGCCCCATATTTACGCCACCCTTGTAAATAGGAGGCAGCATCAAAATCAATGACTGTTGCAGCGGAATGTCCAGTGCAACACCCATTGCACGCCCCTTTCACGCTAAGTGTATCGTGAAAGTGGGCCTCATTTACAAGGTGACGTTAAGCCACGTTAAGTGGTTTAATCAGACCATATTTTGAACTGAACTATTCCCATTATATTTATCCATCCAATCTGTAGATATCTTACACAACAGTCTAAAACATCTACAAAAATAGCCAATTTTGTCATCTTTCATGGCTTGAGATAATAAGACTGCTTAATAAACAATATAGAATAATCCTCGCAATAATTAGAGACAGATTTTTCTGCACAAAACACACATTTTTTCATGGGTTTAGATTATGGAAATAACTTTCAAAGTGTGAAAATGTGTTGCAGATTTTCTCTCTGTTTATAGAATTTCTCTCTTCAGCTGAACTTCCCGAAAGAGCTTATGGGCCCGATTTATTGCTTGATGTATTAATAGCACTCATCAGGATACGATGACCCACAGGTTAGTGGCCATTTCTGTTCTTTGAAGAGAATGAAAAATGTTCTAGCTACCGTAACGGAAATTTTCAATTCTATTAAGGACTCGGAGACGAGGATTATTCTTATCTTTCTCCACTTTACTGAGTAGCAGTCATTCAAAGTAAAACAGAAATAAACTATAATTTCCATGAAACCTTGGGAATATTATAAAACAATATCAGAGTCCCACAGGTAGACTGTCTGTCCGTCTTCCACCAATCAGGGGGCTCCAGCCGGATCATAGGCCCTTGTCACTGGCCCTTCCTCCTCTTTCGTCAAGCGAGATCAGCCTCCATCAGCCATTTACGAGTCTTGTTGTTTGCATCCCTTCCTGTAACCAAAGGACATATTTTAGGACACCGTCAAGGCTAAGGATTAGTCCTGAAAGGGAAGATCATGCAATTGTGTACTCAACCACAATGCAACTTATACAGATCAGAGGAATACTCATAACATTAACTTACTCCATAACGAGGGTGAGGAGGTTCCAGATGTAGACAAACCTTATGTGGGATAATCCTCGCCTCCGAGTCCTTAATCGAATTGAAACTTTCCGTTATGATAGCTAGGAAGTTTTTCATCCTATGTCAGGACTGGAGGCAAAGATTATGCTAGTTTAAAGCTTATTTACCACCAAGTGGTCCACCTGCAGAACCGGTTTGAAATAAAACTGCTTGAATATAGAGTCCAAAGACCAGCCTGCAGCTTTAAGGATATCCTCCAGGCGAGCGCCTAGGGAAAAAGCCTTAGAAGCCATTGCCCCTCTTGTAGAGTAGGCCCCAAACATGCACAGGTCGATGCCCACTTCTTGCATGACCCATCGTACCCACCGAGAACTCATGGTGAGGAAACAGCTCTATGTGTTTTCCGTAGAGTGATAAGAGTTGAAGCCCACCCGGAGGGCAGAACTCCTCTGACATCTCTTCATAGCCCTTCAGACATAGCTTGGAGCAATCCGGAAAAGCCGGGTATGAGATGGATTTCATGCCACATTTGGTTCGCCTCCATATAGTGAACGTTACTCCAGAGGGAGAGAAAATCCTGTTGGAGACATCTAAGGCCTTGACGTCAGACACCCGTCTGCATGAGATCAGGCAAAGAAGCATGGCCAGTTTTGCAGAGAGTTCCTTCCTGGAAAGGATTCAATTCGTCTGCCAATAAAGAAAAAGATTGAGGATCTGGTTCACGTCCCAGAGGGCCGAATATCTTGGTTCGGAGTTGAAATTTTTGACTCTCAAGGTGGTGTTTCTGGTAGCCATTGCTTCTGCCAGGCGTGTTGGGGAGTTGGGTGCATTCCTACGGTCTGCTCATTTTTTACGGATTCTGGATGATAGGGTGGTTTTATGTGTTCATCCTACTTTTGTCCCTAAGGTGGCATCGTTCTTTCATGGTTCTGCTGCGGTTGTCCTCCCTGTGTTCTTTCCCATTCTTTCGTCCCCGGAGGAGTCTCTGTTACATCTTTTGGATATTAGGCGAGGGTTGGTCATTTATTTGGCCCGCACCTCTTCCTTTTGGTAAGGTGGACAACTTATTTGCGACTTTTGGTCTGGCTAGACAAGGTCAGCGGCCGTCTCTTTCCACTCTCAGTCGGTGGATTAAGGAGACTGTTCTTTTGCAGTATGATACTCTCTCTGTGGTTCCCTCTCATCCAGTTCAGGGGCATTCTACTAGATCTGTTGCTCTTTCTTGGGCCGCCTTTAAAGGTGTTTCCATGGAGGATATCTGCAGGGCGGCCACTTGGTCTTCACCTCATACCTTCAGGTCTCATTACCGGCTTGACATTGAGGGTGGGGCTTCCGTGGCCTTTGCTTCTTCAGTCCTCAGTTCTGTGACTTCCTGAGATAGGTATCTCTTTCCATTTTGGTCATTAAAGTATGTGTTTTTCTAATGCATTACTTGTATTGGTTGTGTTCCTTACATGAAGCTGTCCTTGCTTTGGTATCGGCTCACTGTTAATTACTGTGGCGAGGAAGACGGACGAGGCGGTAATGCCCCGGTTACTTACCGGTAATCTTCATTACTCCGAGTCCTAGTCTTCCTCGCCACAGTATAGTTTCCCTTCCCTCCCGGCCCTCTTAGTGGCTTCATGTCTACGGCTTTGTTTTCCAGGTCGTGTTGAGACTTTTGTGTCCTTTTATCTGATTGGTGGTAGCCACTGGGGGCCATATTGGAGGGATAGGGAGACTAGTATGCAGCTTTTTGCTTGGAGTTTCTGTAGGAGCAGAATGCTCACTGTTAATTACTGTGGCGAGGAAGACTAGTACTCGGAGTAATGAAGATTGCCAGTAAGTAACCGGGTCATAAGCGCCATCGCCACATCAAGTAACAACGTGTGAGAGAACGCTAATTAAGCTGAAAAGTGAACGGCAGAATGCAATAGACTATACACAATCTATTAGCCACAATACCTTTCAACGTGCTAAGCACAAGAGGCATAGAAACACAGTAGAATGATGTAGAACACAAAGTACCATAAGCGAGAATGGAAAGCACTTATCTTAGGGTGCGAGGAGCGAAGAAAGAGGAGGAAGGGCCATGATCCGGCTAGAACCCCCTGATTGGTGGAAGATGGACAGACAGGCTACCTTTTGGACTCTATTGTTGTTTTATAATATTCCCAAGGTTTTATGGAAATGATAGTTTATTTCTGTTTTACTTCGAATGGCTGCTACTCAATAAAGTGGAGAAAGAAAAGCCTAATCCTCGTCTCCGGTCTTGGCATAGAATTAACATCACAGCAGTTCTCTTCAAGGTACAAAAAGTTTGGTAGACAGCCTCTGTCAGTTTTGCCGGTCATCCACCAAACTTTTATCATTTTTGTTGTTCAGCAAACCAAGTTCAAAGTAGGAATTTGCTTCTGAAACTCAAAAAAACTAACAAGACCCAGCCCCTTTGGGGTTTTTCTCCCAGGGTGTTGGGATAATTATTTTTTTTTTTCTCTGAACCCTCACCACGCTGAGTTGAGGATGTTTGAGAAAGCATGACACCAATTTATGATTGCCAATTGAGGAAGCGAGGTTTCCTTTCGAGAAATCAGGATGTAGTGGTAAGGGGATTTTCTTTAGTCATGCAGACATATTTGTTTAAAATGGGTAATAATAGGAATGAATACATATATCTATGATGTGTTTTAGGTGTATGGATAGGTATTGACTCACACCATTGAAAGAAGAAGTTCCTCTAAATTTACATCATAGTCGTTTCAAGGAACATGCAGGTGATCAAAATAGAGGATGTAGTGAGGGAGTATTAAAATTAAGGACACGGTTAAGACAAGGCCCCATAATATCTGAACAATGTAAAATAAAAAAAAAGAAATCAAAATATAAATATTGGATCACAAAGAATAATTACGTTGCTCGATATGATGCAGAAAGACTTGTATTAATAAGTACTCCCAAATTAAGTACATTATAGTTAGAGGGCTTAAAGAAAGGGGAGCATACATACGAGTTTCTCTGTGTTAAGAGAATCTATGTGATGAAATTTATGCTGTGCATCGCGTTTTAAATAATATTGTTTCTTATCTTTTCTCATTTTTTTGTTTTTGACAGTGTATGAAATTTGACACTATAAATTATCATTAAAAAGTAAAATCATAAGATTATAGGTTTTCTGTCCTGAATACGGTGGAGTTTTCTGTTGGATCCACCGAAAAGAACAGACGATTTTTAAAATACCCACCAACAGTCTTGCATTATGCAAGTCTATCTCTAAAAAATATCTATATTTGTATAACAATATAGGCAGCTGGATGGTAAAAACCTGCTGGTCTTTACAAAAAAAGAATAAATGTGTGTATTTGTCTGTGGTGCATGTTGTAGTATTTTTTTTATTTATTTGAATTCTTTTTTACTGTATATTGTATTCTAATAGTAGTGTGAATACTTTACACTTTGATGCACAGCATTTTAATTTTTAATACAACTTCCTTCCTTTTTAACAGTGGTGTAACACAAAACTGAGACCCTCTACAGAATATGAGGAGGGGCTCCGGAGTCGCCTGTATCTCAGAGATATTCATTGGTCTTGGGCTGAATGGGACCACCCATGAAGGATTGGGGCCATGGAGGGTTGAGGGCCCTCTGCACCGCAGAGACCTTCCTCACACCCATGCTCCTTAAAGATTAGTCAGTAGATGGAGGGAACTTTCTTTTTGTGTACTGTTTCTGCCCCCTCAACTGCCAGGCTTCTCCTGGCAGTGACAGACAGAAAACAAACATCGGGCGGGCAGTATCATGGTTTTACTCCAATGGCTCCTGTTCTGTTGGGCAGTCGTAGTAAGCTTTCTGTCGATGGAGCCAACTAGGGCATTGCCGACGCACAGCTTGCCATTTGCTCCTATTTGAAATGAGGCGGTTGGAGTGAGAGCATGGAGGATAGGGCTCTCTATCACATTCGTGAAAGAGTATTCTGTTCGCCAAACTCTAGATGTGGCCGTAAACATCTAGATGCATTAAGAAGCATTATCAAAATTGACATTTGGAGTATATCTGTAGCAAAATGGGACAAAAACTATCACAGCATGGACAGTTCAATGAACTCTTCCTTTGCATACAGAACAGATGCAACACAGGCAACAGCAGTGGAAACTCTCCTCACATCACATAAACAGTAGTGTCGCAAAACCATCATAGGCACGAATGTAAGCAAGAATGTAATACCCTCTAACTAACACCTTGTTTGGTATTAAAGGACAGGGGTGCAGTAGGCCTCTGTCACACCTGGTAAGACATTCCAAAGTGCCTACTGCAGGCAGCAGCAGAGCAAGCTTCTTTTACACGCAGTAGGTATAGTAGGTGCAACCTAGATGCAACAGTACACACTTCCCACGGAACAGGACAGTACAAGCATTACCTACACAGTACAAGCAATGACTGCTGATCACATTTGGGATGTAATTTGCCCAGTCTATAAGGCAAGGAGGAGGAGATAAGCATACACAGAGACAGACACAGACACACACACACACCTGCCCATACAAGCGTGGAGCAGCATAAAGTTGCCCCAGTATTGCAAGCTCAGTGTGTTTTATTAGGCAGTGGTGAGGCCAAACATACGCTGACAAAAGTTTTTGTCAGAGTGCACAGCATGAAAATGTCTCAAAATGAGCTCCGAATGCATCTTGAGTTCTTGCCACTTCCTCTCATTGGTAAAGCCTTCAGCCAGTCAGCCAAAGGGAGATGTATCCATGCTGTCTGTTGAAGTAAGGAAGCTGGAGGCGATCTGGTAAGTAGGATGAAGTATTTATTTCGGAGCTCTCCAGCAGGACGGGGATCCCAGCCTGCTGTTCGTGTCTCCCTAGAACCTCAAAGTAGATTCCACGGTAAACACTCCATCCCCGTGAGACACTGCAGAATGACCGGAAGCACACACAACATATCCCCTTTCGTTATAACAAAGCACAAAGAAAACAATGAATAAATGCATTAATGTAAATATTAACAAAATTGCGAATGGTAATAATAAAGAACAAGGCACTAATAACAAGTAAAGATACAATTAAAGATACAATAAATATAAACAAAAGATATACATTTTACTTTTTTTAAGTCATAACAAAATCTTCAAATCTTCTTGGCACTTGACGTGACCTTGGTTGTTTAAAATTGGTATTACTAAAACCACCACCCACACCCTTTTTGTTAACAACAGATGGTGAAACACCCCTTGGATGAGGATTGTCATAGAATGTATCATTTCTCTTCTTAGACAAAGCTAATCTCCTAAAATAAAATGTTTGCCAATTCTCCAAAATAACATGCCATTTATGAACTTCTTTTACTTTCATGGGGTCAGAAAACTTATTAGGGCCACACTCTCTTCTTCCACATTTAATCTTGATTAAGTCACCAACCTCAATATTACCAAAGCGTTTTGTTTTTGTAGTGATTGTGCTATTATCATGCATCCAATAAGGTGTCAATTTAGTTTTATGTGGCCTACTGTCATTCTGGTAAAGGGTATTTCATTGGTGATACTTTGCACTGTGGTATGCACAGGAAGCTGGAGGTGATCTGGCATGTAGGATGAAGTATTTATTTCGGAGCTCTCCAAAAGGACGGGTATCCCAGCCTGATGTTTGTGTCAACCGCCTCTGCAGGAATGTTGTGTCTCCGTAGAACCTCAAAGTAGATTCCACGGTAAACACTCCATCCCCGCCAGACACGGCAGAATGACCAGAAGCACACACAACACTGTCACTGGGGCAATGAGTAACACAAAAGAAAGCATTGCTTCCTGCATGTGTCCCTGTCGTTGCCACTGCCTTCCTGTACTGCTGTCCATTTTCAACTCTTTTTGTGAGCCCTACAGCCCTGCCTCGTCCTGTCTCCTGGCCACTGGTGCCTCGGAGTAAGTGATCTCCAATGGGCGGCTATGTCACGCTCTACAACCATGTGGCCCGTGCCCGAGAATGACTGCTCAGCCCTCATAATTCAAGGGCCATTGAGGACTCGACAAATAAGAATCAAGGGTGAAAGTGGGACTTCTCTTCCTAGTACATCGAATAATTCTCCCACTACTGCGGACCAGAACGCCTGAATCCCATGGCAAAGCCAGACCATGTGGTAAACATCCATAGGGTCAGTTCCATAGCGGGGACAGGTAGGTGCAGGGATGAGACCCGCTCGATGTAGTCTAGCTTGGGAAAGGTAAGCACCATAAAGATAGTATGTCTGGATCAGGCGCAATCTGGAAGAAATGGTGATAACCCTAGGCACCATCAGTGCGTCAATTCAATGCTGAAATAACTTTTAGGGTGTTATCATTAATGCAGATGTCTGAATCCTGAGCCTACTGGAGTGGTGAAACCTAAGGGATATATTTGCTGTCTTACCCTTTAATGTCTCTGAAACTTAATCAATTCAATTCAAAAGTGCTTTATTCGAGTAGTTACTCATAAAAGCAAGACATACAGACATATTAAAAAATAATTAAATATACAAGTACTCAGAAATTACAAAGCACTTACAAATCCATAGAACCGTTGTATTAAAACAAACCACAATGTTAATAAGCGAATAAGAAGGTGTAAAAGTTCATTATTAAAATCTTGATTTTAAATGACCAAAGTTAAAAACCTTAATATACATTTCATGGAGACACTGTTACAATACATAAGCAGGGAATAGTCAATTCACTAGCAATCTCTGCTTATCATCGGCAGAGAATAGTTACATTACTAGCAGTCTCTGCCTGATGATCCAAGCCCACCCAAGGTATTTTGCAGTGGCAATTATGATCCATGTAAAGGAGGTTGTACATAAAATGCGCAACGCAACTCTACTACATGTGGTACCAAGGTTTCTGCACATAGGTGCCAGCCAGACTTGTCTAGGGACACTATAAACTTTGCAAGAGAACAAAAAGTGTCCGAGAGATTCACTTCGTAAGCCACAAGCAGGGCAGATAGTGGACCCTCCAGAGCCCCATTTTGCTGTTAGTGATCTTAGGGGGAGTGAACCAGCTCTCATTTGGAACAAAAGTTTCCTGTCTAAGGGTTTAGATATAAAATCCCAGTACATTTCAAATACAGGAAACAATTTGACCTCTAGAAAACTAACAGCCATGGACCCATTATTAGAATTACGCAAACTGGCATTAGCAACATATTCCAAATACATGTTCTTTAAGATTGACTTAGACGGAAATAAAGCTCCTGATGGGTCAAACCACAACTCACTTAACCCGAGCTCAAACAACATCAGTTTTAGCATTTTAAACCAAGTAATCTTATGGAAACAGTCTGCTTTGATAACGTCAGTAAATCCTTCCGCATAGTGGGCGAGCTCAGGGGTAGTCCAGAGCCTACGCCAGTATAACATTGGCCGTAGTCTGGCTAAGTCCACAATTTGCTTCCTGCCAAGATCGTATCTCAAGGGCAGTAATGGAGTGCTATTCGGGGTACCAGTAATTAACCTTTATTCTCAGATATTTGGAGTGCACTCAAATTTTCATAACCCCACATCTCTGCCCCATAGAGCGCAGACCCGATTGCCTTGGCTTCATAAATCATCAAAGCCGGTTTAACTGGTTTAGTCAAAGACTTCCTATGTTCCAGATTGATAACACCAGCTAATTGTTTATGGCGTAGAGTTGCTATATCAATATGATGACACCACCTATTGTTATCCGCTATGTGGATCCCCAGGTAGGTGAATGACTTTACCACATCAAGAGGACGACCACTCATGACGATTTTGGACTTGAAACTACGATGTGGATTAAATATCATGAGCTTCGTTTTAGACACATTCACTTCCAAACTGTGATCCACACAGAAGGTATCAAAGATGGTCAATGCATGTTGTAAACCACTTGGGGTTTTGGATAAAATTAACGTGTCATCCGCAAACATTAAAATAGGAACTTTTACACCTGCAAGAGAGGGAGCATCCACTGACTGAGATAACATACGTGGGACAATACCGTTGATAAATAGGGTGAACAGGGTTGGAGCCATTGAACACCCTTGCCGAACCCCGCGCTCAATGGGAAATTCAGCAGTGTCCTTTCCATAACCCCCCCACTGGATTTTTGCGTAGGTTAACTCATGAAGTCTCATGATCATAGTCAGCAGAACCTCGGGAACCCCCAGAACCTCCAGAACCTGCCATAATTTTACCCGCGGCACCAGGTCGAAGGCAGCCCGTAGATCGACAAAAGCCGCATAGAGACTGCCTCCTCCTAATACCACGGTCCTCCACTGGATCAATTGAAAGCGAAAAACTTGATCCACTGTGCTGGTTGCCCTTCGGAAGCCAGCCTGGAAAGGTGATAGGATATTATTATCATCTGCCCATTCAAGCAATCTATTAACAATCACTCAGCCGACTATTTTTTGTATAGTGTTGATCAAGCTTATTGGGCGATAATTACTTGGCTGAGCACGATCTCCCTTTTTATACACAGGAATAATCACAGCCCCCCGCCATGATGCCGGAATATCAGCACCCTTAGCGATGTGATTAATAAGCAGATGAATATATTTGCACCATCTCTCTTTATCATTTAAAAAAAGGTCCGCGGGGACGCCGACTAAGCCTGGTGCACATCCACTATGCACAGATTTGAGGGAAGACAAGATTTCATTAAGTGTAAATGTATTATCCTCTGCTAAGGACTGGCAAGGGGAATTCCCAGCTTCCACCTGGGCACTTGCCGCATACTGGGAGCTAAAAAATTTCACCCAGTCATCCTGTGGGACATTATTATTGGGTGGCTCCTCAGGTCTTTCACTACCCCATTTGACGATATTCCAAAACAACCGGGAATTTTTCCTATCACTAGCACATTTCAATTTATTCCAATGTGCCTCATCCCAGGTTCTTTTGGCTTTCGCAATACAGGCTTTGTAGTTCTTTCTAGCAAGGCGGATATCCACTACCCCCTTATTCCTGATTGCCTGTCCCAATGATTTTCAAGCCAACCTACAATCATTATTATACCATTTAGCTGGTTTACATACACGGGATCCATGATTTTTTGCCGGTTTCATAAAGTGGCATTTAATTTTGCCAAAAAGGTTATCATGGATTTTGGTCACGTCACCCAGGCCAGGGGACACACCTGCGATTGACTCCAGGGCCAAGATAGCTTTATCTGCTTCCTCTTTGATATTTCCAATAGCCTGCTGGTCAGTCATAACGCTAACCCACCGTAGCCTACGCATATCATTTTCAGGGATAATCAGCGGTGGAACAAGAACATCAGAGCATTTAGAATCATCAACAGTGAGCCACCATTTATGCACCACACATAGAGGATTGTGATCACTTTCAGGTCTTAACACAACTTCCATGTCACAAACGGTCGACCATAAAATCAAGCTACAAATCACATAATCAATACGACTTTTGTGTCTGCCATTGTCAAATGTCGTGGAGGCTGTCTTATCTGACTTAGTCCTACCGTTTAATGCTCTTTGTCCTAATTCCAGACACATAGCATTTAGACCTAGGATATCTTCTGTCCAGCGTAATACTGGATTGGTCTCTAGGGTAGGGATGCCCCATTGTAAATCCTCCTCAATACCTAGAAGGGCTTCACCAGCGACCAGGGGCTCAAAAGTTCGATTCAGGTCACCAGCTATTACAATCCTATGACCAAGCGAGTATGTGTCAAGAAGGTTATAAAGAGCAAGGAGGACCTCAGATCTACCTGTCTTACTGCCTCTAGCATATATGTTATAAATGTCTAGTACATCAGAGGTACCACTAGTAATCCTAATTAACTGGATATATTTTTGACCAGTCGCCAGGCTCTTTACTGTCAATTTAAGGGACTGACAAACCCAAATAGTAAGACCTCCCATAGGTCGTCCCTTTGGTCCCTTAGTGGCTGGTACATAAAAATGTATATATCCCAAGGCATATACAGGTTCACAAGCCCAAGTCTCCTGAAACATACAGACGTCATAGGTGCTGACAAAGCCTAGCCAGTTTCCACATACTAACTTTGAGCTTAACCCAGCCACGTTCCAGGATAATAAACTACCCGTCCCAGGCAGTGACTCACATGTTAGGTTTGAAGTAGTGACAAGATTACTTGGTGCAACATCACCTTGAATGATGACATTATCTTGGCATGCATTACCCAAAATAACAGAGTTTCCCACTCCCTGTGGAGCGGAGACTAAATCACAACCTTTCCTTACTGTACCATCAACCACTTGGCGGTCATTCTTTATATCCCTGCTAGCACATGGGTTAGATGAAGGTTGAACTGCAAACTTTGAACATGCCAGAAGTCAATCACATTCGTTCAAGTTGGAAAGGGCAGAGTACCTGTTATCAAGACTTAATCCCCAGTCATTAAATGCAGGTGCATTACTCCCCCGGTTACGCACCACATTCCACTTTGTCCTTAAAGTACAGGGATTAATGCCTTTTCCTTTACGTGGGTAGAAGAAATCCAAAGTCAATGGGACAATAGTGGTCGATCTTCTCTGTGGAGGTAGTAAATTAGGTAGAATATTTGTCAGTACCTCAGGGTTAGAGAAGCTAAGAACAACACAATCCCCCTTAAATCTTTTAGCCCTATTTCCAATCCACTCAACCCTTCTGGCCGTCATTAACTCTTCTGATAGTTGTTGTTTCCCCCAAGGAGTTATCTCCATGTTATTGGTTAGCCAGGATAGAGATTTGTACAATAAGGATGAAGTGGATTCTTCTTGACCAGAGACTAGTGGGGGAACATTCGCTAAGACAAGAACAAGGGGAGAGGGCTCGACAATAAGCTCGCATGAGCCTGTCCCAAGGTTCGTGGCATTAGGTGTTGGTAATGGGGCTGCCAGTCCTTGCACATTTCCAGCTAGATTTATCGGCGGGGCCATTGACTGATTTATTCGGGGGATGGCATCAATGCCTCCCTCGGGGTTAGAACTACTCTTTAGGGACTCAACTCTAGTCACAACTTCCTCAGGTAGTTTTTCTACTTCCACTAGAGTTTTATTCAGCAAACCCCCAATCTATTAACCTCGGCAGTTAACTTTTCGATTCGACCAACCAACGGCTTTACAATGCCCCTAATTTTTGCATCCAGCATACCACACAACTTGTTAAATTGCGTATTAGTTGGAGACACACAAGCTTCGTCGCTCGACCCATCATCCTCCTCCTCAGCTATTTTTCTAGGGGGAGTAGCAACTTTATTCCTACTGGAACGAAGCCCCCCACGTTTAGGCAGATTCTTTTTTCCTCCCCTGGTGGCACGTGGGGCAGGCACTGGCACTGGATCAGGGGGCGTGGGCTCATTCACAGCCTCTCCCTCGCTGTCGCTGCTACCTTCTATACCAACTACTGTACCACTAGGCTGTATGATATCAACATCTGTGGGAGAATCAGGAGTTAGCCCTAAGCTATCACTATTTTCCTGGACAAAGGGATCCTCCAACTGTGAGTCCCGAGAAGGGGATTCTTTAGGTATATCTAAACCCAGCGAAGATCTTCTTTCGCTGTTTATTTTTGCCACTACTTGGACGAGATAGTTCTCCATAGTGTTTTTAACAGGTGAGTGTTTTTTAGGTGGCATAGTTCAGCGTAGTTATTGTTTCCTTTAAGTACACTATACTGAAACAATGAAAGAAAAAAAATAATACCTATGTATCACAGATATCCGAAGTGGGCCTTGAGACTTAAGTCACTCAACAGGTATTTCGGCAGAGTATCTTGCCCAGATCAGACGCTGCCAGTCGCGGACTGTCGCAGACTGTCCCGCCCTTGTCCCGGGCTTCTCCCGGTCGCCTCCCACGCGCGACTCGCGGGGCGCAAGGGGGCGTCTCCTTTTCAGCGCCTCCTGGCGCTCTCTACGCGTCATGGGCGCATCGCTCCTGGTGCTGCTGGGGACTGGAGTCCTGTGGTATCATGCGGCGCTCCCGCTCCCACTCTGCTCCTGACACAGACACAGCCATTCGCCTCACGGCACAGCCCGATGGCGCTTTTAATCAGCCCAGGTAAGGCAAGGCTCAGTGTTCTCTGTAATGCGAGGCTCCTTTTAATGTCTCTGAAACTTAATTGGTATCTCCTGTGTCCACACCTGAGACATCTCTGTAATCCATGGGATAACTCCCACTCTCTACAGAAGCAGGGTGTCACTTAATGTAGGGTGGGTGGCCTGGGAGACTATTTGGTTTGTGAAGGCCCTCACTTCAACGCGAATGGTGGAAGACCACTTACCTTACTTGGAGTGAAAGCACTTTCTCCAAACTGAAATGCCAATTAGCTACCCTGATATTGTGGTTGGTAGCAGGAGGCAGCAGGGGGTTCGTTAAGCACAACAAAAACAAAACCAATGCCCCTGATGCTCAGTTTTTTTTCCTGTGCTTGGGGGCCCCTGTACAACCACAGGGCCTGCATTGTGGTCATGGATAGGGAAAAACAGAGCATTGGAACGCTCCTCTGAAGAGGGCACGCCTCCTGATGCTCTCAAGCTTTCGCCTTGTGACAAGTAAGGTCGAGACAAACAAAAAGGACATATATATGTAAGGGAAAAAGCAGGCAAGAGGAGAGATTTAGGGGAGGGGGGTAGAGCAGGGGAAGTAGACATAGAATGGAGGAGGGAAGGAGGAGGGGAGGGTGAGAGACACAGCATGGAAAGAGGAGGGGGAGGGTAATGGGGACACAAACCGGTAGACGAGTCAGAGCTGCGTCCAAAGTCCAGTAAGCTGTGATCCCAGGGGAACTGGTATCAATTCCCAATCTCTGTTGCGAGAGGCTCCCTGCACGCAGTGGACTCTCTCAGAGGGGTCTCTAAGACTCAAAGGCCTACATACTGGAACCTTCCCCAAAAAGGGGAGAGGGGTTCTTTGGCAAGGGGTGCCATACCATAGCTCAACTGTGAGGGGCTTCCTAGGCGCTGTGGACTCTCTCAGCGGGTTTGCTGAGACTCCAGAGTATAAATATTGGATCTTTCCCCAACAAGGGGAGAAGGAGTGCTTAGTCAAAGGGGACAAAAGGATAGGGGGCTAGGCGGTGTAGCGGGCAAGGGGAAAGAATCAAGTGAGAGGGGATGGAAGCAAAGGAAGTAAGACAAAGAAAGAAAGTGCTGCTAAATGGGAACAGATAGATAGATGGGAGACAAGGAAAAAGCAGAGTTACAGAAATACGATGGGGGGGCGAGACAGGGAGACGGGGAGAATAACTGTGCCCAAAGTCCGGCTGGGTAGGTGACTGTCAGGGTCATAAACCAAGGCAGATCTCAATAGCTTAACAGAGCAGCTCCACTGGGCGTCGGACATAGTGCTCGGACTCCGCTATCAGGATGGAGATCAGGAGTACTCAGAGATTATCAGATTGGGGGGAGAAACCATGGTCCGAATGAATTCCAGGCGCCATCTTGAGGTCAGGCACAGTACTGGTAGGATTATGTAAGGAAGATTTCAGCTGGGGGGTTAGGGTCAGGCACCCATCAGCCTCAGCTGCGACCCTGTTGGATTGTGAACTAGTAACACATACTTAGGACTCTTGGAAGGCAAGACACTTGATAGGGATCACACGTCAGGCTTAATGCCGAAAACATCTCCACACCCGGAGCCACAATCTCAGGTATCAGTAAACAGGTCAGTCCAGGCGGATCAGATTTGTGCACATCCAAAGGAGATTGTTTAAAAGTTTAAATGTCGCTGGCATACAATGTGGATTCTGCACACAACCGCATGAATTCGCTTTATATTAGGGTTCTGGCCATGCACCTGACTGTAATGGAAGCCGCCATTTTAGGTCCTGGCATCGGGGTCAGGCGACCCTGTTGGATTGTGAACTAGTAACACATACTTAGGACTCTTGGAAGGCAAGACACTTGATAGGGATCACACGTCAGGCTTATTGCCAAAAATATCTCTACACCCGGAGCCACAAGCTCAGGTATCAGTAAACAGGTCAGTCCAGGCGGATCAGATTTGTGCTCATTCAAAGGTGATTGTTTAAAAGCTTAAATGTCGCTGGCATACAATGTGGATTCTGCACACAGCCGCATGTATCCGCTTTATATTAGGGTTCTGGCCATACACCTGACTGTAATGGAAGCCGCCATTTTAGGTCCTGGCATTGGGGTCAGGCAAATCAGGTGGGAAGGATCGGTAGACTACCGTGAACAGAGCACAATGAAAGAGGTTTAACTTTGTAATAAGTTATAGCCTGATCAAGGGTTACTCCTTCCCCTAGGGCACAATATTTCTATCTGGCAATATGCTGTTTACAATATTTCGGTACCATACCCTCATAAAGGGCTTGAGGGAGGTTCAGTGCAGCAGCTTCTTCTTCAGACCCACATCATATGCAACACCAGCTGAAGTGACTACAATCCCATTTGTAACAAAACTATGGAACATGAAACTAACCACCTCAGGCAGACAGTTCTCTGGGAATCACCAAACTGCATATGAAAATATGAGGAAAAGAAAAAGACAAAGGGCAAGCACTGGATAAGAAACACCAGCTACATCAGAGCTGTTCCAACTCCCCTACAGCTCATAAAGAAACTGGAGACCCATTTATCAACACTGCCCCCCTCTTAATTGGAGCATATCCACTACTTGCCTCTTTATAAAACTATGTTCCATAACCCTGGGTACTTACAGTTGTTCAGTATTCTGTTGATTCCAAGCTAGGTCCACCTTATATGGAAACCTTTATATACATAGCTTTACTGCAGAACATGATGTATTTAACCTTACATTCAATTAATAATGGACGACTTCAATTACTTTACCTGGAATAAAAGAGATACTTGGTTTGATTGCATTAGTCTGCAGTGGATTGCAGAAGTACATTTTTATGACTATTTTACCCTTAATTAAAATACCATTGATTGTTATCCTGCATTGAATTCTCACCTCAGCAAGGTTTGCGGACAGCAGACACAACTTTAATGGTGGTACAATACTGCATAAAATGCTCGATGCTCAATGTGTGCTACCCCTTTGTTTCCTCACAGATATTTGTGTATAGTAGCATACAAGGATTCTCTATACTAGCATAAGCAGTGAAAGGGCTCAGTGGGCCAGAAAGACTACCACTGTGAGAAGACAGCCCCACAGCCCCTCACAGACACTACTGGTTTTTCATTAGATATTTTGTACTTCCTTGACAATTGGCACCATGTCGTGTAACACTGATGGTTTAGCCTGCAGCACTACATGTAAGGGCCTTCAAGCCACAGGGTGCAACGCAATGTTGGCTACAAAGCCAGAACTGACTAAAGATGTCATCACACTGGACGTGGACCCGGTCACTAGCTATCTAATGTCTTACTACCGCGCAGGGCTTCGAGTTCAGATCCAACATGGACACGTCTCCTGTCACAGGCACGCGCAGGAGGGCCGAGGCGAGCAGTGCGAGGAGCAGAGACTCCTGCATCTGGACGAATTGTAATTCTAACTGTACATATATATAGAGCTTACTACCCCTTATGAGGTGTTGAAGCGCTTTTTGGCGAGTCGCACGCTACTCCGGAACCCAAAAAGGATTTGTGCTTAATCAGTACAGGGTAATAGGATTTAATTTGAGCGGTGGACATGTGAGTCTGTTAGTTTGATTGAAAAGGAAGTGGAAAGACTCTAGAAAGTGTTTATTGGGAGTTCGCAGTACTAAGAGGAGATGTGGGATGAGTAAAGGAGAGATGGAGGAGGGAAGAGTCTCTAGAAATGAATTAGAGAGATCAAAGTAGTAAAATGAGTTTTTTTGATAAGTCTAGGAAGGGATACATGAAGGAAGAATTTAGAAATAGTTGTTTGGGAGATCATAGTAGTAAAATGACGTTTGTGATGATCCATTGCATCAGGGAAGGCATGTAGGACAGACGAAGATACTTAAGTATCCCTCACTGAGGACTGGAGCATATATGTGAGTGAGGGAAAGAGAGATGAACAGATATTTTTAATCGAAATGTCTACCGGCTCCTCAGAGGCAGGGAAAGAGGGCATTGAAAAACACACCTCTCGCACAGATATAGCAGACGTCACTAAGAATCAATGCTCGTCACAACAGATCAAAGCCAAAGCGTTTCTATTTGGAGCTAACAAGAAAAAAAGAAAGCATGGAGCTTCTAACGCTTTCCAGTTCTGTGGTCCAGAGAGGGTTAAAGGAAGAGACCAGGACATCCTGTAATCAATCAATCAATCTATCTATCTATCTATCTATCTATCTATCTATCTATCTATCTATCTATCTATCTATCTATCTATCTATCTATCTATCTATCTATCTATCTATCTATCTATCTATCTATCTATCTATCTATCTATCTATCTATCTATCTATCTATCTATCTATCCATCCATCCATCCATCCATCTATCTAGCTAACTAGCTATCTATCGGGCTATTTGTCTATCTGTCTATCTGTCTGTCTGTCAATTAAAGTTGTCGAATAAATTGAGTGCAGGTTGAGGTGGTGTTTTGGAATAATCGCCATGGAGAAATGTCACTCTACATTTTATTGCTAATTGCTACTATTCTGAAATGTGAAAACTGTTTCTACAGATGTTAGCAGATTTGTCATTATTTTAAGCTGCCCCTGGTGATGACATCTCGCTTTCCGTACCTCGGTTTAAGCTAGGTATTGTGAGTACTCACGAAGCAACAAGCACAACTTAATGAGTAATAACAAATCAGTTCAATCATTTTCCATCACAGGGAAAGGTAGGTCAAAGTCACTTTGAAAATTCTTGTGTGCCAGCCCGTGCCAGTCGGAAACACAAAGAGGGGAACGCATGCTGTGTGCCCCTCCCCCATCAGACACTAGAAACAGGATCCTTCTGTAAATGTTTACAATTGTGGGTGATGTATGATGTGGGAAGGCTAACAAATCACCCCCTGAAAGCTTAAGTAAGCAGGCATCACATGAAGGCCGGGGGGACACATGTTTACACGATACCATCCTCGTGTTTTTAAAGGGACCTCTCACCAGATGCGGTCTTTCGAAATCTCAGAATGGACGTGTCCTGTTGTTGAGCAGACATGCTCCCCGACGGCGCAGGAGAAAGTGTGTCACTTTCATGTTAGTTCTTAAAGGAGGCTGTTTGAAAGAGTGTATTAGTCGAGAGTATTTTGCACAGTGAATGTATGCTTGCTGTATAGAAACGATCTCATGGACACAGCAAGGTACAAACACGCTTGTAGATGAAAAGAATAACAAACATATTTATGGCGTCTCTTGATAATGTTTCTATTTCTGAGAGTTGCAGGGTGGGGTACCCCAGTAACCTCTGCCAAGGAGTGGGTAGGCTGACAAGTAACACTTTGTGCCCTATGGGATATGCTAATAGTTTAAATCATTAATGTCTGCCATGTTATTCTCCCTGCATTTATTTTAGAATCAAACAATTTGTCTGGTCAATAGTGAGTTTGTGGCAAGTTTTAATGTTGCATATTTGAAGGTAGGTTACTTGCTAAACTTCATTTTAATTCAAGATTGCTCCAATGCACCAGTGTCTTTAATTACGGTGTTAAATGGCAGTCACTGCCTCAATTGGGGTATTTTGAGGATGATCTGAAAGGCTGCCCGTAACCCAGCAGAGCAGTCAAAGAGGGCATAAGTCGGACGTGAATTGGGAGACCATTCTAAATCATGCACCCAGCACCAAGAAGGCCCTCTTTCTTATAAATTGCAAAGAGGGATTATGGTGGAAATAAAGACACACAATTACAACATTTTCCAAATTAAAGGGTAATCACTTTTCAATTGAGAGGCATGCTTGGGTGTGACTGGCAGCTGGCATTCAAAGGATATATATAAGAATGTGAGGCCTTTTTGAATCCTCGTCCAGATGTCAAACCTTCATCATCTTCATCTCTCATTCCTCCACCTCCAGGCCACCTGCCTCCTCGTCCTTCTTCTATTGCTAGTATGCAAACTCAGGGGAGATTCACAGATCCACAAGGTCATGGTTAGGAGAGCCCAGCAATCCCAGTCAAGTGTGTCTGGACGGCAATCTGTGAGAATAGTATGTGTGCCTGATGAAAAAGCAGCCGAAGAATATTTTGAGCATAAAATTCAGGGTGCATGCAAAACCGCAGAGGAAGCTGGGGAGGTGGAACGCAATTCAATGGTGATGCCATAAAGGCTGGATTATAAATGACCAACTGGAAGTTAACAACCTGTCCACTATGACGCAATACTAACTTGACTGTCATGCTGTATCGAGAGAGATCTGCCACACTCTGCTGATCACTGGAGGAGTCTGATACATACAGGTCAAAACTACCTATGTATAGTTATGATTACATGTCATCTTATAGCTGAGAACTACTTATAACAACTCAAGGTGACTGCAACAAACCCTAACCTGGCCGATCTCTGTCTCTCGCATTCCTCCAATACTGACTCCTCTCCAGAATTTGCAATTGTATCGTGTCCTATTGCTGCAGTCATTTGTAAAAAAAGAATAATATGAAAATACACATACTAGATGCATGCATTGTATGTAACATATTTAAAAATATATATGTTTTTCAATGGTGAAATCTGAAAATGAAAAATTATATTATTATTGACTCCTGCCTAATGTTTGAAGACGTCATTTTGTGCACAAAAGACCCAATTACATTATTGCACAAAAGACCCAATTAAATTATTGCACAAAATGAAAGATATCTTATTTGGACATCGATGATTCCGAAATGCAACAAATCAAATAATCAAGCGCAGCAGCATACAAGCACCCAGACATTGTGGATTAAGAAGTGTTGAAGAAATATTAATGAACCTTTGTGCCTGGCATAAGATAGTCACCAACTTAAATTGATTTGCATAATTTATTTGAATAACCTCCACTACCCTACCTTGATAGTTGTCTTTTAATTTGGGTATAATCTTCTTTAGAAAAGCAGATTCATAATACAGATGGATTTTCCAACAAGAGTAGGCACACAGCAAGAACTGCTATGATTTCAGACTACTCCCATTAACATTAGCCCCCAGCATATACAATGGCAAAGGAAATAGATATATAAATAGCTGTTGTCTGGCAATATTGTTGCTGCAACTAAAACCCTGCAGACATCTTGATATTGCATACAATGCTGATTTGGTGCCATAACCTACTGTCTTTTAGGTAATGCAGCAGGTTTTGAAGATGATGTGAGTGAACAGGGGAAGCCAGTGGGCATATCTGAAAATTTGAACTTTTCCTAGTTAATCCGAAGACCATGGACGAGTCAATCCGCATCATGAAGAAAGCTTTTCCAGGGCATCTTCGGGTCTCTGGGATGATGGATATTAAAACTCTGCCTCTGTCAAGTTAAGTCAAAGCCAACACCTGGACAGCCATTTTGAAGTTATTTCATAGTATGAATGTGAGCAGGGAAAGTATTTGGAAGGCGGTGTTGTGCATGATGTGCATCATGAAGATAAGATTGCTATCAATGTGAAAGCCTAGAGACTTGGCAAGATAGGCAATTCATGATGATAAGGAGTCCAGATTCATCTTATTGGGCAGTTCATGGACTTTGTATTGCTTCCTAGCATTAGCGATGATAAGTACATCAATGTTGTTTGGGTTCAACCTGACATAGGCTTTGGACGTCAAGGCTTGAGGCCGGTAAGGCAATTTTTGATCAGCCTGTGTGCTGTCTAAAGGTGATCTTCTGAAAGGGATAGATATCTTCAGAATACTAGTGGATACTCTAAAGTAGGCGTCTCCAATGAGAAGCTTGCCAGCTACTGGTAGCTCTCTAGCTACCTATAAGTAATTCTCATGTGTCCGGACCAGACCACGAAATTAGAAGCTTTTGCTTGACTGAATTAACACATGCATAACAAAATTGAAAAGTGTGTATTTAAGATGAAAATGGATGCATTTTCAGAACCGAAAACTAATGCTTGATTTTCCAAAATATATTTTAAGTGATATTCGAGTGATAAATTATGTGGCGCTGGGAAAGTTGATTACTAATATTATTACCCTGGTGCCACTGGCATTTTAGCTTTGGCTGTTACTTTTCAGGCTTTTTTCCCCCATTACTGCTTACAATCCTGCCTGATGGACTGCAGTGATACTACAGGATATTTTACATAGGGTGGCCACTAACATAATTTTGTCTGATGTGGTCACTATTACAACATTAATGATATTAGCAGCTCGGGATGATTTTTATTGATCAGAAGTAGCTTTTGAAACAGAAAAGGTTGGAAACCCCTGGGTTCAATTTACAAGTTGTAGAAGATGATGCCATGTAAGAAGGTGACTGCTAATGATATAAGTTCAGATGAGAACTCCTCTTGATAAATTGGTTTGTAATCTTTATGTATGATTCAGACCACTGAATACCAATGCACTAAAACCCATTCTGAGTGCCGAAATAACAGCCAAGGCTCGATGTCCAAAATTGTGGAGGTCTTCAGGGAAGTCAAATAAGACTCAAAGGCAGGGGTTTCAGTTGTCTGCAAACTGAGGAAATTATCAGCTAGTTGAAAGGTCACGGCTGCTCATCAAAGCCTGCAGATGGACTGTTAGCAGTGCAGGAAGGTTCTGGATTTGAATGATCACAGAGAAGGTTTCCAACAAGCTCTTTGAGGGATTTTCCTATGAATGGGAGGTGTGACTATGCAGCATTTAGCAAAGTTATCTGCCCAGACATGAGAATATTTGGAAAAGCACCTAAAGAAGGAATACTTTGATGATAGTCAGTCCCTTGAGGTGTTTCAACAGTTACCTCATCATTACATACAACAGGATGATTTTTTCAAGGATTGGAGCATTCTTGCCAGGTCTTCAGCAGAAATGGCAAGGAACATAGGCCATTTGTGTATGTTGAATAGTGGAATTGATGTGAGCATGTCAAGGGTTTCTGTGCTGTCAACATCCTGTCGTATCGTATCTGTCTTCCCTAGAACTTGTTGATGTCAGCTAATTTCATGTTAGAGGGGGCAACTGTGGGGAAAGTTGTTGGTTTCTTTCCAAAATTCAGAAATATTGATCTTGTTATTCGGAATCATAATTTTTCATATGGAGTTAAATTTTTTCCACAAGTAACGTATGTTCCACTTGAGATTTTGTGAATTAGACCACAATTTTTGCTTTAATTTATTTTAATTTTATCTTTGATGTCAAGACTGGCCTTGATTATTGGAATGTTGGTTGTGAAGATATTTAAAGATTGGTGATTATCCAGTCTCACATCATTTACTCAACGCAATATATTTTAAGCCGATGTATGATTCACCAAATTTGTGACGGTTATCACAGAGGTGGCATTTAATGCAATTAACTTGAACATTCAAGCTGAACCATGTTGTACAACAGTGCAGAATGGTTGAAAGTAAAAATAAAAGTCTCTATGATGCTGCCAGCACTGCTGTACAATATGGCTAAAAACAACATTGATTAAATCAATAGATCTCACATAGGCGAGGCCTTTTGGGTTCGCCAAAGCTTGTTTTTTCGTTTTTGTATACTGTCCATTATACCCTTGGCATGTGTATAAATTCACCAGACTGAAGTGTAGTAAGTTGCTGGGCTGGAGACCCTTACAAAATGTAACTGTACATAGGTTATATCATTTTATTTTTCAGTGGAGTATTTAATATTGTTAATTCATTTACAATATTAGATACGTTTTCAAGGGTGGAAAGGCACCAAATGAATTCTGAAACAACTCAAGAAATGTTGTTTTCATGCAGGCATGTGGTAACTTCCACTGGTATAACTCCATATAGACTTGGCTAACCAAAAGGCTTCTGATCTTGCAGATCTGCAAAAATATCCAAGACGTGTTTAATTGACATTTCAGTAATGTAATATATAAAAGTACATAAATGATGGATTGGAAGAAACTCTGGGACTGATTTAGAATATGGCAAAGAGAACACAATACAACAGAGTGCCCTGTCTGCCAAACCCTTGGTTCGCCTGCCACATTTAGAAATGAGCAGACCCTTAGATTTTAACCTTGTGGGCTCAATCTTCAGAAAGCTTCGTCCAATCGCCTGACCGATTAAGGGTAATCGGGCATTGCACTGTCCAACCTATTTAGGGTGGATAGTGTAATGTCCTTTTTAGGTCTTGTAGGAAGGTACCTCCTGACTATGGTTGCCCCCAACTTTTTTGCCCTGTGTTTTAGCTGGTTTTGGACATAGTCGACCTGGGACCCTGCCAATCAGGACCCCAGGCCTACTGCTCTCTCTTTAAAATGGATTCCATGTACCCTAGGTGCATTTCCAATTGGTACTGGGCCACCTTATCAGACCCTGTAACTCAGGGCATAGGTGTACCCAGGGCTGCCAGGGGCTGCAGCATGTATTATGCCACCCCTGGCTGGCCTCCTAAATTTGACACAACTGGCTGCATGACAGCTGGGGCAAAGTCGTGTAATCACCCTTTGCTGTAGGTGTAGTATACCTATACCTAACCCTAAAATGGACACACAGCTTCCTATCAGTCACTCCTATGGCAGGCCTTGACAATCCTGAAGGCAGAGTGCTTGGAATCGTGTGAGATGGTGCTCTGGCATGAGCTGAGCCTGTCTGCAGCTTGCGGACCAAGTCCTAATAGCTGTTCCATGATATCGCATACCATATACTCTTAAGTGCATTATAATCCTCGCGGTTAAATGCTATCTTTGGTATGGCTTTATCAAAACATGTCAAGTAAGGTGTCATACGAATTGGAATACTAACCCCTCGCCAATTCTGGCGACGGGGTTAGCATTCCACCCTTCTAGAGGGACACGACATGTATGTAACTGTGAACCCCGGTTAAAGTTAACTGAAGCCTCAGCTCCACAAAATGGATGCTGCCACCACAGACACGAGTCTGACCCCCTACAGCTGGGAGTCCTTCCAGCGAGGGGAGCCTGGACAAAGGGTTTCCTGTCAGGGGCGGTGCTAGCACCGTCCCAGACATGGTTTTGTGTATCCTGGGTAGGCAGGGCTTTTCAGGAAGGTGACTGCTGAGTGGCACCCCGGTGCTCACTACGCATAGGCCAGTCTGAACCAGTTCCAGGGGCACACCAGCCCCTGGCCTGGGGAAGTCCGGCATGGCAGAGGGGTGTAACCACCCCCCTCCTAGTCCCACACATAGGCAGGACCTAGTCACCGGGTCAGCCCCCTTTTTTTAGTATAAAGATGGGAGCGGGCCCCCTGTTCAAATTAGATCATCTTTGGAATCAAGACACGACTTTCTTCGAAAGGACATCAAGATTTCTTCTTCAAGATTCTCCCTTGTGGCTAAGGAGTAGTCACCCTGCATCAAGCGGGCACCATCCTAAGAACACTGCGGTCTGCTGCAAGTCCTACTTCACGAAACCGACGAGCCAGCTCAACGAGACCCGGCTTCCCTGGCACCTCTGACCTCTACTCACCTCTACAGCAAAGCTGAGAACTGTGAGTGCGACGAGACCTCGAGGGACCGACGATCGCCAAGACTGCACGACTTCTTTGCAACAAGCCCACCGTGTGCTCCACTGGTGAGTGCTTTGGGGTCCGAGAAGCCCCAACCCTGAGCAGCTCCAGCACCGAAGATCAGCCCTCCAGCATCTCCACGATCTGCGTGGGGCCCTTCTGCTTTTGCGTGCTCACCGCGCTGTGTGGCTACTAGCCGGCTGGCTTGTGGCCTTCTACACGACGCCCGATGACATCACTGCTGCTGTTCTGGTTGCTCCAGACTGGCCCTTGCTTCCTTCTTCAAGAGAGGCACCCCGGACCCTCCTGGTCCACTCCAGACGCCATTTTGAGTCCACCGCGTGGGCTTGAATTTGCCAAGGGTTTGTTACCCAATCCTGGGTCCAGCGACGCCGACAGCTCCAATCTTTGTGGGACAGCTCGCTCCTCCATCCTGGTCGCCGACAAAGCCTCCTGGTCCGTGAGATCTGCGAGCACAGCGTCACCCACTCACCTAGTCGAGGTGACTACCATCCGGTGCCCTCCTGGTGCCACCTGACTACTGGCTTGTAGTCACGAACTTGGTCCCCTCTGCTTTCAGGTGTCATCTTCCTTCGATCCAGGCTTGGATCCACCGAACTTTCTTCACTGGTCGCCTGCCAGCAACTTCTTTCTTCCAGGCTCCTGGTCCGTCTACGAGGATTCCCGACGTCTTTTGAGTCCTATGCAGCTGCAGCCCCTGGGCTAGGTAACTTCGGCATTTCGGTGCCCCAGCATAGCCTCACTATCCAAGGGTCAGAATCCACTTTCGTTTTCCTCCTACCAGGTCGGGTTCGCCCGAGAACACTAACTTTGTCATTACTAGCTACCATAGACTTTGTCCCGCATCACGCGTGAGAGTGCACACTCTGCACCCGAGTCCCCTAGGCCTCCTATAAGTAATCTGAAGGTTCTATAGTCCAGTCCTAGCGATTCCTAAGCCTATTAGTACTGTACTTACCTGCTAGTAATTTCGCATTCCACTTTCAGAGTATATGGTTTTCCGTGCCCCTCGGGCATTTGTATATACTGTGCTAACTTAAGTATTTTTGTAAGAGTTTTGGTTTGTGCTTAGTACCCTGTCCTCATAAAGAGTACAGGGCTGTTGTGATTCTTAATAAATATCTTGTTTATTTTCATAACACTTGTGTGGTGTCCTTTCACTGGGTATTCAAGGGGTATATGTGTGGTAAACAGCTGGCTTAACACGCCCTCTCGAGTCTTTAGCCTTAGACTGCTCGTATCCACGCTACTAGGATAGCTGGTCTATAAGGTTGACTTACAACCAATCATCAATAAGGGTTGCTGGACTGATACATAGTGTTCACTAGAATAGTGAGCACTGCATATCAGGCCACCTTCTCACATTGGTGAGCAGCGGTTGGGATTTGAGCTTGCTGTTGTTTTACCACACGTATCCTAAGAATATCTTGTTGAAAGATCACATAAGTACTGTTAGTACATATAACTAAGCTTAGAATACTCTGAGTTCTACTGAACCAGCTGTTGCAGCTCCTCAAGGCTTAGCACACCTTGGCTGCAACTCTTAGCACGGGATCAGTAGGCAAACACATAGTGTAGGTAGGTGCATCACTTACACCACACTAGAATCAGCATGTCAGACAAAGGAGGAAACTCTGAGTATCCCCTTGTGTCAGTGGACCCTCCACAGGTCTACACTTCAAAATATGCTGCTCTTAGCTTCCATGAGATGAGACAAGTGTGTACCCTCAGGAAGCTAAAACAGGGGTCTAACCCCACAACTTCCTTTCTGATTGGTCTCTTAGAGGCTTATGATGCCAGTAGGGCTGGTAACCCAGACCCTTCTAATCCAGATGGGAGTTTGCCCTCCTTACAGGGACCCTTTGATAGCCAGGACCATCCCCTCCAGGAAGCAGATGATGCTGAGGATGAGGATGAGGACCAGTTGTCAGGGGATGAGGCAGATAAGGGACAGGTAGAAGTCAGAAGACTAACCAGGTCCAACTTAAGCAGACATGAGATTGGTACTGGGGGACCCCTGGGGCCACTCTCAGGTCAGCTTAACATTGGGAATGGACGAGTTAGGTCTCTATCAAGAGGCTCTAACAGATCCCTTCGAACCAATGGCTCTCTCAACTCTTCTCACAGAGGGATGTCTTCCCCTAAGAGGAGAGTGTATGAAGCTGAGGAAAGGGCAATCAAACTGAGGATTGAAAGGGAAGAACTTGCCCTGGCCAAAGAGAGACTTGCCCTAGCTAGAGAGCAAGAATTATGTGGGCTACAGCCCACTGGTGGCAGCAATAAACCTAGCAATAGGGAAAGGAGTTTTGATACAAAGCACCTGAATAAGATAGTGCCCCCCTTTAAAGAAGGGGATGACATCCACAAATGGATTACTGCTTTGGAGAGAGCTTGCACTGTGCAGGGTGTTCCCCAAAGTCAGTGGGCAGCTATCTTGTGGCTCTCCTTTGATGGTAGAGATAAGCTCCTCACTACTAGAGTTGAGGATGCTAACAATTACCAAATCTTGAAGAATACACTGGTTGATGGGTTTGGTTTAACCACTGAACAATACAGGATGCTGTTCAGAGACACCCAGAAAACTCAGTCTCAAGATTGGACTGACTTTGTTGATTGTGCCACTAAGGCTTTTGAAGGCTGGCTACTGGGTAGTAAGGTTACTGATTTTAAAGGATTGTACAATCTAATTATGAGGGAGCAAATCTTAAATAATTGTCAGAACCAGTTATTACACCAGCACCTGGTAGACTCTGATCTGACCTCTCCACAGGAATTGGGTAAGAGGGCAGACAAATGGGTCAGAACCAGGGTTAGGCCTAAAAACCAGGGTGGTGACCAAAAGAAGGAATCAACCAAGCCTCAAGAGAAGGGTGGGGATAAATCCACAGAGAAGACTTCCCAAGGGCCCCAAAACTCCAACAAGGGTGGTGGGTCCCAGAACACTCCTTCAGAACAGAAGAAACCTTATTGCCATACCTGTAAACAGGTGGGCCATTACAAAAGTGATGCCAAGTGCCCTAAAAATAGCAATAAGGAAAACATACCCCCAAGTAACACTCCCAGACCTCCTGTTACCACTAGTGGTAATCCCCCAGGTGGTGGGAGTGCCCCCAAGAATGTGGTGGGCATTACTTTGGGTCATCAGGAGGACTATGGCCTAGCCAGGTTCCCTGACCACACTCTTGTCTGTGAGACTGGCATGGGGTTTGCCAACTTCACTACTGGACCCCACCTTTTGGGGAAGTATAGACAAGAGGTTTTAGTGAATGGTCAGAAAGTTGAGGCATTCAGAGACACAGGGGCCAGCATCACCATGGTGATTGACCATCTGGTCCCCTCTGCTCAACTGACCCCTGGTTTTACTTATCAGGTGACGGATATTCATGGAGTGAAGAGAAGGCATCCCATGGCAGTAATCAAGCTCAGCTGGGGTAATGTCACAGGGCCCATGAGAGTGGCAGTGACAGATAACCTACCTGTAGATTGCTTACTGGGGAATGACCTGGAACTCTCAGCATGGGCTGAGGTGGAGCAAGAAACTCACTCCAGAATGATAGGCCTATCCAGACAGGTTATTGGGGCAGTAATAGCTACAGCCCCAGTCCAAGCACCATTCCTCCCTGAAAAGGTTGGAAGGGCAGTGGTAGCCACTGCCCAGGCTCAGACAGACTTTTCAGAACAGGATAGGAGGGCTGTGACAGTCACAGCCCAGACACAAACTGAGTGCCCTCCTGAAAAGGTTGGCAAGGGTGAAATGGTCTCAGCCTCTACTCAAACAGATAGTGAGGTTGTGAAGCCTGAAACAATGGATCACTCCACTCAAACAGAGAGCATTGAGGAGGAAGAAGAGTCTTCCCCATCCCAGACACTAGGTGAGAGCCAGCCTCCTCAGGGAAATGACTCTACCCCTGTTGAAGGAACTGCCCCAGAGGTAGTCAGGCCTAGCCTGGCAGAGCCCCTGATGGCAGTGGACCCTTCCCAGGTGGGACCCAGTCTGGAGCAGGTAACCTGCACCTCTCTACCCTGCCTCAGTCAGCCCAGGGCTGTGGAGGTCAGGGAGGCCAGTGGTGGACCCCAAAGGGCCCCCTGTCCAAAAGAACCCCTTAATCAGCAGATTAGGATCACTGAAGCTGGTAAACCTAGCCAAGTGAAAATAAAACAGACTCCTGAGGGATCCCCCTTAAAAGTAGTTAGGGACCTCCCACAGCTGGACACTGTTGGGCACAGCCAAACATGGGGCCTAAAAACCCCAGACCTGACCTGTCCCTCCAGTAAGCCAAACAGAGGGACTCAGCCTCCAGCTTTAGGTAGCCAGAGGCTGACCCTGAGAGCTCAGTGCATCTCAGCTAAAGAAAGAAAGGCACACATGATGAATGGTGATTGGAGGAAGTTGAGCCCAAAGGTAGAGGAGCCTCACTTCAGTACTCCATCCCAGCATCAGCCTTCTTCTTTCCCAAGACACACCAAAGGCAGAGATTCCCTATGGTGGAGACCCTCAGATACCCTTAGGGTGAGGGGTTGCCTAGTGGACCATGACACAGGGGGAAACCAAGCCAGAGCTGGTCCTTCCTTATATGGCCACTTAGGTAATAGAGGCTTACCTGGACAAGGATAGCCTTATCTCCTTTCGTTTGGGGGGGGGGGGGGTTGTGTAGGAAGGTACCTCCTGACTATGGTTGCCCCCAACTTTTTTGCCCTGTGTTTTAGCTGGTTTTGGACATAGTCGACCTGGGACCCTGCCAATCAGGACCCCAGGCCTACTGCTCTCTCTTTAAAATGGATTCCATGTACCCTAGGTGCATTTCCAATTGGTACTGGGCCACCTTATCAGACCCTGTAACTCAGGGCATAGGTGTACCCAGGGCTGCCAGGGGCTGCAGCATGTATTATGCCACCCCTGACTGGCCTCCTAAATTTGACACAACTGGCTGCATGACAGCTGGGGCAAAGTCGTGTAATCACCCTTTGCTGTAGGTGTAGTATACCTATACCTAACCCTAAAATGGACACATAGCTTCCTATCAGTCACTCCTATGGCAAGCCTTGACAATCCTGAAGGCAGAGTGCTTGGAATCGTGTGAGATGGTGCTCTGGCATGAGCTGAGCCTGTCTGCAGCTTGCGGAACCAAGTCCTAATAGCTGTTCCATGATATCGCATACCATATACTCTTAAGTGCATTATAATCCTCGCGGTTAAATGCTATCTTTGGTATGGCTTTATCAAAACATGTCGAGTAAGGTGTCATACGAATTGGAATACTAACCCCTCGCCAATTCTGGCAACGGGGTTAGCATTCCACCCTTCTAGAGGGACACGACATGTATGTAACTGTGAACCCCGGTTAAAGTTAACTGAAGCCTCAGCTCCACAAAATGGATGCTGCCACCACAGACACGAGTCTGACCCCCTACAGCTGGGAGTCCTTCCAGCGAGGGGAGCCTGGACAAAGGGTTTCCTGTCAGGGGCGGTGCTAGCACCGTCCCAGACATGGTTTTGTGTATCCTGGGTAGGCAGGGCTTTTCAGGAAGGTGACTGCTGAGTGGCACCCCGGTGCTCACTACGCATAGGCCAGTCTGAACCAGTTCCAGGGGCACACCAGCCCCTGGCCTGGGGAAGTCCGGCATGGCAGAGGGGTGTAACCACCCCCCTCCTAGTCCCACCCATAGGCAGGACCTAGTCACCGGGTCAGCCCCCTTTTTTTAGTATAAAGATGGGAGCGGGCCCCCTGTTCAAATTAGATCATCTTTGGAATCAAGACACGACTTTCTTCGAAAGGACATCAAGATTTCTTCTTCAAGATTCTCCCTTGTGGCTAAGGAGTATTCACCCTGCATCAAGCGGGCACCATCCTAAGAACACTGCGGTCTGCTGCAAGTCCTTCTTCACGAAACCGACGAGCCAGCTCGACGAGACCCGGCTTCCCTGGCACCTCTGACCTCTACTCACCTCTACAGCAAAGCTGAGAACTGTGAGTGTGACGAGACCTCGAGGGACCGACGATCGCCAAGACTGCACGACTTCTTTACAACAAGCCCACCGTGTGCTCCACTGGTGAGTGCTTTGGGGTCCGAGAAGCCCCAACCCTGAGCAGCTCCAGCACCGAAGATCAGCCCTCCAGCATCTCCACGATCTGCGTGGGGCCCTTCTGCTTTTGCGTGCTCACCGCGCTGTGTGGCTACTAGCCGGCTGGCTTGTGGCCTTCTACACGACGCCCGACGACATCACTGCTGCTGGTCTGGTTGCTCCAGACTGGCCCTTGCTTCCTTCTTCAAGAGAGGCACCCCGGACCCTCCTGGTCCACTCCAGACGCCATTTTGAGTCCACCGCGTGGGCTTGAATTTGCCATGGGTTTGTTGCCCAATCCTGGGTCCAGCGACGCCGACAGCTCCAATCTTCGTGGGACAGCTCGCTCCTCCATCCTGGTCGCCGACAACGCCTCCTGGTCCGTGAGATCTGCGAGCACAGCGTCACCCACTCACCTAGTCGAGGTGACTACCATCCGGTGCCCTCCTGGTGCCACCTGACTACTGGCTAGTAGTCACGAACTTGGTCCCCTCTGCTTTCAGGTGTCATCTTCCTTCGATCCAGGCTTGGATCCACCGAACTTTCTTCACTGGTCGCCTGCCAGCAACTTCTTTCTTCCAGGCTCCTGGTCCGTCTACGAGGATTCCCGACGTCTTTTGAGTCCTATGCAGCTGCAGCCCCTGGGCTAGGTAACTTCGGCATTTCGGTGCCCCAGCATAGCCTCACTATCCAAGGGTCAGAATCCACTTTCGTTTTCCTCCTACCAGGTCGGGTTCGCCCGAGAACACTAACTTTGTCATTACTAGCTACCATAGACTTTGTCCCGCATCACGCGTGAGAGTGCACACTCTGCACCCGAGTCCCCTAGGCCTCCTATAAGTAATCTGAAGGTTCTATAGTCCAGTCCTAGCAATTCCTAAGCCTATTAGTACTGTACTTACCTGCTAGTAATTTCGCATTCCACTTTCAGAGTATATGGTTTTCCGTGCCCCTCGGGCATTTGTATATACTGTGCTAACTTAAGTATTTTTGTAAGAGTTTTGGTTTGTGCTTAGTACCCTGTCCTCATAAAGAGTACAGGGCTGTTGTGATTCTTAATAAATATCTTGTTTATTTTCATAACACTTGTGTGGTGTCCTTTCACTGGGTATTCAAGGGGTATATGTGTGGTAAACAGCTGGCTTAACACGCCCTCTCGAGTCTTTAGCCTTAGACTGCTCGTATCCACGCTACTAGGATAGCTGGTCTATAAGGTTGACTTACAACCAATCATCAATAAGGGTTGCTGGACTGATACATAGTGTTCACTAGAATAGTGAGCACTGCATATCAGGCCACCTTCTCACAGGTCTCAGCTAGCGTAGGCTGCGCATGCACAGTCTCGCTGGCGAGATCTTATGTCTCAGAGTAGCGAGGCTTAAACCCACCCCTCTTCTCCATTGGCTGGCCTCCTAAAAGGCGGCCAGCCATTAGGGAAAAGGTCTCTGTGACGATCTCTTTTCGCTGTAAGCCCCGTCCTTTTCGGATTGAGGGGCGGGTTTTTTTTCTTTCTCTAAAGAAAAACACGCCCCCCCAATCCGAAAAGGACGGGGCTTACAGACTCCTGCTGCCCGTCTGCCCCCGTCTCCTCTGTGCGTCTTCCTCCCGGGCCTCCTCTCTCTCCTCCCTACGTCTCGGTGACTGCCCTGGCCGGAAAAGGGCCTCCCCGCTGCTCTGCCGGTGCTCTGGTTCCGCCTCATCCCTCTCACCTCGTGGTTCCGTTCTAGTTCCTCAGTCCGAGTCGCTGGCGAAGACCCGGGCCCAGGACCCACCGCTCTGGCAACCGCCAGCAGTTCCAGCAGCAAAGCAGCAACCGGAGGCCCGCCCAGCAGCCCCTCAATGCTCGCCTGGCCTCAGTTGCGGCGTGGAGACTGCATGGGCCCTGCTCGCCGCCGCTCCCAGTGGAGCCCTGCGAAGAACCCCAAAGGCGTCAGTGCTCCCCATGTGTCCCCGCTCTCCGTGTTCAATGTTTAATAAAGGTGCTTTGAAGATGCACCGAAGCACACCAAACCTTATCCCAGTAATTCAAATACATTAAGCACACCCAATAATTTGTACGCGTAAATTGCTAGTTGGGAAATTTGAAATGAAAAATTCAAATTATGCATTTCATAAAGCTCTCCCCTCTGTGCAAAACCACATTCCCCGCAAGGTAACATCAGCGCACAGGCAATAATTGAATAGGGAAATCTGCAGGCATGTTCGGCAGCTGTTGGGGAGACAGGTTACGCGGCCCCACACTGGGAGAAAATGCCAGTGTTTTGGTGTACTGACGAGAAGCCGTGCTTATCCCTGAGTTGTTTATTTAGAAAAACAAGCGGCGCGCATTCACACTAAGAGCTACTGGCTCTTGGTAATTGCGACGGCGCTGAAGGTGAGTGAAGGCTGGGGGTTTGTTTATTGTGCTGCGACGTGACGCAGCCGCAAGGTAGGCGCAGGTAAGCAGGGACCTGGTAAGGGACATATTTGGCATCTCTCGAGACAGTTTTTGCTGCATGCAGAAAACATGCTGTGTCTCCCTCCCTCCTCCCCCCTCTCTGAACCCACACTCCCACAGAACAGGCTGGACCACGAAAATATCTGAGAGAATAAAAGGAAATAACGAAGGATTTTAGACCTGGCAACATAGGTCAGCAATATAAGTGATGGCTGCAGTTATCTATCTGTGACCTGCAGGTCGCCAGGGTCAGGGTCAACAGTTGTTTTCATTCTTCCAAGGTTGATAAATAGAGAGCTATTAAATGGGATACAATGACAATTGATTTAATGGTCTTATAGACGGCAGAACGGTACTGCTGAGCGCTATAAAACCATAATATTGTTTTAGGGACTATGGCATACCATTTTGTATCAAATATAAGGATAGATATTTCAATTCTAAGCAAATTAGTAAAGTCAGATTTTGTAAATCAGTATAGTTTGAAGGCCACAGCACACGGGGATTGAAGCTTCCCCGCCCCGGAAATTTGTGTGTAACGTTGTGCAAATGGTGCTCTTTAATTAACAAAGTTCAGTCAACTGCTCACACATTTTAGTATTTAAAAACTTGTTTACAAGGTGTTTTGAGAATACTCCTGCAATGATTTCTAGTGAAAAGTAGAGCTACTGTCCTTTTGCTTTCAAAATATTCCAACCTTCAAGCTATGTCACACAACACACACATAAACTGCCACACCCAAACTACTGAGATATCAAATTGAAATTAAAACCTCTGACTGTTAGCTACATGAAGGGCTTTGCAGCTAGCTTCTTAATCCGTGTGGGTATGTGTGTTGGTGTGTGGCTCTGTGTGTTGGTGTGTGGCTCTGTGTGTTTGTGTTTGGCTCTGTGTGTTAGTGTTTGGCTCTGTGTGTTAGTGTTTGGCTCTGTGTGTTTGTGATTGGCTCTGTGTGTTTGTGTTTGGCTCTGTGTGTTTGGCTCTGTGTGTGTGGCTGTGTGTGTGTGGCTCTGTGTGTGTGTGGGGGGGGGCTCTGTGTGTGTGGGGGGGGCTCTGTGTGTGTGGGGGGCTCTCTGTGCATGTGTGGGACTCTGTGTGTGTGGGGGGGCTCTGTGTGTGTGGGGGCGCTCTGTGTGTGGGGCTCGGTGTGTGTGTGGGGCTTTGTGTGTGTGTGCGTGGGGCTCTGTGTGTGTGTGTGTGTGGGGCTGTGTGTGTGTGGGGCTCTGTGTGTGTGTGGGGCTCTGTGTGTGTGTGTGTGGCTCTGTGTGTATGGATCTATTAATCAACTAGTCACTCTCTACTAACTATTAATCACTGCTAATACTCTTTACTACTCTCTAATGCTTACCTATTGCCATTGTAAATGACAATACCATATATTTATCGGTTTTTAAAAAAACCATAAATGAAAAAAATGACATTTGCAATGACAATAGCTCTAACTTTATCAAATACGAGACAATTGCATTGTAAATGCTTGTTTATGTCTGTCATTGGCCAACAGAAAAAACCTATAGAGTCCCGATACCCAGGGAGGAAGCTCTGGGTGTGGGGGACTCTGTAGTTTTTTTATTTTTCAGAAGCAAACTTCCACTTTGTGAAGAACAAAAACTTTGGAAAAGTGTGATAAACAAACATTTTGGGGCTGATTTACAAGCCCCTTGCGCCACTTTTACGTAATTGAAAGGTTCTGCCGCAACAGCGGTTCTTTTCACTGTACAGAGATGACCACTGGGCTAGAAGTCATCTCTACATTTGGCAGACCTTAGTCCATAAGTATGGTAGAGGTAGTGGCCTCCGCCATTTCAACAGACTGCATTCCGTTCACCAAACTCTAAACCAGGCCCTCCGTCTCTATATGAGAAGGCATATCAAGATGATAAATGTGGTTGTATTGCCACAATGTTTCTTATTCTTCGGTCATTTCCATGTCATTTGTAAACCTTCCACATTCAGACCTTTAAGTGGATTTTTATTGTTAATTTTCTGCAAAAAAAACTGCATGATATATGCCTGCAAAGACCCACCTCCCTCAAGGTCACAGATCTCCCAACCTACAAGAGAGCTTTCCTTATGCTTAATTAGAAAGCATAAAACACAACAATTAAACACAGGGTTTTGCAAACATTCAATTTATACTTTAAAACCCAGTACTAATTATAGAGTACCTAATTGTGGATACTAAATAAAGATGCAATGATGGTATTTAAAATCTCAAACGTAGGCACTAACACCTACGAGATCTCATGTTGAATACTCGAGGAAGTGCTGATACTATAATTCTCCTCCTCAGATAACAAGTGGCCCAAAACAAAGACCCTTCACAGATGTGCAGATGAAGTTATACCCCTAGGGCTCTGGGAAGCACCTCCCCACACTCCCTTCAGCACCCATCCCTGAGGGGATTGTCAGAGCTCCTTTGCTTCCTAGTAGTACAGGGGTAGGGTATGAGATGTGATTGGTATTCAGAGAAGCACCCTCCAACCACCTCTGCAAGGTACCAATGGGCATGTCCATCATCAGAGCATAGAACCTGGGTAGCAGGTCAACTCAATTCAACTTTAGAGTATGTCTCCATCCTCTTCCTATCCAGCATCCAGTTTGTGACTTGCCTGTTGAACCCCAAGAAGAAGCTCAGAAAGACTAGACAGAGAAATATTGATCAGTGAGGTGGCAAGTCACCCCAGCAATTGGGACACTTTATTTTATGGATTTTTTAGGTTTGGGATTCCGTCTCCAGTAAATACTATGCTTCAAAATATTTATCAAGGGGCGCAGGCCCAGTTAATAGTTAATGGGGCCCAAACAGGGTTAATTGACATAAATTGTGGGACTAGGCAAGGTTGCCCCTTATCACCCCTTCTATTTACTTTTTTTATTGAGCCCTTGGCAATTAGAATACGAGCCAATAGGAATATTAAAGACCCGATCGACGGAATGGCGAAATTAATACTTTTCTCGGATGATGCCATTCTGTATCTGTCCCTGGAAGAATCAAACTTGCAGTTAACTATGGTAGAATTCAGGAAATTCGAACAAATAGGGGGTTATAAAATTAATCCTAGCAAAACTGAAATTGTAATTTTAAATACCGGGTCAGATTTTCTGCCAGAAGATTTGAAACTACAGGTTTTAAAAGTCGATCCCATACGGTATTTGGGGATTTATGTCACAGGCCAATATGGGCAGCTAGTTAAGCTGAATCACAAAGTCACCAGTATAAAGATCCAGAAACTACTTGAAAAATGGACCAACCTTCCTCTAACTTTAATAGGTCGTGATGTATTGTTATGGTTTTAATTATGTGAAACAATAAACTTTTCTAAACTTTAGGTTGTGTGACACTTATGAAGAAGTCTATTCTACCTATTTTTTTATATTTCTTTTTAACAATATTCTATCAAGGTGAATGTTAATTTTTTTTAAGGGATCGATTCAATGATTAGGTCATTTATTTGGAATAAAAAGGCAGTTACAGTTAAGTTGTCGATTCTGCAATTAGGTACTCAGTTCGGTGGCTTAGCGCTTCCAAATATGCTTTCATATTATGAATCATCATGTTTTGGCTATGTAGCATGTTTATTATCCAAATTGAAACAGGTCGATCATTTTTTTATTAATAAAATGATTCAAGAAGCCGGAACTCAAGTTCCCACATTTTTTAAAACAGCAGCACTTCCAAAGAAAACAAGATATAAAACGTTATTGGATTTTTCAAATAGACTTCGTACTGTTTTTAAACATAAGGGTTTTTCAGTTTTTTTCCTCAGAATTAACTGAGTGTAGAGATTTGGATTTACATATTCACTCCACTCAGTTGAAAACATGGAAGGATTCTGATTTGGGGATAGTTAACCAGTTTGTTATACAGGGCAGGATGATCTCTTGGGAAGAAGTGCAGGCAAGATATTTTGGTCACAAAAAACTTTCTTTTTTTTATTTATTAAAATTATTCATTAAAAAAAATATATAATCTCATATTCAATAGCCCCCCTGGAAAAATAGCCATTGCACTGTATATTTCGAAGTTGACTGGAATGGGAAATTGGTATCGCTTAATGAGCTCCCAAGACAAATCCCCTCTGGTATTAACATTTTTGGAGAAAGCTTCCATTCAAACTCAATGTGTTTTTTCTTATCAAGAATGGCAAAAAATATTAATTACAGGAAACAAGATATTGAGAGCTGCAAACTATAAAAGAATGGCATTTCTTGCTCACTGGATGGTATACTATACCCCAGAAGCGCTAAATAAAATGTATCCAGAGGTGGAAAATAGCTGGTTGCGTTGTGGCACCTTATTGGAAGGGGGGTGGCGGCATATTTTTTTCTCTTGCCCTAAGTTGATAACATTTTTGGAGAAAATATTTGAATATTTTAATAGGGCGATTAAAAAAAACTTACAGTAGAAGCTGTTCTGTTTGGGATAACTTGTAGGGAGGTTATACTCTCAAAAACTGAGGGCCATTTTCTTGCTATTTTAATGTTGGTTGCTCGTTCGTTAATTTACAAAATTGGAGCTCATTTGAAGTACCTTTGTTCAGGAAATGGCTTATTAAAATGAAATGTACGAAGCAATTTGAAGAAGCTTATGACAAACTGGTGGGGGCAATTAGGAAATTTTTGCGGATTTGGGAACATTTTGTTGATGGTTAATTTGATGATGGATTTTGCTGTATACGTCACCCCAGCAATATGTACTCTCATAGTTGAGCACAGCTTGTTATTTCAATTTATACACACACGTATTTTTCAGCTTACCATCCAAAACCCTAATTTACACTCATATCTAAGCTCCAATGGACCATGGTGACCAGTGATCACCTTCCCATTTGAACTATTCTTCACATAGCTATGGAGAGACCTGGTCACTCCAAAGTAGACAAAGTACTTCAGAAGAGAGAGCTGCTTAGCTGGTGAAATACAGTACATAGCTGCAATGGAGAGTGTAACATGACATTCATAATTTGTTTTGATGATAGACCCCATGCATAAACTGTTTTTTAATTTAATCCACAGCCAATGATTTTCATAAAATTATATTTAAAATTCTACAGGACCTCTGTAAAAATCTAAGGCCAGAAGTGCTAAAACCGGCCTCAGAAAGAGATCGCAAATAGTGCACCAACTTCTTTTGACCAGTAACTTATTTTGCGAATCAAACTATGTACTCATGTATCGATAATAATCCTAATGAGTCGCAAACCGACCTACCTAATGAATATTAATTAGGCGGGTGCAATTTACCACCCACTAAAGTTGCCTACAATCACAGGGATGGTGGCCTGCTGGGGGTCAGCAAACAACCATCCCTGGGATTGCATTTCAAAATTTAAATTGTTTTTTTTTTAAAGAAGACACAATTTCCTTAAAATACCATACAGACGAATAATGCAGAGGGCACAGGGTTCTATCTCTGGAATTACAAAGAATATAGGCTAAAACATGACAGGCTCACTTTGATTAGCATAATCTGACTTCTCTGTGGACGATCTCTAGACCATTCTATCCCACTGTATATTTTCCCAAAGCAAAAGGAATCCCAACGTCTAATGAGCACACTTGCAAGTAAGTGGGAGATACCTAAGCATAGGGGCAGCTAGGTACTCAGTGCGGGGCACTCACGCCGAAAGGCTTGTGTGATGGTCCTGATTTCCTCTGAGGTTGTTTGGGGGCTCTGTGAAGACTGCAATTGGTCAGCAGGTGACTTTCAGGCTCTAGCTGAAGAACAGGCCCAAAGCAAAAGCCTCCCTTCAAAACAAGTGAGGAGCCAGTGATACTTCTTTCTCATTCACAGCATGTCTGTTATGGGTTAAGCAGTGACTGGGAAGTATGAAGATCCACCTCAGATCTCGGGTCGGCTCCTGTATTAGTCCCTCTCTTCCGTCTTGGGTGCAGCTCACTGCTGTTGATTCATCAGTGATTGGGGAGGTAGGCAGAACCACTCCATCACTTGGGTCATCACCTGAATAAGTCCTACATTGTTCCACAGTGTTAGGTTGTCCCTTTCATTCAGGCATATAGTCTGGGCTCCTCATAGCAGTCTCCTCTCACAGGGGTATTTTTCACTGCCCTCTCTCACCAGGTCAGGCAGATTCTGGTTCAGAGGCAATTGTGCAGCTTCTCCAGCTGCTCCTTGCAGACTTTCCAGGTGCTGTTTCCTCACCTCTGAGTGACAGGCTGTCAGTGACACTAGCCCTGGATCACAGGAATTCTTCTGGTAATCTGCAGAGTACTACCTCTTCAGTCTATATACTTTTTTAGCCATATTGAAGACAATTAGGGTACTAGAACTGGTCCAAAGTGATTTCCTCTCTTAATGTATCTTTCCTCTGCAACAGAGTCATAATCTTTGCTTCAAGGGATGGTTTCCAATGCAGACAGAGGTTTCTCATGGTGCAGTACTCAAAATATGAGCATCATAGCATTCGAAGACCTTGTACCTCACAGCCATCAGCCCTTGGGAAGTGCAACTGAGAGAGCGTAATACTGTGTTAGAAATTGTAGGGGTGCACCATATTCATGAGTAATCAGCACCCGCATATATAGAGGATTATAATCACGTTTAAATGTGACACAGAGCTATGAAACCATGTGCCAGAATTTACATAGCTGTAACGTAAAGTGTTTTGAAAATACTAATGCCATGTTGACTTAGAAATGTGTTTGCAGTGAAATATTAATTCAGTTAAAGGATGCTCGAATAGTCATTGATGTATTTAAATGCATGTTTAGAAATTCATTATTGTATTCATGTAACGACATAGAAGTGTTTAGTTAGAAAATGTATTCTTTTGCTATAATGATGTAGGCCTAATGAACGAAAATGTTTGCCAACGTTAGAATGTGATATCCTGAAACGTGCAGAGGCCCAGGTGGGGGAGAAGGATTGTATAGGCCGAACTAAGAATGTTTCACTTCACATTAAATCATGGAAATGTCTTTCCTAGAAGGTTGCTTTAGAAAATTAATTGCAAGTAGCATGGAACTGTGAATCGATTTATGTGCGTTCCTTTGCAGGTGCAAGGTTAACTAAAGATAGTAGAGAAGGGCCCATTGCGTACGAGCGTTAGGATGGTAGTCCCAGACATGGAGGAGTGGCTGTGGAATTTAGGGAAGTAACTTCAAGAGGAGAAGACTCTGGAACCCAAGGACGTTTTTCAACGAACAAGGATGAAGATGTCGTAATGAAGTTTGTTTGAAAGTTAATACCTTTGTGAGGGGCGTACCTCAGGGCGCGTCGCCCATATTGTGGGCTTTGTATTAGGGACAGCACCCCGGTAGGAGAGCAGAGCAGATGCGCATGAGGGCAAAGAAAGATGCTCGGTAGGCAGAGAGCTTTCCTATGCGAGATGGGTTCCTAGGCTAAGTCCGAACCAAGTGAGTGAGCTTCTTTGGAAGTCACCACGGCTGACACCTTTGTTAGGAGGGAACTTTGTTAAGTAGGGATGTCATTTAGTATAGTGTAGGGACAGCTTAATCTGGATGTATTTCTTCTTTTCTTCGATGCCTACTAAAACCCAGATTCTAGCGATTCTAGCTAGTCTGGTGGTTTTGGAGTTGATACTCGTATTATTTCTTAGTCGATTGAGACTTTTCCGTAGAATCATGTTTGTATTAGTGCCTGTTTATCTTCTGAATCTCTTACTGAGGTGTTTATATACACAACTGGTTTTGGCTTTATAATAAATCTTTAAACTTGACTTTTTGCCAGTGGTTCTTTGGGGAAAACAATGGGGATAATTCGAATTGACACTACGATGTTGAGATAGATTGCCTTCTACACTCTATGACAGGTAAAAAGGTCAGGTCCACCTGTGGCGGGATTCTAGAATTACTATTCTGATTCTAGAGATAAAATCCCACCTTTCCACACCTTTGAAAGAGACTGTCATGAGTGCCGGGTCGGAGGCCTGCGGACTGCCGAGACGTCCCCCGCGGTCTTGATGTCTGCCGAGATACTCCCGTTGGACGTGCATGCATAGGGATAGGCAGAGCAGTTAAAGCCCTGCCTTTACCGAGCGAGAGCGCTTCGCGTTCTAGTGTTCCCGTAGCTGATTTCCTCAATTCCGGTGCATCGCGGCCCCACACTTCCACATCGTCAGCGTCCTGGTTCCTCGTCGGGGCGTTAGTCCATGTTTTCGTGTACATTGTATCCTGAAAAGTCTGGAAACCCATGATAAAGAAGTTTTAGAAAGAATAGTTACCTGTGGTCACAGTATTCAGCGCGCTGCGCTGTTTTCTTTATTTACTATATTGTTTTTAAGTTTACTAGTGCATGTTGCATCCAGTGTTACTGGTACCAGGCTGAGTAGTTATAGATTCCTCCATGGATGCTGAGATTTGGCAGAGCCTATGTTATATTTTCTTAAGTTATTAATATTCAGGGATAAGGAGTTGCAAGAATTATTGCAGGTGGGCAATTATAAAGAAAGAAACATATGGAAAACGTTTAGAAGTATGCAGGTCTTTAATATCGTACTTTACATTGCGCATTACTTAGACCTGACCTTGTTCTGATTCTCCACCACGTTCCTGGTCTAAAAAGGGGAAAGAATAGGTATATCTCTTACTGCTGAGAGTCATGTAATTATAGTGGCGGTGGTATTTTACTTTCTAAATATGTTCCACTTGGTTTTAGTCTTGTTTGCCTAGATCGGATCGTTTCCAGAAGTCTCCTGGGTGTGAAGTCCCTTTACAGCTCACGGAGGAGTGTCTTCCCTTGTTTTGTTTCCCCTCTTCCCCTGATTACCTGTTGTAGCCTGTTTTCTTATAGGCACAGGAGGTGGTTGGGGGAGGGTATGGATTTTTACTGTAGTTCCATGGCGTTCCTGTAGAAAACAGGGGAGACCTATGACAGAGACACAGGTGTGGGTGGGCCCTACATGCTGGATTCCCTTTGCACAACAAATGAGACCTCTGTCTTCACCTCCCCAAACCATCCAACATGCTAAATGGTGATGTTTAGGAATAGACAATAAGCATGGGCGAATTTTGCGGATCTCGCGTTCGCGAATTTTGCGGATTTGCGGATTCGCAATCCGCAAAATCCGCGAATTCCCGCGAATTTGCGGATTTTTTTTTTTTTGTGTTCGCCCGTGTTTCTGCCAGTTCGCGAGGGTTTTTACAATTTCGCAATTTGCGAACTTACCTGTCGGGTCGCAAGTTTTGCGAACTTGTTGTTTCTACGTGTCCAGCCTGTTTGGGACACTCTTCTTCATCACTGCCACTCTCTGTCACCACTGCCACTCTCTGACTACTCATGCCACCCTCTGGCCCACCCATGCCACCCTCTGTTTCATCACCACACCCTCTGGTTGTCCAGTGTACATTATTTTCGGCAAAGCAAAGCACACCTTCCCTGCCTCAAGTGACCTGAATTAATTTGGGGCTGATTAATGTGTCACAGAATATTTTTTTAGCTGGCACCTGCTTCCTTAGTGCGCCCTGATTAGTGATCTTTTGCACTTGCTAAGTGCTTTCATTGTTGCAAAATTAGTTACAACACCTGCCCTGCCCCAACTGACAATAATGAATTAGGGGCTGATTAATGGATTTTAACTTCCAGCCTGGCTCCTGCTTGTCTCCCTTAGCTGTAATTCAGGACCTTTGTGGCATATGTGTAACTATTCTGAGGTTCAGAGCAGGGTCACATAATAGTTTCAACTGGCAACTGAACTCTGGAGGGGCCCCTCAGGAAGCACTACAGGAAATGGCTACTAATGATGAGCCTGAACTTTTGAACCTGGTAAGTAGTTACTTTCAGTTTTGCTAAGAGCGTATTTCTGCAATTTTGCACTTATTCGCGGGGCGCGAACTCACGCGAACAGTGCGAGCAGTGCGAGCAAAATCCGCTGCTCGCGGATTTGCGGATTTTGCGGGAGATTCGCGAATCTCGCGGATTGCGAATTTCCCGAAAATCCGCAAAATCCGCGAGCGGAACGGATTTTCCGCCCACACCTAATAGACAATCAGTGGGTCTCTGTTAAAATAGCCATAGCTGCATAACTAAAGCAGCTCAGTCTCCACCCTTCCATGCTTTACTGTCTGATACTAAACACAATGCTCAGCAATGCCAGCAATGCACTTCCAATGCTTTCCTGTCCTTCAGCCTCCATCTTGAATAATTATTTATCACAGGCAAAACAAAGTGGATAGCACTAGCCCCCAGTCAGTATTCAACATCGAATCACACTACCACTCTCTATATATACTTCCCTTGCACAGACCAGTCTTTCAGGGGCGTCAGCACACGGTATGGTCACGTCATGTTAGCAGAAATGTACACTAGTAAGGTTACTAGGCTTGTCACTCTTCAAGGATAGGAAAAAGGGCACAGATTAGGAAAATGGCATGCTGCCATCACAAGATCATAATCCTGTTCTGGAACATGGACAGTAGTCCCAGTTCCTATCAATGCAGCTTTGGTGTGCTTCTCCAGACCACAGTGCTACACTCTGCACCTCAGAACCTTTCACAGGCCTCAGACTGTGAGCACCAATTTGATGTGTACTATGCACCACAAATCAGAATGCCAGTGAAATCTATAGTTGAGTTACTCCGGGTATGAGTGCACATCTGTAAAATCATGAAAAAGACATCTCGCCCCAAAAGATGCCGCTCCTGGATCAGACTACCCAGATCGTTAATCCATAGCTGGAGAATTCCAGCTTTCGTATGAGCAGAACTGATGGAACATCCATCTGCATTCACGTGCTTTCCCAGCTTTCTGTTCCACCATAAAGTAACACACCAATGAACCAACTGGGGGTTTCCACCCTTCATTGCCATCATCCACTAGAGTGACTTGTGAAACCTCTGCATCAAATACTTAAAACCAGACAAGTAAGACTGGAACCTGCAAAGGGCCCAGACTCTCACAATGTTCTTCTTCTCTCAGCAGCCCAGACCTACTTCCTAAAAAGCAGTCTGCAACTGATAAATGCAACTGGATGCTCTATCCCCTTGTCATTGAGTTAAGCGAGAATGGCTTCAACTCCATCTCCATTATATGAGGTGGCTGTAACAGATGCATTGCATCTGGTCAGGTCCTCAAAGGCCTTCTGACAATATGCAGTCAAGATCACCTTCCTGGGCAGTGTTTTGGAAGTCAGAACGAATAATAGTGCAACTATGATCCCATAGTTGAATGCAAAGTTCCTGAAATTCCCAATGGGACCTAAAAAGGATCTCACGGGGTCTGGTATGGGCACTCCCAAATCCAACACTGGCCGAGCCTGGGCTTCCAACAGGAGAGTGTCTTGTTGACAACCTGATACACAGATGACTGCCCCACTTGACACTTGGTTGTCTTGATGGTCGATCTCACCCCCTGGATCATCACTAATACCTGTTCCAAGTGCTTCTTGTGGTCTCCCAAGAATTGCTAAAGATTGCATTGTCATTGAGGTATGCCATGCAGAACTCCACAAGCCATGACAATACATAATTGACCATGGGTTGAAAAATGTCAGGGGAATTCTTCAGTCCAAAGGGCAGGATCGAGAACTGGTACAAACCCCCTGGCATGGAGAACGCAATCTTCTCCTTAGCACTAAGTGCCAATGAAATCTGCCAGTAACACTGGCCAAGTCATAGGTACTCAAACATCTGGCAGCACCCAGCCTGTCCAACAGCTTGTCAGGTTGGGGAATTGGGAGTGCATCCATCATTGTCCCCCACTTAGAGTACAATAGTCCACACAAAAGCATAGGTCTGTTGAACCTTGCTTAGAAACCAATACCACTGGGCTTACTGATGGCATTCAGTAGTATACAAGTATTCCCAGGTCCAACATCTTGACAACCCGTTGTCCCGATGCATCCCTGGACCCTGTCTGACATCATGTAGGTCCTGAGTAAAGGTCTTGCCCTTGTCTTTATCATACCGACAGGCAGGTGGCAACTCTGGTATCAGTGAGAAGAGATGAAAAGATAATCCCAGAACCTCTTAACATGCTTCATGCTGCTTGGGAGTCACATCAAGGGCCAGCTTCACCACTTCTACAAATCCATCCTTCTCATCACTGTATACCAAACACATAGAAAACCTAGAAAAGTCTCACAAATGGCACTTGTGTCCATCAGGTAGTTGACTTCAGTCTTTTTCAGAATTACCTTGCACAGCTCACACCATTTACCCTCCAAAGTTCTTTGGCAAGTGGGTTTCCAAAACAAGACCCCCTGACCCTCTTGATACTCAATCAGCATTTGCTTTCTCGCCTTACCACTTCTACTTCAGCTCTTGGCTAGCCTGAAGGAGTTTCTTTGCTTTACTCATATACTACAACAGCAACCTTCTGAGGCCGAATACAAAGTTCATCACATCCCTTCTAGTGGATTCAGGAGTTCCTGCACAACCTTCTCTGGTTAAGGGTAGGTTTGAACAGGATGACCAAACAGATATTAAAAGGGAATAAACCCTAATTCCTTCTGTGGAATTTCCAGCTGGGAAAAAGAGACATGGAGACGATCCAACTCCCTCCTGAGGTTTGGGTAGATTTCCCATTATGCTCTTCTGGGTCTTGTTAAAGCATTCCACCAACCTATTGGCCTGTATGCAGGCCCCATCAGCTGGCTCTTGCATCTCTCTTGTGTATTATGAGATAAAATGTATTCCTCTAGCAGAAATACCCACCCCGGCAAATCAAGAATTCTACTCATTAAACGATCATTACAAGTACTCTTTCAACTACCTTATCAGTAATGCTCCTCAGAGATACTGCCTGAGGGTTACTGGTGTCATGGTCCACCACAACCAAGCTGTAGCTCTTGTCTGATGCAGAGGGCTGACAAAGGGGCCAACAATGCCCACCTGCAGAAATGGCACATCTACTACAGGTAATGGTGCCAGCTGCACTCTGGTCGTATCGTCTGACTTACTGTTCATTTGGCAAGCTGAACAGTTTTTACAGAGTTGCTCTGTATGCCCAGTGAACACCGGTCAATAGAACAGAGGGTCTAATCTCTCCTGGGTTGCTTTGATGCCCAAGTGTTCCCAATATGGAACCTCATGAGTCAGGGACAACAGGAAATTTCTGTGTACTAGAGAAACCACTAGTCTTTTTCTAATTCTTGTCTAAGGATGCATGGGCTCACTGTACAGCAGTCAGCCTTCCCAGCCAACATAGGGCTTCCCAACAACTTATTTTGTCACCTGTTCCTGGGCTTCTTGCCAAAGTCCCATAAGTGTAGATGCTCATCTTGAGCCTGTTGGAACTCCTTCCAGTTCAACCTTCAGTGGCTAGCAAAGTGTTCCACTCTGGCATTTACTTAGAGTCCAGCAATTAGTTCACTTCACAGGTCTCATCCTCCTATCTGTCTAGAGACACTACAGCTGTGCCTTCTAAAAGTCTGTCTTTTTTGTATCTTTCGTCCGGGGTGATCATTGTCTCCCCAAACATTGATGTGCAATCTGTGTCCTGGTAAAATGTAAAAAAATATATAAATTGATACTTGTATAGCGCACTACTCACCCACAAGGGTCTCAAGGCGCTTGTATGAATACCGCTGTGGAACCCATCCTGACTTTCCCTGTGAGGTGTCCACTCCTGGGCACCCCCAAGGTGGAGGCCAGGCATCCTTAGCATTGTGGGGGCCGTTGTGGAGATTAAGCAAGCTATTGCCCAGAGTTGCAGAGTGAGACTCCATGATTGGAATACGCACCGAGGCGAGAATTATCAGGTCCGTGGAATTTTGAGCCCAAGACCCGCCGAGGCAGGGAATTGAACCCTGGTCCCGGACTAGACGTCTGCATCAGGGTCTGCTGCTCTAACCATTGAGCCACACTTCTGATAAGCACAGCTAACATTGTCCAAGCCATGCATGCTTCTATCCTTAGGACTTAACTGAGCACAATCAGATCACAGCCCACAAGGCATCCAGCATCATGTTTTTTCACATGGTTAGAATAACCATAGCCATCTATCTGTTAATTGCTAACTCAATCCTGGCAAGCGAGTACTTCATGTTGTCTGCTCTGTCCATTAGGAATGTACCATTTGCACTTAGGAGAACTCCTCAGGTTTGAGATACTTCCTCTCAATCATACTCCTGTAAACACAACCACCCTTCATCCGCCATTGGTGCCTGCAGCCAGTAGGTGAATTTGCGTCAGAATTTGCCTCTTCCAAATGTCCATTGCTACTAGGTTGTGCACTACAGGATCCTGTTGAGTCTCCTCTCCCTTGGATAGTATGCTGCCTATCAAAGGTGTAGCTGGCACAGAATCCTTGATGGTGTCATGTCTCTTATAATGCCCCTCCCTTTAGCACCTGTAATAAGTTGTCACCTTGGCGGGGGAGAAAACAGATTTTCCCTCCTTTTCCCCTTTTGTTTCTCACTAGGAACACAGTTCCCATTCTGCTTATGTCCAGTTGGTATGGACCCTTGGGAACGACGCTGACCCTTCCTTTCTGGTTTGGAACCAGTCTACGAGGATTTGTTCTCTTGATTTGGCTTGTAACTGTGCTGTTGCAACTCCTTGTTCACACTCTTAGCTAAACACTTGTAAACCAAGACGGCCGGTGTCTTTGGATCTTTTTCAGTCAAGTGAGACAAGCATTGACTGGGTAGGGTAGAGCACTCTTTCTTAAAGTCATTCTGTTATCATCAAACACTTAAGGGCATGGAAATCCAGCACTTCTATCCCTCCCATCCACTCATTCCAATCTCTCAACACCTCATGAACCCATGTTTTAAATAAAATACCACCCACTCTTCTGTTCTCCCAGAATCTCTACATGTACTGGGCTGGCTTCAGCCCAATCGATCTGATCAGAGGTTCCTATGCTAGTTCATAATTTATATTGTCAGTCACAGGTATTCTTCCAGTGACAGCAATCTCTTCAGTAGGCAGCAAACTCAGTAAAATGGCTGCTAGAGAGACTTCATTCAACCCTTACACCTTACAAGCAAAATAAAAAGTCACAAATCAAACCAAAATATCAGAACCTGCGACATACATATATGCAAGCTACTTTAGAACTTTGGCAGGGAGTTCCTTAGAGTTAAAGGGGGAATTGCCCTTGCCAAAGCTAGTCTTTTCTGCTACTCTTCCTTTTCTAAAGACAGCCTTTCTCTCATCAAGTCTCTCGCTGCATGCCCATTTCCCTTATCTTGCCTTTATTTTTCCTTATCTTGCATTTTGCTTTCCTTGTCCTGCCTTTCCTTCTCCTTTTCCCACTCCTGCCTTTATGTTTTCCTTTGCTGTCAGGCCTATTTCACCTACCTTTGCCTTCTGCTCTCTTCTTGTTTCTGGTGAGGTAGTCTAAATTCCTCCCACTCAAGCTCCCAGGCCATCTGTTCTTCCTCAGACTTAGCTTTCTGGGGGGTCAACTTCAGAGTTAGGGACTCCGTCAACATTAAAAGGCATGACTCCTGAAGTCAGTGTTAGTGGTACACTTAAAATTGGTGATGGGGATTTTCTATGTAAAAATACAGAAAGTACCTTGTTGACCCACTTGACAATGCCTTTTCCCCACATTATACATTTTCTCCAACTGGTCCTTATCAAAAACAACAAGGATTTCCATATCCCTGATTCTAAGAACCCTTTGCCTTCGCTACAAAACAGACCTGCTAACTGTTCTAAGGACATGACATCAATATCTACTCCCATAAATCTTGTGTCACAATTTCTCTGTGCATGTACACGTATAATACAACCGAAATTATTGCTCTATTTGTAATTGTTGGAACAGGAAACTACAGATCTTAAGCCCCTTGCTGACAGTTGTCAGAACTCAAGTAGAAGCCTTGAGGCAAGTAGGAGTTACTGGCACCTGACCTACTATCAGCAGTAGCAAATTAGGGCAGCCTTAGGCATTCAGGGCAGCAGTGCAAGCAGTGAAGGAAATGACCCGAAAAACGGGTCATTCGATTCACTCAGGACCGCCTTCCCAATAATGAAGAGTCGGTCAGACAGAGGAGAATACAAACCACTAGTTTATTAGTAATTGCGTTGCAAAGGAGCCTAATCTGACCTGTCTCTGAAGAGGACAGCCAAGGGACTGATTGCCCCCAACTCGGGGATAACAATTATACTAAACCTGCACTTCAAGGGTCCGCTCAGGCAGGAAAATTCTATTTCAGACCAGGATGAACAAAGGAGGCACACAAGGATGAGTCGGTTACAGGCTATCTCGACACCAAGGCCACTCAGCTGGGGCCTACCATTCTAAGATGTGGGAACCAACATATCCAGCGGCAAAGGTATGCAAAACAGATAATACATTCACTTACAGGCTATCTCGACACCAAGGCCACTCAGCTGGGGCCTACCATTCTAGGATGTGGGAACCAACATATCCAGCGGCAAAGGTATCCAAAACAGAAAATACATTCACTAGGGCAGCAAGATTTCAGCCTTGGGAACAGGAGGTGGAGGGGGCTCAGGAGCAGCGACTCCGCTAAGGCGAGCACCATGAGACAGAAAGCTCGTTCTTCAGTCATAGTACAGTATGGCACAAATAAAAGTTGTGCCATTAATGCTAACATAAGAAAGTACGCCACTTATAAGTACAAGGGAGGAGCATGTCAGGCCTTAGCAACACAGGAATTAAATTTCAAATCTAACAGACCCTCCTTTTAGCACTGCCTGCTAAATTTTATTAGTGCCATCAGGTAGGGTCTTTACAATTCTAAAACATCAAAACTAAACACACACATATATATCCATACTAATATAATAAAGAGAGAGCCCAAACCTTTGAGGCAGGTAATCTCAGGAAACACAGCACCAATCACAACACCCAATACAGCGTTGGAAAGGGCAGCTGCAGCAGAAGGACATAGGCTATGCAGACGCCCACCATATACATTTAAAAGGTAAATGAACCGTGCTTGTAAAGTAGTCCCTTGTGGGCGTGTCTGAGTTGTGCTGTGGGTGTGTGCTGGGGGCGTGACAAATGCTGGGGATGTGTGGTACGTTCTGCCCTTCATGCCATGTCTCATATCGTGTGCTAATCCCACCCTGCTCCCTTTAAATACCCCTGTACCCCATAATCATAACCCACCCTTACTCCTTAAAATACCCTAACACCCTTAAACACTAACCCATCTTAACCCTATAAATATAGCCTGTACCCCAAAACCCAAACATATCCCTAAACCCTAAAAATACCCCTGTAACCCAAACCTAGCCCTGAACCCTATAAATACCCCTGTCCTCAAAACCCAAACCTACCCTTGAACCCTAAAAATACCCCTGTACCCCAAAACCCAAACCTACCCCTGAACCCTAAAATACCCCTGTACCCCAAAACCTAGCCCTGAACCCTAAAAATACCACTGTACCCCAAAACCCAAAACTACCCCTGAACCCTAAAATACCCCTGTACCCCAAAACCCAAACCTAGCCCTGAACCCTTAAAACACCCCTGTACCCCAAAACCCAAACCTACCCCTGAAACCTAAAAATACCCCTGTACCCCAAAACCCAAACCTAGCCCTGAACCCTAAAAATAGCCCTGTACCCCAAAACCCGAACCTACCCCTGAACCCTAAAATACCCCTTTTACCCCAAAACCCAAACCTAGTGCTGAACCCTAAAAATACCCCTGTACCCCAAAACCTAGCCCTGAACCCTTAAAATACCCCTGTACCCCAAAACCCAAATCTACCCCTGAACCCTAAAAATACCCCTATACCCCAAAACCCAAACCTAACCCTGAACCCTAAAAATACCCCTGTGCCGCAAAACTCATACCATCCCTAAACCCTAAAACTACCCCTGCACCCCATAACCCAAAACTATATCTGAACCCTTAAAATACCCAAACACCCCAAAACATATACCTCAGTACCCCAAAACATATACTCCTATACCCATACTTACCTTATCCAAATATTTTTTAAAAACATGCTTTTACCATTCATGCATTTACAACGAATTTAGTTGTAAATGTATGCGTGGTAAAAGCATATAAAATGTAATGCCATGCGTTATGATGGCATTGCGGAGTCATGGTACTTTCGTAATGAAAGTATGTGGAGTGATGGTATGAGGAAAGAAAGTTGAGGAATAATGGGTGTTTACCCTCCCCCGGTAAGTACATTGGTGGCACGGCGGCCCACATCTCCAGCAACATACTTATATTTTTTCACCACCCATTTGAAAAATGCACAGGTCTCTCTCATTGATGGCCAGCACCAACATACACTTTTAGACACACCTCCCGCCACAAGTTCTAGAATTGCGAACTTTAGAGCTGGGGAGCTACGTTGGAATCACGGCATCAGCTCAACATCCTGTGATTCCCGGCAAATCGCTTTGTCTCCCCATGCCTACCACAAATGAATCTGTTCTTCTGTAATGTAAATTGTGCTCATGCCATGTTGTCGAGTTCGAGCTATATAATATTGCAAGGAAAAATAAAGTAGGGAAACTCAAGTTCACACACTACTGAACGCGCACTCTTGAGTGCATCAGCAGTGCACTGTGAATCGGAGCGTTTCACAGGCCAGTCACAGATAAGAAATTGAAATCCTACAAAACAATATACTACTGGCCGTCAGCAATTCATAACCGGACAACGCTGCCTACTAAGGCTAGCACCATAAAACGTCAACATACTGAATTAATACTCAAAAATACCCTCAACAATGTTGAGCAAGTCCTGAATACCATGCATCATCATGACCTTTGCATTTGAGGCGGGTCCCTGTACCCTGGGAAGTACTTGTAGCAATTGAAACAACACAACAGGAACAGCAAGCTGGAAGACAATGGATACATAAGCAGCACGTCAGGATAATGCCCACTATAGCTACCAGGAAAATTAGAATCTTCCAACCTCACGTAGTGAACAGGCCCCAGAACCAACCCGTAAGCGACCAGGTACCATTCTCCTGCTGTATCTCTGAAGCTATCTTATGGAATTTCTGTATGGCAATGTACACAGTGGGGGCGTGATCAGGGGTGTAAACGCAGCAGCTACTACCAATGACGCGACAGGCCCCACCCGATCAGCCATCAGGTTCTGAAAGGCAACAAGTCTTGTGGCCTGGACCTCTACTGTAATATTCGTCAATATTACCGCTGTTATATTGATAACCACTTCTACTACCCAAGTGAGTCGTCTAATATTGAGGCTGTTGGCCAAAGGGCCCCAGAAGGGTAAAATGCCTTTAATTGCATCTGTAAACTGCTGCAAAGTCATGTCTGTCTGATCTATGTCTTCTGTGTTAATCATCCTTTTAACTCGGGGGCTGAAACACCTCTACACTGTAGGCGATGATCTTTGTGGTAGTTGGGAGGGGCTATATATACTAGGGGCAGGAGGTAGGAAAGGTAACATCACCCAGACCAGCCCTCAGGGAGCCACACATAGCCACGGGTTCCACAGACAAAATAAACATTAAGCACGGAATCAAGGGCGGACGTTTGGACAACCTTAATGCATAAGTGGTGTTGCATCGGCTCTCCCCCACCTCTATGTCTCCTGTCCCCTGAACACAAAAAGGGGCCATTACATCCACCACTGCCAGAGGTATGGGCTTATCTTCTGTGACATTACGAGCTTGGAAGGATTGATAATACTCTGATGCATTAAACTGTGAGAATTTTTCTCATTCCATCTTTGACCAATTCCCCTTCTTTCCTCAGTCTGATGCCCGGAGACAGGAACTCAAGAACACCAGACTAAACTGCTCACTGCCAGGGGAAATGCCAGATGGGACTCTATAATGAAAACACACATTCATTGTCAGTGTGCGAAAACGAGTACTTTTACGTTCCGGGGTGTCAGCTTGAGGGAACGAGCGGACCATACTAAGCAAAGTGAACCACTCCTAGCAACTATTAACATTAGAAATAGGCATAGGCAACAAATTCTCACTTTGGTGCATTACAGAGGGTAACAAACCACACACCCAACATTTTGTCGTATTATAGGCAGCATGGGCTTGGTGCAAAGTTTGGAGAAAAACATTGTCCTTATAAGACTTCTGTTGTTCTTCCTTGTGGGGTGCTAAGGTGACAAAAATATGCTCGGGGCAAGTGTAGTACTTATTGAAGCATGCACAGGGTGTTTCTCTTCAAGGAGAAACATCACACCAAGTACCAATATCAGGGAAAGCAAAATTATTACTACAAACGCTATCTTACTCTTCGTAGACCAAGAGGACCAAACAGGCCCATTTGGACCGGGACGTGGAGCCGCAAAAGGCTGCGCCTCTTCATGGATAGGGCGACCAAAGGGATAATTTTATTATACAGTGCAAAAGCCTTACACTTGGGACCAAGCTGGAATAGCCACAAATGAGCCAAAATCTATCTAATGTTCATAGGCGTTGGTGCTTTTAAGCATCGTTGTTCGTCCAGCTCGGATCCTAATCCCACGTAGCAGGGCAAAAATCTTCTACTTGGAAACACAGTTCTTTTGCCCAGATTGGTGACTGTCCGAGAGGTCAAAGTAAGAGGACTTCCCCAGTCTCCTGCTCCCTAACCTATTTTACACACCATAGACAGGGTACGCACATCCTAGTCTTCAGCAATGCAGTCATCCCAAGTCTTTAGCAAATACGATCAATCCCTGTTCGCAAAACTGTCCCTACTGGTGCATCAGTCTTGTGGCAGAGGCATAAATTGTTCCTCAGTGCTCCAGGTACAGCAAGGTCGGGAAGCAAAGGGTCGGGTTCAAAGGGATCAGGAGGCAAGGGTTCAGATGCAGTCTGCTCAATGGATTGAGACTCAAACGGATTTGGCTCAAGTACCGATGGACCAACAGACGGAGACTCCTGGATGGCCTTTATTTCGGGGGGCACAGCCTCAATCAGCATAGCCTGACTTTCTTCTTCCGTGGGTGCAAAGGTGAGGTGGGTGTCAGAGAAAGGGATGAAAGGGATGAACCAAGGTACTTGCTCTCCTTCACAATCCCCCATCCCGTCTGCATCCCAATGGTCATAGGACAGTGGGAGAGGAGCCATTTTTGTATGGCTGCTGGGAATCCAGTTCTTCCGACCGTCAACTTTTACCACTGTCCTGGTGGCCAGAAGGACCTGGAGAGGTCCCTTCCAGCGTGGCTCCAAGCTGCTTTTCCGTGAGAAGTTTCTGACAAGGACCCAATCACCCGGCTGCATCTGAAGGCCCCGGTCCCTGCGGATGGGGCTGTAAGACCTCCGCAACCTGTTGATGAAAAGGTAATCTATCAACAGAGGGTATTCAATGTCAGAGAATCTACGGGCCTGCGGGACGCCCCACACATTTGCGGGGCAGACAAAAACTACGTCATAAGGGGATATTCCTATCCTAGTGTGGGCTGTGACCCTCGCAGACATCAATGCTAGGGGTAAGGCATCTGGCCATTGCAATCCTGTGCTCTCTATAATTTTGGCCATCTTTAACTTGAGGGTTCCATTGTATTGCATGAGCCCAGCAGACTGGGGGTGGTTCGATGCATGGATCTTCTGTCGAATATGCATCCCCTCACAGACCAACTGGATGACCTTGGCATTAAAATGACTACCATTGTCACTCCAGATCAAACGAGGCAAACCAAGGCGCAGGAAGAACTCTTTCAAGAGCACCTTCACCATCGCTAGTGCGGTATTCTCTTTGGTGGGGCAAGCCTCAACCCATTTGCTGAATGCACAGACAACCGACAGCACATATTTCAAGTTGTTGACTCATTCCATTTCAATGTAATCCATCTGGAGAACCTCGAAAGGGAAAGAAGGCGGTGCAAAACTGCCAACGGGAGTTGCTGTACCTTTCCCAGGATTGTGCATCAGACAGACAATGCAATATTTTACTAAGTGCGCTGAAACTTTGGGAATATTGGTGTTCTGCCACACAGGATCTAGTAACTTACAGATCCCCTTCGCACTAATGTGTGTGGGTCCATGTGCCATAGTAACCACAGGGAGCACATATGCATCGGGCAGCATCCATCTCCTTTTTCCAGACAAATCCGTCCAACATCTATCCTCATATAACTCAGCTGTACTCTCCTGCCATATTGCCAGAGCCTCCATTATGGTCTCACTTTGAATCTCTTTCACATTATCCAGTGTGTCCTCAAACATTCCATTGTCAGGCACCCACCCCGCTGGCCCTGCCACAAACATATTCATCTTAGACTACACTGTCTGATCAGCAAATGTATTCCTCCTCCCAACATCATCTGTTATCGCCTTGTGTGCACTACACTTTATCACTGCCAATTTCCCAGGGAGTGCCAGAGACGATAGATCAAGGGGCCATTCTGTATCTTTGAATCATGTTATGTTAGAAACTCCCTCTATGCCCAGAACCACCCAAAATTATGACCCACTGCAAAGGCGGACTGGCTGTCAGTATAGATATTCACAGCCAGTCCATCGCTCAGCTCACAGGCCCAGATAAGGGCTACTAACTCCGCTGCCTGTGCTAACATATAGGGAACCTGTGATTTCTCAACTACAGTGCGTAGGGTGGTGATGGCATCAGCAGCGGTTGCGGTACCATCTGGTAATTTTAAACAAGAGCCATCGATATACAGTTCCCCTTGGGGCTCAGATAAGGGAACATCAGTCAGGTCTACTCGTCCCTTCATCTCTTTCTCCATACGGAAAATGCAATCGTGCACATCCGCTTCGTCACTCTCTGGAGGGAGGGGTAGTAAAGAGGTTGGGTTCAGAGTGGTACATCTTTTGATGGTGACCTGTGGTGCAAATAGGGACAATTAATAGCCGGTCAGACACGCACAAGTAAGGTGCTGTGTCTTGGTTCTATTTAGAAGTGTGTCCACAGCATGCAGGACCATAACTGTGAGATCAGTATCAAGGACGAGCCCTGCCGATTACCTGATAGAGACGGTAAAGGCCCCAGCTGCTCTCAGATAGCTGGGGAGATCTTTGGCGACGTTATGAAGCAAATCAGAAAAATATGCACATGGCCTTTGCTTACCACCAAAAGCCTGTGTTAAGACAGAAAGCGCGCAACCAGCTGTCTCGTGTACATACAACACGAACGGCTTCTGGCACTCAGGAGTACCAAGCACAGGTGCAGAATAAAGAGCTGCCTTCAACTGTTCAAAATCAAGCTGGCAATAAAGCGTCCAAGAGAGGGGTTCATGCACATATTTAGTAGTTAGGAACAGCAGGGGCTTTGTTAGTAAAGTGAAGTTTGGCATCCAGTGGTAACAGTATGAGGTTATGCTTATGAGAGTAAGCACATCCCTCTGCGTCTTGGGAATAGGCATCTTAGTAATGGTAGAAATGCGTTCAGGTGATATTCTCCTTCCCTCCTTCAACAGTAGGTGACCTAAATAGGTGACCTCTTGTGGACAATGTTGAAATTTCGAAAGGGACACTTTATGTCCTTTACTTGCCAAATGTAGCAATAATTTCACTGTTGAATCTTTGTAGCCTTCTTATATATCAGGAGCAATTAGCAGATCATCCACATATTGCAGTAGGACATTCCCTGACGGAAGGACCAGGGAGTCCAATTGTGCCTTTAGAGCTTGACTGTAATAATTGGGACTTTCAGTATAGCCCTGAGGAGCCCGACAGAATCTTAAGCTTCTGTCGGCTAGAGAGAACCCAAAAAGGTACCTGCTTTGTGGGTGTATTGGAATGCTGAAAATGTGGGGCATATTACCAAGGAATAGCGATAATTATCGCTATTGCTTGGTTAGAGACAAAAATTTACCGCTAAGCTGCGGCGATTTTTATCGCAAATAAACCTTGGTATTACCAAGGTTTATCGCAAATGTGATAAAAATCGGCCGCAATGCATGAATATCGCTGAAAAGTCCGCGATATTCATGCATTACCGAGCTAATGCTCTTAGCCATGTTATCCACCTCCCATTGGATAACATGGCTAAGAACTGCTCAGGGCAGGTGTTAGCTTTTGGAGATATTCGCTCTTAGCGCGAATATCTCCAAAAGTTGGTAATAAGAGATAGCGATGTTAACGACTGTTTCCAGTCGCTAACATCTTGGCACGTCCACTTTGCATGTCATTAGTGATAAATATCACTGACATGCAAAGTGGGGCCCAAGATGGTCGCTATCTCCTACAAGCTGTCGCTAACTGGTGTTAGCGACAGCTAGGTAATAGGGAGATAATTTTATCTCCGCTTTCTTGGCTTTTAAAGCCAGAAAAGCGGAGATAAACTCCCTTGATAATATGCCCCTGTGTTCTTTAAATCAATGACAGAAAAATATGTGGCAGAGGGCGGGATCATTGTCAAAAGGGCAGTGATATCTGGAACAACCAGAAACTGAGGGACCACAACCTTATTCACCTCACGCAATGACAAAGCGGGAGACATCGGGGGAGCATGAGGGTGCCCTCTTCAATACGGGGAGAATAGGGCTGTTGCACACATTCGCATTTGGCTCTTCCACCACTCTAGATGCAATCAAATCCTGTATAATCTGCAACAGCGCCTGCTCTCCAGCCTTAGTTATTTTGTACTGCGGAAGATGGTGCAGAACAGCATTTTTTCTTAATCTAATAGACTGGGGAAATCTGCAACAGACCCGCATATGTGTCACCTGTGGCCTATAATGTTGAAGGCACCTCCTTAGACTCTGCAGGTAGGGGCTCATTCTTCGAAAAGCACTGCTTGGCAATCATCACTATGGGTCTGATTGCCATGTAGACACCATCTGGGGAGCACGAAATAGTGGCGTGTAACCTCTTCAACAAGTCCAAACCCATCAAATTCTCCCAACAATTAGAGGTCAATAAGAAGGGCGAATCCACTGTGAAAGAACCTATAGTCAAAGCCAGCGGCTTGGAGATGGGAGTTACAACTGGTATGCCTGAGAAACCTACAGATACATTATTTTGGCCAGACAGAGCTGCCTCGAGGACCAGTGAACAAGAAACAGAGCTAATCATTGCACCTGTGTTCACAAAAAACTTATTTGTCAAGCCCTGCAGATCAGCAGTAACATATGGTCCCCGCTGATCCACAGGGATCTGGACTGGTCTCTCACCCTGCCCTTGACTGTCCTAGCCGTGGGAGAATCTCGTCACCTCGTCCAAATCATAATCATCATGGTAATACTGTCGTCCCCTCGGGTCATCAAAATAATTCTGGCTAGACTGACCCGATCGCTCATCCTCTCCTCGTCTATATCACTAAGCATGGGCGAATTTTGTGAATCTGGCATTTGCAAATTTGCGTATTTGCAAACTCGCAATCCGCAAAATCCGCAAATTCTTGCGAATTTTTTGGGGGGTTTTGTGTTCGCAAGGCTTTCTGCCAGTTCGCGAGGGTTTTGTACCAGTTCGCAATTGCGAACTTACTTGTCGGCTCGCAACGGTCGCGACTATGTTGTTTCTAGGTCTGGTTCATCATCACAGGTTCACAGCACCCTCTGTTTCACCACTGTCACCCTCTGCTTCACCCATACCACCCTCTGGTACATCAATGCCACCCTCTGGTTCATCACTGTAGATTATGGGGGGGAAAAGCAAGCACACCTGCCCTGCTTTAACTGACATGAATTAATTTGGCATTGGTTTATTAATGTGTTACTGTTTTAAACCTGCTTCCTTATCTGTAATTTGCTTTCTGTTGCAGTGCAATTTTTTTCCCAGGACCTTTGTGGCCTACTTGTAGCTATTCTATGAGCCTGCTGTGAGGGTCAGAGCAGGGTCATAGAATAGTTGCAAGTAGGCAACTGACCTCTGGAGGGGCCCCTCAGGAAGCACTATAGGGAATGGTTACTAATGATGAGTTTGAACTTTTGCACCCGCTGAGTGCTTTCAGTTTTGCAAAACTCGTTTTTCTGCAATTTCGCGGGATTCGCGGGGCGCGAACTTGCGCGAGATCGAATTCGGAAGCCGCGAATTCTTGCGAATATGCGGTTTGTTTTTTTGCGGCGTGTTAGTTCGCAAGGTTTTGTGCGTTTTAGCGAGCCGCTTGTAGCGCAACGGAGCGAAGTTACCCTCACGGTCGTTCACAGGCGCAGCCATCTTGTTTGCATTACGTATTTCCGTTTCCGGGCGCGATGTGTAATCTCGCAAAATGTGCTGCTTGCTAGTACAATTTTGCGTTTGATAGCGAGGAAAATCTTGTGCGAACTTACCCACGCAGTCGTGAACGGGTGCGGCAATCTTGTTTCTCATTCATTGCTATGGTTCTGGGCATGCTTTCTGTATCCTCTCTGAATCTCTGCCATCCTTTGCTTGTTTGAAGTTTTTTTTAATCTATTTTACTTATTATCTATCCCTCTATTTTTCTAGCTCTATATTTTTGTGTTTTCTGCTACTTTTGGTTAATTTTAAACTACTTTTTTAAACTCTTTTCTTTTCGTCTTCCCTATTTTATTTCTTCTTTATTATTTAGCTTCCTTTCTGCCCAGACCATGGTAAAGGGAGCCAGGAAGCATCCTGAGAAGGGGAATGGTCCCGCACCCCGTGCCCGGCTCCCGTGCGGGCGTTTGAGGGGGGAGCAGGTCGCAGCCCGGGAGATCTTCAACGCGGAGGAGGTGGCCGCACTAATTTTTTATGTTCAGCGCCGCCTCCCCAGGACCATCATGGCAGGCGGCAAGATCGCTAGCGGGTACGGGATCCAGGAGCGCCGGAAGCGGTGGGAGAAGGTGAGCCGGGCCATGTACCAACACTCTCGGGTCCGGCGCACCTACAACCAGGCCACCCACCGTTGGACGGATCTCCTGGACCGGGAACGCGATCTGCTCGACCTGCTCGGCCTTGAGATCCACGGGCTTGGTGAGTAGTAGTAGCTATTTCTTTACTACTCTGTTTTCTCCTGCTCTGTGTGTTATTATATTGCAAATTTTTGTTTTTTACCAAGAGCATTAATGCTGCTGATTACATTGTAGGTAAATTATACTTCAAAATCTTCTGTGCATTTCAGGTGCACTGCTCTCCTTCTCAGTAGCGTTGCTACTATGCTTATTTGTTTTCGATTTTGTGTTCATTTCATTGGCCTGTGAAATTATGTATGAGTGTAGTTTAAAGAACTGCGTAATGCTAGACACTAAGGGTCAGATTTTCAATTACCGGTGCATCCCTGCAAAGTAGCAGGGATGCGCCAGTAATTGTGCACCACGCCACCACCACCCATGGTGCGCCGTATTTACAATGCGGCGCACCATGGGCCCAAAATTTCACCAAAACATTACGCATCTGTGCCGTAAAGGCGGCGCATTGCTGGGGTTGCGTCGCAATGATGGCGCAGCTCCACCAATGCTCTGGGGTGCCCTATCTCCCAGATGCTGCGTCAAGCCATACGTCTGCTTCAAGCAGGCGCAGGGTTTGAGTCACACATCATTGTCCTCAAAGTGACTGATTGAAATCTTGTAGATTTCCCTCAGCCAATTTTAGGATGCGTTCCTGCGCAGGAATGCCCTCCCTTGCGCCGGAACGCCCCCTAATGGCGCAGGGCTTTACAACGTGGTGCATCTCCCATATGCGTCACGTTGTTAATATACGCCGTACCATGGCGCCTCTTTTGTTCTGCCGCTGCGTCACAAAAGTCACGCAACAATGGAGCAAAAGAGCCGCAAAGGGCTTCTAAATCAGCCCCTACAGACTCAAGTCCAGTCCTTCCTTTGTACGCATGGCGATAAGAAGAAATATTGGTGGTGGATTGATAGTTTGAGTATTTTAATGACTGGTTAATGTAGTAGGAAACTTTTTAGTGTTGTCGCTGATCTGCAATCACGATGGACTTTGTCTGTCACTTCGCGTGCTGCGGACTGCTGCCTGCCAGTCCTAGGCGAACCTTTTTAGTAGTTTGTTTAGTGAGTTACATAAGAACTTTCCAAGTCGACGGTCCGCAAATCAAGCAATACTAATAACGTAGTAGACCACATAAGATCGGTCAATATATCCCGTGGAATAGTTGTCTGTTTGCTATTTCGCCAAAATATTTTGTTATTGTTCTTTTGAAATGTTTCATTTGGTTGACAAATATCATCCATGTTTATTTGGTCTTTCTTTCTTTCATGTTGTACATCAGCTCCCCCCAGAGGCAAGAGGGCATTGAAGGAGGCTGCTGCTGCTGCTGAACAGTATCGGTCGGGCGAGGGCTTCTTTGCTGGCCCCGGTAAGTTTTAATTTTAATATAGAGTACCTATTTTTTTCTAGCGTTCCTCATTCGATATTTTCTAAATCGTCTTTGATCTTCTTGTAGACTGTATCTAAATTCTTATCCTGCCTCGACTATGACTCCCTGTGGTATTACTAGATTATTCTTATTAGCCTGTCTGTGTAGCTAAGTAAGATTGCACATTTGGCAATTCCATTGGACTCCCATTCTAGTCAGCAATAGCTCTATGCACTGAGTGCAGTCCTCTGGGATTGTCCATAATGTCTTTTCAAGTCTTCTAAATGTTTATGCTTTGACAATTGCCAACAATAAAAAGGTGAATGACCACCAAGAAAGAATAAGATACTACTTTACTTTTGGTTTGGATAGGAGGACAATCCATTCTACTACTGTTGCAGGGACAAATCTGCACAAACAGAACTATGGACACTAAATAGTGCATTGTTTATCAATTATAATAGGCGCAGGTAGACTTTCCACATAACTCAGTGATATCAGACTTTGAAGATTCCCCAATCTCCTTACTGACTAGATAGTGTGGCAGAGTCATTTAGCTCCCGAATTCATCGATGATTGATCCCCAATGATGATTATCCAACGCAGGACAAGAGTACGGAGTCAGAGTCCAGAAGTGTCAGAGGCACGGACTCATGCTTGCAAATTGCAAAACCTTTTGCTCATTCACTCATGACCAAAAACCACAGAGTCTATTTAAGTTTTAAAGCTTTATTAAAAGTCAAATATTTATTAAAATCAAGCTTGTCATAAAACAGAAACGGTTGATTAAAAATGGAAAAGTGCTCATAGTGATTTATTTCACATATTTATTGTGGGCGAGCCAAGCCCTCACCTGGTTTGAACTTTAATTTTTCTTTTTGGTGCTGAATCGTTGGTCCCTCTGTCCTAGTGGTGATGATGATGATTTTTTCTTAGAAGTGAAGCTTCTGTCTGTTATGAGAAAAATGGTGCATGTTAAAAAGCAAGCATTCATCAGTTGTGCCAAAAAGTGCAGCAAGACAAGACCCTTTACAGGAAAATTTTACTTTAGAGTAGACAGTCACAAATTATTAGATTGGTTTCTGTATTCACATTTCTTCATTCCTAGACAAAATTCTAGTGAGTGGTGTATGCCTATGAAATCTAACATTCTTAAATGTAATTTGTAGGTGGAACATCTGGTGCTGGGCCCAGTGCGGAGGTGGAGGAGGAATGCTCTGGGGAGGAGGCGGTGCAAGTGCCGGACCAAACTGCTGTGCGGGTTGCCACGGTAGTGGCGGGCAGTGGTAAGCTCTTATATTCCTTACTTATTGAGATTGCAGACTGCATAGTGTGCTCCCCGTGAGAAAACGTAAGGTTTGTCCAGATGAGAGACATGAAGAAGAATGATTGACATTTAGGGGCCTATTATGATGGCGGATGGACCTGAGTCCGTCCGCCACCATAGAGTAGGAAGGACCGTCCGCAGGGGCAGTGGCGATCCCTCCATGGTAATTAGGATGTGACCGCCACCCTGGCGGTCACATCCTGTATTTTTATCATTGCGCGGGTGCTGCTTGAAGCAGCACCCGCCGCAATGATAAAAATTTAAGTTGTGCATTTGCCTTCACAAAGTGGCAGGCACCGCGCGGTGCCTGCCGCTTTGTGAAGGCAAATGCAGGGGGATACCATAGGTACCCCCATGTGCACCCCCCACCCCCGCCCCTTCACCTCTGGGGGCCCGCAACGGGCCCCCAAACAAAAATCCCTATGCCTTTGCACGTCGGAAATGCCGCAGTGTAAAGGCGTGTTCTCCAGACATCCTAATATGGCTGGCGGTGTCTGATAGACACCGCCAGCCATGTTAGTGCTTTTCCGCCGCGGACGGGAGGCGGCCGCGGCAGAATAGCTGCGGACTGAAAAACGATCCCCCAGCCATCCTAATCTGGCGGGGGGTCTTTTTCAGTCCGCTGCGGATTTCCCGCATCCTCTGGGCCGGCGGTGGATTCCGCCGGCCCGGAGGATGCGGGAAATCCGAAATCCTAATCTGCCCCATAGTTTGAATGGATGGATGCCTGGATCATGGTACTATCTGACTCTTAGATAGCATATGTGTATCTAGAGAGAGTAGACGGTCACTGGATGAACTAAGTGTTACTTTGAAGAGCATGTAACACCGCACCCGCACGTCCATCCCAGTGTAGGAAAGGCAAGGGAAAGAAGTTGTAATTTTGTCCGAATACTACCATGAATAGTAGCAGTAGTTTGTATTGCAAGCACAGCATATATCCGGCTATTACGATGGCCACTCACTACCTCTGTTAATAAGTTTAGTAGAACTCGGTCGTTCATGTGTAGATGTATCACTGTTCACTCAATAAAAAGCAAAGCACCTAAAGTCATCCCATATGTAAGTAAATACATACCATGTGCAGTGATAGATAATCAGATTATTTATCTTCTTCATTTTTCTTTTCTAGTATTCATTGGCACTGTAGGGTGAAAGTTAAATTAATTAAGCAGTAGCCCTTGTAACAGAGTATTCTCAGTGCCACCCGTAATAGAAAAGTAAGAGCATCACCACCTGCATGTACTGGACTGGTACAGTAACGCAAGTCTGTCTCACTCATCATGGCGGGCGTCTGTTTTCCTCGGGTGCAAGTTGACTGCGCTGGCATTATGCCGGCTTGCAGATGTTAACGTACCAATTTTTCTAAACAAGAGAGAAGAAGAAGAATAAGACTGGTGTACTGTCATAGTCAACTCTAATGGAGTAAGTCCATAGTGCTCGTAGAATTGATTCCTTAAACTCCCACTAATGTTAGAGCAAGGGTGAAGAAGTGGGAGGTTAGATAGATACTGGCCACAACAGTTATGTACTGCACTTGCAAGTTGCTAGTTCTACTGTGACACAACTTCTGCTGAATCATTATTTGTTAATCTTAAAGAGCATTGGTTACAGACTATGTCTTTCTTTCTTCATATAGATGCTCCTTCCAAACCAACCCGGAAGGAGCTGGCTAGACGGGCCCGGCAACGGAGGCTGGAGGCCACTGTCGCTGAATATCGGCGGCTGGTGGCCCAGGAGGAGGGGGACACGCAGTCTACCACAACATCTACCGGGACAGCTGTATCCTGCTCCGCGCTCCCTGGGTCACCCAGACGGCGCAGGTCTCCAGCGGTACGGAGCCGGGGTACCGCAGCCACCCGCCACCGCCGAGCAAAGAAATCAGCTGCCCCCCCACAGCAGTTGCAAGAAACGTATGCACCGCCTTTCCCTGAGGGTTTCCTAAAACGAGCAGGAGCTGCTCAACACCAAAACCCTGCTCGAGAACCTCCGCAAGGAGCATTCCGACCTGGCCCGGAAATTCAACAGCAGCAGCCAGCAGTAGGAGACTGCCCCTTGCCCCTTTTTTAAAGACTTCTGGGGGGTGGGAATTGGGAGTTGGGTTTTTCACTTTTTTGGACTTTTCACAGACATTCGTTGGGGTTAGGGAGTGGGGGTGGGTTGGGACTTGTGGGAGATTATTTTTGTCAGGGATATAAATATACTTTAAACTTTATCTTAGCATACGTGTTTTTTTTACTGCTTTTGAGGCTGGTGGGTGGGGGTTTAACAGTAACTTTGTTTTGGTGACACTTAAGTGGCATCTTGATTCAAGTTGTGTAATTAATTGCCCAAATGTTTTCAAAACTAAGTGCCTCTCACAGAGTAAGTGAATTCAATAGTCCTAGGAATTTACTAGTACTACCGTCAGTCTCTCGTCTCTCCTAATACTCCATTATACTTCCTCCCCCAAACACTTATCTTACCTGTAATTTGTGTTTGGAAATAGGGCTAGGCACAGGACTGGCTGCACGTCAAATGGCTATATGGCAATCCTGGGCGGATGAAATGTCATCATTGCGTTGGTACTAGTGGTGTTACACAGTGGCAGTTGCAGCATCTGAAAAGAAAGAAAATGAAACCTTGTTTGTCCTTACCGTAGCATTGGAACGGTACGATAGAGAATATAGCAGGTGACAGTACACTAGAACAGTGCCACAATGTAGCCTAACAAATGGTAAAGTATTGAAAGTATAACTAGCACTTGCGTTGAATTTCTTTGACATTGGCTACTACTACAAGAAATAGTACAGAAGCTGAGTAAGTCTAGAATATATCCTCTGATTCCTTCACCAGCCTGTTGCTATGACCTTATCTTTCCCAGCAAGTGTGTGGAATTATTGCTGTCATTTAGTCACACATCAATCAAAACCGCACAGCCCGGGGGAAGAGGGTTAGGGTTTGTAAATTGGATGGGAATGGGGGATTTTGGGAAAGTTTTTTTGAGAGAAGAAAAAAAAGCACAGCATGGACAAACAATAATTGAAGATAAAGAAATCTTTGGGTACAAAGCTAACCATAAATCTTTTAAGTGACATAAAGGAAGTGCATGCACTACTGCATGCATTGTTACTGAAAAGTAAGTAGTTCTTTCGACAACCGTGAATGACAGAATGCAACAGTACAGGGCTGCAGCGTTTTCACTTGCCTATCTCTGCACTCAGAGAAACACTTACATTAAATTAGGTTTAAAAAAATAGCCAAAGTAAAACCTATAGTATGGCTGTAGGGATCAATTTAGAAGCAGAGAGGGATCCAAGAAATGCACACTCATAGAAGTTCACAGCAATAACATTACTTAAAAAATCATTTGAAAAGAATGGATACTGTATCTGTATGTTGTTGTAGTTGTCCTGTTGAATTTGGTAAGTAAGTTGAACGCATCAAACCATTCCTCTTATTAGCGGCACTCCTCCATTCCAGCTGACGCTTTGTCCATTAATGTTGGTGACCAGAAGACACCCTGTCCACTGCCTGCCTGGCGGATGCTGAATTGCGGCTCGCTAATGTGAAGCCTGACTTCATCCTTTTTTTCCCATTGCACAGACTGAAACCCGGCCTGTAATTATTGATGGAAAAACAGGAAGTGATTTTAGAACACCACTGACAAATAAATATAAGGTATGTATGCTGTGTAGTGCAAAAAGTCACACTTTGAGTTTCCTAATAGGCAGTACAATATTTTTGAAAGTGCTTTCTCTGTCTGAGTCTCCTTTTGAAGGATAAATAAGTATGGACAAATTAATTTAGCAGATCTTTCCCCTCAAGCTAGGTGTACTGTAAACTGTGTTTTAGAACAAAATTAGACCTTCCCAGCAGTGCTTCCACCCAGACCCTTACTAAAGCCAGTCGCAAAGATGTAGAAGACCCCCAATCAGATCTTAAAAAACGAGGCCTAGTAGAAGACTGGTGACAAAACATACTTTGAAAGTAAAAGTAGGCCCAAATCCCCCCTTACCCACCGTGGATTGTATTCAAACCACTTGCAAGCAAGCAAAAGTATCCATACCCAGCATCGCTCCAAGACTCGCAAACCCCCCACAAACAGCCCTCCACCCAAACACATGCAATACAAATACTGCTAACCCTAACGAGCCCTAAGTTAAGAATAGTGGCAAACGCTTTCTTTAACTATGCCAAATCCCCCCTTTCCCACCATGGATTTTCTTCAAATCACTTGCAACCACAATTACACATTCCCACGAGTGCTCTAAGACCCCAGAACTCAGTTGCAAAAATCTAGAACACCCCGAAACACCTGCAATCCTGCTGCTAGGGCTAACCCTAACGAGCCCTAAGTTACAAAAAGTGCCACAAGGCTTTTCCGCATGGATTTTCTCCAAACCAGTTTTATCCGGTATTAGACCTTCCCAGCAATGCCCCAAGATCCGCCAACCCACCCGCAAAAAAAGCACAACACCCCCAAACAGCCAAAAAGGAAATCTCATACTTACAATATTTATCGGCCTTCGGTCCAAACGCGCTGTGCAGCTAGGTCATAACTCCCGTTTTCCACTACGGATTTCCTGTAAAGCAAATGCAATCAAAATTAGACTGTCCCAGCAGTGCTCCCAGACCCCGAAACCCACCTACAAACACCCGGAACCCCCCCCCCCAAAGAGCACCTCAAAGACAAGCAAGTCAGCAAAAACACAAAAATAATTTCGCCTCCGATTTGGTCCAAACCACTTTTATCCGGTATTAGAGCTTCCCAGCAATGGCCCCAGAGCCGTCAACCCAGGCGAAAATAAGTTCAAGACCCCCAAACAGCCAAAAAGCAAAAGTACAAAAATGGGGACTTAGTCATTTTCATGGCAATTTCCAAAATCACTCCGCGCGCGCTCTGCAGCTAGGCCCTAACTCCCCTCTGCCACCATGGATTTGCTTCAAACCTCTTGCAATCAAAGGTATCAATAGCCAGCAGTGCTCCCAGACCCCGAACCCCACCCACAAATACCAGGAAGCCCCCCAAACAGGCCCCCAAAAACGCTACATTGAGCGAAATGTCAGAAATAGCAAAAACTTTTTCCTCATGGATTTTGTCCAAACCACTTCTATCCGGTATTAGACCTTCCCAGCAATGCCCCAAGACCCCCCAACCCACCCGCAAAAAAGCACAACACCCCCAAACAGCCAAAAAGGAAAATCTCATACTTACAATATTTATCGGCCTTCGGTCCAAACGCGCTGTGCAGCTAGGTCATAACTCCCGTTTTCCACCACGGATTTCCTGAAAAGCAAATACAATCAAAATTAGACTGTCCCAGCAGTGCTCCCAGACCCCAAAACCCACCCACAAACACCCAGAACCCCCCCCAAAGAGCACCTCAAAGACAAGCAAGTCAGCAAAAACGCAAAAATAATTTCGCCTCCGATTTGGTCCAAACTACTTTTATCCGGTATTAGAGCTTCCCAGCAATGGCCCCAGAGCCGTTAACCATGCGAAAAAAAATAGAAGACACCCAAACAGCCAAAAAGCAAAAGTACAAAAATGGGGACTTAGTCATTTTCATGGCAATTTCCAAAATCACTTCGCGCGCGCTCTGCAGTTAGGCCCAACTCCCCTCTGCCACCATGGATTTGCTTCAAACCTCTTGCAATCAAAAGTATCAATAGCCAGCAATGCTCCCAGACCCCGAACCCCACCCACAAACACCAGGAAGCTCCCCAAACAGGCCCCCGAAAACGCTACATTGAGCGAAATGTCAGAAATAGCAAAAAATTATTCCTCATGGATTTTGGCCAAACCACTTTTATCCGGTATTAGACCTTCCCAGCAATGCCCCAAGACCCGCCAACCCACCCGCAAAAAAGCACAACACCCCCAAACAGCCAAAAAGGAAAATCTCATACTTACAATATTTATCGGCCTTCGGTCCAAACGCGCTGTGCAGCTAGGTCATAACTCCCGTTTTACACCACAGATTTCCTGAAAAGCAAATGCAATCAAAATTAGACTGTCCCAGCAGTGCTCCCAGACCCCAAAACCCACCCACAAACACCCAGACCCCCCCAAAGAGCACCTCAAAGACAAGCAAGTCAGCAAAAACGCAAAAATAATTTCGCCTCCGATTTGGTCCAAACTACTTTTATCCGGTATTAGAGCTTCCCAGCAATGGCCCCAGAGCCGTTAACCCAGGCGAAAACAAGTAGAAGACCCCCAAACAGCCAAAAAGCAAAAGTACAAAAATGAGGACTTGGTCATTTTCATGGCAATTTCAAAAATCACTCCGCGCGCGCTCTGCAGCTAGGCCCTAACTCCCCTCTGCCACCATGGATTTGTTTCAAACCTCTTGCAATCAAAAGTATCAATAGCCAGCAGTGCTCCCAGACCCCGAAACCCACCCACAAACACCAGCAAGCCCCCCAAACAGGCCCCCGAAAACTCTACATTGAGCGAAATGTCAGAAATAGCAAAAACGTTTTCCTCATGGATTTTGTCCAAACCACTTCTATCCGGTATTAGACCTTCCCAGCAATGCCCCAAGACCCGCCAACCCACCCGCAAAAAAGCACAACACCCCCAAACAGCCAAAAAGGAAAATCTCATACTTACAATATTTATCGGCCTTCGGTCCAAACGCGCTGTGCAGCTAGGTCATAACTCCCGTTTTCCACCACGGATTTCCTGAAAAGCAAATGCAATCAAAATTAGACTGTCCCAGCAGTGCTCCCAGACCCCGAAACCCACCCACAAACACCCGGAACCCCCCAAAGAGCACCTCAAAGACAAGCAAGTCAGCAAAAACCCAAAAATAATTTCGCCTCCGATTTGGTCCAAACCACTTTAATCTGGTATTAGAGCTTCCCAGCAATGGCCCCAGAGCCGTCAACCCAGGCGAAAACTAGTAGAAGACCCCCAAACAGCCAAAAAGCAAAAATACAAAAATGGGGACAGTCATTTTCATGGCAATTTCCAAAATCACTCCGCACACGCTCTGCAGCTAGGCCCTAACTCCCCTCTGTCACCATGGATTTGCTTCAAACCTCTTGCAATCAAAAGTATCAATAGCCAGCAGTGCTCCCAGACCCCGAAACCCACCCACAAACACCAGGAAGCCCCTCAAACAGGCCCCCAAAAACACTACATTGAGCGAAATGTCAGAAATAGCAAAAACTTTTTCCGCATGTATTTTCTCCAAACCACTTTTATCCGGTATTAGACCTTCCCAGCAATGCCCCAAGACCCGCCAACCCACCCGCAAAAAAGCACAACACCCCCAAACAGCCAAAAAGGAAAATCTCATACTTACAATATTTATCGGCCTTCGGTCCAAACGCGCTGTGCAGCTAGGTCATAACTCCCGTTTTCCACCACGGATTTCCTGAAAAGCAAATGCAATCAAAATTAGACTGTCCCAGCAGTGCTCCCAGACCCCAAAACCCACCCACAAACACCAGGAAGCCCCCCAAACAGGCCCCTGAAAACATGATAGTCAGCAAAAAGTCAAAAACTTTTCAGGTCTGATTTGGTCAAAACCAGTTTTATCCGCTATTAGACCTTCCCAGCAATGCCCCAATACCCGCCAACTCACCCGCAAAGAAGTAGAACACCCCCACAAGTGCAGAGTCTTTCTTCATTGGGCGTAATCCAGCCCTCTGCTTTGAGGGAAATACGAGTCTGGAGGAGGAGGATAGAGGAGCATGTTCTTGTGAACTTGTGAACCTGAGGAATGCAGACTGCGGCACCTTCAAATCAATAAGCAAATAAGTGAAGACAGTTCTGCTGATGGGCTTGTTTTTGTGATTAGGTGATTAAAGTTTTAATTATATTAACTGTGCAAAACAAAGAAAGACAGACACAAAGGAATAAAAGTGAATAAGGACGATAAAGAAAGTTATTGAATCATTGGCTCATTTTCAGGGCTCGGTGTCAGGGAATAAGAGTTCGTCGTCAAACTCAGCGAATTCAGGAAGGAGTAGGTCGGTGTCACCTAACAGAGAAGAAATTCCCTCATCTAAGTTGCTGTCCTCCTCGTCTTCTTCCGGCGTGTATTCTCGTACTTTGTAATCTGGTGGTATGAGGTGCTGATTCATCTTGATCATTGTTAACCTCTCTACATTTTTGGGCGAGAGGCGGGTCCGTTTGCAAGTTACAATGTCACCAGAAGAACTGAAAACACGTTCAGAAGACACGCTTGGGAGTGTGCAAGACAAGTAGTTTATAGCCAGGTTGGAGATCTGTGCCCACAATTCTTTTTTCCCATGCTAATACGCCAATGGGTTAGCATTAACATAGACCTCTGTTGAGTCATTCAGATAGTCCTGCACCATCGACTGAAGGTTCTCCAAGGTTCCTCCACTTTGCTTACTTTTTGCTGGGACCTTTTGAGAACCAAACCCAAGCCGAGTTAGCCAATCCTCTTCTTCACCCAATGTTACTGTTGTGTCTGGTGCAGATGATCCGGTTGTCGGTGTCTTTAACGGCTGAGAGGTCACTTGTGCCACAGCCACAGGTGCAGAAGTGGATTCTTTTGACTGGGGATGGCCTGCTGATGCTGATGTACTGCCTTTTCCTTCACTTTTCTGCCATTCTCTTCCAAACCTCATGGCTGACAAGGCTAGCCAACGTTTGTACTTTGTAACATCTTCATCACCAAAAGGAAAGAATGCTCTGCCTGCCAGCGCCTTTTTGTAGCGTGGATCCAGAATAGTAGCACAAATGTAATGCTGTTCTGAGTGGATCATTTTAAGACGTTAATCGCCAAGCAGGCGCTCTAATAATTTCTCCGCCAAAACAATAGCGTCTTGCTTTTCTTTATCTTTTTGAAACATAGAACACACCGCCTTCAGTTGGTGCTCCAGCATGCGCAACAATGGGATAGCTTTTCCCAAATTACAGTCCTCCCTGCTGACTGCACGTGTGAAGACCTCAAAAGGACGAAGCATGTCTGTCAGGCTTTTAACTAGCTTTCATTGCGCTGCATCTAGCCTCAGGTCCTTCTGAGCTGGACTCAGTGTTAAGAAATACTGATCGAGTACCGTAAACTGCTCATACAGACGCTCAAGCATGTAGAAGGTTGAATTCCAATGTGTTGGCACCTCCTGCATGAGTGCTTTCACTGGCATTCGACGTTCATGTAGCAGGCCCCTCAGATGCTTCCGGTCCTTAAAAGAATGGCTGAAATAGTTGCACGTTCTTCGGCAGGTAGCCACTAACTCACAGGCTGGACTGTCTTCTGCACTCAAGAATTTTTTAACAACCAGGTTTATACAGTGCGCCAAACACGGCACTCTGAAATAGTTACCCAGATCCATGGCCTTATCTACATTGGCGCCATTATCCGTGGAAAGATAACCAATCTGGTGTTTTTTTGGGGACAGCCAGTGAAAGACCTTTGTGTTAAACTCATTCAAAATGTTTTCTGCTGTATGACGTTTCTCCAAGCCAAACATGGCTAGTGTTGCATGTTTCCGAGCAGCTTTAAAAACTTGGTCCGGGTCAACACTTGCGTTTAGCTTTGCTTTAACCCCTGAAAAAGAGACCCAGTGTGCAGTGATGCACATGTAATCAGCGCCTGCGCCACTGGTCCACATGTCTGTTGTCAGATGTATAGTGTGAACAGCACTCTTCTGCAAAGCTGCCCCAATCACCTCCAGCACATCTTCATGTAGTGCTGGAACCGCAACTCTGGCAAAATAGAACCGGCTAGGTACCTTCCATTTAGGGCTGAGCGCTGCCACTAATTCTAGAAAACCAACCCCTTCTACAAAAGAAAAAGGAAGAAGGTCCAGAGCTAGCATTTTAGCCAGCTTAGTGTTATACAGACGCGTAAGTGGGTGGTTGCGTTCATATGGCACGTCTGAAAACAACATGGTTCTAATGTTGGCCTGGACCATGATTTTATGGGATGATGATGATGACTTCTTCGACCCAGTTACACTCGCTGATGAACTTTTTCGCATTGGTGTCTCACTCTCTCCCACACTCTTAGTGTGGCTCACAGGGGGTGTGCTGACAGGGGTACTGGGTGTAAGTGAAGTGTTTGACACTTCTTCCTCCTCGTCATCATCGTTTTCTTGACTTCCAATTCGGGCTTCCTTGATCTCCTTTAGGTGCGCATGCCATTGGACAGTGTGCTGTCTCTCAAGATGACCTCTCTGGCCTCCGGTACCATATTTGGTACCAAACTTATCACGACTAACTGCAAACTTACAAATGCTACAAATGGCTATGTTTTCCTTTTTTTGGCAAACACTAAAGAAGTCCCAAACTGCGGACTTGAAATGTCTGTGGGGGCCGGAGGAGGCGATACTGGTGGTGGTCATGCTGCTAATGCCAGATGAAGTGGAGGATGTGTATTGCCGAACTTTACTACGTTGTGCACTTTCACCACCACTGATTGAGGTCGAGGTGGATGGAGGTCCCTTCTGGCGAGGGAGAAATATGGAAGCGGTAGGTGGTGGTGTACTAGTTAACTCCAATGATTGTGCTGTTGCCATTGCCTCCTCGTCAACAACATCATCACGCTCAGCAGCTTTTCGGGCTAGGGTCAAAATGTCTGTTTGCTGCATCCCCACTGAGCCTGGAGTGAGGTGTATGATGACTGCGTCGTCGTCGTGAGAGTCTTCATCAGGACGAGTATACGCCACTTCTTGTTGAGCGTCATCATCACACTCCATAAGTACGAGACTTTTGGGGACCTTCCTTTTACGCTTAGCTACCTTTGTCAGATCATGGTGTGCCTCACTCTCAGACGGCAGTGGTGGTGGTTCTCAATTTTGATCCGTATCATCAGAAGGAGGTGGGCTTGAAGAAGATGTAGACACCACCCTTGATCTTTTCCTTGCTAGGGATGTGGAAGACAATGAATGATCATCAGGAGGAGTGGCTTCCTCAAATGATACTTCGGCTTGATTGTCGATTTCCTGATGTGCCCCTACTTCGGGAGGAACAACTATTGTGGGCACTTGTGACCCTCCATGCACCTCTGCTTGTGCATCTCCTTGCGCTGCCTCTCCTTCCACATGTACTTGGGCTTGTACTTGTGGTTGTTGTTGCGGCTGTGGTTGTTCAACACTCGTCAGATGAGTTACAACAACCTGTGTTGATTGAGGGACAATGCTGCTACTTTCTTGCGAAGAGCCAACTTCACTGGTCGATGGTGATTGAACAACTAGAATAAGTGCCTCTGCAGCACTCAAGGGCTTGGACTTAAGTTGGCGTGGTGGTGGTGGCACTGAGCCCAATGGTGCGGGGGTGCTGCTCCCAGCTTGGTCCCCAGCAGATCCCGCTGCTGCTGCAGGTGTACCTTTTTTTTTTATTCCCAAAAAATGTGGCGGGCGGCACACCAGTCTTCTTGATAACTTGCTTCTTCTGCTCCTTACTGGCAACTTTCTTGCTGGAGGAGCAACGGGGAACTTTTTTTGGGGCCATCTTCTTCAGAGGTCAGAACAGCAGGCCGCAGTTGCACGAGTTGCGGAGTTGTCTGTGGCCAGACGTGACGTCGCGTGACGTTATGCTGCACACACACACCGCTGAAGGACTTCTTCCTGGCACTGGTGGTTCTCTTGAGTCTTGTGCACCTAAAAGCAATGGAAGACAGAGGAACATCAGTTCAGTTATACACCCCAAAAACTCGAAAACCACATACAAATCAGCACAATCCCATGCCATCCATGCCCTCCATGATGTTTAAATTCAAGACACCCCACAGAAAGACTAGGCCCATGCACCACTCACTACCCCTGGGCCTAATGTATGAAAGCTAGGCAAAATAGGTGCAGGCCTGAGACCACTGCCTGCATTCAAAATGGCCCCTTGCCTCCCAGCACATGCCCAGGGCCTGCCTGTACCAGCACTCAAAATGGCCCCCACCCACATGGCCTGTCCCCATGAACAGCCCAAAAAATCGAAAAACACAGAAAAATCAGCACAATCCCATGCCATCCATGCCCTCCGTGATGTTTCAATTCAAGACACCCCACAGAAAGACTAGGCCCATGCAACACTCACTACCCCTGGTCAAAAGGCCCCAACAACAGCCCAAAAAATCGAAAAACACAGAAAAGGCAGCACAATCCCATGCCATCCATGCCCTCCATAAAGTTTAAATTCAAGACACCCCACAGAAAGACTAGGCCCATGCACCACTCACTACCCCTGGTCAAAAGGCCCCAACAACAGCCCAAAAAATCGAAAAACACAGAAAAATCAGCACAATCCCATGCCATCCATGCCCTCCATGATGTTTAAATTCAAGACACCTCACAGAAAGACTAGGCCCATGCACCACTCACTACCCCTGTTCCTACTGTATGAAAGCTAGGCAAAATGGGTGCAGGCCTGAGAACACTGCCTGCATTCAAAATGGCCCCTTCCCTCCCAGCACATGCCCAGGGCCTGCCTGTACCAGCACTCAAAATGGCCCCCACCCACATGGCCTGTCCCCATGAACAGCCCAAAAAAACGAAAAACACAGAAAAATCAGCACAATCCCATGCCATCCATGCTCTCCATGATGTTTAAATTCAAGACACCCCACAGAAAGACTAGGCCCATGCACCAATCACTACCCCTGGTCAAAAGGCCCCAACAACAGCCCAAAAAAATCGAAAAACACAGAAAAATCAGCACAATCCCATGCCATCCATGCCCTCCATGATGTTTAAATTCAACACACCCCACAGAAAGACTAGGCCCATGCACCACTCACTACCCCTGGTCAAAAGGCCCCAACAACAGCCCAAAAAATTGAAAAACACAGAAAAATCAGCACAATCCCATGCGATCCATGCCCTCCATGTTGTTTAAATTCAAGACACCCCACAGAAAGACTAGGGCCATGCACCACTCACTACCCCTGGTCAAAAGGCCCCAACAACAGCCCAAAAAATTGAAAAACACAGAAAAATCAGCACAATCCCATGCCATCCATGCCCTCCATGATGTTTAAATTCAAGACACCCCACAGAAAGACTAGGCCCATGCACCACTCACTACCCCTGGGCCTAATGTATGAAAGCTAGGCAAAATGGGTGTAGGCCTGAGAACACTGCCTGCATTCAAAATAGCCCCTTTCCTCCCAGCACATGCCCAGGGCCTGCCTGTACCAGCACTCAAAATGCCCCCCACCAACATGGCCTGTCCCCAAGAACACCCCAAAAAATCAAAAAACACAGAAAAATCAGCACAATCCCATGCCATCCATGCCCTCCATGATGTTTAAATTCAGGACACCCCACAGAAAGACTAAGCCCATGCACCATTCACTACTCCTGGTCAAAAAGCCCCAACAACAGCCCCAAAAATGGAAAAACACAGAAAAATCAGCACAATCCCATGCCATCCATGCCCTCCATGATGTTTAAATTCAAGACACCCCACAGAGAGACTAGGCCCATGCACCACTCACTACCCCTGGGCCTAATGTATGAAAGCTAGGCAAAATGGGCGCAGGCCTGAGAACACTGCCTGCATTCAAAATGGCCCCTTCCCTCCCAGCACATGCCCAGGGCCTGCCTGTACCAGCACTCAAAATGGCCCCCACCCACAAGGCCTGTCCCCAAGAACACCCCAAAAAATCAAAAAACACAGAAAAATCAGCACAATCCCATGCCATCCATGCCCTCCATGATGTTCAAATTCAAGACACCCCACAGAAAACTAGGCCTATGCACCACTCACTACCCCTGGTCAAAAGGCCCCAACAACAGCCCAAAAAATTGAAAAACACAGAAAAATCAGCACAATCCCATGCCATCCATGCCCTCCATGATGTTTAAATTCAAGACACCCCACAGAAAGACTAGGCCCATGCAACACTCACTACCCCTGGTCAAAAGGCCCCAACAACAGCCCAAAAAATCGAAAAACACAGAAAAGGCAGCACAATCCCATGCCATCCATGCCCTCCATAAAGTTTAAATTCAAGACACCCCACAGAAAGACTAGGCCCATGCACCACTCACTACCCCTGGTCAAAAGGCCCCAACAACAGCCCAAAAAATCGAAAAACACAGAAAAATCAGCACAATCCCATGCCATCCATGCCCTCCATGATGTTTAAATTCAAGACACCTCACAGAAAGACTAGGCCCATGCACCACTCACTACCCCTGTTCCTACTGTATGAAAGCTAGGCAAAATGGGTGCAGGCCTGAGAACACTGCCTGCATTCAAAATGGCCCCTTCCCTCCCAGCACATGCCCAGGGCCTGCCTGTACCAGCACTCAAAATGGCCCCCACCCACATGGCCTGTCCCCATGAACAGCCCAAAAAAACGAAAAACACAGAAAAATCAGCACAATCCCATGCCATCCATGCTCTCCATGATGTTTAAATTCAAGACACCCCACAGAAAGACTAGGCCCATGCACCAATCACTACCCCTGGTCAAAAGGCCCCAACAACAGCCCAAAAAAATCGAAAAACACAGAAAAATCAGCACAATCCCATGCCATCCATGCCCTCCATGATGTTTAAATTCAACACACCCCACAGAAAGACTAGGCCCATGCACCACTCACTACCCCTGGTCAAAAGGCCCCAACAACAGCCCAAAAAATTGAAAAACACAGAAAAATCAGCACAATCCCATGCGATCCATGCCCTCCATGTTGTTTAAATTCAAGACACCCCACAGAAAGACTAGGGCCATGCACCACTCACTACCCCTGGTCAAAAGGCCCCAACAACAGCCCAAAAAATTGAAAAACACAGAAAAATCAGCACAATCCCATGCCATCCATGCCCTCCATGATGTTTAAATTCAAGACACCCCACAGAAAGACTAGGCCCATGCACCACTCACTACCCCTGGGCCTAATGTATGAAAGCTAGGCAAAATGGGTGTAGGCCTGAGAACACTGCCTGCATTCAAAATAGCCCCTTTCCTCCCAGCACATGCCCAGGGCCTGCCTGTACCAGCACTCAAAATGCCCCCCACCAACATGGCCTGTCCCCAAGAACACCCCAAAAAATCAAAAAACACAGAAAAATCAGCACAATCCCATGCCATCCATGCCCTCCATGATGTTTAAATTCAGGACACCCCACAGAAAGACTAAGCCCATGCACCATTCACTACTCCTGGTCAAAAAGCCCCAACAACAGCCCCAAAAATGGAAAAACACAGAAAAATCAGCACAATCCCATGCCATCCATGCCCTCCATGATGTTTAAATTCAAGACACCCCACAGAGAGACTAGGCCCATGCACCACTCACTACCCCTGGGCCTAATGTATGAAAGCTAGGCAAAATGGGCGCAGGCCTGAGAACACTGCCTGCATTCAAAATGGCCCCTTCCCTCCCAGCACATGCCCAGGGCCTGCCTGTACCAGCACTCAAAATGGCCCCCACCCACAAGGCCTGTCCCCAAGAACACCCCAAAAAATCAAAAAACACAGAAAAATCAGCACAATCCCATGCCATCCATGCCCTCCATGATGTTCAAATTCAAGACACCCCACAGAAAACTAGGCCTATGCACCACTCACTACCCCTGGTCAAAAGGCCCCAACAACAGCCCAAAAAATTGAAAAACACAGAAAAATCAGCACAATCCCATGCCATCCATGCCCTCCATGATGTTTAAATTCAAGACACCCCACAGAAAGACTAGGCCCATGCACCACTTACAACCCGTGGGCCTAATGTATGAAAGCTAGGCAAAATGGGTGCAGGCCTGAGAACACCACCTGCATTCAAAATGGCCCCTTCCCTCCCAGCACATGCCCAGGGCCTGCCTGTACCAGCACTCAAAATGGCCCCCACCCACATGGCCTGTCCCCATGAACAGCCCAAAAAATCGAAAAACACAGAAAAATCAGCACAATCCCATGCCATCCATGCCCTCCATGATGTTTAAATTCAAGACACCCCACAGAAAGACTAGGCCCATGCACCACTCACTACCCCTGGTCAAAAGGCCCCAACAACAGCCCAAAAATCGAAAAACACAGAAAAATCAGCACAATCCCATGCCATCCATGCCCTCCATGATGTTTACATTCAAGACACCCCACAGAAAGACTAGGCCCATGCACCACTCACTACCCCTGGTCAAAAGGCCCCAACAACAGCCCAAAAATCGAAAATTCCCAAATTGTAGTTGCAGCAACTATAATGCCCAAAACAAACTTACTTGTGAAATTTCTAATCCAAAAGTGATCCAAAGAAAGTCAAAAAGGCCTCAAATCCAAATATCCAGCAGCATCCACAAAACGTAATCCTTCCAGGTCAAGATCGGAATGAAAGTGACCAGCACATGAAGAAAGCACTGGGAGGAGCCTGCTGGACAGGAACAGGAAGTTGGAGACTGTGGGGCACTTCCTCCCCCCCCCCCCCCAAAATGACTAGGCCCATGCACCACTCACTACCCCTGGGCCTAATGTATGAAAGCTAGGCAAAATGGGTGCAGGCCTGAGAACACCGCCTGCGTTCAAAATGGCCCCTTCCCTCCCAGCACATGCCCAGGGCCTGCCTGTACCAGCACTCAAAATGGCCCCCACCCACATGGCCTGTCCCCATGAACAGCCCAAAAAATCAAAAAACACAGAAAAATCAGCACAATCCCATGCCATCCATGCCCTCCATGATGTTTAAATTCAAGACACCCCACAGAAAGACTAGGCCCATGCACCACTCACTACCTCTGGTCAAAAGGCCCCAACAACAGCCCAAAAAATCGAAAAACACAGAAAAGGCAGCACAATCCCATGCCATCCATGCCCTCCATAAAGTTTAAATTCAAGACACCCCACAGAAAGACTAGGCCCATGCACCACTCACTACCCCTGGTCAAAAGGCCCCAACAACAGCTCAAAAAATCGAAAAACACAGAAAAATCAGCACAATCCCATGCCATCCATGCCCTCCATGATGTTTGAATTCAAGACACCCCACAGAAAGACTAGGCCCATGCACCACTCTCTACCCCTGTTCCTACTGTATGAAAGCTAGGCAAAATGGGTGCAGGCCTGAGAACACTGCCTGCATTCAAAATAGCCCCTTCCCTCCCAGCACATGCCCAGGGCCTGCCTGTACCAGCACTCAAAATGCCCCCCACCCACATGGCCTGTCCCCAAGAACACCCCAAAAAATCAAAAAACACAGAAAAATCAGCACAATCCCATGCCATCCATGCCCTCCATGATGTTTAAATTCATGACACCCCACAGAAAGACTAGGCCCATGCACCACTCACTACCCCTGGTCAAAAGGCCCCAACAACAGCCCAAAAAATCGAAAAACACAGAAAAATCAGCACAATCCCATGCGATCCATGCCCTCCATGTTGTTTAAATTCAAGATACCCCACAGAAAGACTAGGGCCATGCACGACTCACTACCCCTGGTCAAAAGGCCCCAACAACAGTCCAAAAAATTGAAAAACACAGAAAAATCAGCCCAATCCCATGCCATCCATGCCCTCCATGATGTTTTAATTCAAGACACCCCACAGAAAGACTAGGCCCATGCACCACTCACTACCCCTGGGCCTAATGTATGAAAGCTAGGCAAAATGGGTGTAGGCCTGAGAACACTGCCTGCATTCAAAATAGCCCCTTCCCTCCCAGCACATGCCCAGGGCCTGCCTGTACCAGCACTCAAAATGCCCCCCACCCACATGGCCTGTCCCCAAGAACACCCCAAAAAATAAAAAAACACAGAAAAATCAGCACAACCCCATGCCATCCATGCCCTCCATGATGTTTAAATTCAAGACACCCCACAGAAAGACTAAGCCCATGCACCATTCACTACCCCTGGTCAAAAGGCCCCAACAACAGCCCAAAAAATGGAAAAACACAGAAAAATCAGCACAATCCCATGCTATCCATGCCCTCCATGATGTTTAAATTCAAGACACCCCACAGAAAGACTAGGCCCATGCACCACTCACTACCCCTGGGCCTAATGTATGAAAGCTAGGCAAAATGGGTGCAGGCCTGAGAACACTGCCTGCATTCAAAATGGCCCCTTCCCTCCCAGCACATGCCCAGGGCCTGCCTGTACCAGCACTCAAAATGGCACCCACCCACATGGCCTGTCCCCAAGAACACCCCAAAAAATAAAAAAACACAGAAAAATCAGCACAATCCAATGCCATCCATGCCCTCCATGATGTTTAAATTCAAGACACCCCACAGAAAGACTAGGCCTATGCACCACTCACTACCCCTGGTCAAAAGGCCCCAACAACAGCCCAAAAAATCGAAAAACACAGAAAAATCAGCACAATCCCATGCCATCCATGCCCTCCATGATGTTCAAATTCAAGACACCCCACAGAAAGACTAGGCCTATGCACCTCTCACTACCCCTGGTCAAAAGGCCCCAACAACAGCCCAAAAAATTGAAAAACACAGAAAAATCAGCACAATCCCATGCCATCCATGCCCTCCATGATGTTTAAATTCAAGACACCCCACAGAAAGACTAGGCCCATGCACCACTTACTACCCCTGGGCCTAATGTATGAAAGCTAGGCAAAATGGGTGCAGGCCTGAGAACACCGCCTGCATTCAAAATGGCCCCTTCCCTCCCAGCACATGCCCAGGGCCTGCCTGTACCAGCACTCAAAATGGCCCCCACCCACATGGCCTGTCCCCATGAACAGCCCAAAAAATCGAAAAACACAGAAAAATCAGCACAATCCCATGCCATCCATGCCCTCCATGATGTTTAAATTCAAGACACCCCACAGAAAGACTAGGCCCATGCACCACTCACTACCCCTGGTCAAAAGGCCCCAACAACAGCCCAAAAATCGAAAAACACAGAAAAATCAGCACAATCCCATGCCATCCATGCCCTCCATGATGTTTACATTCAAGACACCCCACAGAAAGACTAGGCCCATGCACCACTCACTACCCCTGGTCAAATGGCCCCAACAACAGCCCAAAAATCGAAAATTCCCAAATTGTAGTTGCAGCAACTGTAATGCCCAAAACAAACTTACTTGTGAAATTTCTAATCCAAAAGTGATCCAAAGAAAGTCAAAAAGGCCTCAAATCCAAATATCCAGCAGCATCCACAAAACGTAATCCTTCCAGGTCAAGATCGGAATGAAAGTGACCAGCACATGAAGAAAGCACTGGGAGGAGCCTGCTGGACAGGAACAGGAAGTTGGAGACTGTGGGGCACTTCCTTCCTCCCCCCCCCCAAAATGACTAGGCCCATGCACCACTCACTACCCCTGTTCCTACTGTATGAAAGCTAGGCAAAATGGGTGAAGGCCTGAGAACACTGCCTGCATTCAAAATGGCCCCTTCCCTCCCAGCACATGCCCAGGGCCTGCCTGTACCAGCACTCAAAATGCCCCCCACCCACATGGCCTGTCCCCAAGAACACCCCAAAAAATCAAAAAACACAGAAAAATCAGCACAATCCCATGCCATCCATGCCCTCCATGTTGTTTAAATTCAAGACACCCCACAGAAAGACTAGGGCCATGCACCACTCACTACCCCTGGTCAAAAGGCCCCAACAACAGTCCAAAAAATTGAAAAACACAGAAAAATCAGCACAATCCCATGCCATCCATGCCCTCCATGATGTTTAAATTCAAGACACCCCACAGAAAGACTAGGCCCATGCACCACTCACTACCCCTGGGCCTAATGTATGAAAGCTAGGCAAAATGGGTGCAGGCCTGAGAACACTGCCTGCATTCAAAGTGGCCCCTTCCCTCCCAGCACATGCCCAGGGCCTGCCTGTACCAGCACTCAAAATGGCCCCCACCCACATGGCCTATCCCCAAGAACACCCCAAAAAATCAAAAAACACAGAAAAATCAGCACAATCCCATGCCATCCATGCCCTCCATGATGTTTAAATTCAAGACACCCCACAGAAAGACTAGGCCTATGCACCACTCACTACCCCTGGTCAAAAGGCCCCAACAACAGCCCAAAAAATCGAAAAACACAGAAAAATCAGCACAATCCCATGCCATCCATGCCCTCCATGATGTTTAAATTCAAGACACCCCACAGAAAGACTAAGCCAATGCACCACTCACTACCCCTGGTCAAAAGGCCCCAACAACAGCCCAAAAATCGAAAAACACAGAAAAATCAGCACAATCCCATGCCATCCATGCCCTCCATGATGTTTAAATTCAAGACACCCCACAGAAAGACTAGGCCCATGCACCACTCACTACCCCTGGTCAAAAGGCCCCAACAACAGCCCAAAAATCGAAAATTCCCAAATTGTAGTTGCAGCAACTGTAATGCCCAAAACAAACTTACTTGTGAAATTTCTAATCCAAAAGTGATCCAAAGAAAGTCAAAAAGGCCTCAAATCCAAATATCCAGCAGCATCCACAAAACGTAATCCTTCCAGGTCAAGATCGGAATGAAAGTGACCAGCACATGAAGAAAGCACTGGGAGGAGCCTGCTGGACAGGAACAGGAAGTTGGAGACTGTGGGGCACTTCCTTCCTCACCCCCAAAATGACTAGGCCCATGCACCACTCACTACCCCTGGGCCTAATGTATGAAAGCTAGGCAAAATGGGTGCAGGCCTGAGAACACCGCCTGCATTCAAAATGGCCCCTTCCCTCCCAGCACATGCCCAGGGCCTGCCTGTACCAGCACTCAAAATGGCCCCCACCCACATGGCCTGTCCCCATGAACAGCCCAAAAAATCAAAAAACACAGAACAATCAGCACAATCCCATGCCATCCATGCCCTCCATGATGTTTAAATTCAAGACACCCCACAGAAAGACTGGGCCCATGCACCACTCCCTACCCCTGGTCAAAAGGCCCCAACAACAGCCCAAAAAATCGAAAAACACAGAAAAGGCAGCACAATCCCATGCCATCCATGCCCTCCATAAAGTTTAAATTCAAGACACCCCACAGAAAGACTAGGCCCATGCACCACTCACTACCCCTGGTCAAAAGGCCCCAACAACAGCCCAAAAAATCGAAAAACACAGAAAAATCAGCACAATCCCATGCCATCCATGCCCTCCATGATGTTTAAATTCAAGACACCCCACAGAAAGACTAGGCCCATGCACCACTCACTACCCCTGTTCCTACTGTATGAAAGCTAGGCAAAATGGGTGCAGGCCTGAGAACACTGCCTGCATTCAAAATGGCCCCTTCCCTCCCAGCACATGCCCAGGGCCTGCCTGTACCAGCAATCAAAATGGCCCCCACCCACATGGCCTGTCCCCATGAACAGCCCAAAAAAATGAAAAGCACAGAAAAATCAGCACAATCCCATGCCATCCATGCTCTCCATGATGTTTAAATTCAAGACACCCCACAGAAAGACTAGGCCCATGCACCACTCACTACCCCTGGTCAAAAGGCCCCAACAACAGCCCAAAAAAATCGAAAAACACAGAAAAATCAGCACAATCCCATGCCATCCATGCCCTCCATGATGTTTAAATTCAAGACACCCCACAGAAAGACTAGGCCCATGCACCACTCACTACCCCTGGTCAAAAGGCCCCAACAACAGCCCAAAAAATCGAAAAAACACAGAAAAATCAGCAAAATCCCATGCGATCCATGCCCTCCATGTTGTTTAAATTCAAGACACCCCACAGAAAGACTAGGGCCATGCACCACTCCCTACCCCTGGTCAAAAGGCCCCAACAACAGCCCAAAAAATCGAAAAACACAGAAAAGGCAGCACAATCCCATGCCATCCATGCCCTCCATAAAGTTTAAATTCAAGACACCCCACAGAAAGACTAGGCCCATGCACCACTCACTACCCCTGGTCAAAAGGCCCCAACAACAGCCCAAAAAATCGAAAAACACAGAAAAATCAGCACAATCCCATGCCATCCATGCCCTCCATGATGTTTAAATTCAAGACACCCCACAGAAAGACTAGGCCCATGCACCACTCACTACCCCTGTTCCTACTGTATGAAAGCTAGGCAAAATGGGTGCAGGCCTGAGAACACTGCCTGCATTCAAAATGGCCCCTTCCCTCCCAGCACATGCCCAGGGCCTGCCTGTACCAGCAATCAAAATGGCCCCCACCCACATGGCCTGTCCCCATGAACAGCCCAAAAAACGAAAAAAAAAGAAAAATCAGCACAATCCCATGCCATCCATGCTCTCCATGATGTTTAAATTCAAGACACCCCACAGAAAGACTAGGCCCATGCACCACTCACTACCCCTGCTCAAAAGGCCCCAACAACAGCCCAAAAAAATCGAAAAACACAGAAAAATCAGCACAATCCCATGCCATCCATGCCCTCCATGATGTTTAAATTCAAGACACCCCACAGAAAGACTAGGCCCATGCACCACTCACTACCCCTGCTCAAAAGGCCCCAACAACAGCCCAAAAAATCGAAAAAGCACAGAAAAATCAGCAAAATCCCATGCGATCCATGCCCTCCATGTTGTTTAAATTCAAGACACCCCACAGAAAGACTAGGGCCATGCACCACTCACTACCCCTGGTCAAAAGGCCCCAACAACAGCCCAAAAAATCGAAAAACACAGAAAAATCAGCACAATCCCATGCCATCCGTGCCCTCCATGATGTTTAAATTCAAGACACCCCACAGAAAGACTAGGCCCATGCACCACTCACTACCCCTGGGCCTAATGTATGAAAGCTAGGCAAAATGGGTGCAGGCCTGAGAACAATGCCTGCATTCAAAATGGCCCCTTCCCTCCCAGCACATGCCCAGGGCCTGCCTGTACCAGCACTCAAAATGGCCCCCACCCACATGGCCTGTCCCCAAGAACAGCCCAAAAAATCGAAAAACACAGAAAATCACACAATCCCATGGCATCCATGCCCTCCATGATGTTTAAATTCAAGACACCCCACAGAAAGACTAGGCCCATGCACCACTCACTACCCCTGGGCCTAATGTATGAAAGCTAGGCAAAATGGGTGTAGGCCTGAGAACACTGCCTGCATTCAAAATGGCCCCTTCCCTCCCAGCACATGCCCAGGGCCTGCCTGTACCAGCACTCAAATGGCCCCCACCCACATGGCCTGTCCCCAAGAACACCCCAAAAAATCATAAAACACAGAAAAATCAGCACAATCCCATGCCATCCATGCCCTCCATGATGTTTAAATTCAAGACACCCCACAGAAAGACTAGGCCCATGCACCACTCACTACCCCTGGTCAAAAGGCCCCAACAACAGCCCAAAAATCGAAAAACAGAAAGTTCAGCACAATCCCATGCCATCCATGCCCTCCATGATGTTTAAATTCAAGACATCCCACAGAAAGACAAGGCCCATGCACCACTCACTACCCCTGGGCCTAATGTATGAAAGCTAGGCAAAATGGGTGCAGGCCTGAGAACACCGCCTGCATTCTAAATGGCCCCTTCCCTCCCAGCACATGCCCAGGGCCTGCCTGTACCAGCACTCAAAATGGCCCCCACCCACATGGCCTGTCCCCATGAACAGCCCAAAAAATCGAAAAACACAGAAAAATCAGCACAATCCCATGCCATCCATGCCCTCCATGATGTTTAAATTCAAGACACCCCACAGAAAGATTAGGCCCATGCACCACTCACTACCCCTGGTCAAAAGGCCCCAACAACAGCCCAAAAATCGAAAATTCCCAAATTGTAGTTGCAGCAACTGTAATGCCCAAAACAAACTTACTTGTGAAATTTCTAATCCAAAAGTGATCCAAAGAAAGTCAAAAAGGCCTCAAATCCAAATATCCAGCAGCATCCACAAAACGTAATCCTTCCAGGTCAAGATCTGAATGAAAGTGACCAGCACATGAAGAAAGCACTGGGAGGAGCCTGCTGGACAGGAACAGGAAGTTGGAGACTGTGGGGCACTTCCTTCCCCCCCCCCCCCAAAATGGACTCCTTGCAAAAAAAAGTGCAGGCAAATGTCAACCTGAGGAGTTATTCTGATAAAAATCATCATTTTCAGAAGGTTCATGCTGCTTGCTGGTGGATTTCTTGTGCAGAATTGCAAATTCTGTATTTCCCGAGTGCGAGATTGTTGCTGCCCGCCGCATCTACGTGTTCGCAATTGCGAACTCTCGCGATGCGTGCTGTGCAAGGTGGCAAGCCGCGATTACGTAATCGCGGTCGCCAAACTCCCGCGGGATCCTGCAGCAAGATCCAAAATGGCGCAGCACTCGCAAAATATCGAGAAAAACAACTCGGCAAACGCTGAATGACGGTTAGTGAACGCCGCGTGCCGCAATATTGTATCACCAAGCAAAAAAATCCGCCTCGTGCGAATTTGCAGATTTTCGGTAAATTCGCGAGAGTTCGCGGATTGCGATGTTACCGAAAATCCGCAAAATCCGCGAGCGGAACGGATTTTACGCCACTGCTTATATATCACCCATCCGTGCTTGCGCTCACCCCCGTCCCCTGTATCCCCTTCCACGGGGCGCCTCCACTCTCTTTAGTAGTATCGGACATTCATTAAGCCAATGCCCTACCTCCTTACAATGCACACATTGGTTCGGTCCCAAGGGCCCGGTGTTCACACTAGCACAGAGTAACTGCCAGGACGTACCTATTCCCCTGCCCCATCCGTTTCTGTCCCCCCTCGACACCTACTGCAGCAACACTTTTGTCTTTAGGTCCTTGTTTTTCTTCTCTGCTTTTTCTTTGTCCTCATTCTCTCAGTGCTCATAGTACTGGGCCTTACTTAGAATGACAGATGGGGAGGAAGTCGTCCATGTGCTCTCCGAAGCCTGCAACCGAGTCGCAATCTCAGGAAGCAGGTTTGTAACGAATCTTTTAACAAATAGCCAAATTCCTCCCTCCACCAATAAGTCCTGTCGACTAAAATCCAAAAACACCCCTTCGAATCTTGTGAAAAAATCAGACACACTTTCATGTTTCTTCTGGCGGCATGCCGTCAGCTTGTCCCAATCCACCCTCCTTGGTGACATCAAAGAGTGCATATATGTTATTATTCTGCCTGGTAAAGCTAGTATCTCAGCCTTAGGCTTCTGACCAGGCTTCCGCTCTTCTCTGCCACCAGATATCAACCAGGACTAGCAATCCAAAAACATTTCAATGTCAGCCAGGGTCATCACTTGTAGTGGAGAAGTGTGGCTCAATGATTAGAGCGGCAGACCCTGATGCAGAGGTCTAGCCCGGGACCAGGGTTCACTTCCCTGCCTCGGCGGGTCTTGGGCTCAAAATTCCACGGACCTGATAATTCTTGCCTCGGTGGAATGAGTGGATGGGAGGGATAGAAGTGCTGGATTTCCATGCCCTTAAGTGTTTGATGATAACAGAATGACTTTAAGAAAGAGTGCTCTACCCTACCCAGGCAATGCTTGTCTCACTTGACTGAAAAAGATCCAAAGACACCGGCCGTTTTGGTTTACAAGTGTTTAGCTAAGAGTGTGAACAAGGAGTTGCAACAGCACAGTTTCAAGCCAAATCAAGAGAACAAATCCTCGTAGACTGGTTCCAAACCAGAAAGGAAGGGTCAGCGTCGTTCCCAAGGGTCCATACCAACTGGACATAAGCAGAATGGGAACTGTGTTCCTAGTGAGAAACAAAAGGGGAAAAGGAGGGAAAATCTGTTTTCTCCCCCGCCAAGGTGACAACTTATTACAGGTGCTAAAGGGAGGGGCATTATAAGAGACATGACACCATCAAGGATTCTGTGCCAGCTACACCTTTGATAGGCAGCATACTATCCAAGGGAGAGGAGACTCAACAGGATCCTGTAGTGCACAACCTAGTAGCAATGGACATTTGGAAGAGGCAAATTCTGACGCAAATTCACCTACTGGCTGCAGGCACCAATGGCGGATGAAGGGTGGTTGTGTTTACAGGAGTATGATTGAGAGGAAGTATCTCAAACCTGAGGAGTTCTCCTGAGTGCAAATGGTACATTCCTAATGGACAGAGCAGACAACATGAAGTACTCGCTTGCCAGGATTGAGTTAGCAATTAACAGATAGATGGCTATGGTTATTCTAACCATGTGAAAAAACATGATGCTGGATGCCTTGTGGGCTGTGATCTGATTGTGCTCAGTTAAGTCCTAAGGATAGAAGCATGCATGGCTTGGACAATGTTAGCTGTGCTTATCAGAAGTGTGGCTCAATGGTTAGAGCAGCAGACTCTGATGCAGAGGTCTAGTCCGGGACCAGGGTTCAATTCCCCGCCTCGGCGGGTCTTGGGCTCAAAATTCCACGGACCTGATAATTCTCGCCTCGGTGCCTATTCCAATCATGGAGTCTCACTCTGCAACTCTGGGCAATAGCTTGCTTAATCTCCACAACGGCCCCCACAACGCTAAGGATGCCTGGCCTCCACCTTGGGGGTGCCCAGGAGAGGACGACTCACAGGGAAAGCCAGGATGGGTTCCACAGCGGTATTCGTACAAGCGCCTTGAGACCCTTGTGGGTGAGTAGTGCGCTATACAAGTATCAATTTACATTTTAATTTGCATTTACACTGTTGAAGATGATGCCTTGGTCAACTCCTTATACTATGTCTTTGGATTCTTCCTAGGGTCAGGTAACTGAGTCTTAAGCATCAAAAACCTCACTTCTTTTTCAAGGAGAATAAACCCATTGCTCCTGGAAACGGGCCTCCACTCTCTGCCTAATAACATTCTTCCCGTCCGGAGCTCCGCTATTTCAGAGTGATAAATGGGATGCACCACCCTCGTGGGGAACTGGGAAATAGCAATCGGGCTTCGTTGGACCAATCTACCTAGGTATCCAATCAGGGTAGCAACATTACTGAAAACCTCATTGGGTGCTATCCCAGCTGCATACACTCTGTCTTGAATGTCGTCAATAATTTGCAGGGCCACGCTATTGAAGGACTGCTCTCATAACCCAATCAGAGTGGCCAACATATGTTTAGGGGCATGCTGCTGCACAATGGCTCAAAATCCTTTATTACATCTACACATCTTCCACACGATAAATTGTGTTCTGGGCCCATTGAGAGGCCTGGTCAGCCACCATCTTCTTCTCCACATCACTCACATCAGATCGCATTAACACTCTCTTCAGTGTGTCTTTAGCCGCCTCCCGATCTCCTCCCATTGGACCCCTCGCCAGTGTCCCATTGAATGACAGATTTGAGGGAGGAAGTTGAGTGGGGGGTGTGCTCAGAGAGGTCCCGGAGCTAGAGAATGGGGAAAATATTAGCTGGGAGGTAGGGGTGGCGGAGAGGGACAGCGAATAACCAGGGGCACCAGATCCATCATGTTGGCCTGTTTTTCCGGCAACCGCTGCTGGTGTGGACAGAGAGGAAAACTAAACTGCTCCATCTAGAGTAACAGAATCAGGGGTGGCAAAAACAGAGAAGGCAGGAGGGGGGGGGCAGGTGGCGCTGCCGCATATGCACCTTTTGGGGCATAAGGAGGTGGCGGTTGTACACCCCAAAAATCCTCCACATTTTCCTTTTGCAAGGAGTCACAACAAGACAAATTCTCTTTTCCTACTCAACAAGTCACCTACTCCTTCCCCTCCCTCCAACGAGATGAGGAACAAAGAACCGGTCCACCGACTGTCCCTATTCTTCAAATCAGACTCGGCGCCACAAGTGTCAAACATCAACCAAACTCCAGGCTTTTTAAAAGAGCAACAAATCAAATTACCAAGTTTCCTGGCAGGGTGCCAACAGACCCTGTATTCCTCAAAACGGTCCGCAGATCCACCAAACTCACAGACTAAGAATGGCCTCTTGTCCATATTCAAATTACTCCAGACGCGCCATATTTCCCAAGAACCAAGACAAACTCACCTGATACTCACAGGTCGAACAAAGTTATTCTCCACTGCCGACTCTCCAGACCAAACGGTCAGCTCTAATGGTTTTGCCTTTCAGGACTCCAGCCAGGGTGACCACTGTATGAGGAACCGCCCGATCAGACAGGCAGGTCAGCTGTGAGAACTAAGCTTGATCATGTGGGGATCCCCAATCTGCCTATGCGACCAAACGCACCCCTCGCCCTCCACACCTGGTTACAGGTGAGGATGGGACGCCCCCGAATGATGGAGTACCTGTTCACGTGCCAAATGAAGGAAACAACTAAAAACAAAAAACAGGTCATTCGGGTCACACAGGACCACCTATATGCCTTCCAAATAATTAAGAGTCGGTCACACAGAGGAGAATACAAACCACTAGTTTATTAGTAATTGCATTGCAACAGAGCCCAATCTGACCTGTCTGCTGGTAGGACAGCCAAGGGACTGACTCCCCCCAACTAGGGGATAGCAATTCTACTAAACTTGCACCTTCAAGGGTCCGCCCAGGCAGGAAAATTCCAGTTTAGACCAAAAGGCATTTCAGGATTGTTTGTGTGCAGGAAGGGGAACTTCTTACACATAAACAATCCTACCCTGCACACAGACAGGGTGAAACGCAAGCTGCACCATATCCTTGGACATATGGTGCAGCCTTGCATTTCTGAAGTGGCAGAGTGAGGCGTTAAGCCATGGCGGCTAACGCCTAACTTCGCCACTTCTTTGTAAATATCCCCCCCTAATGTGTTCAAAGTGTGTACTTAGTATGATTACCAATCATCACCATATTTCCTGTGCTGTAAGGGAAGACACACCTACATGGACATCAAGCAGGTGGATTTTTCATCGCATAAAACCTGCCCAGTGCAGGGTTATGATTTCCAGGAATATTTCTGCAAATCTGCCTGCACAGTACATTTCCAGAACATAAACCTAGAAGGAGTAGTTTCTTTTCTGTAACTCCAGTTCTGTAGTGGGGGTATCTCTGTTATAGTCATAATCTAGTGAATAGTCCCGCCCATGTGCGTGGACCCCGGAGCAATCAAAAATAATCTCTTACAGTGTCAAAAAATGCAGAAATGCATAAACACTTAAGAGAGAATTTAAAGACATATAATGCAGCCCCAAACAGGCTACACTGTCCAGTACTTCAGCTAGAAATTCCACCAAACAAATCCACAAAACAGCAAAGCCTGTCCAGATTTTCATTTTCTTCAGTACAAACCCCTCTGGGAGATAGAGAGGAAGACCTGGACAGACAAGCCCCATAGGCTGCCATTATGTGTCTCAGAATAGGGTACTGTGCCTTTAAGAGAACTTTCCAGAACTTCACAGTATCCCAGAATGCCTTGCAGGTCTCCCTTACTTTCAGTTCTTTTTGAAGGCGTAACACGCCAGACCTGTAGCATTCCTCACATGAATATCTCTCTCCACCGGGGAGGAGGGCGGGTGCTTATGACTATAACAGAGATACCCCCACTACAGAACTGGAGTTACAGAAAAGAAACTACTCCTTCTGTAGTAGGGGATCTCTGTGTATAGTCATAATCTAGTGAATAGAATGGCAAGCCCATCCCCACACCAAAGCGGCGGTGGAGAAAAGAGAACCAACACCACTATTGTGCGAACAAATTCCGCAGCGAAGCCTGTCCCACCTGAGCATCTGCTCTGGCATCAGCGTCCAGACAGTAATGCTTAGCAAAGGTATGAACCAACTTCCAAGTGGCGGCCTTGCAGATCTCTGCAATCGGGACATTACGGAGCAAGGCTGTCGTGGCAGCTTTGCCCCTGGTGGAATGAGCCTTAGGCTTACCTCCTAAGGTCTTATTAGCTTTCTGGTAGCATAATTGTATGCAGGACACAATCCACCTAGAAATGGACTGCTTAGAGGTCGCAAGACCCGTCCTGACTGATCCGTAATTGATAAACAATTGGTCTGACCTACGTACATCTTTGGTCTTATCTAGATAAAATTTCAACACCCTCCGAACATCCAGGGAATGTAAGGAACGTTCCGCTGGAGATGAGGGATTCTGAAAAAACGTAGGCAAAGTTATCGTTTGATTGACATGAAAGTCAGAAACAACCTTGGGAAGAAATTTAGGGTGAGTCCGCATAACAACCTTAGCAGCATGAAATACAGTATAAGGCTCATTACAACACAGTGCCTGAATTTCACTCACCCTGCGGGCCGATGTAATGGCCACGAGGAACGCCGCCTTCCAGGATAGGTGCTGCAACGAAGCCTTATGAATGGGTTCAAAAGGCTCCTTCATCAAACTGGACAGCACCACATTCAATTCCCATGAAGGCGAAGGAAGCCTGACAGGAGGGAACACTTTCTTCAAGCCTTCCAAAAAGTCTTTGATCACAGGGATCTGAAAGAAGGAAGTCTGTGAAGGGCTTTTCCTGTAGGCAGTCAATGCGGCGAGATGAACCCTAATGGAGTGAACATTAAGGCCAGATCGCGCCAAATGTAGAAGGTAGGGAAGGATGACGTCTTCCTTGCACGTCGTAGGATCCAAGTTCCTGGACACACACCAGATACAAAATCTCTTCCACTTGTAAGCGTAGGACGTTCGAGTGGAGGGCCTCTTAGACTCCTTCAGTATGTCCATACAATCTGCAGGTAGATTCAAATGTCCATATTGCACTACCTCAGGAGCCATGCCGCCAAACTCAAGGACGAGAGGTTGGGGTGCACCATCTGCCCCCCGAACTTCGTGAGAAGGTCCGGCCTGCACTGCAACCGAATGTGCGGAAGGAGGGACCGGTGTAGAAGGTCCGTGAACCACCACTGTCTGGGCCATTCCGGGGCAATCAGGATCATCCGTGCCCTGGACCGTGACAGCTTGATGAGCACCGCTGGAATCAGGGGAATGGGCGGAAAAGCGTAAACAAAGCTGTTCGACCAGTTGATCCAGAGTGCATTCCCCAGCGTCCCTTGCTGGTAGTACCTGGAGGCTAAGTCTCGGCATTTGCTGTTTTCGGCGGTGGCGAACAGATCTATGTCTGGAGTCCCCCACCTTGCGAAGACTTCTCCTAGTACGTCGTCGTTTATGACCCACTCGTGGTTTTCCTGAATCAGCCTGCTCAGTGCGTCCGCCTGAACATTCTGCACACCTGGCAGATGGGTAGCCGTTATCGTCAATCCTCTTGCCAGAAGCCAGTGCCAGATCGTCTGCGCCTCCCGAGACAGGGTGCGCGATCTCGACCCCGCCCTGCTTGTTGAGGTAATACATGGTGGTCGTATTGTCCGTCTGCACAAGCAAAGATTTGGTCCGGAAGGACGGATGAAAGGCCTTCAGTGCCAAGTGAACAGCTCTGAGTTCCAGGAAATTGATGTGATACGTGGACTCCGCCTGAGACCATGTGCCTTGGATCTGTAATTCTCCCGAATGCGCTCCCCAGCCCTGGAGAGAAGCATCCGTCACGATCGTCTGAGTAGGAATGTCCTTGTGGAAGGGAACCCCTCTGAGGAGATTCTCCGCTGAACACCACCACTTCAGAGACTGAAGAGCATGCAGGGACAGGTGTATCTTTTCGTCCCAAGATCCCCTCCTCTGGTCCCATTGATCCTCCAAGCACTCCTGTAGAGGTCTCATGTGTAGCCGTGCATGAGGAGTGAGGAAGATACAAGAGGCCATCGACCCCAGTAGAGAAGACACCGTCCTCACTGTCGTAGATGGAACGGTCATAAGAGCCTGAGCCTTCCGAAGGATCGATTTCCGTCGCTCCTCCGAAGGAGACACGCTTGCTGACAGCGTATTGATGGAGGCTCCCAAGTACTGAATGCACTGGACGGGGATCGGGACAGACTTGGACATGTTGATGTGCAACCCCAGCCTGTTCAAGAGAACGCACGTCTTCTGGAAGTCTGCTTGAGCTTCTGAGAAGGAGGAGGCCTTGATCAACCAATCGTCCAGGTACGGGTAGACAAACACCTTGCCTTTCCGTAGGTGTGCCGCTACTACTGCCATGCACTTCGAGAATGTCCTGGGTGCAGACTTCAGTCCGAAGGGCAGCACCGTGTATTGGTAATGATTGGCGCCGACTTGAAATCGCAGAAACTTCCTGTGCTTGTGCGCGATGGGCACGTGGAAGTACGCATCCTGTAGGTCTATGGCGCAAAGCCAGTCCCCCCGTTGCAGCTGAGGATAAATCTGATGCAACGACAACATGCGAAATTTTTCCCTGCGAATCCATTTGTTTGCCTGCCGCAAGTCCAGAATGGGCCGGAACTCGTTCTTGTCCTTCTTGCGAACCAGAAAGAACCGGGAGTACAGGCCTCTTCCTCTTTGAGACAGAGGTACGTCTTCTATCGCCCTTTTTCTCAACAGGATATCGGCCTCCGCCTGGAGCTCGCGCAGCTGATACTGCGAGCTGACCGGAGGGATCGCTGGAGGAGGGCTGATGAACCGAAGACTGTATCCATTGCAAACAATATTCAGCACCCACTTGTCCTGAGTAATTTTTCTCCACTCTGCCAGGAAAGATTGAACGCTTCCCCCCACCGGAGTGGGTAACGGATGACGGGGAAGTAACCGCTCAGGGTCGAGACCCGGGCGGGCCCTTGTTCGCGGTAGAGGGCTGCTGTCCACCTCTACCCCTCTGACGTTTTTGGAAAGGCCTTCGGAACTGCTGCTGTTGTTGCTGCTGCTGTTGTCCGGAAGACTGTCCTCTGCCTTTACCTTGTGAACCGAACCGCCGTTGGAACTGGCGGTATGGCTTCTTGTCCTTGGGCTTTTCCAAGCCCACTGCCGTCAGGGTTTCTGCCTCGGCCTTCATCCGGGCCATCTCGTCGTCGGCGTGTTTTCCGAAGAGCGTGTCCCCGGAAAACGGCAGATTGGCCACTCGCTGTTGTGCCTCGGGCTTGAGGGATGTAAGCCTGAGCCATGCATGGCGGCGTTGGTTGATGCCGTGGCAGTAGCCATGTGCCGCCAACAAGGCAATATCCGCCGCGGCACTGATGGCCTGGTTCGAAACCAGCATCCCCTCCTTGACGATCTCCATGAAATCCTCCTTCTTGTCGCGCGGCACAAGGTCCGCGAACTGTTCCATGGAGTCCCAAAGCGACCGGTCATATCTACCCAGTAGCGCCGAGTCGCTGGAAGCCTTCATCGTGGTGGAAGAAGTCCCGCATGCTTTCCTTCCCGCCGAATCAATCCAGCGGCTCTCCTTGTCCGGAGGCACGGTGGAGGACGGGGAGGTAGAGTGCTGTTTCCTGGCCGCCGTAACGATCACTGAGTCGGCGACTGGATCCATCCTCAGGAAGGCCGGGTCAGAGTCCGGTGCCCTGTATTTCTTCAAGAGCCTCGAAGGAGCGGCCCTGACCACCGCAGGCGTAAGAAATAGTTCCTGTGCCGGTTCAACCAGTCCCGGAACCAAGGGCAACAGAGGGCGAGACAGGTGCTTCTTGTGCAAAGTCTCGAATATCACGGACGTCGTAGGTGTAGGAGCCGTCACCGTGATACCCAACTTCACGGCCCCCCTCAGGAGAACATCCTGGAATGTGCCGATGTCATCGATGGGAGACACCCTAGTGTCCGGGGAGTCGGACAGAGTCGGGGAATAGGAGCGAGTCCTGGAAGATGTATCCGTCCTGGATCTGTGCCTCCTATGGCGTCGCCTGGAACGAGTGGAGGACCTACGCCTGCTCCTCGATCGTTCTCTCCGTCTGGAGCGAGACTTCGACCTCCTGGGCTTAGGCCGGTCCACCGGCCTGTCCGGGGTGGCCGACTTGGGCTCACGCGGTTCTTTAGACTTCGGAGTCTTCTTGGGAGGGGTCGGAAGGTGAGGCAACGAGGCCGACCTTGGTGGGACCGGTGGAGGCTTCTCAGGTAGAGGAGGCAACGGAGGAGGTGTAGGCATCCTCGGACGCGGGCCTCTAGGCAACGGAGGAGGAGGTGGAACGGACTTCTTCGGAGTATAAACTTCCGAGTGCACCGATCCCGGTGATCCACCAACCTTCCTGGGCTGAGGGGAGCCCCCCACAGCCTCAGGCCGCTTAGTACGGGCATCCGGCACCGTCGACCGGTGTCCAGGAGTCGACTGCCGGTCCCTCGACGTCGAGCGGCCCTTCGGCGTCGACCGTCTCTTCCTCTTCGGCATCGAGCGACTCGCGTGTCTCGACGTCGACCCCGACCATCTCGACGACGACCTCCTGTGTCTCGACGGCGACCGCTTTCGCCTCGACGGCGACCGCCTCGACGTCGTCTTGTGGTGTCTCGACGTCGACCGTGACGACGACGACGACCTCCTTCGCCTAGACGGGGCACGCCTCCGTCTCGCCGGCGAGTGCTTCTGCGTCGACGGCGGGCTCGACGACGAGGATCCCCTCGACGACGATGAAGGTTTGTGCCTGGAAGGCGATCGACGGTATTGCCTCGGCGGCGTGCGTCGACGCCGATCCTGTCGAGGCCGGTCCTGTCGACGACGATCGCTCGACGTCGACGCCGAAGACAGCGACGACGAGACCGTCTCAGCGTCCGATGGCGGTCTATGCAGGTCCCTCGACGTCGACGGTCGACGCTTTCTCGACCCAGAGCCCTGGGGAGAAGGGGAGCTGGCCTTGGACTTCCCCCTCGACGTCTTGGAGGGTGCCACCGACCCAGACGGAGAATGGGGACGTGTGCTGGGCTTCCTGCCCCCGGGGAGCCCCCCAGGGGCCTCAGCATGGGCAGAAGAAGCCCCTCCAGACCCACCTTGCGCCTTCTGTCTCCTTTCTTCAAGCCCCTGAAGCCTGATTTTCTTTCTGTCTTTCAGGGTCCTGCCAGAGAAACCCTGGCAGATCTCACACTCCTCAGGGATGTGGGAAGAGGGAAGGCAGAGGATACAGACCTCATGGGGATCTGTCTTGGCCTTCTTCCTGGAGCACTTTGGGCATTTATCAAATAATGCAGGCATTATTTCGACCCAGGAGTGCCAAAAATTCAAGAAGAAAGCTGTAATGTACAGATAAAGTACACAAAAAACGATTTTAGTGCAAAACACCAACAAAAACCCTTGAATGGGGAGAGCTCAATGCTCCAGGGTCCTGCTAGCAGGAGCCGGAAAAAAGAACTGAAAGTAAGGGAGACCTGCAAGGCATTCTGGGATACTGTGAAGTTCTGGAAAGTTCTCTTAAAGGCACAGTACCCTATTCTGAGACACATAATGGCAGCCTATGGGGCTTGTCTGTCCAGGTCTTCCTCTCTATCTCCCAGAGGGGTTTGTACTGAAGAAAATGAAAATCTGGACAGGCTTTGCTGTTTTGTGGATTTTTTTGGTGGAATTTCTAGCTGAAGTACTGGACAGTGTAGCCTGTTTGGGGCTGCATTATATGTCTTTAAATTCTCTCTTAAGTGTTTATGCATTTCTGCATTTTTTGACACTGTAAGAGATTATTTTTGATTGCTCCGGGGTCCACGCACATGGGCAGGACTATTCACTAGATTATGACTATACACAGAGATCCCCTACTACAGAAGAAATAGTTTTCAATTTCAAAAAGTTGGGAATCTAATACAGGATAATGCAGAATCTTCCCACATGATTCACAATATAAATATTAAAGCAATGAAACGACAACGGTAAACCAAGCCTCGATTTTAAAATGGGCAGAAGGTTTGTTCCCATAACCACCAAACAAGTGTCTCAATTGTATATATATATATACACATATATATAAAAAACACCATTCCACCCAGGGCCAGCCGAACTCACGGCGGGTGCAGCCGAAAAGCGGAGGTGGAACCGCTTAAAAGATCAACAAACACACTGCAACTTCGGTGCACACTCTGGGCATTAGGGGGCTTTGTCATATCCGCAGCAGCCTTTCTGACTTCTGCCTTTATCAGTGCAGAAAAGCCGTCAATGATTAGCCACAGTCTTTTGAACAGTCCTGCCATTTAATAGGTGTATCCTTGGCCAATGAACGGACCACGATGGGGTGTCTTCATTTCCGTTGTTTCTTGCCAATCGCAATGTTCATGGCGCACCCATCGTTTAAGTTAAATGACAGCTGCATCTGCTGTGACCCTGTGTCCCCTCGCCTGCCGCTCCACACCTGTGAGTGCCCAACGCATTGGAGAAACACTCCTGCTTTGTCTAAGCAACGACCTCACTCGGTCGACAGTATCTGTTAGCGGCGTTTCTGGCAGCCCAAATTAATAGAAAAAACACCATTCCACCCAGGGCCAGCCGAAATCACGGCCGGTGCAGCCGAAAAGCGGAGGTGGAACCGCTTAAAAGATCAACAAACACACTGCAACTTCGGTGAACACTCGGGGCATTAGGGGGCTTTGTCATATCCGCAGACGCGTTTCTGGCTTCTGCCTTCATCAGTGCAGAAAAGCCTTGATGATTAGCCACAGTCTTTTGAACAGTCCTGCCATTTAATAGGTGTATCCTTGGCCAATGAACGGCCCGCGATGGGGCGTCTTCATTTCCGTTGTTTCTTGACAATCGCAATGTTCATGGCGCACCCATCGTTGAAGTTAAATGACAGCTGCATCTGCTGTGACCCTGTGTCCCCTCGCCTGCCGCTCCACACCTGTGAGTGCCCCATGCATTGGAGAAACCCTCCTGCTTTGTCTAAGCAACGACCTCACTCGGTCGACAGTATCTGTTAGCTGCGTTTCTGGCAGCCCAAGTTAATAGAAAAAACACCATTCCACCCAGGGCCAACCGAACTCACGGCGGGTGCAGCCGAAAAGGGGAGGTGGAACCGCTTAAAAGATCAACAAACACACTGCAACTTCGCTGCACACTCGGGCCATTAGGGGGCTTTGTCATATCCGCAGACGTGTTTCTGGCTTCTGCCTTCATCAGTGCGGAAAAGCCGTCAATGATTAGCCACAGTCTTTTGAACAGTCCTGCCATTTAATAGGTGTATCCTTGGCCAATGAACGGCCCGCGATGGGGCGTCTTCATTTCCGTTGTTTCTTGCCAATCGCAATGTTCATGGCGCACCCATCGTTCAAGTTAAATGACAGCTGCATCTGCTGTGACCCTGTGTCCCCTCGCCTGCCGCTCCACACCTGTGAGTGCCCCACGCATTAGAGAAACACTCCTTCTTCGTTTAAGCAACGACCTGTGCAATAGAACAAGTTCAACAATCGGAGAGAGGAGGCGATCGTTTGAAAACTTTGAGACGCAAAGAATCCAAACATATAATCAATTTAAGAACCCTGGAACTGATCGGCTTGAACTTGACTGACGAACTTTATGTACACCTCTGATGTGAAGGTGGTATACCATACATACTGGACCCCGAACTGATACAAAAAGCCCACTAGAGGGCGGTACAAACAGACCTGAATACAGGAACAGCACTGTGTAAATTAACCTGTGTGTAGTATTAAGTACCACTGAAATTTGAATCCAATGGGCTCATTGGAGAGAACAGAATGGACACGATAAACACTCACCAAAGAGTTAAAGACTATTGTCTGCAAACTAAGAAATGCACCTTCCCCTTCCCTTCTTCCTTGTTGTTACAGACTGTAAATGGACACCTATAAGTGCAAACTGGTGAGGAAAATGTAATGGAACTACATTAACCAGCATGCATGTAACAATAACACAGGAAGTCACATGACCTGGTGTTTAAAAGGAGGACTTAGAAACTGGCTCAACATCCCGTGAACAAGCTTGGCAAAAAGCGAAACGCGTTGGGTACTGGTTACTGAATAAACCGCTGTCACTAAACTGAGACAAGAGAGTGCGTTTCCATTTCCCCTAATGGGAGTTTCCACATATATATATATATATATATATATATATATATATATATATATATATATATATTTTTTTTATATATATATATATATATATATATATATATATATATATATATATATATATATATATATATCATTCTGAGGAATTACATAAACGGTTACAATAGAACATTCCTGGCAATAATTTGGAATTCGATATTTACCAGCTTGGTTTCCACTCTGTAATTTTAAAATACACTACAGCATTCACATGTTATACTACAAAGGCAATCTTTCTTTACTGGGCCATATTGTTTGTGTTTATTTATGTTTCTTAGAGGAAATGTATTTCTATTTGAATGGTGCGGTTCTGAAAGGAAAGTATCAAATTCTGAAAAGGAACCATGTTTTTTCATCTAAACCACACTGCTGTGAAATTGAAAACTCAAGAAATATCATCCGTCAGACCAGCTTACAAACATTCTCAGCATGTAAGAATAAAACGGCAAACAGCGCCATGCCATGTGATGTGAAGAAATAATCTGCCCGCATTTAATAACATGTTTCCATGGATTTATTGAGACTTTTTTAAAGTCCTTGTACTACGGCTGTAGAGTAGTTCACAGTGCAATGACATACAGTAAACAGGGACCAGGAAGGATATAACATCAGTCTAATAAACATCTAAAAAGTTCACTTCTGAAAAGGCTCCTAAAACACAGATAATGCACATGTAATGCCTTCAGCTAAAGGATTCAGAACAAAGGTCTCCAAAGTTAGCTCGGGAGCTACAGGTAGCTTGCAGGTACAATGAAAGCAGCTCCCTGAAGTGCAGCCCAGCACAGTACTTATTGCAGTGGGTCTACTGTAGACATATTGAAGAAGGTGGCTCTGTGAGAAAAGAAAAGATTTTCTTTGAGTGTGTTAACCCCAAATAGAAAGTACATATTTGATAGAAAACCATGTATTTTGAGAAACTGTTGTGCGGATGTTTGAACAAGAAAACGATTGAAAACCCAAAACATATATAAACTGCCCTTTAAATGAATGTGCATAAGGAGTTGTGGAGATTTATAGCTTGTAGTAGTTCCCTTGTGCCAGAGGGCACTTCCTGTTGTGAATGGTATGTCATTTGTCATATGGAGGCACTTTATTGTGATAAAGCATTTACTGACACTGCTGTTAGTAACCCCATTTTAGGCAGCGGGGTGGTTGTGTTCTACCACAATATTACCTTTTAAATTTCGTCCAGAGAAAATATTGTATCAAGAATGTAGACTACCACTGTATCATAAAGGTAAGTATACATAGGCAGTATAGTCTTATTTACGTTCTTAACTCCACATCTATTTATCTTGAATATTTTGATAACCAACATTATGACATACATCCGGGTGCCCTCCACTAGTAATCCAGCAGGGTGTGCCCACTATTGCATTTTTCTCTAATGTGCTTACTACTGCTTACTACTTACATTCATCTGTAGCTCAAGACTATTGTCATCATCCATAGGAAGCTTGTAATGGAAAAGGTTGGAAACCCATTATTTAAGTGGCCAGTAAATCCTTTATTGGTTTCTGTGTTTTGCCGATGTTGGGTGGAGAATCCCGGACAGATCCGTCTGTAGAGATCACATTATGCGATTAAGTTCACATTATGATATTTATGTAAAGTTCTATGGAAGGGTAGGTGATAATATATCAGAGAAGGTGGGAACGTGGGGATAAAATCTATTGCAAAGACAGGTGGGAGAACACACATCTTGAAGATTATACAAGGGAGTGAGAGGTCAGTCTTGGGGAACAAGGCAAGTCACCGGGGAAGTTAGAAAGAAAAAGTCCTGGTATACTGTATTGGTCTTGGTTACTGCAAAAAGATCTAAATAATTAAAGCCTATGGACCATGAACTGTTGCACTTGGTAAATATAAGTTATGATGAACTGTGTGAAAGGTAGAAGACAGATCCAGCAGAATGTGTATAGCCCTATTATTGCAGTATGCCTGGATCCCAATATGTTCCCAGACCATGATGAGGGCTGCGTCAGTGCCATATCTGGGCAAGAAGGCGAATGGGCATGGATCAAGAAATAAGTTGGTTTCCATTTTTTTGGGTCTTGTGGAGGTTGCTGGTCAGTCGGAGTAATGAAGAAGCTATGTCTTTCTGAACGTTTTGGACTTTTTGAAGAGTTTTCAGAGGTTGGAACAAACTGTTGGAAATTGAGAGGATAAGGTACTTGATCTGCTGAACAGGCAAAACTTTTCTAACCAGACACATTGACAACATACCACCTTGACTCCAGTCAAGAACACTAAAATGATATTTTTCTTTACTCACAATATGAAAGACACCAAAAAGGCAGTGACTTTTCAAACAGCAGTGCAGATTAAAACTACTAAAAGAAATTAAATGGAAATCATACGTAAAACACATATGCCACGTATATCTGAGGTAAAGTGTCTAAATAATCATCAATTAAACACCTACATGAGTAATAAAAAGAGTTAGTAAGTTATTAATAAGTAGACTATTGATCTGATTAGATTCCGCCTTACCCCACCTCCCAACCTTGAAGAAAAGAAAACTATACTACAATATTTTGGTCTTTAAAAATAAGATTTGCTCTACCCAGATAAACATTACACCCAGGCCTTCTGAATAAGAGATCATGGAATAAGTGATGTCCCTTAAGACCCTAAGAAACACCCTGCTTCTTTAAATGTTTATGGGTCAAACAAATAATCAAAACAGTACTTATACGAAGTTGTCTTTGAGGTGTCACATCATATAGTATCACTTCCTTATGAGTTTCCAGCATGATTTGTCAAATCAATGGTAACCTTTTCCAATCCATTACCATACCACTGAAAGAAGGAAGGAGAAGCTTCAGTGATCCACAGTTATGCAATACATATGTGCCAACAGCATTGGTGATAAATATGAAATAACTATAAGGGTCTATTCACAAACTACATTTTGTAGCATGTTTAGTAGCCCTACAATAGTACTCCAAACGTATTATGAATGCTATTTACAAACTTATGTGCGGAGTTTACACCTCTGGCTCTCCTATCTTTTAGAAATCTTTGCTCTGATTGCAGAGTCTACGCACACTCAGGTATACATTTTACTTGTAAACTTGCGAGGGACAGAGGAGAGTGACTGGAAAATGGGAAATATTTACTACTAAATGGGAGGGGATTAGTGAGGAGTACAGAGGGATTTAGGGAGGAACATGCACCCACACACAAAAGAAAAGCCCATTGCTATTCAGAAACTGCCCTTATAAAGCTACTACAGCCGAAAAGGGACCCAAAATGGTAGGACATTACACCAGCCGAGAGCTGAGGTAGGCCCAGCATCATACATGGCAAAATACTGATACTTCCACACCCTCCCATAGAAGACAAACGGGATAGGAGTTGTAAACCCTGTAGTAAATAATGTTACATTAAATTAAATTATTTAATATAGTTACAAATATAAATAAATATACTTTGATGGTAAGAAAAATATCTAAAAACAATGCATATTTATTTTGTAATTATAAAATATTTCAACAGCCTTTTGTGAATTTAAATATTAATGAAACATTAGATTTTAATAGAATATAACTACATTAATTTTAATTCATTCTACACACCATTTTTAATAATTATTAATACATAATACAAAATATTAAATTTTCCTTAGGCTGGGAATTTATTTTTAAACTTACATTTTAAATTCATCAAAATAATTTTATTTCATTTAATATATTTAAATTAATTAAATATTTTATTCGAAAAATTAAGTTAATGGTGCTTTATTTCTTTTGTTTCACATATAAAATAAAAATGTAAAAGTAATTTAGAAATATTATTTAATATAAACATATGTTTACTAAATTTTACAAGTGTAATAAACTTTTTTAGTTTTCACTATACTTCACCATACAGAGAACTCCGTAGTTAGTCGGTGATTTCTTTTACAGCAAAAAGTTCCCAATACCTTACCATAGGAAGATTTCTGCAGTTGGGGCAGAGATCCACGTATGGTAAAGAATAGGGAAAAGTTCCCTGCACTTTACTTTAAGGAGATCTAAACCCCAGTGGTGGAGATCGTCCTATGGTAAAGTATAGTACAAATTTAGCGAGTTTATTGAACTTCAGTGAAGTTTATAAATATATTTTTATATTTTAAATTATTGTACATTAATTCTGTATATTTATTTAAATGTAGGATAATAGAAAAATGTTACCGTACTATTAACTTAATATAAAAGGGAGAAGTGTGATCTCAAAATTGTGGTAACCTAATACCACGTAATTGAGCCAAAGCTAGTTTAAAGATACTGCTCAACATCACATCACAGCTGTTTACATTCTGTCCGGAAAACAATCTACGCATGCCAGGCAGCGGAAAACTGACCATATAGTTCAATGAAAAACTACAAAGTCAGTTGACAGACACATTTATAGGCATAACTCAATGTAAAGATCTTTAACTAGATCAAGCTCATTTACTTTCACATTAGGCAATTCAAGAAGCAAGGCTTAAAAATTATTTCCTGTGATGCATGTCTAGGGGAGCTAAGCTAAAGAACACAACTCGGCGAGTCCCAATACAGGCATAGGTGGTAGCGGCAAGCTGTGAGAAACAAATTAATGACACTAAGGTGAGTGGCTCTCATGTGGCTAAGGGTAAGGAGGAATCAGTTCTCTTATGAGCAGGAAATAGCCATATCAGTGATGCAAACATTCATTTAGCAATAATAAGAAGGCAGTGTGCCTTCTCAAAACCATGAGGTCGGATATTAACTCATAAAGCAGCTCACAGGAAAAACCATGGAGACTTTATTTTAGCTCTGTGCTCAAGGCATTTTACGCGAAGACACTAGGGAAACACTCAGGGTCTGATTACGATTCTGGCAGTCCATGCACCGAAAGACTCGCTGTGGCAGTGTTCCGTCTACCAGATTACGACTCTCTAATTCTGTTGAGTTTCGATTTTGATTCCGTATGCATCTCCCGATTCAAGCCCTTATATAGGTAAAATTCACATTGCCCTTATATGGACATATAAATCCAATTCCTTATTTAGGCATAGCCCATTCTACCCAAATACAGGCATGGCTACTTTAATCCGTTCATCTACGTCACAACGACTTTTTGGAAACCCAGAGTCTTAAGATGTAGGGACTTCCCCTTGCCTAGATATTGATTTCTCCAAGAACTCATTTATTATGCATGAACATCTATTCTTTAGGGGTTCATTCATAACATTCATATCCCTGACTTTTACGTCAATACTGGCATTCCTAAACACCTTCAAGGTATAAATATACCCTAACTTGCTATGGCAAAGCACAATATCGTTCGGTGCAGCTCGACTACCTACTTGCACGACGCAGCTTGCCACAGCAAGTATCGAAGGAAGCCAACTCCCCAGCTGACGCACTGACCAGACGCTATCATCCTCCTTGCCGAGAATCCAGCTCCAGTGTTTCTGACTCCCCTTGCGGGATGTTGGGAAATCGAGTCTCAGCAAAGAGATCCCAACCTCTCTCATTCTAAGGTATGGAGCTGATTAGAACCTAGAGAAACCTTTGGCAATTCTTGGCAAAACTAAACTATAGCTACGACAGCACCTACTTCTTCCCTCATACTAGACCTAGGTTAGGTACACTGGGGTAGGCATATTTTAGAAGCACCAGTTGAGTATTTTAATATGTGTTATTTATGTATGCATTTTTATGTATGTCACAGCAACAGACAATGCTATTACAGTATTATTTTATATTACTGTTTACACTGTATGCATTATACTTCGCATTTTGTCTAACGATTGTAGCAGTTCACCTCTCTTGCATGAGAAAGAAGACTGTTCAATAAACCCTTTTTATTGAAACGCCCATCTCTCTGTTTTCTGTGCAAACTCTGTAGATACGAAGCATGCATGATTGACTGAGTGAAATAGTTATCTATTGTTTCCACGACTCTGAAGATATTGTTCCAACTCTAAGGGAAACAAAGTTGTCATGTTTATGTGTTTGTCACAGACTTATCCCTTCTTGTTCATTCGAGAAAGTTTCTAGTGACCTCTAAGTTAGCTGGCACACACACAATTAAGTTTAATATACTCGATAGATAGGCACATGAATATCACACGTCAGACGTATTCTATTCCCAGAATAAAATCCAGTAACACATTTGTTTCACTTATACAAAGAAGATGAACCACCGGATAAATATATTCCTTTTGAAGATATTGAAATTACTTTCACATACCAGGAGCATGAGTTATGGTTTAAAGGCACCCTAAAACATTTAAATCACATTACCAGGCTCGGTCCACTAGGTAGACCAGGAGCAACATGGCCGGTTTTAGCTGGCTATACACCACATCCTGACATAAAGTGTCAGACTTAGAGTTACTAGCTCAACTCAAAGAGTTAATCGAGATTTACAGACAATTGGTCCAATATGTCATGCGGACTCTTACAGTTCAACCTCCAATAGTTATTCCACAACAAACCTCTCACCAGGGGGATACACTAAAAATTACACCACAGACTTTACAGGCAGTCATGGGTAAATAACCCATTTCATTCTGGGTAGCTCAAAAAATTATTCAAATTGAAGCAGTATTTCCTAATACTAGCCCTCATGAAAAACACAGAATTTTAACAATCTGTTTACCGATGGGGATCACACCACATCTGGGGGACTGCACCACTTGGGGTACTGTCTTTGCCGCTATCTACGCTAAAACACATGGTGTTCCGTCTATGGCGGTAATACCTGACGTCCTGAAACAGATTCAAAACGAATACGGGGTAGAGCCTGCTCTGAATTTAGGTATAAAATTACTGAAAATTTTTAACCAGGTCTCTTCAATAATGTTATCTAATACTAAAGGAGAAGCAGCATCAGTGGCGATCCTTTAAAAATTAAGGGAATTTGATGTAACAGAACAACCACAAGAACTAGCCAGAATAATTGAAAAATCCTATGAAGAATTAGGTAGAGACAGTCTGGGTGGAAAACCAGTGAAGCCACAACTGCCTGAAAGTCCTGAAAAGGTCTTTACTAAAACACTCCTACCTCTTCTAAAAAGAAGTGGGAAAATAGCAAACAAACTTCCAAAGAGAAGCGTTCTCATTCCCGAGGTAGGTCTCCTCAAAAGTATCCCTCTGAAAGAAGGTACAACCTCAGGAATAGAGATAATTTGAGAAAACCTGATAGATATCAAGATACTGATACACAATCCTCACGTACCTTTCAGACTTCGTCACAGAAATCCGAAAGAAGAGGATGGTCAGAAAACAAAGAAGAATGGGTGAAGTTCAAAGACGATCAACACGTTCAGAAAAGTAAACCAAAAGCTCAATTCACCAAAAAGAAGGTAGCAGTTCTAAAACTCAGACATGTCGAGGATCTTGAGGACACAACTCAAGCACAGAGAATGGGCCCAGACAATTTTGGCCAGCGCAGCAGAAGTAACAATAGCTCACCGGAACCAGAAGGGACTTCTGGAGACAGTGGACTTGAATGAGGACAATCAAGTTGAGACTGCAGACACCAGGGTTAGCTCTCCACATAGGTTACATGAAATAACATTCCAGATGGAGGGAGACATACCAAGAAAAGTGAAAGCACTCTTTTCGGAGCGACTTTCCAAGGGTTATGATATACTTCTGGCTGAACAGGAATGGCCACCAGAATTTGTCAGGGAGTGCCCACATGGCGAAGACATCATTAGCAGAACAGATTCAAGAACAGTGTATTAAGCAAGAAATAGGGTGTGCAAAGGTACATTACCAATTTTGAAGACATCATTATGCCAGCCTTCTCTAACCATATTCCAATTCATTTAAAATATACTTATGTCAGAAGATGGGCAATTCCCAAGCCCCAGCATTATACAAGAATCATGTAGGATGAGATGAGGACTCGCCTCACCATTAAATCCAGTTGAAAAATCAACCAACTGCACAAAGGCAGTACCCAGTTAAGCAAGAAGCTATAAAACAAGTCAGGTAGATGTTAGATCAACTTGAATACCAAGGGGTGATTAAAACATGTACCTCATCAATGAACAGTCCTTCTCCAAACCAGAAAATACATATTGTCTAGTATTGGATTACAGACATCTAAACTCTTTTTGAAAAACAGTTGCAGTGCAAAATGCACACAGTAAAGCATTAATGAATAACATTGTGCGTAAAAATATAAAACCACATTAGATATTTCTAACTGTTTCTTTTGTGAAAATATTGCACCTGAAAGTAGGTATTTGACCGCTTTCTCAATAATGGGGACACAAAGTCACTTCTGTTGTCTCCCTCAAGGATTCAAGAATAGTCCTGGATGATCTCAGCAAGAGTAACAGAGTTACTACAAACTTATGATGATGAGGCATTGTTGATGATATCTACATCACAGACGATGACCTGGATAGGCACTTGAACAGGGGGAACACCATTATACTTGGCTTCGGCTCTGAGGGGTATAAATTAAATTTTAAGAAATTGAGAATGGCCCATCTCAATGTCCTTTTTCTAGGATATGAACTTTCAAGTGAAGGCAAAGCCTGGGAGCCAACTTTTTAGAAAAGTGTGCGCTGCTCCAACCTCAAAAAACGCTGAAAAACTTATAGTCAATTATAGGTTTTCTACATTTTGGAAGAACTACACAGAAAGGGTTAAACCTCTCTACGTATTAATCAAACCTGATTTTAAAACAGTAAATTGAACACAAAAACACACAGAAATTTTGCTTTCACTCCAAACAGACATGTTAGCAACAAAACACTTGCAAACACGCGTAAATGTATGCAGCTTAGTGATCCGAATCATTCCGGGTCAATGTGGATTCACATACTTAACTTTTAACAAAGGTGAAAAAGTACCAATTGCATACAAATCACATTTTTATACACAAGCAGAAATGAAATTTACATCAACAGAAAATATTCTGACAGCTGTTCAAACCGCTGTTGCAAGGGGGAACATCCTTTACAACGCAACTTTTACTCCGCACTACCATTACGGCACAGCTATTACAACGCAAGTTGTTACAACGACTTGCGCTGGAGGGCGCTGTAGGATAGGGAATAGTTTAATTTTCTATCCAACACCTTCCCTACTATCCACTGGGACTGGAGTTGGAATAGAAAATTAAACTATTCCACTATCCAGCGCCCCCCAACGCAAGTCATTGTAACGACTTGCGTTGTAAAAACTGCGTTGTAATGGCATGCAGAGTAAAAGCATGTGTTGTGATGTCATACATCCGTAGCAAGAGAAAGAGCTCTAGCACAGGGGAAACGCATTATGGTCGTAACTCCTGTACCTACCTTAGAGGATGTGACAAAAGCGAGCATTCCAAATGCTAAAGCTTTACTTCCGAGATTAATACAATGGGTTTATTCTCTTACTGCAACTGATGTTGAATATGTTTTTGATCCATATTTAAAAACACAAGCATTCCTGCAATACGAACAAGAATGTCATCTGCCTACTGAAATTCTGCCTCTAGACCAGGATGAATGCATAATTTATACTGACAGGTCTGCTCAACCCGCTACGGTGGGTAAACAAGCTTATAGTGCAGCATGCGCGATCGTTAAAGGTCATATGCCCAATCACAAATTCAGACCGATGGTGACAAAAACGCAATTGCTAGAAGATTGTAAAGCTCAGCGAGCTGAGCTACAAGCATTCAAAATGGCACTTGAAAATACGGATCACGAATTTCCCAAACTCATAGTGTGCGATTCTTTCTATTGTTTTCAAAAATCCTACAATTAATATTTATTAGAATTAGCTTCAAAACGGTTTCAAAGATGCAAAAGGTGGCACAATTGAGCATAAAATGCTTTGGGAACAAGTAGTTCAGTTACGAGAAGGACTACAAAACACTCATGATACACACGCTGAGTCATCAACGTGATGGCGTTCACGTTGACGGGAATTCATTGGCTGATGAAGCCGCGAAGGGGGCTGTGCAAACTGCTTCGGTAGATGCAATCACTCATTCAAAGACAAAAATAGGCAGTGAAATAATACTGGCTGTCAATGCGACATGCAAAGGCAGTGGTGCAGCGTTACCTAAAGGGTTTCCACTCAAATACTCATATATAACTGATACAAACAATGTTCGGTTTGCTCGAATCCCTGGAGTGGGGGATAGGGTAATTCCAAACATGGAGCAAAAGCCTAATGCACACAACCAAGGAGTATCAAAAATTGAGTAGTTGTCTCCTGCACTATTCTGTGTCAAGTGGACACAGTTACAAACAGTAATACACATATTGTCAACAGAGAAACCACAGTGTCTTTAGAACAAGTCTTCTTTAATGTTCTTTATAGCCAGCCAACACGTATTTCGTCGCATAGCAATGCGACTCCTCAGGGCTGTAAATGTTCAGGTGAAAAAAGAAAGGTCGCTAGGCCGGTGATATTTCCAACCCGGCCGGGCTCGGGACCAGGTGAAGAAAGGAGTCACGGTCACGGACTCCAAGATCGGAAGTGAAACTCGTGTTAGAGTTCCTGCTGGATCAGTTCTGATTTAAACGTGAGTGAGTCACTCAGTATTGGCGGCGGTTGAAGAAGGAGCTCTATAAAGCTCATAAAGGGTAATTCCGCCCGTGGGATTCCACCCGCAGCCACTGTAGACATACAATAGAGAGTGTGTGCTCCCTCGCAGTGGGTTTCCGATTTCAAAGTGGAAAGGAAGATAGCAAGCTGGAAATATCCGAGCGGTATCCCGTGTTTCTGTAAGCTTACAGCAGCACATGAAGGGCTCACCTCTGCTCCAGCAGGTATTTCCGCCAGAGTGTCATTATGAAAACAACGATACTTGTGGCCCGGCATTAGAAAACAGACCAGAAATTATGTTTTGGATTGTGAAATATGTCAAAAGATGAAAGTCTCAACTGTGAAATGTCCTGCGCAGATGCCCCTGTTAATCTCAGATAAACCATTATTGTGTGTTTACCTGGACCACTGTGGTCCCTTACAAAGGGATGTAACTAAAAATATATCATGGTCGCAGTGGATTCGTGTTCAAGGTTCCTTTGGATGTGGCCTCAGCCCTCGGCTGACGCTCGAACTGTTATAAAAGATTTGCAAGTCTCTATCAGCACATACGCAATTGGCACACTACATTCTGACCAGGGCCCTGCGTTTAGCTCTCAAGCTTACAAAGAAGCCATGGCCAATTTGGGCGTTGCATTGAGGTACTCCTCCATTCCATCCTGAGGGAAATCCAGTTGTGGAAAGTAAAAACCGGGAAATAAAGCAGTCTATAACAGCTAGGATATGAGGTTCGGGTGACGGGCGGGTTAAACATCTAATAAGTGTCCAACGTAGTCTTAACAACTTGCCAAGAGTTCTCTAGGGGGTATCACTCCATATGAGGTCCTCTTTTGGACAAGAATGTTGGTCTCGGACCTTGATTGTCACACATCAGTGGTGGAACAAAAGAAATTTAATATCAAAGATTGCTTGGCTGTTTTGCATGACTTAAATGAACTAAGAACGAAACAAAGCAACGTGTTCCTGAAGCCAAACACCACTGGGAAAACCAACCGTCCCAGCAAGGCCTGTCTGGATCCCAAAGCTTGGTGATCTAGTCAGAAAATAGATTGCAGATAAGAAGGAATTTGGGCCATCTTACAGACAACCAGTACCTGTCCTAGCAATCCCCGGATCAAGAACAGTTTTGCTGCTGTCCCCTCCTGGTAAAAAGGAGAACAGGTTTGTGTCTATTGACCTGATCAAACCACACTGTGCGGCAGATACTAAGCAGTAGGCTAAGTGGATTCCGACCGAGTAGCAGACGCACTCCTCTAGCTACAATCCAAGAGGTTCAAACTGAGAGACTCATCACAATTGAAGAATCTGCAGTGAGAAAAGAAGGACTAAGCAATAAAGCTATGGAACTCGTTCCTCTTGAGACCAAAATAACAGTTAGTCATGAAACACCTGTCTAGAACGAAGTAACAAGTGATCAAGTGGTTCTAGCTATTTCAACAAATCCGGATGCTATTTCAACCATTGACAGAACTGCCTTTGGCTATTTCATGAACTTTCATAAGTTTTCTGAGGATCCCAGCGAACCTGAAACGATGCCAGTAAAAAGAACTTTCAAAGAACAAGCAATTGACTTTTTTCATCACCTGGAAAAGACTTATCTGGTTTCACCATGGATTGAATTTTGAATTTTTTCTTCTACTTTGGTTAACACTAGTAATAACTCTGGGTATGCTGATAAATGGGAGATATGTAAGAATGGACACAGCAAGTCAGAAAGTCAACTTACTCCTCAAACCACACAAATCATCCCATCGTGAACAAAGAGACTTGTCAGCAGTGAACATCACAGCCGTTCCTATACCTGATGAAATAGCTTGGGACAAAACAGAATATGACATTTTTGGCCCGTTGGAGCTTTTAAAGATTCTACACCAGTTCAAGATTTCATTAAGTGACTTTGTTTCATCTAGTACCTTTTCTGATGATTGGGACTTCGAGACTGTTAATAATATGATGTCAGACCTAGAAAGGTCTGCAGTATTCATAAATCATGAATATTTAGAAGGTTCTTCAGACTTTTAACAAATGTACTGTCATAACCATTATGGTAATCATTTCTTGCACATATCTGCAAGTCCTAGAAATATATTTATGTATAACCAATGGGAACATTGTCCTACGCCACCAAAGGGTAGCTCAAAAACTTTTGCGAATAAGTTTCCATACTTTTCAGGGTTCAATGTATGCAATACAGAATCATTTTACTTTAAGAATGTAAACAAAACAGGACTGAAGAGTATGTTAACAAACGCCAAACAGATTTATTCTGCCGCCTTTTTTGCCCAACTGTCTAGGCTAGGTTTCGACTTTTGGAAAGACAACATTGAGACAAAAACTGTCTGGGGTACAAAGGATTAGCAAGTGCAAGGGGTAGAAGCTATGTTTAGCGCATGTATCATCCCTGAGAAAAAGATGTTTTTGAATGACACTGCTCAACAGATGTCTTGCCTTGGGTTAGCCAAGATCAAAGACATGAACAACCCATCCATACCTACACCTACACCTACACCTGAGGGTGATAACACTTCAAAGGGGGAGGTCGAAGTACATACTATTTTGCTTCACAACAGAACAGATCTAGATTGGAAAAAATGGTTAATCTGGCCAACAGATACAAACAACTGTCAAGATAGATTCCTGAAAAAAACACAAGGGTTTAAAATCAATAGGCCAGACCCAAGATATGTTCAAAGACAGCATCCTGTAATAGCAACAACATACAGTGTAGGGAAGCTCTGCCTTGATTGGCTACAAAGATCTACACTTAAGGATGTAAAGCAACACTTATCTTTACTTAAAGATGGCGCAGATCCTAGGGAATTCTTGCTAGGACCAAGAAAACCGCATCAAAAACGTTTTATATATGCCGGTATATATGCTGCATATAATGAAATATGGAAGATTGTGCAAGCAGAGACTGTAAAACGGATACCAGAAATTAATCGTATTCATTTAGAGAAATCTCTCCCTGTAGTTGACAATGGGGTAATGACTCTGTCGTCCAGGATATATTCATTGGACAGCATAGTATCTTCTGCCATAGACATCATGGAACAGGACTTTGTCATGTTGCAACATGGTCAGTCGCAACTACGGTCTATCATGCTATTAGGCTGGACGTTACAAAACCTTCGTTCAGGCTATGTGCCTTGGCGTTTAACCAATACCATGTCACTATTTTCAGAATTCAATCTTGCTGATAAACAGATCGAATTGGCACAAAGGAGAGCAGACTATACAGTGCTGAGAATTGAAAAACTGGAAAGATTGCCATTTATGGTAGCAGAAAAACCAGCTACTGAATGGATAATACATGGAACAATCACTCTGCCTGTTACAATTTTTCATTTTCAGTATTGCCTAAAACACATACCAGCAGGCACATATTAAAGGTTAGGTAAAGAATATATCAAGACATCCTGGGATTTACCATACACACACACAGATGTTGGAGTGGGGGACGTGAAGTGTTTCTTAGCAATACAAATTGTGAAAACGCACTACGCGGTTCTCTCCTTTGTCAGGGTATTAATTTACATGGGCCTGCGATGGTTCCTCTAACAACTTATCCTGTCACCTGCAATGTTCGCCAGCTGCAGTAATTTATCCGAATTTTGGACAATGTTCGAATGGGAGTTACCTTATGTTGAACGATCGCAGCTGCTGTGGCATGTTGCCAGGTATACCATATCTAGTAACTGTGTCATCCAAGGTCACTTGCTGTATGCAAGTATTGTTTCCACAAACAAAAACAGTCAGGGAGTTGCCTCTATGGCCTTCACTGAACATCTCTTCTATACGAATTGATACTCTAATTAGAATGAAAGCCATTCTTTTGCAGAAAACGGTACCACTGACCTCGGCCAAATAGACCTATGATCTACAAGTCGCAAGGACTTCTTCTGAGATACATGCCCTTTTGAATACAAACTGCCCTATACATTTCTCAGAAATGTTAAGTCGTACCTTAAACATGTCTGATACGAGCGGGATTGTACATCTATTTAAGAACGTGTGTTCTGGACTGTTCGCACCTTTTCAAGCAGTCCTCTGAATATTTCCAAACTTCGTGCACTCTGTGTTTGGCGGACTACCCCTCCTTTTAGGACTCGTTGCAGGGATACTATTTTTGCTCCTTCTGCTACAATATGGCAAGCCAAATCCCCGGCGCTACTCCAAGCACCATAGAGAGAGCTCTGTTGGAGATAAAGTGTTGTAAGCGCATCGTCCAAATTTTGGGGTTACCTCGTCTACGAGAATTAAAAACGACATGGTTTCTGTCATTCAGATCAAACTGGCAAGATTGCATCTTACCTGTTCTACACTGCCTGCTATGCAGAGAAGAATGTGTGCTAGACACGTGTCTAACACTCCCATCAGTCATGCAAATGGATGTTGATACTTTGCTTGAACTGGTAACGGTCCTCGCTCTGTGTTGTCCCCAGCGGCTACCAATTCTGATGATGTCATTCATTGAGATCTCACAGACACAAATTGCTACTGCTGAGGTACGAGAGTATAAAACAGGCACGCAGGTAACATCCGATTCGAACATTGCTGATGCGACCAATGCTGAAGGCGATGCTTCACATCTATGTGCGGTTAATCTTCTAAACGAGGTAATCCAACTTTCGCCTACAATGATAGATGATTTTTTGTCTATAGACATAGAAGATTTCATGTTTTCTCCACGCCCTAATACTGACTTTTGATTTTGGCACACAGTGTTCTGAGAGACTTTGAATTTGACCTTCATTTTTTACAAAACAAAAACCTTTTTCCTATGATTACTTTATTATTTTTCCAAATTTTTCTTTTTTCTTTTGGAACAAGTATTCTGCTTAATGACTGAAATGACTGATTGATAGTAGAACTATTCATAGAGAACAAGAATTCTTTGAATACTTCCAGAGACAATATATGACCTTGTCCACAAACAAACACTTTTATGTAATCTGACATGAAATGGTTTCGGCCTTTTTCTTTTGTATTTACGAGCCAATTCATAAATGTATATTTTTATGATTCATTCGATTTGCATTTCAAATGTCTACATTTGATTAGGATGAAACATTTCTTTATTGTGTACAGCACCAATGCAATTTTATGCTTACAACTAGTTTTGATACATTATTTACAATGTGTTTGAAACATGCTTTTAGCACTTCGTGTGTAGATACATTTTAGATATGTTATCATGTTTAGAAATTTAGTACTGTCGTTCATACGAAAGTGGAGTGGGTGTTGTGTTTCGATTTAGATTCCGTATGCATCTCCCGATTCATGCCCTTATATAGGTATAATTCACATTGCCCTTATATAGGCATAGAAATCCAGTCTGTATTTAGGCATAGCCCATGCTACCCAAATGCAGGCATGGCTACTTACATCTGTTCATCTACGTCACAACGACTTCTTGGAAAACCAGACTCTTAAGCTTTAGGGACTTCCCCTTGCCTGGATTTTGATTTCTCGAAGAACTCATTTATTATGCATGAACATCTTTTCCATGGGGGTTCATTCATCACGTTCATATGCCCCACTTTTACGTCAATACTGGCATCCCTAAACACCTTCAAGGTATAAATATACCCTCACTAGCTATGGCAAAGCACGGTGTGGTTCAGTGCAGTTCGACTACCTACTTGCACGACGCAGCTCACCACAGCAAGTACCGAAGGAAGTCAACTCCCCAGCTGACGCACTGACCAGACACTGTCATCCTCCTCGCCGAGAATCCGGCTCCAGTGTTTCTGACTGCCCTTGCGGGGTGTTGGGAAATCGAGTCCCGGCAAAGAGATACCAACCTCTCTCATTCTAAGGTATGGAGCTGATTAAAACCTAGAGAAATCTTTGGCAATTCCTGGCAAAACTAAACTATAGCTAAGACAGCACCTACTTCTTCCCTCATACTAGACCTAGGTTAGGTACACTGGGGTAGGCATATTTTAGAAGCACCAGTTGAGTATTTTAGCCTGTATTATTTATGTATGTATTTTTGTATATGTCATAGCAACAGACAATGTTATTACAGTATTATTTTATATTACTGCTTACGCTGTATGCATTATACTTCGCATTCTGTCTAACGATTGAAGCAGTTCACCTCTCTTGCATGAGAAAGAAGACTGTTCAATAAACCCTTTTATTGAAACACCCGTCTCTCTATTTTCTGTGCAAACTCTCTAGAAACGAAGCATGCATGATTGACTGAGTGAAATAGTTATCTATTGTTTCCACGACTCTGAAGATTTTGTTCCGACTCTAATGGAAACAAAGTTGTCATGTTTATGCGTTTGTCAGAGACGAATCCCTTCTTGTTCATTCGAGAAAGTTTCTAGTGACCTCTGAGTTAGCTGGCACACACACTATTAATTTTAATATACTCGATAGAGACATATTGACCTCAGTCCTATGTCAAATCTATAATGTATATTATTCCAATGTTCAGAGCCTATTAGGGATGTAGGAACTACACTTCTATTCGTTCCGGCGGTGGTTCATCAGCTTCGACAGGGAACCGCCATTCCCTGGCAGTTGCACTGCCAGGGGTAATGCAATATGCTAAGCGGGACTGGCGCAGTCCCGTCGATCATATTACAAGTTCCTCCACTGCCAGCCTTTTCATGGCGGTGAGCCTGCAAAAAAAATGCTGGTGGTGGGGAAACTAAAGGGGCCCTACATGGCCCCTATGCCCCCTACCATAAGGTTGCATTCAAGGGGCAAAAGATGCGCTCCCTGTCTGCTTGCACTGCCAGTTCCAGCACGGCATGCTGTGCTTGAACATTTTTGTGTTCCCATTGCGGTGCCTTTTTCAGGGCACCGCCGTGGGAAAGGCAAAAGTACTGTCTGCCTGTATTAGTTGAACTTTTAATTATTCGGGTGGTCTTTGCAGGGCTTTGGCGCCGCCATGTCAGCTGAGACCCTGCTCAACTCCGCCAAAGTCACAGTCAGCCCATAGTCATTCCCCAAGATATTTCTGCTCTTTTTGTTTTGAAACAGTATTTGAGGAAGCTTGATTTCATGGCCAATTGTAGGTCTCTTAAGCTAAATTCCGTTCAACTTTGTGCCTGAGAGCTATATCTGTGGAGGTTTGAAAAGGTGCAATAAGTATTACATTTCATGAAATTGCAGGCTTTGCCGAGCTTTCCTGGAAATGTATTGAGGCCATACATTATTGCTTATGTTAATTTGGCCTCTATAACTATAAGTTAGGTAAGTAGAGAGGGATTTTATAGTTTTAATAGAGAATTGAAGCCGAAGCTTAATGATGCTTCTTTTGGCTTTAATGATTCTTGCTGATGTCAATGGCCTCCTCTTGCTTCAAGCCATATTCCAAGATATTTATAGGTAGTTAGCTTTTCAATTTATTTCTTATCGAAATGCCATGAGCCCAATTTACCAATTCATCTGTTGAAGACCCCGATTTTAGATTTTGTCAGGAGTGAGGAAGTTGATCAGCAGTCAATTATAGGTGGACAAGTCTTGATGGCATGTAATTCATGGGAAAGATCAGCAATGTGCAAGTTAAATAGCAATGGAGCAAGCACACATCCTTGCTTCAGGCCTGTATCATGTACATTTTCTAAGAAATAGAGTGATTTGCTCCAAACTTTACTCTCACCCTGGTTGCAGAGTAAAGGTGTTGGATGGCTCAAGGGAGATGCTCTGGGATTTTCCATCTGGTCAGTTTTGCCACAGATGTTCTCTATTAACTAGGTCAAATACATTGCTAAAGTCGACAAAACACATATATACCAGTAGTTTCCTGAATCTTGTCTTGTCAATCAACATAGCAAGGATAACCAAGTTGACCAAGTGCTCACAAATGCATAAAAACCTGATAAGTTGAAGGGAAATAAGTTTGATTTAGAGCCCTTGGCTTTCAGATGCTACAGCTGTAGGCCAGCAAATATTTTTTATTCAGTATCCAAGAGTGCTATGAGCCTCTAGGTGCTTGGATTCAAAGGGAGGCCTTCTTATAGACATAGAAGTTTAAGTCATCGACTTTACATCTATGCATTAGCCACTGATATGGCATGCACAACCAGGTCCTGTTTATAACCTTTGGTAGTTTGCAAACATTCCTTACACATATTTCTGAAATGAGCAAAATGGCATACACCAACATTCTCTTACAATCACACTGCGACTTGAACAGTTTATAAGTGTGTCATCAGTATATTATATATTATCCAACAATGTATTTTTTATTTTTATTTTATTTTATATGCTTATAGAGCGCCGGACTAGACCCCCAAAGGGGTATCTCCGCGCTATAACTGCAGATGGAAGTAGGAGTAATAATGTGTTCAGGAATAAAGTGACATTAATGGCTGGGAAACAGGTAGGTTTTTAGATTTCTTCTAAACATCATATGGTTAGTGATTGACCTCAGTTCAAGCGGCAGTGAGTTCCATAGTGTGGGTCCAGTGTGGGCCAGTGCACGGCCACCTTGTCTGGTTTTCTTGATTCTAGGTATTTTAAGTAGTTGCTGGTTACTGGAACGCAAAGAGCGTCCTGGGATGTAAGGCTTAAAGATGTCAATGAAATACTTAGGGCCCATCCCCGTTAGGCTCTTGTGTATAGTACAAAGAGTCTTGAACTGAACTCGCTTCTTCACTGGAAGCCAGTGAAGCTGAGACAGTAGGGGGCAGGATGGGTCCTGGGTGGAACATTCATGACAATCCTTGCGGCAGTGTTTTGAATGACCTGCAATTTCTTGAGTTGCTCCTCATTGGCTCCAAGGAGCAATCCATTGCAGTAGTCAACCCTACTGATAACAAGCGCCTGCACCAGAGTTTTTCTGTGGTGATCCGGAAGATAGGGGAAGACACGTCTTAACATCCCTATAGCCCGGAAACAGGTGCCGGCTACTTGATTAACGTGGTCATTGAAAGTAAGTTGTTGGTCAAATAATACTCCCAAGTTTCTGACCTTACTCTTGGGGGTGGGGACAGGACCCAGTTCTTGAGGCCACCAATCTGATGACCAGTGTGTCATCGCTTGACCGAACAACATAACTTCGGTTTTCCCGACATTACACTGCAGACAGTTTGATGACATCCAGTCTGCAATGGCTCTCATGCCATCTGCAAATGATCTTTTTACTGCAGGCGTAAGATTTTTAAAGGGAAAAAGGAGTTGGGTGTCGTCAGCGTACGACACGGGGGTGAACCCGAAAGATCTTGCTAGGTTGGCAAGGGGGGCCACATATATGTTGAAGAGTGTGGGGCTCAGACAGGAGCCCTGTGGCACCCCCTTATTGAGCTCCCTGTGGATGGATGTATGGGCGCCCAGCCTAACCTCTTGAGAACGCCCGGACAGGAAACTCTCCAACCATGTCAAAGCCTCTCCCTCTATTCCCACCTCCTTTAGGCGATGGAGAAGCACCTTGTGAGACACCGTATCAAAAGCGGCGGAAAGATCCAGCAGCACCAGAATCATAGAGCAACCATCATCCAGTGCCATTTTGATGTTATTGGTCACTGTTTGAAGTGCTGATTCTGTGCTGTGGTTCGGCCTGAACCCGGATTGAGAATGGTCCAGGCCTTCCGTCGCTTCCAGATGTTGGGAAAGATAGGTGTTCACGTGCTTCTCCGTGATCTTGCCCAAGTAGGGTAGGAGAGAGATGGGACGTAGGTTGGATAGATCTGTCCAGGGAGATGATGCCTTTTTTCTTATCGGGTTCACCACTGCCTTTTTCCAATCTGCCGGGACCTGGCCTGTCCTAAGGGAGATGTTGACCATTTCAAGTATATGGGGACCTAATAAAGGAATCAAAGGGCCTACCATTTTAGCTGGAACAAGGTCATTGGGGGATCCTGTTTTGATATGGTTACAGAGAGTAAGAAGCTCTGTATGCGTAACGGGAGGGAAAGACGTCAAAGAAAGTTTACTGTGTGTGGTGGCAATCGTAATGGGGCAGAGTTTAGTTTTATTTTTGCTGATATTGTTGGCAGCTACTATTTTTTCATATATGATGTTGATTTTATCCTCAAAAAACAACGAGACTTTATCGCACAAATCCTGCGAGAAGTCATCTGAGCTTTCACAAGCCGTAGGCTTTATAAAGTTTTGGAGAATGTTAAAGAGTTCCTTAGGGCTATTGCCTGCTTCTGCTATTTGTTGTGTTAATTGTTGTTTTCTTGCCAACTTTATATTTTTATAGTATTCTGATTGAGCTTTTAAAAAGGTCAATCGGCTATTTTCATTTTTAGTTTTTCTCCAGGCTTTCTCAATACGTCTGCATTTTTGTTTCTCTGCTCTCAATTCCTTTGTATACCATTTTTCTTGTTTTGACACTGGATGTTGTTTGTGTCTTTTTAAGGGAGCAATAGTATCGATAGCTTTTTTAATAGATTCATTCAGCTTGGCTAGAACTAAGTCTGCTGTATCAGATTCCAAAAAGTTGGGATCTGTCCATGCTTCTTGAGCTGTATTAGCATTAACTTTATGCCATTGACGTCTCTATGAGGGGGGGGAAGGAGCGTTCTTAGTGGGTCTCGCAGGGGTTGGTAGCGTGAATTCCAACAAAGAGTGATCTGTCCACAATATACTTGTAGCCAGGGAACAGTTTATTTTGGTGGAATTGGAGAAAATGAGATCAAGCATGTGTCCTCCTATGTGAGTAGGTCCATGATTTTTTAATTCCAAGCCCAGATTCGATAGATCTGTGATTAGAGCCGTGGAATCGGTTAACATTGGCTGATCTACGTGTATATTAAAATCACCTAGAAGTAAAAAATCTTCTTTAGATTTTATATGTGGGGCTAAAATTTCTTGGAGAGTGAGTGCAAAGTTAGGATCTGCTCCCGGGGGTCGATAAACCAAAGCACCCTTCCAGGTGAAGTGATTAGTTAAGTGATCTTTAAAAAGCAGAATTTCTAGTTGTGAGTTTGAGTGTTGTTCAATGATAGTACATTGTATATTGTCCTTATATATAATTGCCACACCGCCTCCGGTTTTAATATCTCTGTCTAGGTGTTTGATCTTGTACCCAGAGGGAATCCCCATTGCAATGGCTGTGACTGTATGGGGTTTCAGCCAGGTTTCCACAAGGAAACATATATCTGGTTGGATGGAGTGTATTAAGTCCCAGACCTGATATTGGTGTTTGGGTAAGGAACGTACATTTAGGAGAAAGCTTTTCAAACCCATAACAGAAACGTTGGAATCTAGGGGGGGCGCGTTGTTGTTAATTAGGCGTCGACACAGAGGACAAGAGTAGGCATCCTCAATGCGATGCCAGGGTACGACTGTACTACAGCATGTAGGTGGTCTAAGGCTACGTAAAGTAAGGGCTGAGTAAAAGAGGGATTGGGTACCCTTACCAGTGACTGTTTGGGGGAAGAGACCAGGGTCCATCGCCCCTCGCCCCGTCCTGTCGCGGACGGGCGCAGACGGGCTTTTCTTCGGCGCTTCTTAGGCGCGCTCGAAGGCGCCCCCTGTATAATGTCTTAGAACTTTCAGTGAACTTCTGGAAGTAAATATCTGCAACTTACACATCTCCAGTTTATAGAGAAATTGTTGATAGCACTACATGAGAACTTTTTCATGTCATCCTGTGCACAGAAATCCACAGGTGAATAATGTATTGTTAGACTAGGTTTTAGTTTTTCTCACATATTTTTGAACCACAACTTTGATTTAAGTCACACTTATTTATGACACGTCTGCTAGTCACACTAGTTGTGCTCGGCCTCCGTTTGCATTCAAAACTTTACTGGTAGTTAAACTGTGCAAACACAAGGAGATGATGGATTGAGCACTGAAACTTTTCAGACTCTCACCCCCAGTCACAGATCTGGGTTGTATCCATCATCGTTCTTTAGCTCACTTTGCCACTCCAGTTCTGACACAGCTATATGCAAACCAGTCTTGACCCTGTGCCTCATGGGAACAGTCCAGCCCAAACTGCCAAGCCATGTCTTCCTTGGACCAGAAACAAGCATCCTGGGAACAGTTTCAGGCTAACAGCCCTCATCAGCCAGTTAAACTGTGCACCATATACCGTGTATTGTACTGAATTAGGCTTGTCTCCGGGACTACATTGATTTTACTCCATACATGCAGAGATGTAAATGTAGTCTGTGCCATAAATGAGTGTGAGCCTTTTACTACCTACTTTGTTTTCTGGTTTAGTTTACAGAGTAATTTGAGGAGAAGCAGCTTGGTTGATGGCATCAGTGATCAATGATGTCATTTGAGGTATCCTTAGTGATGTCATCAATTATGTAATTTAACTAACCCTGGGTGTAGTTCAAGGAGGTGCACTACGTGGAAAATGCGAAGTGCAAAGAAAACTCTGCCGCACTACCCGGAGCTCCGCAAGCGGTAGAGTACGTTAGAAAAATGCCATTTGTGGTGATTGCACAGTGCCTGATGCTTGTCGGCACTGTGCAATCAATGCGAACAGCCTAATGCACAGCACAAGCTTACCTTTTCTGCCCCTGGAGTAGATTTTTACTCGAGCGGCACCTTCTCAACGCCAACGTCAGTTTTTCAATGCGAGCAGTCATGAGCATACGCGACCACTCGCAATGAGAAACCTGACCCCACCCACGTTGAGAAATCTCACCAGGAGGTTTATTTTCCACACTCGCGCTTGCCAACTTGATGTTGGCGATCGCGAACGAGGAAACATCTTGCCGGGAGGTGGATTTTCCTCGCTTGCACTCTCCAACTTGACGTTGGTGAACGCAAGCGAGGAAAAAAATCTGCTCTGCTGGGCGAAGCAGAGTTTTTTTTAACTCCGCGAGCTCTGCGTAACACGGAGTGCGAGAAACTCCGTGAGCGGAGGTTATCGCCCAAGGTTACATTTAACAATTTACAGCTATCTCATTGAAATTTAACGGGCAAATGTTAGGTTTTTTGTGTTTTTAAACACTCATTTTTTACTCATTTCAACAACTAACTATAGCATTACCTTAATTTTGTTTTTCAGTGAATTCCTGTTTTATTTTATCATATTGAGGCAACACCCTTGCTGCCCATGCCTGCCTTCCGTTGTCTGTCTACATACCGCTGCTCCCTCCCTCTTGTCCGCTGTGGTCAGGTTGCTTACTATGCCAGCCTTCCCTCCATGGTCCGTTTGCTGTTCCTACCACTAAGCCCGCCTGTCCTCCTGTCTCCATCTGCTTACCTAAGCCCCATCCAGCATGCCCTCTGTGGTCCACTGTGCTGCCTTTGCCCATCCTGCCTGCTCACCATAGTAAGCTTATAACCCTTGACCATGGACTCTGTCCACTGACTTCCATTCTCCATGTGTGTGCCCCCACCTTTTCCCTCCCTGGTCTGTTGTGCTGCCACTAACCCTCCCACTTGCCCTTCACTGCTGCCCCTGTGCCATCTGTTTTCCATGTCCATGCCCCTGCCCCCTCCCTATTCAGTTGTGCTGCATGCCCACCCCAGCTCTCCTTGTACATTTACCTGCCCCCTCCCTCCCTGTTCTGTTGTGCTGACACTGCTACTGTGATGCCACTGCACTCTGTTCCTGCCCATTCCTCCCCCTGTTCACTGTGTATGTGCACTTTCACATTTCTCCCTGGTCTATTGTGCTACCACTGCTTTTGTGCTGCTACTGCCCTCCATTATGGCCCTGACCCTTTCCATCTGCCTCTCTGTTCTCCATGTGCATGTCCTTGCCCCCTCCTTCCCCTGCCGTTGTACTGCCATTGCCCTTGTCCTGCCACTGCCCTCCGATGCTGCCCCAGCACACTCCCGTCTCGTTGTCTTTGTAAATGCCCCTACATCTCTCTCCCTTGTCCGTTTTCATGCCCTGGCCCTCTACTGCCACTGTCCTTCACTGCTGCTCCCACTCCCGTTTTCCGTGTGTGTGTATGTCCCTGCCCCCTTCCTCCCTGGTCCATTGTGTTCCCTCTACTGAGTTCCTGAGTTCTGATTCTTGTAATAGCTGCCATCGCATTCTGTGAAGAGCTGCAGCTAGCCAATTAAATACATTTGTAGTGTGGGATTGGGCCTGGTCCTGTGGGACTGAAAAGGCTCAAGTGAGTGAAGGCTCCCTGGCCAATTAGAGGGCCCCGAATCACTGACAAAATTTTGACCTCCAAAATACCTATCTACAACAGGGTAAGTACAAAAATATCGAAAAAATAATATAGATGTTAAAAATATCGATGTTAAAAATATCGTTTTTTTTTCTTTTAAAATATAATTGTAAAATAAATTAAATAACACTAATAAATATAATATACATAGTTATAAGTATCGAATAATGTTTAAACTTAATAAATAATACATATATAATAATAATATATTAATTAAATATATACTGTAAATATATAATATATATGTTCTGAACAATATGTTGTAATAATTATTTTACTAACTTATAAATTATTAAAATATATTCTAATTTACTAATACATTTACAAACATAAAACAATAACATAAATAAAATGTACAAAACATAAAAAATTAAATATACTTTTAATATTTTTACAATTAATTATATAAAATGTTGGATAGCGTAGGGGTAAAAATTACTATTCCCACTCCAGAGAGTGCAACAGTAGGGAAAGCTTTGGATAGCGTAGAGGTAAAAATTACTATTCCCACTCCAGATAATGCAACAGTAAGGAAAGCGTTGGATAGCGTAGGAATATAAATTACTATTCCCACTCCAGAGAGTGCAACAGTAGGGAAAGCGTTGGATAGCGTAGGAGTAAAAATTACTATTCCCACTCCAGAGAGTGCAAAAGTAGGGAAAGCATTGGATAGCGTAGGGGTAAAAATTACTATTCCCACTCCAGTGAGTGCAACAGTAGGGAAACCGTTGGATAGCGTAGGGGTCAAAATTACTATTCCCACTCCAGAGAGTGCAACAGTAGGGAAAGCAGTGGATAGTGTAGGAGTAAAAATTACTATTCCAACTCCAGAGAGTGCAACAGTAGGGAAAGCATTGGATAGCGTAGGAGTAAAAATTACTATTCCCACTCCAGAGAGTGCAACAGTAGGGAAAGCATTGGATAGTGTAGGGGTAAAAATTACTATTCCCACTCCAGAGAGTGCAACAGTAGGGAAAGCATTGGATAGCGTAGGAGTACAAATTACTATTCCCACTCCAGAGAGTGCAACAGTAGGGAAAGCGTTGGATAGGGTAGAGGTAAAAATTACTATTCCCACTCCAGAGAGTGCAACAGTAGGGAAAGCGTTGGATAGTGTAGGAGTAAAAATTACTATTCCCACTCCAGAGAGTGCATCAGTTGGGAAAGCGTTGGATAGCGTAGGAGTAAAAATTCCGATTCCCACACCAGAGAGTGCAACAGTAGGGAAAGCGTTGGATAGCGTAGGGGTAAAAATTACTATTCCCACTCCAGAGAGTACAACAGTAGGGAAAGCGTTGGATAGCGTAGGGGTAACAATTACTATTCCAACTCCAGAGATTGCAACAGTAGGGAAAGCGTTGGATAGCGTGGGAGTATAAATTACTATTCCCACTCCAGAGAGTGCAACAGTAGGGAAAGCGTTGGATAGCATAGGGGTAAAAATTACTATTCCCACTCCAGAGAGTGCAACAGTAGGGAAAGCATTGGATAGCGTAGGGGTAAAAATTACTATTCCCACTCCAGAGAGTGCAACAGTAGGGAAAGTGTTGGATAGGGTAGAGGTAAAAATTACTATTCCCACTCCAGAGAGTGCAACAGTAGGGAAAGCGTTGGATAGCGTAAGAGTAAAAATTACTATTCCCACTCCAGAGAGTGCATCAGTAGAGAAAGCGTTGGATAGCGTAGGAGTATAAATTACTATTCCCACACCAGAGAGTGCAACAGTAGGGAAAGCATTGGATAGCGTAGGGGTAAAAATTACTATTCGCACTCCAGAGAGTGCAACAGTAGGGAAAGCATTGGATAGCGTAGGGGTAAAAATTACTATTCCCACTCCAGAGTGCAACAGTAGGGAAAGCGTTGGATAGCGTAGAGGTAAAAATTACTATTCCCACTCCAGAGAGTGCAACAGTAGGGAAAGCGTTGGATAGCGTAGGAGTAAAAATTACTATTCCCACTCCAGAGAGTGCATCAGTAGAGAAAGCGTTGGATAGCGTAGGAGTAAAAATTACTATTCCCACACCAGAGAGTGCAACAGTAGGGAAAGCGTTGGATAGCGTAGGGGTAAAAATTACTATTCCCACTCCAGAGAGTAGAACAGTAGGGAAAGTGTTGGATAGCGTAGGGGTAACAATTACTATTCCAACTCCAGAGAATGCAACAGTAGGGAAAATGTTGGATAGCGTAGGGGTTAAAATAACATACTTATGAATAAAATCTTTTTATTTAAATAATGATATAAAGTATTTAAAAAATTTAAACCATATACAATACCTATACATAATTATAAAAAACTTGATTACCTAAATATATTTGAGCAAAAATAAATATTTAAAAATTCCATTTTATAATATTTAATTACCAATTACTAATTATTTAACAATTATATTATTTACAAAACAATCATTTAAAAAAAATTATTACTTAATTACATTTACATTACTTCCACCATATTCCCCTATAAACCCACTACCCACAACAGAACACATTTATCTATTTATGAATTAATTAAAATTATTTACCAATCAATTAAAATTAATTACCAATTAATTAAAAATTATTACCAATTATTTAAATTTCATTTATAATTCCTACTAATGAATAATTAATTATACATCATTAAATAACTTCCCACCCTATTCCCCTATAAACCCACAACCCGCTATAAAACATATTTATCAATTAATCAATTAATTAAAATGATTAACCAATTAATTAAATTTAATTACCAATTATTTATAATTGATTAATATAAACTACTAATTATTAATCAATTTAACATAGTTAAATTACTTCCCACCCTATTCCCCTATAAACCCACAACCCGCTATAAAGCATATTTATCAAGTAATCAATTAATTAAAATGATTAACCAATTAATTAAATTTAATTACCAAATATTTATAATTAATTAATATTAACTACTAATTATTAATCAATTTAACATAATTAAATTCCTTCCCACCCTATTCCCCTATAAACCCACAACCCGCTCCGGTACTAAAACATATAATTAACTTATAAATAAATGTATTAATATATATATGTAATACACATATAATAGTACTTATTTTAATTACTTAAGTAAAACATATAACACAAACATAATAAAAAACAACAGAAATAATACAAATATCGATATTAGTATAATCAAAATTAGTAACATCGATATATATGCTATCGATATTACTAACTTCGATATTACTTACATCGATATTAAATATTTCGATATTACTTGTCTTCGATATTCTGCACCTTCGATATTATTGACACAATATTTTGGTACATCGATATTTCTAACTCGATATTTTGACTGTGTACCGAGGTCCCCAGTTATTAAAATGACGGTTCCACTGACTCCAGCGAGACCAATCGTCAAGATAACCATACCTTTTTAACCCCATATTAAACATGTTGAGTACCTCTTTAAATGTCAATTTCACGAAAACAACTGAATGGATTTACACTAAATAACAAAAGGTCCACTTCCTGAGTAAAGTTCTAACTTTTTGCCAAATTTGGGGTAATTCTGTTCAGCTGTTTTTTCTGTAGCTCCTTTAAACCTTTCCCAATGGCAATTAACATAGAAAATTAGTGTTTTTGGACATTCCTTTTCTTGGACCCTGCTTGATAGATCAACGCAAAACCTTACTAGAAGGAGCTGAGGTAGAATAAAACATTTTTGAGAACATGTTGTGAAGATTCATCAAGAAAATGCACTTCCTATGGAAACTCTGACCTAACTATAACTTCACGGTGGTGACTACCACTGCATAAGATATATACATTTAACATACTAAAAAACATACCACTCACACATTTATTGCACCGGTGCAAAGGTTATATTCCAGTTTATTAACACAGTTGCAAGGAATTGACAAGAGAAAAGCATTGCTTACTGCATTTTGCAGTTACTTGATACATGGAAACATCTCTCCTTGTAGACACATGGCCTCTTTGATGTGGTTTTACCTTCCTGCAGAAACTCAACCCCTTGCTTTGCAGCATGTTTCTATTTAAATACCTTTTGTTAAAACAAATACACAACATAAAATGCTGTGGCATTAATTACATTTGCAGATGAGCTGAGTATAATATGCTATCTATTACCATTGCTGATCGGAGGGGATTATGACCGGTGTCTAATTTGAGCCAGTGATTGGCAGTGGGTGGCAGGGGCACTCATTGTTGGGGACTGGGATTTTTTTTTCCGCATCAAATATTTACTGAGTGCAAATGAGGGAAATACCCACAAATCAGAAAGATGGAATAAGAGAAAGACAGTACAACCGGCACAACACATGAAAGCAAGAACCTGCGAGAGAGACAGGAAAGGGCCAGGGGTGCCTGGTAGTGAAATAAAGATTACCAGTTTTGGTATTCAGAGTCCAGCGTCCAGCATTTAATTGCACTAGTCGCTGTCTTCTTAGCGGGAACTGGCACTCTTCCTTTCACAACTTAAGCATTGTTTATGACCTACTCAAGGTAGCGACTCTAACGACGTAGGGTCCCCACACGCTAAACAATAGTAATAAATAGCATATTACACTTTGCACATACAGTAAATATAAGATATCTAGATAAATATCTAAAGTGATAGATAGATAGATAGATAGATAGATAGATAGATAGATAGATAGATAGATAGATAGATAGATAGATAGATAGATAGATAGATAGATAGATAGATAGAGAGATAGATAGATAGATAGATAAAAAATAGTGCAGCTGTACTTATGGTTAAGTCACACTTTTTATTGAAAAGGCATTTTTTTTATTTAATACCAACTTTGGCACCAGTCAATGAATCTTCACAAAACGTATCAAAAAAATGTACATCCACTTTGGGTTCTTCATGGCAATCTTCATGCAGATCCATCATGAGGGGCTTAAAAATAGGGAGAGGGGCTCAAAACGGACATTTTCCCATTTCAACACCCATACGATTCTTTGATCCTTGATACAGAAATACAAGGCTGAATGGATATAAACCAAAATTGCCATCTTAATAACATTCTACTCAAGGATGTGCCTTTACTTGGTTTGGTGTAAACCCATTTAGTAATTTAAGAAATAACCATCTATTAAGTGTTCAAGGCTAGGCATCACTGGGATGACGCTATAAGCATTGCGTCTTACAAATGTGTTAGTACGCGACTAGCCAGCGTTGTGAGCGGGCATTGGCTACCCGTCTTATTTGAAGATGGAGCCTCCGATAAACGAGCCATGAGGAATGTGAGAGAATGTCATTTAGTCTGAGTAAAGGGAATCATTTTATGGGCGAACGAAGCCCTGATTTCCCGAGGCAGGTGGTAGAAGTCACAATCTTTTTGAGACAGTTTAGATACAGCAAATAGGGCGTACAGGGCAGCGAAGGCCCGTTTAGTGTATCTCGTCCCTTTGAAGCGAACTGTGCGTGTACTTTGAAAAGATGCTTAATCATGGCTGATGGCAATTTATTGCATAAAATACATTCAATTTACTCTGGTACACCACATGCAATGTTACAGAAATAGCCGACAAATTCCACTCTTGTGTTTTCTACAGGCCTGGATTGACTTCATTGGCCTGAGCAAAGAACACAATGTAGCTTTGGACGGTGCCATTGTATTTAAAGAGGGATATTTAAAAAGGTATATTTTCCTTTTAAAAAAACGATTTCAGTGCTAGATTTTCAATTCTAAGTGGATATTTGACACAACCTTATATCGTTCCACAGAAATTAGATAATACATATTTGAGAAGCTCATCATTAAGCTGTGCCTTGTCCTCATCCCAACCAAGTAAGAGATATTCCAACACCCCTGCATTCTATAATGGAAGTTTAATGTTAAGAGCAGAAATCAACATTGTTTTTATGTTTACACATATTGACACGATTCCTCTTTTCCCAGACAACGAGGTAAGATGCAAAATGCTGTGTGAGTTGTTTAGACGATGGAGGTGTATTATTGAATGTATCCAGTAAGACAGGTTTTCGTTTTTTGTCTTTGTCTTTTGTGTTGGTCCTGAGGAGAATCCCCATAATGTGGGAGATTCGAAATGCGTAGACCATTGAATTTCTTAGGCCAATCTGAATGGATTTATTCAGTTGTTAAATTGTGGATTGTAGTTTATTGGGTAGATGGCCTTGTATTCTAAGTAATGTTTTGGCGTTTATGCAATATTTAATTGAGAGTGCTACACCAGAAATACGGTTCTGTTAAGCTACCCCAAGGTGGGCATTTTGGTTTGTATGATGTGAGAATGCATGGATGGATGTGAGGAATAGTGTAATAGACTTTGATTCTGACACGGTATATATGTTGCGGACAGAGTTTGTATTTTAGAGAGTGAATGCGAAGTTCCATCCCAAAAGGGGCTCCAAGAGAATTGATAGCGATCTTGAATGTTTGGATTTGTAATTTAGAGCAGTTCTAAGAAAAAGCTATTGAAAATATTGAAAAAGTGTTATTGAATAGATTTAAATAAAGTTTTTTTATTAAATTCAAACGGAAAGAGTGGTTTTGCAAGGGCAACTGTTTTGTTCATTGTTCCTTGAATTCGAGTGAAAATAACTGTGGCAAATTGTTTTGTTTATTCATATTGTGTCGTGGCCTTGCTGCGCTTAAGCCAAACCCTTGTTGTTTTCTCTCTTTTACTGGCTAAACACATCTTGGAATTCATTATAAGCCTCAAACGATGTAATAATAGCCGTCTTCTTCTGAAGAACCCGGGTTTAACCCAGCGGCGTCAGGGATAACGCTCAATGTCTTCGGATTCCCCTGCCTCAGCAAATAGAGACACGGGACACCTCTTGATGACGTCAAAGACCAAGTTTATTGGCTGCAACTAGGAGCAGAGGTCTGCGAAGCACAACACAGGTGGTTCGCTAGAGACTGCACAAATTCAATGAGCGGAGCATGGTCTTTTATGCCAAAAATCACATAGCATCAATTACATACAAACTGACCAATAAGATCGTGACATTTCAAAAAGTAGCGCATGACGACAATCCCATTTTCCGTTGTCCAGCCTACCAGAAATGAACACGCACATTCCAATATCCTGTTTGATCAGGCTGGACAAACCCATCATAAAGCCTCAACCCAAATCAGTGATTATGCCATAAAGGAAGGAACAGAAACAGATGAGAAGCAAGATAAAAGGGTGGGTGCAGTGTACCATAAACTCAGCAATATCCTGCTCTATGATCTTTATCTGACCAGCTGCTTAACAAGGAACTGTCTCAGTGAGGTCAGCCTCGGGCAAGGGAGTCAGTTCGGCCAGGTCATGCAAGAGTCAGCTAAGGTGTACGTGTCCCAAGGACTCGTTCTGCCGCAGTCATCGGCCTATGTAAGGGCAACCACACAAAATGGCTGCCATACACAAAATGGAACCCAAGGGTTCAGACGAAATCCCTGAATACATAGTGTTATCATTGATCGATTATGACGAAAACACTCGTACACACCGCACTCGTGATTTGCGGTCCACTGATACCAAAATCGTCTATTTCCGACGATCTTTATTGAACGGGTTCAGAATCTATGAACCACGGACCCACAAACTACGGAACTACAGACCCTCCTTTTGCCCTTACATAGGCAATAAACCCAAACCCATGTCAGTCTGAATCTAGGTCTATATTCATCAGACCATCGATATGTTGCTGTAGCATCATCCTAGTACTTAGTACCTCTCTCTGGACAGGTCTCCTAGCACACGAAGTAGCACAGAGTCCACAAATAGCAGGAGCACACTGTACACAGAGACAGAACAGGAAAAGGATAGCTAAGATCCTTCCAATGACCATCAGAATCTTCCATCCCCACGTGTATATCAATCCCCAAAACCATCCCATCAACGACCAATCTCCTTTGTCTATATGTACAGAGTCGGAGATCTTATGTAGTCTTGGAATGGCCTGAAAGACTGTCGGAGCGTTGTCTGGAATGAAAACGCAGCAGCTCGATTGAATCAGTTTACACACTCCACCTCTATCTGCAAGTATGACATCAAGAGCAACTCTATTCTGAAGTGTCATAAGTCGATCCGACTGGAGCTCAGCAGTCAAATTACTAAGGGCACCGGCAGTTTCGACTACGGTGGACTCAACCACTCTCGTCAACTGGCGATTGTTCCTGCTGTTAGCCATCGGTCCCCAGAACGGCAGAAAACCCTTAAAGAAATCTCCCAACTCTTGCCCTGCGGTATCTTCCTTGCTGAAGACACCTCTAGCAACTCTCGTCTTATGGTAATCTGCCGCAGCAAAGAAACAAAACATGTGCCCGAAAAGTCAGGGGGCAACCATGTATACGCTTTGTCGTAGCAGATGAAATAGGTACCCTTAGCTGCTAGGAACGCTGGGGAAGTCTGAGACGCAAATACATAAGTATCAGTGCAAACACTCTTCCCTAACTGAGCTTTCGGATTCTTTCCATTACCTTGCAGACAATAGCGACCCTGATGGGGCACTATCCAAATCGGTGGAGAACTTTTCGCTCGCTGGTTAACACTCAGACTAACTCCATATCCAGTAACGTTCCAACCAATGTATGGTTGTCTCTCATCTTTCAGAATAGTCTCAAACAAATTCGTTCCTTTAACCATATCGACTATACCCTTGGCAAGAGCACTATTCTTCGGATTATCTTTCGCTGAACGTTGGGGATGGACACTATGGGCATAAATGAACATCGTTCTATATGCCCAAATAGAACCATTAAGGCTGAAAGGCAAAACCAAGTACGGAATACCTTTATCGGTCATATGGGGCATTAGGCCACAGATCCAACAATTTGTCGTGTTCATAACAAGCTGGTGTTGGTGCAAAAGTTGAATAAAGGAATTATTAGCGAATTCCAATCTTCTAACTATTTCATGTTCGGGCAGAGGGTGAAAAGAATGAGAAGAAATAGTGGGAGGAGGTATAGGTTGCGTAGTGGGAATGAGCGTCACTTTAAAAGAAAATGTTACATAACCAATTAAAAATATCATTAAGCTCAGCAACGTGAATAAACATAGTATTAAAAATCGTTTTTGAGTCATCAGTTTGTAAATCTTGCTTTTAAAGCTTATTGTATCAACAGGTCTCTCCATCTCGAAAAACTCCATCCTCACTAATATGCTGCTCGCGGTGGTAAGGTGTTCTATGCTAAGGAATTCCTCTGTCAGCCCAGGGCAACTCCCTTAGGCCAACTAGAACCGTTGACCTAGTGTCTCAGGCTTGCACTCCAAAGACTTGTCGACCGCGACCCTACAGCTGAACCCGGATGGCGGTTCGAAAAACAAAAATCAAAGTAGTTCCTCGGAGGAGAGTTAACCTGCAAACAGAAAAATCATAAAAACTTAATTTATTTTTTATTAGTCCAGCGACTCTCGGTCGCAAATGATAACGGTCTTTGCCAGGCAATGTTTGTTCGCGGAACAAGAGTTCAGGTTCAGTAGTGTTCAAACGATTTAAGGGAGGCACAGCTTCTTGAAGAATATCATCACTTTCTTTCTCAGTGTTCGTTCCAATCAAACGGGCATCGCTGAATGGTAGAAAACGAGGAACGGTCTCAGTCTCAGAGTCTGGAAGTCCCTTCTGGACCCACCGATCGTACGGCAAGGGCAAAGAGGCCTTTTGCAGTGTACGCCGTGGATCCAATTCTTTTTGCCGTGCACTCGTACTGCAGAACGGGTAGATAACAAAACAAGGAAGGGTCCTGTCCAGCGGGGCTGCTCGTTCTTGGTTCGCTGAAAATTCTTCACGAGCACCCACGCGCCAGGTTCAATGGCGTGACCTGGATCTTCAGAAGGCTGTGGTAAACTGTCATGAACCTGTTGGTGTAAAACACGCAATTTAGCTGTCAATTCATACAGGTAATCGAGCAACACAGGATGTTCAATCTCACTGAATTTAGTCGGCCTTGGCACACCCCAAATATTTGCCGGGCAGCCAAACACGACCTCATACGGACTCAAACCCATTCACGAATGCACAGTCATTCTAGTGGACAAAAGAGCTAGGGGCAAAGCAAAGCCAGAGCTCGATTGAATTTTGGCCAACTTGAATTTAAGAGTGCCATTATAGCATTAGACTAAACCAGCTGATTGGGGTGATTTGCAGCGTGGAACTTCTGCCTTATTCCTAATCCCTGACACACTCTCTTCATCACTTGGCCCACAAATTCACTCCCATTGTCACTCCAGATCATTCTCGGCAAACCATACCTAGGGAAGAATTCTTTGATAAGGGCTTTCGCTGTGGACAAGGCAGTATTGTCCTTCAAATGGTAAGCTTCCACCCATTTAGAAAAAGAGCAAACAACCACTAACACATACTTCAGGTTGTTGCACCTCTCCATGTGGATGAAATCTGGCTTCAAGGCTTCGAACGGATACGTTGGAGGAGCAAAATGACCAGCTGGAGTTGGAGTTCCCTTACCAGGATTATACATCAAACACACCATACAGTTCTTAACCAGATTCTCTGCACATTTAGGAATTCCAGCATTCTGCCAAACCGGACCCAACAACTTGCAAATCCCTTTCAAGCTGTTATGTGCCATTCCATGCGCCATCGTAACAACTGGAAGCACATACACATCAGGTAACAACCATCTTTGATGCTCTGACAAATCAGTCCAACAACCATTCGAATCCAATCTACCCTTACTCTCTCTCCATTCATTCAACTCTTTCTCTGTAGCTTCAGCTTGGATGGATTTCACACTCTCGATCGTATCTTCACACATGCTTCTATCTGGAACCCATCTCGCCGGACCTGCAACATACATTCGGCTCATCACATTTCTCGCAGTTTCTTTCGCGACCTCATCTGCAAACGCATTTCCGCGACCAACATCATCCGTAACTTTCTTATGGGCACTGCATTTCACAATCGCTACCTGTAATGGCAAAGTAAGTGATTCAAGGGGTCAACTGTCCATGCTGAATTTTCGTCCCATGCGAAGTCAGAAACCCACGCTCTCGCCACAAACGTCCAAAACTATGAGCCACACCAAACGCATACTGGCTGTCAGTGTACACATTCACTCGTTTTCCTTTTGCCAACACACACGCTTTTGTTAATGCAATCAACGATGCTGCTTGCGCTGAATTATGTAGGATATGTGCAGCTTCAAAAATCGTATGCAAAGTCGTAACAGCATATGCCACAGTCGTATCACCAATCGGAAGCTTGAAGCACGAACCATCAACCCACAAAGTACCATCACATTCTGGAAGAGGAGTATCCCTAAGGTCTATCCTCCCTTTTGTTTCTTCTTCAGTTCTAAGGAAACAATCATGTTGTTCTCTGTCATTATTTGTCTCAGCTGAAATCGGCAACAACGTGGCTGGATTCAACGTGTTGCATCTCTTAATATGCACATGGCTCGCTAACAAGGTCAATTCGTAACCCGACAACCGAGCACTAGTTAAGTGCTGTGTCTTGGTACAATTCAACAAGGTATCCACTGCATGTGGAACCATCACAATCAGTGTATTGTCCATAGCCAAACCAGCAGACTGTTGAATAGAAACAGCCGCTACTGCTGTAGATCTCAGACAACTCTGCAATGCTCCAACTACCGGATCCAAAGTTGATGAAAAATAAGCACATAGACGCTGCTTATCGCCAAACTGTTGAGTCAAAACTGACAATGCACATCCCTCTCTCTCGTGGACATACAATGTGAAAGGCTTACTGTAGTCGAGTGTACCCAACACAGGAGCCGAACACAACGCATTTCGTAATTCTGAAAAGCTCTTCTGACATTCGTCAGTCCAAGGAATAGGATTTGGAGTATCCTTTACAATAAGAGCTATCAAAGGCTTCGCTAGTAATGAGAAATTAGGGATCCACTGTCTACAGTACAACGTAATACCCCAAAACAAACGTACTTCTCTCTGTGTCGTAGGGACACTCATTTTCGCAATAGCTTGAATTCTTTCTGGGGTCAGTTTCCTTCCCTCCTTCGATAAGAGGTGACCTAAATAGGTTACGTCTTGTCGACAATATTGCAACTTCGAAAGAGAAACCTTGGAAATCAGACAAGTGGCGTAACAACGACAAAGTGGCCTTCCTACAAATCTCTTCATTGTCAGCAGCAACTAACAAGTCGTCGACGTACTGTATAAGAGCAGCACCATCAGGTAAAACCAACAAATCAAGTTGCGTCTTTAAAGCTTGGCTATAGATCGATGGACTCTCGCAATAGCCTTGAGGAGCGCGCTTAAAGCAAAAGCTTCGTCCTCCTAAAGAGAATCCAAAAATATCTCTACTCTCCAAGGCAATCGGGATGCTGAAGAAAGCATTCTTCAAGTCAATCACCGAAAACCACGTGGCTGTAGCCGGGATCAAAGTCAACAAAGCGGTGATATCAGGCACAACAGGGAATTGCGGAACAACGATCTTATTAACCTCGCGGAGATCGATCACAAACCTATATACAGCAGGCTGTGAAGAATAAGTCCTCTTCAGAACAGGCAAAACCGGACTATTGCACACATTACCTCTCGTTTCCTCGATCACACCCTTTTCAATCAGATCGTAGATGATCGCCAACAGTGCTCGCTCACCATCGCTCGAGATACGGTATTGTGGAATGCGTGGTAACCTAGCATTCGCTTTCAACATCACAACTTATGGCGGAATCTCTAAAAGGCCTACATCGTTCGGACCAGTAGCCCAAAGAGAATCAGGGAGAGAAGACAATTCAGGTGGAAGTCGATCTTTAGAGATATACATCGGAGAGATCACTCTCTCACCCAATGTAAGATGTACTCCTGACGGAGAACAATATAGCGTTGCATACAATCTCTTTAACAAGTCCAATTCCAACAAGTTCTCACCACAACCGGTCGTCAAAATGAGAGTTGCTTCAAATCTACGAGGTCCAACAGAAAGAGGCAACGGAGTAAAAATCGGATTCGTAACCGGGACGCCAGAAAAACCTACTGAAACATTCTTTAAGCCAGACAAAGGTGCGCCAGGGAGTTTAGAGTGCATAATAGAACTCTTCGCAGCACCAGTATCCAACAGAAAAGGCTCTGACACACCTGATGCAATCACTTCAACATAAGGTCCACTCTGATCTACTGGAACTGAAACAACTCCCTATTTTCGTAGTACTGGGCAGTGGCCAAAATCTGCGCTGACGTGGAAACAGCCCAAGCACTCTAAGAATCCTTCAATCTATTACACATTTCTGGAAGCAAATTATGTACGAATTTGTCAACGAAGAATCTCTGACCACCTTTGGTACTCATGTCCTGACCACTGTGGTCTACAAATGTCTCTTCGAACTGCGTGAAAAAGTTGGACACAGTTTCATCTTTCTTCTGCTTGCACGCAGACAACTTGTCCCAATTAACACGCACTTCAGGCATCAAAGTCTTCATATAAGTAATAATTCTACCAGAAGGTCAGCAATTAAATCCTCAGGCTTCGCGCCACCTACTTGTCGATTATCTGCATCTCTAAGATTAGTCCATGTCTCACCTAATTCGTGTGCATGATCCGTATGACAAATCTTACTCCAGATAGGCTGTGGAACAACATTCCCAAACAACATGTCTATATCTGCCAGATTCATGATACATGAACCCACAGTCTGAGTTAGCTCCTTATAGTACCATGCCGGATTTTTGCGCGGACCAGGTAAAGTCTGCTTAAGTGCTAAGACTTCAGGACGCTTCCAAGGAAAGTGTACCCAGACACGCTGAAAGTGTGCAGCGGCATTTGCATTAGCAGGTCTCCAAACTGGAGGAACGTCCGCATCGGATATTGACACGCCTTTCTCCTAACTGACGAAACAGTCTGTCAGAAGGAGATGCATTCTGTAATGACAACAACGTCGCAACTGCTTTCTCAATTCTGAGATCCACAAAAGTCCCTTTCGCAAACTCGGAACGTATGCGGTACAACTCAGGCGGAGTTTGACCTACCTCGCTATCTTCCCATTCTTCACTAATGAAAGAACACATCATGTCGAAAACGTACCGTTGTTTCGGTGCTTCCCATTGATGGAAAACATCCATAATACCCTCAAGATCGTATTGCGTAGGATACGTAACCCATTTACGCGCCATGAGATCCAACACTGTCCTTTCATCAATATTAGGCAATTGACTATGTGATTGTCTACGCTCGACAACAGGAGACATACTCAATGAACCCATCAGAGGAGAAAAGAGACTAGCTACCGCATCAGTCATTCTCTGTCGAGCAGAAGGAGAAGGTGACAAAAGAGGAAGAGATGGAACAGAATGGGAGGAAGCCAAAATCGGAACAGGAGGAGTATACAAGACAGGCGTAGGAGTAGCTGACGAAGGAGGTAGCAAAGTCGTCGGCCCTTGAGAAGGCTGCACCAAAGGAATAGTAGCCAACGGAAAAGGAGCTAGCTGTTGAGGAATCGCAGGTGGCAAAGCAACCGGAGGTTGCGCAACTACAACTGGCGGCGGAGGTGCCGTAGCATTCTGTGCATAAGGGGGTGGCGAACTCAATAGATGCGTCATTAAAGGATCTTTCACAAGATCTTTCTTCTCTTCTTGCTGTTTAGGTGGCAAAGCTGGGTAGCACTTATCTACCGCTAATTTACGGATCCTAAGCATCTGTTGGCTCTCTTGTTCTTCCTCATTATCCCTAAACTGTATAGCAGCTTGCACCATTGACATACCTCGTTCTCGTTTATTCTTCTTCGCTAACTTGATTTCTTTCTGTTTGGCTTCTTTTCGCCATATGCGGAAAGAGTCAAACATCGCCAGCCGGGCTTTCTTTTTGAACAGTTTAACTTCGAGATTGTCTAAAATCTCAGTTTCAAAGCTACCATAACGGGGCCACTGTAGGAGACCGTCTTTTCTCGTATATTTTACCCATACGTCATTATATGCGATGGGGCCCACTCCATGTTTTACGTAGAGCTCATAGGTCGGAGTTCCAATCGAAGGAACCGGACACGAATCCTCCAATCGGGAATCCCTAGAACAACCAAAACCAAATATCTTTCCAAGTCTGCTAAGACCAGGCATCTTCGCTCACTAATCTAGCTTCCAACTTCAAGGGAAATCTGAAAACGATAGCCTCGTGAAAACACGAGTCCCTCGGCTTTGGGGCCTGCAGGTACCAAATCAAAGCAATCCCGAAGGATACCCAAGCAAACTAAGGACTGGGAGACGCTCCACTCATACTTAACTGAAATGTCGATGGCGTCACTAGAAGACCCGTCTATCGTCTCACTCTACAAATCGTCTAATGGCTCCAAGACAGGGCGACAGTCAGGGCAGCAGTCCTTCGTAGCTGTCGGAAGGCGGGGAACCTCGCAGCAAAGACTTTTGGACCACGACAACATACAGGGGTCGATGAAGTGGCAGGCCTTCTTCCAGAATTTCCACACGAAGCTCCTCACGATCTTCGGGCTTGGACCGGTACCGCTGAAGTTGCCCTACGTTGGGTGCCAAATGAAGAACCGGGTTTTAGAACCCAGCAGCGCCAGGGATAACGCTCGATGTCTTCGGATTCCCCTGCCTCGGCAAACAGAGACACTGGACACTTCTTGATGACGTCAAAGACCAAGTTTATTGGCTGCAACCAGGAACAGAGGTCTACGAAGCACAACACAGGTGGTTCGCTAGAGACTGCACAAATTCAATGAGCGGAGCATGGTCTTTTATGCCAAAAATCACATTCCAGGCTAGCATCGATTACATACAAACTGACCAATAAGATCGTGACATTTCAAAAGTAGCGCATGACGACAATCCCATTTTCCGTTGTCCAGCCCACCAGAAATGACCAAGCACATTCCAATATCCTGTTTGATCAGGCCGGACAAACCCATCATAAAGCCTCAACCCAAATCAGTGATTATGCCATAAAGGAAGGAACAGAAACAGATGAGAAGCAAGATAAAATGGTGGGTGCAGTGTACCATAAACTCAACAATGTCCTGCTCTTTGATCTTTATCTGACCAGCTGCTTAACAAGGAACTGGCTCAGCGAGGTCAGCCTCGGGCAAGGGAGTCAGTTCGGCCAGGTCATGCAAGAGTCAGCTAAGGTGTACGTGTCCCAAGTACTCATTCGGCTGCGGTCACGGCCTCTGTGAGGGCAACCACACAAAATGGCTGCCGTACACAAAATGGAACCCAAGGGTTCAGACGAAATCACTGAATACGTAGTGTTCTCATTGATCGATTATGACGAAAACACTCGTACACACCGCACTCGTGATTTGCGGTCCGCTGATACCAAAATCGTTTATTTCCGACGATCTTTATTGAACGGGTTCAGAATCAATGAACCACGGACCCACGAACTACAGAACTACACAACCCACACAAGCTAACGTGATACTTAAAAACGTCAAAAAGCACAATATTATAAAGCATTTGCTATGTATCAATGTACAAAATCTTGTCTTAAGATCTATTCTCTCAACATCTCTTTCAGTTACAACAGACTGCTTGCGGCAATTTTCCTTCTTCACTCAAGTGTGCGTCCAGGCATCCTAGACGTCCCTAGAAATGCAGACCTTTTGTCAATACGCGGGCCACCCCTTAAATCTTATACTGCGACCCTGCAGCTGAACCCGGATGGTGGTTCGAAAAAGAAAAAAAAAATAGTCTCTCGTCTGAAAGAGTGTATTTCACAAAAAAATTCAGATTTTATTTGTCCTTTTTAGACCTTAAGTTGTAGCGTTCTTTGCCAGGCACAGTTTGATCCTGAAAGAGTGTCTCTGGGTGCGTAGTATCAAGTCTAAAACACAGTGGCACAGCTCCTTGCAAGACTTCATCATCCGCACATTCTGACTGAGTCCATTCCAGATGTGCATCGCTAAAAGGTACAAATCTCGTAACCCTTTCACTCTCGGAATCGGCAACACCTTCCCGGACCCACTTATCGTACGGTAAGGGCAAAGGTATCTTCTTGCAATGGGTACCATGTACCCAGTTTTTCTTGCCGAACACCTTAATAGCAGTCCGAGTTGATAACAGGACTTGGTATGGACCGGTCCATCTTGGTTCCAAGTTCTTTGAAATCTGGAAATTCCTGGTAGGCACCAGTCGCCTGGTTGAATCGTGTGGCCTGCGTCTACAGAAACTGAGGGCAAAGTGTCATGGACCTGTTGGTGAAGAACACACAATTTAGCAGTCAAATCATGTAAGTAGTCAACCAACATAGGGTACTCAATATCACTGTACTTCTTAGGCCTCGGCACACCCCAGACATACGCTGGACTTCCAAAAACAATCTTGTATGGGCCAAGTCCCACGCGAGAATGTACTGTCGTTCTCGTGGACAAAAGTGCCAATGGTAAGGCATCAGGCCATGTTAGACCAGAGCTCGCTTGCACCTTGGCCAACTTCAGCTTCAGAGTGCCATTATAGCACTCGACCAGGCCTGCTGACTGGGGGTGATTCGCAGAGTGAAATTTCTGTTTAATACCCAGACCCGCACACACTTTCTTCATAATCTGACCCACAAATTCACTTCCATTATCACTCCATACCATCCTCGGCAAGCCATATCTGGAAAAGAATTCTTTGAGCAAAACCTTGGCTGTAGACAAGGCAGTATTATCCTTTAGAGGGTAGGCCTCTATCCATCTGGAAAAGGCACAAACAACCACAAGGACATACTTCAAGTCATTGCATCTTTCCATATGAATGTAGTCTATCTGCAGCACCTCGAACGGATACGTGAAGGAGCAAAATGACCCGCTGGAGTTGGGGTTCCCTTTCCAGGATTTTGCATCAAGCAAATCATGCAGTGTTTAACCAAATTCTCAGCACACCTAGGAATTCCACCATTCTGCCATACCGGAGCCAACAACTTACATATCCCTTTTGAACTAATGTGAGCCGGGCCATAGTAACCATCGGAAGCACTTATGCATCCGGCAACAACCATCGCTGGTGCTCTGACAACCGACAACTCAACCCAACAGCCTGTTGAATCCAACATTCCCGTACTCTCTCTCCACATACTCAATTCTTTCTCAACAGCTTCTGCCTGAATCATCTTCACACTTTCTGTTGTATCTTCGCACATTCCTCCTTCCACAACCCATCTGGCAGGACCTGCAACATACATCCGACTCGTCACATCTTTCGCCGTTTCTCTCGCTACTTCATCTGCAAACGCATTCCCTCGACCCACATCATCCGTAACCTTCTTATGCGCACTACACTTCACTATCGCAATTTGGGTCGGCAAAGTAAGTGATTCAAGAAGTTCACTCACTAATTGTCCATGCTGAATTTTCGTACCATGGGAAGTAAGAAATCCTCTCTCTTTCCACAAGCGATCAAAACTGTGAGCCACGCCAAATGCGTATTGGCTATCAGTATAAACATTCACACTCTTTCCTTTTGACAACACACACGCTCTAGTCAATGCTATCAACTCCCCTGCTTGCGCTGAATTCTGTGCAATATGTGCTGCTTCAACAATCGTGTGCAAAGTTGTGACAGCATATGCTGCAGTCATCTCTCCACTCGGAAGCTTAAAGCACGAACCATCTACCCGTAGGGTACCATAAGGATTCGAAAGAGGAGTATCTTTCAGATCAACTCTACCCTTCGTTTCCTCCTCTGTCCGGAGAAAACAGTCATGCTGTTCCTGAGCATCTGTCTCTACAAAAATCGGCAACAATGTAGCTGGATTCAATGTTTTGCACCGCTTGATGTGCACATGGCTAGCCAAAGCGTCAACTCATAACCTGACAAACGCGCACTGGTAAGACGTTAGGTCTTAGTTCTATTCAATAGGGTATCCACTGCATGTGGGACCATCACAATCAATGTATTATCCAATACCAAACCAGCAGACTGTCGGATAGAAACAGCCGCTGCCGCTGTAGCTCTTAGACAACTAGGCAACGCCCTAGCTACCAGATCTAAAGTAGCTGAAAAATACACGCATGGGCGCTGCTTGTCTCCAAATTGTTGCGTCAACACTGACAACGCGCAACCTTCTTTCTCGTGTACATAAAGTGTAAAAAGTTTACTGTAGTCGGGGGTACCCAGCACCGGAGCAGAACCCAATGCATCACGCAATTCAGAAAAACTCTTCTGACATTTGTCAGACCAAGGAAGAGGGTGTGGTGTGTCCTTAAGAGTAAGTGCCAACAAAGGTATCGCTAGCAAAAAAAAATTCGGATTCCACTGTCTACAATACGAGGTGATACCTAAGAAGGCACGCACCTCTTTCTGTGTGCATGGCACAGTCATTTGGGCAATCGCTTGAATACACTCTGGGGTCAATCGTCTTCCCTCCTTCGACAAATGACCTAAGTAGGTCACTTCTTGGTGGCAATACTGCAACTTCGAAGGTGACACTTCATGATGAAGGTCAGACAGGTATCGCACAAAGAAAGAGTAACTTCTTTACAAATCTCTTCATCATCAGCAGCAACCAACTGATCATCAACATACTGGATAAGAGTAGCACCAGAGGCCAATGTAAGAGTATCAAGGTGAGTTTTCAAAGCCTGACTATAAATGGAGGGACTCTCACAATAACCTTGAGGAGCGCGCTTAAACCGGAAACTGCGGCCTCCTAAAGAGAAGCCAAAAATATCCTTACTTTCCTCAGCAATCGGAATACTGAACAAAGCGTTCTTCAGATCAATAACAGAAAACCAAGCAGCTGAGGCAGGGATCATAGTCAATAAAGCAGTAATGTCCGAGACAACAGGAAACTGTGGCACATCGATCTTATTGACCTCTCGAAGGTCGATCACAAACCGATACACAGGTGGCTGAGAAGAGTCAGTACGCTTAAGGACAGGCAGAACAGGACTGTTACACACATTACCTCTCGTTTCTTCAACCACACCTTTCTCAACCAAATCATAGATAATCGCTAAAAGAGCTCTTTCGCCATCACTGGAAATTTTACACTGAGGAATACGAGGTAATTTAGCATTCGACTTAAGGGTAACAACGTAGGGTGGAATCTGCAAGAGAAAAACATCATTGGAACTTGTAGCCCAAGGTGTATCAGGGAGAGAACGCAGTTCCAGTGGAAGGCGATCCTTAGACAGATACATCGGGGAAATCACTTTCTTACCCACCGTAAGATGTACTCCCGAAGGAGAACAATGTAATGTTGCATGCAATCTTTTCAACAAGTCCAAACCCAACAGATTCTTGCCACAGCCAGTCGTTAGAATAAGGGGAGCCTCCAATTCACAGAGACCAATAGAAAGGGGAAAAGGACAAGAAACCGGGTTACAAACTGGGGCGCCAGAAAATCCTACTGAAACATTGGTCAAGCTAGACATAGGTGCGCCAGGGAGTTTAGAGTGCATGATGGAACTCTTTGCTGCACCAGTATCCAAAAGAAAAGGTTCTGCCACACCTGATGTAATCACTTCAACATAAGGTCCACTCTGGTCTACTGGAACTGACACTACTCCCTCCATTTGTCCATGGCTGTCCTAACTATCATTAAAACCAGCACTCTCACTTCCAACATAATAATCATCAGTGTAGTACTGAGCAGACTGGACGGTCGGAACATTCTGTTGGTCAAAATAATTCATAGAATTCTGAGGGGAAAAGGAACGTTCATTCTGGGGAAACGTATCAAGTCCCCTACCTCTAGGTACTTGTTGGAAACCACCACGACCTCTCTGACCAGACATACCATTCTCACGCTGTAGCAAGATCGGGCAACTATTCTTGAAGTGACCTTCTTCTTTACAATAAGCACACTGATTAGGGCCTAGCGGGAGTCGCGAAGCAAAAGACTCAGACTTCTGCAACAGTTTCTGAAACTGTGGGGGTTGCTGAAACTGGGAAGGTTGCTGAAACTGACGCAGATTAGGGCGAGGCAGATAAGCCTGCTGCAGAAGAACTTTTGTTTTTAATTCTCTAGTCTTCTTCTCTACTTTATCCTTCTCATCTTTATCTCTATTCTATATAGTATTGTGCAGTAGCCAATATCTGGGCCGAAGAAGAAACAACCAATGAACTCTCAGAGTCCTTTAACTTATTAGAAAGTTCAGGAAGTAAATTAAAAACAAATTTATCTACAAACAACCTCTGACCACCTTCTGTACTCATGTCCTAACCACTATGATCAATGAATGTTTCCTCAAACCTAGTGAAGAAATCGGACACACTCTTGTCTTTCTTTTGTTTGCATGCTGCTAACTTGTCCCAATTCACCCGCAGAGGAGGCATCATAGTTTTCATTAAATTAATAATCCTATCAGGTAGTTCTGCAACTAAGGGTTCAGGTTTGGCACCTCCTACCTGCCGACCATCTGCAGCAGTAATATTAACCCATGTATCTCCTAACTCTGGCGCGTGATCCTCGTGACGGATCTTCGCCCACAAGGGTTGAGGAACTACATTACCCATCAACATATCTATGTCAGCTAAATTCATAACACACACATCAACTGTCTGAGACAACTTGTAATAACCAGCAGGATTTTTACAGGGGTCAGGCAAGGTCTGCTTAAGAGCCAGGACCTCAGCTCTCTTCCAAGGGACATGCACCCACACTCGCTGAAAATAAAGCCGGTGCAGCCGCAATACCATGAGCGGCATCAGCCACAACTGCCTCTCTCCACACAGGGGGAACCTTTCTCATAGGATACTGCTTCACTTTTCTCCTGACAGAAGGGTCCGGTTCGAACAATAACTGAGGTGGAAGTCTAGACCTAAATGTGAGTAGTGTCTCTACCGCTTCCTCAACATCAGACCCCACTTTCGTCCCTTTAGCAAATTCAGACAGAACATTAAGCAATTCCAGTGCAATTGAACCCAACTCATTATCTTCCCACTCCTGACGAAGGAAGGTACACATGACATCAAAAACATACCTTTGTTTTGGTGCCCCCCACTGTAGGAAGATATCCATAACCACTTGTGGACTGTACTTGGAGGTATTCGAAACCCATCTACTAGCAAGGAGATTTAACACTGCCCGCTCTTCGGGACCAGGGAGCTGACTACGTCTCTGCTTACGTTCAGAAACAGGGGTCAAATTCAGTGACCCAAAGAAAGGAGACAAAAGACTAGTGACAGTCTCAGTCATTCGATGCCGAGCAGGAGAAGAAGTTGACATGAGGACAGGAGACAAAGTGTTTTGAGGTGACAGAGACGTAGGGACAGAAATAATAGAAGTCGAAGATAAAGGAGTGTAAGGCAAAGGAGTTTGAGGCAAGGTTGGTGACAAGGCTGGCGGCCCTGGAGGGGGCTGCGCTGGGGGAAGAAGAACCATCTGTGAAGCAACGGGTGGCTGAACAACAACAACAGGGGGTTGAACGACAACAAGGGGTGCAACAACTGGAGGTAACGGAGGTGCAGTAGCGCCCTGCACATAAGTGGGTGGTAATCTCAGTAAATGTGACATCAAAGGATCCTTTTCAGGGTCTTCTGTCATATTTGAAAGGGGGGGTGGCAAAGCCGGGTAACATTTGTCAATGGCCATGCAATGTTGTCTATCTGACACTTCAATCGCACGATCTTCTTCATCTTCCTTAAACTGCCTAGCAGCTTGCATTACCGATATATTCCTTTCCTTCCTGTCTCTCTTAGCTTGCTTAACTTCTCGCTGTTTGGCTTCCTTACGCCAAAGGCGGAAAGAGTCAAACATCGCCGGCCGGGCTTTCTTCTTAAATAGCGCAACTTCTAGGTTATCTAAAACATCTGATTCAAAACTACCATGTTGGGGCCATCGCAAAAACGCCATATTTCCTTGTATAACGGACCCATACTTCAATAAAGGTAATGGGACCTACACAATGCTTTGAATAGAGCTCATAAGTTGGAGTTCCAACCGGAGGTATCGGACACGAGTCCTCCAATCGGGAATCTCTATTACAACTACAACAAAACCATTTCCTAAATTTGCTAAAACCAGGCATCTTTTAGCTCACTAGTCTTGCTTCAAACTTCAAGGGGTTATCAAAAAATGGTACACTCGCAAATATATGAACCCCTCAGCTTCGACTATTACAATGGCCGAATCAAAACCAAGAAACAAAACAAAGTCGTGGGAGCGACCCACTTATACTTAACCAAAATGTCTGTCACGCCACCAGAAGACCGTCTAACGTCTTGCCTTACAAATCATCACAAGAGGGTCCAAGACAGGGCGACAGTCAGGGCAGCAGTCCTTCGCAGCCGTCAGAAAGGGGAAGCCTCGCAGAAAAAAACCTTCGGTCCACGTCGACATGCAGGGGTCGATGAAGTGGCGGCCGTCCTCCAGAATTTCCTCACGGGCTCCTCACAATCTTTGGGCTTGGACCAGTACCGCTGAAGTCGCCCTACGTTGGGCGCCAGTTGAAGAACCGGGGTTTAACCCAGCGGCGTCAGGGGCACACCTAAGATCTTCGAGTTCACCTGTCTTGGTATGCAGAGACACAGAATACTTCTGGATGGCATCAGAGACCAAGTTTATTAGCTGCAGCTAGTAACAGTGATCCTAGAAATACCTCATGGTGTAAATTCTCAGGAGACTGCTCATTTTACTAAGGCGAGACGTATCCTTTTATACCCAATATTCACATTATAAATGTACACTCACTGCACAAAACTCTAGCCAATAAGGTACATTTTCAAACAAAGTGTCACATAACAAAAACTCAATTTACAGTATCCCAACCCAAAAGTTAATTATTAGGAATGTCCCAAATTCAATCCCCACAAGCCGGACAAACCTATAATTGAAAGCATGACCCATGTAATGAAGAAACATAAAAAAGAAACAGTAACAGAGGCTGAACAAGATAAGGCATGTGCAAGGAAACTAAAAGTTAACGATGTCCTGAACATTGATTGGCAATCTCAGACAAAGATCGATCAGGGAAATTGGCTTTGCGAGGTCAGTTTCAGGTGAGGAGGTCAGTTTCTTACAGTTCATTTCAGAGTCAAAAAGAAACCTAGTTAATATATACATGAACTAAGAAGGCCAGGCCACTTTGTTCGCCAGGCTACCTTCACAGGCCTACGTGAGGGCAACCCAAAATGGTGGCACAGAAAAAAATGGAGTCAGACTCGAGAATTACAAAACCTCACTTCTGAATGGAACAGCACATTAAATGAAGAGGCTGTTTCAACCCCTACCTAGGGAAACGGTTCAGGGTGCACCTCTGAGTTGAAAACGTGATAGTCTGTTTATCCTAGTCCATGAAAGGATTGTTTTTTCTGAGCTATGGAGCTCCCAAAATTATGGTAAAGGCTGGGGTCTCAAAAACTTCATATGTAAGAGATTCAACATTTTCATTGAACAGAGCCAAACCTAACAAAGGTGTCTCCCAACACACTTGGCCCAATAGCAGAGGTTTTTAATCCAATCCCACAATATCATCAGGAGTCTCCTTTGATTGTTTTGGAAGGTTTTGCTGTTGATTAAACTTTACATCCCTGAAATATCCAGAACCATCACAGTCACTTAGAGCCAGAAGCATTAAGCTACCATGACAGGTAAGTAACTGAACTGGTCCATTAATGCAAATTCTTAGTAACAACAGGTCTTGGCGAATACAATCCTGGATCCTTGTAGTGAGGTCCTGACTGCTGCACCATTGTGTATTAAATTTAATTTGTGCTTCCAATCAATTTGGTTGCATCCCCCTGTATGCACACACCTTTATTACTCTCCTGTGAGAGTATTCAATAATTTCAACTTTTTAAATGTGAGAAGTTTTTAATGCTTCTTTTTATTATTATTATTATTGTTCATGTTTCTTTATGTTTCACTTTGTTTTGATTAAAAATAAGTTTGCCACGTGTTTTTAGGTCTCGCCTACCATTGCAGCGCATGCGCTGACGCTTGGCGAAACATATTGTTAGAGAGGAGAATTGAGAAGGGGGCTTGAAGCCCCACCCCTCGTTTTCATTTCCTGCCATCACCGTTTATGCTAATCTTTAGGGGGCCATCTGTTTTCATTCAGCCGCATGAAAACAGATGGCCCCCTGCCTTCCTGCAATGGTGAGCGCTGGTTCCCACCTTTTTTTCATGTTTTTGTCCCTGTTCTGTTACCTTTAGCCGGTTCAGTTACTTCTGGCCGGTTCTGTTATGTCCAGCCCGGTCCTTGCCTTTGGTACAGCACCGTCCCTCCAGGTCACGCTCTTGAGGCCCCGTCCCAGTTGCAGCATTCACTCCCTGTACCTCACTCGGTGCCCCATACCTCACACCCTCACTCTCCGCAGGACTCTCTCGTCCTCTGGGGAAGTCTTTGGGGCTCTTGGTCCAGGCTCTTCCCTCACCCCTTTTCTCTCTGCTTTCACCCCTATCCTGCTTCGCACCCTCTTCCTGTCCCTCCCACACCCCCACCTCCCTTCCCTCCCCAACAGCTCCCACCTCCTCTTCTCTACGGCGCCAGCTCTCGCAGTATAACTATATAGCGCTTCTTCGCTTTACGGAGTGTAGCCGCCTCTTCCTACCTCCATCTGCTGCTCTAGCCTCTTCCTCGTCTCGAAGTCTCTCCTCTCCATTTTTCAACACCCCCCCTCCATCCGCTGCTTCTCCATAGTCTCTCCCCTACAACCCCAGAGTCCTCTCACCTCTTTCCCACCTCTCCGTCACATGCCCCCCGCTCCCGCCATCCGGTGTCCCCTCATCTCCCTCCCGGCCATCTCCCTCGGGGGTCTGTTGAGGGCTCTCTTCCTCTCTTAAAGGGCCAATGCCCGCATTCTTTCCTCACCTTCCCCCCGTTTTCATGGCTGCCCTGCATTCCTGCCCCCCTGCCCCCCTGCCCCTTCCGTTCCCATTCAACAGAGAGGCCTCTGAGAAGCCCAGCGTCATGAAGGGGAGGCAGGCGCACCTAGTCTGCACAGACCCCTGTGACGTCAGCCAGTGCCCAGATGAAGGTGCTAAAATCCCAGGCCTCAAAGCGCTGCTCCATCCCAGTTTGGGGGTGCTGAGGGGCCACTAACCAGCACAGCACGGTAGGGGTGCAGCAGAACGGACTCAAAGAACTGACATGGGGAGCCCAGGGGCCCTCTAGTCCCGGGGTCTCCAGACTAGTCACCGGGCCCCGCCTTCATCTCTGGGAGCTGCTCTGACAATTGGACACTTTATTTATTCCAGACTGACTGGGGCAGGGTCGCTCTCTAAATGCCTAAAAGTGAGGGAAAGTCAGCCACATGCCTGACTCAACTGCAACAGCGTGACTGAGTTGGGGTTGTGCAATCCTTCCTCCTATTAACCTTCAAAATAATGGTCGGACGGGGAGGGAATCAGTCAGGCTTCAGCCAGGTTTGAACTGGGCCATTCAGACCCAAAGCTTTAGTGTGCCTGTGACTCAGTGTGCCTGCTTGTTTGATCACACTGGATCTCCACCTGCGCTGACAAGCTCACTCCCCTCCGCCACCCCGGAAAAAACGCCCCGTGAAAGCAGCCTGGTTCACCACCGAACTCCAAGAGGCCAGACGATCCTGCAGACGCCTCGAGAAAACCTGGCGAAACCGCAAAACCACAGGAGATCTCAACACCTACCGTAGCACCCTGAAAGAATATCGCCATAAGAGACACCAAGCGAACCATCATCAAGAACACAATCAACACCAACGCAACCAATATCAAAGAACTTTTCAACGTCATTCAGCAATTCACCAAACCCCCAGCGAAGCCACAGACATCACACCGTCCCAGGAACTCTGCAACCAGTTCAGCACCTACTTCCATCGGAAAATCAAGGCCCTCTATGACAACTTCAGCGAACAGTGGGGAGATCGAAAGGAGGGAGGAAGAGGTAGTGCCGCGTGACACCGAGGTGGGCACGTCCTCCTCATGCACATGTAACTATAATCAAAAAGGTCCACCTCAAGGGGGTTTATTTGTATGTATCCTGATGCTTCTGGAATACACACATTTGTTTAAAATACCCCTCACACACCAAAAGGGCCCTTGGTGACATGCTTCATCATCGGGTTCTTCCCGCCCGGCTGCCGGACGGGGCAGTGCTGCGACAAGCGACTTCGCTGGAGCACCTTTTTAATGTGGGTGCTATGTGAGTGAATTGGAGTGAGTGTCAGTGAGGTCAGGAGTGATAAGAAGGTGATGTTAAAAAATACCTATTGTTAAAAACGTGAAGTCGGAAAGGGTAAGCGGGGTTATGAGCTTACTTTCGACCCACACAGGAAAGTAAGCTCATAACCCAGCTTACCCTTTCCGACTTCACGTTTTTAACAATACCAGCCAGTGTTTATTAAATAGTTTTTGTATCACTAGGCCAGGTATTTTTTAACATCACCTTCTTATCACTCCTGACCTCACACACCGCGGCCCTCATCTTGCTAGACCTCTCTGCAGCCTTCGACACCGCACCATAGCTGCCAGACTCCACAACACTGGAATTAGAGGAAACGCCCTCTCCTGTATCCACTCCTTCCTCTCTGGCAGAACCCAAAGGATCAGACTCTCCCCCCTTCATCTCCGAACCCACAGAGATCAACTGCGGAGTACCCCAACGATCATCACTAAGCTTCACACTCTTCAACATCTACATGGCCCCCCTCGGCACCATCGTCAGACAGTGCAGGCTCAACATAATATCCTATGCCGACGACACACAGCTCATCCTCTCCCTCACGAAAACCCCTGAAGACACCAAACTCAATGGAAGTCCTCATCCTCTAACCTTCCACCTCCGCATGAAACAACACCTGGCGGTCCTCCGCCCTCGGGTGCCCGCCCTCTCCGACGGACCATGCACGCAATCTCAGCATCATCCTCGACTCCTCACCTCACCATGACCCGTCAGATCAATTCCATCGGCTCCACCAGCTTCAACTGCCTACAGATCCTTCGCAAGACCTTCAAATGGATACCTCCCCAAATGCTGAAAAACCATAACTTACGCACTCATACCCAGCAGGCTGGACTACAGCAACAAACTCTACGCAGGAATCAACAAGACCCTCATACACAAACTCCAAACCAACCTCCACTGGCTCCCCATCGAGAAGAGAGTAACCTTCAAACTCCTCACTCATGCCTACAAATCATTCCGTAACATCGAAACCAAATACCTAAACAAAAGAGTCTCCTTCCACGTACCCAAAAGGAGCCTCCTCTCCGCCGCCCTCGCCCTCGCAGACCCCCCGAATCCGCAAAGCCAGAGCGGGTGGCAGATCGTTCTCCAACGTTGCTGCCAAGGCCTGGAACAAGTTACCAGTCACCATCAGACACTCTCCCACCCTGCATGCCTTCAGGAGAAACCTCAAGACACGGCTCTTCGATTGAGCCGGAGCTGCACTCTCCTCCCCCTCCCCTCAGCGCCTTGGGAATCTCACGGATGAGTAGTGCGCTTTATAAACACCCTGATTAATTGATTGATTGATCACCTGCTTCCGTGCACCTCTATGTATTAGTGTGTTTCTCAGCGTGTGCATGCATGTGTGTCCGTTTGTAGTGCTGTTTCTATGCATGTCTGTATGTGGGGGTCAACAGGGGGTAAAAAACATTGTCATTTACATTGTCATTACTTGATTAATGCTTCATGGAGAGAAAGAAAAAAAAAACTATAAAATTTTCAATGCCAATAGCCGGGGCTTTAAGTGGTATGAAAAAACTGAGGGGTCTCTCAAAGGGGCGTGGCCAGTGTAATTAGGGCGTGGCTTTAAAACACTCACGCTAAAAATCTGTGTTTAGCAAAGTGTGCCGCCTGACTTGTATTTTGCAGTTTCTATCATTGCATCCAGATATGTGACAAGTAACATCATAGCTAAAATAAGTAAGGACTATTGGCTTTGTCAATGGTTGTTAGTTGCATTAGATATATTGCTACTATGGCTTGTTACGTATAATATTGAAAAAGCTTCCAATGAAAGACCTGGTGACCCTACCACAATGTTACTGCTCTTGCGTTTTAGAAAGAGAAGGGAAATCCAGAAAGAAAATTACTCTTTAAAGGATTTCTCTTCCCCACAACGCTCACCTGAGATGACGTCATGCCGCAACTTCTCCACAAGTGAGAAGTGAGCAGTGTGAGCAGTGCACATCGATGTGCTTGCTGTCTTGAAACAGGTCTCTGTTTTGCGCCCTGTCACTTTTTTCTGGACTGCAGTGTCACTGCAGTCCGTAAAAAAAACGGACCGTCTGTGCCAGGGCTCAAAACAGAGCCCGATAGAGACCCGTTTTGAGGCCCCCTTTAAAAAACTGCTGGTGCTCAGACCCGGCCCACTTAAAGCCCTGCCAATAGCTCAAAACAATGTCATTGCGAGACCTATTGCATTGCTAATGCTTGTTGTTTACTAAATGCATGTGAGCAGGAATTGTAAGGCCCTGGCACACAGGTACTATGCGGTAGTTGGCAACGCTGTTCTAGGTCGGCAAGGCCCCCTCATGAGCCCGGAACCAGTAATGCTGAGGCTCGCGAGCCCTGTGCACAGATTGGGTGGTCCGTGCACAGGGGGGCGCCCTCTGGCCGGCTGGAGCTGCTCGCTGCAGCTGCACACGGGGCAGGCAGCTCTCCGCCCGACTCTTTATTTCGCACTTGAGTGCCTTCTTTACTTTCTTTTCAGCTGCCCACTTTACATTGGCTTCATTACACCAGCGCTACGTTTGTTATGCAAATTCGCAAACTCTGGGAAGTTTTTCTTTTGGCCTTGTCTACGTAAGAATGCCAAGAGGTATTCAAAACGTATTAGCGCAAATCAATGGGACCAATAAAAGCAAAATCTCCTTAGCAACATAATCTTGATTGCAAAAGGGGAGCTGGGAGCATTTAAGAGAACAGAGGCCACAAGAAATAGGCATTTGTCTGGGAGAATGAGGAACAATAACCAGAAGAGAGATTTCGAGACAATCTGAAATGAACTCTCGGTGAATAGTTACTCCCTTTCAGAACGGCACAATTGGCTACATTAAATCCATGTGTCCTTTTCTGCCAAGTAACATTGTATCATGCCGCTTTGTACATTGAAATTACAACACTGTGTGTGTTTTATCAATTTTCTTTTCTCCCAGAGGCGGTTACATCGTTTCTGAAGGAAGTGGCCCGGGAAAGCCGAATTAAACAGCTCGCAGCGTGGAACCGGCCAGCACGTTGTTTACACTCCTGCAAACGAAAAACTCGTGGAAAACTGTATATTACCGTACAAGCTTCAGAGTTTCCAGTGTGGACACATTTCTTTTCGTGCATTTTTATCAAGTGATTTTGGGCGCAATTAATTACATAATATTTTTGTACACATGCATGTAATACTAAACACCTTAAAAACATGATGACATCTTACGGTCATAAGCTATATTTACGAATGCGAAAGTCCACTTTGCATGAGGTGAAATTCTGATATTCGTGAGTGGGGTGGAGTCTGCAAAAAGTTTTAGCACCCCCAAACTCAAGTTATAAGTGTAAGTCTTTCGGCAGCTTTCTCATTTGGGAAACATAGACACATTTACTCATATCACAGGCATAAGCAAATGTGGCTCCAGGGTGAGACAGGGGGAGGGGGGGGGGGGGGGGGTCTGACATTAGGCCTCATGTCCAAAGATTCCAAATAGGAAATCGTACATTGAGAATAATAATGATGCACAATTTGTGATTTCTTATTTGGACTGTAGTAAAATGGATTCAGTGAAAGTGGTCAATTACAGAAACGATTTCGTTGGTATTTTGTGAACCAACATATGTAATAATAAGTTGGTTCACAATGCAAAGAATCATAGTGGTTCACATTTCAACATAACTCATCAGTATACAAGAGGTATATAAAAAATTGCAGCCCACTACAATTGGCCATTATCACAGGGAGGGTGGCTTGCCGGTGTTAGTAGGCCATCATGTCTGTGACTGATTTTTCAATAAAGCACATTTAAAAAAAATGCCGCACATTATTTTTAAGGAAAAAGGGATGCCTTAAAAAATATGAAAAGTTACGCAAACTTATTTTAGGAGTAGGCAGTGGTCAACTCCTAAAAAATGGTTTTCTCATTATAGCTTTCTTATGATTAACAATCATATCCAAGTCAGTAGTCAACTTATGTGGTGACACTATCATTAGATCTTTCTTCCCCTTAGGTCACTTCATTGATCTTCTCATCCCTTGCAGATTTCTTCACATTATATGAGCTATACTGGATCATACTCTAAACAATGAGAACAAGGGCACTACCATATTACCATGGTTACATCTTCTGATTTCCATGCCCGTTTGGTTTTCCTCTTGGACAACATATGAGGCAAGTGCCTCCCTATGCGTCTCTGGAGTCTCATGCTCTCTATTGTGACTCCAATCATTTCTCAATTTTATATGCTTTTGCTACACCACCAGTAACACTAGTCTGCATATATTATATCTCTTCTTTATGCAGACGCCTTTATCACCCCGTGTTTCTGATGGAAAACCTGCTAATTCAGGCCTTATCCTGAACTTTGTACACTCATGAAGATACCCTCCATGGATCTGAGATCATGATCATATCATAGATTTGAGTAGGTATTCCTCTTTCCCTGAATATCTCTCTCTGTCTCTTTTCCAGCATGAACTATAGAACGAACACCTAAAAATGATCTATCTACTTCTTCACACCACCTTCTATTCACTCCTCACCATTCTTTAAATTAAGGTTGGCACAATAATACACACGGAGGCACTATCTCAATGATGCATGTGGGTCAGAGGTCCTATGCACTCATGAGCACCTCTGGGTCACTTCCTTTCCCTAGCCCTCCTTTTTATTGTATGAATTAATGTAATATATTTTCCTATTTCAGACCAGTACTTGAAATCTGTTGTGAGCCCCCAATTATGTTTTAATAAATTCAGAACAGATGGCAGTTGCCACTCATTTGTTTAACACAGACAGCGCCCTGATGAAGGTTGACCATCTTCTTCAATCAGTATCAAACTTCCAAAACGTGCGTTGGCACAACTCTGTCTATATACATTCTGCTTCACAAATTAGAAAAAAGCATATAAGAGGTCCTAATACTGTATGCAAATCTGAATCACAATATGGAATAATTATCCTGATTTATCTGTGTTTATTGTTTTGACATGTTTGTCTTTTGTAGAGTATGATTGGGTATATTTGTTCTTCTAAACACGTAATGTTGTTTTGTCCTTTGTATTGGTTTTGTTTATGTATGTTCTGAACTTATGTGGAGCTCACAAAATCTATGTATATATATTTTTATTTGGTATTAAAAATCTTTTCTAATACAAAATACAAATATTTACTGACAAAAAATAAACTATGAATTGAACTGGTTTGACTTATGGTTCCTTAATATTGTAAACACATTGTTCTTATATTTATCTAACTGGAGAAGTTTGTTTGTTTTTGCTATTAGTATACTTCCCTGGATTCTTCTCCCTACATATATAAGGTGCGGACTAGATCAACCCAACCCGGGCCGTTCCCCGCTCTAAACAGCTCTTGAGGCAACGTCTTCCATATTTCTACTAGGGATTTTCCTTCCACTCCTGTACAATCTCCGCCATCCCTCAAAGAGATCTCGCCACCTCCCCCCTCCTACATAGTGACTCATATGCCTGACACCTGCAGGGTAGCAAACACCCACCCCAATGATCCCTCGACCAATCCACTAAGCATGACTAGCCACTCACAAACCACTCCCCTAAGGCTTTACGACAAAGCTCAACCCAGCCCCACTACCATGCTATCAGTGCATGTCAACAGAATCGTTTCCAAATAATTGAACTCCTGCCCACAGGATCTTCCCTCTTATATGGATATTGGAAATCCTCTAAGGGCGTACAACACAGATCGACCCAGCTCCACTACCATGCTACCAGGGCATGCCAACAGAATCGTCCCAATCCATTAACCTCCTGCCCGCAAGCTCTTCCCTCTTATATGGATATTGAAACTCTGCACCATAGAGCAGCCAAACTAACTCAGAGCATCCACAAATCCATTCTGGAACTAAACAGCCTCCTTCACCTCACCGAACTCTCCTTCTCGAATTGCAAGCTCCCACGGAACTCTACTCCTCCCCTTTCACCAAGCCCTGCCATCTCCCATTACCTCTATCCCTGAGACACCCTCGCCATCGCAAGCAGCCCTGCCACCTCTAAAAGAAGGAAATTCTAGCCCTCCTCCTTACTTACCAGTCTGCCCCTGTAACCCCAAGCCCACTAGACCTCATGGAGGAGGAAATTCTAGCCCTCCTCCTCACCTTCAAATCTGCCCCAATAACCTCAAGTCCGCTAGACTTAAGTAACAAACATGCTATCCGCACAGTTGCATTGAACTCCAACAGATCAGCTACCCTCCGCTCCAGAGGAGTTGTTGATAGCAATTTAGCGTAAGTACCCTTTTCAGTCCCAACCCACAACACTCACCACGGCCCATCTCTGTCCGGCCTCCTAATTAACTGCCGCTCAGCAGTAAAGCATGCCGCTGATGTCGCTGATCTCATCCTGAGCGAAAAATCTGACTTAGCAATCTTGACTGAATCTTGGGTCAAGGAATCCTCATCTCCTTGTCTAGACCTCCTTGTCCCTCCCAACTATAATATTGCAAGGCTGGACAGACAATAAAAAAAAACCAAGAGGGAGGCATTGCCTGCATCTACCGCTCTAACCTCCTCGTAACTGAACTTTTGGCAGATCCCACAGACTCTTGCAAATACCTTGCACTTTCCATATGCAACAGCGCCACACAACTGTGCAGAATGCACATCTTTTACCACCCCCCAGGCATGAATGACACCTTCACTGACCACCTCGTGGAAATCATCACAGCAAAGGTTTTCGTAAATTCTAAAGACATTTTCCTTGGCGACTTCAATCTGCACTGGAAAGACCCCAAGGACCCTCAGGTCTAAGCATGGGCGAATTTTGCGAATCTGGCGTTCGCGAATTTGCGTATTTGCGAACTCGCAATCCGCAAAATCCACGAATTCTCGCGAATTTGCGGATTTTTTTTGTGTTCGCAAGGGTTTCTGCCAGTTCGCGAGGGTTTTGTACCAGTTCGCAATTGCGAACTTACTTGTCGGCTCGCAACGGTCGCGACTATGTTGTTTCTACGTCTGGTTCATCATCACAGGTTCACAGTACCCTCTGCTTCACCACTGCCACCCTGTTTCCCCCATGCCACCCTCTGGTACATCAATGCCACCCTCTGGTTCATCACTGTAGATTATGGGGGGGAAAGCAAGCACACCTGCCCTGCTTCAACTGACATGAATGAATTTGGGGGTGATTTATTACTGTGTCACTTTTAAAATTCCAGTCTGGCACCTGCTTCCTTATCTGTAATTTGCTTTCTGTTGCAGTGCAATTTTTTTTTCCCAGGACCTTTGTGGCCTACTTGTAGCTATTCTATGAGCATGCTGTGAGGGTCAGAGCAGGGTCATAGAATTGTTTCAACTAGCAACTGAACTCTGGAGGGGCCCCAGTCAGGGAGCACTACAGGGAATGGTTACTAATGATGAGTTTGAACTTTTGCACCTGCTGAGTGCTTTCAGTTTTGCAAAACTCGTTTTTCTGCAATTTCGCGGGATTCGCGGGGCGCAAACTTGCGCAAGATCAAATTCGGAAGCTGCGAATTCGTGCGAATATGCGATTTGTTTTTTTGCGGCGTGTTAGTTCGCAAGGTTTTGTGCGTTTTAGCGAGCCGCTTGTAGCGCAACGGCGCGAAGTTACCCTCACGGTCGTTCACGGGCGCGGCCATCTTGTTTGCATGACGTATTTCCGTTTCCGGGCGCGATGTGTAATCTCGCAAAGTGTGCGGCTCGCTAGTACAATTTCGCGTGTGATCGCGAGGAAAATCTCGCGCGAACTTACCCACGCGGTCGTGAACGGGCGCGGCCATCTTGTTTCTCATTCATTGCTATGGTTCTGGGCATGCTTTTTGTATCCTCTCTGAATCTCTGCCATCCTTTGCTTGTTTGAAGTTTTTTAAAATCTATTTTACTTATTATCTATCCCTCTATTTTTCTAGCTCTATATTTTTGTGTTTTCTGCTACTTTTGGTTAATTTTAAACTACTTTTTTAAACTCTTTTCTTTTCTTCTTCCCTATTCTATTTCTTCTTTATTATTTAGCTTCCTTTCTGCCCAGACCATGGTAAAGGGAGCCGGGAAGCATCCCGAGAAGGGGAAGGGTCCCGCACCCCGTGCCCGGCTCCCGTGCGGGCGTTTGAGGGGGGAGCAGGTCGCACCCCGGGAGATCTTCACCGCAGAGGAGGTGGCTGCACTAATTTTTTATGTTCAGCGCCGCCTCCCCAGGACCATCATGGCAGGCGGCAAGATCGCTAGCGGGTACGGGATCCAGGAGCGCTGGAAGCGGTGGGAGAAGGTGTGCCGGGCCATGTACCAACACTCTCGGGTCCAGCGCACCTACAACTAGGCCACCCACCATTGGACGAATCTCCTGGACCGGGAACGCGATCTGCTCGACCTGCTCGGCCTTGAGATCCCCGGGTTGGTGAGTAGTAGCAGCTATTTCTTTACTACTCTGTTTTCTCCTGCTCTGTGTGTTATTATATTGCAAATTTTTGTTTTTTACCAAGAGCATTAATGCTGCTGATTACATTGTAGGTAAATTATATTTAAAAATCTTCTGTGCATTTCAGGTGCACTGCTCTCCTTCTCAGTAGCGTTGCTACTATGCTTATTTGTTTTCGATTTTGTGTTCATTTCATTGGCCTGTGAAATTATGTATGAGTGTAGTTTAAAGAACTGCGTAATGCTAGACACTAAGGGTCAGATTTTTAATTACCGGCGCATCCCTGCAAAGTAGCAGGGATGCGCCAGTAATTGTGCGCCACGCCACCACCACCCATGGTGCGCCGTATTTACAATGCGGCGCACCATGGGCCCATAACGTCACCAAAGCATTACGCATCTGTGCCGTAAAGGCGGCGCATTGCTGGAATTGCGTCGCAGCGATGGCGCAGCTCCAGCAATGCTCTGGGGTGCCCTATCTCCCCAATTCTGTGTCAAGCCGTACGTCTGCTTCAAGCAGGCGCAGTGTTTGAGTCACGCATCATTGTCCTCAAAGTGACTGATTGAAATCTTGTAGATTTCCCTCAGCCACTTTTAGGATGCGTTCCTGCGCAGGAACGCCCTCCCTTGCGCCGGAACGCCCCTGATGGCGCAGGGCTTTACAATGTGATGCGTCTACCATATGTGTCACGTTGGTAATATACGCCGCACCATGGCGCCTCTTTTGTTCTGCCGCTGCGTCACATAAGTCACGCAACAATGGAGCAAAAGAGCCGCAAGGGGCTTCTAAATCAGCCCCTACAGACTCAAGTCCAGCCCTTCCTTTGTACACATGGCGATAAGAAGAAATAGTGGTGGTGGATTGATAGTTTGAGTATTTTAATGACTGGTTAATGTAGTAGGAAACTTTTTAGTGTTGTCGCTGATCTGCAATCACGATGGACTTTGTCTGTCACTTCGCGTGCTGCGGACTGCTGCCTGCCAGTCCTAGGCGAACCTTTTTAGTAGTTTGTTTACTGAGTTACATAAGAACTTTCCAAGTCGACGGTCCGCAAATCAAGCAATACTAATAACGTAGTAGACCACATGAGATCGGTCAATATATCCCATGGAATAGTTGTCTATTTGCTATTTCGCCAAAATATTTTGTTATTGTTCTTTTGAAATGTTTGATTTGGTTGACAAATATCATCCATGTTTTCTGGTCTTTCTTTCTTTCATGTTGTACATCAGCTCCCTCCAGGGGCAAGAGGGCATTGGAGGAGGCTGCTGCTGCTGCTGAACAGGATCGGTCAGGCGAGGGCTCCTTTGCTGGCCCCGGTAAGTTTTAATTTTAATATAGAGTACCTATTTTTTCCTAGCGTTCCTCATTCGATTTTTTCTAAATCGTCTTTGATCTTTTGTAGACTGTATCTAAATTCTTATCCTGCCTCGACTATGACTCCCTGTGGTATTACTAGATTATTCTTATTAGTCTGTCTTTGTAGCTTAGTAAGATTGCACATTTGGCAATTCCATTGGACTCCCATTCTAGTCAGCAATAGCTCTATGCACTGAGTGCAGTCCTCTGAGATTGTCCGTAATGTCTTTTCAAGTCTTCTAAATGTTTATGCTTTGACAATTGCCAACAATAAAAAGGTGAATGACCACCAAGAAAGAATAAGATACTACTTTACTTTTGGTTTGGATAGGAGGACAATCCATTCTACTACTGTTGCAGGGACAAATCTGCACAAACAGAACTATGGACACTAAATAGTGCATTGTTTATCAATTATAATAGGCGCAGGTAGACTTTCCACATACCTCAGTGATATCAGACTTTGAAGAACCCCCAATCTCCTTACTGACTAGATAGTGTGGCAGAGTCATTTAGCTCCCGAATTCATCGATGATTGATCCCCAATGATGATTATCCAACGCAGGACAAGAGTACGGAGTCAGAGTCCAGAAGTGTCAGAGGCACGGGCTCATGCTTGCAAATTGCAAAACCTTTTGCTCATTCACTCATGACCAAAAACCACAGAGTCTATTTAAGTTTTAAAGCTTTATTAAAAGTAAAAATATTTATTAAAATCAAGCTTGTCATAAAACAGAAACGGTTGATTAAAAATGGAAAAGTGATAATAGTGATTTATTTCACACATTTATTGTGGGCGAGCCGAGCCCTCACCTGGTTTGAACTTTAATTTTTCTTTTTGGTGATGAATCGTTGGTCCCTTTGTCCTAGTGGTTGTGATGATGATTTTTTCTTAGAAGTGAAGCTTCTGTCTGTTATGAGAAAAATGGTGCGTGTTAAAAAGCAAGCATTTATCACTTGTGCCAAAAAGTGCAGCAAGACAAGACCCTTCACTGGAAAATTTTACTTTAGAGTAGACAGTCACAAATTATTAGATTGGTTTCTGTATTCACATTTCTTCATTCCTAGACAAAATTCTAGTGAGTGGTGTATGTCTATGACATCTAACATTCTTAAATGTACTTTGTAGGTGGAACATCTGGTGCTGGGCCCAGCGCGGAGGTGGAGGAGGGAAGCTCTGGGGAGGAGGCGGTGCAAGTGCCGGAGCCGGACCAAACTGCTGTGCGGGTTGCCACGGTAGTGGTGGGCAGTGGTAAGCTCTTATATTCCTTACTTATTGAGATTGCAGACTGCATAGTGTGCTGCTCCCCATGAGAAAACGTAAGGTTTGTCCAGATGAGAGACATGAAGAAGAATGATTGACATTTAGGGGCGTATTATGATGGCGGACGGACCTGAGTCCGTCCGTCACCATAGAGTAGGAGGGACCGTCCGCAGGTGCAGTGGCGGTCCCTCCGTGGTAATTAGGATGTGACCGCCACCCTGGCGGTCACATCCTGTATTTTTATCATTGCCGCGGGTGCTGCTTGAAGCAGCACCCACTGCAATGATAAAAATGTAAGTTGTGCATTTGCATGCACAAAGCGGCAGGCACCGCGTGGTGCCTGCCGCTTTGTGCAGGCAAATGCAGGGGGGTACCATAGGTACCCCCCATGTGCACCCCCCACCTCCCCTTCACCTCTGGGGGCCCACAACGGGCCCCCAAACAAAAATCTGTATGCCTTTGCACGTCGGAAATGCCGCTGTGTAAAGGCATGTGTTCCTCCAGACATCCTAATATCGCTGGCGGTGTCTGATCGACACCACCAGCCATGTTAGTGCTTATCCGCCGCGGACGGGAGGCGACCGCGGGCGGAAAAGCTGGGACTGAAAAACAATCCCCCAGCCATCCTAATCTGGCGGGGGGTCTTTTTCAGTCCGCTGCGGATTTCCCGCATCCTCCGGGCCGGCGGTGGATTCCGCCGGCCCGGAGGATGCAGGAAATCCGCAATCCTAATCTGCCCCATAGTTTGAATGGGTGGATGCCTGGATCATGGTACTATCTGACTCTTAGATAGCATATGTGTATCTAGAGAGAGTAGACGGTCACTGGATGAACTAAGTGTTACTTTGAAGAGCATGTAACACCGCACCCGCACGTCCGTCCCAGTGTAGGAAAGGCAAGGAAAAGAAGTTGTAATTTTGTCCGAATACTACCATGCATAGTAGCAGTAGTTGTATTGCAAGCACAGCATATATCCGGCTATTACAATGGCCACTCACTACCTCTGTTAATAAGTTTAGTAGAACTCGGTCATTCATGTGTGGATGTATCACTGTTCACTCAATAAAAAGCAAAGCACCTAAAGTCATCCCATATGTAAGTAAATACATACCATGTGCAGTGATAGATAATCAGATTATTTATCTTCTTCATTTTCCTTTTCTAGTATTCATTGGCACTGTAGGGTGAAACTTAAATTAATTAAGCAGTAGCCCTTGTAACAGTGTATTCTCAGTGCAACCCGTAATAGAAAAGTAAGTGCATCACCACCTCTATGTACTGGACTGGTACAATAACGCAAGTCTGTCTCACTCATCATGTCGGGCATCTGTTTTCCTCGGGTGCAAGTTGACTGCGCTGGCATGATGCCGGCTTGCAGAAGTTTAACGTACCAATTTTGCTAAACAAGAGAGAAGAAGAAGAATAAGACTGGTGTACTGTCATAGTCGACTCTAATGGAGTGAGTCCATAGTGCTCGTAGAATTGATTCCTTAAACTCCCACTAATGTTAGAGCAAGGGTGAAGAAGTGGGAGGTTAGATAGATACTGGCCACAATAGTTATGTACTGCACTTGCAAGTTGCTAGTTCTACTGTGACACAACTTTCTGCTGAATCATTTTTTGTTAATCTTAAAGAGCATTGGTTACAGACTATGTCTTTCTTTCTTCATATAGATGCTCCTTCCAAACCAACCCAGAAGAAGCTGGCTACACGGGCCCACCAACGGAGGCTGGAGGCCACTGTCGCTGAATATCGGCGGCTTGTTGGCCCAGGAGGAGGGGGACACGCAGTCTACCACTACATCTACAGGGACTGCTGCATCCTCCTCCGCGCTCCCTGGGTCACCCAGACGGCGCAGGTCTCCAGCGGTAGGGAGCCGTGGTACCGCAGCCACCCGCCACCGCTGAGCGAAGAAATCAGCTGCCCCCCACAACAGTTGGAAGAAACGTATGCACCGCCTTTCCCTGAGGGTTTCCTACCTCGAGCAGGATCTGCTCAACACCAAAACCCTGCTCGAGACCCTCCGCAAGGAGCATTCCGACCTGGCCCGGAAATTCAACAGCAGCAGCCAGCAGTAGGAGGAGACTGTCCCTTGCCCCTTTTTAAAAAACTTTTGGGGGGTGGGAATTGAGAGTTGGGTTTTTTCACTTTTTTGGACTTTTCACGGACATTCGTTGGGGTTAGGGAGTGGAGGTGGGTTGGGTCTTGTGGGAGATTATTTTTGTCAGGGATATAAATATACTTTAAACTCTATTTTAGCATACGTGTTTTTTACTGCTTTTGAGGCTGGTGGGTGGGGGTTTAACAGTAACTTTGTTTTGGTGACACTTAAGTGGCATCTTGATTCAAGTTGTGTAATTAATTGCCCAAATGTTTTCAAAACTAAGTGCCTCTCACAGAGTAAGTGAATTCAATAGTCCTAGGACTTTACAAGTACTAGCGTCAGTCTCTCGTCTCTCCTAATACTCCATTATACTTCCTCCCCCCAAACGCTTATCTTACCTGTAATTTGTGTTTGGAAATAGGGCTAGGCACAGGGCTGGCTGCACGTCAAATAGCGATATGGCAATCCTGGGCGGATGAAATGTCATCATTGCGTTGGTACTAGTGGTGTTACACAGTGGCAGTTGCAGCATCTGAAAAAAAAGAAAATGAAACCTTGTTTGTCCTTACCGTAGCATTAGAACGGTACAATAGAGAATATAGCAGGTGACAGTACACTAGAACAGTGCCACAATGTAGCCTAACAAATGGTAAAGTATTGAAAGTATAACTAGTACTTGCGTTGAATTTCTTTGAAATTGGCTACTACTACAAGAAATAGTACTGAAGCTGAGTAAGTCTAGAATATATCCTCTGATTCCTTATCCAGCCTGTTGCTATGACCTTATCCTCCCCAGCAAGTGTTTGGAATTATTGCTGTCATTTAGTCACACATCAATCAAAACCACACAGCCCGGGGGAAGAGGGTTAGGGTTTGGAAAATGGATGGGAATGGGTGTTTCTTTTTGGGTAAGTTTTGTTGAGAGAAGAAAAAAAAAGCACAGCATGGACAAACAATAATTGAAGATAAAGAAATCTTTGGGTACAGAGCTAACCATAAATCTTTTAAGTGACATAAAGGAAGTGCATGCACTACTGCATGCATTGTTACTGAAAAGTAAGTAGTACTTTCGACAACCGTGAATGACAGAATGCAACAGTACAGGGCTGTAGCGTTTTCACTTGCCTATCTCTGCACTCAGAGAAACACGTCTTACATTAAATTAGGTTTAAAAAATAGCTGAAGTAAAACCTATAGAATGGCTGTAGGGATCAATTTAGAAGCATAGAGAGATCCAAGAAATGCAGAGTCACACTCATAGAAGTTCACAGCAATAACATTACTTAAAAAATAATTTGAAAAGAATGGATACTGTATCTGTATGTTGTTGTAGTTGTCCTGTTGAATTTGGTAAGTAAGTTGCACGCATCAAACCATTCCTCTTATTAGCGGCACTCCTCCATTCCAGCTGACGCTTCACCCATCAATGTTGGTGACCAGAAGACACCCTGTCCACTGCCTGCCTGGCGGATGCTGAATTGCGGCTCGCTAATGTGAAGCCTGACTTCATCCTTTTTTTCCCATTGCACAGACTGAAACCCGGCCTGTAATTATTGATGGAAAAACAGGAAGTGATATTAGAACACCACTGATAAATAAATATAAGGTATGTACGCTGTGTAGTGCAAAAAGTCACACTTTGAGTTTCCTAATAGACAGTACAATATTTTTGAAAGTGCGTACTCTGTCTGAGTCTCCTTTTGAAGGATTAATAAGTATGGGCAAATTAATTTAGCGGATCTTTCCCCTCAAGCTAGGTGTACTGTAAACTGTGTTTTAGAACAAAATTAGACCTTCCCAGCAGTGCTCCCACCCAGACCCTTACTAAAGCCAGTCGCAAAAATGTAGAAGACCCCCAATCAGATCTCAAAAAACGAGGCCTAGTAGAAAACTGGTGACAAAACATACTTTGAAAGTAAAAGTAGGCCCAAATACCCCCTTACCCACCGTGGATTGTATTCAAACCACTTGCAAGCAAGGAAAAGTATCCATACCCAGCATCGCTCCAAGACTCACAAACCCCCCCACAAACAGCCCCCCACCCAAACATATGCAATATAAATACTGCTAACCCTAACAAGCCCTAAGTTAAGAATAGTGGCAAACGCTTTCTTTAACTACGCCAAATCCCCCCTTTCCCACCATGGATTTTCTTCAAATCACTTGCAACCAAAATTACACATTCCCACGAGTGCTCTAAGACCCCAGAACTCAGTTGCAAAAATCTAGAACTCCCCGAAACACATGCAATCCTGCTGCTAGGGCTAACCCTAACGAACCCTAAGTTACAAAAAGTGCCAAAAGGCTTTTCCGCATGTATTTTCTCCAAACCACTTTTATCCGGTATTAGACCTTCCCAGCAATGCCCCAAGACCGCCAACCCACCCGCAAAAAAGCACAACACCCCCAAACAGCCAAAAAGGAAAATCACATACTTACAATATTTATCGGCATTCAGTCCAAACGCGCTATGCAGCTAGGTCATAAATCCCGTTTACCACCACGAATTTCCTGAAAAGCAAATGCAATCAAAATTAGACTGTCCCAGCAGTGCTCCCAGACCCCAAAACCCACCCACAAACACCCAGAACCCCCCCAAAGAGCACCTCAAAGGCAAGCAAGTCAGCAAAAAGGCCAAAAAAAATTTGCCTCCGATTTGGTCCAAACCACTTTTATCCGGTATTAGAGCTTCCCAGCAATGGCCCCAGAGCCATCAACCCAGGCGAAAACTAGTAGAAGACCCCCAAACAGCCAAAAAGCAAAAGTACAAAAATGGGGACTTAGTCATTTTCATGGCAATTTCCAAAATCACTCCGCGTGGGCTCTGCAGCTAGGCCCTAACTCCCCTCTGCCACCATGGATTTGCTTCAAACCTCTTGCAATCAAAAGTATCAATAGCCAGCAGTGCTCCCAGACCCCGAAACCCACCCACAAACACCAGGAAGCCCCCCAAACAGGCCCCCGAAAACGTTACATTGAGCGAAATGTCAGAAATAGCAAAAACTTTTTCCTCATGGATTTTGTCCAAACCACTTCTATCCGGTATTAGACCTTCCCAGCAATGCCCCAAGACCCGCCAACCCACCCACAAAAAAGCACAACACCCCCAAACAGCCAAAAAGGAAAATCTCATACTTACAATATTTATCGGCCTTTGGTCCAAACGCGCTGTGCAGCTAGGTCATAACTCCCGTTTACCACCATGGATTTCCTGAAAAGCAAATGCAATCAAAATGAGACTGTCCCAGCAGTGCTCCCAGACCCCAAAACCCACCCACAAACACCCGGAACCCCCCAAAGAGCACCTCAAAGGCAAGCAAGTCAACAAAAACGCAAACAAATTTTTGCCTCCGATTTGGTCCAAACCACTTATATCCGGTATTTGAGCTTCCCAGCAAAGCCCCAAGACCTGCCAACTCACCTGCAAAGAAGTAGAACACCCCCACAAGTGCAGAGTCTTTCTTCATTGGGTGTAATCCAGCCCTCTGCTTTGAGGGAAATAGGAGTCTGAAGGAGGAGGATAGAGGAGCATGTTCTTGTGAACTTGTGAACCTGAGGAATGCAGACTGCGGCACCTTCAAATCAATAAGCAAACAAGTGAAGACAGTTCTGCTGATGGGCTTGTTTTTGTGATTAGGTGATTAAAGTTTTAATTATATTAACTGTGCAAAACAAAGAAAGACAGACAAACAGGAATAAAAGTGAATAAGGATGAAAAAGAAAGTTATTGATTCATTGGCTCATATTCAGGGCTTGGTGTCAGGGAATAAGAATAAGAGTTCATCCTCATACTCTGCGAATTCAGGCAGGAGTAGGTCAGTGTCACCTAACAGAGAAGAAATTCCCTCATCTAAGTTGCTGTCCTCCTCATCTTCATCCGGCGTGTGTTCTCGTACTTTGTAATCTGGTGGTATGAGGTGCTGATTCATCTTGATCATTGTTAACCTCTCCACATTTTTGGGCGAGAGGCGGGTTCGTTTGGAAGTTACAATGCCACCAGCAGCACTGAAAACACGTTCAGAAGACACGCTTGCGAGTGGGCAAGACAAGTAGTTTATAGCCAGGTTGGAGAGCTGTGCCCACTATTCTTTTTTCCCATGCCAATACGCCAATGGGTCAGCATTAACATAGACCTCTGTTGAGTCATTCAGATAGTCCTGCACCATCGACTCAAGGTTCTCCAAGGTTCCTCCACTTTGCTTACTTTTTGCTGGGACCTTTTGAGAACCAAACCCAAGCCGAGTTAGCCAATCCTCTTCTTCACCCAATGTTACTGTTGTGTCTGGTGCAGATGATCCGGTTGCCGGTGTCTTTAACGGCTGAGAGGTCACTTGTGCCACAGCCACAGGTACAGAAGTGGATTCTTTTGACTGGGAATGGCCTGCTGATGCTGATGTACTGCCTTTTCCTTCAATTTGCTGCCGTTATCTTTCAAACCTCATGGCTGACAAGGCTAGCCAATGTTTGTACTTTGTAACATCTTCATCATCAAAAGGAAAGAATGCTCGGCCTGCCAGCGCCTTTTTGTAGCGTGGATCCAGAATAGTAGCACAAATGTAATGCTGTTCTGAGTGGATCATTTTAAGACGTTCATCGCCAAGTAGGCGCTCTAATAATTTCTCCGCCAAAACAAAAGCGTCTTGCTTTTTTTTAATCTTTTTGAAACATAGAAGACACCGCCTTCAGTTGGTGCTCCAGCATGCGCAACAATGGGATAGCTTTTCCCAAATTACAGTCCTCCTTGCTGACTGCACGCGTGAAGACCTCAAAAGGACGAAGCATGTCTGTCAGGCTTTTAACTAGGTTCCATTGCGCCGCATCTAGCCTCAGGTCCTTCTGAGCTGTACCCAGTGTTAAGAAATAGTGATCGAGTACCGTATACTGCTCATACAGACGCTCAAGCATGTAGAAGGTTGAGTTCCAACGTGTTGGCACCTTCTGGATGAGTGCTTTCACTGGCATTTGACGTTCATGTAGCAGGCTCCTCAGATGCTTCCGGGCCTTAAAAGAATGGCTGAAATGGTTGCACATTCTTCGGCAGGTGGCCACTAACTCGCACGCTGGGCTGTCTTCATCACTCAAGAATTTTTTAACAACCAGGTTTATACAGTGCGCCAAACAAGGCACTCTGAAATAGTGACCCAGATCCATGGCCTTAACTACATTGGCGCCATTATCCGTGGAAACATAACCAATCTGGCGTTTTTTTTGGGGACAGCCAGTGAAAGACCTTTGTGTTAAACTCATTCAAAATGTTTTCTGCTGTATGACGTTTCTCCAAGCCAAACATGGCTAGTGTTGCATGTTTCCGAGCAGCTTTAAAAACCTGGTCCGGGTCAACACCTGCGTTTAGCTTTGCTTTAACCCCTGAAAAAGAGACCCAGTGTGCAGTGATGCACATGTAATCAGCGCCTGCGCCACTGGTCCACATGTCTATTGTCAGATGTATAGTGTGAACAGCACTCTTCTGCAAAGCTGCCCCAATCACCTCCAGCACATCTTCATGTAGTGCTGGAACCGCAACTCTGGCAAAATAGAACCGGCTAGGAACCTTCCATTTAGGGCAGAGCGCTGCCACTAATTCTAGAAAACCAAACCCTTCTACAAAAGAAAAAGGGAGAAGGTCCAGAGCTAGCATTTTAGCCAGCTTAGTGTTATACAGACGCGTCAGTGGGTGGTTGCGATCATATGGGGGGTCTGAAAACAACATGGTTCTAATGTTGGCCTGGACCATGGTTTTACGGGATGATGATGATGATGACTTCTTCGACCCAGTTACGCTCGCTGATGAACTTTTTCGCATTGGTGTCTCACTCTCTCCCACACTCTTAGTGTGGCTCACAGGGGGTGTGCTGCTGACAGGGGTACTGGGTGTAAGTGAAGTGTTTGACACTTCTTCCTCCTAGTCATCATCAGATGAAACATCAACGTTTTCTTGACTTGCAATTCGGGCTTTCTTGATCTCCTTTAGGTGCGCAAACCATTGGACAGCGTGCTGTCTGTTAAGATGACCTCTCTGGCCTCCGGTACCATAATTGGTACCAAACTTACCACGACTAACTGCAACCTTACAAATGCTACAAATGGCGAAGTTTTCCTTTTTTGGGCAAACACTAAAGAAGTCCCAAACTGCGGACTTGAAATGTCTGTGGGGGCCGGAGGAGGCAGCGATACTGGTGGTGGTCATGCTGCTAATGCCAGATGAAGTGGAGGATGTGTATTGCCGAACTTTAGTACGTTGTGCACTTTCACCACCACAAATTGAGGTCGAGGTGGATGGAGGTCCCTTCTGGCGAGGAAGAAATATGGAAGCGGTAGGTGTTGGTGTACTAGTTAACTCCAATGATTGTGGTGTTTCCATTGCCTCCTCGTCGACAACATCATCACGCTCAGCAGCTTCTCGGGCTAGGGTCAAAATGTCTGCTTGCTGCATGCCCACTGGGGCTGCAGTGACCTTTATGATGACTGCGTCGTCGTCGTGAGAGTCTTCATCAGCAGGAGTATCCGCCACTTCTTGTTGAGCCTCATCACACTCCATAACTATGAGACTTTCGACGACCTTCCGTTTACGCTTAACTACCTTTGTCAGATCATGGTGTGCCTCACTCTCAGACGGCAGTGATGGTTCCCAATTTAGATCCGTCTCATCAGAAGGAGGTGGGCTAGAAGAAGATGTAGATACCACCCTTGATCTGTTCCTTGCTAGGGATGTGGAAAACAATGAATGATCATCAGGAGGAGTGGCTTCCTCAAATGATACCTCGGCTTAATTGTCGATTTCCTGATGTGCCCCTACTTCGGGAGGAACAACTATTGTGGGCACTGGTGCCCCTCCATGCACCTCTGCTTGTGCATCTCTTTGCGCTGCCTCTCCTTCCACATGTACTTGGGCTTGTACTGGCACATGTGGTTGTTGTTGCAGCTGTGGTTGTTGAACACTCGTCAGATGAGTTACAACAACCTGTGTTGATTGAGGGACATTGCTGCTACTTTCTTGCGATGAGCCAACATCACTGGTCGATGGTGATTGAACAACTAGACTAAGTGCCTCTGCAGCACTCAAGGGCTTGGACTTAAGTTGGCGTGGTGGTGGTGGCACTGAGCCCAATGGTGCGGGGGTGCTGCTCCCAGCTTGGTCCCCAGCAGATCCCGCTGCTGCTGCAGGCGTACTTTTTTTTTTACTCCCAAAAAATGTGGCGGGCAGTTTCCTTGGTAACTTGCTTCTTCTGCTCCTTACTGGCAACTATCTTGCTAGAGGAACTACGGGGAACTTTTTTTGGGGCCATCTTCTTCAGAGGTCAGAACAGCAGGCCGCAGTTGCACGAGTTGCAGAGTTGTCTGTGGCCAGACGTGACGTCACGTGACGTGATGCTGCACAGACTCACCACTGCAGGACTTCTTCCTGGCACTGGTGGTTCTCTTGAGTCTTGTGTACCTAAAAGCAATGGAAGACAGAGGAACATCAGTTCAGTTATACACCCCAAAAACTCGAAAACCACATAAAAATCAGCACAATCCCATGCCAAAATGGGTGCAGGCCTGAGAACACTGCCTGCATTCAAAATGGCCCCTTGCCTCCCAGCACATGCCCAGGGCCTGCCTGTACCAGCACTCAAAATGGCCCCCACCCACATGGCCTGTCCCCATGAACACCCCAAAAAATCGAAAAACACAGAAAAATCAGCACAATCCCATGCCATCCATGCCCTACATGATGTTTAAATTCAAGACACCCCACAGAAAGACTAGACCCATGCCCCTCTTACTACCCCTGGTCAAAAGGCCCCAACAACAGCCCAAAAATCGAAAAACACTGAAAAATCAGCACAATTCCATGCCATCTATGCCCTCCATAATGTTTAAATTCCAGACACCCCACAGAAAGACTAGGCCCATGCACCACTCACGACCCCTGGTCAAAAGGCCCCAACAACAGCCCAAAAATCGAAAAACACTGAAAAATCAGCACAATCCCATGCCATCCATGCCCTCCATGATGTTTAAATTCAAGACACCGCACAGAAAGACTAGGCCCATGCACCACTCACTACCCCTGGTCAAAAGGCCCCAACAACAGCCCAAAAATCGAAAATTCCAGAATTGTAGTTGAAGCATCTGTAATGCCCCAAACAAACTTACTTGTGAAATTTCTAATCCAAAAGTGATCCAAAGAAAGTCAAAAAGGCCTCAAATCCAAATATCCAGCAGCATCCACAAAATGTAATCCTTCCAGGTCAAGATCCGAATGAAAGTGACCAGCACATGAAGAAAGCACTGGGAGGAGCCTGCTGGACAGGAACAGGAAGTTGGAGACTGTGGGCACTTCCTTCCTCCCCCCCCCCAAAAATGGACTCCTTGCAAAAAAAAGTGCAGGCAAATGTCAACCTGAGGAGTTATTCTGATAAAAATAATCATTTTCAGAAGGTTTATGCTGCTTGCTGGTGGATTTCTTGTGCAGAATTGCAAATTCTGCATTTTGCGAGTGCGAGATTGTTGCTGCCCGCCGCATCTACGTGTTCGCAATTGCGAACTCTCGCGATGCGTGCTGTGTAAGTTGGCAAGCCGCGATTACGTAATCGCGGTCGCCAAACTCCCGCGGGATCCCGCAGCAAGATCCAAAATGGCGCAGCACTCGTAAAAATATCGAGAAAAACAACTCGGCAAACGCTGAATGACGGTAAGTGAACGCCGCACGCCGCAATATTGTATCACCAAGAAAAAAAAAACGCTGCGTGCGAATTTGCGGATTTTCGGTAAATTCGCGAGAGTTCGTGGATTGCGAATTTACCGAAAATCCGCAAAATCCGCGAGCGGAACAGATTTTCTGTCCATGGGCCAACACCATCAAAGACTTTCTGGCCGACCAAGCCCTTACCCAAGCTTGCACACTTCCAACACACTCAAAAGACGCCACTCTAGACTGGATCATCGCTAAGGAATCAGCGGTCAAGCTTATATCTATATACTCACGCGGCTGGTCTGACCACCACACTATCACCTTCCGTTTACCTGGCACCTACAAGACAAGGGCACTGCAGCCTGTGATTACAAAATGTTGGGTTAGAGACACTAAGAGCCTTGATCAAGGGAAACTGGCTGTGAGTCTGACCTCCCCCCCTTATATCACAACGGTCAATAACCTCACTGAAAATTATTCCACGACTATATCTAACATTCTTGATGATCTTGCTCTGCTAAAACTAAAAATAACTCAAATCAAAGACAGAAACCCCTGGTTCAACGGATCCCTCATCAATGAGAGGAGATCCCGCCGGCAGATAGAAAGAAACTGGAGACAGCACCCTTCAGCTGCCGATTTAAAACTTCTCCACCAGGCCATAAATGCCTATAATAGGAACATCCTGAATTCAAAAAAAGAATTCTTCAGATCAGAACTGGGACACACCAAGAACAGACCTTGCAAGCTCTTCGAATTGGTCAAACACCAATCTAACAAACTGACTAAACCGCTAAAAAACCTCTAAATCTCAAATATCATGCAAGGAATTTTCCTCCTTCTTCTCCGACAAAATCACTACCCTAGAAAACTAACTTAGATCCGCCACCCACTCCCAACCCCCTCCCATCCCCCTCCGGAACTGCCTCATCTCTCTGCGCTGCACCCCCAGACATCACCCAAAAACCAATCGCACTGGTCCAACTTCAAAGTTTATGACGAACATTCCATGTCGAAAATTCTACCCTCCTTAAACCCGAACAACCACTTTAATGACCCACTCCCGTCTAACTGCTTACCTGCCACCTTTTAATCTATCATTCCTAGTTGGACTGCAATAATCAATGCCTCCCTTCTTCAGGGGTCGATACCGACTCTCTTAAAGCCAGCCAAGTCATCCCCATTTTAAAAAACCTACGCTGAATCCTGCTTCCCCTGACAACTTTAGACCTATATCTAATATCCCACTCATTGCTAAAGTTCTGGAGAAATGTGTACAACAGCAGTTGAACCAACACATCACCAACTTCCACCTACTAGATGACTTCCAATCCGGGTTCAAGCCTGGGCACAGCACTGAAACCACCCTTCCCCACATTGTGGACGATGCCCTCCAAGCCCTTGACCAAGGCAAAACCGGTCTCCTAATCCTCCTAGATCTATCCTCGGCTTTCGATAGGGTCAACCACGAAAAACTCCTTGAAAAGCCTCAAACTCAGGATGGTCTGGATGGGCCCGTTCTCATATGGTTTAGGACCTTCCTCCAGAACCGCTCACAGAGGTTCCTAATCAACTTAACTTATCGGCTCCCTCTCCGATCACAGTTGGAGTCCCCCAAGGATCAACCCTGTCCCCTACCCGCTTCAATCTTTACCTCGAACAGCTAGCAGAAGTACTACGCACATGTATGCCCACGACACCCAGATCTACGTCAAAATCTCTTCTCCTGAGGAGAGCTTTCCCTGAATGAGGCCTTGAAGCTGACTGTCCAATGGCTCACCACTAACCAGCTCAAACTTAACGCAAAAAAAAAAAGAATTTCTTCTAATATCCCCACCCAAAACCAACCCTGACATTCAGGAATGGGTCAAGGCGATCACAGCTTTAAACTGCCCACTGACCATAGTCGACTCTGCAGCTTGAATATGCGTGACCACCTCAACTCGATGGCCAAAACAGTCAGATTTCACCTGAGCTATCTAAGAAAACTGAAAACCTTTCCTCGATACACCTGACCTAAAAATGGCAGTCCAGGCACTGGTCATCTCTAGACTGGAATATGGATGCTCTACCCTCTCTAGTCTACCCAAGATCTCTCTGGCCCCATTAAAAGCCTGCCTCATCGCTGCCGCCAGACTCCTAACAAGCTCAAAGTAATTCGACCACATCTGACCACACCTGCTGAAAGCTCTGAACTGGCTTCCTCTTAAGGCCAGAATCCAATTTAAACTGGCATGTATCACTCCCAAGGCCCTGTTCACCAATCCCCCTGCATTTCTCGCCCAGAAACTCGTGGTATCCGGAGGAGTCAGAAACTCCCGGTTCGCCAGAGACCTCCTGCTCCAGCCAATACGCCTGCAAAAAAAAAAAACGTACAATCGGGCATTCTCTGGGGCCGCACCACGAATATGGAACTCACTCCAGCCCACCATTAGAAGAATTCCGTCGCTGGCATGCTTTAAAAAGGAGGTCAAAACCTTCAGAATGGGCAAATTCCTCTCCTAACTCTTGATTGCAATCACTTCAGCAACCTTGCTCTACATCCTATTACTGCCACATCTTGAACGATCCGGATGTTATACACCCGTCACCTCTGGGCATCCCAACGTGGGATGTGGGACCTCTCATTCTTGTAAAATGTATATAACTTTTTTTTTCTATCCTGAATGTTCCCACACCCTCCTAAGTTTTTTGTATACAACTTGTTAATCCTATAAAGCGCTCTGATACCCTAATGGGTCAAGTTTGTGCTCTATAAAACACAAAAATAAATAAAATACATAAATACGATCTATCAGGGACCCTCTTCTGTGAATGTTATTGTTAGTAAGGCCATAGAAGTGGCCCAAACAGGTTAAAAAAGTGCAAATGATCACGGCCAGGAATGAATTTAACAGGAGGCTTGCACAGAATGCCTGTAGTGAATATTAATGCAGTTCAGTTGTTTCTCATGCTGCCAACTGTTGTGCCAAATATCCCTTAAAGCTCCAGCAACGGCCTCCACTTAGTGAACCAGTTCACTTGCCTCTCTGAGGGTCCTGGAAGCTGGTAGGAGGTCACCCTACATTACTCTTCCAATCGTTCCTGCATCAAGATTCACTTAGGTGAAAGGTCTCAGGCCCCCTGTGCCAGACAGAAGGAAGTTGAAAAGAGCCCCTTGACTTTACAGTACAACCATCCTGAAGGGCAGAGGGGCAAGAAAATCACCAGCCAGCTGTGTGTACGTCACCTCATGAGCCGAAGCACAATTTCTTGTTAATCACAATCACAATACACTTGTGCTGTGTTTTGAAACAGAAACGACTTGCACTTACGAGGTTAGTTTAAGGTTAGAAAGGGGTCAGGGTTATGGTTAATGTTAGCCTTAGGGTTATTAGGGTTTGGATATGTCATATATTCAGGCACATTTAAATTGACTGATTTGGGTTAATCTCACTCTCAGTCACATAATCTTAAAGCCAATGCACCTAAATCATCACTTTACAACTCGTCCACGTGATCAATATAGTATTGGATATTTTTCAAATAAACCAGGGCCCTAATTATATAATGATTATAAACTAATGGGGTAATCCAATCACTATCTACAGACCTCGGAATAGCATAGTATAAATAACAAATGGTCCTAGGCTCACTTAGTGCGCTTCAAGTCAGAAACGTGCACACTTCAAGCACACTTTGTTGCTTGAAGAAATCAGCATACGATAATTACTACATGTCAAAGTAACATTTTCAAACATGCACCATGAGAAAGGGAGAGGCACCCACTTTTGTCATAGGAAACTTTGTATTTTTTTATTTTTAAAAGAAGCACAAAGAAAAAAGAAAAATACCGAACATATATCAATTAGAAGGTTGCCAGGTGAAAAAAGGGGTGGTGTCAAGAAATAGTGCTCATGTGTGCAGCATATGGGAAAAGAAAAAGACTTGAGAGTGAAGATAATTTGAACAGGATGGATTGCAACAATTTTACAGTCCACACTGGTTATTAGTAAAACATACACCAGTATTTTATGGCCTGTCCACAATACATCCTCATGCCATCATTTTATACAGTTCTTGAGTTGCAGAGAGTCATCATCTGTTTGTTCGACGGGGTAGTAGTAGAATATGATACATGCCCAGATTGTCGGTTATGTGTCGACGTTTCGGCCCAACTTATTGTGTAGGGGGTAGTTAAAAACCACCGCTTGCGGCTCTTCTTCAGTACAAGGGAAATGTGGGAGGCAACCTAATTCAGGAGCCTGACATTGGCAGACCCGGTCTCAACTACCGGGATTGGATAGGCTGCACAGCAATGCGGTAATGAAATGCTTAGTAAAATATCTAATCCGCTTCGATGCTTGAAGGGCTGAAGTGTAGTTCCTATATTCCCAATAGGCTCTGCGCGTTGGAATAATATATCCTATAGATGTGGCGTAGGACTTATGTCTACTAGGTCGCAATCGAATATATTAAACTGTGTTGTGAGTGCCAGCTAGCTCAGAGGTCACAAGAAACTTTCTCGAATTCACAAGAAGGGATTTTATTTTCTGACAACCGCATAAACAGGACAACTTTGTTTACCCAAGATAAAACTGATCTTCAGAGTCGTGGAAACGATAGATATTTTACTCAGTCACTCGTGCATGCTTCGTTTCACCAGATGTGCAGACAAATAGAGAGACGGGCGTTTTCAATAAAAGTATTTATTGAACAGTCTTCTTTCTCATGCAGAAGAAATGAACTGCTACAATCGTAAGACTTGTTGCAAAGTATAATGCGTACAGTATGAAGAGTAGGATAAAATAATACTGTAAACGCATTGTATGGTTTCTAGACCATAGATAAATACATACATAAATAACAAAGGCTAAAAAGTACTCAACTGGTGCTTCTAAAATGCGCCTACCCCAATGTCCCTAACCGGAGTCTAGTACGAGGGAAGAAGTAAGTGAGGTGTAGCATAAATGTAGTATTCTTTTTGCCAAGAATCTATCCAAGATTTCTCTTCGGGTCTAATCAGCTCCATACCTTGGTTTTAGAATGAAGGAGGTCAGTCTCAGGACTCGATTTCCCAACAACCCGCAAGGGTAGCTTGGAAACACTGGAGCTGGATTTCTCGGCCAGAGAAAAGACAGCGTCTCTCTCAGTGCATCTGCTGGAGGGTCAGCTTCCTTCGGCACTTGCTGTAGCAGGATGCTTCGGGCAAGTAGATAGTTGAATTGCTCCAAACCACTGTGTGTTTGCTAAGGCAAGTGTAGGCATATTTATACATTGAAGGTGCCAGGATTGACGTAAAGGTGGACATAATAACGCCATCAAAGAGTCTCAGTTCTTTGAAAACTCCATGAGTTCTTGGATAAATCAATATTCAAGCAAGGGGAAGTCCTTAGCTGCTGAAGCCGAGTTTTCCAAGAAATTTTTGTGGATTTTTGGAACTAGTGGAAGTAGCCATGCCGTATTTGGACTGCATGAGCTATGTCTAAATATGGTCATGATTTCTATGCCTATATATGGACATGGTGATTTATACCTATATATGTAAGGGCATGAATCGGGAAAATTACACTAGGGTATCCTAAAATGCTCTACAACACCCACTCCACTCTATTATGTTTGACATTACTAAATCTAAGCATTAAAACATATCTAAAGCATGTGTTTACAATCCCACCCAAAAATACATAAAAAATGCATTTTAAATGGATGCACACGAAAATGAGCCTTAATACTGAACACATTTGAAAAGCAATGATTTCATTTTAATCATGTAGCATGTTGTTAGTATTGCTAACTGAATAAATCATACCAATTACATATATGAAATGGCCCTAAATAAAGAAAAAAGGTAGAGACCATCCCATAGCAGAATATATAAACTATAGTTTCTTGATAAGGTCAATATTGTTTCTAGGAAGTGTTCAAATAAATCTTGTTCTCTAAGAATAGTTCTACTTTAAGCAGATTGCTTTGTGCCAAGGTTAATTTTTTATAAAAAAGTCAAATCAAATCATAGAAAAATAGAGTTCCAAAGTTAGAGGTTTTGTTTTGAAAAAGCAAAGGTCGAACTTCAGAGTTGAAAGAACGCTGTGTGCTAACTTCAAAAGTTATTCTCGGTGTCAGGAGAAAACATTAAATCTTCTAGGCTGGCAAAGAAATCGTCAACCACAGTAGATGAATGTTGAACCACTTCATTAAGTAGATCAATCGTACACAGATGGGAAGCATCGCCGTCAGCGTCAGTGGCATTAGCAATGTTCACAGTAGAAGGTACCTGTGTGCCTGTTGGTCCACGTATCTCACCCTCAGCTGGAATTGCCGGTGAGAACTCAATGAATGCCGTCATCAGGATTGGTAGCTGTGGGGGGAAACACAATGCATGAGCCGTTACCGGACCCCGTAATGCGTCAACAACCCTTGGCATAGCTGAAGGAAGTGTTAGACAGATATCCAACATGCATTCTTCTCCACAAAGCAGGCATCGTAGAACAGGTAAGATGCAATCTTGCCAGATTGGTCTGAACGATAGGAACCACGTGGTATTCAGATCTCTCAAATGAGCTAAGCCAAGAATCTGTGTTATGCGTTCACGATACTGCATTGCCAGAAGAGCGTTCTCCATGGTAATCTGGGTATCGCTGGTGACTGGACTTGCCATAACGGAGCAGGAGGAATAGAAATAGTATCCCTGCTACGAGTGCCAAGACGAGAGGCAGGCCGCCAAACACAGAGTGCACGAAGTTAGGAAAGATGCCCAGGACTGCTTCAAATGGTGCTAACAGTCCCGAAAAAAATCGTCTTAAATACATGTACAATACCACTGGTTTCACACATGTTTTAGATACGACCTAACATTTCAGCAAAATGTATGGGGCAGTTTGTTGATAACAAGGCATGTACCTTCGCAGAGGACCTTGCAACTTGCAGATCATACGTCTCTCTGGACGAGGTCAGTGGCAGTTTTTTGTAAAAGAATGGCTTTCATTCTGCTAAAAGTATCAATTCGTATAGAAGAGATGTTCAGTGAAGGCATTGTGGCGACTCCCCGTCTGTCTTAGTTTTTGGAAACAATACTTGCATACAACAAGTGACCCTGGCTGACACACTAACGAGATAGGCTATCCCTGCCATCATTCCACAACAGATCTGATCATTCAGCATTATGTAGCTTCCATTGGAAAGCTGCCTAAAAATTGGATCTATCACTGCTGCCGGGGAACCCTGCAGGTGGCATGATAAGTTGTTTGAAGAACCATCGCAGGCTCCATGTAAATTAATGCCTTGACAAAGAAGTGTACCACTCAATGTTGTTTTACAGTTTTTACCACTAAAAAATACCTCCTTTCCCCCCCCAACATTTGTGTGTGTATGGTAAATCCCAGGTCGACTTTATGTACTCTTCACCCAACCTTTCATACAGGCCTGCTGGTATGTATTTTAAGCAATACTGAAACTGGAATATCGTCACTGGTATCGTGATGGTGCCATGTATCATCCATTCAACGGCTGGTTTCTCAGAAACGGGTAATGGTAAATCTTTCCAGTTTTTCTATGCTCAGCACCGTATAGTCTGCCCCCTTCTGTTGCAAAGAGATTTGTTTATCTGTAAGGTTAAATACAGTAAACAATGATGTGGTGTTGATTAGACGCCAAGGCACGTAGCCTGAATGAAGGTTTTGTAACGTCCAGCCTAGCCGCATTATAGAACGCAATTGAGACTGGCCATGTTGTAACATCAGCAAGTCCTGTTCCATTATGTCTATGGAAGAGGATACCTTGCTGTCCAAAGAATAAATTCTGGATGACAAAGTTGTTAACCCATTGTCAACTACAGAGAGAGCTTTCTCTAAATTAATACGATCAATTGCCCGTATTCGTTCTGCAGTTTCCATTTGTGTGACTTTCCATGCTTCATTATAAGCAGCGTATATACCAGCGTATATGAAACGTTTATGACGTTGTTTGCGAGGTCCAAGTAAGAATTCTCTCAAATAAATTCCATCTTTAAGTAAAGTTAAGTGTTGTTTTATATCTGGGAGTGCAGATTTGTGTAGCCACTCAAGGCACAGTTTTTCTACACTGTAAGTTGTTATTATCCCTGGATGTTGTCTCTGGACATATCTCGGATCTGGCGTAGTTATTTTAAATCCTTGTGTCTTGTTCAGGAATCTATCTTGACAGTTATTCGTGTCTGTGGGCCAGATTAACCATTTTTTCCATTCAGGATTACTTCTGTTTTGTTGTAAAATATAATTTACCTCAACCTCCTCATCTGTAGTTATATTATTATCAGGTGTGGGTTTTGGTATGGACAGTTTGTTTAATTCTTTTATCTTAGCCAGGCCAAGACAAGATGTTTGTTGAACAGTTTCATTTAAGAACATTGTTTGTTCTAGGATGATGCAGGCTCTGAATAATGCATCAAAACCTTGTACCTGCCAGTCATGTGTGCCCCAGAAAGTTTTTGTCTCAATGTTGTCTTTCCAAAAGGTAAAGCCTAAAGTGGACAATTGAGCATAAAAGGCCGCAGAATAAATTTGCTTAGTATTAGTCAACATACTTTTCATGCCTGTCTTATTAACATTTTTAAAATAAAAAGTTTCTGGATTTGTGACATTAAAACCAGTAAAGTATGGACATTTTTCCAAAAATGTTTTTGAGCTACCTTTTGGTGGTGTTGGACAATGTTCCCATTGATTATAAGTTACAACATTTCCGAGGTTTGCAGATTTGTGCAAATAATGATGACCAAAATGATTAAAACAATACATTTCTTCATAATTTGATGAACCATCTAAGTATTCATATTTAGCAAATTTTGCTGACATTTCTAAAGCTGCCATCATGTTATTAACAGTTTCAAAGTCCCAATCATCAGAAAATGTACTGGGTGACACAAAATCACTCAAGGAAACCTTAAATTGGTGTGGAATCTTCAGCAGCTCGACAGGGCCATAAATGTCATAATCAGTTCTATCCCAAGCTATACCACCAGGTAGAGGAACGGCTGTGATGTTCACTGATGACAGGTCTCTTTGCTCACGATGAGATGATTTGTGTGGCTTCAGGAGCAAGTTGATATTCTTCCTTGCTGTGCCCATTTTACTATATTTTCCATCTATTAGCTGTCCCAAACTTACAACAAAAATGAGCCCTAGTAGGAGAAAAAGTATACCTAACACAATCCAAAGTTCAACCCATGGTGAAACCAGATATGTATTTGCAAGCTGGTGAAAAAGATGTTTTACTTGTTCCTTGAAAGTTTTGTTTGTTGGCGTTGTTTCAGGCTCACTGGGATCCTCAGAAAAGGTATCGAAGTTGATGAAATAGCCAGAAGCAGTTCTGTCAATTGTTGGTATGGCATCCGGATTATTTGATATTGCTGGAGCTGCTTGTTCCCTTGACATGTTAGTATAGTCAGATGCTACCTCATGGTAGACAGGAGTTTCTTGACGAACTGTTATTTGGGTTTCAAGAGGCACAAGTTCCATGGCTTTGTTGCATAGTCCTTCTTTTCTCACTGTAGATTCTTCAAAGGTGATGAGTCTTTCAATTTGAAACTCTTGGATGGTAGCAAGATTTGGTCATCTGCTACATCTTTGGAGTCCACAGGGCCTACTACTTATTATCGGCCACATGGTGTGGTTTTACCAGGTCAATTGATACGGACCGGTTCTCCTTTCTTCCACAAGGGGCAGCAGTAACACTGTTCTTGATCAGCGGACTGCTAGTACAGGTACTGGTTTTCTGTGAAAAGGCCCAAATTCCTTATTATCCACTATTTTCTCTCTGACCAGATCCCCAATCTCTGGAATCCAGACAGGTCTTGCTGGGACAGGTGTTTTTTCTTCAGTGGTTGTTGGCTTTTGTATTGTGTTGCTTAGACTTCTTCTGGTTTCATTTCAGTCCTGTAAAACAGCCAAACGTTCTTTGATATCAAATGGTTTTGGTTCTACCACTGAAGTATGATGATCGAGGTCTTCGACCATCATTCTAGTACCAAAAACGATTTCATATGGAGTGATTCCACCCAGAGAATTTCTTGGCAGGTTATTAAGACTACGTTGGACACTTATTAGATGTTTGACCCACCCATCACCCAAACCTAATACCCTGGCTGTTATACGTTGCTTTACGTCACGGTTTTTTCTTTCAACAACCGAATTTCCCTCAGAATGGACTTGAGTACCGCAATGCAAAGCCCAAGCTGGCCATGGCCTCATTGTAAGCCCGAGCTAAAAGCAGGACCGTGGTCAGAATGTAGCGTGCCGATTGCGTATGTGCCGAGAAAGACTTGCAAATCTTTTATAACAGTTCGGGCATCAGCCGAGCGCTGAGGCCACATCCAAATGAATCTTGAGCATGAATCCACTGCGACCATGATATATTTATAGTTACCATCCCTCTGCAAAGGACTGCAGTGTTCCAGATAAACACATGCTAATGGTTTATCTGAAATTAGAAAGGGCGTCTGCTCCAGGCAATTTACTCTTGAAACTTTTATTTTCTGACAGATTTCACTTCCAAAACATAGTTTCTGGTTTGTTTCCTCATGCGTGGCCACCAGTATCTCTGTTTTAATAATGAAACTGTGGCGGAAACACCTGCGTGTGCAGAGGCGAGCCCTTCATGTGCTGCTAAAATTAGTCCTAATCTGTGTTCCATGTTTGGAATTACTCTATCCCCCACTCCAGGGATTCGAGCAAACGGAACATTATTTGCATCAGTTATGCATGAGTACTTGAGTGGAAAGCCTTTATGTAATGTTTTACCACTGTCTTTTATTAAAGCAGTGACAGCTTGCATTATTTTGCTGTCTATTTTTGTTTTTGAACGAGTGATTGCAGCTACGGAAGCCGTTTGCACAACTGCCTTCGCGGCTTCCTCAGCCACGAAGGCAGTTGTCTGTTTGCACTGAACGAAAATGTCTGTGTGTTTTTGAGTCCAATTAGTAGGTTTGTAATCAGGTTTGATTAATTCGTAGAGAGGTGTAACCCTTTCTGCGTAGTTTAAAATGTAAGTTCTTCCAAAATTCAGGAATCCTAGAATTGACTGTGTTTTTCAGCATTTTGGAGGTTGGAGCAGCGCACATTTTTCTAAAATGTTCACTGCCAGCCTTTTTTATTCACTTGAAAGTTCGTATCCCAAGAATAGGACGTTGAGGTGGGCAATTCTTGAATTTTTAAAGTTGAATTTGTACCCTTCAGAGGCGAATTCAAGTATTATGGTGTTCACCCTGTTCAAGTGCCTGTCCAAATCATTGTCTGTAAGATAGATGTCATCGACATAAGATAATGCCTCATCATCATACGTATGTAGTAACTCTGTTATTCTGGCTGAAAATAACCCAGGACTGTTCTTGAATCCCTGTGGGAGACGACAGAAGTGACGCTGTGTCCCCATAATTGAGAAAGCGGTCAAGTGCCTGCTTTCAGGTGCGATATTTTGACAGAAGAAACTGTTTGAAATATCTAATGTGATTTTATATTTTTTGCGCATAATGTTATTCATCAGTGCTTGCTGCACTGTGTGCATTTTGTACTGCAAAGGTTTTGCAACAAGAATTTAAATGTCTGTAGTCCAAAACTAGACGATATGTATTGTCTGGTTTGGAGACAGGAGACAAAGGATTGTAAATGGACGAGGTGCATGTTTCAATCACCCCTTGGTATTCAAGTTGATCTAGAACCTATTTTTTAGATTCTTGTTTACCAGATACTGCTTCTGAGCAGTTGGTTGATTTTTTAACTGGATCTTATGGTGAGGAGAATCCTCATCCCATCCCACATGATTTTTGTATAATGCTCGTGCCAGGGTCAGAGCCCTTTGTCTGGCATAGGTGTATTTTTTATGAATCGGAATATGATTTGAGAAGGCTGGCATAATGATCTCTTCGCCATGTGGGCACTCCCTGAAAAATTCAAGTGGCCAGTCTTTTTCAGCCAGAAGGATGTCATAACCCTTAGATAGTTTTGCCCAAAAGAGTGCTTTTATTTTCCTAGTTATGTCACCCTCCATTCGGAGTGTTACTTCATATAACTTATGTGGTACACTAACCCTGGTATCTGCAGTTTCAACCTGAATGCATTCATTCAGGTCCACTGTCTCCAGATGATCCTTCAGGATCTTGCGAGCTATGGTAACCTCTGCCGCGCTGTCCAGCATTGTCTGGGGCCATGCCCCGTTCTTGAGTTGTGTCCACAAGATCCTCGGCATGTCTGATTTTAAGACTTGCTACCTTCCTTTTGGTAAATTGAGTTTTCTTATTTTTCGGAACGTGTTGTTTGTCTTTGGACTTCACAAGTTCTTCCTTGTGTTCAGATCGTCCTCTTCTTTCGGATTTCTGCGAGGAAGTCTTAAAGGTAGGAGAGGAACCCGTATCAGTATCTTGATATCTATCCGGTTTTCTCAAATTTTCCCTGTTTCTGAGGTTATACCTCTTTTCAGAGGGCTCCTTTTGAGGAGACCATCCTCTTGATTGAGAACGCTTCTCTTTAGGAAGTGTCTATCTGGTATTTTCCCACTTCTTTTTAAGAGTAGTGAGTGTGTTTTTGATTAAAACTTTTTCAAGATTTTCTGTTAGTTCGGACTTTACTGGTTTCCCTCCCAAACTATCTCTTCCTAGTTCTTCATACAATTTTTCTATTATTCTGGCCAGTTCATACGGTTGCTCAGTTACATCAAGTTCTTTTAGTTTTTGGCGGATTGCCACGGATGCTGCTTCACCTTTAATATTTGTTAATATTATACCTGAGACCTGCTTGAAATCTTTCAGTAACTTCATACCGAGATTTAAAGCAGGTTCTGCCCCATATTCATTTTCAATCTGTTTCAGGACATCTGGTATCACCGCCATGGACGGAACACCATGTGTTTTTGTGTAGATTGCAGCAAAGACTGTACCCCAAGTATCACAGTCCTCCAGGTGTGGTGCGATCCCCATTGGTAAACAGATTGTAAGAATCCTGTGTTTCTCATGAGGTGTACTATCGGGGAATACTGCCTCGATCTGAGTAATTTTTTGAGCTAACCAGAATCGAATCTGTTCCCTTTTTGTGGGTAATTTACCAATGACTGATTGTATAGTCTGTGGTGTAATTTTGTTTGTGTTCCCTTGATGAAGGGTTTGTTGTGGAATTCTGATAGCAGGTTGGACTGTTAATTTCCGCCTGACATATTGTACCAATTGTCTATGTATTTTGATTAATTGTTTTAACTGAGCTAACAGTTCTGGCTCTGTCATTTGTTCTATGGCAGGATGTGGTGTATAGCTAGCTAGTACCGGCCATGTTGCTCGTGGTCTACCTAGTGGACTGAGCCTGGTAATGTGATTTTGATGTTGTAGGGTGCCTTTAAACCAGAGCTGATGCTCTTGGTAAGTTAGTGGAATTTCAATGTCCTCGAAAGAAACATATCACGCTAAATGTTCCTCTATCTTATAGAAGTGGAACGGAACACATGTGTTGTTGGATTTGCATGTGGAAAGGTAATCCATGAATAGAATACTTCTATCTGCCGATATTCATGTGCCTCTATGACAAATATAACCCTACCACCTCTCGGTGATAGGCCATTTTCTATGAGCTTTATAGCTATTGTTTTCCTTACGTTTTCCGGGATGATTATAGCATCCACGTCATTTTGTCGGAAACCTGTAACGTCAAGACCTGGTTGGTTTGCATTTACTGCAGTTCCACTGTTCTCGGTGTCTCTATTCGACATTTTGTTGACTGAAAATTTGCAGAGCAAGTTTCAAGGAAACAAAGATAAGGTGCACAATATTTTGGAACACTGTATCCTTTAACGTTAAACAAATCAAAAACTAATACATAGGATTTTCGTCCTACTTAGTTATGGCAGATTTTTTATCCTTTAACCCACTCCAGACGTCTATTGGAGTATCTTACGGGAAAAAAGGGGTCTCTGTGAAAAGCACGACAGAGTCACTCTAGTATCTAGTGTTAAATTAGTACCTTACCACATGTTGGGCGCCATGTAGTGTAGTTCCTATATTCCCAATAGGCTCTGCGCATTGGAATAATATATCCTATAGATGTGAAGTAGGACTTATGTCTACTAGGTCGTTATCAAATATATTAGACTTAATTGTGAGTGCCAGCTAGCTCAGTGGTCACTAGAAACTTTCTCGAATTCACAAGAAGGGATTTCCTTTCTGACAACCGCATAAACATGACAACTTTGTTTCCCCAAGATAAAACTGTTCTTCAGAGTCGTGGAAACAATAGATATTTTACTCAGTCATTCGTGCGTGCTTCGTTTCACCAGATGTGCAGAGAAATAGAGAGAAGGGCGTTTTCAACAAAAGTATTTATTGAACAGTTTTCTTTCTCATGCAGAAGAAATGAACTGCTACAATTGTAAGACTTGTTGCACAGTATAATGCGTACAGTATGAAGAGTAGGATACAATAATACTGTAAAAGCATTGTATGGTTCGTAGCCCGTAAATAAATACATACATAAATAACAAAGGCTAAAAAGTACTCAAATGGTGCTTCTTAAATACGCCTACCCCGATGTACCTAACCTGAGTCTCGTACGAGGGAAGAAGTAAGTGAGGTGTAGCATACATTTAGTATTCCTTTTGCCAAGAATCTATCCAAGATTTCTCTTAGGGTCTAATCAGCTCCATACCTTGGTTTTAGAATGAAGGAGGTCAGTCTCAGGACTCGATTTCCCAACAACCCGCAAGGGTAGCTTGGAAACACTGGAGCTGGATTTCTCGGCCAGAGAAAAGACAGCGTCTCTATCAGTGCGTCTGCTGGAGGGTAGGCTTCCTTCAGCATTTGCTGTAGAAGGCTACGTTGGGCAAGTAGATAGTCGAACTGCTCCAAACCACTGTGTGTTTGCTAAGGCAAGTGTGGGCATATTTATACATTGAAGGTGCCGAGATTGACGTAAAGGTGGACATAATAACGTCTACAAAGAGTCTCAGTTCTTTGAAAACTCCATGAGTTCTTGGATAAATCAATATTCAAGCAGGGGAAGTCCCTAGCTGCTGAAGCCGAGTTTTCCAAGAAATCGTTGTGGATTTTCAGAACTAGTGGAAGTAGCCATGCCGTATTTTGGACTGCATGAGCTATGTCTAAATATGGTTATGATTTCTATGCCTATATAAGGACATGGTGATTTATACCTATGTAAGGGCATGAATCGAGAAAATTACACTAGGGTCCTAAAATGCTTTACAACAGGGGTATCCAAAACCCAATACAAATCCAATTGTAGCTGCACCCGTGGTGCTGGCTTAAAGTGCAATACATGCAGAGGCTGTAAGTGTTCCTAAAATAGGGGAACCGATTGCCCTATTAAATCTTGGCGATGATGGACTCCTCACCCTTCAGTTTCCTTCCAGACACTGGCGGGTGAGGAGTCCCTCATCTCCAAGATTTAATAGAGCAATCGGTTCCCCTATTTTGGGGCACTAAGATAAGCACTGGATTGGGCAGTATGTTATTGTGTCTGTTGTTGGCCCACACACATCCTCACTTTCTTCCTCCCTTGCCCATACACATCCAGAAAAGCGTTAAAGTTCTTGCTCCCTACTACCACTGGAGCCAATTTTGGAAGGGCTGTACTTGGCCAGTTTACAAAGCCCAAGTAGGATGGACCCGGAGGCACCATTGCAAATAACCCCAACCCCCTGACTTATGACCCAGTAGCCACTGTCTGCCCTGTGGCTCCCTAAAGGGGTCTAGACACCCATCATAGTCTCCAGAGAAAAGGGAGACCACAGATTGAAGGAAGTAGATCTTGCCAAGACATTGATAGCAGCTGCAGTGTCCTTTTTAAACTGCAAACAATCATTAAACTTGTTCCTTACATCATAACCCATGACAGCATTGTAAAAGATAGGAATCATATACCCATAAGAAATACATATTCATCTCTTATTGATAGAATTAAGAACATGATTCTTGGGTGCTCTTTTGTTCAAGAGGCCTTTAAGGCAGATTCATAGGAGGAAATGCACATGCAGAATTTACAATACAGAGTAACACAACTAACTAAAGAATTCAGTCTCTTCGTGCACCAAAGAAGAAAAAAGTAGACACTGTTTATTATAAGCACTTAAATCCTGTGGTGTCACCTTAAAGTAGATTCTCCATCAGTGGCAAACAGTAGAACAATGTGTGAGCCATGCTGACATAACCCCTTAAACACTTAATGCAGCAGCAATGTCAGCAATTGTTGCCTCATGTTTCATCTTGAATTCATTTTTCTTGGTGAAAGTACAGATCTGCCCTTAGTAGACATCCCTTATCATGTTTAAATTTCCTTTGGCTCCTTGAATACAATTCGGTTGTTATACACCGTATGTGTAAATTCCTACAGATAATGTCAGATTGTGCTATCTTTTACGTTTATTGTCATAATCCAGTGTGTCAATATTTATGTTCATGTGTTTAAATTAGTAAATGCTGGCATCTTTCACCAAAACTGCGTTTTAACCCTTCAACTTTGAGTGAGATTATTCCACCCCTTCAACAAATTGATGTTAGAATATTTGTCAGAATACTATATTTGTGTTAGCTTTGAGTAGTTTGTTTGATATTTTGTTGATTTGCGTCCTTTAGTGCAGTGAATTTTGAAGCAACATGATTTAGGTTAGGGCCAAGCCCTTCAACACTGTCTGATTGCCTCCATTTATATGTCACAAATATCTGTGCTGCAAACGTGCTTGTTCTGTGACGAATATTACATTAATATTTCAGTACTAGGCACTATACAAACCTTTTGAAAAACACTGACCTTAAATGATATTTCAGTGGCAGTTAGCGGATTTTGCGGATTGGCAATCCGCGAATTTGCGGATTTGCGAATTTGCGGATTGCGAAAATCCGCAAAATCCACGAATCCTCGCGGATTTTTTTTTTATGTTTGCACGGGTTTCTGCAAGTTCGCGAGGGGTTTGTACAATTTCGCAAATTGCGAAATTGTACAAAACCTGTGCGAACTTGCAGAAACCCGTGCGAACACAATGTGCCCAGTAGGGTATGTGCCTCTTGTGTGAATAAAAGGTCTGAGAAAGATCAGTTCAGCAGATGAAGAGAAAGAAGCTCCTGGTCACAGGAACAGCATGGGTATTGCGCTCGTGAAAGTCAAGGATGCAAAGCCTATCCAGCATCACAGCTGATTTTCCACGGTAGATTTGGGAAGAAGGCACACCTGTCCAGCCTCGACGACGCTCACGATTGTTTTTGGGCTAATGAATGAGTCACTGAATTTGAGCATCAACTAGTTCGAGCGACCATGTGTGTGTTATTACTATGCAATCGCCCCGAAGGGCGCAGGGGTCCCTTGAGTGAGCCTACTCATGCAACTATTTTACAATGGCGCCAGCAAGCTGCCAGCGCCGTTGTAAAATAGTTACAAAGTTAGCTTGCACAGGAAGCACTTAGATAAAATAAAGCAGCACCTGCTTCGTTTTATCTAGTGGTTCCTGTGCAAGCTAACTTTGTAACTATTTTACAACGGCGCTGGCAGCTTGCTGGCGCCATTGTAAAATAGTTGCATGAGTGGGGGTTCAACTTTTGAACCCGTTACGTTCGCGGATTTTTTTTTGCGGATTTTGCGGGAAATCCGCAAAATTCACGGATTGCGGATTTCCCAAAAATCCGCAAAATCCGCGAGCGTAATGGATTTCCCGCTCACCCCTACAAATAACACAAAACATCCAAAACACAGTCAACTTTTGACTGCTGGTGAGAGGGACCTACATCAGGAATAATTGATCAAAACTATGAAAACGCAAAAAGATGGATGACTTTCAGGGTATGCCCTGGTCTGCTCACACTGCTGTTATAAACTAAGGCTCACCCAAGACAATGTTGAGTTGGAAGTTATTTGATAAGGAAATTTGCAGATAGCGGAGTTTTTCAGCGGCCAATATACAAAACAAAAACCTTAACTTATCCCACTTTGATAGTTTGCTCCTAAGGAAGCTATAATACTTTATCAGAGTACAGAGCAGGCCCATGAGACAACACTCACCAGAGTGCCTCAGACACCTACCTGCTGCTTCTAGCCAAAATAAGGATTGTATATGATCATTGCCACACTCAGGTCTTTACTTGATTGTTCTCATTCCCCAGTTTAAGAGGGAGGGTAAATAAGAGGACCTCTATTACTCTTTCCCTTTTCCTGAATTCAGATTAAAAAAATGTGTTCACACTAGCAGGCCTTTGCTTACATAAGAGCATTGCGAGTGGCTTGTAAGGACATTGGAGGACATATGTTCTCATAATCACAAATTGCTCACTTTTTGTGATCATTAACGCTTAGGTGCCTAGAGAGTAGAAAGCCGTTAAGAGACTGTTATATGTTACTCCTTGTAATTTTATCCTTTCATAGTGTACTTTACACTGACATCACAACTCAATTGTAGGATGGTTTACCCTCCCTACATTTGTGGATTTTTCTTATAATTGCAGGAAAGTTAAAGTGGTGGCCCATGTTGTAACTTGCTTAGGTGGCCACATAGCCAGTGCGTGTAGAAGGTAAGGTGTTTTACATCTTGCACCTCTCTGGGGGAAGGCATCCAACCCTTAAAAAAATAATGCTAGAGTATCTGTACCACCTGCAGCACATCTATTATTAACTATTACTCTTCTTCAGGAATACTCAGAGCCATAAACTCCACCATAGTGTCCTATTACAAGTCCATAGAAACATGTCTCCTTACCAAGAGACCTGTTTTTCAGGAGTAGGAATCAGTGAGGATCGAGTCCTTATTCATTAATCTAACTATGCTGGAGCCAAGTGTTTATGCCAGTGCAGCTTCTGTTGGCTTTGTAGAAGCAATTTAATATTAACAGGGTTACTTTGAACGGATCCTGCACTCTAGTCACTAGTGACAACGTTTTAGAAAAAAACATGCAAGATGGTAAAGCATAGGTGAAGATCTAAACTCAATTATTTTGATCCAAGACCACATCTTCATGACCCCTTGTTAGTATGTTAGACTTATGTCATCCAACCATGGGTTCTTATAAGGCCAATCCATCAACTGAATTATAACCAATCCCTTATCTCATTGAATATGTGAAACCCAGCTCTTACATGGAGAGCTTCGTACTTACTCTTCCATATGGGTCCCTGAACTCACTTGAGGCCACCTCTTATGATGAACACATCCAACTTCCATTGTTGAATTCCTTCTAGGAGATGCCCTCAGTCTCCTCCTCAGCATTGTCAATTAGTGTCTCAGCAAAGAACGTTTTTAGGCAATTTTATAGCCATAAAAGATGTTCACATATACAGATAAAATGTAAGCTAAGCATGGGTGAGTTTTGCGAATTTGCGATTCACGAATTTGCGTATTTACGAATTTGCAATCTGCAAAATTCGCGAACGTTCGCAAATTTGTGGAATTTTTTTTGTGTGTTCGCAAGGGTTTCTGCTAGTTCGCGAGTGTTTTTTACCAGTTCGCAAACGCGAACTTACTTGTCGGGTCGCAACGGTCACGACCATGTTGTTTCTACATCTGGTTCATCACAGCACCCTCTGCTTCACCACTACCACCCTCTGGTTCACCCATGCCACCCTCTGGTACATCACTGCCACCCTCTGGTTCATCACTGTAGATTATGGGGGGAAAAGCACACCTGCCCTGCCTCCACTGACATGAATTAATTTGGGGATGATTAATGTGTCACTGAATTTGAGCTGGCACCTGCTTCCTTAGCTGTAAGTGCTTCCTGATTAATGATGAGCTTGAACTTTTGCACCTGCTAAGTGCTTTCAGTTTTGCAAAATCACACCTGCCCTGCCTCAACTGACATGAATGAATTAGGGGCTGATTGATGTGTCACTGAATTTGAACTTCCAGTCTGGCACCTGCTTCCTTATCTGTAATTGCTTTCTGTTGCAGTGTAATTTTTTTTAACAGGACCTTTGTGGCATACTTGTAGCTATTCTCTGAGCCTGCTGTGAGGGTCAGAGCAGGGTCATAGAATAGTTGCAAGTAGGCAACTGAACTCTGGAGGGGCCCCTCAGGAAGCACTACAGGGAATGGTTACTAATGATGAGCTTGAACTTTTTCACCTGCTGAGTGCTTTCAGTTTTGCAAAAAATCGTTTTTCTGCAATTTCGCGGGATTCGCGGGGTGCGAAATTGCGAGAGATCGAATTCGGAAGCCGCGAATTTGTGCGAATATGCGATTTGTTTTTTGCGGCGTGTTAGTTTGTGTGGTTTTTTGAGTTTCGAGACGCTCGTAGCGCAACGACGCGAAGTTACCCTAGCGGTCGTACATGGGCGCGGCCATCTTGTTTGCGTGACGTATTTCCGTTTCCGGGCGCTATGTGTAATCTCGCAAAATGTGCGGCTCGCTAGTACAAGTTTGTGTGTGATCGCGGGGGAAATCTTGCACAAACTTACCCACGCGGTCGTGAACGGGCGAGGCCATCTTGTTTTTCATTCATTGCTATGGTTCTGGGCATGCTTTCTGTATCCTCTCTCAATCTCTGCCATCCTTTACTTGTTTGAAGTTTTTTTTTCATCTATTTTACTTATCTATCCCTCTATTTTTCTAGCTCTATATTTTTGTGTTTTCTGCTACTTTTGGTTAATTTTAAACTACTTTTTTTAACTCTTTTCTTTTCTTCTTCCCTATTCTATTTCTTATTTCTTATTTACCTTCCTTTCTGCCCAGACCATGGCAAAAAGAGCCAGGAAGCAGCCCGAGAAGGGGAAGGGTCCCGCACCCTGTGCCCGGCTCCCGTGCCGGCGTTTGAGGCGGGAGCTAGTGATGCCACGGGAGATCTTTAGCGGAGGAGGTGGCCGCACTAGTGTACTATGTACAGCGCCGCCCCCAGGACCATCGCGGCAGGCAGCCAGATCGCAAGCGTCTATGGGCTCCGGGAGCGCCGGAAGCGGTTGGAGAAGATGTGCAGGGCCATGTATGAACACTCTCGGGTCCGGCACACCTACAACCAGGCCACCCACTGTTGGACGGATCTCCTGGACCGGGAATGCAACCTGCTCGGCGTCGAGATCCCCGGGCTTGGTGAGTAGTAGTAGCTATTTCATCACTACTCTGTTTTCTCCTGCTCTGTGTGTTATTATATTGCACATTTTTGTTTTTTACCAAGAGCAATAATGCTGGCAATTACATTGTAGGTAAATTATATTTCAAAATCTTCTGTGCATTTCAGGTGCACTGCTCTCCTTCTCAGTAACGTTGCTACTATGCTCATTTGTTTTCGATTTTGTGTTCATTTCATTGGCCTGAGAAATTATGTATGAGTGTAGTTTACAGAACTGCGTAATGCTAGACAATAAGTGGCAGATTTGCAATTACAGGCGCATCCCTGCAAAGTAGCAGGGATGTGCCAGTAATTGTGCGCCACGTCACCACCACCCATGGTGCGCCGTATTTACAATGCGGCGCACCATGGACCCAAAATGTCACCAAAGCGTTACGGATCTGTGCCGTAAAGGCGGCCCATTGCTGGAGTTGCGTCGCAACTATGGAGTAGCACCAGCAATGCTCTGGGGTGCCCTATCTCCCCAATGCTGCATCAAGCCGTACGTCTGCTTCAAGCAGGCGCAGGGTTTGAGTGACGCATCATTGTCTTAAAAGTGACTGATTGAAATCTTGTACATTTCCCTCAGCCACTTTTAGGATGCGTTCCTGCGCAGGAACGCCCTCCCTTGCGCCGGAACGCCCCCTGAGAGCGCAGGGCTTTACAACGTGATGCATCTCCCATATGAGTCACGTTGTTAATATACGCCGCACCATGGCGCCTCTTTTGTTCTGCCACTGCGTCACAAAAGTCACGCAACAACAGAGCAAAAGAGCCGCATGGGGCTTGTAAATCTGCCCCTACAGACTCAAGTCCAGTACTTCCTTTGTACACCTGGCAATATGAAGAAATAGTCGTGGTGGATTGATAGTTTGAGTATTTTAATGACTGGTTAATGTAGTAGGAAACTTTTTAGTGTTGTCAATGATCTTCAATCACGATGGAGTTTGTCTGTCACTTCGCGTGCTGCGGACTGCTGCCTGCCAGTCCTAGGTGAACCTTTATAGTAGTTTGGTTAGTGAGTTACATAACTTTCCAAGTCGACGGTCCGCAAATCAAGCAATACTAATATCGTAGTAGACCACATGAGATAGGTTAATATATCCCGTGGAATAGTTGTCTATTTGCCATTTCGCCAAAATATTTTGTTATTGTTCTTTTGAAATGTTTGATTTGGTTGACAACAATCAACCATGTTTTCGGGTCTTTCTTTCTTTCATGTTGTACATCAGCTTCCCCCAGGGGCAAGAGGACAGAGGAGGAGGTGGTATCGGCTGCTGCTGCTGTAGAAGGCCAGGATCGGTCAGGCGAGGGCTCCTTTGCTGGCCCCGGTAAGTTTTCATTTTAATATAGAGTACCTATTTTTTCCCATCGTTCCTCATTCGATTTTTTCTAAATCGTCTTTGATCTTCCTGTAGACTGTATCTAGATTCTTATCCTGCCTCTACTATGACTCCCTGTGGTATTACTAGATTATTCTTATTAGTCTGTCTGTGTAGCTAACTAAGATTGCACATTTGGCAAAAGGTGTTAAACGAAACTCCCATTCTAGTCAGCAATAGCTCTATGCACTGAGTGCAGTCCTCTGGGATTGTCCATAATGTCTTTTTAAGTCTTCTAAATGTTTATGCTTTGACAATTCCCAACAATAAAATGTGAATGACCACCAAGAAAGAATAAGATACTACTTTACCTTTGGTTTGGATAGGAGGACAATCCATACTACTACTGTTGCAGAGACAAATCTGCACAAACAGGACTATGGACACTAAATAGTGCATTGTTTATCAATTATAATAGGTGCAGGTAGACTTTCCACATACCTCAGTGGTATCAGACTTTGAAGAACCCCCAATCTCCTTACTGACTAGGTAGTGTGTCAGAGTCATTTAGCTCCAGAATTCATCGATGATTGATCCCCAATGATGATTATTATCCAACGCAGGACAAGGGTACGGAGTCAGAGTCCAGAATTGTCAAAGGCACGAACTCATGCTTGCAAATTGCAAAACCTTTTGCTCAGTCACTCTTGACCAAAAACCACAGAGTCTATTTAAGTTTTAAAGCTTTATTAAAAGTAAAAACATTTATTAAAATCAAGCTTGTCATAAAACATAAACGGTTGATTAAAAATGGAAAAGTGCTTAGTGATTTATTTCACAGATTTATTGTGGGCGAGCCGAGCCCTCACCTGGTTTGAACTTTAATTTTTCTTTTTGGTGCTGAATCGTTGGTTACTCCATCCTAATGATGATGATCTGATCTTGCTCTTGTTTTTAGAAGTGAAGCTTCTGTGTGTTATGAGAAAAATGGTGAGTGTTAAAAAGCAAGCATTCATCAGTTGTGCCAAAAAGTGCAGCAAGACAACACCCTTCCCTGGAAAAAGGGACATTTTTACTTTAGAGTATCCAGTCACAAATTATTAGATTGGTTTCTGTATTCATATTTCTTCATTCCTAGACAAAATACTAGTGAGTGGTGTATGTCTATGACATCTAACATTCGTAAATGTACTTTGTAGGTGGAACATCTGGTGCCGGGGCCAGCGCGGAGGTGGAGGAGGACACTTCTGGGGAGGAGGCGGTGCAAGTGCCGGAGGAAACTGCTGTGAGGGTTGCCACGGTAGTGGCGGGCAGTAGTAAGCTATTATATTCCTTACTTATTGAGATTGCAGACTGCAGAGTGTGCTCTCTGCACGGGTGTAGTATATATGTTGCCCAGTTAAGTTACTATACTGTTAGGAAGAGTTTCAAATTTAGAACAAAGTTTTTATCAACCAAGTAGTAGCCTCCTCTAAATTTACTTCAACTCAGAGGTGATTTTTTTTTCGAGAATCCAAATCAGATGAGATTAACTTGATGGATGGGATGAACGAAAAGCAAAAGAAGGCTGTAAGTAAGTGTGGAAGGGCGAGCAAGTTAAAAGTAATGATGACTGACAAAGAAGAATGATACGTGTTTGATTGGTGCCCGAGGTGGCTGGGAAGGAATACGATGCATTGCTGGGTGATGGATGAAGCAAGGATGGGTGGAAAGAGAACAGCCTGGGTGGGTGAAACAGAAACTGTATGTGTGCGCAATATATCCTTTGGTTGAAATTCAAATGCAAGTCAAGCACAGATGTATGGCTTGCGGTTTCCCAAATAAAATGAAAAGGTTGTTTTCCCGTGAGAAAACATAAGGTTTGTTTAGATGAGTGACATGAAGAAGAATGATTGACATATAGTTTGAATGGATGGATGCCTGGATCATGGTACTATCTGACTCTTAGATAGCATATGTGTATCTAGAGAGAGTAGACGGTCACTGGATGAACTAAGTGTTACTTTGAAGAGCATGTAACACCTCACCCGCACGTCCGTCCCAGTGTAGGAAAGGCAAGGGAAAGAAGTTTTAATTTTGTCCGAATACTACCATGAATAGTAGCAGTAGTTTGTATTGCAAGCACAGCATATATCCGGCTATTACGATGGCCACTCACTACCTCTGTTAATAAGTTTAGTAGAACTCGTCATTCATGTGTGGATGTATCACTGTTCACTCAATAAAAAGCAAAGCACATAAAGTTATCCCATATGTAAGCAAATACATACCATGTGCAGTGATAAATAATCAGATTTATCTTCTTCATTTTCCTTTTCTAGTATTCATTGGCACTGTAGGGTAAAAGTTAAATTAATTAAGCAGTAGCCTTTGTAACAGAATATTCTCAGTGCCACCCGTAATAGAAAAGTAAGAGCATCACCACCTGCATGTACTGGACTGGTACAGTAACGCAAGTCTGTCTCACTCATCATGGCGGGCGTCTGTTTTTCTCAGGTGCAAGTTGACTGTGCAGGCATTATGTCGGCTTGCAGAAGTTAATGTACCAATTTTGCTAAACAAGAGAGAAGAATAAGAATAAGACTGGTGTACTGTCATAGTCGACTCTAATGGAGTGAGTCCATATTGCTCGTAGAATTGATTCCTTAAACTCCCACTAATGTTAGAGCAAGGATGAAGAAGTGGGAGGTTAGATAGATACTGGCCATAATACTACTACTGTTGCAGAGACAAATCTGCACAAACAGGACTATGGACACTAAATAGTGCATTGTTTATCAATTATAATAGATGCAGGTAGACTTGTGTCTGGAAATAGGGCTAGGCACAGGGCTGGCTGCACGGGAAATGGCAATTAAGGTTGGCAATCGTGGGCGGATGAAATGTCATCATTGCGGTGGTACTAGTGTTGTTACACAGTGGCAGTTGCAGCATATGGAAAAAAAGGAAATTAAACCTTGTTTGTCCTTACCGTAGCATTAGAACGGTACGATAGAGAATATAGCAGGTGACAGTACACTAGAACAGTGCCACAATGTAGCCTAACAAATGGTAAAGTATTGAAAGTATAACTACTACTTGCGTTGAATTTCTTTGACATTGGCTACTACTACAAGAAATAGTACTGAAGGTGAAGGACTTGCAAGTTGCTAGTTCTACTGTGACACAACTTTCTGCTGAATCATTTTGTGTTAATCTTAAAGAGCATTGGTTACAGACTATGTCTTTCTTTCTTCATATAGATGCTCCTCCCAAACCAACACGGAAGGAGCTGGCTAAAAGGGCCCAGCAACGGAGGCTGGAGGTGACTGTCGCCGAATATCGGCGGCTGGTGGCCCAGGAGGAGGGGGGACATGCATTCGACCACAACATCAACCGGGACAGCTGCATCCTCCTCCGTGTTCCCTGGGTCCGCCAGTCAGCGCAGCAGGTCTCCAGCGGTACAGAGCCGGGGTACCGCAGCCACCCGCCACCACCGAGTAGCAAACAAATCAGCTGCCCCCCACAGCAGTACCAAAAAAAGGTTGCACCGCTTTTCACTCAGGGTGTCCTACCTCGAGTAGGAGCTGTTGAACACCAAAACCCTGCTCAAGACCCTCCGCAAGGAGCATGCTGACCTGGCCCGAAAAGTGAGCAGCAGCCAGCAGTAGGAGGAGACTGTCCCTTGCCCCTTTTTTAAAGACTTCTGGGGGTGGGAATTGGGAGTTGGGTTTTTTGGACTTTTCACGGACATTCGTAGGGGTTAGGGAGGGGGGGTGGATTGGGTTTTGCGGGAGATTATTTATGTGAGGGATATAAATATACTTTAAACTTTATCTTAGCATTCGTGTTTTTTACTGCTTTTGAGGCTGGTGGGTGGGGGGTTAACAGTACGTTTGTTTTCCTGAAACTTAAGTGGCATCTTGATTCAAGTTGTGTAAGTAATTGCCCAAATGTTTTCAAAACTAAGTGCCTCTCACAGAGTAAGTGAATTCAATAGTCCTAGGAATTTACTAGTACTACCGTCAGTCTCTCGTCTCTCCTAATACTCCATTATACTACCTCCCCCCAAACGCTTATCTTACCTGTAATTTGTGTCTGGAAATAGGGCTAGGCACAGGGCTGGCTGCACGGGAAATGGCAATTAAGGTTGGCAATCGTGGGCGGATGAAATGTCATCATTGCGGTGGTACTAGTGGTGTTACACAGTGGCAGTTGCAGCATATGGAAAAAAAGGAAATTAAACCTTGTTTGTCCTTACCGTAGCATTAGAACGGTACGATAGAGAATATAGCAGGTGACAGTACACTAGAACGGGAAACAGCCTGAACAACGAATCCTTAACAACAAGTGTATTAAACAACGAATCCTTAACAACGACCTTTACCAGAACCACGAAATCATTAACAACTACTGTACACTAACAACGGCCACCTCAACCACGACTTATATTTTTTATAATTTAGGAATGTGTAATATTCATTTGTACATTTAAGGATTTTAATTACGATGTAGAAATATTAGTTTGTTGTCATTTGGCGTGTTAGGCCAATAGATGGCAGTGTTGGTTTGTTTTATAGTGATGTGCTTAAGAACAGTGCACAATGCGACTTATCTCTGCTTGTAAAAGTTGAAAAAATTACAAAACGGTGTATGTGTTTTTTTTTCCTATGTTTAATTTAAGTGAATTATTTAAAAAAACTGTAGTGCAATCCATTTAAAAAAAAAAAAAAAGATTTTCTAAGAGACCTTTTTGTGAAATGGCCGTTGGGGTTATAAAAATCTTTTGAAAAAACAAGTTAATCAAAATAAAACTTCTGTTGCACCTAAAAATACATTTACCAACCGAAGTTCAATTAGGAGTTTACAACTGTTTATTTATTAAATATTATTATATAAAGTCCCCTGGATATGATGTTTAAAGTCTTAAACACGCTAGAAAACGCTCCTGACATAACATAACTGGGTGTGAGTCTCTTGGCCACATGACTAATAATCATTACTGCTCTCTATGAGGGAGACGTTTGTAGTATGCTTGGAATCGCTGGCTGACCTTTAGAACAATCACTTGGTGGGGGCAAGTATGCTCGAACAGCACTTGTAAAAAACGATTATTAGATTGCACATTTAAAGATTATTGAAATAAAAATGTTTAAGTTATCAAACATGAGATTTTTAAAGCGTAGGGGTAAATTAAGGAAATATGAAAAATGACATATTTTCGTCGTTTAGGCATTCGTTGTAAAGAAAGTAGTGGTTTGGCTTTGGTAGTGCTTTAGCCTTCGTGGTTCAGGCATTCGTTGTTTAAGTGGTAGTTGTTTAGTCATACAACCCACTAGAACAGTGCCACAATGTAGCCTAACAAATGGTAAAGTATTGAAAATATAACTACTACTTGCGTTGAATTTCTTTGACATTGGCTACTACTACAAGAAATAGTACTGAAGGTGAAGGACACAGCAGCGTAATCATTTACCACGTCTAGGAGGAGGATGTTCTTGATGATCAATCAAGTTGATGGCGCACATGAAAATCTGCTTTCATTTGCCAATAGTCATGGGTCTGTGTCAAGCTGAGTAAGAATATATCCTCGGATTCCTTCACCAGCCTGTTGCTATGACCTTATCCTCCCCAGCAAGTGTGTGGAATTATTGCTGTCATTTAGTCACACATCAATCAAAACCACACAGCCCGGGGGAAGAGGGTTAGGGTTTGGAAAATGGATGGGAATGGGGATTTTTGGGAAAGTTTTGTTGAGAGAAGAAAAAAAAAAGCACAGCATGGACAAACAATAATTGAAGATAAACAAATCTTTGGGTACAAAGCTATCCATAAATCTTTTAAGTGACATAAAGGAATTGCATGCACTACTGCATGCATGGTTACTGAAAAGTAAGTAGTACTTTCGACAACCGTGAATGGAAGAATGCGACAGTACAGGGCTGCAGTAATAATTATGTGTTTTAACTTGCCTATCTCTGCACTCAGAGAAATACTTTGTACATTAAATTAGGTTTGAAAAATAGCTGAAGTAAAACCTATAGAATGGCTGTAGGGATGAATTTAGAAGCAGAGATCAAAGAAATGCAGAGTCACACTCATAGAAGTTCACAGCAATAACATTACTTAAAAGATAATAAGAAAAGAACGGATACTGTATCTGTATGTTGTTGTAGTTGTCCTGTTGAATTTGGGAAGTTGCATGCATCCAACCATTCCTCTTATTAGCAGGACTCCTCCATTCCATCTGATGCTCCGTCCATCAATGTTGGTGACCAGAAGACACCCTGTCCACTGCCTGCCTGGCGGATGCTGAATTGCGGCTCGCTAATGGGAAGCCTGACTTCATCCTTTTTTTCCCATTGCACAGGCTGAAACCCGGCCTGTAATTATTGATGGAAAAACAGGAAGTGATATTAGAACACCACTGACAAATAAATATAAGGTATGTACGCTGTGTAGTGCAAAAAGTCACACTTTGAGTTTCCTAATAAACAGTACAATATTTTTGAAAGTGCGTACTCTGTCTGAGTCTCCTTTTGAAGGATAAATAAGTATAGGCGAATTAATTTAGCGGATCTTTCCCCTCAAGCTAGGTGTACTGTAAACTGTGTTTTAGAACAAAATTAGACCTTCCCAGCAGTGCTCCCAGACCCTTACTAAACCCAGTCGCAAAAATGTAGAAGACCCCCAATCAGATCTCAAAAAACGAGGCCTAGTAGAAAATGGTGACAAAACGTACTTTGAAAGTAAAGTAGGCACAAATCCCCCCTTACCCACCATGGATTGTATTCAAACCACTTGCAAGCAAGCAAAAGTATCCATACACAGCATTGCTCCAAGACTCGCAAACCCCCCCACAAACACCGGGTACCCCCACAAACAGCCCCCCGAAAACGGTAGAGTGAGCGAAATCTCAGAAAATGCAAAAACTTTTTCCCGAGGGATTGTCTCCAAAACGATTTCTTTCGGGTATTAGATCTTCCCATCAATGGCCCCAGAACTGTCAACCCGGGCGAAAACAAGTTTAAGACCCCCGACAAGCCAAAAGGCAAAACCCGGGAAAAGCCACACTTAGAAAACTTTGGGCCTACCTGGAATTCAGTCCAAATGCGCTCTGCAGCTAGGCCCCATCTCTCCTTTTCCACCATGGATTTCCTGTAAACCAAATGCAATCAACATTAGAATGTGCAAGCAGTGCTCCCAGACCCCAAAACCCACACCCAACAACCTAAAAGCCCCCCAAACAGCACCCCAAAGACAGGCAAGTGATCAAAAGCGCAAAAACTTTTTCTGCTCCGATTTTCTCTAAACCACTTTTAGCCAGTATTACACCTTCCAAGCAAGGCCCCAGACCCGTGAACCCGGGCAAAAACAAGTTTCACCCCCCCCCCCCCCCCCCCCCCCCCCCCAAAAAAAAGCCGAAAAGCAAAACCGGGAAAAGCCACACTTAGGAAACTTTGGGCCTACCTGGAATGCAGTCCAAATGAGCTCTGCAGCTAGGCCCTAACTCCCCTTTTCCACCATGGATTTCCTGAAAAACAAATGCAATCAACATTAGACTGTGCCAGCAGTGCTCACAGATCCCAAAACCCACCCCCAACAACCTAAAAGCCCCCCAAACAGCACCCCAAAGACAGGCAAGTGAGCAAAAACAAAAACTTTTTCACCATGGATTTGGTCCAAAACACTTGATTCCGATATTAAACCTTCCAAGCTATGCTCCCAGACCCCTGCAGCCACCAGCAAAAAAGCAGAACACCCCAAAACAGGCAAAAAGCAAACAATGGGCCTACCTTCAATTCTCTCCAAATGCGCTGTGCAGCTAAGCCCTAACTCCCCTTTTCCACCATGGATTTCCTGAAAAACAAATGCAATCAACATTAGACTGTGCCAGCAGTGCTCCCAGACCCCAAAACTCACCCACAAAAACCTGGAAGCCCCCCAAACAGCACCCCAAAGACAGGCAAGTGAGCAAAAACGCAAACACTTTTTCACCATGGATTGGGTCCAAAACACTTGATTCCGATATTAGACCTTCCGAGCTATGCCCCCAGACCCCTGCAGCCACCCGCAAAAAAGCAGAACACCCCCAAACAGGCAAAAAGCAAAAATGGGCCTACCTTCAATTCTGTCCAAATTCGCTGTGCAGCTAGGCCCTAACTCCCCTTTTCCACCATGGATTTCCTGAAAAACAAATGCAATCAACATTAGACTGTGCCAGCAGTGCTCCCAGACCCCAAAACCCACCCACAAAAACCTGGAAGCCCCCCAAACAGCACCCCAAAGACAGGCAAGTGAGCAAAAACGCAAACACTTTTTCACCATGGATTTGGTACAAAATACTTGATTCCGATATTAGACCTTCTGAACTATGCCCCCAGACCCCTGCAGCCACCCGCAAAAAAGCAGAACACCCCCAAACAGGCAAAAAGCAAAAATGGGCCTACCTTCAATTCTGTCCAAATGCGCTGTGCAGTTAGGCCCCAACTCCCCTTTTCCACCATGGATTTCCTGAAAAACAAATGCAATCAACATTAGACTGTGCCAGCAGTGCTCCTAGACCCTAAAACCCACCGACAAAAACCTGGAAGCCCCCCAAACAGCACCCCAAAGACAGGCAAGTGAGCAAAAGCGCAAAAACTTTTTCTGCTCCGATTTTCTCTAAACCACTTTTATCCGGTATTAGACCTTCACAGCAATGCCCCAGACCCGTCAACTCACCCGCAAAGAAGTAGAACACCCCCACAAGTGCAGAGTCTTTCTTCATTGGGCGTAGTCCAGCCATCTGCTTTGAGGGAAATAGGAGTCTGGAGGAGGAGGATAGAGGAGCATGTTCTAGTGAACTTGTGAACCTGAGGAATGCATACTGCAGCACCTTCAAATCAATAAGCAAATACGTGAAGACAGTTCTGCTGATGGGCTTGTTTTTGTGATTAGGTGATTAAAGTTTTTTTTATATAGATTTTGCAAAACAAAGAAAGACAGACACACAGGAATAAAAGTTTTCAAGACGTTCACCGCCTTCAGTTGGTGCTCTAGCATGCACAACAATGGGATAGCTTTTCCCAATTACAGTCCTCCCTGCTGACTGCACGCGTGAAGACCTCAAAAGGACAAAGCATGTCTGTCAGGCTTTTAACTAGCTGACATTGCTCCACCTGTATCCTCAGGTCAATCATAGGTGTACCCAGTTTAAAGAAATACTGATTGACTACCGCATACTGCTCATACAGACGCTCAAGCATGTAGACGGTTGAGTTCCAACGTGTTACCACCTCCTGGATGAGTGCTTTCACTGGCACTTTACGTTCCTGTTGCAGGCACCTCAGCTGCTTTCGGGCCTTAAAAGAATGGTTGAAATGTGTGCACATTCTTCGGCAGGTGGTCAGTAACTCATAGACTGGACTTTCTTCCATCAAGAATTTTTTAACAACCAGGTTTATACAGTGCGCCAAACACGGCACTCTGAAATAGTTACCCTTATCCATGGCCTTAACTACATTGGCACCATTATCCGTGGAAACATAACCAATCATGCATTTTCTTGGGGACAGCCATTGAAAGACCTTTGTGTTAAACTCATACAAAATGTTTTCTCCTGTATGATTTTTCTCCATGGCAAACATGGCTAGTGTTTCATGTTTCCGAGCAGCTTTATAAACTTTGTCCGTGTCAACACCTGCGTTTAGCTTTGCTGTAACCCCTGAAAAAGAGACCCAGTGTGCAGTGATGCACATGTAATCAAGGGCGTGGCAACTGGTCCACATGTCTGTTGTCAGATGTATAGTGTGAACAGCATTCTTCTGCAAAGCTGCCCCAATCACCTCCTGCACATCTTCATGTAGTGCTGGAACCGCAACTCTGGCAAAATAGAACTGGCTAGGAACCTTCCATTTAGGGCACAGCGTTGCCACCATTTCAAGAAAACCCACCCCTTCCACAAAAGAAAAAGGGAGAAGGTCCAGCGCTAGCATTTTAGCCAGCTTAGTGTTATACAGACGTGCCATTGGGTGGTTGCGTTCAAATGGCGCATCTGAAAACAGCATGCTTCTAATGGTGGGCTGGACCATTTTACGGGATGATGATGACTTCTTCGACCCAGTTACGCTCAGTGATGATGACATTTTTCACATTGGTGTCTCACTCTCTTCCACACTCTTAGTGTGGCTCATATATCTTGCAGGGGGTGTGCTGCTGACAGGGGTACTGGGTGTAACTGAAGACATGTTTGACGCTTCTTCCTCCTCGTCATCATCAGATGAAACCTCAACGGATACAATTTGTTGACTTGCATTTCGGGCTGCCTTGACCTGCCATTTGACAGTGTGCTGTCTCTCAAGATGACCTCTCTGGCCTCCGGTACCATGGTTGGTACCAAGCTTACCACGACTAACTCAAACCTTACAAATGGCTATGTTTTCCCTTGTTGGGCTAACACTAAAGAAGTCCCAAACTGCGGACTATAAATGTCTCTGTGGGGCGGAGGAGGCAATACTGGGAATGCTAATTCCAGATGAAGTGGAGGATGTGTGTTGCCGAAATTTACTACGTTGTGCACTTACAGCACCACTTACAGCACCACTAATTGAGGAAATGGAGGTCGAGGTGGATGGAGGTCCCTTCTGGCGAGAAAATATGGAAGCTGTAGGTGGTGGTGTACTAGTTAACTGCATTGGTGGTGGTCTCATTGACATGTCGCCAACATCACGCTCAGCAGCATTTCGGGATAGGGTAAAAATGTCTGTTTGCTGCATGCCCGCTGAGGCTGGAGTGACGTCTATGATGACTGCTTCGTCGTCGTGAGAGGCTTCATCAGCAGGAGAATAAGCCACTTCTTGTTCGGCGTCATCATCACACTTCATAACTATGAGACTTTGGGGACCTTCCTTTTATGCTTAGCTACCTTTGTCAGATCATGGTGTGCCTCACTCTCAGACAGCACTGGTGGTTCCCAATTTTCATCCATATTATCAGAAGGAGGGGGCTTGAAGAAGATGAAGACACCATCCTTGATCTTTTCCTTGCTGGGGATCTGGAAGACAATGAGTCATCTGAGGAGGAGCGGCTTCCTCAAATGATACCTCGGCTTGAATGTCGATTTCCTGATGTGCCCCTACTTCGGGAGGAACAACTATTGTGGGCACTTGTGCCGCTCCATGCACCTCTGCTTGCGCCTCTCCTTGCGCCGCCTCTCCTTCCACATGTACTTGGGCTTGTACTTGCACATGTGGTTGTTGTTGCGGCTGTGGTTGTTGAACACCCGTCAGATGACTTACAACAACCTGTGTTGATTGAGGGATGCTGCTACTTTCTTGCGATGAGCCAACATCACTGGTCGATGGTGATTGAACAACTATACTGGCTGCCTCTGCAGCACTCAAGGGCTTGGACCTAAGTTGGCGTGGTGGTGGTGGCACTGAGCCCAATGGAGCGGAGGTGCTGCTCCCAGCTTGGTCCCCAGCAGACCCCGCTGCTGCTGCAGGCGTACTTTTTTTTCCCCGAAAAATGCGGCGGTCGGTACACCAGTCTCTTTGGTAAGTGGCGCCACTTGCTTCTTCTGCTCCTTACTGGCAACTTTCTTACTAGAGTAGCTAAGGGCAACTTTTTTTGGGGCTATCTTCTTCAGATGTCCGAACAGCAGGCCGCAGTTGCACAAGTTGCAGAGTTGTCTGTGGCCACACATGACGTTGTGCTGCATACAACGCAGCAGGACTTGTTCCTGGCACTGATGAGGAACAATGAAGCTGATGATTCGTCTTTCTGCACCTAAAAGCAAACTAAGCCAGAGGAACATCAGTTAAATAAATGTTGCATATGTAGCGCTTCAATTAATAGTTTGCAAGTAAGCATTTTCATTATACCCACCACCCAAAATGGAAAGGCCAATAAAATGCACCACTGACAGAGTACCCTTGGGCATAATGGGTGAAAGCATGGCAGACTGGGTGCGGGCCTATGGCACAACAAAGCACACTGCCTGGCTTCAAAATGGCCCCTAAACCCCCACCCACATGGCCAGGCCCTGCCTGGACCAGGCCTCAAAATGACCCCCACCCACATGGACAGGCCCCAACACCACCCCAAAAAATCGAAAAACACATAAAAATCACCACAATCCAATGCCATCCATGCCCTCAATGATGTTTACATTCAAGACACCCCACAGAAAGACTAGGCCCATGCACCACTGAGTACCCCTGGGCATAATGGATGGAAGCATGGCAGACGTGGTGCAGGCCTATGGCACAACAAAGCACACTGCCTGGCTTCAAAATGGCCCCTAGACCCCCACCACATGGGCAGGTCCTGCCTGTACCAGTCCTCAAAATGGCCCCCACCCACATGGCCATGCCCCATCAACACCCCAAAAAATCGAAAAACACACAAAAATCACCACAATCCAATGCCATCCATGCCCTCCATGATGTTTACATTAAAGAGACCCCACAGAAAGACTCAGTCCATGCACCACTGAGTACCCCTGGGCAAAAGGCCCCAACAACAGCGAAAAAATCGAAAAACACACAAAAATCACCACAATCCAATGCCATCCATGCCCTCAATCATGGTGAAATTCAAGAAACCCCACAGAAAGACTCGGTCCATGCACCACTGAGTACCCCTGGGCATAATGGATGACAGCATGGCAGACTGGGTGCAGGCCTATGGCACAACAAAGCACACTGCCTGGCTTCAAAATGGCCCCTAGACCCCCACCCACATGGCCAGGCCCTGCCTGGACCAGGCCTCAAAATGGGCCCCACCCACATGGACAGGCCCCAACCCCACCCCCAAATATCGAAAAACACATAAAAATCACCACAATCCAATGCCATTTATGCCCTCAATTATGTTCACATTCAAGACACCCCACAGAAAGACTAGGCCCATGCACCACAGAGTACCCCTGGGCATAATGGATGAAAGCATGGCAGAAAGGGTGCAGGCCTATGGCACAACAAAGCACACTGCCTGGCTTCAAAATGGCCCCTACACCCCCACCACATGGCCAGGCCCTGCCTGTACCAGTCCTCAAAATGGCCCCCACCCACATGGCCATGCCCCATCAACACCCCAAAAAATCGAAAAACACATAGAAATCACCACAATCTAATGCCATCCATGCCCTCCATGATGTTTACATTAAAGGGACCCCACAGAAAGACTCAGTCCATGCACCACTGAGTACCCCTGGGCGGCAAAAAGCCCCAACAACAGCCAAAAAATAGAAAAACACACAAAAATCACCACAATCCAATGCCATCCATGCCCTCCATGATGTTTACATTAAAGAGACCCCACCGAAAGACTCAGTCCATGCACCACTGAGTACCCCTGGGCAAAAGGCCCCAACAAAAGCCAAAAAATCGAAAAACACACAAAAATCACCACAATCCAATGCCATCCATGCCCTCCATGATGTTTACATTAAAGAGACCCCACAGAAAGACTCAGTCCATGCACCACTGAGAACCCCTGGGCATAATGGATGAAAGCATGGCAGACTAGGTGCAGTCCTATGGCACAACAAAGCACACTGCCTGGCTTCAAAATGGACCCTAGACCCCCACCCACATGGCCGGGCCCTGCCTGGACCAGGCCTCAAAATGCCCCCCCCCCACATGGACAGGCCCCAACAACACCCCCAAAAATCGAAAAACACCTTAAAATCACCGCAATCCAATGCCATCCATGCCCTCCATGATGTTTACATTAAAGAGACCCCACAGAAAGACTCAGTCCATGCTCCACTGAGTACCCCTGGACAAAAGGCCCCAACAACAGCCAAAAAAATCAAAAAACACACAAAAATCACCACAATCCAATGCCATCCATGCCCTCCATGATGTTTACATTAAAGAGACCCCACAGAAAGACTCATTCCATGCACCACTGAGTACCCCTGGGCAAAAGGCCCCAACAACAGCCAAAAAATCGAAAAACACACAAAAATCACCACAATCCAATGCCATCCATGCCCTAAATCATGTTGAAATTCAACAAAATAGTTGTATCATGCACCCATAACTAACCCTGGTCCTACTGGATACTGTGGCTACCCACAATATATTTTATTTAATGTTCTGAAAAAGTTCTAAAATTGTAGTTGCAGCAACTGTTATGCCCCAAACAAACTTACTTGTGACATTTCTAATCCAAAAGTGATCCAAAGAAAGTCAAAAAAGGCCTCAAATCCAAATATCCAGCAGCATCCACAAAAAGTAATCCTTCCAGGTCAAGATCCACATCAAAGTGACCAGGACATGAACAAAGCACTGGGAGGAGCCTGCTGGACAGGAACATGAAGTTGGAGACTGTGGGGCACCTCCTTCCTCCCACCCCTCCAAAATGGACTCCTTGCAAACAAAAAGTGCAGGCAAATGTCAACCTGAGGAGTTATTCTGATAAAAATCATCATTTTCAGAAGGTTTATGCTGCCTGCTGGTGAATTTCTTGTGCACAATTGCAAATTTTGCAATTTCGCAAACGCGAGATTGTTGCTGCCCGCCGCGTCTACGTGTTCGCAATTGTTTACTCCCGCGATGCGTGATCACGGGCCTTCATGACGTACTTGCGTTGACAAACTCTCGCTGTGCAAGGTGGCAAGCCGCGATGACGTAATCGCGGTCGACAAACTCCCGCGGGATCCCGCAAAAGAGATCCGAAATGGCGCAGCACACGCAAACATGGAGAAAAACAACTCTTCAAACGCTGAATGACGGTAAGTGAACGCCGCGCACCGCAAAATTGTATTTGGATTGCGAATTTGCCGAAAATCCGCAAATTCCGCGAGCGGAACGGATTTTACGCTCATACTTAATAAAATGCCTTACTTGTAAAAACATGAAGTTGAGTTAAAAGAGAAACAGTATCTACAATAGAGGAGCCAGTAAAAATCAAAACTGCACCACAAGTAGTATTACACAAAAAACCAAAAACTGCAGACTATAGATCTAATCAACAGTAAAATTCAATTTGCCATTTGGACATATAAGTATTTTCTATGCAGAAATTGTTAGGAGCCTGTGCTTGTGCCACATTGCTGTCAGAAATTTCGCTACAGCAAATAAAATAAAACCGGATAGGTCTGTTTTAAATATTCGATAGGCCTGCTGAGGTTCTGTGAAATCCGATCTTGTCTCGTGAGGTTATTGTTCCGTCACGATTTTGATGATGTTGTACCGTATTTAGTGAGTTCAGCTAATATGGAGTGAATTCGTCATGTTAACTAGCGAGTTCATTATATATTCAGAGACGTCGTCTCGAATATGGGTTCCATTTTGTCCGTGCCTCCATTTTATGTTGCCATCACGCAGGCCGACGAATGTGGTCGAACGAATGAAGCAACCTGGCCTTCCCGTACTGGTACACATTAACAGGGTCTTTCTTGACTTTAAGGTGAATTGTGAGGACCTGACTCCTTCACCTGAAACTGACCCTGCTAAGCCAATTTCCCTGGTTTGATCGTTGTCTGAGATTGCCAATCAATGTTCAGGACATCGTTAACTTTTAGACTCCTTACACATGCCTTATCTTGCTCGTTATCTGTCATTGTTTCCTTTTCTATGCTTCTTTATTACATGCATTGGGCTTTCAATTATGGGTTTGTCCTGCTTGTGGAGATCGAATTTGGGACATTCCTAATAATTAACTTTGGGTTGGGTTACTATGGACTGAGCTTTATGTCATGTGATACTTTGTTTGAGAATGTACCTTTTGGTTAGAATTTTGTGTAATGGGTGTGTATCTAATGTGAATGTTGTGCATAAAAAGAGATGTCTTGCCTTACAAAACTGAGCAGTCTCCTGAGAACATACCATGCTGTATTTCTAGGATCACTGTTACTAGCTGCAGCTAATAAATTTGGTCTTTGACGCCACCCAAAAGTATTACGTGTCTCTGTATACCAAGACAGGTGAATCCGAAGACTTTGGGCGTTCTTCACTGCATGCAGTTAGTAAATCCCAAATTTTTGCATACAGGTACAATCCAGTACTTTCTAGACCTTTGATAAACTGGGCTGAAAAACAGCAAGTGCAAATCGTTTTCAGACTCATAATTACAGCCAGGACAGTTGTTTGGTGTAGGTGGAGCCCACTTACTGGTAAGGGCTCTAATTGGCAAAGTTCCATGTCTCCATTGTAGATATAATTTTCTTGTTGAAATTGGAAAAATATCATCAAACACATGTTCCAAATGATAAAAATTTTTAACTTTTAAAAAGGATTCGGTTATGGTGACGATCTGTGAATTGTGCAAAGCTGCAGTTATTTTGCTATCATAAAATAGCTTGGCCAGATGCTTGCGTGATATAACATTACAGGCAGATTCAGGCTCAGACCATAGTGATGGTATTCCCAACCTCCCGCATTCTTCCGCAATATACATAAGCCAGGGAATTTTACCTAGATTTGGTAAGCTTAGAATCTCCTGAAGTTCCTGCCTGTAGTTGTGGAGCCCAGGTGTTGTCCACAGTCTCCGCCAGAATCTTAGTGGTTTAAAGCCCAATTCCTCCTCTATCGATCTAATACCTAAATCGAGCTGGAGGGGTAAAAGAGTAGTACTAGAGGGTAGTGCCAGGAGTTGTCTTAAAAATGTAATCTCTGTGGCGGTGATCTCTGGTCTGCAGGTGCAGCCCCAAAGTTGGCCGCCATATACAACAGCCCCCCTTGCCTGCATTCTATAAATCTCCAAGGGCGGGCTCTCGTGGAGCCTCATCAAAATGTTCAAAAGTTGGGGTGGAATGGCCAGCTCACAAAGTACAGACCAAAGTTTACCTCGTGGGACCAGGTCGAAGGCCGCCCGCAAATCCACGAAAACCGTGTATAGCGAGCCCCCCTCTAACCTGACAGTTTTCCAGAACAACAAATTCAGGCGGAAAATTTGATCCATAGTGGATGTATTTTTTCTGATTCCCGCCTGTAAGGGACTTAAGATTAATTTATAGTCCATCCAGTTTTGTATCCTCCCCAAAACCAGCCTTGCGAAAATCTTCTGCGGTACATCAATTAGGCTGATAGGCCTGTAGTTGGCTTGGAGCAGAGGAGAGCCCTTCTTGAATATAGGGACAATCTCTGCGCCTGAAGAACCGGGTTTTAGAACCCAGCAGCGCCAGGGATAACGCTGCAACCAGGAACAGAGGTCTACGAAGCACAACACAGGTGGTTCGCTAGAGACTGCACAAATTCAATGAGCGGAGCATGGTCTTTTATGCCAAAAATCACATTCCAGGCTAGCATCGATTACATACAAACTAACCAATCACAGGGTGACATTTTAAAAGTAGCGCATGATGACAATCCCCCTTTCCGTTGTCCAGCCCACCAGAAATGACCAAGCACATTCCAATATCCTGTTTGATCAGGCCGGACAAACCCATCATAAAACCTCAACCCAAATCAGTGATTATGTCGTAAAGGAAGGAGCAGAAACAGATGAGAAGCAAGATAGAAGGGTGGGTGCAGTGTACTGTAAACTCAGCAATTTCCTGCTCTTTGATCTTTATCTGACCAGCTGCTTAACAAGGAACTGGCTCAGCGAGGTCAGCCTCGGGCAAGGGAGTCAGTTCGGCCAGGTCACTCAGGAGTCAGCTAGGGTGTACGTGTCCCAAGGACTCTCTCGGCCATAGTCATCGGCCTATGTGAGGGCAACCACACAAAATGGCTGCCGTACACAAAATGGAACCCAAGGGTTCAAACGAAATCCCTGAATGCGTAGTGTTCTCTTTGATCGATTAAGACGAAAACACTCGTACACACCGCACTCGTGATTTGCGGTCCGCTGACACCAAAATCGTCTATATCCGATGACCTATATTGAACGGGTTCGGAACCTATGAACCATGGACCCTCGAACTACGGAACCACAGACCCTCCTTTTACCCTTACATAGGCAATAAACCCAAACCCATGTCAGTCTGAATCTAGGTCTATATTCATCAGATCATTGATATGTTGCTGTAGCATCATCCTAGTACTTAGTACCTCTCTCTGGACAGGTCTCCTCACACACGAAGTAGCACAAAGGCCACAAATAGCAGGAGCACACTGTACGCAGAGACAGAACAGGAAAAGGATAGCTAAGACCATCCCAATGACCATCAGAATCTTCCATCCCCACGTGGATATCAATCCCCAAAACCATCCCATCAACGACCAATCTCCCTTGTCTATATGCATAGAGTCGGAGATCTTATGTAGTCTGGAAATGGCCTGGAAGACTGACGGAGCGTTGTCTGGAATGAAAACGCAGCAGCTCAATTGAATCAGTTTACACACTCCACCTCGGTCTGCAAGTATGGCATCAAGAGCAACTCTATTCTAAAGTGTCATAAGTCGATCCGACTGGAGCTCAGCAGTCAAGTTACTAAGGGCACCGGCAGTTTCCGACTATGGTGGACTCAACCACTCTCGTCAACTGGCAAATGTTCCTGCTGTTAGCCATCGGTCCCCAGAACGGCAGAAAACCCTTAAAGAAATCTCCCAACTCTTGCCCTGCGGTATCTTCCTTACTGAAGACACCTCTAGCAACTCTTGTCTTATGGTAATCTGCCGCAGCTGTAAAAGTGGGAGGCAACAGGAAAGAAACAAAACATGTGCCCGAAAAGTCAGGGGGCAACCATGTATACGCTTTTTCGTAGCAGATGAAATAGGTACCCTTAGCTGCTAGAAACGCTGAGGAAGTCTGAGACGTAAATACATAAGTCTCAGTGCAGACACTCTTCCCTAACTGAGCTTTCGGATTCTTGCCATTACCCTGCAGACAATAGCAACCCTGATGGGGCACTATCCAAATCGGTGGAGAACTTTTCGCTCGCTGGTTAACACTCAGACTAACTCCATATCCAGTAACGTCCCAACCACTATATGGTTGTCTCTCATCTTTCGGAATAGTCTCAACCGCATTAGTCCCTTTAACCATGTCGACTATACCTCTAGCCAGAGCACTATTCTTCGGATTATCTTTCGGTGAATGTTGGGGATAGACACTATGGGCATAAATGAACATCGTTCTAAATGCCCTAATAGAACCATTTAGGCTGAAAGGCAAAACCAAGAACGGAATACCTTTACCGGTCGTATGGGGCATTAGGCCACAAATCCAACAATTTGTCGTGTTCATAACTAGCTGGTGTTGGTGCAAAAGTTGAATAAAGGAATTGTTGGCAAATTCCAATCTTCTAACTACTTCATGTTCGGGCAGAGGGTGAAAAGAATGAGAAGAAATAGTAGGAGGAGGTGTAGGTTGCACAGTAGGCATGAACGTCACTTTAAAAGAGAATGTCACATAACCAATTAAAAATATCATTAAGCTCAGCAACATAAATAAACACAATATTAAAAATCTTTTTCGTGTCATTAGTTTGTAAATTTTGCTCTTAAAGCTTATTGTCTCAACAGGTCTCTCCAACTCGAAGAACTCCATCCTCACTAAATATGCTGCTCGCGGTGATAGGGTGTTCTATGCTAAGGAATGCCTCTGTCAGTCCAGGGCAACTCCCTTAGGCCAACCAGAACCGTCGACCTATTGTCTCAGGCTTGCACTCCAAAGACTTGTCAAACGCGACCCTACAGCTGAACCCGGATGGCGGTTCGAAAAACAAAAATCAAAGTAGTTCCTCGGAGGAGAGTTAACCTGCAAACAGAAAAATCATAAAAAATTCATTTGTTTATTTGTCCAGCGACTCTCGGTCGCAAATTATAAAGGTCTTTGTTAGGCAATGTCTGTTCACTGAACAGGAGTTCAGGCTCAGTAGTGTTCAAACGATTCAAAGGAGGGACAGCTTCTTGAAGAATATCGTCACTTTCTTTTTCAGTGTTCGTTCCAATCAAACGGGCATCGCTGAATGGCAGAAAACGAGGCACAGTCTCAGTCTCAGAGTCTGGAAGTCCCTTCTGGACCCACCGGTCGTACGGCAAGGGCAACGGAGCCCGTTTGCAGTGTATGCCGTAGATCCAATTCTTCTTCCCGTGCACTCGAACTGCGGAACGTGTAGATAATAAAACAAAGTGGGGTCCAGTCCAGCGGGGCTGCTCGTTCTTGCTCCGCTGAAAGTTCTTGACAAACACCCACGAGCCGGGTTCAATGGCGTGAACTGGATCTTCAGAAAGCTGTGGTAAACTGTCATGAACCTGTTGGTGTAAGACATGCAGTTTAGCCGTCAGTTCGTACAAATAATCAAGTAACACAGGATGTTCAATCTCACTAAACTTCGTCGGTCTTGGCACGCCCCAAATATTCGCCGGGCGGCCAAACACGACCTCATACGGACTCAAACCCATTCGCGAATGCACAGTCATTCTCGTGAACAGAAGGGCTAGGGACAAAGCATCTGGCCATTGCAAACCAGAGCTCGCTTGAATTTTGGCTAATTTTAATTTCAAGGTGCCATTATAGCACTCGACTAAACCAGCTGATTGGGGGTGATTTGCAGCGTGGAATTTCTGCCTTATTCCTAATCCCTCACATACTCTCTTCATCACTTGACCCACAAATTCACTCCCATTGTCACTCCAGATTATTCTCGCCAATCCAAATCTAGGGAAAAACTCTTTGATAAGGGCTTTCGCTGTGGACAAGGCAGTATTGTCCTTCAAAGGGTAAGCTTCCACCCATCTAGAAAAAGAGCAAACAACCACTAACACATATTTCAGGTTGTTGCACCTCTCCATATGGATGAAATCTAGCTGCAAAGCCTCGAACGGATACGTTGGAGGAGCAAAATGACCAGCCGGGGTTGGAGTTCCCTTACCAGGATTGTACATCAAACACACCATACAGTTCTTAACCAAATTCTCTGCACATTTGGGAATTCCTGCATTCTGCCAAACCGGAGCCAACAACTTGCAAATCCCTTTCACGCTGATATGTGCCATCCCATGAGCCATTGTAACAACTGGAAGCACATATGCATCGGGTAACAACCATCTTCGATGCTCTGACAAATCAATCCAACAACCATTCGAGTCCAGTCTACCTTACCCTTACTCTCTCTCCATTCATTCAACTCTTTCTCTGTAGCTTCAGCTTGGATGGATTTCACATTCTCAATCGTATCTTCACACATGCTTCTATCTGGAACCCATCTTGCCGTACCTGCAACATACATTCGGCTCATCACATTTCTCGCAGTTTCTTTCGCAACCTCATCTACAAACGCATTTCCACGAACCACATCATCCGTAACTTTCTTATGCGCACTGCATTTCACAATCGCTACTTGCAATGGCAAAGTAAGTGATTCAAGGAGTTCATTCACCAACTGGCTATGCTGAATTTTCATCCCATGCAAAGTTAGGAACCCACGCTCTCGCCACAAACGTCCAAAACTATGAACCACACCAAACGCATACTGGATGTCAGTGTACACATTCACTCGTTTTCCTTTCGCCAACACACACGCTCTCGTTAATGCAATCAACTCTGCTGCTTGCGCTGAATTATGTGGGATCCGTGCAGCTTCAACAATCGTATGCAAAGTCGTAACAGCATATGCCGCAGTCGTATCACCATTCGGAAGCTTGAAGCACGAACCATCAACCCACAAAGTACCATCACACTCTGTAAGAGGAGTATCCCTAAGGTCTATCCTCCCTTTCGTTTCTTCCTCAGTTCTAAGGAAACAATCATGTTGTTCTTCAACATTATCTGTCTCAGCTGAAATTGGCAACAACGTGGCTGGATTCAACGTATTGCATCTTTTAATGTGCACATGACTCGCTAACAAAGTCAATTCGTAACACGACAACCGAGCACTAGTTAAGTGCTGTATCTTGGTACGATTCAACAAGGTATCCACTGCATGTGGAACCATCACAATCAGTGTATTGTCCATAACCAAACCAGAAGACTGTCGAATTGAAACAGCCGCTGCTGCTGTAGCTCTCAAACAACTCGGCAACGCTCTTGCTACCGGATCCAAGGTCGACGAAAAATAAGCACATGGCCGCTGCTTATTGCCAAACTGTTGAGTCAACACTGACAATGCACATCCCTCTCTCTCTCGTGGACATACAATGTGAAAGGCTTACTGTAGTCGGGAGTACCCAAAACAGGAGCCGAACACAACACATTGCGTAATTCTGAAAAGCTCTCTCGACATTCGTCAGTCCAAGGAATAGGATTTGGAGTATCCTTAACAGTAAGAGCTATCAAAGGCTTCGCTAACAGCGAGAAATTAGGGATCTACTGTCTACAGTACGACGTAATACCCAAAAACGCACGTACTTCTCTCTCTGTCGTAGGGACACTCATTTTCGCAATAGGTTGAATTCTTTCTGGGGTCAGTTGCCTTCCCTCCTTCGATAAGAGGTGACCTAAGTAGGTAACTTCTTGTCGACAATATTGCAACTTCGAAAGAGAAACTTTGTGATGAAAATCAGACAAGTGGCGTAACAACGACAAAGTAGCCTCTCTACAAATCTCTTCATTGTCAGCAGCAACTAACAAATCGTCAACATATTGAATAAGAGCAGCACCATCATGTAAAACCAACAAATCAAGTTGCGTTTTCAAAGCTTGGCTATAGATCGATGGACTCTCACAGTAGCCTTGAGGAGCGCGCTTAAAGCGGAAACTTCGTCCTCCCAAAGAGAATCCAAAAATATCTCTACTCTCCACGGCAATCGGGATGCTGAAGACAGCATTCTTCAAGTCAATCACCGAGAACCACGTGGCTGTAGCCGGGATCAAAGTTAACAAAGCGGTGATATCAGGTACAACAGGAAATTGCGGAACAACGATCTTATTCACCTCGCGAAGATCGATCACAAACCTATATACAGGAAGCTGTGAAGAATCAGTCCTCTTCAAAACAGGCAAAACCGGACTATTGCACACATTACCTCTCGTTTCCTCGATCACACCCTTTTCAATCAGATCATAGATGATCGCCAAAAGTGCTCGCTCACCATCATTCGACATACGATACTGTGGAATACGCGGTAACCTAGCATTCGCTTTCAGTGTCACAACATATGGCGGAATCTCCAAGAGGCCTACATCATTCGGACCAGTAGCCCAAAGAGAATCAGGGAGAGAAGACAATTCAGGTGGAAGTCGATCTTTAGATATATACATCAAACTCTCTCACCCAATGTAAGATGTACTCCTGACGGAGAACAATATAGCGTCGCATACAATCTCTTTTACAAGTCCAATCCCAACAAGTTATCACCACAACCGGTCGTCAAAATGAGGGGTGCTTCGAATTCACGAGGTCCAACAGAAAGAGACAACTGAGTAGAAATCGGATTCGTAACCGGGGCGCCAGAAAAACCTACTGAAACATTCTTTAAGCCAGACAAAGGTGCGCCAGGGAGTTTAGAGTGCATAATAGAACTCTTCGCAGCACCAGTATCCAACAGAAAAGGCTCTGACACACCTGATGCAATCACTTCAACATAGGGTACACTCTGATCTACTGGAACTGAAACAACTCCCTCTTAGTCTATGGCTGTCCTAGCAATCATTACCATCCACTTCCTCACCTTCGATGTAGTAATCGTCCATATAGTACTGAGCTGTCCTACCAGACGCACCCTGTTGCTGATCAAAACTATTCATAGAATTCTGTGGAGGCAAAGAACGCGCGTCCTGACCACGACCTCTACCTCTAGGCGCTTGTTGAGCGCCTCGACCTCTCACACCAGAAGCACCATTTGTGCGCTGTAACAAAACCGGACAACTACTCTTGAAATGGCCCTCTTCTTAGCAATACGCACACTGATTAGGCCCATTCGGAAAACGTTGTTGAGAAGACTCGTTTCTTTGCGAGTTTCTCGAATATTGCTGACTCTGCTGATAATCGCGTTGATTATTAGTATGGGGTGGATAAGCTTGGTGTAGAAGAACTTTAATCTTCAATTCCTTAGTCTTCTTATCCGCTTTCTCATCTTTGTTCCTATTTTCATAGTACTGGGCAGTAGCTAAAATCTGCGCTGACGTGGAAACGGCCCAAGCACTCTCAGAATCCTTCAGTCTATTACACAATTCGGAAAGCAAATTATGAATGAATTTGTCGACAAACAATCTCTGACCACCTTCGGTAGCCATGCCCTGACCACTGTGGTCTACAAAGGTCTCTTCAAATCGCGCGAAAAAGTCGGACACAGTTTCATCTTTCTTCTGCTTGCACGCAGACAACTTGTCCCAATTGACACGCACTTCAGGCATCAAAGTCTTCATATAAGTAATAATCCTATCAGGAAGTTCAGTAATCAAATCCTCAGGCTTAGCGCCACCTACTTGTCTATTATCGGCATCTCTAAGGTGAGCCCATGTGTCACCTAATTCATGTGCATGATCTGTGTGGCGAACCTTACCCCAAATAGGCTGTGGAACAACATTCCCAAACAACATGTTTATGTCTGCCAAATTCATGATGCACGAACTCACAGTCTGAGTTAGCTCCTTATAGTACCCTGCTGGATTTTTGCGCGGATCAGGCAAAGACTGCTTAATAGCTAAAACTTCAACACGCTTCCAAGGAACATGTACCCAGACACGTTGAAAGTGTGCAGCAATAGGCGGATTAACAGTTGCATCAGCAGGTCTCCAAACTGGAGGAACCTCACTCATCGGATACTGGCGCGCTTTTCTCCCTATTGACGAATCAGGCTCAAACAGTCGCTCAGAAGGAGATGCACTCCGGAATGACAACAATGTCGCAACTGCTTTTTCAATCTCGAGACCCACAACGGCCCCTTTCGCAAACTCGGAACGTATTCGGTACAACTCAGATGGAGCTTGTCCTACTTCTTCTACCCATTGTTCAAAAAGGAACGCACACATCATATCAAAGACGTACCGTTGCTCTGGTGCTTCCCATTGATGGAAAACATCCATAATACCCTCAAGATCATACTGCGTAGAATATGTAACCCATTTACGCGCCATGTGATCCAACACTGTCCGTTCATTAGCATCAGGCAACTGACTACGCGATTGTCTACGCTCAACAACAGGAGACATACCCAATGATCCCAACAGAGGAGAAAAGATACTAGTAACTGCAGCAGTCATTCTTTGTCTAGCAGAAGGAGAAGGGGACAAAATAAGAGAAGACGGAACAACATGAGAGGAAGCCAAAGTCGGAACAGAAGGAGTATACAAGACAGGCGTAGGAGTAGCAGACGAAGGAGGTTGCAAAGTCGGCGGCCCTTGAGAAGGCTGCACCAAAGGAATAGTAGCCAACGGAAGAGGAGCTGGCTGTGGAGGAATCGCAGGTGGCAAAGCAACCGGAGGTTGCGCAACTACAACTGGTGGCGGTGGTGCCATAGCATTCTGTGCATAAGGGGGTGGCGAACTCAATAGATGCGACATTAAAGGATCTTTCACAAGATCTTTCTTCTCTTCTTGCTCTTTAGGTGGCAAAGCTGGGTAGCACTTATCTACCGCTAACTTACGGATCCTAAGCATCTGTTCACTCTCTTGCTCTTGCTCATTATCCCTAAACTGTATAGCAGCTTGCACCATTGACAGACCACGTTCTCGTTTATTCTTCTTCACTAATTTAATTTCTTTCTGTTTGGCTTCTTTTCGCCATATACGGAAAGAGTCAAACATTGCCGGCCGGGCTTTCTTCTTAAACAGTTTAACTTCGAGATTGTCTAAAATCTCTGTTTCAAAGCTACCATAACGGGGCCACTGTAGGACACCGTCTTTTCTCGTGTATTTAACCCAAATGTCATCATATCCGATGGGGCCCACACCATGTTTTACATAGAGCTCATAGGTCGGAGTTCCAATCGGAGGAACCGGCCACGAATCCTCCAATCGGGAATCCCTAGAACAACCAAAACCAAATATCTTTCCAAGTCTGCTAAGACCAGGCATCTTCGCTCACTAGTCTAGCTTCAAACTTCAAGGGAAATCTCAAAACAATAGTCTCGTGAATACACGAGTCCCTCGGCTTTGGGGCCTGCAGGTACCAAATCAAAGCGGTCCTCGAAGGAATACCAAAACAAACTAAGGGCTGGGAGACGCTGCACTCATACTTAACTGAAATGTCGATGGCGTCACCAGAAGACCCGTCTATCGTCTCGCTCTACAAATCGTCTATGGCTCCAAGACAGGGCGACAGTCAGGGCAGCAGTCCTTCGTAGCCTTTGGAAAGCGGGGAACCTCGCAGCAAAGACTTTCGGACCACGACGACATACAGGGGTCGATGAAGTGGCAGGCTTTCCTCCAGAATTTCCACACGAAGCTCCTCAGGATCTTCGGGCTTGGACCGGTACCGCTGAAGTCGCCCCACGTTGGGCGCCAACTGAAGAACCGGGTTTTAGAACCCAGCAGCGCCAGGGATAACGCTCGATGTCGTCGGATTCCCCTGCCTCGGCAAACAGAGACAAGGGACACTTCTTGATGACGTCAAAGACCAAAGATTATTGGCGGCAACCAGGAACAGAGGTCTACGAAGCACAACACAGGTGGTTCGCTAGAGACTGCACAAATTCAATGAGCGGAGCATGGTCTTTTATGCCAAAAATCACATTCCAGGCTAGCCTCGATTACATACAAACTAACCAATCACAGGGTGACATTTTAAAAGTAGCGCATGACGACAATCCCCCTTTCCGTTGTCCAGCCCACCAGAAATGACCAAGCACATTCCAATATCCTGTTTGATCAGGCCGGACAAACCCATCATAAAACCTCAACCCAAATCAGTGATTATGTCGTAAAGGAAGGAGCAGAAACAGATGAGAAGCAAGATAGAAGGGTGGGTGCAGTGTACTGTAAACTCAGCAATGTCCTGCTCTTTGATCTTTATCTGACCAGCTGCTTAACAAGGAACTGGCTCAGCGAGGTCAGCCTCGGGCAAGGGAGTCAGTTCGGCCAGGTCACTCAGGAGTCAGCTAAGGTGTACGTGTCCCAAGGACTCGCTCGGCCATAGTCATCGGCCTATGTGAGGGCAACCACACAAAATGGCTGCCATACACAAAATGGAACCCAAGGGTTCAAACGAAATCCCTGAATACGTAGTGTTCTCTTTGATCGATTAAGACAATAACACTCGTACACATCGCACTCGTGATTTGCGGTCCGCTGACACCAAAATCGTCTATATCCGACAACCTTTATTGAACGGGTTCGGAACCTATGAACCATGGACCCTCGAACTACGGAACCACAAGCCCATAATAAAGAAACTAACCTTGGACTCTGAAGACCTCATTCATGTCCACCCCATTACCCACCCTCTAAGAGCTTCAAGGAAGCAGTCTCAACCCACCTCTTGGAATCAACCAATCCTGTCTTTGAACACAGAGATTAAAATATTAATACTGTATGTTAGTGATGGGACCTGCTAAAAAATATTTCAACAACTATGTTTCATAGTTATTAAAAATCCAATTGAATGATAGGCAGATTTTTTATAAATATTAGAGAAAAGTAACTTTAAGAAAGTTACCTTTCTCCTGCCTGAGGTTCCTGGAGGCTAATTTGAATTTGCTCTCCAACTTCTCCCCACCAAAAGTTTGCATTTGAATAGGTGTAAAAAAGGTGTGAAATGCCTTTATGGAGCGAACAATCAGCTGACCTGAATGGGCAGAGGTAACTTATTGATTCTCACAGGATAGGCAAAGTGGGGTGTGGGCATCCTTTTTGACACTGCAGTGTCAAATCCTTCTGGATAGGTATGCTGAGTTTACCTATAACACTGGGGCCACACTTGAAAAGATGGGATCAGGATGCTAAGGTAATTCTTATGTATTGTCTGTCTGGTTGGTGGAAAACTCTGCTTTTGTTCTATCAGACTAATATCTTTAGGTTTATTTTAAAAGGAGTGGCTGCTTCAAACTAGATTGTTGTGTTAGATATGGGTGGACACTAGGATTACCATATTACACTCCCCACACACACACCTCAAGCTCTCAGAGCTCATGTGTAGTGTGGCCGAACACTTTCGCCATCTTGAAAATGCCTAAAGTTTGTAGAGTTGGCGCCCATTTGTTTAGGCCATGCCCAGGAGTCATTCCAACTCACTGGCTTGTGCCAGGCATAAATGTGGCATCTCCGGGCACCCACTTCAGAACACTTTGGGCCTGCTGTGTGTGGCCTGGGAGGAGCCATGAAGTACTGGACCAGCTCCGTCTCGCACCCAGGACAAAGAAGTGGACTCAAAGGGTCATAGGGCTGATCTCTAGTTTAAGCTCTAGGGATTCAACAAGCTACAAGAGGCCTTTCCTGCAACTGTCCAGCAGACCAGTGGCAACTGAACCTGGAATGGACCTTGCTGTTGGCCACTTCCTTGCACCCTGTGAGGTCCTGAGGGGCTTTAGAAATGTTCTCCTGTTATTTTTTAAATGTATTCCTGATCTACATGCAGCATGTTTATGATAACCATTGTACTTCTTTACTACTATATTTTTCAACTGAGATATAGTTCACTTATTATAATGCTGTTCTTTATCTCTTGTTTTTCAATAAACTCAAACTTTTAAAAAAAAGAAATGTTCTCCTGTGCTAGATTAGAATTTATAGGACTAAGCCAGAAGGTAAAATCTTTTAACAGGATGAACTTGCTTGGCGTATCTTATCAATGCTCTATTGCTGTCAACTTCAAATTGTGCCTTGGTCCTGTTTTGGCACTATGTGTGTCTTGGCACTATTTCTATGTGCAACTTTAAAAATTCATATCTTCGGTTCCCCTTATTGGATACTTGTCATTTTGGTGTTGTTTTGTTTATTACAATGTAATCTATTGTTCTAATTTAGCGTGGGATTTTATTGTGTATCATTTTGACTTTATTACGGTTTTGGTACTGCATATTTGCATTACACATTGCCCTAGGTTAAGCCAGTCTGCTCTGTGACATAGCTAACAGGAGGTTAAGCTAAAGTTAATTTAGTGAATTTGAGGGTTCACCCTGATAAGGGTGATGATTATTCCTTTAGGTGGGTGCTCATCTCCCCAAATAATATTACAATTTTTTCCAGTACGATGTTACAGCTTCTCCATCTCAATGCCATCCTGTGGAAGGTCACATTCACAATGGCCACACTAGCCCAGGTCTAGTCAGCCCTAGACCCCCAGAGACTTTATGGAAACACTCTACCTACAAGATGCTTATATCCATATCGCCATCCTTCAGGCCTACAGGCGCCATCTGCAAATGACAATAGGCCAGGTGAATTTTCAGTTCTCAGGACTCCCTTTTGACCTCACAAGAGCCCCTCTGGGTTAAAAAAAAAAGTGATAGCTGTATTCTCAGGCACCTTTGGAGGTCAGGAGTACCAATCTTCCACTATCTCAATGACTGGCTTCTGAATGCATGCTTGCCCCATGCAGTTGTCAACCACCTCCATATGACAGCGAACCTCCTACCATTGTTGACCTCAGGCAGGAGAAAGGTAACTTTCTTAAAGTTACTTTTCTCTAATATTTCTAAAAAATCTGACTATCATTCAATTGGATTTTTAATAACTATTAAACATCGTTGTTGAAATATTTTTTAGCTGGCCCCATCGCTAACATACAGTATTCATATTTTAATCTCTACTCTGGTTTTGTACAGGAACATCTAGGCTTGCTACAGTGATAAATAGATTTTGAGTCCTAGTCACTGTAAAGAAATGTTAACATTACATTTCTACATATCGTACTTTTAAATACCATGCCCCCTGCTTTATGGAGTATAAGGCCTACATGGGGTGACTCATAACTATTTTAAAGGAAGGTTTTGACCGATCAAAAGGGTTAATTTTGACAGGTTGGATTGCAGTTTTTACACTGCTACAGTCAGGCTATACTAGTAGTCCAGATGCCACATTTGCACTGCCACAGTAGTGGATGGCACAATATGTGCTGCAGTCCACTAATGGCATTTAACTTCCAGGCCCAATGTATACCTTTTACCATATGCTAGGGACTTATACGTAAGTTAAATATACCAATTAGGAATATGCCAATTCAACCAAGAGGGCGTACAGGTACTTTACGTAGCAGGGGTAAAGTACATAGAGTTATTAACCAGTAAATATATAGGGGCCAGCAAAGTGTGAAAAATCACAGATGACCGCACAGAAAAAGGTTTCCGTCCTACTTCGGCACAATGAAGTAGCAGGAGTAACATTCTGTTTTCACCTCAAGAGCCGAACACTTTTGAGGACCCATTTAACTAAAAGAGCCTCCACTTCCAGCTCCAAGATGGACAGATGGTCCTCCATCAACCACTCTGATAGTGGTGAAGGTGTGGTGGTTTGGAAATAAAAGGGAGTGAATAGCACTGATGTACAGTTTGGAGAACCCTCTTGTCTGGAGTGATGGCCTGCAACCCTTGGACTAAGAGTCAAATACTGTCTCATACAGGATCACTGTGTGCCAGCAAGGGCACACTAAAGCAGTTTTGCAGCTGAGATTGTTGGTGGAATTGTCTAATGGGGTCAGAAAAACCTATGTAACATGTTGTGGTACTGCTTTCTTTACAACTTTCCAGGTCTGAATTTGATGCCAAAGAGGTTAGAGCCATCAAATGGCATGTCCATCGGGGAGACTTGGACATTCCCGGAGAAGCCCAAATACTTCATCCAAGCATGGTGCTGAAGTGCCACACTGATACTCAATGCTCGACCTGAGCAGTCGTTCATATCCAAGCCAGAATGCATTTTGAATTTCGCTGAATAGCTCGAGTGAGGGACACCTGAAGGTCACCTGGAATAGCGGGTAAAACCTGCTCCACCTTGTCCCAAAAGGGCAAAGGACTGGCAGCCTAGAGGACACCTCAGAACAAAACTCGTAGAGGTGAAAATCCAATTGTCATATGCCTCTCTTCGTTTAATTTACAATCCTGCGAGGTGGTAGGAAACAGTTGGGATTGATTTACTGGTGGACGTCTGTACCACCAAACTCTCTGGTGCCAGATGTTGTGTAAGAAAGTCTGAGTTACTCTGCGCAGGACAATGACGATGAGTGACATGCCTATTAACAGGTGGAACCAACTTGGTTTTGCCCGAGTGACCAAAACGGTGCACATGCCTCATTAAATGACAACAGAGGTTCTCTAGGGGCCTGACTAGGCTGACATACCACAGTCAAAGCATTAGTCTTCACCCTCATATCAATTCTACTGCCCTTCATAATACGACTGCGAAGAATGCACTTCCTCTGTAGCAGGACGGGGGAGATAAAATGGCAGAATCTGGAGAAGTACCAAGACTACTGGCATCTTGTAGCAGTTTTCCTCGTCATATTGTGGATATAATCATCCCCTTCATCATAACTGTCATTGTGTGAGTCAGAGGCAAAAAGATTATGCAAAGTTTGGGGCCTTCTCAAAAGGGCAATTTGTCAGAATTAGAACGAGTGCCTATTGGAATCAGGCGCTGTCCTGCTTGAGGACATGATGGATTCTGCTCTGAGTTGGATAGAGGATTGGACTGAAAATCCACCCCCTTCCTCAGGGTCGATGGACAGCGGTCAGCCGGTGCTGAACCCTATATGAGTTATAGGGGCACAGATGGTCCGAGGTCAGATATGCAGTGGAAGTCCAACTGGAGGCTTCTGCAGATCCAGTAATGTGTCCAAAATATGCGCAGCATAGCCTCTCTGAAAACATCTACTTGCTATGATGTAGCTGATGAATCCGGGAACTTAGAGTGCATCGGGACTAGAAACAGAATCAGCTCCAAAGAAGATCGGGAGTGAGACCAGGAGGTACACTGATGACCTCACACCCTCTTTAGAGTCCAAGAGTAGTGGGACGGGGACGATTCCAGCTTTGACTTCTTTTAACTTTTCTGGGACTTACTCGACGACATCGACCTAGATGATGATCTGCTGTGGGAAATACTTTGGGGCTGGGACCTTCCTTTTGACTTTGAATGGTCATGGCATGGAGTCTTCTCATGTTTGGTGATGTAAAGATTGGCCTCACGATCCCTTATGGCTTTCTGATCCCATTCTTCTGGGCACAGGTCCTGGAGTCATGCTCCCACCCAAAGCACTGACATATTTGGTAAGGATCTGTCACAGACATCTTTTTGCAAAAGTCACTACATGAATTGAACCCTGTTGCTTTAGGGGCTGACATTTTCCCTTGCACACTGGTAAATGTTTTAAGATAATTATGGTCTTGAAGACCTAAGAGAAGCTATAGTTCTGAAGATACGGAAAGCAAGAAACTGTCATCAGCTCGCATGGGTGGTGCTTGGAAGCAGGTCCACTTGCCACTTCCAGAACAGAACAACGTCAGCGCGGAGCCCCCCAATGATACCTACTGGATGCAGAAGTACTGCTGTGAAGGTTCTGGATGCAGTCTGGGGAATATTCACATAGTGAGGAATCTTCAGTTACAAGTATCCATCAGAAAGGGACCTACTCAAGTTTCAAAGATGATCTACTCTGGCCTACCTTTTCTGAATCTCAGAAGCAGTGTTCAATAAGGGAGAAAGTAGCTGTTCTTGTCCCTTTACCTCAGAGACTACTTTGTCCTTGAGCAGACAGATTAGTGCTGTGGAGAAGAAAGTATATGCTTTGGTTGCTGGACAACTCAGTCAAAGGAGCACCACTGCCAGTCTAGTCTTATTTATCCAACTACAACAGTGTGTATTAGTAGTATCCAGGTCCCCCAGCCCCTTCCATTCCACCAAATCTAGTGCTAATCAAAAAAATGCAGGTTCCTCTAGATTTTGGGCATAAACTGAACATAAGGCTAATGCACATGTTAGTCCAAATGTATTACAAGACCGGAAGATCAATTATGCAGTCTTTCTTGCTTTATTTTAACAGCAGCCAAGCATGAACTAAATTTCCCACAAAAACAACAACAGAGCTACTGGATAACATCACAGTGGGAACAGCCAATAGGACATTGAGTAACAAGATAACTGACTTGACTGAGAGTAGCAATTCCTCTTTTCTTGCTGCTTGAAGTCAAGATAAGTACTTATACATTATTTTCGGTGTTTTATCCAATATTTACTATGACCATGCATATTTATTATTGTCAATATATTAACCATATTTGTGTTTGATAGTTTCACCTTTATCATCCTCGTGCGCTCTTGTGGCTCGCTTCCTTCCGTTTGCACTACGCTCTTGTCCTCCTAACGGTTTTTCCAGTCTGCCACTATGGGACGCATCTGGTTATTTGCTCTCTCCTCTTTGTTCCTAAAAGAAGCTTCCTTTCTCTCTTTTGCCTGCAATCACCCCGTCTACAGCTGCTACTGCTCCACACTTCTCCGCTGCTAAAGTCTCAAGTATCATTGCTGCGCTCTGCCCCGAGGCAAGGCCTTCTGATTCTCTGCCCCCTGTTAATCAGCGATGGGAGTCTCTTTAGTTAACTCCCTGTTTCTTTGGGTTCCCCCTATTTTCCCTAATCACCTCTCCCCTTAAAGGGGATTTACAATTCAAAGGGGCCTTACTGTTTATTCAGAATATTAACCCTTTATTTCCATTTTTATCAATAAGTTAGGTATTTATTTAGTTTTTTCACTAACAATTGTTTTAGAGCTTGACTCACAATGTCTGACGAGGAAGATACACAACTTTTTAAGGATAAGTTGAAATCATTTATTAAGGATTCTGTTCAACAGGCTGCTTCAGTATCCCTGCTGGACATTTCCAAAAATCTAGAAGCCTCAATTTCCAAAATGTTTTCCTCATTCAATGAATGCCCCATGAAGAGCAAGAAACGTGTAGCTACCTTTACTTTACTAAAGCGTTTCAGTGAAATTTGGCCCTCCCACCTGAGAGGTTTCTATGTCAGGCCCCCTTCTTCCCCTTTACACATATCCCAATTATGAGACACTGATGATGATGATGATGTGTTGGGTAACAAGGTGATATGGATGGATCGTCTGATCATATTACTTATGAGCCTCCAGAGAAAAGGCAGGAACTTTCTCCTGATGACGTGGTGGTACTCACTCAATGTCTCTAGAACTTGTTGATCATCTTGTGAAACACTGTTTAACCCCTCTTATTTCCACCACCCCAACTCTACTGAATGGTACCCTCAGATCATATAGTGGATTACATTTCCTCTTACTTACGTAACCCTTTAGAGAAAAAACACTAGAAACAAGTTGAAATCTGAGTGTCTGGGTCCTTCCCTACCCAACATTGTCACAGCCACCCCTATCATTGACCCTAATATATTGATGTTCTTTACAAAATTGGGTAAAGACTATAAAAAAGGTGTGGACTGAGCCTGGTTCACTTGTCAGGAGAGAATGTTGGATTTGGCGGGTCCTCTCAACCAGAAATTTGGATCTGGCTGAGGAATCCAAGATGAAAGGCACCATGAGTGAACCTCAGACGCTTTCCAGGTTGGGCCCAATATGCTATTTGTATTCTGAACAACTTAAATGCTTATATTTCTCAGGATAGAAAGTAAAGTTTGCTGCTCAAAATTGACTCCAAACCTGGTTCTCTTGCTTCTGAGAAGGAGGGTCCCTTGGCTAAGGGACTTTTGTTTGACGAGTCCTTTATCTGGGAACTGGGAAAATACATCTCTTGTTCAGGGGGTTTGGGGTGGTAGAGTTGTAGATAAGGTTGACCCTCTCCCCTTACTTGTGTTGAATAAAATACATCTCTACCTTTGCTACTGTAGACAAATCCCAGCTTTCCCTAAAAAAGATTTTCTCCTCTCAGGTTTTCGCTAGGGCCGACAAAAATAGAAGTCGCTCTGCCGGCCGCTTTTCCAGGGGTCACTACCCCAACAGATGCTCCTTCAACCAGCAATCTCAAGTTGATACCTATTCCAGATACTACCCTCAATTCTATTACCGTCAATCCAGATGTATCACTCCAGGGGATATAGAAACAAAGGAGAACAATACTCAAGTAAGAGTTTCCAATTCTGGTCTTCCTCTCATAGGAGGCAGATTGGCTCTTTTTATAAATGTATGTTTTTCTTTCTCCACATATCTCTGGATAATTCAGTCAGTTCATGATTCCAATCTTTTTTGATCCCTCAGGTTTTCTCAGCACCATTTTTCTGGTTCAGAAAAAGAACAAAAATGTTCAACTTGTCTTAAATCTCAAAACCTTCAACAACTTCGTAGTGTGTCATCATTGTAGAATGGAGACTATTCTCCATCTCTGAGATATTCTCATTCAAAACAATTGGTTGGTCAGACTAGACCTTCAAGATGCTTACCTCACTGTTCCGATTCATCCCTCTCACAGAAAATATCTCCAATTTCAATGCGGGAATTCTTTTTAACATTACAAAGCTCTTCCCTTGCTGCGGAAGATCTTCCGGTGGATCCCCACAGAGACCAGGAAGACCGTCACCCAGGCCCTCGTCACCAGCCGACTGGACTACGGCAACGCACTCTACGCCGGAACCACTGCCAAGATCCAGAAGAGGCTCCAGCGCATCCAGAACGCCTCAGCCAGACTCATCCTCGACATCCCACGACACAGCCACATCTCCGGACACCTAAGAGACCTGCACTGGCTCCCGGTCAACAAGAGAATCACCTTCCGCCTCCTTACCCACGCACACAAAGCTCTCCACGACCAAGGCCCGAACTACCTCAACAACCGAATCAACTTCTACGCTCCCAAACGCCACCTCCGATCCGCCAGCCACGCCCTCGCCGCCGTCCCACGCATCCGCAGAGCCACTACAGGAGGAAGATCCTTCTCCTACCTGGCCGCCAAGACCTGGAACTCCCTCCCGGCCGACCTGCGCCTGACCCAAGACCACCTCTCCTTCAGGAAGAAGCTCAAGACCTGGCTGTTCGAGCAGTAGCGGCACCCCCCGCCCCCCCCCCCAGCGCCTCGAGACCCTACGGGTAGGTAGCGCGCTCTATAAATGTCTTTGATTGATTGATTGATTGATTCCCTTTGGACTGTCTTCAGCTACTTGGTGTTTTACGAAGATTCTCAGACCGGTTGTTGCCTTTCTCAGAGCACAAGGAGTACAACTAATTATTTAGCTCAATGATTTTCTTATCATGGCCCAGGGCGCGTTTCTCCTTCTTTCTCATTTGCATCTTTGCCAAGATCTTCTTCAGGTTTTCTTATCAATACACAGAAGTTGGCTCTAGTTCCTGCCCAACAGTTGGAATTTCTGGGTTTCCTGATAGACACTTCTCGCTCTATCCTTCAGCTTCCTCAACACAGGGTCACTTTCATAAAAAAAGGAGATTTGTCATTCATTAACTCTTTCTCACTTTTCTCTCAGGTCTCTAGCCCAGTTAGTAAGTTTGCTACCTTCCTCAATTCAGGCTATCTTTGTCTGCCCCTCTTCACTATTGGGCTCTCAAAGGTAAAAAACTGACATCTTCGCAAAGGTCTCGCCGCCTATTACAAGAATCCAGAGATGAACTCCTTTGGTGGCTGTCTCACCTGGACGCCTGGAACGAGAGAATGATTTTCTCTGTCGCCCCAGGTCTTGTCTTAGGATACGATGCAAGTCCGACAGGTTGGGCCGCAGGATGTGGTCAGTTCTTGACTGGAAGTTCATGGTCTCAGAAGAAGTCTTTCTTGCACATCAACAGTTTAGAGATGCTTGCAGGTTCCTTTGCCATCCAGTGATTAACAAATAAAAGAGTGCTTTGCACCATTCTTCTAAGAATGGAAAATCTGACAGCGGTCACATATTTCAATCACCTCGGGGGCACAAGGTCTAAAGTTCTGGCAGATCTCACCTAACATCTTTGGGAGTACTGTTTACAATGAAATCTCTCAGTCAGAGTGGTTTATCATCCAGGGAACATAAACGTAATAGCAGACTGGTATTCCAGACACCTTCAGGAGTCAAGTGATTGGCAACTGCACCCTTCAGTCTTCAATTGCCTTTCTTCCATCTTCAGCAGTAAGTCAATAAGGGCCCGATGTAGGTGGCCTTTACCGGTCGGTAACGGCCGATTTCGGCCGTTACCGACTAGTAAATGGGTCAATGAGATGTAGGGGGACCTTGTTTACCGATTCGGTATATTTACCGAATCGGTAAAGTTACCGAATCTGTAAAATACCGAATCGGTATTCATACCGATTCGGTATTTTACATATGTAGGTGGGACTCTTCTGAGTCCCAGAGGCCTTACAGAATCGGTATTTTACCATGAAATAAAACCTCATGGTAAAATACCGATTCCGGTGTGCATGCACATGTGTGCATGCACACCTATGCCATGTGACAGGCAGACATGCCCTTAGGGCATGTATGCCTGCCACATGGCACCCACGCCTGTATTGGGGGTGCCAGAGGGTGTCAAAGTGACACCCCCTGCACCCTTGATGGATTCGGTATTTACCGATTCGGAAAATACCGAATCGGTAATGCCCATTGATTCCTATGGGCTTCAAAGCCCATAGGAAGCAATGGGCATTACAGATTCGGTAATTACCGAATCGGTAAATACCGATTTTTACCGAATCGGTAATCAAAACATCTGGATTACCTACATTTCCCCCCCTCCAATTTACCACTTCTTAAATACCGAATCGGTATGATTCGGTATTTAAGAAGTGGTAAAGTGGAGTTTACCTACATCGGGCCCTAGATCTTTTTGCCTCTCGACTCAATTCCCAACTTTCTTTCTTTTTCTATCGGAGACCAGATCATCAGGCTTTGGCTACAGAGGCTTTCCTTCATCATGCAAAAAAGAACAATTGATGGACAGATTGCAGAACAATGTCATACATTCACCCCAGTACAGAGATCTGGGCCTAAATCAATCGTTTTTTTGCTCACCATGCCATTTCAGTTTGGACCCAGCCATATGCAAATCAGTCTTGACCCTGTGCCCAATGGAACAGCTCGAACAAAAAACTATGCCCCCTCTCTCAATGACTTATTGCTGGGACCAAATAAACAACGACGTTGGATTTGATCCGGTATATTTATTTATACCTTTTTCTTTATATCATTATTTCAAAAGTAATTTTGTTTGGCAGAAAAGGATACAACAAACACAATTACATACACAATTATTTACAATACACTCAAAAGTACATTAACAAAATGATACTAACACACTCTGTGAAAGGAAGAAAATTTTTTCAAATGTAACATCCCACAAATAACAGTGCTAAATTATAAACGTTACAATTAAACAATTTAGTGCAAACAAATCATAAAATACACGACAAAAGAGCCAATTCGAAAACAAGAGCAAAAACAGCGTAAGGCAGATATGATTTTGAAACACAATAAATGTCTATAATTAGCTCTTGCTGGATTGCCGACGCGTTTCAAGTTTGGACATGAAGTTTCCAAACTCTCATCAGGGCTCTTGTTATTATTCTGTAGGAATGTAAAAAATAATAAATCGTTTTAATACAACCAAATGGCCTCTTCTGAAAAAAGAAGAACCGTTTGAATAGAATTAAAAGTACCTGGGTATTAGTGTTAGGTTGGCCTGCTCGAGTTTCTAAAAATGGACCAAATCCTTTATTCAGGACACAACCAGGATGGCTTCAGTGACAACACCAACCTGGGAAAAAAGGTGTTGTCTATATTTAACGTGTGGTCTCTTGGGCATGGAATAACAGCCTGCATTTTATTTACAAAACAAGGTATAATATAAAATTCATACCTTAAAGAGATCGATTTAATGGCCAAAAAAGGGTCTGGGGGCGGAGGATTGTCTTTTCATGGATTCCTGTATGGGAAATATATACCCATATTATCATGAGGAGAATACTTCCATAGTGCATTGAAATTATCTTTTTTCAGGAAAAGCAAGTGTTCCATTACATCAGATTGTCCTACCTTTCAATTTCTTCTGCTAGGAGACGGCAGACACTTCTGCCCTGTGCCTGTAAGAATAACGAGCTAAATAAGTTTGAGTTTCTTTTATGTACACAAAAATTAGCCTGGCATTGTAGTACACGTTAAGGATGTAAGTGCGCCAGAGTTAAGTGTACCTTCAGCTTTGGCTGCTAGCAGCACTCCTCGCCCCCACTCTGCGGCCCCAGCCGGGGCTGTTCGCAGTCACTCTGTTGTCCTCAGAGCTTCGTAATCAATTACCGTCGTAGTCTGAAAAGACACGCGGTTAATTAGTCTGCGGGAAGCACTGTTAATGTGCATCTCTAAATAGAACGGCAAAGCCGAGTATCGCGCTCACCTTTAGGCTTCTCTTGTTAGCGCGACTTGGATGCAATACCCTCTCTCTCTCGGTGTCAGCTAGAAGTGGCGGCGGCCATTTCTACATGCTTAAAGGGGACCTGCTTGGAGGCGGAGGGGTGGGAGGTTTCTCAAACCGAGGTGCATTATGGTATATGGAGTGCCCACCTTTTTGTGGTGTGAACATCATCCGGGGTCAATCATTTGAGAAGAAAAGAAAGGCGGATTCAACTTATGGACCATAGTGGCCAAGGGGTAGCGAAACACCCTCATATATCATTCATAAATGAAACACAATATTGACAAAACGGCAGTATGACACAAAGTCTCAGATTCTTGACAGTTCGGACATGTTATTAAGGCCAGTCATGACGCAATTAAATTTCAAAATCAGGTAAGCTTCTTTTTCGAGTAACATTTTATCAATGTCAGCGGGGCGCTGTACATGGCTCATGGTGTGGAGAACAGTCCACTTAAAATCATTCTCATTGTGGGACTTTTCGATGAAATGCTCTACCACGGGGCTGTTAATAGTCTCTTCTTAATCCTTGATCTGTGCTGCCCTATGCGAAGATTCACCTGCTGGTTTGTTTTGCCTATATATAACCTAGGGCAGGGGCATATCAGAGCATAAATCACATTTTTGGTTTTACAATTTGAAAAACCCTGATGTTTCCATTTGGTTCCTTGGTGTTCGAACTCACTGCCTTCAATGGTGCTACTACATGAGACACAATTCCCACATCTGTGGTGTCCCTCTACCGGTTTCATGTCCCATAGTGCTCGGAGATCATGTTTGGGTGAGGGTTTGGGGAGATCTGCTCGCACAATGTGTTGGCCTAAGCTGCGGTTTTTTCTGTATGCGAAAATTGGACGTTGAAAGGGGCATTCTAGATCCTCTAACAAATGCCAGTTCTTAAGGACTGCCTGCCTCAACTTGTGGGTATCCGGACCAAAAGTGGTTACGCATACCAGCCTGTCCAACTCTTTCTTCTCACTAGTTTATAGTAGGGTCTCACGTGGGGTATAACGTGCTCTCTTGTATGAATTCCTAAGGAGTTTCCTAGGGTAGCCTCTATGGATCATTTCACTACAGAATGTTTGTGCATGTTGGTCATAGTCGCCAAGCTCCGAACAATTTCTTCGGATGCGTAACATTTGCCCGTAGGGCAAATTGGCCTTGAGACTTCTAGGGTGGTAGCTTTTGTGGTGGAGGATGGTATTCTTATCAGTCGGTTTTTTGAAGAGTGATGTTTTAAGTTTGCCCTCCTCACAGGTAACCTCAACGTCCAAGAACGTCATTTTAGTGGAGCTTGTTTCAATAGAGATTTTAATGTCCGGGTGTCTGTTGTTAATCCAGACATGGAACTCTAAAAGTTCCATCTGGCTCCCCTGCCACAGGAGCCAGATGTCGTCAATGTATCTCCACCATTGAAGGATATTCTTCTTGTAGGGATTATTATTATCTACATACAGAGTTTCATATTGTGCCATATAGAGCACTGCCATTTCCGGGGCATAAGGACACCCCATGGCAGTGCCCTTGATTTGCATATAAAACTGGCCATTGAATGTAAAGACATTCTTCTGTAAAGCAATGGCTGCAAGTTTGAGTATGAATGCAGTGGGCACCCTGTGAGGCCTCTCCCTTTTCTCTAAAACCAATTCAATGACCTCAAGCGCCTCTTCCTGAGGAATTTGAGTATACAAGGACGTAACGTCCATAGTTGCCATAATCTGTTTGGATGAATCAAACTTGATGCCATCCACCTTTGTTAAAAAATCCGTTGTGTCTCTGAGATACGATTTTACCTCCGTCAGGAAAGGCTTTAGAAAGAAATCGACGTACTTAGATAGTGGTTCTAAGCAGGAATCAACGCCCGATACAATCGGGCGTCCTGGTGGCTCGGCTAGGTCTTTATGAATTTTGGGTAACAAATACAGAACTGGTGTGCGAGGGAATTTTTTATTCAAAAATTCAAACTCTTTATTGCCCAAAAAACCTGCATCTCTGCCTTGTGTTAGAACATCGGAAATCAAACCCCGGATCTGTTTTGTGGGATCCTCATTCAGGGGGCGGTACCAAGTGGTATTGTTGACCTGTTTCAATCCTTCAGTGACATATTTGTCACGAGGCCAGAATACAACCGCACCCCCCTTATCTGCCTGTTTTATGACAAGGGTGGGATCTTCTTTGAGATTTTGAAGTGCTTGCAACTCGCCCTTACTGATGTTAGAAGGCACATATCCTTTAGACTTTTCCATTTTATTAATGGAAGAAAGCATGATTTGCTCAAAAGCTATTATTTGTTTTGGGATATTTTGGTGAGGGACAAAGGTGGACTTGTTCCTCAACCCCGTAGCTTCCGTATTTTGAGCTAATGGTTGGTTGAAAAAGAAGGCTTTCAACCTGAGTTTTCTACAAAACTCCAGGATTTCGATTTTCAGTTTTGTATAATCTGTGCGTTTGCATGGGACAAATTTTAAGCCCAGATTTAATAAGGATTCCTCTTGTGTGGTTAATGTCCGGTCAGATAAATTAACTACCACATTCGGTTTCTCTAAGATTGGTAAAACCGTTTCCGTGTTCGCATTTGCCAAGGGGCTTTGGGCTTGGTTCTTCCTTGTTGACCCCTGTCTAAAAAAGCAACCTGCTTTCTTGAATTATTGCCTCTAAAGTCAGGATCAGATGACCCTGAGGACGAAGTGTCAGAGAAGGTAGAAAAACGATTTCTAGATCTACCCTGGAAATCGTACAACGCCCTGCGTGACTCGGCCTGGGTATAGTAGTCCTCTTTGAGGAACGGATAGACTGATTCAAGCTTGAAAGATTTACTATCTTTATGGAACAGCTCAGCCCGAACTGCCAGGCCAGGTCCTCCCTGGACTGGAACAGAGCATCCTAGGACTGGTTTCAGGCTTTCAGCCCTCATCAGCCAGCATAGCTTGACTCCAGTGGCATGGAGAGCACAGGACACACGTCTGCGCATACCCATCCCACTCGGGATGACAAATTCAAAAAGAACAATTGATGGACAGAATGCAGAACAATGTCATACATTCACCCCAGTACAGAGATCTGGGCCTAAATCCATTGTGTTTTTGCTCACCATGTCATTTCAGTTTGAACCCAGCCATATGCAAATCAATCTTGATCCTGCGCCCAATGGGAACAGTTCAGCCCAAACTGCCAGGCCAGGTCCTCCCTGGACTGGAAACAAGCATCCTAGGACTGGTTCGGGCTTTCAGCCCTCATCAGCCAGGATAGCTTGACTCCAGTGGCATGGAGAGCACGGGACCCACGTCTGGGCATGGACATCCCACTCGGGGTGACAAATGTAAAAAGAACAGTTGATGGACAGAATGCAGAACAATGTCATACATTCACCCCAGTACAGAGATCTGGGCCTAAATCCATACTTTTTTTGCTCACCATGCCATTCCAGTTTGGACCCAGCCATATGCAAATCAGTCTTGACCCTGCGTCCAAGGGGAACAGTTCAGCCCGAACTGCCAAGCCAGGTCCTCCCTGGACTGAAAACAAGCATCCTGGGTCAAGCCTGATTTGCATATGGCTGGGTTCAAACTGGGGTGGCATAGTGGGCAAAAAAACAATGGATTTAACCCAGATCATTGACTGGGGAGAATGTTTGAATCGATCAGCAATAGATCGGCGTTTCCCCCCTGTCTTTTAATTGCACGAGTCCTAGTCCAGACTTGCAGACAGAACTCTTCTCTGGTCTTCATAACTCCAGTTTAGAAGCTGTGGACTTCCGCTTTCGCCACCAGCCAGCCTGCCGGCAGCTGCTCTCGAGAGCCGGTGCCGGAGTTTCTGCGCTTGGCCATCAAGCCCCCGGGGCCCTGCGACCCGAGCGCTGTCTATCTGCCGCCGCTGCCGCTACCATACCGGCCGCTGCACTCCAGATACGCCTCCCTCCCTCCTCCTCGCCACAGTAAGATACCAAACTGCGGGTTGAAGCGCGGCTCGCGGCTCGCGGTTTGCGGCGCACGGCCGTGGGCTATGGCAGAGGGTGAGGATGTGGGGGGGTGCAGTCGAAGCACAGTGAGGCTGGTTTTTGTACCGGTGGCACGATTAGCGAAGCGACCGGCGAAACGCGGAAGCAGACTGCGGCAGACTGCAGTGGCGATCCTCACTCCTCAACTGCCTGCTTTGCTCACCCATTGCCCACAAACTCAACTTGCTTCCTGCTTGCTTGCTTTCGTTTCCTTCCTGTCTCCCTGTTCCTCCTATCTCACAGTCTCTTTGCCTGCTTTTGTACACAGTCTGTTGCGGTGCTTGAGAGCCTGGGGAGAGAATCCGGGGTTTGTGGATTCAGAGGAGGTATAGGAGCGGCTGGCAGTGATTGCAGTGTTAGGGCAAAGTTAGGGCAGGTGCAAGGCGGGTGCAGCGCAGAGCCCTGAACCGCAGGCTTCAAGACCATAGAGACACTTGGTCTAACTACTGCTTTGGCTCTCAGAGGAGTGCCTAGAGTGGTTCACAGAGAGCGGGGAGCTGGTGAACACCGTCCACCCTACTCATCCAACCCACTTCGGCCGCAGCAAGAGGAAAAGGAAAGGGGGTAGAAGAAGAAGAAATTAAAGGCCCGATTGTGACTCCACCGATAATAAGAAAGGCAGAAGAACGGTGGTTAGAAGGACGTCACAGGATAATAAGGATAATAAGGACAGCAAAAGGATAGCAAAAGGATAGAGAAAGCCAGAGAAAAGCCTGAGAAAGTCATCTAGGAGAGGCAATAGCCCTCGCAAAAAAAAGGCACAGAAATCAAAAAGGAAAAGGGGGACACATAAATCACCCAAAAAAAGCTACCAATAAAATATATCGACCTTGGAAAAACGCGTTATCAGGAAAGCAGCAGTCACAACAGTCCGTCAAGACAGCTACTTCAACTAAATCAGCCCATAGCATCTTGCACGCAATAATGTGGTCCGGGAAGTCAAGGCAGCAGGCACCAGCAAACCCTGCCAAAAGAACGAGGAGGGCAACCAAGAAGACACCAAACAAGGGATGTGCCAAAGCACACGCGAGGACAAAAGACGAAGCCCTCAATCTGATCTCTCCGCTTTTCACCAGCCCTGAACTCTCAATAAGCAGGATGGGAAGTAGTTCGAGCAGTGATCCTAACTTGCCCAAGTCAAGTTAACAACCTAAAATATACATAAAATGTTCATTTATAAAGGATGCCGGGCCGGTACTGTGTTTAAACAGCAGTAAGGTAACTAACCTCCCCGATCCACTCCAACCTTTCAAGGTACACCAAAATGAACACCAGTTGGCACAACAGCAGCAATGGCAGCAGCAGGGGCCAGACTGCAGAGGCTTATCAGCCGTCGGCAAAAGCCATGGTAGTCGCGATGCAAGCCCTAAAGAGGGAACAGACGCGACAGACGCAATCAAGGAGGCAAAGACCCAAGGAATCGAGGCAAACGAGCAGCTAGGATAAGACGACCTGAGCCAATTGGAGACAGTCCTGCCTATAAACATCGCAATAGATAATGAAAGCAGGCACAATACGCCTGGACTGGCGGTGCGCGCAATTTAACAACCACAGAGGGAGGAATATAAGATATGAAGAAAGAAAAAAGGGAAAGAACCAACAACTGCATCCCCTACGAGCACGTCAAGGATGGATCCTTGGATAAAATGCTACCACACAAATTGGGAGAAGAGAGGGAAGCTTTAGAAGAACATAAGCACAGTACAGTCTTCCCGGACCCTTACAGCGACCTGATACTCCGCCAAAGGCCAATGCGGAAGATAGCCCCAAAGACAACTATTTCCCCTTGGGCACTCTTGGTCAGGACTCACCGGAGACACCGGAGAGACTTGGGACATGTGAGCTCAAGGAGGCGGTCACGGCTAATATGAGCAAAGTAGATAGCGGAGACTCCCATAATATAACAAAAAACAAACATCGAAGCCGGAAATGTTCATCTAACCTGGGGAAAACCTAAAACTCAACATGGTCTCGGCATTGTCGTAGCTCAACCCAACTGTAATACACAACGGGCGCCAACACGATTACTAATGTCTCAAGAAATTGAACCAGAGTCATCATATCTCACACCTGAAGAATGGGAGGAATTAGTTGCGTCATATTCCACTGTCCCCGGAGGTGAGTCAGAAAGAAGAAACAGCTCTCCGAAACCCAACATCGAAAAGGATAAAACACAAGACAAAGACGATATCTGGTCCACCCTGCTGCGCACAATGCAAATGTCTGTGAACGCATTGCAATATCAATCAGATAAGATGGACCTCCAGTTGTCAGTCCTCAACTCGCTCTCCATTTTTGTTGCTAGCATAGATGATAAGCTGGCAGACCTTAACAATCTGATCAAGAGGGCACAGTCAGAGACACAATATGTCCAGGCTAGCTGCACTTGCATAACAATTGTGGACAAGCTAGTAACATTACCATCAGCACTGGAGAACCTCCTTGCCTACATAAGGAAGGCAGTGCCAGCTCAATCAGCTCCGGGCTTGGCCCACACCTGCAGCAGAGTGCAACCAATAACAAACCTAAGTAAAGTCCCAAGACCCCAGGCACAGGCTAAACAAACTGCAATTGCAGTCCAGATATCAGATGGCAGGCAGCGTTGCAAGGATGGGGACCTACCTATATCAGGGCTAAACAACAGCGCATTGACCCAAGGAGCAACAGCACCCCTGACGAGTAACACTTCGCAACCCAGCAAATTTCTGGAAAAACAGGTACCAACCGAAGGTGCACAATTATCCTCCAAACAGCGGAGCAAACAAAGGAGGAAGGGGTGAAATCAAAAACCCATGCAGGCATTGTCACATAGCAGGGACAGAATTTATAGTCCTCTGGATGCACCAACGGATGACCAACAAGTCTCCTCTAGTAGGGAGGAAGAAGAGACAGTCCCAGGTCGGGAAGGGAAAAAGAGACTAGAAAAGATAGAGCGAACAACTCCCAATGAATCAATAATTGATGGACTGGAGCAGAAATCGGGGAACAAAAGTTGGAGCTCGACAGGGGAACCGTCAATAACAATAATAACGGACCGGGCACTCAATAAAGCAACACAAGGCTTTGCAACATCATCAACAAGAGGGCCTACGGATTCAGCAGGTAAAAAAATAGCCCTACAGAGTAGCATATGCACGGAGGGGGGGATAATTATAACATCAGCGTCAAGTACAGAGAAAGCGTCAGCAAGCAACAGCCAGCTACTCGGCCTGACCAAACCATCACGGGGCCACCACCGTTAACAGAGGTCTCAACAGTGACAGAGAACATCTTGGACCAACAAATACGGCTCTCAGGTGCAACAACAACAATCATGTTTACCCAGAATGCATATCAAAGGGACGGGTTGATACACTAAACAGGGGTAACATCCAGCGTTTACTAAGGTCAATCAACACCTTAAAGAACATGAAAACCCCGACCTGAAGTCAGTGGAGCTTAAAGAATCACCTGATCGTCCAGGAACAGAGTTAACGAAAACAGTCCGGGCTACACCAGACCTAGCCGAGAGAGTCCTAAAGGAACAAACTAGATTCAACGCATGGGACATTAAACCTCAGCCACTTGCAAAACCAAGGTATCCTGATCCCTTATTGGGCGAATCAGAGTGCCTAGAAGAAAACCCTAGCTCTGGACAACCGAGCCCACGATTATGCTCAGTACTGGGAGGGGCACGCAGCAATAGCACAGAGTACAGGGGAAATGGAGAATATAATGAACTAAGGGCACACTCTGATAGAAGCAAACCCACACCAGAGTGGATCAGGGTTCCCAGGATAATAAACATCAAAATTGAAAGACCGTGACACTCCAAGCATAATGCACCCTCACATAAGAACTCTCTGAAAATCTGTTCCTGGAACATCAATGGTCTTGGAGACAAGACCTCGGACCCAGAACTGCTAACTTATCTGCAGAAATTTGATATAATTTTGCTCCAAGAAAAATGGAGCGGAGTACCAACTGCACTGCATGGCTTTAACTTGCTCTATCTACCGGCAACAAGAAGCGCTAAATTCGGCCACAGTAAGGGAGGACTAGCTACATACAGCATTTACGCAGCAGAACCTTTGCCATACAGCCTAGCTCCACCAAATGCAATGCAAGTAACTCGAATTACCCTACAGGGGAAGGCAAGTAAAGAGCATATAATCCTTGTAAACTTTTATCTGCACCCACGCGATAAAAGCATAGGGAGTCAACAACTAAAGGAGGAACTGGTGGAAATATTAACAGAAGAGAAAACAAACAGCTAGATAATCACAGGGGACTTCAACCTAAACATGCTCAGGAAAAGAGCTGACGACATCCATTCAGTTGAGGATCCATTTGCTTGGGAGGAAATGTCTCAAGACATCAACATAGACGGAAGACTTTCAAACACCTCGAAAAATCAATTGTCGTTTTTAGAGCAATTGGGCTCACGCATTAAACGGCAGATTTCCTGGAGATTTCCCACAAACAGCAACATTTAACAACGCAGTCACAAGGTCCACAATGGAATATACATTCTGCTCTTGCTGCATGTTCTCAAAAGTAAAAAACTATTGCATTGGGAGTGTGGATTATAGCGATCCCCTACCCGAGGAAATCACGGTAAAAGAGCCATCAACATACAAATCGCCCCCAGCAAATACACTTTGCTTAGAATATACCAACAACGAGAGCAGAGTAAAATGTAGCACCAATGATCCCGAAGGCCTCGTCTCTTTTGCAAAACAACTCTGGGAAGAAGTGGAAGCAGCCAACCCCGACATAATTGGAGGCTGGGAGGCATTCACAAAAGCCCTACTAAACAGCCATAGAGACATAAAGGGACACTCTCGAAACAGGAGAACAATGTGCCACCAAATCCAAAGGCCAGGCCCCAACCTATGGAATAATGCCAAATTAAAAAAGCTAAAAGCACGGATAAACTTCACACTACAGAGGCTGAAGGAAGATCCCTGGGCATTGCAAGAACTGAGGCAGTTAAAAAGCCACAGCAAAAAACTTACTTGGCAATATAAAAAGGAAACCGAAGAATCTCTTTGGGCCAGACTCCTGTACGACATCAAAAACAACAATAGCGCACAATTCCGGAAGAAGATTAACGCCCTGTCTAACCCGCAAGGTCAGTGCATCAGCTCCAACGTCACAGAAGAAGCTTGGATACCTTACCTTAAACCACACTTTAATAAAGAACAGATTTCCCAAATTGGCTTAAATAACCCCCGCCTATCATGGAAATTCAACCATTCCAGACAAATTCTAATGCAGAACATGGACAGAACTTCACAATTACAAACACACAAGTTCGTATTAAAATCTTAAAAGGCAGACGTGAGGGAGCTCCTGGCCCAAACGGGATACCGCTCATACTATCCAAACAAGATCCTGAATTCTGGGCTACAGTTCTAAAACCGATCTTTGACAGAATCCTGCAGACATCAACAGTACCATCATCGTGGAGGGGCTCAATAATCTCTCCCATCTACAAAAAAGGCAACAGAAGTGACCCAAAGAGCTATCGGTTGGTAAATCTCCAAGACAATGAAGCCAAATAATATGCCAGTGTACTCCTCCAAGAATTAACAACATGGGCCACAGAAATTAAAGCAATACCCTACAATCAAACCGGTTTCTGCAGAGACATGGGCACTGCCACTACCATCTCTGCCCTCTCACTAATGATAGACGCTGCACTTGTAATTAAACAGCGCCTGTACATCTGCTTCATTGATTACAGTTCAGCGTTTGATCATATAAACAGAAATATCCTATGGCAAAAACTAAAAATGCTAGGTATCCCATTATTGCTCCTAAAACAACTGATCCTTTTGCATAGTAACACCTGGGTACAAGTAAAGTTGGGGGCAGGAGACAATCTAACGAAAAAGATGAACACAACTTCAGGATAAAAACAAGGCTGTGGACTTGCCCCGAAACTTTTTAATCTATTTATGGTCGAGCTTTCAGTCCAACTTAATAGAAGCAATTCGCATGCCCTGAAGCTAGGAGGCCGTCAGCAATCCAATCTCCTATACGCAGATGACTTAGTACTCATCAGTCGGACACCCATAGGACTACAACGCCTGCTTGACATTACATCTCAATACTCAGAGACCAACAAACTAAGTATTAATCAAGATAAAACAAAAGTCATGTGTGTAAATCATCGGAAAATAAAAACAAAATACAACTGGTAGTTGGCAAAAGTCAAGCTTGAAGTCGTACAAGACTACAAATATCTAGGGGTTATGATCGACAACAAAGGCAATTACAAAGCACAATGCGAGGCAATAAAAAAAGAGGGGACTAGCAACAGCGGTAGCATTAAGCAACCTGAAAAATATGACCGCTGGGCCAAGTTTTCTCCCTCTGACCAAGGTGATACAGGCTAAATTAAGTCCATCAATCACCTATGGAAGTAAAGCCATGAGAGAAAGGGACGCGGAAACATTGAACGGCACTATCGTAAGAGAACTGAGAATAATATACGGACTGCCTGGATATACATCTCCGGCGCAAATGAGGCTTGAATTCGGGATGCAAAGACAAGGGCTGGTCGAAAAGAAGCTTTTGTTAAAATCTGACTCAAGATTAAAAAAGGGCAGCCAGAAACTTTAAGTTTCTACTTGTGGAGAAAAGTAGAAACCTCAGAAATCTGCCCAGCTAGACACTTCTTAGATACTGGACTGGATCAGTTGGAGTTGCGGCAACTCTGGGCATCGTCAGGGACCATGGCAAGCTTCAAAATAATTGTAAATAACATTGTCAAAAAAGAATCTATCTTACAAGAGAAAGCGGCCTTGACAGAACACTCACATGGCTGGCTCACTATACAATCTTACAGTAAAGCGACTCCTCAAGCTTACCTCCTTTCTAACTTTTCTCCAAAACCACCAAAGAGAAGTATCTGAAACTCCGTTTATTACCATCCGCATACCACCTGCCCCCATGGTTGCACCCTCCGAAACCAGCAATGTGTCGTCTTTGCGGGAAAGAGAGGAGGACATAGTCCATATCATAACCATTTGTCGTGAACTGATGCGGGAACGCCAGTTACTACTCAGACCCATATTTAACAAAAAACAAATACGGTCGTGCAGACAAAGCGGTGCTTGCAAGCTTCTCTGGCGAAGACATTCAACTAAGCTGATGCCTGGTAAAAAATGTTAACTGCTGCTGACCTCCAACTGAAACGTATACCGCCGGATCATCAGAGAAGTTGCACTGGAACTGAGTTGGAGATGACCTGTTAACCCTCTGCGCAACAACCGGAACTGAGTTTTAAACACATAATTTTAAGCATTTTTTGGCACACACAAACCTCAAGGATAAGCACAACAGGCTAACCATAGGATATTATTGCACAAGTTAATGGATGTTGATGCAGCACTATGCACTTTAAACTTGCACCTATTTAACTGCCCTCATTCTGTAGCCAAGACTCTGACAAGGGGGGTAATTTTATCTCATGAACTGCTGCTAATCTCTGCAAAAAAAAATGAAGAAACAGGACTATGAGTCACCAAGGCGGGGGAGTGGATCTTTTCCGCAATCTTAATGTGTGTTCTTAACTGTGGCTATTTAAATCGATGTTTAACTGCTTATAAGATACAGCCAACTTTTGTAATGGTTTTAATTAACTGCACAATAAACATATTGCTTACTTACTTACATAACTCCATTTTGGCAAGCACAAATTTGGTATCCAACTCTATTGGAAATGGCTTCAGACTTCCAGTTTGGATTCCTCACCTTCCCGATTTACTGCTCAACCCTCTGCGTCAATAGCACAACATGATTCAAGAAGGCTCCCTTTTTCTGATCGCGTGAAAAACCCACAGGAATTCCGGACGACGCTATCAAGCACGTTCAACAATCTTGGGCCCCTGGTACTTCAAAAATATACAGATCAGCTTGACTTGCCTGGTGTAGCTGGCGTATGGACAGGAATTCATACTCCTTTTCAGTGGATGTAAAACTAGTAGTTCATTTCTTAGTCTCTTTAGCTTTTCATGGTAAAGCTTATCGTACCATCAACACTTATAGGTCAGCCATTTCAGCCGAACATCATCGAGGGGATGGAAAACCCACTGACGAGCATCCTTTAATTTGTCGACTTTTAAAGGGAGTAAGATATGTTAAACTTCTGCTTCCTAAATATAATACAATGTGGTATGTCAATTTGGTGTTTAAACTGTTTATTGCATGGCATGACAATGTATCTCTCTCAAGCAACTTTCTGCAAAATTAACAATGCTTTTATGTTTAATTTCATTCAAATGTGTTTTAGATGTCAGAGCATTAGATGGATCTTCTTTCCATTGCTCTCCTCTTGGTGTTTCTTTTCAGGTTCACAGATGTACCAAAACCAACTTATCTACAATTCATTACCCTTTTTTTCCTTCTTAACCCAAATTATGTGTTGGTAATTGTCTAAAAACGTATGTTTCTCGTACTGCAGATTTGAGACCTCCCTCTTCTAATCAATTGCTCATTTATTTCCAAAAACCAGATAAACCCATTTTCTTTACCACTTTAGCCCATTTGATCAAATGGATCATGTCCTTAGCTGGAATTAACATTGATTCTTTTGGTGCCCATTCAGCTAAAGGAGCCATGACGTCATGAGCTTTATGGGCAGGTGCTAGTTTGCATGACATCTTCAAATCTGCAGATTGGTCCAACTTAAATACCTCTAAAACTTTTTCTTGTAAACCAATTTCACATGTCTCTGATTCTGTTACAGCAATGCTTTGAACATGCTTAATATGAGCCCGGGGTCTTGTAATAAAATTTAGTTTATTCTAGCCTTGGTGTTAGAAAGGCTATATTTTATTCAAGTCTTGGAGGCAAATATTATCCCACCACTGTTTTTATTAACCCTCCCTAGTTTCTTTTTTCTGCAGGCTCAACACCTTCTTCCAATGTTGCTTCCTCCTAATCTGGCTGGGATACTTTCTCAAACTCAGGATGGTAAGTCTCTCGATGGATCACTCTACCTGGATCGCCTTCATGCTCTGCACCTTCTTTTGGACTGCTTCATAGACTTGTTCCGGAGTTCCAGTATAAGTCTGATCCTTATGTCCTTCAGCGTAGGGAAGTAGCCCAAACAGCACCAATTACTACTTTCATAGTCAGGTACCCTCTCGATGGAGTATTTGTGCAGCAGGAGATTTACTTATTGCATCAAGATAGATGCGCTGTCTGGTATTAGGGGAATAAAGGTGGAAATGTTAATGTTAATGCTACTCAGCACTTGTAAAGCGCACAGCAACTCCTTGGAATGTCCCGGTGCTGAGAAAGAGAACCAGTGACAGAGCATTACAAGCACCCACCTGACAGCTGCTTTACTGTGAGAAAATCCAGATGTTTAAACCTCACCTAAAACTGAGGAGATCCTGATATAAGGCTGGTGGTAGGCTGTTCCAAAGCTGAGAGGCTACCACCTGAAAGGAACAACCACCCAGGTGAGAGCAAGAGAACCTAGGAATCATCGAAAGCTGTTGGCTCGAAGACCTCAAAATTCTAGGTGGACCATAGGCCTCTATATTATGGAAGGCCTTATAAGCTACCACCAGGGCTTTGAAACGTGTCCTCTTGCGCACTGGAAGCCAGTGCAGGGACTTCAGGTGAGGGGTCATGTGTGTCCTAAGGCCGACAACGAGTATGGCTCTTGCCGCAGCGTTTTGCACCACCGGTTAGTCGGCCGACAAGATAATCATGGAGGCGTAAATACAGAACGTTAACATAATCAAGGCGGACAATCAATGCTTGGACTACTGTTTTCCTATGGGGAACCGGGAGTAGTGGAAGGAAGTTCCTCAACATTTTCAGTAGGCCAAAACATGTGCCGGCCACCGCTTGGACTTGGGACTTCATGGACATGTCCGCGTCCGTTTTCACCACAAAGTTCTTAACGGTTGTGGCTCGATTTGCAGGCGGGACTTATTCTGTGGCCACCATCTGCGCCATTTCTCACCCGGGTTGTGACCCAAAAAAGTAATTTCAGATTTTTCTAAATTGCACAACAATTGGTTCTGTTTCAACCACTCGAATACCTCTGACAGGCAGATGTTTATCTCATTCCCATTCAGGGCCACAACCTTACCGCAGGTGAACAGTAACTGTGCATCATCGGCGTAAGATATTACTTTAGCGCTGTGTTGTTCTGCCAGAAGCTCCAGGGGGGCCATAAACACATTAAACAAATGAATGAGTGAATGAATGAATGAATGAATGAATGAATGAATGAATGAATGGTAGGCTATTTGCATCCCTGGTACAAGAAACAAGTGGAGTGCTTTGCAGGATCTGCCCATCATTGACGGACAGTTAACTTGTTTCCCACACAGGAGCACTCCCATCAAACTGTAAAGTTAGATTGCTCTATATAAAATTCCTGCATAGAATCTACCACACTCTTGAATCTTTATGCAAGCTATTGAAGAACTTGAAATCTTCATTCTCAGGGGTCTCACTAATAGAAAGAAGAACTTGACACAGAAGCTGGAATATAAAGAGAACATTTTTATTAAACTCAAATAAGTGAGGCTACGTCACACAGAAGCCTTAGCAACTGAATGAGGCAGTCTGAGGAGTACAGAAAACAGAGGCCTTATATATGCTTAGGGTTACAAACTCAGCATAAAAGTAAGGGGCAGTCATAGCTTTTGCAAGCATGCAAATGCCTAACATGGACATGCAAGATCTGCCAAATATTAGCCAATAGGAAAACATTCAAAACAAGGCATCATGTAACCAGAACATCCCCCTTGAGTTGTGTCTTTGCCCGATCCCACAAGTCAATCAATGACAGCACCTATAGGTCAATCTGTAATGGCAGAACATGTTGCCTGCTTCAAAGGGAAGGTTTGTGTAATAGAAAAAACAGGGAGAGAATAGCGAAGGACAAAGATAAGATACAGCACAAGAAGAATACTAAAGGCTAACAGATAGTTGATACAGGGATTAGGTGGTCCAGACAAGAATTAGTTTAGGCCGGCTGGTGTCTGAGATGAGTTTCAAGACAAGGACAGAGGGGGTTTTCAACACATTGCAGTCCAAATGGACAGAGACACTTCGTGAATCTGCAGCCTGTGCAAAGGCAACACAAAATGGAGTTTGAATGTAAAATGGAGTCTAAATTAAAGAACCTCAGACCCTCCCTTTGCCATTACACAGGCAAATCCTAATTAATTGCTAGGCGAGCATTTTCCATTCTAAACATTTCATTAAAGGTATGAGCAGGAATTCAAAGAGGACAGGGCATTGGGTCATAATTAACATATAGACAACAGGAGAAAGTAATGACCACTATTACAAACAAAATTATCATTTTTCACAACCCTAAGCAAAAAGCAAATCCTAAAATGATCTAGTAACATTTTTAGGGCTCCTATGCATTTCAGTAACTTATTATATATTCAGGTGAAACAGTGGTGATCCTTATCAATGCTCTGAGGTGAAAAGGGGATACTCTTCGACAGAGAATGGACTTTATTCTGCTTTTACTAAACAGAATACTACTTTAAAACAATGCCAGCAAAACAATAAGAATCAATCTCCTAACACCCATTTTATGCAATCGCACGGAAACCACTTGTGAAACCACAACCATGCCCAGAGTCCGTTCCAAGCCTCTCTGGCAGGCTTCTATTGTCCATCAAATCTGCTCCCATTGTTTTCGCATTGGGCCTCTCAATTCAGGCATTCCATGAAAATAGTGCTTCTCAGTATCCGTTGGAGTGCCCTCCTGGCAAACACTCACAGCTCACTTAAAAGTCTCAATGTCTCAATGCAGTGCATCTCCTTTTTAGGCGCTAAAAAATTATCTCTATTCCCAGATTATTAAACAACATTTACTGTGAATAATTCACAGAACCTAATAACACACATACCAGTTTTTAGAACAAATGCTTGTTGCAATGGTACTCATTTCATCAACCTTAAATGGATCTCACTGGGTCTTTTAAAAGCAAACCCCAAATGGGGACACCCTGCAAATTTGTATTGTACCTAAATGTATGCATTTACTGAAGCCTAAAGCACTTTAAGCACTTTAAGCTATTATAAATGGCAAGAATACTGTTTGAATGGTCTATTTTACCCAAATTCGACTTTGATATTAGGGGCACTTAAAAATAAATATCCTATAATTGTGTTACATATTAATCATCCTCAGAATGTTCTTTACAAATTGCAGAGATTGGACATTAGACATATCCCATGTAAATCCTTAGAAAAATGAGTTTTTTACGCCTGCACTAAGTAAAATTCCATATACTAATGTCCTCATTATGCAGGGCAGCACAACTTAAATTAAATTATAATGATAGGAGGTCACAGTATGAGCATTAAGCTTCATGAATAGTAAAAAACGAATTTTGTAGCACTTATTTTTAAGTTTAAAGCATTTTATTAAGGCAAAACATAGGAGGGAAGGGGACAAGAAGGGAGGGGTATGCACATTACAAACAAAAATGTCAGAGCAAAAGTAATCAAAGCATGGTGATGGACAGTGGCTACCGTAGATAAGATTTTGTTGAGAAAAAGCTGAACATGTTTGTCACTGTCGGTGAGGCCGAAGAGCTAAAGGAAAGAAAAGCAAGAAGCCGACCCTCCCACCCCCCCTGAACCCTCCCCCCAACACCCCAACTCCCCCCAACTCCCTCCCAACCTCCCCCCGTCCAGTGCTTAAGCATTGATGAGTCCTGCTGCCCCACCCCATGAGTCCCCATCTCATGTCTATTTAGTTGGTTGGGTCTGCAGGAGGTGTTAGTCTCAGGAGTCTAAGGTACCTCGGACAGGTAAGTTCTCTAAATTCTGTGGTCAAGAGCGCATGAAAGGGTCGCCACAACTCATCAAATTGCTCAACGTCCCCCGCCACCATAAGTTTTTCCATGCCTAGGACATGCCAAAGTCTATGGAGCCAGCCCGTGATGGAGGGGACTGTGGTAGTGCGCCAATGTATCAATATGTTCTGGATCGCCGATCCCAGTGCTATTGCTATTTGCCGACCTCTACGGGACTTCAGCGGGTACATTAGCCCATTCGGGAGGCCCAACAAAACATACGCCGGGAAGCGTGGCAATTCTACCTCAAAGTGAGCGTCTATCTCATCAATGATCTCCGTCCAGTATTCCCTCAACAGGGGGCAGTCCCAAAGCACATGCGTGAGAGTCCCCGTCTGTCCACATTCCCTCCAACACGCCTTCCTAATATTCCTATTCATTTCATGTAGTCTCTCCGGGGTATAATACCAATACGTGGACACCTTTGTGAATGTTTCTGTGAGTCCTGTGTGGTATGCTGAGTGTCTCGCGCGGTATGCAATCTGATCCCATTCCTTATGACTGAGCGTCTCCCCAGCTCTCTATTCCAGCGTTCCCTGCCAGGGTTATAAAAGTGAAATGGGGGGGGGTTGCAGGAATTTATAGAGGTCCGTGATCAGTTTGGCGTCAGAGGTGCGGGTTATTAACCACCTCTCGTACGGCTTCATCTGGCGATCTGCAGTGTCTCGTACCTGCGGCTGGAGCGCCCAATGCCTAACCTGCATGTACCTTAACCTCTCTGCCTCCGTCAGTTGGAATTCCTGCTTCAAGTACTGAAAAGGGACCACCCCCTCAGAGTCATACATCTGGAAGAGCGCACGGCAACCCGCTGCCCTCCAGTGCGTGAACGCGTCTGGGGAGAAATCAGGGTTCTCTACTATCGGCGTGAAAGGCGAGGGGAATGTGGTGAGGTCGTGAACTTCCTTAACAGCGTCCCACACTCTGAAGGGGACTCGCGTGACATAGGAAGCGTATAGGTTGGGGGGGCGGTGGATCCGCCGCAAGAATGGCACTTCCTGTAAGGGACGCCCCGCCACCGCCTGGTCCTGAAAGAGCCAATGCTTATCAGATTCCCATTTGCTCCATTCCACCAAGTAGCGCAACTGCGCTGCCTGAAAGTATTTCCGGAGATCTGGGATGCCAAGGCCTCCCGCCTCCGGGGCCAATGTGGAGAGAACCCTCTTCATTCTCGGCTTGCGACCCTGCCAGATGAAACGTGCAATATCTGCTTGCGTCTGTCTGATCCATCCCGTAGGCGGTTGGAGCGGCAAGGCCCGAAAGAGATACAAGATCTGGGGCAAGACCGTCATCTTGACCGCAGCTATTCTGCCGAGCCAGGACAACATTCCTTTACCCCAGCGGGCTAGCTCTTCCTTGATTTTCCTGCCCAGAGATGCGTAATTGGCCGCTACCATTGCTGGCAACGTCGGTGCTAACAGAATCCCCAGGTAAGGTACCAGGGATGACGACCACTGCATGGGAAAAAGCCTCTGCAGATCTCGTCTTGTATCCGCTGTCAGGGACACATCCAGGGCCCCTGACTTGCCCATGTTCATCTTGAAGCCTGCCACTTTCGAGAAATCATCCAGTTCCTTAATGCATGCCAGGAGGGCCCGCGTCGGGTCATCCAGGGTCAATAGGACATCGTCCGCATAGAGACTAACCGTATGGACATATCGCCCCATCTTAACCCCTATCGCATCTGGGTTCTGGCGAATCCTCTGGGCATACGGCTCCATATAGAGGGCAAAGAGAAGTGGGGAAAGCGGGCACCCTTGTCTAGTACCCCTTTCTATCTCGAAGCTGCGGGAGCTGCAGCTATTAACTCTAACTGTAGCCGAAGGGGACTTGTAACAATTAAAAATCATCGAACAGAACTTCTCTCCGATACCCATCTTCCGGAGCACCTGTTCAAGATAGGGCCAATGAACGCGATCAAATGCTTTCTCCGCGTCCACCGCCAGCAACATTCTCTCTCCCGGGATCCGTGAGGCTTTCTCCAAGACGTGTACCACTCTCTTGGTATTATCGACTGTTTGTCGACCTGGGACAAATCCAGCCTGATCAGCCTCTACCAGGCCCGGCAGATGTAAAGCCAGTCTGGACGCCAGAATCCCTGTATATAGCTTTAGGTCAACATTCAGGAGGGATATTGGCCTGTACGAGCCGCAGAGAGCTCGGTCCTTCCCTGGTTTCAGAATTACAGAGACCGTTGCTCTTAACAGGTCCGGCGGAATGGCTCCCGGTGCAGAGAAGGAGTTGAATAAGCGAGCAAGGATCGGTGCCACAACCGGGCAAAAGGTCTTATAAAACAAGGACGTGTAACCGTCCGGGCCCGGGGCCTTCCCATGCTTGAGCCTGGAGATGGCGGCTATCACCTCCTCTACGTGAATACTACGTTCCAGGTGCTCCGCCTGTACTGGGTCCAGGGCCGGAAGGGCCACCGACTCCAGATAGTCCGCTGCATCTTGCGGCAAAGGGGGCTCCCCTGTGTAAAGGTCTTCATAGAACCTACGGAACACCTCCGCTACCGCTGCGTCTTCAGAGACCGCCACCCCATCAGAATCTAACAGTTCTTTAACCAGGTTACGCTGATGCGCCACACGAAGCCTATTCGCCAGAAGTTTGCCACACCTATCCCCTCCCGTGTAAAACGCGTGTTTCAGGCGCAGCGCCGCGTATTCCGCCCTGTCCATATCTAACGCTGATAAGAGTTTCCTAGCAGCCTTCAACTGTTTCCATATCCTAGGGGCCCCCGTACGGCGATGTACATGCTCCAGTTCTCTAACCTTGGAAGTCAACTCCTCCCTCTTGCGCTGTCGCTCTCTGTTCTCCGCCGAAGAGATAGAGATAAACTCCCCTCTCAGGACCGCCTTCAACGCCGCCCACTGTGTCGCTAGCGAGGTGTCTGAGTTATCGTTATGTGTTTGATATTCCCGGATCAACTCCTCAATGTGTTTCACAACAGTTTTTTTATGTAAGAAGGTATCCCTAAGGCGCCAGACACCGCGGGAGGGGGAGACCGGTGGGAGCACAAATGTACCCGTGACCGGCACGTGATCTGATAATGAGAGGACCCCTATGTCCGCCGTCGTAGCGGAGGCACACATCGGTCCGCTGACTAACAAGTGGTCCAACCGCGCATATGTCCGGTGTGCATGTGAATAGTAAGAATAGTCTCTACTCGTGGGGTGTAGTGTGCGCCAAAGGTCATGCAGGTGCAGATCAGCGAGCCGGGCCTTTCCTGCCTGTGAAAGTTCCCCAGTTTGCGGGTGTCTCTGCGCGGACCTATCAACTGTGGAATCAAAAACCATGTTCAAGTCACCCCCTAGAATGACATGTCTGTCCGGGGAGGCAGTCACGTCCACCAGCGCCGAGTCTAGAAAGCGCTCCTGGTGGTCGTTCGGGCTGTACAAAGAGCCAATAGTAAACGTCACATCTCCCAGTTTGAGGCGGTACGCCAACAGCCTCCCCTTTTGTTCTGCGAGTTTGTACAGTACCTCCCCCCTGAAGGAACTTGCTATCAATATGGCCACCCCCGCTTTCTTAGAGGTAGTGGAAGAGAAAAACTGTGTGGGAAACTTGCGAGAGCGCAGCCTATGACAGTCCTGTGTTAACAAGTGGGTTTCTTGCAGGAGACAAATGTCTGCTTGTGTCCCCTCCAACAAAGATAAGATTGCCCTCCGTTTAACTGGATTGTTCAGTCCCTTAACATTAAGGGTTACTACTTTAAGTGTCGCCATATTCCCGAAGGCCAGTGTGCGCTAAGCAGCGGGCGCCCAATCTGGGAGGGTAGGGCACGGGACGGCAGCGCAGGAGAGCTAAAGTGAAATTAGGCAATAGTATGTAAGACACTGGACGATTCCCCCCTTCCCTCCAACTTCCCCCGAACCGACCCCGTGGCAACTGGCCAACCCCCAACCCAAACTCAAACAACCCAATGTCCCGGTCATGTCCCAAAACGGACAAGTCCGCGGAAAGTACGGAAAGTGGACGTCCGGCCACTCGTTCTTCCCGCCTCCCCCCCAACCCCCTTGCAGCCCCAAACCTGCTATCCTCAGAAGCTATGTCCTTCTCCCCCCGCAGCGTTTCTACGCCGTCAAGGCTACACCGTTCGTGGCAGCAGAGTCCCTGGCCGCCTCTCTCAACGCGTTGGCCATTTCCGCTCTGATGGTAGGTGAATCCGGCCTCCCAGCGCTAGCCACCGATCTCCTTCTCGCCGTCCGCTGTCGTCGTCCTCGCTCTGAGCGTCTCCGGCCCGGTGTCACTCCATCCTCCTCCGTAGCTGTGAGACTCAGGACCCCACATACGTCCTGCAAGGAGCGCAATTGGTGCATCATGCCGTTCCAGTGAAAGATAAGGCGGAAGGGATGCCCCCAAGAGTATGGTGTTTCATGCTCCCTCAGAAAGTCCGTCGCAATCCTGAAGGCCCTGCGTTTTTGCAACGTGATGGCAGACAAGTCTTGAAACAGCGCGACGGGGTGTCCACGGAAGGTCAGCGGTTGCTTCGTGCGGGCCTCCGCCATTATGCGCTCCTTTACGAGGAAATCAGGAAGGTAGGCCAAAATGTCCGGTGGAGGCGCTGCCGATTGTCGCTGGCGGCCGACCCTGTGGGCCCTATCTATCCGGATCGGGAAGTCCGCTGGCTCACCCAGGATCTCTCTGAACATGTCCCTCAGGTAGCCAGTAACATCAGCTCCCTCTTCATCGGACGGGACTCCCCGGACCCGTATGTTATTCCGTCTCGACCTGTTCTCCAGGTCTTCATTGTGCGCTTGGAGGTCCACATGCTGTTCCCTGAGGCGGAGTACCTCTTGTTGTAGGTAGACAATTGTTCATCAAGGAACCTGTTTAACAAACATGCCACTGTGTTAGCCACCCAACTTCAGGATCGTCAATATCCAAAACACCTTGTAAAAAGAGCATGGAAACGTGCATCATACAATAATCGTGAGGCATTGATTGAAAGACGTCCAGTCAAACCACCAATGGAACGACTCACATTTGTCAGTACATTCAATGCATTGTCAAACACCATCCAAAAATCAGTCCGCAAACATTGGGGGATTCTTAATACCACTGACGCCAATATCCCCTCGCCTCTTTTTGCATTCAAAAGAGCACCAAGCTTGCGAGACACACTTGTTCATACTAGACCTCGGACTTTCAACACTGATAGTTCGGCAACCTTATGGGGTCTACCGCCGGTCTCTGGTCACCATCCGTGTGGATCATGTAGTGTTTGCCCTCAGACGGCTAAGATTAACACAGTCGACATAGGGACAGGCAGAACGTGAATTCTTAAGAAACATACAAATTGTAACACTGACAACGTCATTTACATGATCACCTGCCCTTGTTCCTTAAGATATATCGGCTATACTACTCGAAAAATTAAACTGAGAATTGGGGAACACAAAAGTACCATCAGGTGTCGTAAACAGGCTACCAAACTTACGAACCATTTCCTGGACCTTAGACACTCAGCTGACGAAATGAAGTGGCTAGTCTTAGAGCAGCCTTATATTCCTCCCCACATCAGCGATTTATCTAAGTTCCTATTTAGGAAGGAACAGAGGTGGATTTTCCTTCTTAGAAGCCATATTCAGGGACTTAATGATGACATATCCTGGACGTCACTGTAAACTTATTTTACATCCATTGATGTCTAGATATCTGTTGAGTGAGTTTTTATGAACACTATACCATCATCTGCAGAGCAGAGCCAGCTCTCTTACTCATCTCTCTTTAAGAGTCACCTATGCCTTCCCTACTTTGTGCTATAAGGTCATTATACTGAATGACACATTTGCATGAACATTAATTCTTTCTGTTCCTTATCATGTGTGTACATTTTTCATTTTCTCCACCATGGTAATGGCTTTTCCAACAATACACTACCTTCTAAAGCAGCGATACTCTATCTACAGAGTCGAGCTAGTTCTCTTACTCATCTCTCTTTAAAGAGTCACCTATGTCTTCCCTACTTTGTGCTATAGGTCATTACACTGAATGACACATTTACATGAACATTAATTCTTTCTGTTCCTTATCATGTGTGTACAATTTTCATTTTCTCCACCATGGTAATGGCTTTTCCAACAATACACTATTTTCTAAAGCAGCGATACTCCGCTATACCTACATATATTACTCTGAATTTCTAGAGTACTATATATATTTTTTTTAGGTAGCGTGAGACAATTATCTCTTTTATTTAAGTGGCGCACGCACTCAATTATCATAGTGTCTCCCCTACTCTGACTGAGCAGGTTACATGGCTTATAAATAATCAAAGAGACTTCACGTTGCGGATGCAAACGAGACATCAGTCTCGACCAATTTCTCACACGACACAGATGCGCGTTGTGAACACTGCCCCGTCCTCTGGAGGATTACATGTGATTAGCACTGAGACGCTTCATTTATATCACGCATGCGTTTGAAAGAAAACGTCTCACACGGCGCATGCGCGCTTTAACAACGGCGCATCTCTATTTCAGGATCACGCATGCACATGTAAGAAAGCGTCTTGCACGGCGCATGCGCGGTTTTACAACAGCGCGTTTCTATTCCAGGATTATACTGTTCCTCCACAATGGCATCACGCATGTGCTCAAAGTATAGCGTTTCATATGGCGCGAGCGCACTGCAACAACAGCGCGCTTTTCCAACCAATTATTCAATGTTTATTAGATAATTTCCAACAGCTGAAGCTTATTAGGTAATTTACTCGGGCATAAAAAGACATGCGCGCCCATCTGTCAGTCACCTCCACTCCCTCTCGGATGTTGGTGTAGAGGTACCGACGGACAGGTAGGACGCTCCATTGTGACCCCAGTCAGTTACTTTGCCCTTTAGAAACAAATCTGTGCTTATTGTTTTGGCACTTTCTGTCACCAGAATGCCATGCATTTCAGCCTAAGTTTACCTAGCTTTGGCTGCACCTTTTGCCTACCCTACATAGGTTGTGCCATTTGTTCATTTGAGGTTGATTCTCCTTCTTTACAACTAGTTTATGTTAGTAGAGTACTGGAAATATGTAACTATATGTATTGTAGTACCTCTGATATTTTTCTGAGGTCCTTATTTTATTTCCACTCTAACAGAGCGGGGCCTCCCTATTCCCGAGTGGGTGCCGGGTGAGGTGAGGCATATTCCCACAGAACGCTGGGTGAGTTTAGTTATTTTGACTATTTGTGATTTTTTACACATTAATCCAGTAGGAATTTATGACTACTGAGTTACGGGGAGACTTTCTCTTCCGTATTGTTTGAGTGCCTGTTGTTTGTCTGGTGTATCCTTGATACCATTACACACACTTTATTAGTTGTACACTTTCTTTTTTGTTTCAGGAAATACCGCACGACTGGATTACCACCAGTATACATCTGGGCTCAGAGTAACTGGTAGGATTTATCCATTACAAGTGTACATGTCCACCACTATTGTAATTTATTTACTGTAGTTTGCAGTCGCATTATTCACTAGGTCCTGAAGAAAGCTAGGACCAGTTGTCCATCTAGCTGAAACATGTCGACCTCATTACACCATGCCTTGATATAGTTATTATTTCAAACTATTGGGCGTTGTTTTTAAGTTTGACCCTAGTACCATATCTAATAAACTGACTTTTGGTCCTCTGAGTCAATTTTATCTTCACTCTCACTTCTCACTTGCACTGCACTCCATTAGCATCACCAGTGAAGCACTGTGGTCTAAGATTATATCTACAAAATCCATCTTTGCATCATTACCAGGTGCGCTGATCAAGATTTGGATTTATGATACATCTCCCACGTGACGATACTCCACCAGATGGGTGGGCTGATGGGAATTTCTTCTAGCCCTGTGCTATCGCTTCAGTGTTATTAATGGACTCACGGTTCTAGACTCAACATGGCACACTTACAGTCATTTTGACCAGGCCACTTCTCTTTGTTTTGCGAGTAGGTAGACAATTTCCTCATCCCTCCGGTGGGCCGCTGTCTCCACCGTTTCCATCCGCTCACCAAGGCCCTCCACTTCACTGCGAACCTCGCGCACCTCGCTGGCCACTTCCTGCTTTAGTGTCTGAAAGTCTTCTTTGAGCGAACTAAACAGGGGCTCCATGAAAGATCTCGTGACCGGGGGCTCCCCCCCCAGCCGGTTCTCCTGAGTTTCTGGAAGAGCTCGGGGACGGCTGCGCTCTATCACGCTGTTGCTGGGCCCTGCTGAGCATGTCCGGGAGCGTGCGATCTCCTTTCTTCACGTTCCGGCCGCTCGCCATTTGCACACCGTGGGCCACAGCACGCCGCTCGATGGAAGAGGTAATTCAAGGCTGCAGACAGCAGGTCCCGGCGTTGCTGGGTCTCCCCTTATGGACCAGGTGTGATCGAGGTGGGGTTCCGGTATAGCAGGGCCGTCGTGTGTTCCGTACCTTCGAGAACAAAATGGCGGCCAGACGCCACTGTAGAGACCCTCCTACGTCTCCAACCAATGTCCAGACCGCCGGCCAGCTCAGAGACCTCCCGGTCCGTGGCACCGCCAACCGAACCGCACCTTTGCTGGGCGTTCCGCTCGGGGCCGGGGGGGCGCGTGGTAACCCAAGCCGCTACCTCAGGGGCTCGTCTCCGTCGCCTTCTCGGGGACAAAATGGCGGCTAGACGTCTCCAAGAAGACCCTCCGACTCCAATGGCCACTGTCCGGGTTGCATACAGTCTCAGGGCCACAACAATGAATCCCCTCGATCCGTAGGAGGGCCGAGCGTCCTGCCTCCCCGTTCCGTACTCCTCTCCAAACTTCATACAGGACCGGGGAGCGCGTGGCGTACCAGGCCGCGGTCTCGAGTGGCACTATGCTCAGGCAGCGACCGTTCCTCCCCGCGGCGTCCCTCGCAGGCTGTCCGTCCGGCTCACCAGCTTCAAAGGCACAGAACCGCTGCAAAGAGGCAAACAGACGTCACGCTGTTCATCCGAAGCTCCCGTGCCGGGGCTCGCCCAGGACCCTGCGTCCGGCAACTCGCGCCGCCTTGGCTCAGTGGTGCTCCGCAGTCAAGTCGCCATCGCTCAAGTAGTCTTCTACAACGGCACTTGGGACCAAATTTTAACACCCGTGCATGCACCAAGATCTCCGCCACCCTTCTCGCGGCCGCTGAGCTCCAGCGGGGGGAGGGAAGCTGTCGATAAAGGGCTCGGGCCTAGTCGGGCTGGAGGAGCTGCGGGAAGAAGCGTCCGCTCACCCCGCCATCTTGGCCACGCCCCCTGTAGCACTTATTTTTAATAATTAACAATTATTTTTAATAAACCCAATCATTTCTGATAATTCCACATATAAAAGCAAGCTGCATCCCTTGCCTATCATTTTTAGACGCATTCATTTATAAGCCTAAGCACAGAAGCCTAACTTGAAACATGACAAAATTTGGCACCACATTTTTTCGTTCTAAAAAGGACAATTTTTATTTAACAACAGACCCAAGAATATGCTTACAAAAATGCTTAAAGAGAGGAAACCCTTAATTGAAATGTCTTCCTGTAATACAAAATAATGAACCTTAGTTTTGGAACCTTTTGAAAACAACATTCTGAAATGCAAAGATTCACCCGTGTTTAACTGAGGGCAAAGTCCTGGCAGAGTAAATACTCCTGTTTATTTAGCTTGTCTCTCAGCATTGTAAAATGAGCACGGTGGCGGTTTTTTTCAAACGAAGACACATCAATGCATGTTCTATAATATGCGTCTGAGTTCAGCAAAAATTTACTTCAGCTGAAGTGTTTGCCTGGAAATTTCCAATACAATGTATGTAAGTAAAAAATGCTTTAAGTTTGTTTTTCTACAAAACACACCATTTGTTTTTGGGGGCCTTTTTATTCCTAGTGAATGTGAATGTTTACTTTTTTTTTTTAAGCATTTAGACATTTTGCTCAATAGACTGAAAACATAAAAAACCACAAACACACATTTGAGCTCATTTCAGACAAACAGAAAAGGGTAAAACACTCAGGACACACAATACGGCTCGCCATGCATTTCGTGAATAGGCCATCGCAATTCACTTACAGAAGTTGCACTAATAAGAAAACCACATAGACATTTAAACACACATTTAACCCACAAATCAATACTCAGGACAGAAACAAAGGACAGTCCACAGACTGTACTTGAACCAAACCATTTGCAAATACTAGTTGCAAGTCATATTTACAAGAAACGCTTCTCAATAGTGTTCCAAAAGACTGCAAAAACAGCCCAACAGACTGATGTATGTCCAAGAAGCGAAAATACACTCAATTCACTAGCTTTGGCTAGCAGAACACCAAAAAAATTCAATCAGTGGAACAGGAGTTATGAATTTTTGAAGTTTTAAGTGAATTCTAGCACCTAAAAGATCAAAACATCAACCACGTAAATCTGGTCACGCGACACCGGGTCAAAGTCAAATGTTAAGGCCAACCGTTTGGAAACAAAAAAGTGGATTGGGCGCAGTCAGCGCTTACCTTCAGACTTTGAAAATCTTTGGAAGACAAATGACTGAGGAGGTAGAAATTCAATGAGGCACAGCTGCATAAGTGTCCGAGGAGGGAGCGTCATCAGCAGATAGCTGTGGAGTGAAGCCGCAGTGAAGATTTTTACCTTCGGATTTGATCAAGATGGAAGTCGAAAATTTCCAGCAGAACAAAGGATCCTTGTTTTGTTTTATGTCATATTTTAATTCCCTGGGGATACAAAATCACCAAGGAAGAAATATGTTTTAAAATCTAAACCTATTTAGATATTCCCTCTAGGGGAGCCGGCTAATTTACTTCACATCACACTATGGTACCTTTCAAAAAAGCAACACATTCTTCGATGTGAGCTTGAAAACAGGCATGCCAAAAATATTTGCAGAATATGCAAATATTATAATCAAAGTATTGCTTAAGGTACTTTTCGTACGTGCACCGTTCAACAAAACCAAATAGAGAAAAATCTCCTCATTACCTGCCTACACAAATTGCAATTTGCATATCCAAAATCCAAACATATACAAAGTTGGCCAAGACAAATTCCAAAGCTACAGTCCTAAATTTGCTAAGACCAGGCATCTTATAGCTCACTAATCTAGCTTCAAACTTCAAGGGGTTATCAAAAACGATATACTCGCAAATATACGAGCCCCTCGGCTTTGGTAATTGCAATAACCAAATCAAAACCAAGAAACCAACCCCTCGGCTTTGGTAATTGCAATAACCAAATCAAAACCAAGAAACCAAACAAAATCGTGGGAGCGACCCACTTGTACTTCTTACTCTTACTAATCAAAAGGTTATCCAAATTCTAACTGTCAAGTTCTACATGACCTAACGGTCTTTTTTAGAATACTCACGCCAAAAAGGTTCTCAGTCAGGAGTGACATCATGTGGAGGATCAAAATCAGGAAGATCAGAAATATACTGGGCTGCAGAGACAAAGAATTTCCAGAATCCCTGTGCACAGAGTACCTTCTTAGTAGAATCCTGTTCTGTACTCCTCAGTAGATTTCAGTCTTCTGACAAGATCACTCCCACAGATAGTCACTTCTCTGATGAAGCCCACGTTGGCCGCGCCAATTGAAGAACTTGAAATCTTCATTCTCAGGGGTCTCACTAATAGAAAGAAGAACTTGACACAGAAGCTGGAATATAAAGAGAACATTTTTATTAAACTCAAATGAGTGAGGCTACGTCACACAGAAGCCTTAGCAACTGAATGAGGCAGTCTGAGGAGTACAGAAAACAGAGGCCTTATATATGCTTAGGGTTATAAACTCAGCATAAAAGTAAGGGGCAGTCCTAGCTTTTGCAAGCATGCAAAATGCCTAACATGGACATGCAAGATCTGCCAAATATTAGCCAATAGGAAAACATTCAAAACAAGGCATCATGTAACCAGAACATCCCCCTGGAGTCGTGTCTTTGCCCTATCCCACAAGTCAATCAATGACAGCACTTATAGGTCAATCAGTAATGGCAGAACATGTTTGCGTGCTTCAAAGGGAAGGTTTGTGGAATAGGAAAACACAGGGAGAGAATAGCGAAGGCCAAAAGATAAGAAACAGCACAAGAAGAATACTAAAGGCTAACAGATAGTTGATACAGGGATTAGGTGGTCCAGACAAGAATTAGTTTAGGCCGGCTGGTGTCTGAGATGAGTTTCAAGACAAGGACAGAGGGGGTTTTCAACACATTGCAGTGCAAAAGGGCAAAGACACTTCGTGAATCATGCAGCCTGTGTAAAGGCAACACAAAATGGAGTTTGAATGTAAAATGGAGTCGAAATTAAAGAACCTCACTATGTCTAAGAGACACTTCAAATTGTTCCATATACAGGGCCCTGAATGCTGGATTCCTACACTTGGATTGGCTCTGCTCATGGATAGCTGACTTTTGGTAAGAGGTGTTGCATGCCGTTTCAGCAACGAGTGGGTCCAGGTACCAGGGACGCAAGTCATAACATTACTGGAATAGGTAGGGAACATTCAGGTAGGGGTCTATAAACTGATAGCTGTGATGTTACTTATGGCAAAGAGAAGAGGAGCAATGCACTGGAGATCGAGCTCCACCCCTAGGATTAAAGATTGGCTATGAGACGCTCCCTACTACAATGAACAATTAGAGGCCTTCTGGGATATGGTGTTGGCCAGGTCAAGGTGCCAGGGGCCCTCTGAGTATACCTTCAAAGAGAAAGAAATGCTGCCGCCTAATGGTGGCACAACAGTTGAGAAAGCGAGATGCATCTGCTGCATTTGTGGGGATTGTCTATTAATTAAGAGGTGGGTTTTAAGGTGAAGACTATATGCAGGTGTCATTTGGACCCTTCAGGGTGATGGTGTGTAGTGAATGTGCCTTTCCGGTTAATAAGCATTCCCATTGTCAGTTACCAATCAGAATATTAGTTTTCTAGGCCATAATCCTAACACATATACACATACTCTAAAGAGTTACTGCTCTCACGCTGACATACAATTAGGTCCTGTTTATATGAAACATGTATGTATTACCAGGAAAGTCCTGCTATATGACACACATCTTGTGCAACATCCATCAAATCGTCAGATTCATAATTATTTACCCTGGTCACGTATGCCTTGCTTTCTTTAATAATTCCAATCAATTCCTATAACTATAGTAATTTTTCACAACGGTTATTTATGTATATGTAATGTAATGTTCTGGGTTAGCTTTGTGGGCAAAGGATCGGCTGTTTTAAACTGTTATTCAGTTCTTCTGAACATATTGTTTCATGGTGTTATTCTTCAGTGGGTTAAGGGAGCACAGAATTTCATTCCTTAAATATTCCTTAGGACAACTCCTGTTAGGCCAGAAACGCTCAAAATCGCCATCAGTTCAGTGTACTTTATAGTTGTGGGCTGAAGGCTAACCAATTTCTTCAGTCAACTGAAACGCCTTATTCGGTCTGCTAAATTTCTTCATTTCTACTACCTCAGTATTAAAAATAATATGATTCCATCCGCTATTAAAATAGGAGCATGTAATATAGTTTCTACTTCGTGTACTTAATAGAGCATTCGAATAGCTCGGAATATCTCTATGTGGGGCGCTGAAGCACTTAACCTAAAAGGATATCAAGCTGTATCATACAGAGTGTGAGGTTGGGAGGGTGTTGAATTGTTTTGAGCCTAAATGGGAAGTGTTTTCATGAAGTGTGTGATAACCACTGAGGTGTGGTTACTGAGTTATGGGATGCAGAACTGGCAGAGTGATGGGTGAGGGTATGTGAGAGTTAGATGCACAAACTATAATTATAGTAAGGACCAACTAGCTTAGCCACAGTGGAATGCTGTGTGCCCATACCCCAAAAAGGAGGGTATAATCAGAGAATGCCGAGTAATCCATATGGCGATATGCGTCCGGCACAGATGGTGCTGCATGAGCAAAAGAATACCAAATGGGGAAGAATGAGAACTGGTGACATAAGCAGTAGAATGGCACCAATTTTATTCATTTATTTATACTATTTATTTTGCTTTTTAAAGGCAGGGATATTGCCTACTGCGGAATATATAAACATCATGAAGGAGGATGGACGTGGAAGAACAATCAAGGCTGGCAACCTTAGCAGAGACTACACAAACTTAAAATTCCCCATATTCCACCTACTGCTGCTTGTATAGGCAGTGTATCATGTAACCCCAACACTCAATCGACTCCCTTGACAGTCAATAAATACATGAACAGCAGTTTCCTTCGAACCTTACACTATTTGATTCATTATTCACCGTATAATATATGACCCATTCTTTATTGTTTCTAGAATTTCAGTGATTTCTGTTTCGGTGATACCTACTGCTTACAAATGTCATTGGCATTTGTTGTGTTGCATCCATTATAGAACATTGTCTGATTACATACAAGTGATGTTTCTAAAGGGCTTGAAAAATATTTTGCTCTTAAAAACACGAGTTACTCCTTAAGCAAACAATATATTGAATACAGAATTTCCCAGATATTTTTAGCAAATTAATTTCGTAGCTGTGTCTACCATCCAGCATCTTGTTTCATAAGACACTGATTATACTATACGATTCATTATTCACTGTATAAGACACTGGTTATACTATAAGATTCATTATTCACGGTATAAGATATGACCGATTCTTTATTGTTTCTAGAATTTCAGTGATTTCTGTTTTTGGTGATATCTTCAGCTTACAAATGTCATTGGCATTTGTTGTGTTGCATCCATTATAGAACATTGTCTGATTAAATACAATTGATGTTTCTGAAGGGCTTGAGTAATCTTTTGCTCTTAAAAACACGAGTTACTCTTTAAGCAAACAATTTATTGAATACAGAATTTCCCAGATATTTTTAGCAAATTAATTTCGTAGATGTCTACCATCCAGCATCTTGTATCATAAGACACTGATTAAGTTATAAAACATTAATTGGCATCATAATAAATCCACAATTAACTATACAGTATTTTATTTTATTTTTTCAAAAGGAGTGCGAGACAGCAATTCAAACTCCTGCACTGAGATTCAACTATATGTTCAATCTAATGCATTTCGTATGTTCTGATGACCACTCAAATGTTACGGTTTATATATTTCAACATCACCAATTCAGTTCCATGAAACTCTGTGCGATTTTGATTCCTGTAAAGAAGCTTGTAATGTAAATAGAGGTTTGTGTCTTTCTGTCTAATGTATCTTTCGTAATATTAAAAGCAACAAAGGTAATTTCTGAAATTGAATATAATTTTTTCATCACCATTTTCAAATCATTATCTATTACTTTTAATGTTTCCAGAACTTTTTCGGTGTTTGTCTCTCGACTTTTCTTAAGAGCTTATGCTTTAGCTTTACTCGTCATAACCATTACAGTTAATCCAGTCAAATCATGTTGCATTTATTTTTGTGGCTTTGGAACTTTAAGTAAAACATAAACCTGCAGGAAGCAACATTTCTGATCCTTGAATTTCCCTCCTTTTAGTTTCCCAGACAGACTTTGTTCGTATAACTTTATTTTGTCATAAAACCTCCCAGTGTACCCATTCAAAAACTCAAATGAATAAACCATCTTGTGCCTTGAAATAAACACACGGAGGAGCATTGCTGCACTTCGATTATACACATTTGTTTCAGGAATGTTTTGTTTTCTTAATGGAATCTTGAAATAATGTAATCTTTATTAAAAAGTGGGCATATTCCCCACAATCCGAACTGAGCAATTGTCCCACAGCTGATACTGAAATGTTGTTCTTGTTGCGTTTGACATACAGAGGTACCAATCAGCTTACCGATTGTAGCAGAACATCTGTTTGCAGTTTTCCACAGTGAGATGAGGATCAGCGCTATACACTGAAGCAAGTGCTTTCCGTTTTGTAGGTAGACTCTTTACAGCGTCTCAATCCTATTCACCAGAGAAAGAACTTGGAGGGAAGATGGTATCTAAATAAATCAAGACTAAATGTGCGCAGGACTTGGATAGTCTTTAGTGGTCCTAAAAAATTATATTTAATTCTTTGCAAAAGACACAGTCTTGCAGAAGGGTGGCTATCAAACTATTATGACCGACTTCTCCAGTCATTATGTTAATTTAATTTTGTTTAGCATTTTAATTGTTGCAACTGTATTCTTTATTTCTGGAATGTATTCTCCATGCAACAGTCTCACAAGAAATACCGCTATAACCTAAATTGACAGTGACATTTTTAGTTGAATTTGTATTATGAAATTAGAAAAAACAACAATTCGAGCATTTTACAATGCAATTATCCTGTCTTTCAATCTTTGGGGCAGGAGATCGCTGGAAGTAGTTTGTGATAGACCTCGTTGGTCTTTGCAATAAGTAATTTCTGCAATTCCTTGCTTTTTCTTGAGTGTGCCTTCGCGACCCCAGTGTTTAGCCACCAGGTGTTTGGCTAGAACTACTATGACTGCAAATTTGCTTTTGGTATACAGTATTTTTTTCACCCACCCCCGACACAGCGACCAATGGCGACACCAGGCATCTTGATCATTTCCTGAATCACATTTATCACTTCACTCCAAAGTTCTTGAACCCTTATACATCTCCACGCCAAGGGGAGAAACTTGGCCTCCTCTATTTTGCATCATTTGCAGTGTGAGATATCCGACTCTTAGGCCCATCTTTGTAATGTCAGAGGAGAGTAATATGTCCTACGAGAATACCTGGAGAGCAGTAAGCGCAATCAACTAATTGTTAGGCATTTACAAGTTTGGGAGAAGCAGTATTCCCACATATCCCCAGTGAGAGGGGTGTCCAAATCAGAGTCCCAAACAGATCTGGCCGGGCATTTACTTGAGGGAATCATGGTCTGCATTCTTAATATAGGGCCATGATCAATTTTTTGTGTGTTAGCTGCGATCAGCATCTTGAGTGGTTTAAGGCTATCAGGCTCCTGGGTGAAAGTGTGTCTGTTTTGTTTGCAGATTATTTTCAGCCTGTGATGCAAAATATGTTGTTGGGACGGAAAAGTTCTCTGCATGGTAAAGGACACGTACCCTTGCCCTGAGTGCCCAACAGGCTGAAGGCAATATGATTTAAAGTTACATCTGCTGATACTATTTTTTAGTAAAAAGGAACGTTAACACACCTTCACATTACACGTGTTGTGACAAAAATTCATGCCGGCAGAACTACATTAGCACATGTCGAACATCTCAGTTTCTGATAGCTTCAAAGGAGCAAATAGTCAAGTCAAAATGTAAGTTCATTTAGATCATTGATCTTTAAACCACAAAGAATACACATTTATTTTAAAATTCTTAAAAAAAAGTTTACTAAAACCGCATATCGTTTCCATAAGTACTATGAAGTTCCATATCCTCCATCATAGTTATATTAAAAACAATTCTCACCCTAAAAAGTTCCATCCTAAGCCCCAGATTTGGCAGGGTGTCTAAGTAAGGGTACCAATTTTCTTTCCTCCAGCTATTTATCAAGGGTTGCACAGACTCTTTTTTTAATAAATATTGTATATCGTTTGATTTGGACAATTCCTTCTCTAGGAGTTTAAGCTCACTCTTTGACTCTGCAATATACAAGGACTGCGAGTCCATTTCCACTTTTAAATTATCACAGATGGAGTACAGTTTCTTTCTTATTTCATTCGCCCACCTAAGTTCACTCTTCTGAATCTACTCCATACACCATTGTGACACTTTTATCTCTTCTCCTGTTCCCAGCCGTTTCCAGAACCTTAACAACCCTACTTGCACCTGGACATCCCACGAAGTCACATCTAGCTCTAACCTAATTGACTGTAACATTGATGAGCTAGGTAATGACAATAGTGCTTTTAAACATTTCCCCTCTTCTCTGTTCCAGGTACTTTTCCCTCCTAAGCATAGTATTTCTGCACCATAATGCATTTGTGGGGGGATCATTGCATTGATTGCCTTCAACAGTGGTCTATGGGACAAGTCACCATAGCTACTATTGAATTTTTTCAGCCCGCAAACTGAAGCTAGGGCTTTAACTTTCTGGGCCTCCAGGTGCGTAGTCCATTTTAGAGACTTTTCGAACCATATCCCAGAATATTTATAATGGTTAACAATTTCTAATTTCGTTTGCCACAAAGTCCAATTAAATTTTTGATTTTTCTTACCGAAGCACAGGAATTTTGTTTTATCCATATTCACTGTAAGGCGTTTAGATGCACAATATATATTGAACACATTTAACTTTCTTTGCAGACCCAATTCCGTTTGGTCTAAAATTACTAAGTCGTCTGCATACAGCAAACAGGGTATTTGCTTCCCACCAACTTTTGGCCTTGCACTTCTATCGGTCATCAAGGACGATGGTAGGTCAGCGAGAAATATCGAAAATAGAATTGGGGCTAGAATGCAACCCTGTCTAAGGCCATTATTTATATCTATTTCCAGGGTCAAACCCCCTCTCATATCTTTAATGACCTGTGCCCAGTTTTGTTCATGCAACACTTGAATTATTGCTAGGAGCTCCTCCGGAATATTATACCTTCTTAATGTTTTCCAAAGGCACTCCCTATCCACAAGGTCAAATGCTGCATGAAAATCAACAAAGCAGCAGTATAATCTGCCCTGTTGTTCCATTGATTTACGTGCTAATGCCCATAGGGCAAAGCAATGATCTATAGTTGAGTGCCCCTCTTTGAAGCCTACTTGTTCGACCAGTACGATCAAATGTGAATCCACCCAGTTTTTTAGTCTTCAAAAATTATTTTCAAAAAATACTTTTACTCCAATATCTAGTAGATTAATTAATCTATAGTTCTTAGGATCATTCCTATCGCCTTTCTTGTGCAGAGGCCTAATAACGCCTCCCCTCCAGGATTTTGGAATAGTCCCTGACTCCAGAACAGCTAAGAACATCTTGGGAAAAAATTGTGCCCACCAGTCTAGTTGAGTTTTAATTATCACAGCAGGCAAATTATCTGGCCCAGCAGCTCGAGTTAGGTTTAGCTTACTAATTATTTCCTTTACTTTTTCTACTAAAAAGGAAGGAATTAGCTCTTTTGCCTCCATTCGTTTAAGGACCTTACCCTTGCTTTATACCGGCACTTTACTAGCCATATGTAATTGACCTAGATGCTCCTCCCATGCATCCTCGTCGACTACACAGCTCAGGGTTACAGGAGTCTGACCTTAGGCATCCTGGATCAACTTCCAGAACCCTTTCACATTTTTTGTTTCTATTGTTTCCAGTAAATTCTCCAAGAATTTTTCTTTAAAAATTCTCTTCTTAGTTCTTATCAGCATTTTATATTCTTTCCTTAATTTATTTAGTTTAGTTAGACCCTCCTGATCATACCTTAAACGTAGGGACCTTTCTACTCTCCTTATTATTCTTTTTTTTCCCTGCACACAGGATCGAACCAATTAACTTGCTTTCTAAGAGGTGAACTTTTGTTTTTAACTTCCGTTTCCTTCCTTTTTAGGTCAACTCGAAGACATTGTGCAATCTGCTTCATTTTATCTTCAAACCATGAAACCTTCCGATCAATAACTTCCTTCAAGGTTACATTCTGTTGGAAGATTGCCAATGTGGCTAGACATTCATCTGTTGGTTTTGTAGTCAGACGTTTTGTATATGACAAAGTCTGTGAAAGAACTCTTTTACTGCATTTTAAGGGCCCCCCTCGTTAATTCATAATATAGGGCATTATGGTCACTTTCCTCTCGCTGGGTTACCCTAAATTGTATTACCCTATCAAAGTTCCATGCGTTCATGAACACATAGTCTATGGGGCAGTGTTGATTACCTTTTCTAAACGTCTGCTTTGCCGGACGGTCAGAGTCTACCCTACCATTTAAACTGATTAACCCTTTTGAACCCATGTGTTGGACCCGGCCCTTTTGGCAGGTTCACCCTGAGACTTTTTGCTTTTTCCTAGCCTGTTTCTGTGACCTGGTGTTGGTGATTTTAGGCCTCTGCGCACTTTTTCACTGTGGTACTGTGTAAAGTGCTTGAGCTCTTTGTGTATTTGTGGTGAGTGACCTGCCCTCCCATAGGAATGAATGGGGAATATGTATGCCCATGGGAGTTCCTGATGTGTGGGGAGTGCAGGGTCGAGTTTGATATGTACGAACTCGTGAGACTGAATGCTGCGTAATGATATATGCGGCATGACTGTGTCTAGTGTAGAAGTGCCACTTTTAGAAGTTGGCATATTTGTGTAATTTGTGTCTGGCCTTTGATTGGCTGGTGAGCCTGGTCCAGGAGTGCCCGGGCCTGCTTGTGGATTGACTGTCCGGTTTGAGGGTGACAGGGGCTGGGGAGCCCCAGGAGATTGTCTGAGTCAGCCCGTGGATGAAAGGCTGCATCTGCTGCCAGGGAAGTGGGAGGAGATGGCACCTGGGAGTGAAGAGGGCTGTGCCTGCCTGCCACAATGCTGGCTCCACCTCCTGCTGGGCGACTGTCGCCTCTTCCCCTCACACTGAAAGGAGTTCCCTATAACCAGTTTTAGCTGGTTCTCACACTGCCTGCACCCTTTAGACAAAGGAATTTACAGTATAAAAAGGGGCTGTGTCCCCTTACAAGTTGTTCTTGTTTTTGGACTTGAATCTGCCAGGGGCGTGCTGCTGCTTGGGCCCAGGGGAATCCCTGGGCCCTGCCCAGCCCCTGGACACCTGATGGACTGCTGATGTCCTGGACTCTGGAGACCTTTTACTGGGTCCCCTTTGCTTCACTTTGCTTATGGACCTTGCTGGACTTGTGAACCTTTACTTGTCCCTAGCAATGGGAGTGCTTTGCTTTCACCCCTAGCGCCTGGTGGCGCTTTATCTATGACTTTAGCGCTGGGAGCGCTTTATTTTGCTGTTCTAGCGCCTGGAAGCGCTTGTATGCTGTCTCTAGTGCTTAGGAGCGCTTTATATTTGCCCATAGCGCCTTATGTGGTTCTAGCGCTGGGGAGAGCTTTGGCCGGTGCCCACCCGGCATTTGCCCAGGATTGAGGAGCCTAGCGAGTGCCTACCTCGCTTATTTGTTTTTATGATTTGATCCCCTGGCAGGTGCTCACCCCGCCAGGGGCATGGCTGCTATTTTTAAATGTTTAAATTAACTCGAGGGAGCCCACCCCTCGGTTAATCGTCCCCCAGCCTGTGAGCGCCTGAAACGGGTCGCCGCCCTGCCCGCGGCGACCCGGAAGTGCTGTGCCGGCCGGCCAATCCTAGCGCGGCCCCCGGAGAAGGACCGGAAGTCCCGCCCTCGGGGCCGCGGCACGATGGAGGAAGGCTGCTGGTGCTTGCGGGGCTCCCGTGTGCTGAGGGAGCCCTGGGAAGAGGAAGAAGCAGCCCGCATCAGTAGAGGAAGCCGCGAGTGAAGCCCGGTGAGTGTTGGAAGGCTGGTGGGGTAGGCGGATAGCTCCGAGCGGATGTCGTGTTGCCTCGGGTGACACTTGTGAGGCAGAGCCCGGCAGAGGCTCTTGGGCATTTGTTGAGTTAGAGTCCCCCGAGCGGGACTTCAACGTTCCTGATATTTGTTTGAGGAGCCATGGGATGGCTCCGGGGGCCATTTTAGCTAGGGAGGGGTGTCGGGGAACATTGCCGGTGCCCGCCCCCCCCCTGCCTGCGAGAGGTTTTGTTTCAAGAGCCCAGAGAGGATCAGGAGCGCCACAATGTACATTTTGAGAGTCCAGGAGAGGCTCAAAGCGCCCCAAGTGTTCCCGGGTCCCTCATGAGGGACCCCACCACCTAGTGAGGGTGTATCTTTGCCTAAGAGCCTGTGTGGCTCCCACAGGGACCTTATTGTCCCAAGAGCCTGTGTGGCTCCAGCATTTGACTAGGTGCAGTGTCAGAGCCTGTGTGGCTCAAACGTTCTGCGCAGTGTTTCCCAGAGCCTGTGTGGCTCCTACATTTTGGTGCAGTTCGCGCTTAAGGGTCAGTGAGGACCCTGTCGCAGTTTGAAGTTCCCAGCTGCCCAGCAATTAGTGGGCAGCTGCACCGTTTAGGTCTTGGGATGTCCTCAGGTGCCCAGCAGGTAGTGGGCACCTGCAACGTTTAGGTTTTGCGCCAGTGGCACACCCCTGACTGGCGCTGCATGGCAGCGCGCCCTGACATTCTGGACATAGGGCTCTTTAGTCCGTTATTAGATGGGGGCTGGAATGTAAATTTTGCGCAATGTGGTTACCTGCTATGTTTAGGATGGTAATTGCCTACTGTGTGTTTTTGCGCTATTGAGTTATGTTGGGGCACCTCTGAATGTTTTTATGCATCATGTGTCTTTCTTTCCCTGCGCTGCACCTCTGAATGTTTTAGGCGTCATGTGTCTCCTAGCGCTGCACCTCTGAATGTGTTTGTGATGCATTATGTGCCTTGTTCTTAACACCGCTGAAAGTGTAGGTTTATGCATCATGTGTTTCCCTTTACTACTCCTCTGAATGTTTATTTATGCATCATGGGTAATGTGTTCTTTCCTAGACCCCTAAACGCTGTGTGATACTTAGGTGGTTGTCCGTACACCTCTGAATGTTTTTAGGCATCATGTATTTTCCTTTACTACTCCTCTGAATGTGTTTCATGCATCATGGGTAGTGTGTTCTTGTTTATACACCTAAATGTATTTTATTCTTAGGTGGTTGTTCTTTCCAGTATAGGTGGTACTTACCTGTTCCCAGTAGTTACCTGATGTGATTTATAGCTATTATCTTGTGCTATACTTATTCTAATTTCTACTAGGTGTTGATTCTGACAGTGGCCCACGTGGCCCTGTCTTGTGTACATAATCCCTTGTGAATATTACCCGTGCCAGTTGGCACAATGTACATGTGTGACTTCTATCTGGTGTGTTTTTACAATACAAAAGTTATTTTATAATAACCTTGTGTGGAGTTCCTTTTGTGGTGTGCCTAGTATGTTGTTGCTGTTGTGTGCTGGCGCAAATGCTTTACACATTGCCTCCGAGTTTAGCCTTACTGCTCGTGTCAAGCTACCAGGGGGTGAGCAGGGGTTATCTTGGCGCGTGACTCCCTTGCCCTGACTAGAATGGTGGTTTCTGCCTAGCTTTGGCGTTAGCCTTAGCCAACCAGAAATAGCCAGTTCTAACACCATGAATTTCCCCAAGGCTTCATCTTGTTTAGTTGTAGTACAAGTGGGGAATAGTGCTGGTATTAAGTCGAATGCTTTTACAATTTCTTTTAGCCAGGGATCTAATTTTTTAGGGTTTAATTTGTGGTTGAAATCTCCCGTAATAATTAGCAGATCATTCCCATATTTATCGCACACCGAGTTCATTTCCTCCTTAAATAAAGCCATTTCCCTTTCATACTCCTCTTGAGAGCCCCATTGTATGTATGTATTCACCAGAATCAGTCGTTCATTTGGCATTTCAGAGACACGCAGGGTTAACTCACTGAACAACACCGATTTACAAGTTGTAGCTATAGACTTCACTTTTTTTACCATTCTAGTAGACATAAGTGTCATAATTCCCCCGGAAGGCCGACCAAATCTTTTTTTCCTAGCAAGTTGATGATGTTGCACAAATCCTTCGAATGCCTGGGTGTTGTCGCATAGCCAAGTTTCAAGCAGACAAATAATATCTGCCTGCTGGGAGGCAGTTTTATGCTCTCAATCTTTGCTTGCCCTATCAGCCCATTTATATTCCATGGGAATATAAAGGAGCAAATAGATATAGAGACAAAAAGTTCCAGTTACATTGCCAAGTACGATTTTAACTTAAAGGGAAAACATACTTAAAAAACGGCAGTGTCACTGAGAGTTTCGACAGGTATAGGGCTAGTCACACCTCATAAATTACTACGATTTCAAATTCTCACCAAACAGCAATTTTCAAAAATTATCAGTGACATAAATCCAAATAAGTGTACAACAAAGTGAAAGGATCAAAACACACTGCACGGTTAAAATGTGGTATGACCAATACTTCCTCCTAAACCAAAAGCTGATTGCAGAGGCATCTGTGTTACACAAAAAACACATAATCAATGTGCCAAATAAGGATTGCAAATTTGATAAGACAATGAACAGTCAGGTTCCACCCTCATTTTCAAAGCTCAGTATTCATGACAAGAACCAACCTCTAATGTTAGAAAAAAGAGTGTAAAAGTATCAACTAGAAAAGAGGGAGAGGAGAAGAAAAAGAGATAATCCGGGTTAAGACGCTCAATCAATAAGTACATGCAGCTCCTCGTCCTGATTGAGGTATTCCGGATGCCTCCTGGTGAGCCAAATTATGTATTCGGATTCCTTTCTTTTCAGAATGCGCTCCCTTGTCACCACCTCTCATGTGACTTCCAACTGTCAATTCTAAGGAATGGGATTTCATGTGGTTGTGGCATGCACCTGATGACAATGACGTGCAACAGGATAGCTGGGATCTTTATTCTGTAATGCACGCCAATGTTGTAGTATCCCTTTCTTAACTGGAAAAAAGATAGTGCCCACATATTGTAATCCACATCAGCCGACCGGTTCATAGATCAAAAAGTCACTGTTGCAATTACTAAACTTTGGGATCTTGACTTCTCTACCAGTTGGTGATGTGTAGGTTTTCTTGTTGGTACTAAGGGAACTTGCCATGTATTTCCCACATTTAAAGACCGTTGTTGCTCCCTAAGCCATGAAACCGATTGTGCCTGTTTTCTCATGGGGTAGCTGTGTGCCAACGTCTTTCAGTGGCCTGCACTTTCTAAAGGTTATAAGGGGGTGAGGGGTAATCAGATCCCCAATAACCTGGTAAATCTAATAAGGTGCCAATGCTTGGCTAGCACTCGTCTGAGAGACATGCCTAGGATAGACATGCAGCATAATAACATCAGGCGTCTCAAGGGTACACAGGACGGGTTGGATTCACATCCCAATGCTCAAACTATAAAGATCACTGCAAACTGCTTTAAGTCAATCAATTGCGTCCTGATTAAATCCAGGTCAGTAATAAATGATAAAACCGACCAGGAGTACCTTATACAACTTGAAAATCCAGACCTGATTTTCCTAACGGAAACATGGGCAAATGACATGAGCAATCCTGACTGAAATTATGTAGTTCCATCTGACTATTTTGTCACCAACATGGACAGGACTGGGTCAAAGGGGGGGAGGGATTGCCTTAATATATCGAGCATGTTATAAGGTGAGAATGACACCAGAGCCACTACTGGACGCAGAGGCAATGTTTTTAAGTATAAAACTAAACAACAAGGAATGTGTCCAAGGAATTTTAGTTTATAGACCCCCAGGTCCTAGGCTATCCTTCATCACTACGTTACAGACTCGCATGGAGTCCTGCTTCAATGTGGACTCCTTTACGCTGTTAGGGGATTTTAATTTTCATCTATAGTACACGAATAACCTGGATACCTCAAGTTTAATAGACAACCTAGCCAGTTTTGGAATTACGCACATTGTACGGGACCCTACTCATCAGGCAGGACATACCCTGGATGGCATCTTTACTAACAGTCCCACATTGAAGTGACTAGTTCGCTGCCTTTACTTTGGTCCGATCATTATGCTGTTAATTTTATTATCAACATTTCCAATAATAACCTGTGCCGTAGAAATTGACCCCCGCTGAGAAAGGTATGTGCCTGGAAGAAAATATCCCAACAAGAGCTAACCACAGCCATGAAAGCTAATTCGACTTGCAGTGCAGATCCTAATCAGGCTGCCACGGAATTTAATAACTGGACAATCCAGGCAAATAATCTGCTAGCAGCGGAAGTGAACAAGACGGCTAAGAAAAGACTGGTATCCTCCCCTTGGTACTCTGCAGAGCTACAAACAATAAAAATAAAATGCAGACTCAAGGAACGCACCTGGCGATTCTCCTATAGCTGAGAGCATAAGATCGAATATGGCTTAGCTTTAAAAGAATACAAGGGCGCAATAATATCAGCCAAGACAGCTTATTTCACATCTAAACTTTTAGAAGCTACAAACTTCCCCAAAGAACTGTTCAAAACAGTAACAGCTCTGTCCTGACGTCCGAGAGACTCGGTCTTTGCCTCTGACTAAGCCTTTGTGGATAACCTTGGGGTTTCCTTTCAGACAAAGGTACAAATCGTCTATTAGGAACTTCGAATTTCAGCTGAGGCTAACAGCACGAACCCTCTAAAGACATGGGAAAAAAACCTTGCCAAGGCAATCTAACTCTATTTTCAAGTCTGGATGGAAAGCAAGTGGTAGACCTACTTTCTCTAACCAAGTCACGGTCTCCACTCGACCCCTGCCCCCATACATTTTACATCTAGCTAGGGATGAGGTAGGCGCATCACTGACTCCGCTACTAAATCTAGTCATAGGAATGGGGATTTTTTCAGAAAAATTGAAAATGCCCTGTATTAGGCCTATTCTAAAAAAACATCACTTGACCCTCTGGAGGCCAAAAACTATCGACCCATCTCCTGTTTGCCTCTGCCTTCCAAGGTCCTGGAGAAAGCCATTAATTTGGAACAGACTGCCTACCTTGAGGACAATAACATTCACGTTTCCACCCAGCATGGATTCAGAGCTCGGCACTCTACCGAGTCAGCTCTGATCATGGTAACAGAGGAGTTACGAAGGGTGCTGGACAAAGGTGGTAGGACGGTCTTAATATTGCTAGACCTCACGGCAGCGTTTGACACGGTGAACCATACAGTGTTAATAAACAGGCTGCAGTCCGTGGGAGCCAATGGTAAGGCCCTGACCCTTCTCACCTCTTTTCTCGACTCCAGGGAACAAATAATTTACTGGGAAGGTCTGAGATCCGAACGGTTCACCCTCCCGGGTGGAGTCCCCCAAGGCTCGACACTCTCACCCACCTCAATTTACATCTACCTTGTTTAACATCTATTTAACACCATTGGCAAGACTAATTAAAAGTCATGGTTTGGCGTTGGTTTCGTATACCGACGACATGCAAGTGGTAGTGTTGGTTACTCAAAATAACAGCATGTCAGCAGAACGGGTAAGTGACTGCCTTTCCTCTGTAATGTCATGGATGAACGCCAACTTTTTAAAACTTAACACCGAGAAGACTGAGAGTCTGGAATTCTGCAAGAAACCTTCAATCTGGAACCAGTCTTGGTGGCCCTCTGATGCCGGAACATGTCCGCAGCCGGATCCGAAGGTCAGAAACCTCGGTTTCCTCCTCGACAAAGATCTCACTTGTGCAGCCCAGATAAACCAAGTGCTCTTCGCCTGCTTTTTTATACTCAAGATACTGGGTAAAATTCTTCCATTCATTCCGTTTCCCCTTAAGAAAACGGTGGTAGGCGCCCTTATTTTATCGAGGATCGACTACTGCAATGCCCTCTATCTGGGCGCTGGAGTGAAACAACTCAGCAAACTTCAGTCACTCCAAAATGCTGCAGCTCGAGTGTTGTATGACCTATCCAAGCATCACTCCACATCGGCCAGCATCAAACTACTTCACTGGCTTCCGGTGAAACGTCGGGTGGAGTTTAAAGCCTTATGCCTAGTGCATAAAGCCCTCTATGGAGGCGGGGCAGAAGACTAACAATCATTTTCCCCCCGATACATCCCTTCGCGCTGCTTAAGGTCTATGGGGCACTGGGTTGGTCCTTCCTCCCACGTTCAAAAGGCTCAGTTGGGGATGCAAACGTTTTTCCTTCTTGGCAGCTAAATTACGGAACTCCCTCCCCATCTCGCTCCGACTTCAGCCCTCTTGCACCATCTTCAGGAAAGTTATTAAAACTAGGTTTTTTAAACAATGCTAAGGTCAGTGCAGCTCCCAGATCGCACTACCCAGCGCCAAGACGTCCCAGCATAAGTTGCGCTCTACAAATACACTCAGTCAGTCAGACTTGAACTCACTGTTAAAAGTTGTGATGAGTCTTATCTATCTTCCTTCCTTTTACCTCAGTTTCAGTGTCAATAGGCTAACCATGCGGACACCCTCAACCTTCTCACAAACTGCCTTGACGACCTTCCCAGGGTACCCTCTGGCTTTACTCTTACACCATTTTGACCAGCTCTATATTAAATGTTTCAGGGGTGCTGTTGTTCCTTTTAGCTCTGAGCATCTCCCCATAGGTAATGCTCCATTTAAGTTTAGGTGGGTGGTGGCTGTAGAAGTGTAAAATACTGTTGCTAGCCGTGCTCTCAAGGAACCATGGTGGTTAGGTGTGTCTTGAGTGTACATTTAAGGTTCAAGTCATTATCTACAATCTTAATGAGAAATGCATCTAATAATTTCTGCTGACCATCCCAAATTAAAACAAGCATTTACAATGCAATGGTTTTGCCTTTGTTAAAGTTAGAGCTATTGGCATTGCTCTTGACATTTTTATTTATGTTTTTTTAACATAAATGGCATTGTCAATTACAATAGCAAATTCAACCACTCATCTAACCCATCTGAACACCCAGCCACTGATCCACCCGCTCATCTATCTACGCATGCACTTGCCAATCTCTTCATTCACCCACCCAGCTGCCCACTTGTCCATTCCGGTACCCACTCATCTATCAAAGCAGGCGCCCGTGGACCTCATCATGCATCCGCTCCCTCGTCCCTCCCTCCAGCTGCCCACCTACTCATCCATCCACCTATTCATCCATCCGCTCACACATCCATCCGCCCACTCATCAATCTGCTCATCCTTCCACCCACTCATCCATCCTCTCACTCATCCATCTGCTCATCCTTCCACCCACCCATCCGCCCGCTCATCCTTCCACCTACTCATCCATCCACTCATCCTTCCACCTACTCATCCATCCATCCACCCACTCATCCATCCGCTCATCCTTCCACCTACTCATCCATCCGCTCACTCATCCATCTGCCCACTCATCCATCCGCCCACTCATCCATCCGCTCATCCTTCCACCTACTCATCCATCCGCTCATCCTTCCACCACCTCATCCATCCACCCACTCATCCATCCACCTACTCATCCATCCACTCATCCTTCCACCTACTCATCCATCCACTCACACATCCATCCGCCCACTCATCAATCTGCTCATCCTTCCACCCGCTCATTCATCCTCTCACTCATCCATCCGCTCATCCTTCCACCCACGCATCCATCCGCTCATCCTTCCACCTACTCATCCATCCACTCATCCTTCCACCTACTCATCCATCCACCCACTCATCCTTCCACCTACTCATCCATCCACCTACTCATCCTTCCACCCACTCATCCTTCCACCCACTCATCCATCCGTTCATCCTTCCACCCACTTATTCATCCGCTCATCCTCCCACCCACTTATTCATCCGCTCATCCTCCCACCCACTCACCCATCCGCTCATTCTTCCCGCCACTCATCTATCAAAGTATGCGCCGTTCATCCATCCATTCCTCAGCTCACGTGTCCATCCCTCCATCCTTCCGCTGGCTGCCTGTCGGAAGAGTCCAAGCCCGCGCACATGTCCCCCTCCCTGTTCCTCTTGCACAGCCCCCCTCTGTTTTCGCTCTTCTCGCGGTGGGCGGCTCCAGGCCCTCGCACTAATTTGCTGTTTGGGCTGAGAGCGCCGGGAGTAATGAGGGGGCGTGAGAGGCGCCTTCATTACTGCGGCGCTTCTACGCGGGTGCAGCGGGGAGCGGTGCCTCGTGGCGGCATGTCTTGGGAGATCTCAGCGGTGCAGATGGGGCTGGACCAGCCCCAGGGCCGGCAGCACCCCCTGGGCAGGTGCGAGGGAGCGTGGGATCTCACCAGGGCCGGATTACACACAGGAACAAGGCACCCAGGCTATATCCGTCCACGCGCTGCCCCCGGGGGATGTCTTGTGCGATACAGCAGTGTCCCCCCCCCCCACACACTGTGTGTAATATGGCCCCTGGTGTTCGCACCCACTTCCTGCTATTTCTGGAAAGCAGTGGCGCAGAAGGGCTTCAGGTAGATCCGTCTACCTACTGACAGCTGCCACGTGACCTCATGTCATGTGCGCGACACCTTCAGCCAGTCTCGATTTTCACCCAACAGCGCTTTCTTTGCATTCTTGGGCATCTAGGCACAGTCCTGAAACTCCGAGCCTCAGAATGGAAAGTGTTGGGCAGGACATTCAGAACTGAACTGCAAGGAGAGACGAGACGTATCATGAAACCCACCTCAGACATGGAACAAGGCAAGCAATGGCTTCCCGGCCCCACTCACTTTCAAAAGAAGCCCAAAACAAACATTTGTCCTACCAAAACAAGCCCAACAAGCATTACAATACCGGAGACACGGGGGGAGGAGGGAACGGGCACACAGTGGGAGGGGAGGTGCGGTAACGGAAACACATAGACAGCGGGCGGTAGGGCACACGGACAGTGGGAGGAGGGCGGGGAAAGACAGCAAGCACTCACAAAAATGAGAAAAACATACCGGGCAAAGGCTTCAGTTCCGAGGGAGGGGTGGGGAATTCAGCGAGAGCGGGCGGGAAAGGCGAGCACGCCCACAGTGGAGACGTCTACCGGGCAAAGGTTTCAGTTCCGAGGGAGGGGTGGGGAATTCAGCGAGAGCGGGCGGGAAAGGCGAGCACGCCCACAGTGGAGACGTCTTCATGACGTCGCCAAAAGCCAAAAATTCTCGGGAACGCCCCCGAATCTGGTCCGAGATTGACGGACAGAGCCTTCTCCCAATAGCTAGCCTCCATTTATGGAGCTAGCCAATGGGAGAGTGGGGATGGTCCAGTCCCTACACACAGAAATCATTAAGTTTTTCCTAGCGCATGCGTACTTCGTACGCATTGGCTAGGCAAAACCTAAAAACAGATCGTCAGTGAATTGAGTGCAGAAAGGCAGGTGTTGGGTCCAGTTCTCATTAGTCTCTGTCCAGATGTATAGGGCCTCCCACCACCCCATAAAAATACCTGTGCATCTGGGAGCAAAGCAACTTCCCATGGCAGTCCTGGTCAATTGCTTAAACCATTGGTCTTCAAAAAGGAAAAAATTATGCTCAAGGCCAGATCGAAGCATCCCAAGAAGCATCATGGAAAGGTCATATACAAATATTGGTTTATCTCTAAAGACGTATTTGTAGGCTCCTATCACCAGATCATGCTTAATGTAGGTGCACAGAAACACCATGTCTATGATAACCAAGATGCCATGAAATATTATGTATTTTGGTAATAAAATCCATACTGTCTGTACAGTAAGCTGGTAAGCTGAGGTCGAAGGGCAAAGAACGAAATCCAGGTATATAGAGGTGTTCGCTAAAAGGATGTTATTGGCAGATATAATGGGATAATGGGCCTGCCTGGTGGGTCTGTGCCCGGTTTATGAATTTTTGGCAACATATAAAAACACTGTGGCCTAGGTTTTTTGATCATTAGAAATTGAAATTCTGCCACATCCACGCCAGTTGTACAGCAAAGTGCGGTATTGTGTAGTATGTGTTTGTATATTGTTATAGTAGACTTGTAATAACGTCCTGACATACCTAACTGCCTTCTGGCCTCGTGTTTATACTTATTTACTTACCACAGGACAACACAGTCACCCTTGTCAGCGTACTTTGAGGTAATATGAATTTTTATGGTCAATTGTGTCCCCTAACGTGAACCCCACCGTCTCCATGTACGAGCTTAAAGTGCATGTAACTTCCCTCCTCGACCTGCTATGAAGACGCAAATACATTTGCGTCCGACGTTAACATGTCCTCTTTCAGATCCACCATGAATGGATCGATAATTCAGTTCCTAAGTATGCCTTGCCAACGTCTTTTCATGGTGCACTTTCACGTTTTTCTAGCCCTACAGAGCTAGGCCCTGATTTCTGCCATCGAGCCCTTTTCTGTTCTCTGCCTCCTGAAATCTGCAACGTGGGATGCATCCCTGACCTCTGTCCTACTCCCTGCGCGGCGAGCGGTGCCCGGCTCGGCCTGCTTGCCTGCCAAAGACAGTATTTTGCCTTCAAGTTATCAGTATAGCCGAGTTCAGCTCCTCGAAAACACATTCCAGTCTAGCAGAATAGATAAACATTTCCCCGGCTACAGAGCAAAGGGCCCGGCCTCTCTGTCTCCATGCAAGTAATTCATTGCTCCCGTTACCATGGTAGGCCCATAGCCCCTCGCATTACACGCAGACACGTAATCACATATGCACGCATTAATAGTCAGTATAGAGTAGCCTCTGCCCAAGAGACCTTTTCCTTCTAGATAATATAGTTCCCCAAACACAAGATACCAGATATGATTTAGGAACGAGTCGATCTGACATGCCAGACTTCTGTCTCTTTCCTTTAGTGCTAAATGTCAAGTCCCCTGCACCCTCCAGCCTCACGTCAGTCACACGTCATGCTGCTGCGCGCGCATCCTTGCTACAGATTTCTGCTGACACTGCAAGATTCCACTATGTATCCACCCACTTGTGACACTTTCATGTGACGTTTCTAGCACACACCTCTGTGTACGCCCTCGTGCACGCCTTTCTGTTACGCACATGTGTTCTTATCTCGTTTCTCTCAGCTGTTACGCCTTCTGTATCCATCACCATTATATGCATTTACTATAAATATTGTATTCTGTCAATAAACTATTGTCTATCCCTTCCTGATCCTTTATGGTGAAAGGAACATGATACCCTGGTTCGAACCATTCCATTTTATGGAATAAAACCCTTATAAACTCAGATATCACGGATTTTGCCTCTTATTTTTGACTGAGTTATTTTATTGAACTTTACTGCATAGAAATTCCGACGGTAAATATTTATTTACCACAACTTGATGACAAACGTGGTTGCTTTACTCAGTGACGAGGGCTAGTTGTTGCCCTAGCATCAGGTTCTTAGCAAAATCATTACTGCTAATCGTCCACACTTGCAGGAGCTCGTGGGTCACAATCTCATGAAATGTGTCAATGTTGTCATGAGGGGTTACAGGATTACATTCCAATCTTGGTCTAAAGTAATTCCTGCTGGCTTTGTCTATTTCAATTTCCAAATTACAAAACAGCTCTTGCTGAGTCTCCCAATCTTTACCACCATATTCAAATGCTCTCAATGCAGCCAGGCTTTCAATATCAACAATGCAAAAGTTAACATAAGAAGAATCTTACAATACCAACAACATTGTTGCATCCAACCCTGAGCTTCTCTTTTTGTAGAGTAAAAAAGTTTAACAATTTTAATTTCCTGACAAACAGGAACACATGTATGCAAGTTCTAGCATAGTCAAAATTTGTGATGGGTTACAAAGATAACCCTAGCTGCAAAAGGGAACGTTCATCATGAATGAGTTCATGGGTGGATACATTATTAACTGTTAATCTGTTATCACCCATTATTTGTTCCTCTTGTTTTGCGGTTTATTTCTTCCATGCAGCAAACTTTCTTTTGGCACTGGTGCCTCCAGCCCTGATTTTCCTGTCGTTGCCTCCTTCTGTTCTTCTTGGCGGCCTTCCCGGAGGTCTTCGGCTTTGTAGTAAAAAAAAAATGTAGTCTTCTAATGCTGTATAAATATATATCAAACCCTTAGTGGTGATTGCCACTGGGTAGTTAGGACCATATTCCCCAAGGAAACACATTTTTTTTGTTTGTTTATAAACTGTGGCACATTTTATAAATATTCATGAAACTTTACAAAACAATGTCTCATCCACCTCAGCTCTTCCTGGAAGGTTTGGGGGTGATCTGTCAAGCTAGGAATGAGAAAAGAGGTGGTCCTTAAACACGTTTCCCCCCAGTCAATTTTCTGTAGGAATTTGTATATCCAAAACAGCTGAATATAATTCCACGAAATTTGGCAAATAGCTGGACCTTGGTCCAGAAATCGTGCATTTGTAATTGGCTGGCCGCAACCAAAACAGCATGTTCTTGCTGCCATTATAGGACTCTGTCCCTATTTCCAGGTGAAATACATTAGAAATAGTATATGGGGACACAGTAGAGGTACCCTGACCCCCTGATTGGGAGTGGGTGCGTGGGGTCGTAATGAGACCCCAAAAGAGGAAGTAGCTAAAAAATGTTTTGGGCCATTTGGTGAATGTGGATGTAGATGTGAATGTGGATCCACTGCACCGCCTGTAGTTGCGCAATGGATTTGTGGATCTCAAATTCTTTTAAAAAAAACCACAAGAACACACACACGTATGCTATACAAACTCCACACACAATCTGTACCTCGCACATACATACACACAACACACACTCAGACATATAGACCCACACACAGTCACCCCTCCCCCCCACACATAGAACACATTTTCATATATATTCCATTGGATACACATACACAATCATACTAAACCCACCCACACACTCAGTCACATGCACACAGACCCACCCATCCACACTGACACATCCCACATGTTCATTCACCACAGACTTAACATTTTTTTTTTTAAAAGCACACACATACAAGTACACCACACACTTATCCACACACAATTTGTACCTCGCACAGACACACATATACAGCCACACAACCCATCTCAGTCACACACACCGTCACACATACAATTACACTCACACACACAACCACAGATAGAACTGAACAAATTCATTTAGATACACTCGCATGTACACTTGAGACACAGACCAACAGGCACACCTACACACACCAACATACCTTTACACACAGACTTACACACACCTCATCACACACAAACACACATACCTATGCACACCTCCACAAACACCAACACACATACCCATGCACATCTAAACACACACCTACAGATACCCTTACACACATTTCCTGTTGTGCACCCACACTCACACACAACCCCACATGGTCAGACATTCATACACACACTACACTCACACATACACATAGAACCAGATACAGACTGACACATTCAGTCACAGACGCACCCACACATACACTTGAGACACACCAATATGCACACTTTTTCACTCATTCCCTCAAGTGCTTAATTTGTGCCAGTGCTTCCCGGTGCTTAGCACCTGCACTTATTCCTGAGGGCAGGGTCTTCAGTTTACACTGTACCTGATAACAATATCTGCTTTGTAGTGCGAGTTAACGGTCTCCTCCTCGCACACAGACCATTAGAAACAGCTGGTGAGGTGACATGACGTTCTTGCCTCAGATCAGCATAAGTAAATGATAGTAGCACTAGTGGCCTACACCCGTTCCCAATCAAATGCTGCATTCCTGCTTTATGATAAATTATTAGCCTGGCCCGTCGTCCCTCCTTGACCTAGAATCAGAATTGTTTCCTCCCGAGTCGAGCTGACAAATGCAGATTAAGGTCCCGACTTTCGCCCCGCCCCAGCATACTGCGCAGCTGAAGTCATTCAACAAAGTAAGCAGCGTGTCGCACAGCACCGGGCTTATAATTAAACAACCACTGGTGTTGCCAATAGGTCTCGCAGTAGGAAAGTTGAAGCTATTACAATTGCAAATAACAATGCCTTTTATTTTTGTTTTCATTTTAAAAACATAAAGGGCTTTGTCATTTACAAAACCAATAGCTCCAACTTTCTTACTGCGAGACCTATTGTGCACTGCACAGTGTGGGTGAAAGTGGCACTGCGTGGGTGTGAGTGGCTATGAGTGAGTGGCGTTGCCTGGGTGAGTGGCGTTGCATGTGTGAGTGTTGTTGCGTGGGTGAGTGGCGTTGCGTGGGTGAGTGGCGTTGCGTGTGTGAGTGGCGTTGCGTGTGTGAGTGGCGTTGCGTGTGTGAGTGGCATTGCATGGGTGAGTATGGCGTTGCGTGTGTGAGAGTGGGCTTGCGTGGGTATGAGTGGCGTTGTGTGTCTGAAAGTGGTGCTGTGTGTGTAAAAGTGGCACTGCGTGGGTGTGAGTGGATTTGCGTGAGTGAGCGGCGTTGCATGTGTGAGTGGCGTTGCGTTGGTGAGTGGCGTTGCATGTGTGAGTGGCATTGCATGTGTGAGTAAACAAAACAGGTGATGGACCGAATGTGGATCAATGTCACACATTCACCCCAGTCAAAAGATCTGGGCCCAAATCCATCGTTTTTTTGCACTCCACACCACCCTGGGTTAGACAATGGCGATATGCAAATCAGCTCTGACCCTGTGCCCCATGGGAACAGTCCAGTCCGAACTACAAAAGCCATGTCCTTCCCAGAACGGAATCAAGCATCCGAGGACCGGACCAGTTTCGAGGTAACACCTCTCATCAGCCCGGCTAGCTTGACTCCAGTGGTGTGGAGTGCCTGGGACCCACGTCTGAGCATCCCCAGCGCACTTATGGCGGTATTGCAAACAAAACAGGTGATGGACCGAATGTGGATCAATGTCACACATTCACCCCAGTCAAAAGATCTGGGCCCAAATCCATCGTTTTTTTGCACTCCACACCACCCTGGGTTAGACAATGGCGATATGCAAATCAGCTCTGACCCTGTGCCCCATGGGAACAGTCCAGTCCGAACTACAAAAGCCATGTCCTTCCCAGAACGGAATCAAGCATCCGAGGACCGGACCAGTTTCGAGGTAACACCTCTCATCAGCCCGGCTAGCTTGACTCCAGTGGTGTGGAGTGCCTGGGACCCACGTCTGAGCATCCCCAGCGCACTTATGGCGGTATTGCAAACAAAACAGGTGATGGACCGAATGTGGATCAATGTCACACATTCACCCCAGTCAAAAGATCTGGGCCCAAATCCATCGTTTTTTTGCACGCCACACCACCCTGGGTTAGACAATGGCGATATGCAAATCAGCTCTGACCCTGTGCCCCATGGGAACAGTCCAGTCCGAACTACAAAAGCCATGTCCTTCCCAGAACGGAATCAAGCATCCGAGGACCGGACCAGTTTCGAGGTGTTTGCAATTGCCGCCCTAAGTGAGCTGGGGATGCCCAGACGTGGGTCCCAGGCACTCCACACCACTGGAGTCAAGCTAGCCGGGCTGATGAGAGGTGTTACCTCGAAACTGGTCCGGTCCTCGGATACTTGATTCCGTTCTGGGAAGGACATCGCTTTTGTAGTTCGGACTGGACTGTTCCCATGGGGCACAGGGTCAGAGCTGATTTGCATATTGCCATTGTCTAACCCAGGGTGGTGTGGGGTGCAAATAAACGATGGATTTGGGCCCAGATCTTTGGACTGGGGTGAATGTGTGACATTGATCCACATTCGGTCCATCACCTGTTTTGTTTGCAATTGCCGCCCTAAGTGCGCTGGGGATGCCCAGACGTGGGTCCCAGGCACTCCACACCACTGGAGTCAAGCTAGCCGGGCTGATGAGAGGTGTTACCTCGAAACTGGTCCGGTCCTCGGATACTTGATTCCGTTCTGGGAAGGACATCGCTTTTGTAGTTCGGACTGGACTGTTCCCATGGGGCACAGGGTCAGAGCTGATTTGCATATTGCCATTGTCTAACCCAGGGTGGTGTGGGGTGCAAAAAAACGATGGATTTGGGCCCAGATCTTTGGACTGGGGTGAATGTGTGACATTGATCCACATTCGGTCCATCACCTGTTTTGTTTGCAATTGCATGTGTGAGTGGCGTTGCATGTGTGAGTGGCGTTGCATGTGTGAGTGGCGTTGCATGTGTGAGTGGCGTTGCATGTGTGAGTGGCGTTGCATGTGTGAGTGGCGTTGCATGTGTGAGTGGCGTTGCATGTGTGAGTGGCGTTGCATGTGTGAGTGGCGTTGCATGTGTGAGTGGCGTTGCGTGAATGCGTTGCGTGGATGAGTGGTGTTGCTTTGGTGAGTGGCGTTGCGTGGGTGAGTGTGGCATTGCGTGGGTGATAGTGGGCTTGCGTGGGTGTGAGTAGCGTTGCGTGTCTGAAAGTGGTGCTGTGTGGGTGAAAGTGGCACTGCGTGGGTGTGAGTGGCTTTGCGTGAGTGAGTGGCGTTGCATATGTGAGTGGTGTTGCGTGGGTGAGTGGCGTTGCATGTGTGAGTGGTGTTGCATGGATGAGTGGCGTTGCGTGGATGAGTGGCGTTGCGTGTGTGAGTGGTGTTGCGTGTGTGAGTGGTGTTGCTTGGGTGAGTGGCGTTGGTGGGTGAGTGTGGTGTTGCGTGGGTGATAGTGGGCTTGCGTGGGTGATAGTGGGCTTGCGTGGGTGTGAGTGGGCTTGCGTGGGTGTGAGTGGCGTTGCGTGTCTGAAAGTGGTGCTGTGTGGGTGAAAGTGGCACTGCGTGGAGGTGAGTGGCTTTGCGCGAGTGAGTGGTGTTGCTTGGGTGAGTGGCGTTGCGTGGGTGAGTGGTGTTGCGTGTGTGTGGTGTTGCGTGTGTGTGGGGTTGCGTGTGTGGGGGGGTTGGGTGTGTGGGGGGTTGTGTGTGTTGGGGGGTGTGTGTGTGGGGAGTTGAATTATTATTTACCTTGCAACCGAGCTGCTTCTGTTCACAAGCTTGAAAGCAGCAGTTACATAACTCGAGAGCTGCAGCATGCCCATGGCTCGCCAGTGCATGTTGCAAATGAAACAAAGCATAATGTATTTGGATCGCATTACAAAGAAAGCCGCATGTAAAATCCAGACCCTCTCTTGCCACAGTGTATTAAGGCAGCACACAGAGAGGGAAAGGGCAATATTTTAACCTCCTCTGAGCTCATGGTAGAAAAAAAATGGGAATCAAAAGGCGCGTGTCCCATGACATACAAGCCATTTCGTTTGAAAATGCATCAGCTAAAAGGCAGGGCGCTGACAGAAACACGAACTTGCCAACAAACACGAGCCTGCCAACCAAATGTAAATATTCTGCGTGCAGTGGAGCGCGAAGAGCAGCACGAGTCTCTAATGTAAAATAAATACGCTGTGAGTAGTGAAGCATGAAGGAGACCTCGAGCCTTCAAAAGGAAAAGGCGCGAGGATCAAAAAGCGACGAATATCTCAGGCTGGAAACACATTATATGAAATGCTGCTGCTGCTAATTAAATATAAAAAGTGTTTAGGGAGTCACGGCTGCCGAGAGTAACAAGGCAGTGCTGGGAGGGAGGCTGCGCACCAACTGAAGTGCTCTGGTTGCACGGCCTGCGGCCGTGTGAAGTGATAAGCCTTTGAAGTATGTCACGGCGCCTGAGGGGAGAGCAGAGAGGGCGAGACCTAAAAAAAAAAATAAGACAGACAGGCATGCTGTGACGGAGGTGTGAGAGGTCTGGCAGGGAACAGATGGCCTGGCCGTGAAGCAGGGGGCGGGGCAGCGATGGGGAAGCCTGTGGGAGGGTGATTGATGCCTTTGATGTGGGGAGGGAGGAGAGCCTTTTGCGAGCCTTGTGCAGGAGAAATGCTGCCGATGGGCGGGGCAGCGCTGGGGAAGCCTGTGGGAGGGTGATTGATGCCTTTGATGTGGGGAGGGAGGAGAGCCTTTTGCGAGCCTTGTGCAGGAGAAATGCTGCCGATGCGCGTGCTTGTTTAATCACGTGATTCACGTGAACTGAAAAGAAAACCGCGGCTGAAAGCCCGTGGTTTGAGGAGGATTTTGCCGACATGAATTCTCGCTCCGCTCAATGCGCTTGCGCGCATTGATAGTTTGCGAGACCTAAAAATACTAAAGGCAGTAAGTAATGATTTCATGTTTGTTTCGTAACATGTCTGTTCCTTTAATAGTTGATGTTCGTCACATGGTAGGAAAAGCGTCCAAACATAGGCGAGGAACCAGTGTTCTTTTGCAAATTCCACTGTAAATGATGAACTGCCTCCATACAATCCTTATTGCTGGGCTACCCGACCGAGTCACGGGTGGTAATAAATAATGTGTCTTTATTTCGTAGCAAATTAATTTAACTAGAATTTAGAAAGGGAAATTCTTCTGGTCTTGAAAAGAAAACAAATAGGTTTTAAATGGCCAGTGAAAGAGACATCTGTATACAGCCCGGCACAGGTCATGACAGAAGCCCTGCTGAATGCAACTTCACAGAGATCTAACATAAAAAGCAAAATGTAAGTTTCGGTCTGACATAGAAATAACATAAAAACTGAACTAACAAAATCAGTCTTCAAACTGGTAAAAAAACGACTTGCACACAAATGTTTCATAAACTTTTATTACCAGATAAAAGAACAAATATACAGTCCTGAAAGACATACGAGGAGCAAATACATTTAAAGAACACTTTTTCAAAGAGAGGCAGCTGTCATTTCCCTAACAGCAATGTCACTATTAAACCTTGCACTAGGTAAAAAATAAATTTTGACCGGCAGCATTATTGCTTTTTTAATAAACAAATTGTGATCTACGTAATGCTCAGATGTAAATTGTACTTCTGCGCCTTTAGGCTTACACTTAGTTCAGGATAGATGACACATAATTAGCAATTGGACAAAACATCTGAGAGCACTCTGGGGACAGTATGATAGATGTGTGAAATGCAACTTGGAAAGTGTGGGTTTTTACTATTCCAGAGTACTTTCTTACTACAGAGAAGTGCTGGTACTCTACCATTAAACATATTAGACCTCTGCTGAGAGGTGCAGGTACTCTCATTTGAAAATTAAAGAAGTGCAGATACTCGGTCCCTGAAAGTACCAGCCCATTCAAAGCATCGAAAGTAGCTTTACAGGAATACACACACATTTGTCAATATGCATGCTGCACAGTTACACATTTGTGTGCATGTACGAAAATGGGGTTCACACAACTTTTTCTTTGTTTCATGGGGATGCTGATTTTCCCGTGAGACAATCACCTTCTCCTACACCTCACACATTTTCGGATTATTCCCACTGCAGTGGGTCTTTGGAAAAACAATCTACTTCTTCCTCAACGAGAATAAATCAACGTTTAAATGTACCTTTGTCAATGCCTGTAAACTTCAAAGTTTGTGGGTCTTCACATCATTTGCAAGGCACTCTTGCCATTGAACGTCCACTCTCCTGGCCTCGAGCAAATCACGTAATCTCCCCGTATCTAGCAAAATGAATGTGTCTTTGTGTAATATTACTGGTGCTCATGTAAAGGGTTTAAGGGTTTTCGACCTTTGCGTCGAATTTGCACTATAGAAAATTGCAAAAAAAACAGATTGATTCACAAATCATATTATAGGAGCTATTAATATTACTAGTTGCGGTTTGAAGAAATAATTTAGATTTTCGTCCTGGGGTGATATTTTTGAATTATTAAGGTAATACGGTTATTATTTCACTGTGTGTTTTATGTGCTGCTGACGTTGAGACTTGTTGGTGCTTGTTTTGTCCATGAAGTACGGATGTTGTTCAATTTATAAGTGTATTGATGAATTTGGCTATGAGGGCCTTAAGAGAGGTCACACGAGTATCACAAGGTTTTATGGTGCAAGGAGGTTCCTTCAGGTCTTTTAAAGCTTGAGGATGAAAAATGGGGAGTATCTTTAGTGTCTTTAGTGTTCAAGATGCTTGATTCACAATAGGCCATTAACCCAACTTTTGTTTAGCCAGCATGGTGGCTTGTATAACACTACTAGAACTCTTTAGGGGTGTATGTTACTTTTTCTAAATATCAGATGATGGATTACAGAGTCACATATTGAGACTAGATTAGTCTGTATCATGTAGAAAAGAAGACCGGTGAGCTGGATGCATAGAGGCCCCAAAATCCTCATGATATGTGTTCAAATGTATTACTTGTGGATCTTGGCAAGGTCCAGAAACAGATTGTTGAAAATGGAGTTCTTCAGTTTAATCAAGCTGGCTGTTGACAGGGATTCTGTACCAAACGAGAAGAGAAGCAAAATCTACATCTTTATGTAGCATTCCTTGAGCTCGCCCAGGCTTTCGATTCTGTGACTCAAAACAACTATTGTCAAAATATGGAAAAATTGGGGATTGAGATGGGTTTTGATATCTTTAATTGGGATTTCGTACAATAATACCTCAATAACTGTACCACTGGCCTTGAGAGGGGATTTTGTTATTCTCAATATGACAAGGAAGGGGGTGAGATAGGGCTGCTTGTGGGCTCATGTCCTATTTTTTCTCTACATCACTGAATTTTCCCATGGGGAGAATGACTGAGTTAAGGATGTGTCCATGTAAAGGAAAAGTTTATGCCCTCTCCATGCAGAATATACAGCCCAGGGTCTGAATTAAGAATTCGGTGAACTGTTCTATTCTGTGCTGCCATGCACAATTACAGCTATGTGCAGAACGGGACAGATTTAGAAGAGGCACATTTTACAGTGGGCAACACTGAGATGTAGACCGAGAGGATTTAAAGTGGTACTATGTTATTATACATTTTTCCGTTGTAATATTTCTTCTGAAAAAATCTTTCAGGATTGGTGGGTATCTCAATTTCTGTTCTACGCCAGTTGAGTATTTGGGTGGCGCCAATACAGTAAGTGGGTAAATGTGGGTGAAAGTGTGGGTAAAGCCACACTTTCATGAAATTTCAGCCGACACGTTTCGTGAGATTCAGCACTTCTTCATGGGCTGTGATTGTCGCTTCTGCAAGAGTCATCAATTTTAACTCGGCACTGAAATATATGCAAGTTTCTCGCCTCTCATGGATGTCATTCGGCATAACATGCAGTCTCGTTGTGCCCCGCGACCCACTTGGGATTGATTTAGTCTTATTTTTCAACAAGAGTCAGGCGACTAACTTGAGAAGAAAACAAAGCACTACGAGTACCAGCGTGCCACCAGTCCGGTGGCCACGCCCTGAGAGGCGGGAAACTTGCATATATTTCGGCTGAAATTTCATGAAAGTGTGGCTTTTCTGGACTTAATGGATATTGCTGTTCCCTCAATAAATTCATGGCAAACCAAACTTACCCTTGTGAGCTCCTTTACAACAGGCAACTTTTGTGTTTTATATATATATATATATATATATATATATATATATATATGTCTAATTGTATTGGACATCGCAAGTCTATATACAGTGATAGACCACCGGCAGGGTCTACAAGCCATCCAACATTTCCTGAACTTGAGACAATTGAGATTCTCCACACATAACATCATGATCCTCGAATTCATTGCATTTTGTTTGAATAATAATGTTTTTTTATTCGAGGACCAATTGTTCAGGCAAATCTCTGGCACGGCGATGGGTACCTGCTTCGCTCCCAGCTATGCGAATCTTTTCGTTGGCTGGTGGGAGGAGCAGGTGCCCAGGAGCTGTATGGTGGATGGTGTAGAAGGCAGACCTGAGGGTTGGTTTAGGTACATTGATGACCTGTTTATTGTGTGGCGTGGGTCAGAAACAACAGCACATGCCTTCATCAATCAGCTAAATGAGAACGGATACAATCTACACTTCTCAGGTACGGTAAGTCCGGCAATTGCGGACTACCTTGATCTAAAAGTGTCTTCAGAGGATTGCCAGATCCACACAGCCCTATATAGGAAAACTACTGCTGGCAATTCTACACTCTTTGCCAGCAGTAGCCACCCCCCACAACTCATCAAGAGCATTCCATACGGAGAGTTGCTCCGACTACGTAGGAATTGCTCAAGATTAGAGGACTTTGAGGTGGCAGCTGCCGACTGTGTGAACAGGTTTAAAGCTAGGGGGTATGGAGAATCTTTACTGAACAACACCTTGAGAAGAGTTAGAGCTATTCCCAGGGACTCCTTGTTGACACCTAAAACTACTCCAATGACGCCAATTGGCGGGAAAGATAAGTTCAGACTGATAACCCCCTTTTCTGCAGGAGCCAATGATCTTAGAGCTATGCTCCGCAAAAACTGGCATATCCTCACTACCGATAGCATTCTGAAAGATGACTTACCCACTCACCCCCTTATCACTTTTAACAAAGCCAGGTCCCTGAGAGACTATCTAGTCACTAGCCACCTGGAAAAACCACTCCCTAGAACCAACACTCTAAAAACTATGAGTGGGTTTTACCCATGTGGTAAGTGCAAAGCTTGTGCGGGGAGTAAGAGGGTCTTGTCTATAGAAATTCCGGACACTGGCAGGAAACTTCAGATCAAACAATTCATAACTTGCAGCACACCTCTGGCGGTTTATTGTTTGACTTGCCCATGTGGCCTCCGCTACATAGGGAGCACGGTCAACATGCTTAAATTGCGGATCTTAGAGCACTTGAGAGCGATTGATAAAGCTGATCAATCCTATCCAGTCGCCCGGCATTTTGCCGAGAAGCACAATAGAGACCGTAGCCAGCTGCAATACTTTGGTCTTGATACCATCAAGAATAATGTCAGAGGAGGTGACCGTCTGCGACGCTTACGTAGACTCGAGTCACGATATATCATAGACCTTTCTACCAAATGGCCTAGGGGGATGAATAGTGGTGAAGAAATGGTTTTCCATTTAGGCAAATGATCTAACAAACTGTGCGAGTGTCCCACTGTATCATGAACTACCATGCACTATGATTTTTGTATTTCTGTGAATAACCCTAAGAAAGTAATGTCTGCCTGAGTTAATAACTATGGTTTACAAAGATGAATTTAGAAACTGTATTTCCATGGTTCGCTCTCAAAAAACATCTCAAAACTCACACGAGACACATGTGGCACCTTTTCACGTCTTTTTCTAAATCACTTCTACATTTCTCTTTTTCCTTTTCTCCCTTCTCTTTTCATTTCTTTCTTCCTTTGGAACTCTTTAGTCTATACACGATGTTCTAGTTTATACATTTAACCACAGTTGTGCAGGACTCTGAGAAGGAATGTGATGCACCTCTACCTGTTATGAGGACCATTGCCGATCCACGGCTATATGAACTGACGTAAATGTAACACATTAACACTGCATACCTCCAACTAAGCGTGTTAACCTATTAGTAGGTTGAGCAATGTTTGTTGTATTATGGTATCAACGTCTATTGCAATGTAGAGGATGTATCTTTATCCATTACAAGATGGAACCTGCATTAGTTGTAAAGGTTTTTTGTCCTCTGTCGATTTCGACCAAAGAGGTGTGTCCCCTGTACACTGTGGACAATGATAAATGTACCGGTTGTTTTGTGTGCAAACACACACATTGACGAAGGCAGATTGCCGAAACGCGTCTGTGGGCTAACTTGTAGTAATAAACTACTTCGTGGTTAAGGTACCTCCCGAGTGCTGTCTTTTTGAATTCCTTGGATTGCTTGGAGTTGTTTGAGCGTAATATATATATATATATATATATATATATATATATATATATATATATATTATATGATTAAGATATGTAATTTCTGTATTTCAATAGATGGTATATACAGGAAACTTCTGTAGTTCTTCTGTAGTTCTTTAGATGCTTAAGCGTATGCTAACATTATCACACTTTTGTTGTCTTTCAATAGTTTGATAACTGCGTTATAGAAATATAAGTGGATTGTTTATCAACATTCCTTCTGGATATGTTTACATGGTTTTCTGTGTAATATATTATGTACTTGTATGTTATTTTGCAGGTTTATGTTTTTGAAATCTAACTATTTAGTAGATTATCAGTTTGCTAAAGAGACTTATAGCACATCATGATAGTTTTAACACTGCAAACTGAATATATAGAATAAGGCTATCAGATCATTTTCTAAACAAGGTACTGTGTAATTCTAATATGACATGTTGCAATGAAAAGATGGAATACTTTCTGTAGTGGGGGACCAGCCTCTCCCTGAAAACCTTAGTTCAGGGCGAAACTAGACTGTAGTAGAGTCTTAAATGAGCAAGGATGTCTGTGGTGGGTGACTGGCCTCTTTATAGCAATAGCTCTGTCGGGGTGACAGAAGAGGCTTGGCCAAGTAATAGGTGATGTCAGTGGTGGGGACGGGCCAGTCCCTGAAGAGCTCTGCTTTGGTAAAAGGTTGTAAGTAGAAAAGCCTTAGGCACCTAATGGGTGAAGGATGTGAAGGATGTGATGGCGGACTGGCTTCTTACTCAAAACTTCTGTTCAGGGAGCAAGCTGCATGTAGAGGAGGCCTGCACAACTAATATGTGATGTTTCTGGTGGGGAACCGGCCTGTTCGTAAAGAGGTCTGTTGATGGTAAATGCTGTACGTAGAAGAGGCTTAGCCAACTTATAGGTGATGTCTGTAGTGAAAGACTAGTTCGTCAGTGAAGAGCTCTGTTCAAGGTAAAACCTGTATGTAGAAGAGGCTTGCCCAACTAATAGGTAGTATATTGAGTGTGGGCCTGGCCCCTCCCTGAAAAAGCACTGCTCAGGGCAAAAGCTCTATGTAAAAGAGGCTTGGGCACCTAATAGGTGAAATGTGTGGCGGGGGACAGACATCTCCATGAAGAGTTATTTTCAATGAAAAAGTGTATGTAGAAGCAGCTTTGCCAAGTAATGGTGAAGTCTGTGGGGGCACTGGTCAGTCCATGAAGAGCTCAGTTGAAGGCAAAAGCTATAGGTAGAAGAGGGTCGATCAAGCAGAAGGTGATGTTTGGGGCAGAGGAATGGTTTCTCCATAAAGAAGCTTGCTGAAGGTGAATACTGTGTAGAAGAGGTTTGGTCAACTAAATGTGATGTCTGTGATTGGGAACTGGTGTTTCGCTGAATACCTCTACTCAGTTTAAAACTATACGTAGAACAGCCTTGGTTAACTAATATGTAATGTCTCTGGTGGAGACTGGCCTCTCTGTACAGTGCTCTGTTGAAGGCAAAAGCTGTATGTAGAAGAAGCTTGGCCAACTAATACGCAATGTTTTTGGTGGGCGACTAGAATGTCTGCAGAGCTCTGTTTAAGGTAAAAGTAGCATTTACAAGAGACTTGCCCAACTAATAGGTTATGTCTGTGGTAGTGGGCAGGCCTCTGCAAGAGGAGCTCTGTTTAGGGTGTAAGTGTACTGAGGCATTGGTTTGCCCTTCAACAGCTCTGCACAGGGTGACCACTGTTCCAGTATGTGGCGCAGATAATACTACACACAGAGTTTACCCTGAATAGAGGCAACCATGGTGAGCCCAGTCTCACAACACATATATGCACTATTATATAGCCAAACAAACACTTCACATAGTGCTCAGCTTGTGCAGTCATAGAAAGACAAACCAGTCTCTTGGTAAAGTTATGTCCCATTATGTGGCCAAGTCGTTATTTCACTCTGAAGATATCTCTTCAACAGTCAAGTCCTTCACCACAGTTGTCCCCTAGGAGTTGCTGATGCTTTTTCTACATACAGGCTTTCTCCGGACTGAGGTCTTCATAGAGACCACAGTTCAAGTCCAATCATATGACCAATGAGCTACTGCATATAGTGTACAAAGTGGTACTGAAAGATACCAGTGTGTGTCCTAGTGAACCATGATTATAGTGCCATGGTCCAAGTGTCAACAGGTATGACCCAATACAGAACGATTTATGGCGAAACCACTGCTTTACACACAACTCCAATTAGTTGGGCAAGCTCATACTACACATAGATATACCCCTTAAGTGAGCTGTTTACAGAGAGTCCAGGGTCATGGCCTTGAATTCAGTTCCTTTAGCAACTGGGAGCCAATGGAGTTCACGTAAATGCGGAGAAACATGGTTTGAAACGGAATGCGTCTGACCATTCTCGCAGCCGCATTCTGAATCATCTGAAGGTGGCAGGTAGAATATTTAGGAAGGCCGAGGTATAAGCAATTAGCTTAATCAAGCCTAGATGTCACTGTAGCATGGACCACTGCCTTGCGACAGTCTTCCGGTAGGAGGTGTAGAAATTTCCAGAGGTTTCTTAATTTACTGAAGTAAGTCGCAGAGACTTGTTGAATTTGGGCAGAAAAAGCGAGATCAGCCTAAGTTTCTGATGCTAGTGGCGGGTGAAGGCGGTGGCCCCATCTCTGGTGGCCACAATAGATCTGAAGCTGGCGCTGGGTCCTTTAAAAAAAACAGTACTTCTGTCTTTCCGGCATTGAGTTTGAATTTGTTGGAATTCATCCAAAGTGCTATGTCCCTCAGACCCCCTTTAAAGTTCTTAAAAGCATCTACCGTCTGCTCCTGAAATGGGAAAAACAACTGGTTGTAGTCAGCGTAGGAAATCGCTTTCACACCCCAATTGCCAATCAGAGAAAAGAGTGGAGCTAGTTAGAGATTAAAAAGTAATGGGCTTAACGATGAGCCTTGCGGGACCTCACACCAGAGATGTTTAGATTTTGATTCAAAAGGTTTTAAGGAGACTCTCTGGGTGCGACCGTGCAGATAAGAAATCAGCCAGTCCAGCACCTTACCCCCAAAACCTGCTTCTTGTAGTCTATAGAACAATATGGCATGATCAACTGTGTCGAAAGCTGCAGACAGATCTATATATACATACATCTACATGAAGTCATTACCAGTACTGATCAATAAATTTCACCTTACGTGCTATAACTATGCAGAGGACACGCAAATACTCCTTCAACTGGAATGCCCCAAAAACATGGGAAAATCACCAATTTTCAGCTGTCTCTGAGCCGTGGATCAGTGGATGACCTGGAGCCATCTCAAATTGAATGCTTCAAAAACTGAAATACTCACGTGTGGCGATTGGAAACAATGACAATGGACTCCAAGCTGTCGATGAATGCCCAAGTGGATAAACTAGCAAGATCAAGATTTTCTACTATAAAAACGATGCAACAAATTTTCCCTCATTTGGGATTTTAACACAAGGTCCAAGCTACCATCTCCCTTGTTCTGTCCAAACTCTATTACGCCAATAGCCTCTACCGCGGCTCACCTTTAACGACCATGAAAAGACTACAACGGATTCAGAACTCGGCTGCAAGACTACTCTTGCATAGCAAACCGCGAGAACACCTCTCCCCTGCCTTGAAAGCCCTGCATTGGTTACCGGTTGCCAGAAGATCCACGTTCAAGCTGCTTTGTATCACCCACAAAGCAATACATGGAATGGGAACACTCTTCATCAGGAATAAAATCACCAAACACATTCAACAAAGGAACCACCGCTCTAAAGGAGCATCTCGCCTCAAAACCCCACCATACAAGAAAAAAAACATGGGTGGCACATACTTCTCTGTTCAAGCAGCCAAACTATGGAACTCTATACCCCACAAAATAAGGTCCACCGACAACCACCTTATCTTCAGAAAATTACTCAAGATTTGGCTCTTCCCCACAAAAGCACCATACGCAAACAGAAATTAACAGCATATCCCTCTGTATACAACCATTTTTTTCACTATAGATATGTACCTATCTTTGTGTATTACTTTGTATAAACATGTAAAATAATTATGTTGTTGAGAGAAAAAATAGTAATAATAATAAATATATAAAAATCATCTTTGGTCTACATGTACGTACTTCAATTGTGCATCTATGTACCTTCCATGTACTTGGATCTGTGTGTCTGTTACTTTTCTCCTGAAAAAGCATATCCAATGCACTACCCCATTTGTCATCCTGAGCCTCTATCAATATCTTTAATCTACATATACTTACCTCCTTTATGTATCTATATACTTTCAATATAATTATGGATCTATATATTTATCACTTTCTTCTAATTTAGCATTTCCATTGCACTACCCTATTTCTCAGCCTATACTTCGCTCAATATATCTTCTAGCCCAACCTTCTGACTCATCTCAAACTTCTTCTACTACTCCTTCCAATGCACTACCCTATCTCTCATCCTATACATCTATCAATATATCCTCTACATCCACTCTCTCATTTATCCCAAACCCCATACCACTACTATGATTGCCAAAATAACCCTTTCTAGACTCTCTCCTACTCTACACCCCTCCTTGCATCATCTGACACCTCTTTTACTATACCGATCCCCTAAAACAAACCTTTCTAAACTCTTCCCTCTGAGTCCTCCCCTCCAAAACTCCTTTTTACTCATCCAAAGCTCCTTTTTACTCATCCAAAGCCTCCTCCTACTGCTAAGACCTAAAAAAAGAAAAACAAAATCCTTCACTCTTTTATCCCTCCACTATCCTTTTCAATCGAAATAACAGACTAACATGTTCACTTCTCAAATTCCATATTAAACTATACTAATATACTACCCAAATAACTGAATAACATATCCAATACTCAAATTACTTAATATTTTTGACTATACTCATTTTCAACAGTAATCCTTTTTGGGTTCCGGAGTGGCGTGCTACTCGCCACAAAAGTGCTTCAACACCCATCAGGGGTAACAAGTGCTATATGAATGCACATCTTTCTTCCGCTTTTATCCCTCCGCTATCCTTCTCACTCCAAGTAACTGACTGATATCCGCCACTGAAATTACTTCATATTTCACCATATTTACCACTAATCCTTTGTAGGCTTCCTGAATAGCATGCGTACACAAGCGCTATATAAATACTAACCTTTGTCCTCCTCTAGCCTTCTGCTATCATTCCAAATCCAATTAACTGACTAACCCATCCACCACTTAAAATGTACTTGCATGTTTCACTACACTAATTCAACACTAATCCTCTCTGGGTCCCCGAGTAGCGTGCTACTCACCGAAAAAGTGCTTCGACGCCTCGTCATGGGTAGTAAGCGCTATATAAATGCAATTACAATACAATACAATACAATACATCTGACCAGAGAAAAATACGGTTTGAAGGCATCTTTATGCGGATTCACTTTCGGAATGAATAGAACAGCTGTTCTTTGCCAGCCCGAGCTATCAGAATGGGCCAGTAGGTCCTAAAAATAGCTTGCCTTGACAAAATTTGTTTCACCATTACGAGTGAGCAAGTAGCTATTTCAAGGCCTGATCTATATTTCAAAATTAAAGATTATGCACTATTCAAACATAAATCTTCTGTATCAGAATGATGGTAATTATTACAGAAATCTCAGCATTCATAATATAAAACAAGGTGAACATTTGAAATACCTTGAGCACTTTACATCACGCGTGCTAGTTGCTCTATTAGTCTAGTTTATATCTAATATCTACTTATGTTATCAATGTCACTGTTTTGCCTGTATGGTAATTAGAGTAACTTATTTCTATGTCAAGCAATAAAAGTATCTTCCCATACAATAGAAAGACATCAGGTCTGGTGTCAGATAGAAATTAGCATGTGCCCTTTGCAATCAGGCCATATGTTTGTCCCATCAACATACTAGGCTCTCTTTATATGTTCTCCTCCAATTGTTATGCCTTGTGCAGCTTCTCAATCATCGCTCCAGAACAGGGGTACTCAAAGTACGGCCCGCGGGCCGGTGGCGGCCCGGCAAGCTTTGCTTGGCGGCCCGCGGACCTTACAGACATGTGCCAGTTAAAAAAAAAATATGAATTCTCGAGTGTCAGTAAACACCACCGGTTGCAGTAGCCTGGACTAGGAGAGGCTCTGCTCTCTGGGGGCTGAGAGATTACAGCCATAGAGTGGAGCTGCAGGGGCTTCAGAAGAGGTGAAACAGAACAAAGACTCATTAAAAAGTTAATGGTCTTTAAAGACGTGTGAAATGCCCCGGCGCGGGTGTGCGCGCGCCAGGCAAGCTGTCTCATCCCGGGCTGACAAGGGGGTGGCAGGGTGCTAAGAACTTCAGTGTATGTCGTCTTTAACCAGCAAATGTTAAACGTTGTGCCAAGTACATCTGCACTTGAAAGAATTACTTAAATAACTTGCTTCGCAACAGGAGCCAAACTGCCAACTACAACTCTGAACACTCTTTTTTTTATCACGGTGCCGGACACAGGCACAGGGAAAGTGGGTGGCCGGAGTGTGCTGCTGACCAGCCTTTACATTGCTGTCAGAGCGCGACTTGCAGAGTTGCTAAAATGCATATTTTTAATTTTACCAGCCTTGCTGCCCTTTGCCCCCAAGAAGGCATTGCTGGGGCTTGGCGGGCTCCCGGGAGGGAAAGTCAGGGGAGGGGGAGAGAGAGGGATAGTCAGGGGAGGGCGATGGAGGGAGAGAGGGAGAGTCAGGGGAGGGCGATGGAGGGAGAGAGAGGGAGAGTCAGGGGAGGGCGATGGATGGAGGGAGAGAGAGGGAGAGTCAGGGGAGGGCGATGGAGGGAGAGAGGGAGAGTCAGGGGAGGGCGATGGAGGGGGAGAGAGGGAGAATCAGGGGAGGGCGAGGTAGGAAGAGAGTCAGGGGAGGGCGAGGGAGAGACAGGGAGGGAGAGTCAGGGGAGGGCGAGGGAGGGAGAGACTGAGGGAGGGAGGGCGAGGCTGGAGGGAGAGTGAGGGAGAGCCAAGGCGAGGGAGGGAGAGCCAGGGCGAGGGAGGGATGGAGAGTGAGGGAAGGGTGAGAGAGGGAGAGAGACAGGGGAGGGCAAAGGAGGGAGAGGGAAGGGAGAGAGTCAGGGAAGGGAGAGAGTCAGGGGAGTGAGAGAGGGAGAGTCAGGGGAGAGTGAGGGAGGGAGGGGGAGGGCGAGTCAGGGGAGGGAGAGAAGGGGGAGGGAGGAAGGCAGAAGTAGGGATGGAGAGAGAGGTAGGGAGACAGCGGGAGGGAGAGAGACCGAAAGAGATGGAGGGAGACAAAAAGAGAGAGGGAGGGAGACAGAGAGGGAGGGAGACAGAGAGGGAGGGAGACAGAGAGGGAGGGAGACAGAGAGGGAGGGAGACAGGGAGGGAGGGAGACAGGCAGGGAGGGAGACAGGCAGGGAGGGAGACAGGCAGGGAGGGAGACAGGCAGGGAGGGAGACAGGCAGGGAGGGAGACCGGGAGGGAGACAGTGAGGGAGGGAGACAGGGAGGGAGACAGTGAGGGAGGGAAGAAGGGAGAGAGAGGGAGGGAGGGAGACAGAGAGAGGGAGGGAGACAGAGAGAGGGAGGGAGACAGAGAGAGGGAGGGAGACAGGGAGGGCGGGAGGGAGGGAGACAGAGAGGGAGGGAGACAGAGGGATGGAGAGGGAGAGAGGGAAGAGGGAGAGAAAGATAGGGAGGGAGGGAGAGGAAGAGAGAGAGGGAGCGAGAGAGAGAGAGATATGTGTGTATGCTGGATCTGGTGAGTCAGTGGACGAAGACGTCTGCTGCAGGGGCCTGTGTTCAACCTCATGGTCACAGTTTTTTTTTACTCTAGCCCCGCCCCCTCTCTCACTGACCCCGCCCCCACCGGTGCGGCCCTCGGCCGCAAACCACACTGTAAATTTGGCCCCTGTGAGAAAGTTTGTGAGTACCCATGCTCCAGAACACCAGTAGCATTTCTGTTACAGAAGTATTTGGAAGGTATGCAAATGTTGCCATTAGTATAGCATTTCAAGCCTCATCATATGTAGAAGGCCAGGTATCCTTGCAGCTCTGATCATTGCTCCAAGTCCACATTCTTTCAGAGAATGGAAAATGTTGGTTCTCTGTATTGTTAGTGTGACAAATGTCAATGTGCTGCTCTGAAAATAATAAGGCGACCTTGTAAACACACTAGTAGCATTACTGTTCAGAATATTTGGTTTTGAGGATCTACACCCAACACAAACACCACCCACTTCAAAAACTTAGCACTCTTGTGTTAGCATACAATCAGGTCTGGCTTGTGTGTAACATGTATGTATAGCCAGGAAAGCCCTGCCACATATGTCTGTTTGACTGCATAACCACAGGTTGCGCCTTAGTATTCTCCCAGCCTAACACAAGCCTGATGCGGACTGATGGACTGATATTGGCTTGGAGTCAGAAATTGGCACCCTGCACACTGATACTAGCAATGACAGGGTCGGTACTGGCATATAATGATTTGGTGTGGCCCATCTGGCTGGAGTGGCGGTCAGGTCTAGTTTAGTTACCAGAATCAATTAGCGCTTGAGAGGCTGCTGTGGTTTCCTGGGGTCCAAAGGTACACCAGAAGGAAAATGTGCAGCATGTCCTTCTTAAGAACTGCTATCTGATGCTGGCTCGATAATGGTGTGGATGATTTGGGGTACACTCCAAATGCAGGACTGGCTAAGAGTCACAAGACACCAGAACCTTTGAGTGATACCCTTGCAACTTCTTACCAGACTACAAGTGGTGGCCTAGGGATGAATCCTACTTCTTTTTCATGCTTTTACTGCATATTTGTTTACTTCAACTTATTAGTAGACTTCGAGTGGGACCGGGACACTAAGGAAGACTGGACGCATAACCACAATCGAGAACACCCTGTAACTTGCAGTATGACCTCTGTTGCGAAAACAAGGTCTTCTTATGCTCAGTAACGTAAAGCATTGCCTCTTGCTCTCAAATTGCCTTCGGATGCACTTATTGCTTAATATCAAGTCATGCCTGAAGTTCAAGAACCGTAGGCACATAGTGCAGGCCCATGACAGACATCAGATTCCTGTAGTTGTGGCACAGTTTGAATCCTATCATTTTAGGGGGAGACATCATCCCTAGAACATGGTCTTAGAGCAAAATTTTGATTAACTGAAAAACTAATAAAATTGGGAGTGGAGCGCCAGATTCGCACTGGATGGCATAGAAAGGAATCCACATCAGCAGGCTGTTATGCAGCTCCACTCAATCAGTTCTGGGGAGGTGTAAAGTCACTGGGAGCCATATGGCACAGGCGTGTGGTGAGCATTGCTGACAAAACCTCTGAATCCCCGCCTGAAAATATTTTATAGGTAAAGAATCTGCATGACGATATAGTATCCAGCAGACTCTGTGCTAAAGGGAAGAAATAAACACAAGAAGAGGAAGAAAGGACATTGAATAAGAAGCAACTAAATGAAATTGACAAGATAGCCAACCAAGAATAAGCAACAAGATGATCCAAAGCCCACAGATGTCTTAAAAACAGACATCTTAAAGCCGTAAGTGAGGCTTGAAAATGGTAGACTGACAAGGAAGTCTTTTAAGGGACTGAAAATAAGCAAGTTGCAGAAATTCTAATCATGGCAGGAGTACTCCGATGCCATAAACCATTGGGAGGGGTTTGGGTGTGTGTCATCAGAACTGAAAATGGCACAAAATGGCAATCATAAATAGAGGATAAGAGATTTCCAAGTAAGGCCTATTTGGCATAGAACAATACTAATAAGAGCATGATAATTTAGTGCACTGAAACTAGCTATCAAAGATGAACCAATAAAAACAAATGATTGACAATTGGAAGTTTCAAATGTGCAGAAAAAGAACTCTGCTATTTCAAAACCAACCAGCTTCTCATACAATGAAAGAAAGACTTGGGCAGAGGGCGCATCAGGAGGCAAAGCCTTGATGACATGTGATCCAACTGAAATTTTTATTTGTTTGTCGGAATCGCTGCAGCTATGACATTCATGAGAATGAAGGCAGGGTACTCGTCATATTAGCAGATGGATTACTAAACGAGCGTCGATATGCAGGTAGAGACAGTGTTATTACATAACCATCCATAACCATGTTAAATGAGCTAAGAACTCTGGAGCTTAATGCATGCTTGACTGGTAACAAGGAAACTGGACCCTTAACACAAAACAGAAATAAATTATAACAACTGCCTTTTGAGCCGAACATGTCAATATGAAGAATGATTTAGGCAACAATGGAAATCCATTTTATAGATACTTTTTATTCAATTTAAAATAAATGATAATACAAACGTGAGTTGTTCGTAATCACAATAAACCAGTTAGGATTGGGTATATATTCACTTCGGAGTATGTTATAGTCTCAATGTGATTAACAGGATAACAAACAAAAGTCAACAGAAGAATTTCAAAGACATCAAAATGTACATTTTTTCTAAACTCAACAAATATACTGGAGTAGAAATAAAAGCAACAACACTTTGCAAGTGTAAATATTTAGCCAAATACAGAATAAGTGTAAACCAAGAACAATGCATCTCAAAAGAAAATTTGTAAACTTTCTAGCTAGTGCCTCCTGTCAAACAACTGTGGAATAAGTACAAGTGACTTCACTGTTAATGGTGAGAAATTAAAGAAGATGCAATGTTTGGTGGATAAGAAGTACACGCATGTTTTCCAAGCACTCAAATGTACAAGGTTAAAAAAACAAAAGTAGACACGTGAAGAGGAAGGTTATGTTTGTAGTGGTGTTAAATGTATGGCTACATTGAATATTGCGCAAAGCATATTTGTTTAAAACGTTTTCACATTGTTGCTGAACAGTACTGCTGCATCACCAGGAGATTTCAGCACATTTTTTGTATTATTACAGACTTTCAAGCATAACATACAAATGGATAACCAATTGTCCATTAGGCTACTAAAATACGTGGAGATACAGCTTATACAAAAAAGATTGCTATACACAGAAATAGAACTGGCCCGGCCCAAGCCCACATTACATAGCCACATTTTTAATAAAAATGCTTGAACTGTGTGCAGTATATACAGTTTACACAACCTACCAAATTCTAGGATTCAAAATATATCCATTGTCCAATTTATTTCTAAAGGTCTCATCTGCATTTAATGCAGTTACCCTGTTAAAACGTTAGCTTTGTGAGATGCTGTATGGCTTCTGTCAATGGAAAGACACCTTTACCAACATTTCTCATCCACCATTTTCCCTACGACAGAAGACAATACAAGAAATTACTTTTACTGGCTGTTGTGTACCAATAGAAATGGTTGTACTACTCTCTACACAAGAGATGAACGCCATCAGAGGGAAGTAAATATATGAGGTGTCAACAAGGAGTTAACCTGGCCAAAGAGAACCATATCAAGTTGCAATCCTAGTGCAAGCCTGGAATCTTCAGTGCTAGATACCAGGTTTTGCAGGCCAGTAATTCCTGTTCAATTAAAGACTGTTTACCTTATTTTAAGTAGAACCAACGCAGAACCAGCTGACGGTATCCCCTTATCAAAGACTAGATTCCATATGTTGTGATATTTTTTGCCCCAAAATATTACTTAACAAAATGTAGCTCACTACTAGTGACTGGTCGGCACCAAAATCAAAATATTAAAGTAAACATTCCGAAACAAAATTAATAAAAATCCCATGATAAAAATTAAATTGCAATAGTCCCACTTCATCAAACGGATCCTCAAAGATCTGTAATTCCTTTAAGTGCATGGAGATGGAGCAGCACGTTTACTTAAAGGCTTCTTCTGGCTGCTTACTTCCACAGGTAAGATATATGTGGCCAAATATTATGTGCATCAGAATTCATTTCCATTAGGAACATTGTATTTATCTGTCGTTTTGCATAAAATCAGACTTGAGACACATCCATGCTTTGGACGATCTATTAAAAAAAGACCACACGACTCTGTAGAACCAATGCTATGTCACCACCAGGAGAGCACCTAGCAAGGCACCATTGGAAAGACAACATACTTGGAAAAGTCTCTAGAAATTCAGGAATATGCTAGTCTGGTCGAAAGATTGGAGTCTTTGGTAAAAATTCTATGAGGATGACCTGAAAAAGAAGAATTTAACACTATATTAACACCTTTGTCACACATCTTAATTGTAGAAAACATGCATATGCAGTATCCTGCTAACCACGTTTAAGAAGAAACACACAAGCAAGAAAGCACAGACCAAGATAGCATGCATAATAAACTAGAATAATGAATTTGGAGACTATTATGAGCTCAGATCTGTCTGCACTCTATGCTATTGAACGACAGCTCCCCAGTGTTCCTTTTTTTTCTCACACGCCTTCAGACTATAGCTCTGACCACGTTAGATTTGGGTGGTAATTTGTACAGATTTAAAGGGAAGAATACTGTTCCGAAAAGCACCGACACCGAAACGGTTCTAGGTACTTCACTGAATTATATTCACAATATATTTATTCTTCACTGGTGCCAACACCGCACTTCTGTTAAGCAAGTGTAAATTGAACCACAAGTTTATTAAAAAACGTGCTCTGGGTCAGGGCCGAACTGGCCCTTGCGGGCACCGGGCAATCCCCCGGTGCGCCGCAAGGGTGGGGGCTGGTTTTGGGCCCCTGGGGGCCATTTTTGTTACAGGGCCGTTTTTTCGGCCCTGTAACAAAATCGGCCGAAAACTGGCTCGGTCGCACCCCCAACCTCCACCCCGGTGGGCCGACCGAGCACTGTGCCAGAGCCGGTTTTGGTTTCCAGTCCGGCCCTGCTTTGGGCACTTAGGTCTTTGATGCATCTGAAATGCTAACATCAAACAAGGTACGTATAAGTAAATGTAAAAATAGGCAAAGAAGGGAACTATTACAATTAAAGATGGCGAAATCCTTGAGCAACTGGAATGGATAAGGAGAAATAAGTGGAAGGGGTAGAAATTGAGCGAGATAAGAAACAGAGGAGAGAGTTCAGTTTTTTATAGATCCATCAACTTTCATTACCTATTCTTTTTTTTAATTCGTTTTGCAAGTATTGTCGATGGACTGTTCACTTAAGTAATCCTTTGATACTTCTATTTAGGATTATATTTTAAAAGCAGTCCATCTATGCATCTTTCTCCACAAACTGCACACCAAGTTGACCTTCGAATACAAAAGCTACAATGGAGCACCACAGTTCAGAAAAAAGAATACAGAAATCTGCTAGGGGCCACGTCTATCACGTATGTTGAGACTGACTGCTTTAAGAGCCAATTTCTTCACAGATATGAGAGATATCCTGAGATACTGGTCCGAAAGACATGACGTGTTCCCACAGATTACATCATCTTTGAAATGTTTGTTGTAAAAAGACTCCTTAGCAAGGATACGGAGTAAACTGGATAGACCGTAGTCTGCTTTTATGTTGTAGGGCTATCAAAACTACTTTGAGCGCACTATAGACGTAAATGATTCGGCTCGATCTTAAGTGTAAAAAGCAACTTTCAGGTAGGGGAAGTAAAGGCAGTTCCATTTGAGGACAATCTGAGTGACCAATCAATTTTATTTGTTTCAGCTAATATGCCATACAAAAATAGGTTCAACAATCAGGTAAATATTTAAAAGGTAAATACATCATTTAAAGTTGATGAAAAAGTTAAAATCTTATCTCATTAGTTTCTAAGCAGAGAAAATACAAGATGCAACCGGAGAAAATATATTTTCAGCACAAAACCAGGGTCTATCTACAGGATCTTATGGTATATTTCAACAAGCATTAAAAACGACAAAAGGTCTCGCCTTTCATTAAGTTAAAGCCATTTGCTTTGCTATACAATACCTATTGCATTTTCAATGCTTGTTATTTTTTATTTTGTGTCTTGTCTGTCCACGCTCCTCCCCTTGCCCCGCCACTGTATCAATAAACAGGCTGCTACTGCTGTATGGAATGGAACAGGAAGACCTGGAGTAGGAGTACTGACTGTCAACACAACATATCATAAAAATACACTGCAACAACAGTATCTAATACAACAAAGTACACCAGAGCTTACACAGCATAACACAATGAAATACTACACACCATACAACTGCATAACATCACACAACATACCACATAATAATAACGTACGATCCTATAACATACCATGCAATTCCATTTTAACCTGCTCACAAGAGCCCTCTTACACATGCACACCTACATACTACTCCTTTTCTCCCTCACTGTGGTAATCACAGAGTAACACAGTTCATTTCGAAGAAATTGTGTATTTGTGAATCACCTTTTCTCAATGAACCTTGGTCAAAAACACAACTCAAAACTCCAAATGCAAGTCTGAGTCAGTAACAAAGTAATACAAAAAAATTAGTCTCCGACTTCTCCTGTCACCCTGACAGACTCCCCCTCCCTCACGCCCAGGCCCTACTACTGTGAGAAGAGACCCTGCCCCCGCCCCCACCCCCACTCGGCGCCCCCACTCCGACCCTCTACTTGCAAAGTGTGGTAAACTGAGTTGTCTAGTCGGGACAGCAGGTCTAACCGTCGCTGCTGCGTGTGCATGATGCTGAGCACCAGCATGGCGCCTTGAATCCCGCTCTACAGCGTCTTGCAGTACAGACCTCGTTTGCCCAGTTCTGAGGCTCTAAGGTGCTGTCCACCAACCCATAGGCCCAAAGCCCGTCCTTGGTACGTAGGCTCTGCTGTGTTTAGGCCTAGCAGCTAGAAGCCCGTTCAAACGCTCCTCGCTGCTCATCCGGGCTAATAGTTTAGCAGTGACTCTGTGCCAGGATCCTGGCTGGCGAATTGGCAGTCTCCGCCACAGATAGGCACCCCTCAGACATCTTCATAGACACCATCACCACAAAGAGCAGAAAATCCTTGGCAGCCACAGGGCAGCCGCTCTGGCAGTTTGGTAACTTGCACCAAAGGAAGAGCAGGCAGCAGCTGGCAAGTGCTGGACAAACATATCCGGTATTCACAAAAATGTGCAGGAAACGTGCAGAATGCGCGGGAAGATGCGGTTCAGTCCCTTTTAAATTCTCCGACGACTAACTACCGAATAAAAGTAGAACTAAGCACCTACTAAAAGGTGAGGATGTGGCCTAACGGCTAAAGCTCTCGAACTTTGACTCTGAAGAACCTGGTTCGATCCTCAGCAGGGACACGCAACATCCTGCGATTCTGGGCAAATCAATTACTTTCCCTTACAAAACAAGCTGCATGCCGCGTGTAAGCAACAAATAATCCAGGTTGCGCTCAACGTGTTAAATCCTCGTTTCCCTAGTACTGCTGGTCACTGCAGACAGCACAAAAAAACTGTAATTAAAAAATAAACACACCCTAAACATCTGCAAAATAATAATTATAAAAAAAAATAAACACACCCTGAACGCGTTAAATTCTCATGTCCCTAGTACTGGGGTTAAATTAATTTAAAAAGCGTCAGCAGCCCAAGTGAAATAGACTAGAAACACTGGCAATACACAGACAGTAAATAAGATGATCGCAGCAAAAACACAGAAGTGGATGCCTGTTTGTGCCCTGAGGGAACTGCAGGACAGCTGATCGCAGAAAAAAGACAGAAGTGGATGCCTGCTTGTGCCCCGGGGGAACTGCCAGCAAAAATAAAGCAAAGCACACACGAAGCGGCATTTTCGTTGCTATGGCAACAAAATGGCGTGGGACTGTCCACAGTCACTACGGACACGCGCATGCTGTTTGCTATCGACAAATGGCAAGAGCAGTCATGTTTGTCCATGCAGACGCGTGCATGAAAGCCCTCGGCAAATTGATCCCAAAAGGTACTCACAATTGCCTATTTTAGTGTTTTAATAGAAGCTTATAGCCTTTTTTTCAGTCCCTGAACATTTCTTCTGCCATCAAATTTAGAAGGTTTCTTCTCAGAGCTTCCTTCAATACCCATTTCTCCATTAGACATTAATCACCATACTATTCCAGCTTATTCACATTAGTTTTACATGGTTTCTAAGAATGGTATCCTTTTGCCTTAGATGGGGGACCAAGCTTATCAGGGTCTCAAAAGAATACAGGGTTTCTGCTGCCATCCCTGCATTTTCCCTTAGGTTACGGATCGATTTCAATTTTTTCCTTGAAGGTCTCATCTAGATTAAAGTTTTGAATAGTCATAATAGTTGGTTGCCAACTTATTCTATCACGTCAAGACTTTATTGCCATATTACGAGATGTCAAGATGGTCTCTATGTAACGGTGCATGTATTTTGGGTCCTGCATAAGAAGTATTACAATTAAAGGATCATGATCAATTTTCAAATTCACACGTGTGTCACTGACAAGGTGCCATCATTCAATGCTAATAAAAATATAGTTGATCTGGCTTGCACAATTATTTTGCTGTTTGTTTCCCTGCTGGGGTGTCTGATATAGTTGCTTTCTCTCCTATTTGGTGGTGAAGGGCAACCTTCAAATTAGTTAAGTCATTTACAGCTGCATCATTAAAAGTGAAGACATTAACAAATCCAAAATTCACTTTAGTGTTATACCCGTTGTGTTTTAAATTCTGTTTCTCCAATTATTCCGGGATTCAGTGGTATAAATCCTCTATGCTTGTGGAGATTTGTATGCACTACTTCGCAAACGCAACTTTACTGGCCAAGACTTCTCTTAGCAAGATGTAACTAGACCATAAAGTCTCTGTAGGCTCAGTTTGCTAACTCGATCTCTTTTCCAGGGATTTCACCTATAGAATCTTCTGAGCATGCACGTTTCAGACTTGGATATGTCTGAATTATTTTCAAAACGTTTTCGTCTTCAAGACATCATAGCTTCTTCTAGAAGAAGGGCCCCAGTATGCCCGTAGCGCTGCGCCGATCTGTCCAGGTCGATATTGAAGACGAAATTAAGGTCATCTTTCCATCTTATCCCCCCAAAATCAAAACCCGCCAATTCTGGGAGGCTATCACCTCCGCCACAGCTCGCTTGAGAAAGCTTTCCTGACTATCACTGGGGGAATACAAAGAGGCCAAAGTAAGGTTGAAGTCTGCCAACCTCATCCAATATGCTAACAGCCTCTCTTTTATGTCAGCCAATTTAGAGCCCACAATGCCTTAAAAGGAATGGGAAACGAGAATAGCCACCCCATCTGTTTTTTTAGCGGCGGAGCACAAAAACTGTTGAAGGAAGCCCCAAGATTTAAGCCTGTGCCAAGTTCCAGGTACCAAATGTGTCTCCTGCGGAAGACAAAGGTCAACCCCAGTCTGCTACAGGTAAGAAAAACTCGCACTGCGCTTCATCGGGTTGTTGAGACCCTTCACATTAGGGTGAGGACCTTCACCTTATTGTGTGGGGAAGGGACAGTGAGATGACGCAATGTCAGCGGACCAGGTCCCTAGATGAATCTCCCGCAAGTGAAACCAAAATGGGCACAGGAGGGCGGCATGCGTGTGAGGACTTAAAGCATAATGAACCCATGTGAAAGTGACTACTCCCACAACAAGAACCTCAACTGTGAACCATATATTAACTCAGTCCCGAATTTACTGCACTGACAGAGGCCAGAAATGTCCAGAAGGAATCCCAGGTCATTAGAGTCCCTCCCACTTGTCCTGGAAGGGCCTACCCTCCCCCTCCCTATCCCCACACCCAGGGAGCCCCCCCACCCCCCTTGCTGGAAGTGTGGAAGATCAGCAGGTCACATGCATCTCATAATTTCCAGCTGGGCAGGTTCGCTAGCCAGGTGTCCAACACTACTTGCCACTCTATGGCTAAGGTTGCTCGGTCCGAACGCAGTCCTTTAGGGGAGGCCGAGCCCCTGTGCCAGCGGAAACATTTCCGGGCATTTTGATCACCAGGCTCTTTAGTGGGCACGCCTCCTCCATTTCTGCGATATTCAGCATCAGCCTTAGGAATTGCAGCTGATGCAATTTCCCCTTCCATCGGAAGACTAAGTGGAACCGGTACCCCCAGGAATAGGAGACGGTGTCATCTGTTGGAAGGCATTTCTGTAGGGTGAGGGCCGAAAGATCTTGAAAAAGTGTTGGCATATGCCCAGAGAACTGCAAAGGAATATCAGAGCAACAGGCATTCTCCTGTCACGGTGGGCCTACTCTGTTGACTCAGTTGTATCTCTGTATCAGCTGGTGCGTCGAGGATCTCGAGAACAGGGCACTCACATAAGATGCAATGTCTGTACCTTCCGTTTTAGTTGGTGCTCCTCAAATGCGGAAGTTGTTTCTTTGCAATTGGTTCTCAAAATCCTGTGCGTGTGCCTGCAGGTCAATCTGTTACTCACTGAGGTGTTTTACCTCCTACTGAAGCTATCAAAGTTCCTCATCTATGGTGGATTTATGGTCCTCAAGGGTTAATACGCTTGTTTCCCACCTCCGTCAGGTCGTGGCGGACATCTTTCAAGTCCTGAGGAAGGTCATTTTTTACCATCTGAAGGTCTTCCTAGAGGGAGACAAACAGAGCCTCTAGGAAGGATCTTGTCACCGGTCCCTTGCCGTCATCTAGTCTGCCACCTACTCCAGCTGTGGAGGAGGTGGTCTCTCTGATGAGCCTCCGGCCGGTCTGATAAGCATGTCCTTGAGGGATATCTCCTTCCTCACTCGAGTCGCTGTCATGGTCGCCAAGTTATAGACACCACTGTCCTCTCCGGTCATCAAAACTGCAGGTTGTCATGGGTCTGCCCCCTGGGGATGAGCGATCCCAAGGTGTGGAATGACACCTAGCTACCTGACTGCACTCTATGCAGCAGCATGGCATGGCCCAGCGAGCTGTGCTCATTTAGCCTCCCCACTTTTGCTCCCCCTTCTACGGCACAAATCCTTTGGACTGGGGACCTCCTGTGAGTGTCCAGTCTGGTGGAGAGGCAACAGACAAGACACTGGCATGTGGGTCTAGTGTTAATCGATCGCTCCTCGCAGGCCCCTCACCTGTAGCCACTCATGGGTGGGGCAGAGTAACAGTCAGACAACAGGACACTAGCACCCACCCCCCACCTCTGACTGCAGGGCTTTCGTGTATCACTGGGACAGGTTTTACATGCAATCCAACCTGCTGATAAGTCCACACTCAATTTTACAGGGGCTGCTGATCTCGAGCCAGGACCCGGTTAGCAGCAAGCAGCAAAGCATAAGCACTCCTACGGTCAGCAGGACGCTGGCTCCAGAGCCGGAACAGTAGTGCAGTGCCCCTGATATCAGCCTGCACCTTTCTTCATGCACTATGGGGAAGCACTGGCACAGTGGTGGATCGAAAGTTGCCAATTTCCATCAGCAGTGATCAATTGGGGAGCAAGTGACTCACCAATCTTTACTGTAGCCACAGTCTGTTATAGGCCTGGAGCATGACATAGGGCCAGAGACTCTGACGGCACTTTAGTCTGTCTAAGGAGGGTGTCTGGCAGTAGCACATAATATACCGCCTACGGCCAGGTACTGCATCACAGTGCCTGCCCTTTCACCATGGCAAGCCTCCTGTCCCGGGTCTACAGGAGAGCACTGGCACTAACGGAGAAGGGGGTGGAGGGAGATGGTCAGGTGCTTGCCGCGGACGTCTGGTCAGAGGAAAAAGCAGCAGGCTCGATGCGGTCAGGCAGGCTTCGTCAGGTAGTAGAAGTGCCCTCTGATGCCACCAAGCGCTCCCCACATGGCTCTCACCTTGAGCTTCGTGCAGCTGGTCCTGCAATGTTGTTCGACATATTGTTAGAACCAGGGGTTGATTCTCAGTCGACCCCGCCAAGCTCTCAGCAGCTACCTCTTCGTGCAGCTGTTTCCCGTGGTGATCCTGGAACTTCCACCGGCCCTCACATCTGGGTCCCCTCTGGCAGCTGTCCTCACATGCAGGGCAGTGCACAGACAAGATTAGTCATGCTGGGACTGCCGTCATCTTGTACCTTTCCCTGGGGGCCATCGAAGGTTCTAGGCATCCCCTGCCAGTGCCCTTTGGTGCACGTTGGAGTCTCTATGGTGGTACTGGATGGCAGGCCCCGATAGCAGCAGGCAACGTAAGGACTGGAAGGCATGTTCAATCCGTCTGCCATATTGTATACGCCCCCTTCCCACCTTTAAAAAAATATATATATATATGTAATCACCCTGTCAATTGCTCCCCTCAACTTTTTTCCCCTTTAATTTAAATTTTTAAAAACTTTTCGAGAATGTCCAGCAGCTGCATTCTTTCTCTATAGGTCTTTTGACACAACTTTTTATTTATTTGTTTCTAATTAACTAGGTTTACCATCTTGGAACATATACATGAATAAAAATAAATCCTAGTTTTTTGCTTTGAGTAACACTCTGAGGACAGCACTTTGGTCAATGCAAAATGTCCACTTTTATGCTGTTTCTTAAAATACTTTGGGAATTGTAACTTTCTTGAAATGTTTCTAAAACTGGAGCTAGAATAGTAAATAAGCCTACTGGACAATTTTGAGGGAAGTTGCACATTCTCCTAACAGTCTAGGATATGTTTTAGAATAGTAAATTTGACATCTTGTTGTCCAACACGCCCACAGCTACTCTGCGCGGGCAACTCAAAGTAAAAAACACAAACGTGGTGTCATGACATAGGGTTGCCAGTTTGACTTTTATTGGCTGATGTGTTCAGAAGCACTAACAACGAGCCCCTTCTTTCAGATACTGAAAAGCATAGTAACTAGCAAAGCCAAAGTGTGGACTGAAGCCTTTCAAATGCTTTAAGTATTGGCTGTGCTGCGAGTTTTTTCAAGGAACCTTATTAGATGGGTGCAACTGAAGAGGACCTTCTTGCATCTCCATGATACGTGGGAAGTGACCCAGGAGACAGAAGCAAAGTCTATTTCTTGCAGGTTTTACCCTTTTCATTGTCGGACAACCAATATTATACAGTATTTCGGAATGTTGCATAAACCAACACTCTATGAGGTGTTAAGCAGCCTTGCGTGGTTTCTTTTGCTATGCTATGCTCTCACGCGGTAATGGAAAAGAGACCGCATAAAAATAGTAAGCAAAAGAAAACTTCCCGACTTTGATATCCTTGGTTGTGGTGTGCATTCTAAACTTACATTCTGAAAATGCCACAATACAAACAGAACTCTTTATTATCAAGTCTGAAAGTTGCAAATATATTCTTGTAAAAACGCTCTTAACATAAAAGAAAACTAATCTAAAACTCTATATCACATACAGCAAAATCACCACCCTCACACAAACCACACAAAAAGGATCCCTGGCAGGATTGGGCTCATCATATTTATTATATTGAATCAAGACTTATAATCATTGGATTCAGCTTCACTGACCAACTGCAATAGCAACATTCTACCATGATAAAATAAAAGAATCATTGGATGCGGCCACACGGCACCCAGATCACGAAAGAGCTAAGTGGCCATACAAACGGCAAAATTATGCTTTACAAATGCTAATAACTTGACGCAAACAAAGCAACATTCTTTTACCCCTTTGAAAATATGCTGCATTAGCCATACGGTAAGGAGCATGTAGAACTGAAAGTGAAAACACCTACAAGAGACAAACCAATGGCTTACATCAAATCAGAACAAAAAACCCGTTTTATAAAGATGCAAGGGCCTGTGGCAATTTTTGAGAATCTCAAGAGAAATGCACAACAGTTGTTGGCTACTAAGCTGATAACTGGCATTTAATTCTCTACATTTTACAAATCTGTACATAGCGCAACAATGTGAGAAATAGCAGTGTGTCTAGTCGTTGTTGCAATGTTGTGGTTGAAATATCAACCTGTATAAATATCGCATACACATCGACTACTACTATATCCTAAAGGTAATTGTGCAATTGAGAACAGTTAATCTATACTTTCCCATAGATGCTTACTTTAACAACATGGATGGTAGTTAGGGGGATACAAAATGCGCATAATTTCGTTTTGTGTAATTCTGCAAGATTTTGGAAAAATTATGCAAAATTATATTCAATGCAAATCTGACATTTTGCGTTGAAATCTGTTTTTAAAAATGCCGAAAAAAACATCCATTTGTTTGCGTTCTGCTTGTTTGCGTTGTTCCTTTGATCTCGCAATAGGATTTTTACCCTAACTGCTTGTAATTAAGTGACAACTAATAATTCTGGGGCTTTTTAGGAACAATCATAACGGGAAATGCTGGAAATTATGCTGGAGTACCAAAAATTTAACCCCAGTGGTAATTAATATTGTAAAATGCTAAGTCCATACTTCGACCACAATATTGTGGTATGCATCTGTTATAAAGACCATGTTTGCTTTCTAAGCCTGAATAAACATCATTGATATCTTTACAGGAAATATTTAGTAAATTATTCATATGACTGAAACGGAGAGAGACCTCAATTCCAAGCACCCAAGCTAGAAACCTACATGAAGGGTGCTGTCTTTTCAGCTAAATACAACAGCGGAAAGCAAAATATGGATTAGGAAGTCTTGCAACAATAACTTACTGCGTAATCACTTTCACTCAGTGATCCTCTTTAGTCTACCGTTCTCACCCAGGGCAAAAAACGTGTCAATGATGGGAGATTAGCGTTCAAAAATAACTTTGCTCTCCTTATTAAGGGCTCCTTGGCCCCTCTAACGTTTAACAAACAAAGCTTTTCAAAATGTAAGTTAAGCCTTTTAACCAGTTGTGAAATCATTGCTCGAATGGCACAATTAACAATGACCACTTTGAAATGATTAAGGGCTGTTTTTTCAAGCTATCATGCTACTTTTATAGAGGTCACCTTATCTGAAATCTGCTTTAGTAAAATAACCTCATGGATGTGGAATGTTTTAATAATAATTCTAAGGGCAAAAAACATTTTGGTCAATAATGAAGACATACGACCTCCATTTCTACAAATACCTGAACCCATAAACTTTCTTAGATCTATCAATTTCTACTGAAGGCATTCTAATCAAATCTCTCATCATCATAAATTAACATGTTTGATATAATAGACCGCATTACAAAGCCCTAGAGCATTCATCCCTTTCAATGACGATGCTAGGTACAAAGGCTGTACTTGAGAAAAAAGTCTTTTATGTTTAAGGGTAGAAATAGGAGTGCACAGCATTCAATGGTAAAAGTGAAATGTTAACAGAGCAACGCTTATTTGAAGGCAATTTTGAACCATTAAATGTAGTTTTAATTGGAATTTTCATGCACTTTATGGCGGTTGCATTGTTTCAACGAATAAAACAAATCTTGTGTTTAAAAAGTGTGAAGGCAGCTTAAATGTCACAAACTTCTATTATAAAGGTAAGAGGGGTTAACCCTTTAAACTTATCAATGAGCAGGGGAGAATCCATGGCATCTTTAACAACTCTCTGAGAAGCTAATACCTAAGCTCAGCTTCAAAAATGCTTCCTAAAGGCAATCTTCCTTAACCTAAACCTTTCAACTGCTTCCACAGAAATAAAGAAAAAATAACAATAAAAATAATTGAAGTGCCAACGATATAAACCAATTCCAAGTTGGTCTTCAAAAATCACAAACCTATTGTAATGCGCATCTTGAAATGATAGCTGCAGCTACAAATAGAAGTTTATTTGCGGATTTCCTTTGATAAAAATATTTTTTTTAAGTAACAAAGCTTTTTACGTACGGTGTTAGACATACTATCTAGCCAGTGGGGGCGTGCAGCTGATAAAACCTAGAAGGGGCACTATTGCTGAAACTCCAGCAGCTTTGGATAAAAGGTCTTGTCCCATACTTAGATATGGCCACTTTATAAAATGCTAATCAAGTCTCCGACTTGCTGCGTAACCAAAGTTGTGATTCTTCTTTATACAGCATCAAAAATTTCACACCCCATCAATGCACGCCTGAAGCCATTTTATTATGGCAATTAATTTATTATTTTTCACAGCACAGTGAAGCCTTGTTTTCAGGTCATTCATAACTTTATAAATCAGCTCGGTGCATGAGACTGGGCATCTGCAGAACCGTAGAAAATCTTTCCACTCAGGCGATTAAGCGTTTGACACCTTGGCTGATTAATAATCGTGCAAAGAATGAGATCAGAAGCAAAATAAATGGTCATTTAATAGAGAAACTCACAAAACAGCCCTTTAACTTACATATTCCATCATGTTATTCGTTTCACATTTCCTTTTGCTTAGTCTCCAGTGCAAGCACAGCTGGAAAGGAGGGAGAGAAGAAAGAGAAATGAGGTCTATTTTATGGAGCCATACAAGCCAGCCCATTCGTCCACCTTTCATATTTTCTACCCCAACAAAAGCATCTGTTTCCATACTGTGCAATTCAGAGCCCAGCAGTACGAAGCTGCTCCCCGCGGCACTCACCTTGTGGTATAACCTATTGTTTTCCCATTCTAGTAACTTCTCAATCGATCTTCGTGTCTGCAAGACAAATGAGAAATCATTTTACTCCTCACTGCTTTTCGAACAACTGAGTTTTGCAGCTGCTTTGTGTGAAAAGGGGGAGAGGTGAGGGACAGTGACTGAGTGCAGGGTGGTCTGAGGCAGAATCAAAGCTTCTTGGGTGTTAAACAGTAACTACGAAATAGATCATTTGATAGGAAGGCAACTAGTTGGCACAAACGAAAGAACAGTCCCACTACTGTTTTCCCTAAACCAAGTAAGTCCCATACATCTGCAAATGCTTCTGTAACCAACAATGAATAAGATAATACAACTATTTGATCTTACGCGATTCTGTCGCTATAAATATCTGTTCATTTTGTTCTTAAAAGAGAAGACTGAAAACTGTTAACTGAGAAGTACTTGTAGAATCACACGTCACAATGGAGTAAACACAAATAAAATTGAATTTAAAAAACGGTTCAACACGTGACATTTTAGAATGTGTCAAATTCCAGGAAAAATTACAAATGAAATAAAGCGAAACCCCTCGTAAAAATACACATTTTGAAGTAAGCAAAGAAGCGTTAAGGTCGATATTTAAACTGCGACTCTTTATGTATTTTTTTTAAAACAATAAAACCTGCTTGTGGACCAGCATTTAATTAGGCGTAAAACACGGAAGTGGTGGTCCTCTTAAACCATCTCTAGAACAACGGGCCTCCTTTACCCCTGCCTATTGTGAATACTGGAGGCCATTCATGGGCGCAACCTTAGTAGTACCTTACATAAGGTGGGCTACTTGGGAGGCTGGCGTGCATTCACAGTTTTGTGTTAATCAAGCTGGGATAATCAATATTTTTTACCATCAAGAAGTATGAATAGAATACAGCTGCTACAGGAAACCGAACGCTACTCATTCGCCAATGACTCCTCGTGGCTTAACTAATTGCGCAAGAGCCCGGAATGTCAATGAGTTGGTAATGTCAACAGTACACACATCCGCGCTCCCATAATACTAAAAAAAACACATGGCAAACTCAATCGTCAAAGGCGCTGTAAAGACAGCTTTAGCTGGTATGCATTTATGAACGCCCAGTTTGTATTTCAGCCTGGACCTGCACACTAAGGGAATGTTCCAGGCACAAGGACACTTTTTATAGTTAGTCATTAAAATCACATATGTCAGATGTGACTGTAAAAAACACAAGCCTTTGTAATGCAATAGGTCTCGCAGTTAGGCGAGTTTAAGCTATTGGCATTGTAAATGACAATGCCGTTTATGTATGTTTTTAAAACGAAAACAAAAATAAAAGGCATTGTTATTTGCAATGTCAATAGCTCACACTCGCGTAAATGAGAGACCTATTGCATTGCAAATGCTCGTTACACTTGCTAACACAGTCTGTGCATAGTTTGCACCTCATTAGTACCAATTAAACATCCAAATATTGTAAAAAGCAATAGAAAGGTGACAAGGCAACCTTTGCCAAGGGCCTTCCACTACATAGCAACACATGTCGCTGTGATTTAGCAATCGTTGAACCGTTTGAGCTGGAAACAATTTTAGTGTGTTAGAATCTACATATTATGTAGCAGATGATGGATTATGTAGCAGATAATGGATTATCTGGCAAATGCGGCAAATCAAAAATTACGCAAAAAACGCAGTGGCCTCACAATCGCATAATTGAAACCTTGATCTCTGGGCCAAGGCCATCACCCTTCCCAGCAGCTCCGCCTTACTGATCACCGTGTCAGCACAGCACAGAGACCTTCGGCCAAGAAGGGTTCGAGCCAGCAGCCCGTCCCAGCGCCTCAAGTCGCCAGTGTGCCATCCGTAATCTCCAGCTCCACGCATTAAACGCCAGCCGATCTTCCACCTGCTTCCAGGTTACCCCGCTCACCCACGGACCCTTCACCTGCCGAAACTGCAGGTACACCAGCCAGCACACACCTGCACGTCCTGCCCTTCTCACCAAAGCAGGCCACAACCATCTCAGATGCATACTAAACACCCGCTCAGTCCACAAGCACGCCGTCAAACTCAGACCTTCTTGACTCATCCTCCCTGGACGTCGCCTTCCTGAGGGAAACCTGGATGAAAGTCTCCTTGGCACCCGGCATAGCCATAGCCATAGCCGTCCCGGACCGCTACAAGATCACCCGTAGGGACCGAAACATCAAACCAAGAGGAGGAATCGCCATCGTCCACAGGAACAACATCAGAATTTCGACCAACACCGAAGACTCCCTCAGCATGGACGAACACCTACACTTCCAGATCCACATCGATCACACCACCACACTCAGAGGAACCCTTGTCTACAGACCCCAGGACCAGACTACCGCAGTTCAGCGACTCCATCTCCGACCTCATCAGCACGCACGACCTTGCCTCCACAGACTACATCCTCCTCGGAGATCGGAACTTCCACCTCGAGAACGCCAACAGCAACTCCACAACCTTAACTGACAACCTCGGACTCAAACAGCTCGTCACAACACCCATCAACTCCGCTGGACACGCTCAACCCCATCTTCTCCACCAGCAACCATGTTACCTTCAGCCACACCACCAAACTCCACTGGACCGACTACCACTGCATCCACTTCTCATTCGAGAAACACACCGCACACAACCAACCACAACGAATCCCACACCTCAGCTGGAACAAAGTCACTGAAGACCAGCTTTTCACCACCCTTGCCCGAGACCCTCCATCCGAGCCCACTGACAGCAACACAGCGGCCCACAACTTCAAACATTGGATCGAAGACTGTGCCAACACCGTCGTCCCTATCAGGAAACCCTCTAACAGGCGCACCGACACTAGAGCCATCTGGTTCAACGCCGACCTCCAAACTTCCAAGCAAAACTACTGAAGACTCGAGAAGCAGTGGCGCCACGACCAGACAACCGCACATCCTTAAAGAACGCCAGACGCAAGCACCACCAACTCATTCGATCCGCCAAAAGGATCTCCTCAAGGAATGCATTGACAACAACGCACACAACAGCAAAGAGCTCTTCAACATCGTGAAAGTACTCGCCACCTCCAGCTCCAATGACATCCTGCTGTCGCAAGAACTCTGCGACTCCTTTCTTCCACCGCAAGGTCGCAGACATCCACGACAGCTTCGACTCCCAGATAACGACGACAGACGCCAACACCCCCGACCCAACACCCACCAAATACACCGACCTGATGCTCTCCTGGAACAACGTCAACGATGAAGACAACATCAAAATCGTGAACACCATCCACTCCGGCTCACCCTCCGACTCCTGCCCCCACCACATCTTCAATAAAGCAAGCCCCATCGACGCACCCCAACTCCGGAAGATCATCAACAGCTTCTTCGAGACCGCTACCTTCCTGAAGAGCTGGAAACACTCCAAGATCAACGCACTACTCAAGAAACCAAAGGCGGACCCAAAGGACCTCAAGAACTTTTGACCCATCTCCCTGCTCCCGTTGCACAGCGAAAGTAATTGAGAAAACCACCAACAGACAACTAACTCACTTTCTCGAGGAGAACAACATCCTGGACTCCTCCCAATTGGGTTTCCGCAGCAATCACAGTACAAAAACTGCCCTCATCGCCACCACCGACGGCATAAGGGCCCAGCTAGACAACGGCAAAACCGCGGCCCTCATTGTCCCGACCTCTCGGCCGCCTTCGACACCGTCTGCCACCACACCCTACGCACACGCCTCCACGACGCAGGGGTCAGCGACAAAACCCTGAACTGGATCACCTCCTTCCTCACCGGCAGAATACAGAGAGTCCGCCTCCCCCCTTTCTGATCCAAAGCCACCAGGATCACCTGTGGCGTACCCCAAGGATCATCCCTCAGCCGGACCCTTTTCAACATCTGCATGGCACCACTCGCCAACATCGTCTGATTGCACCACCTCAACATCATCTTGTACGCCAACGACACCCAGCTGTCCTCTCCCTCACCAAGAACCCGACCACCGCCAAATCCAACCTCTACGAGGGAATGAAGGCTGTCGCAGAGTAGATGAAGACCAGCTATCTGAAACAGAACTCTGACAAGCCTGAGGTCCTCATCCTCGGCTCCACCCCCTCCGCATGGGACGACTCCTGGTAGTCGGCCATGCTGGGAGCTGCCCCAACACCAACCAACCACGCACGCAACCTGGGGTTCATCCTGGACTCAATGCTCTCCATGACCCAGCAAGTCAACACTGTCTCCTCTTCCTGCTTCAACACCCTCTGTATTCTCCGCAAGATCTACAGATGGATCCCCACCGAAACCAGAAGGACGGTCACCCAAGCCCTATTCAGCAGCAGGCTAGACTACTGCAATGCCTTCTACACGGGAACCAGAGCCAAACTCCAGAAAAGATTTCAACGCATACAAAAAGCCTCTGCACGCCTCATCCTCGGAATCCCTCGCCACAGTCACATCACCGATCACCTAACAGACCTGCACTGGATCCCGGTCAACAAGAGGATCCCCTTCAAGCTCCTCACCCACGCTCAAAAAGCACTCCACAACGCCGGACCAGCATACCTCAACAAATGACTCACCTTCTGCACCCCGAACCCCCAGCTTCGCTCCAAGGACCGCACCACCGTCCCATGCATCCGCCAAATGACCACTGGCAGCAGATCTTTCTCCCACCTCGCCTGCCAAGACATGAACACCCTCCCCATCTACCTGCGGCAGTCCCAGGACCTACTGAACTTCAGGAGACTACACAAGACCTGGCTGTAGATGCTCGTCCCCCACCCCCTCTAGCGCCTTGAGACCCTCACGGGTGAGTAGCATGCTCTACAAATGGATTGATTGATAATTCTAGTGGTCCTGATTATGGGACATGTAGTTTACCGTTTCTGGTTCAACGTACGGGCTGAAGTCCCGGCATGCAAAGTGCGGTTAGCTACAGAGCTAGGGCTGGCTGAGAGTGTGGCCTATAACACGGGCCTTCGCATCAGCTGCGATGGTAATAAAGCTTGTAACAAAACATGAGCAAGCCAGTGTTATTGTGCTGGGAACAAGACTCGCAAAAAGCTAGGGATTGCAGTTCTTCCTGAAAACAGCAGGTAAAATCTGTCCTGGGTAGGTTTTCCATTTGGTTGCAGCCGCACCCTGTGTGAGCCGAGGGAGTGGCCTGCCAGCAGCTATGCATGGCATGTAAGGGAGTTCCTCTGTTTGCTTGAAAGGTGGGTTAATTACTGCCCACCCCTTTAACAGTTTCAATGCCTTGTTCTCACCGGGTCAGCTGGAATGGAGCAGTCCGTGCCCAGGGCCAGAACTCACCCTCCCAGCAGCGCTGTAAGAGGCACAGAGAGCATGTTACTAGCCACTACATCATGGTGCAGTAACTTTCCACAAACCAGCTACCTCTTCATCACTTGTTACAGCCCACAGACCACCTCCCTCTCAATCACTTATAACAGTCCACAGACCAGCTACATCTCAGTGACTTGTAACAGCCCACAAGCCAGAAACCCATCAGCCCCTTATAACAGTCCACAGACCAGCTACCTCTCAATCATTTGTTGCCCATATCCTTGCCTATGACTTTGAATAGCTCTGAGCTAACCTTGGCTAGGTTTGCACTATACAAATTCCGCAGACATACATGCGCCTGGATTGTTTCTTTTCTTAAGATATTCCAGGTAGTGCTGCTCGGATCACAGAGCGCTTCCGAGCACTTTGCAAATACCATTTGTATTGTAGCTGGAGCCCCTCAAACACGAGGTGCTTTGTTTATGAACATATTGAATGAGGTGTGCTGCTGAGACCAGATGGCTGATGCGGCTTGTGACTGGAAGAGTACTTGGTGGCACTGATGTCACTGTTGTGATCTGCAGCCAGCTCTGTGGTTTTAGCCAAGACCACTAGACATGCTGGGACTTGTAGATCCTCCGTTTTCAATATGTGTTTGGGTCTTGTGGTGCCAACACTGTCTGAAGCTCATCCTCGTGACATGGGGGCCAGATGACTGCTTTAATTTCCTTTTTTTTTTTTTACAGTTCGCTTATTTTAAATTTAAGCCACATGCAAAATTGGGTGATTGGCACAGAGCGGCGTGTTTGTTGGGAGGGGCTGCTTGGACGCCAGCTCATATTTCTTCATTTTAAAGTGTCTGATTCATGGAGCTTGTCCGTCTAGCCCCTTATCCAGCCAGCACGAGGACTACCGTCGACCTTGGGTAGAGACGGGCTGTCTGTGCTCTACAGCGGAAGTGTGCATGGCTCCCTGGTTTCGTCTGAGGACAGGGAAAAGACTGCAAGGCTGAGCCACAGGCCCGAAAAGGCCCCCTTTATCAGATGAAAAAGCGTTGAGTGATACAGGTTTTTTGTGCCTTTCAGCAGGACATGGGGCGACGGAACAACCTTTCTATTTATAAATCAGTTTATAAAAAAAATATACCAGTGTTATCTTAAAGTTGTTTTTGACCTCTGCCCTACTAATTTCTGACATTAATGTATACATTTCACAACGTCTTATTAATGAACCTAAAGGTTTGACAGAGAAGAGTGATAAGGAGAAGTTATAATTTGGAACAGCGCCTTAAAGCCCTTCCTGTGGTCACCTGCTGGGGCCACGCTCTGGGTGCACCGTGGATTTGCTTCTACAAACCGTTATTTTGTAGTACTTTACTCTCATTTCCACGTTGATCACTGATTTACGCCAGACCTTGACCAGGAGTCAATGCTTGAGTGCGTCTGTCCTGGAGTTTGGAGAAAGTACATATGGGGAAATCCACAAATTCACTGGTAAGTCGATGGAACAAACCACCTTTCTAGGCCTTACCTGTCCCAAAACACCTGCGCCCCCACCCACAGGGAGAGGTCTTGAAACTTAAAGACAACACGTTTAACAACCCAATTTCAGAGTAAATATGTTAACTTGTATATACTCCTGTTGCATCTTTTTGTCGCGAACCATGGCAGACGGGGGTTACTGAGTCAATGTAAAGTCAGTGTTTTCTTTTAAAAACAAAAGTAATTTACTTTCAAAACACAACACAATAGTGTGCATACAAACTCTGAGGGCTCAAGCAGTGTGAGGGAGTTCCCGGGTACTAACTTTATCCTGATGCGCAACCTGGTGGCCAAATTGCAAAGTAGCAGCAACGTTGTAAGAAACATTCATGTCAGACGTAGGTTCTCAGGCTAATAAAACAAGACAAGTAACAGATGGCCCCCCCTAAAGGTAAGAAATTGCTCTCCGACAGCCGTGAAGCAGACGAGCCAGTCCGGATGAGCCGGTCGAAAGGGAGAAAGGGTAGTGGCGCAAAAGCATAATTTTCAATGGGAAGCCAGCGTTTAGCATTAATGCTGACGTGACCCATTGAAAATGATGGGCGGGGCTTCAAGGCCCCTTCTGAAATCGGCTCTCACAATATCTCTCGCCGAGCGAGCTCTGCTTTCCGCTGCAACGCCAGGCGAGACCTACAAATTGTGAAGGTTCCACATAAAAAGGGCTACATGGGTTGTCACCGTTTGTAAAACGAATGAGGTATGAGTACCTACAAAACATCTGCGAACATATTAAAAGTGAGTATACAGTCCAAGTCGTCCAGTATCGGCAGCTTATCATGTCTGAATAAAGACCACAATTACCTTATGTAACATTATGTGCAAATGAAAGCAAGAGGCAATAAAAGCAAAGTCAATGTTGCGGGTAAGCTTTCAATGATATGCACAGAAAGGATATAAATAGGTTTTATAATGGTTTTCAAGATTGATATTATAGACCAGATTCACAGAGGTTTTCTTAAAAAAGTAAGAAATCTACAGACCAGGGTTTAACAAAGACTCATACATAACCCCTATGGAATGCTTGAAAATCTGTGCAAGTGTTAGATTTGCGTACATACTCCTATTCCTCCATGTGCACTCCCGTATGAGTGGTTTGCATGGCACACAATTTGCACGAAAGTGGTGGTCGAAAAAATATTTGGCAAATTTATTTATTTTATCTACTTTTTTTCCTTTGGAGAAACTGCACTTCCCACCTGAAAAGGTACATAAAACTCCTGTTTTAGGAGTCAGACATACTTATTTCCACATTGGACGTAATCAGTAAAATGAATAGTCATTATTTTACTATTTTATGGATATCATTGGACTTTGCATGGACACCCCAACAGCAGCTCCCCATTTCCCACCTGTAACGCTAAATACTATGGGTAATCCGCAAAATCAAAATCTGGTCACTTTTTTGTGAAGAGAGAGCAAATCTGTGCCCCTCCACCAGACCTTCTAGGATGGGGGTAACTAATGTCTCTAAGCACACGCAGGGAGGGGGGAATAGGGATACAGCAGATCCAGGCCTGGAAGTGTGAGCTTAAGTGGTGTAAAATACTCCAAGAAGAACCTGGTTGGATAAGAGTGGATTCAGAGTGGCCCCCGGACATAGTGGTCTTGTGGCAGTGCTATGGTAATTTGAAGAATTCAGGAATAAACATATGCTGCCCACGCCCCAGTACAATGCTAGGGAGACCGTATCGAACCACTTTGTACCATTTTGGCAGTTGGGGGCAATAGTGTCATCGGCAATGATATATTTCTGTGCATAACTCTAGGAAATCCCAGCTTGAGGAGCAAACAAGGAATTGGAGCCGGAGTGAGTCAATTCTGCTGCACCTCACTTTGACAGGGATCCCCCCTACCCCCCAAGCATTCCCCACATCTTACAATTAGGGGTGGGCACAGCGCTCAGAGTTTCACTCCATGGAGTTACATGAATCCTATGCAAGATTTTGCGGAGTTCCGCGAACGGGCAGAAATCTGCACGTCACACTACTATGCTGGTTTTTTTGCACTGGGAGCTTGTTCCGTTAACGGCACCACGAGGCGCACCGGAGGGTGCTGCTTCTTTGCTGCCATTTGCACGTTTTCTACTCAAGCCACAGCTTTCTCACAGTGAATGGTCGCAACCAACTGCGTTGTAAAAATGTCGCCAGGGGCCCTCCTAGTGCCCGAAGATCCCACTAGGGGATGCCAATTCTCGGTCACGCTTGCCAACCTACTGTTGGTAAGCTGCGCGTGAGATAAAAAAACTCTGCCATGCGTGGTTGACAGAGTTTTACCAGAACTGAATTTCTCATCCACACCTACTTACAATATGAATCTTTTATTTCAAAGAATGTAACTAAGGGTGATGGTGGAATTAACAATGGGGTTGCAGGCAGATGAGCAAAACCAGGTACGCAGAGTGTGGGAGATTGGGACCAGAACTGGGGAAACCCTCCATAAGCCATCCCATCTCTTCCTTTTGATTTCTTTACTCAAACTCAAATCTAGGCTGCTTCTCTTAAAAATCGTTCAACCTACTATCTCTGAGAACACTGGAGAAAAAATTGCACTATCCTCTACCAGCTATTTGTCACCTGTCGGCAATCAGTAACTGTAAGTAATTGGATTATTATTTGAGTTGGGCGACTTTTGACCTCAATGAATAATCTCAACCCATGTCAGAGTGACCTTTAAAGTCACTAAATTAACCTGAGCTTAACACCATGGTAGCTATGGCGCAGAGAAGACAGGCTTAACTTAGGCCGTTGTGTAAAGTATTTACGCAGCTACAAAACAGTAATAAAGTCAAAATGGAAAGCAATAAAAATCCCAAGATGAATGAGTAAAACCTAATAAAAAAATGACATTCAATAAGTGGAGCCACAGAAATGCACTTTTAAAGTTTCAAGTAGGAATAGCACCAAGAAGTTAAATGGGCCAATGATAGTCAATAGTCGCAGTTGAAAAGGCCAGTCTTATGACCCTTGGAGTTCACTTCTTTGTCCTGGAAACACGAGGGAGCAGGTCCAGGCCTTCAGGGCTCCCCTCAGGTCACATACAGACCGGTACTCTTCTTCCTCAGGTCAGCAGTGTTCCGAAGTGGGTGCCTGGAGGTGATCCAATTAAGACCGACACTGGCTAATGGGAAGGAATGACTCCTAGACATGCCCTAACTAATGCAGTAAACATTCCATGGGCAACCACTGCCCACTTTGGGCATTGTCAAGATTGTCAAAGTCACCGGCTGTGGGGGGTGTGTTTGTGTGTGTGCGTGGGGGAGGGAGGGGGGGGGGGGAGGGTAGGGGCTGTGCTATGGTAATCCTAGTGTTCTCCCACAAGGAACACTAAAATTCAGTTTGGTGAAGCCAATCTACCCACAATAAATGCAGAGATAAAAGGCTGGTAGGACAAAAGCAAGATTCTTCAGCAGCCAGCCAGTGGCTAGACAAGAATTGTCTTGGCATCCTGTTGCCTTCCTTTGAAGTGCTACGCATAGTTCAGCAGGCCTGTCAAGCAGGGTTCAGTCAAAAGGAGGCTCACAACCCATCCTGCATATTCTGTGAGGTTCAGAGTCGTCATATCTGCTCATTCAAATCTGCCTATTAAGGGAGATATCTAGTCAGTGACACTGACCATTTCAGCAAGGGGCATACTGTAAGAGCGTTACATTTGCAGCATCATTTACAACAGAATTTCCCCATGGTTGAATGAGGAGTGAAGAAGCGCGAGTGAGTGTGTAATAAATACATATATAAACACATCTTCGGCGCAGGCCACAATTTAATTCACTCAAACTCGATGCAAGAACCACACCTGACAAAGAGATGGCCAGAGAAAATCACTTTTGAATGCATAACAAGTGCTTTTTTCTTGAGCACTGCATTCCAGAGATCTTCATATCCACTGATGCAAGCTCTCATTTTAAACCTGGAAAAGAGGCAGACACTGTTGTGCAATGTGTAATCATCCTCTACTTTCTCAGTGGTCAGAAATCATTCATGCAACACAGTTTTTTAAATCTATTTGGTGTCTATAAGGAAATGTCTTCATACAGAAGGCCTAAATCTCTTGTGAAGTAAGCGGCAGATCACAGATGCTTTAACCTCTAAGTATGGTCTACACCTGGATATTGTCAAAGACACATTTCACAATTGTAGTTTTCATGCTCCTTTCCTTGGGACATCGGTGATTGAATAATTCTTCTGTGCACCTTCAAACTGGAGTAGATATACGAGAAATCAGGGTTTTACAAAGCTGGTAATGTGAACCACCCCTCCTTTCACCTTTTCCGATACCCCACTCAAACACAAATTTACCTCGATAAATCATTCCTTCACTGTGAAAATGGATGCATCATTTACCACATGAATAGAACTAAGCAGCCTACGACAGTCTCACACTTTGCCATTCATTGATGCAATTAAAACTAGACTACACCACCAAACTCCTTCAGTTAACACTCCTGTGACTACGTCCCATGGTGCAAGCCATATAATGCAGTAAGCATCTGGGGCTAGACCTTTGGCCACACAAACATATAAAACACCGGTCTATAAAGAACAAAACATAAAATGTCCTCATGCTACCTACTACTTATCACAACCTAAAAAGACCAGGCTTTGGGCTGCTATGGAATCCCGAAAAAACAGTAATGGAAGGCACTGAACAGGACTAGTGCAGTGAGGCCATAACACTGACAGAAAATGCACCACAAATAATACAATGTGACAGAACAAACATAATAAATCTTACTGATACAAAAACAAATCTACCGAAATGTACATAATACTCATAAACAAGACAACATTTACATCACTAATCCAATGTCAGACGATGCTACAGGACAACGAGGAACATTCAATCTGTAAACGGTGCCTTTCTCGTCACAGAAAATGGCTACTTCTTCCGTTGTAGACCCCTGCATTCTGATCACTCCTAGCATTTGAACAAATGAAAATGACACTTATGCTCACTTTACTACTATTTATCTAGCAGAGATCAACTCGCCCAAATGTGTACTGCAAGATGCCAGAAGCTGCTAGTGAATTGGTGCGTACTCCAAGGATCGATCCGATTTCTAGTGTTTTAACTTCAAAACATGGAGATTGAGTTCTTCTAATTAACGAGGAAATCACAATTAAAAGTACAATGGTGATTTAAGCCTTTTAGTTGGAAGTCTCCACAAACACGGACATTAAATGGCTCAAAGATTGGTTCATTTAAGACAGGTTGTCCAGCACCTACCTTAAACCAAACAAAGAAATACCACATTCGTTCATATCACGAAAGGACCAAGGAAGCTCAAATAAAGGACTGACAGAAAATCATTTGGACTGACAGAAGTCAAATCTCACAAACACGAACTATAGTCTGGTGTCTGTTGTCACTTGTGCACAGAATAAGATCATTTTGAATTGGACTTTAGAACCATCAAACAAACAATGGTTCTTAACTAGCTGGATCGATGCAAAACTACCTGCCAGCACCCCGGACTCTACCCTGTGCCTACTAGAGAGTGACATCCAGCAAACCTATGCTCAAATGAAAGTGGTACGGTTAAATCTTTGGCACCCTGCCAAACTTGAACTGGCTGCCCCGGCAGGTTGTCTTAACTTCAATGCCTGTTGTGTTATCTATAACGCAGGAACAATTAATACTTTCAAATTGCTGGCATTAACGTTCTTTGTGCCAGTGTGCAAACCTTATCGGACTCCTCATTCTGGGCTTCAGTCTTAAGGACACCACAAACATTTCAAAGGAAGATTTCAAATCTAATCTAGAACAAAGTAGCACTGAATCAACAAAAGCACACCCACCCCCAGACACCCAAACTAAATCCCATATAACAGCCACTATCAAAAGAGACTATGGTGGTTTTAAAGTGGTCCTCAACGAAAAGAGTGATGCCACAGACATGGAAAACGTACAGAGAGTGCCTTCCTGGATTGTTAACATCCAAGCTGAAAAGGTGTGAATTTAAAATTCAAAGAAAGTCAGGGGAAACGAAAAACAAATAAAGGAAAGTAGAACTATTTGGGAGGGGAAAAAAGGAAGAGTTCACAAATGTTGTACCCAAAGGTCCAGCAAATGGAACGTAGGCAACATCCTTCAAAAGAAATCCAAAGACAAAATGACAGCTACGATCCGTAGATTTCCACCTGTTGAACTCTAGAAACTTGCCCACATTTAAGGCAAGTTAAGACTTTTTTTTAACTGATAGGATCATAGGCAGGCCCAGCATGTAATTCAAGAGGCAATTGAGTAACAAACCCCTCCACAGTATTCAGGTTTCCATGTCATTCACTTACTCAAAGTAAAATGTGTCCAATGCAGTTGCTTAATGGAGTATATCCGTAACACCGTTACCTAATGGGTTCAATTGCACACCTTTGGCATCATGAGTTGGGAGCCAATGTTTGGTCTTTTATGGAAGAAACTAGTTTACTTACCTGTAATTCTAGTTTTGTGGCTTAGAATTGTTCTATATTCACATGATGTGCATTATTGCACCACTTGCAGCCTCCTGAAGTATGGGGTTGAATGAATATTTTTTGTCAGGGCTGTTCCTGTCATCCAGTCCAGCCATGTCTGTACAATCCATCTGGCAATAGTTCATTTCTTAACCACAGTCCCTAAGGTTTGTGGTGCATAAGCCACACAATAATGTTTCTGTTTTTCTAACATTTTGAGAAATACCTTGTGTTTATGGTGTATTAGAAAATTAGACTGGCGGGAGCTCTGTTGAAGACAATGAAGTAGCTCAGAGTTAATGAGGGCTGGTGCAAGCCTTCTGCTCCAATATTGCAATGTTTCTTTCAGTTTCTTCTTTTCGAATTTAGAACATTCTACCATACGTGGGTGAAATGTTCTGTTGTGGGCTGTACAGTTTGTTAAAGGCCCTCTCCCCCGTTTTAGGTTCTCGCCTACGGCTCGTGCCTATAACTCTGGTTCAGAGCCTTTAACAACCAGAACAGCCTTCAGCAGTGGACTAAAAGCTCTAGTACATAACCCTTCTTACATCTAAGGCAGAGGTCTTCAAACTTTTTTAGGTTGAGCCCCCCCCCAGTTGAATTTTTTTTATGTCGGGCCCCCCGACCACCTGACAGAAACCTGTGGAATCAGGTACATTACTACTCCGCTATAGCTCACCTCAGCGGCACAAGTTACAAGGACACCAGACAGCGCTGCAATATCACTGACATCAGAGGAGCCTGGACGGGTGAGAGCTGAATTGCTACTGAGTGTCTGTGTGAGTTAGTTGACTGACATTTGTGTTTAGGCTGGTCTGGCTCCTGCTTCCTGGGGCAGGAGCTGGTGGGCCGCCTCACCGTTTAAAGTTGACTGCTGGCAGTCATGGTTTATATATATATGGCAGGCAGTGCAGCTTGCACGCATACTACGTTGGACCGGACTCCACGTTGGCTGGGGCACACCATTTTTGATTTTCTTTGGGAGAGCTTGTATCCGGCGGCTGCTACCGGGACCCGACCCCACCGGTGCCATCAGGGCCGTCTAAGACTGCTGTGGGAGACAGTCAACAATAGTACTAGGCACAGTCGCTGCTTGCGGCCAGTGGGGAGTTGTTGCCCGTCGCCATCTGTGTTCTGAGTCAGGTCAGTGAGATTTGTATTTCTATCACCTCGTGGCCAATGGGAGAGACAAATTGATGTGCACCGAGTTGAGGTGTTGAGCCCCCATGTGCAGCTGTTCTGCTGCCTCGGGTGTCTCTCTTCTCAGTGATGCCAGAGGAGAACTGATGATGGTCTGTGCTCTCCTCTGTTTATTTCTTGGTAAACGACCCCCCCCCCCCCCACTCCCACCTCCCCATCGAAACTCCCTGCTTATTCAGAGCTGCAGGTCTCCCCTCCTTTACCAGTGAACTGGCCAACTGACTGGGATGGGAAGCTCTCTGCAACAATCATGGCTCCCCTCACCATCAGGTCCCTAGTATATCACTGTGAGCCTTAGAAAAAATAGTGCAACCACAAGGCATAGAGATACTTGGCATTTTCATAAGGTGAAGCATGTAGTGAGACAGTGTAAAGTGCACTAAGACACCCACGGCCGAGTGTGTGTTTAAATTAAATTCATTGGCAACACACAATCAGGCCACTGCCAGCAGTCAGTGGGTGCTGGTCGTAAAGTCTGCGTCACATTACATCTACTCTAAAATGACACGGTTTCTCGATGCTCAAATGGGTATAATTTATAACTATTGAAATGTTTCTCTCATCTTCATTGCTTGATTTTACTTACAAGAAAATGTCACTCATAGTCCTTGAAACAGGACTCATAATTACACTAAAATTATGGTAATGTCACATATAGTACTCAAACTTTGGAGCTATGTTTAATTTAACGAGAAAACTTGCCTTCTTTATGTGAAAAGCTAACCAACCTGGGAGGGTTAATTCCGAGAGCTGAAATGCTTCAGCTGAGTGGGAGGCAGGGTCTCCTCTGCCATGACACCGATTCTGTTCGTTAGCTTTCGGTTTCATAGCTGCCTGCAACAAAGCCTTTCATCTCTCGGAGACTCGGAATTACATTTCTTTCAAAATCTCAAACGTATGGGCATGTCGTGCCCCATTAAGTGTTAAACAATTAAATGCAAGATCTTAGGGAGGAGTGTGCACCCCCCTGAGATGGTGTTGCGCCCCCCCCCCCCTCTCCAGGGGGGCACGCCCCACAGATTGAAGAACTCTGATCTAAGGAATAGAAAGCCCTTTCCGCAGCTGTACTGGGCATTTGGTAAAAAAGGGAAAATGTATGGCTTCATTGATATGAAAAGTAGAAACAACCTTAGATATACATTTTGGATGTTTTCACTGTCCCTTACCATCAGAATTTACCGGTCGGTGACAGACAGTGAAAACTGTCCATTTGTCTGCCCACTCTAAATAGGGTGAGCAGACAAATCGCAAACCTCAAATCGCCTTTACCAATGCTACATGACCGTCAGTTTGGTGGCAAGGATACTCCTTTGCGACGGAGTACCCTCTCCACCAAACTATAAATCAGGCCCCAAGTCAGAGTTAAAAAATTCTGACCAGGTTCCGGTAGACAACCAGAGCATGGCCTCAAATCGTGCCTAGCTCCCAGTCTACAGTGTTCATTTAGCTCTGGTCGGCTCTTAAGATTTTTGGAGCTATGTTTATTAAAAAAATTTAAGTTCATATCCCTGGTTCTTATTGTTTTTTCGTCATTTTGGTGTAATTGTATGCATTAAAATTTACTCTATTTTTCAAAATTAGTTCTGGGAATTTTCTTGTGTTGTGTTCTGACTTAATTACTGCTTTGGTATTGCATAAATACTTTATATGTCTCCAATTTAAGCCTGTCTAATGTATGCTACAGCTACCAAAGCGTTAATCTCAGATTAATCTGGTGACTGTAACTATGTATCTAAGTGATTCACCCTAACAGGAAATATGTTAGTAGTACTGAGATTGGTAGTTGTCCTCCTCAACATGAGACACCTTATTACAACTGTTTTATCTGTGATGTTCCTGTTATGATTATTGATGAACCAGGTCCATTTTCGGATTCGGGGCGTGTTTTTCTTTCTCTCCTCTTCCCATTGGCTGGAATGTAAAATTCCAGCCAATGGGAAGAGGAGATAAATAAACTAAAAAACACCCCCCCGAATCCCAAAAAGACAGGGCTTAAATGGACAGACGCCCCTCTCCTCCAATGGCTGGCCTCCGTTTAGGAAGCTAGCCAATGGAGAAGAGGGGCGGGTTCAAGCCCCACTCTGAAAAACAGAAGATCTCCCCAGCGAGACTGCACAAGCGCAGCCTACGCAGGCTGAGACCTAAAAAGGAAACCGGGTCTGACCCGAAGTGTTATTGCCCAATTTCATTGGCTGACGGCACATGCAAAATAATGGGCCGGGTCATACTGAATCATTTGGAAGCTTGGGTAACTGAAAGAGGGAAACTTTCTGACATACAGTATGGTTTCAGGAGGGGCCTGGATACTGTTGAGCAGTGCTTCAACCTCCACCTGGTTATAACAAGTATAAACTAGCAATGAATGGTTCACTTTAACTGGGATTTATGGATTTAACATCCACTTTTGACTGGGTGGTGAGAGGGAAGCTGTGGAAAAAAAATGCTAGACATGGGCATAGACATTTCTATAGTTCACTTTCTAGCACAGATGCACCAGGGTGTGACTGGGAGAGTCAGGTATGGGGCAGTTGGGGAACTCACCATCCCCATTAAAATTAATCATGGAGTAGGCATTTTAGCCCTTGTTTCATTCTGTTTATACATTAATGACCCGGAGAGCTACCTCAACCAAGGGCAGGTCAATGTTCCAAGTGTAGGGACTAAAAATCTCCTGGCATTGCTTTAAGACGATGACTGGTGCTGATGTCCAGAACTGGTGAGAGTCTGCAAACGCTTTTAGCCAGATTTAATGATTTTATGTGTGACTTGGTTCTAAAGACCAATAGGGTTAAATCTTATGTCATGGTGGTTGGGAATACCCCTCCCCTCTTAAAAGTCCTGTTTTATTAATGATTAAGGGATGCTCTATGTCACAGATTTCTCCTACCTAGGTAACCCCTTTGACTAAAGAGGATCTTGGCACCACCTGGTTGAAACCAGGGTAAGATGCTTCACCAAAACGGAGGCAATATTCAGGTTTGTGAGGAAACTAGGATCCAGATCAATCGATACGATAATTAACATTTATACTGTTCCTAGTAGTCTGACGATCATACTGTGTCATATGGAAGTAAGCCCGACTCCTCTAATCCATCTAATACAAATTTCACCAACTTTATTATGGCACTCGTTATGGGCAAAGGATGAGCAGACTCTTAATCGTGCTATAATATTGGGACTGTATGAGCCTTGATCATATGCAGAAAATACCAAGGCTGAGCTACATAAAAAAGCAGCTGGAGCCAGAAGGGAGAGTGGACAGTTTTTACAACCCTGAACTTTATTGTCAATATTTCGAAAACCCAGCTGAAAGGGGATCTTTTTTCTATTTTAAAGGAGAACAGGGTGCGCTTGGAAACTGTGAAGAAGAGAGTAGCGGGCAGGGGCAGTATCTGCCCCTAGTTTGCTCTGAATGTCCAGAGGCTGATGCTTCTTTTTAATTTTGCCACTCGAAAAGGTTTTATCTTGTTAGATTCAGGTTTAGCTTCACACATTTGTTGGTTTCTTACCCCCGCAAGGCGTATTGTGACACTAAACTGGATTCATCTTTACAGCAGTTCGTTTACGGAATTTAGTTGGGTAATGATGATTTCTAGATCACTAGATGATGAAGTATATATTTTTAAAGGATGCATAATGTATTTTGATCTTAATTTTAGAAGTTTATGGTTTTTTATCATGATCCCTGAAATGTATGTGATATGCACGTATTTATTATTGGTAATTTTTAACGTTTTTACTGAAATCGTTATATTGTGTACTTATTATTTTTTCCTTTTCATTTTTATGGCATTATGCACTTATTTCCGAGTGGTCAAAACACATGCTTGATGTATTGGAATTGTTTTTATATTTAAGATCTGGAAGCCTATGACCTGATCCTGTCCTGTGGAATGTGATTTTACCACAAAGTCTACATTGTTTATTACTAATTTTATTATATTGTCTGTTTTTTACATTCTATGTTTTCTTTTATGGTTGTGAAAAGAACCGAATAAAGAATATGTGAATGACTGACAAGTACATTTGGTTGTATTTTCTGTTTGAATCTGGACTACCATATTGTGAATTTTACTGTAAAGGGCATTTATTGCGAGATACACAACTTGAAACTCTAGGAAGCAAGCATGTTACACTCCTTCCTGATCTGATGACTGAACAGAATAACAGCTTAACCACTCCTGAATTGGTTTCTTGTCAAGACGTGGATTTGGTATTGAGTGAATGCACAAAGCAATCATCCTCAGAAGTCTCGTTATAGTCCTCATTGTTGGAGAGTGAAACACCTAGTAAAGAAGAACTTAACCCTGCAATGGCATAGCGTTACCATTGGTGTGGCAATTACGTTTCTATATTCTACTCCCAGGAGTAATTTGTCTGTGAGGAATGGGAAAGCATTATTATGGTCGGTTTTGGTAATAACAGTACAACGGTTTGTTTCCGAAATGCTAAAACATTATTCAAACTCCTTTTCACCAGCCAATCATCCAAGCATTGCTGCACATGTATGGCAGAAGGACTTAAATGTGCGGCTACGACTGTAAGACAATTTGTGAGCATCTTTGGCTGCAGCCTTTATGCCGAAAAGTAGGACCATGAACGAATATTAAACATCCTACATGATACCCTGAAAACACTTGATGAGATGGGCCTATTTTGATGTGAAAGCGCAATTTTTTTTGTCAATCACTGCCAGGAAACTGCCTCGCGCCAATAATGGTATGACCTTCTCTATAGTGGTCATTTGGAATTTTTGCATCTTTCTAATTTTTTTACAATTTGTAGATCCAGTAATGGTCGTGAAGTCAAACCCTATTTTGGTACCAGGAAGTAAACTGAATACACAGTGTTCTTGAGGAAGTAAAATATGGATTGCTTCCATAAATAGTAGCCCCATCTACCTCTTTTTTGGAGTACATGTATAGGATATTGCTTGTAATTCTGCCGGTTTAGTTTTACATTTAAATAAATGTTTGTTTAAAGAAATTATTGTAGACAACAACAGTTAGCTAGCCGTGTCCAAAGAGTACAGAACAGATTTTTATGAAATTCTCTTTTCATCTTTGACTAGATATTCTTCCCTCTTAATACTCCTCCGAGAAAGGTTGAATTAAATCATTCCTTGGCTCCCACTGCTGGCATTCATAAGTTTACAATTGGGCATTGGAATTAGCAATGACCGACTGTGTAGTAGCCACTCTCTCAATCTTTTTTCACCACTGTCTCTTACTAACTCTGTTTGTAGGATGGCCCTTAAATTATACCTTACCTCACTTTCTTTCAGTTAAAATAATCAATGAATCCAGGTCGACATGAGATTTTATATATTACGGAACCCAAATCAAAGGTTTATACTGCTTTAAAATGTTTGCTATCACTGCTTCTTCCATTTGTAGCCCATCATACCTGCCTGTACAGGGTGATGTCTTCTGATGGCAAAGATCTACTGGGGTAATTTTCCTGAGAATAAGCAATGTCTGCGTTCTGCCACACAGGCTTCTCTTTCTCTAGAATGTTCTGCATTTCCTCCTTAGAAGGTCAATACTTTTGCTTCCACTTACAACTTTATATCATCTTCTGAAGTCGGGTCTGAGGCCTTTGGTTTGGACATGGAAAGACTGGATCCTTCGACATCCCGCTAGACTGGCTTATGTTTAGGCGTGGAGTGTCCATTTTGTCTTTGATCAGCAAACCTAATTACGTCAAGTGATAACCTGAAAGCTGTGTCTTTTGGCTCCAACCCCACTTCTGAGGCATTGCAGTTTTAAAGTCATTAGTGTTACTCTGAACATTGTTTGCAGGGACAGATTCATGTGGGTCATGTGCGGATAGGTCCTCCACCTTGAATCTGATTGATGTCCCCCCTGAGCCTTCTATGATGCCTCTAAATGAGGTTCTTCTGGAAACCTCTCCTTTACAGCAGGGTCTTGTTCTGCAAAGAGAGAGCTAATTTTCCGACATTCCCATTTCGGTCTAGTCAGCAAGATCACGTTTGTCTCATGTTTTAGTGTTTTTGGATGAAACAGTGATTAATTGAGAGGGGGGTAAGTACCCACCTCAAGTAATAACCGCAATTCTTTTCAGTGTGAACCACTAAATAAATATGAGCTCAACCCGATAACTACGGCACAGAGCAGAAAGGCTTAACTTAGAGGCAATATGGAAAGTATTTATGCAGTTCTAAAACAGCAAAAAAAGTTGAAATGCAAAACAATACAAATCCAAAACAGATTCGAAAAACAGAGTAAAATTTAATAAACAAAATGAGAAAAATCCAATAAGGGGAACCGGAGATATACATTTTTAAACTTATAAGCAGAAACAGCACCAAGTAGGAAAGAGAGCCAATGATACTCAATGGTCGAGGTAGAACAACCTAGAAGCAATTAAACACTGGCCGCAATGGTGTGCAGACCAGATGCACTAACCAGGTTCATCCTGGTCTAAGATGGTACCTCTGACTTTAGTCCTTTAAGTGCAAATCTACCACAGGAGTAAACACTTTTAAAGTACTCCCCACCCCCCCCCCCCCAAACCCACCAAAGAGGTACTTAGACACTTAAAGGGTGTCAGGCAATGGCCACAGCAGGGTCCTGACCAGGTCCAGTTGCCGCTGGTCAGCTAGGTAGTTGGAAAAAAAAAGTAGAAGGACCTTTTTGTGTTCCTGCAGCTTTAACAGGTCAGAATATGCTTCTTGTAGTCCACTTCTTTGTACTGGGCAAATACGAGGAAACGGGTCCAGTCTTTTAGCTTCTTCTCAGGTCGCAAACAGCAGGTCGAGTCCTCTTCTGATCTTCCACAGGCCCAGGAGAGATCTGAAGTAGGTGCCTAGAGACACCACATTTATTCCTGGCACAAGCTAGTGCATGAGAATGAACTCCTGGGAACACCCTACCCAATGGGATAAAGGTTACTGGGGCTAACCCTACCCACTTTGGGCATTTTCAGGATGGCGAAATAGTTTTGGCATTCTGTTTTCCTCCTTTGGAGTGTGCTCCAATGTCGTATGAAAAACCACATCAGACTTGTCAAGCAGGTCATTGACACTCCAGTAGGATCGGACACTGTGATGTCAACAATAATCCCACTGAGATAGAGCTGGTCTGGCTGTAGGGACAAAAGAAGGGTGCAGGGCTGAACATAACCTACATATGCTTGTGACAGGGTAGGCCTTTGAGTTAATCAATTCCTTGGCCCCAGCCAACAGGTTGTCCTCTTAAAGGCAAAACGACACTTCCCAAGACATTTTGTCACTGCCCTGCGAGCAAGTTCACACCTCATTCAGACCCACTAAAATGCTAATTACAAACAAGCAGAAGGAAGAGGGCAAAATGCAGATTTAGCTTCCTAGGACTTGGGGCAGAACAAATGTGACATTTTAAAGACCTATTTCCAACATATATATTACAAATCTGACTTCAACACTGAATTGGGCTTGTAATAAATATTTCAAAAATAACAAAATTGTAATTTTTGCTGTTTCCTAGGCAAACCTAATGTCTATTAAACTGGATATTGTATCTCAATGCTTTCTTATGTACAAGTCAAGAGTGAAAATAGCTTTGAGGTACTAATCACTATTAGGACATGCTTAATATTAGCCTTTATATGTCCTACTTTTAAATACAATGAACCATGCCTTAATGGGTAGTAAAGCTTACATAAGCGTGATTTAAAAGCATTTCAAAGATGGGCTTCGGCCTGTATAAAAGGGTTTATTTTGACAGGTTGTATTTGCAGTTAAAAACATGCACAGCCAGGCTACAAGGGGGCATGCCTACAGTCATATTTAATTTGTCACTTTAGTGAATGACACAAAGGATGCAACAATCCACTTATCACATTTTACTTACAGGCCCTGGGTACACCTTGGTACAATTTACTAGGGACTTCTCGGAACGTTAAATATGCCAATTAGGTGCATATGAATTTTATCATGTTGAAAGAAGGAGCGCGAGCACTTTAGCGCTGGTTAGTAAGCGTAAAGCAAACAAAGTTATAAAAGCAAGAAAAACAAGAAAAGAAAGTCCAGGGTGACTCTGCAAAAAAGGGCAAATGCCCAACAGCAGTCTGCTACCTTGTGGTCTTTTGGAACAAAAAACACACAAGCACACACCTCGGTGTTCGTTGTTTGAGGTGAAAGTCTGATGGCAGTTTGGAGAGAGCTTAGCGTGGACATGTTCTTTAAAATGTTATTATTTTTTTTAGACTTGAAGATACCTTTCTCCGTATTCCTTCTTCGGCCTGGTCAAGGATCACAGTAAAAATCCAAGTTTCCTTGAATCGCTGATCACTCAACTGGCTTTGATCCCATCTGTTCTGATCTCAGACTCTTCTTCCTTGACTGTCATCTATCCCTTGGAAGCTCTCAAAGAACACCACCGAAGAAACCAGCACAAAATAGAATTTAAAATAGGGCACTGTGGGGTTACAGTCTGTCATAGTTAATGAATACACTTCCAGATGTCGGAATAATGCATAGCATGTGAATCCCCAATAATGTATCATTTTCAACAAGCATTTGCAATGCAATAGGTCTCGCATTAGAAAAGTTTGAGCTATTGATATTGTAAATGACAAATTTTTTATTTATGTTTTGTTTTTGAAAATAGCGAAATTAATATCTTTGTCATTTACAATGCCAATAGTTATAACTTTCGCAAACGTGACACCTATAGCATTTGTAATGCAATATGTGTTGTATTTACGTGACTTACATGTTTTGAAATTACAAATAATAATGGCTTTTAATTTTTTTTTCAATAATTGATAATTTAAAAAAAGTTATTGTAATTTATAATGGCAATAGCTTAAACTTTTATAAATAACTTTTGTGAAGATTATGTTCAGTGTATTTTATTGTGACGAAAATACAAGAACAGAAGTAAAATATTAGCATCTTTTTGTTACATTTGTAATAAAGCTTGAAACATTGAGAGAACATATTTGAACCAGTTGTTGAATGGTTGCACAGACTGATGCTGTGGTGGCGCTGAGTGATGTTGTGATGGCGAACGAGTGATGCTGTGGCGTTCAGTGATGCTGTGGTAGCGCATAGTGATGTTGTGGTGCCCCTGAGTGATGCTGTGGTGGTGCTCAGTGATGCTGTATGCTATGCTATGTTTTGTTTTGCTTTCCTATGTTTTGTTTTGTTATGCTATGCTATGTTTTGCTATCCTATGCTTTTGATTTGTTATGCTATGCTGTGTTTTGTTACGCTATGTAATGCTATGTTTTGTTATGCTATGCTTTGCTATTCTATGCTTTGCTATGCTGTGTTGTTTTTTATTATGCTATGCTTTGTTTTGCTATGTTAAGTTTTGTTATGCTATGCTGTGTTTGGTATGCTATGCTTTGCTGCTATATGTTTTGCTATGCTATGTTTTGTTGTGTTTTGCTATGTTTTGTTATGCTATGCTATGTTTTGTTTTGCTATCCTATGCTTTGATTTGTTATGCTATGCTATGTTTTGTTGTGTTTTGCTATCCTATGCTTTGATTTGTTATGCTATGCTATGTTTTGTTATGGTATGCTAAGTTTTGTTATGGTATGCTAAGTTTTGTTATGGTATGCTATGTTTTGTTGTGTTTTGTTATGCTATGCTATGTTGTGTTTTGCTATGCTATGCTATGTTGTGTTTTGCTATGCTAGGTTTTGTTTTGCTATCCTATGCTTTGTTTGGTTATCCTATGCTTTGTTTTGTTATCCTATGCTTTGTTTTGTTATCCTATGCTTTGTTTTGTTATCCTATGCTTTGTTTTGTTATGCTATGTTTTGCTATCCTATGCTTTTTTGTTGTTATGCTATGCTGTGTATTGTTAATCTATGCTTTGTTTTGTTATGATATGCTGGTGAGGGTGTGTGAGGGTGGGTGAGGGGGGTGTTAGGGTGTGTGTGTGTGGGGGGGTGTGAGGGTGAGTGAGGGTGTGTGTGGGTAAGGGGGTGTGAGGGGGTGAGGGGGTGTGAGGGTGAGGGTGTGTGAGGGTGAGGGCATGTGAGGGTGAGGGCATGTGAGGGTGAGGGTGAGTGAGGGTGTGTGAGGATGATAGGGGGTGTGAGGGGGTGTTAGGGTGAGGGGCTGTTAGGGTGAGGGGTTGTGAGGGTGAGGGGGTGTGAGGGGGTGTGAGGGTGAGGGGGTGAGAGGGTGAGGGGGTTTTGAGGGTGAGGGGGTTGGTAGGGTGAAGGGGTGTGAGGATGAAGGGGTGTGAGGATGAAGGGGTGTGAGGGTGAAGGGGTGTGAGGGTGAAGGGGTGTGAGGGTGAAGGGGTGTGAGGGTGAAGGGGTGTGAGGGTGAATGAATGTGTGTGAGGGTGAGGGGGTGTGAGGGTGAAGGGGGTTGAGGGGGTGTGAGGGTGAAGGGGGGTGAGGGGGTGTGAGGGTGAAGGGGGGTGAGGGTGTGTGAGGGTGAAGGGGGGGAGGGTGAAGGGGTTGAAGGGTTGTGAGGGTGTGGGGTTGCGAGGGTGAGGGGGAGGAGGATGGGGAGAAAGACATGTTTGTAGGGCAGAGAAGGATTTGTAGCAGACCTCTTAATGGGAGAGAAAGAGGCCGCGCATTTGACCCGGGATCAGAGCAGCTGTCCGCCCTCAAACATGCATCTCTGGGGCTGGAAATGCCGCTGTCTCCGATTCAGACGTTCCCTGCAGATCGCCACTGTAATTGCGCATATATTTACTCAAATGGCTGTCCTATTTGAGCTGTTCTCCAAGGGTCAGCTCGCAAATGTAGTCTTTACGAATGACAGTTTAGGAGCCCACACAACTCCCAATAAATAAACAATATTAACGCATGCCTATGGACATTTTAAATGTTAAAAATAGGGACGATGATGGCTTAAAGGGATACAAGCATATTAAGCCACAGATAAAATAAAGCACAGTCGCTAGACACACATAGTAAAAGACTAGGGGAGCTGCCAGCAAAAAAAATGTTAGGGGAATCAAAGTCGGCGACTTGTTATTCACGGTGTCAGCAACCAAGCAGCAATTACAAGGTCCCGGTAAATAATGGCCAACTAAAGTGGTCACAAAGCACGAAAAAAAGGATTTAAAATAACACAAGTAAAGTTCCAAAAGACCGCAAAAATCAGAACAAGGGAATGATCCAATGAGACCGCTGGGACGATGTTAGGTGCGGCGGGAGGGGGCGGGGGAGGGTGTGCTACGGAATGAGTCCTCGACTTGTGCTACAAAGGTGAGGTGAGAGGAATACAATACTGAGGGAAGGCGCGTGCTGCGAACACTAAATCCTAAAGGAATCTGGCACTGTGACCAATATCTGTCTGAAAATAGTTAAAGGAAAGCACGTGTATAACAGCAACAGTAACAACACATTAAACATTTTGATGTTCGTGGTTCGGGCTGTGGTATTGCCCTCCTTGTTAGTGAGGAGGACCAGAAGGCTTGGAGGGGCAGGGGGCATGCTGGGGGCAGTCAGCGTGACAGCAAAGCTCTTAAGCTGTCAGCATTCGAGGGGGCCACTGCCGGGAGAAGTGTTTATCCAGCGTGAACTTTGTACTGGCATGCAGCAGGTTAGATTAAAGCCCAAGGGTCGCCGCAGGAAATGGGGTGAATTCTTACAGGAAAACAAGCAGGGGGCAGGGGAGGAGGGTTCCGCGCGTGAAGGAGCCTGGCCAGAGGTGTTCGGTTAAACATGAGATTTTCTTTCTCATCCGAAAGAAAGACAGGCGAGGAACACATGATGAGGAAACAAACACGGAGGTGTGAAACTTCCGATGTTTGTCCTGAGAAGCACACAGCCGTGTGAAGTGCAGTGTGTGCCTTTGAAGCAGATTTACCTTTGAAGCAGATTTACAGTGGAGTGTGCAACCCGAAGCCTGGCTTTCATGTGCACGCGCTTTTTAGGTCAATGCGCTTGCGCATTGAGATTGCTTTTCAAGGGCACAGCATCAAATCGCCCGATGGTTAAGCTCTCGTTAAGCCCCAATATCTCTCGCAAGTTCAATGCGCAAGCGCATTGACAGGCGGGACCAAAAAAGGTTCCTTTTTGCACTCAATAAGATAATTGGTGGTAATTATAACATACCTTGTATTTTACCTCAAATTACCATAACTGTTCATCTATTTTCCACAAAGTTTAATTACTTTTTCAATAATTTGGAAATAAAATGGCACTTATCACTAATCATATCAGACAAAAACATGAAAGTAGGTAAAGAGCAGTCCCACTTGTTTTGTTCTGCCCATTTACTACACTGTAGCATTATGCCACTGATGGTATGTGAGGACTGGCCCAGCCAAAAAATGGACCGGGTAAAAAGACAGGCAGGGAAATTGCCTTAAAAAATTACTTAGCATTAGCTCCAAATCCTTCAGTGTCTGAAGACAAACCAAAGTACTCTGAACTGGGAATGGCAGATGTTCACCACAACCCCGAGAAATTTCCTGCGTTTTTAACAAGTACACATGGCAGTAAGGTCTAAATTGGCCAGGAAATTAAACATCCCTTGTAGCAGGGTATGGTATGGAGTTACCGTACAAAGGTTGATTAGCTTATTTTTTTATCTTACCAGGAAATAACTGGAGTAGACTCTTTTCATAATTTATGTGGTTTGGCGCTGTCCCTCTTACACGTTTATCTGGTAGCTTCAAAATCTTTCTCAAACTTCTGATGATATTACAAAGCTGTTATCATGCAAGGGTTATTTTATTAAGAAATGGCATCAGACAATTGTCTGGCGGGAAGTTATCTCACTGATCTTGGAACTGGAAATATTGTCCTCCTCCTGGGGTGCCAAAGGTAAAGGAAAAATGTAAACAGAAATATTGTTTATAGGATTGGGAACTCTACCGTCCCACTTTGGTTTAATTTGGGTACGCCTTAGTGAGAATGATAATGGCATTTAATATTGCCCCATGATCCCTGTCCAAGTTTGTCCTCCACCTTGAGCCTTAAAAAGACTGTAGTCCAAGAACAGTCTGTGCCAGCCCTAGTAGTGTATGTGTTCGTCTTGACAGACTTTAGAGCTTTGATGATTTCCTCACAAAACATCTTGTCATGAATCAGAATATCACCAATATATTTTGAACTTCAAGGCATAACTTGTACATTCATATCACAGCTGCATCGGAAAATATATCTATTCTTTAGTGTCTGAAGTACTGTCTGGACTAGGGCTATTTTAGTTGCTTCCTTGGAGACCAAACTATCTTCTTTAATATTGCATTTTCTTCAACTCTTTATTCTTGAGGTTGGTGTGCTGGGTAAATAGGAATATTATATTTCACTATGTTAGGGAATAAGCAGCAATTAGGATCAGCTGTATATATTGATCACAGTTCATGAATTCCTGTCAAAGTTTTAGGATGGTTTTTGCACCACAAAGCCACACGCGACCATGGCAGCTGAACCTCTGTGTCTTGGTCTTTCTTATCAGGTGTAGGTAGGCCCCCTGGTTTTCTCTGGTTCACTGGCAGCCGTCCGGGCAGAGTGGCAGTTGAGGGGAGCAGTTATTATGCCGTCATGTCCTTATGGGGTGGACTGCTGTGAGGTTGTTCACTATAGTATTTTACCGATTGCATGCAGTGCAGTGCTATAGCGCTCGCATGATAAAACCAACAGTGAGTTTATAAATTCCTATGATGTGGGAGTTATATAAATCACATATTGTGTAGCAAAAGATGAAACTCTGGTTTTCTGTCTTTCTGTAAACATTTTCAGACTGCAAAGCAAGTCCCAGCTTTGTTAGTGTGCATTGCTAAATCCTTATCTAGCATTTAGTTTGCTATTAATCCACACAAACTCTTGACTTGAGCTGTAGAACGTCTTTTTGTATATTTTATTAAATGGTTGCACGTTCCAGCGGCTAGCAGACTGGGAATGTATGCAAAGAACTTAAAACATGCTCCCTATTGTTCTGTGCAACAGAGAGGAGGAGCTAAGCTCCGGATCTCATGCTCGTGGAATAATCTTTTAATTACATACCATTAAAAACTAATTTACAAAAGTACAGATTTGCATGTTGAATGTCTGGTTGTATAACTACAGGTTGCACCTTCGTTATTTCAAGAGCGACACAGGCTTGGAGCACGCTGATGTTACTTAGGGGTTAGAGACCGGTCTCACAAAGGGGTCTAGTACCGGCAGAGTTGGCAATGGTACGGGCATGGAAGGAACAAGTGTGGGCCAACAGGCTAGAGTGGAAGTCTAGGCAAGCTTTGATACCGGCCCAGGAACAGGGCCTGCGGGGAAAAGTCAGGGGAGGACCCAGTGGTGGAAGGCCCAACTAGGTGGCCCCTGTGGCTCTGCTGTGCCCACCAGCAACAACAAAAAAAGGAGCCGGTAGATTATGTAAAATGTGCAACATAGCCTTCTAGCAGGCTATTTTCTCCAGGGTTGGTGACGGCCCAGGAAATTCAGAACGTGCTCAGGAGAGAACTGACCTTCACAGTGTCGCATGTGCAACTTCCTGACAGACTTCCAATGGCGGGATAGAGAGGAGTCCCACTTGACTTTCTTGAATTCAAAGCAGGTTTTCGATTCGGACTTCTTATTGCAGGGCAAATCCCATGATTTTGAGCGTCGTCAGAAATTCTGTATCAAAATGTACTTCTTCTTATGCTCCGCAATGTAAAGCATGAGAGAGAGATGCATATTTGGATATCATAGAAAGGGCATAGATTCTGTTCTGCTTCTTGGTTGGATTTGAACGGAAAACAAGCAGCTCACAGAATTGTACTCATCAAAAGCAGTTAAGTACATAATTTATAGACCACCCTGGATCAAGAGAGTGAAATCACAGGAATGCATTTGATTTCAGATCGTCATATAAAACAGTTTTTACCCAGAAGGGATATAGGAAAACTACAAGCAAACTCTGGTAATAAGCATCCATATTGATGACCTAACGGTCCGGTCCATCCAAGAGCAGCAGTGAGCAAACCAGAAACTAGCACTAGATATAGGCAAACATGGCATATGATCTACATTGTCTCGCCTAGCGATACAGGTGAGCAAGCCATAGGTAAGCACTGAATATAGGAAGGTGTGGTAGATAATGACATGCACAGGAGAAGAGTGGCCATTGCAAAAGGTCTTTAGAGACCAGGGGAGGCAGAAAAACAAGGAACATATATGCTCTGGTTATAGGCAGCCCGTGTCGGAGGTCACGTTGAGACATGCAGATGGTATGGTCCATGAATATCATAAATAAAGTATAGTCTGGTAGACATATTGTGTTGTAAAAATAATTTACAAAAATAATGCCCCAGAGGAGTTCGTAATTGACACACAAGCAGACCACAGTGTCCACGGCAACCAGGGTAAATGCGCTATAGAGTCAGAAGTGACAGAAGAGAAACTCCCTGCATGGACTGTTTAATAGCAGCCAGATTAAATGGCATCTAAATTTCATCCTGAAACAACCTAGTAGTGGGTATCTGGCTCTCCTGAGTAATGGCGTTGGTTAAATATTACCATTATATTCATAAATGCATCTGCTTATTGGAGCACGATAGGTTGATTACCGAGAGGACAGTGTCACATTTTACAGATTAGCAAAATATTTTTAAGGCATAAATCTATATTTTCTAGTTTTTCTGGCCTAGGGCTTCTACTCTAACACAGGAATTCTATTCCAGATAGTCGGGAAAAAAACTTTTTTTTCATAGCATTCATCTAGTTTTTGCTTTTCTTTAGATACTATATTTCTCCAACTGTCTGTAATTGGATTACAGCCTCCTCCTCCTATTTCATGTGGCTCTGTTTTTTGTACTTTTCTCAGATCAATTAACGAGTCCAGTTAAGGGGCTGCTGTACTGCTTAAAGGCAGGCCTGGACAATCGTGCTGACTGCTAACTAAGGAGGAAGAGGATGAGCATCAAATGTAGACACAATCTTTAATAGTCACAATGATTGGCACAACATGTAGTGTATCTACAGTTCAAATGTTAGCAGAAGATAGAAACATTAACAAAGATTTGGCATCTCTTCATTTTAGTTCCCCGTACTGAATCTTAAACCTATACTGCATCTAATCTGGTACCTGCCATTAAAACGTTAATATTTTTTATTCTATTAACTAGAATACAAAAAACATTTGCTAACCTATATGCCCACCAGGTATGTATACAAATCCAATACCTGTGTATTTGTCCTAAATCAGCCTGCTATACCCACTTGACTAAATATCTGTAGTAACCTATGACTTACTATACTTTCCATATTCTTCTGGCTACCTCAGAGCGGGACACCTCCTTGATCCCATCTTCTCGAATATCGCGAATGGGATTGCTGACACACCCATTCCCATGGCTTGGACAGACCACCATTTGGTGATCATGACTGTCCCTTGCAAACCTGCCCCCGCTTCTGTGCCTTCCCCTCAAGTCCAGAAGCGTCCGTGGAGAAAACTCCGCCTTGAAGATCTTCATAATCTCCTGAGGACAAATCCCCCTCCCCCGAGTGACGACCCTGATTTAGGATATGACCAGTTCTGCCACTGGATTACCCAAACATTAGACACCCTAATCCCAGCTAAATGGATCAAAGCCAGTGCCCATGTGGCTAGCCCCTGGTACAATTCAGAATTAGCCACTCTGAAAAAAGAATGTAAAAAGGCGGAAAGAGGATGGAGGAAAAATTATGATACCAACCTCAAACTTAAATACGTTCAACTTCAAAAAACTTATCATCGTCATGTCTGCAAAACAAGGGCGGCGTATTATGCCACCAAAATCAACAGTAGCACCAACGCCTCGAAAACTGTCTTTAAAATTTTAAAAGACCTTACTGCAAAAAAAACCGCCATTACTGCCGCCACCTCTCCGGACCTATGTAATAATATGGCCAATTTCTTTACCGACAAAATAAAGAAAATTTACGATACCTTCCCCAATTCCCCACAGATCTCTGTCACTTTGGACCCCACCAGACCCTATCTTTCCTCCCTCCCTACACTAGAGCGTGAGAACTTTCAACAAATCTGTAAAAAAATCAAATCTGGCTCCCCGGCTGACCCCCTAAAACCCGAGACCTTTTGTGAAGCCAACAAGCTTGTCACGGAACCTATACGGAATATCATTAACCTGTCTCTTTCCACTGCCAAAATACCCTCTATATGGAAGCAGGCATGGGTATCTCCCATCTTAAAAAAGCCCACCCTAGATCCCACTCTTCCTGAAAATTTTCGGCCTATCTCTCTTCTCCCCTGGCCAGCTAAAATTATAGAGACACACGTTAACACCACCCTCACCAATTTCCTCCTAACCAATAACATCCTGGATAACTCCCAACACTGGTTTAGAGCTGGCCATAGCACCGAGACAGCCTTGCTCAGTGTTAGAGAGGACCTCCGTGCCATTCTTGACACCGGCGGAACGGCAGCACTGATCCTGTTGGATCTCAGTGCTGCCTTCGACACGGTGTGACACAAGGTCCTTCTGATGAGACTGGAGGAAATTGGAATCACAGGGACTGCCCTGGGATGGTTTAGAGACTTTCTTTCCAACAGATCCTTTAAAGTCTCCACCCCCCCTTACCTCTCTAAAGAGCACAGCATTGGACAGGGGGTGACTCAGGGGTCATCACTGAGCCCACCCTGTTCAATGTCTATGTCCGACCGCTAGCAGAAGTGGTTAAAAAGAGTGGACTGTCGTTAGTGTCTTACGCAGACAACACCCAGTTGGTGGTAGCTCTCAATGACAACAACGGTTTGAAGGCCCATCACTTCAAACAGACCCTTACCGACATCACCAGCTGGATGACGGCGAACTTTCTCCAGCTCAATGCGGGGAAAACAGAGATACTGCTTCTGGGGAAAAACAACGCATCCTGGGGTGAAAGCTGGTGGCCCGACACCTTGGGCCAACCTCCTAAGCCCACGGAATGTGTTAAAAATCTGGGAGTCTGGGTAGACTCGGCATTGAAATTTACCCACCACACCAAAAAAGTGGCAGCCACCTGCTTCGGCATACTGCGCAATCTAAGACCTATCCTGAAGTTCTTCGACTGCCACACCCGCCAGTTAATTGTCCAAGCTACCATCCTGTCTAGGCTGGATTACGCCAGCTCTTTTACTGGGCGCTAACCTAGCGGAAACTACCAGACTTCAGAGAGTCCAGAATGAGGCCGCCAGGGCTCTGGTTGGTCTTCCCCGCCACTCCTCGGTGGCTGGAGTCTTGAAAAAACTGAACTGGCTCCCGGTGGGAAAAAGGATTCAGTTTAAGGCACTCTGCTTAGCCTTCAAAATCCTTAAAACCGCCTCCCCCCCGATGCTGCGCCCCCTCCTGGCGGAGTATATTCCTAGGAGGTCACTTCGTTCAGAAGGACAACATCTTGTGGTCATTCCCCGTACCAAACTGGCCAGAATGGGCGGCCGATCCTTCAGCCTGCTCGCTGCCAAGCTTTGGAACAGCCTACCGGAAACAATTTGTGGCATACAGGACCATTTGGCTTTCAGGAAAGCCATCAAAACCCACCTCTTTCAGTAATTATCCCTTCTCCCCTCTGGTGCTTTCTTCTTTTTCTGCCTTCAGCTTCACTCGCAGCGCCGGGACGCCCCTTGGCTGGGGCAGCCGAGCGCTATACAAATCCCAATAACATTAACATTAACCTCGTATTCAATGAGCCAACTTCTCAAACATGCTGTATCATGTCATTTTGTGACAAATATAGGTTGTAAACTGTGCACTGCTGGTTAAATCAAAGTTTAAGTTGGGTACCGTGCTCCTGGGATTACTCCCCGCTCAGGAGTATAATTGAAACAGCATAGATAGCACTGGCGCAACACGTGCGAGAGTGGCTCCAATCATGAAGTACAATTCAATAATCCGTAACATTCCCAATCCTTGACATTTCCAATGCATTTCGCCCTGCGGGCTTTATCAGGGAAATCCCTGATGAAGTACTTCATGATTGGATAATGAAGGGAACATTTCATAAAAAGGAAGAAGAAATTTGAAAGTATGAATAAAAACATTTGAGAAGAGTAACAAAAAGTGTTTTATTATCTTTGAATTTATTGATAACCAAAAACTTTATTGACAAACTTTTGCTGAATATTTCAGCCTACAACCAGTGCCCTAGGAGCCACTCTCGCACGTGTTGCGCCAGTGCTATCTATTTTGTGACAAATGACACACTAGAATTACAAAGACTGTGGAACACAACTCTACACTTGAATTCCTGCTAGTAATCCCCAACCAATATTGGTGGGGATCCAATTCCACTGTACATTATATGACATTGTGTTTTCGTCAGGCCGCTGGCCTCCTCTCAAAAAGTCCTTCCACTCAAAAAGAGATCTAAAAGACAACCCAGTTATCTGAACGCTATCACCGAGTGCCTGTGACTGCCTCTTTACTGATGCCTGTATGTAACAGCATCAGTAACCCAGTGCTAACTCCATTTCAGGGGGGAAAGGCCACATAAGGGAGCACGGAAGGGACACCCTAAGCCTCAGACTGTAGTTGGGCGGACCACCCGCACCCCCATTGGGGTCCCCTTTTAATTAAATGTGACTTGGGAATCAAGGCAAGCTTCAGGGTGTGACGCTTGCACCAGATTTGCAAATTCAGTAAAAATATATATATTTATATAAAAAGGAAAGGTGTGGCCAAAGTCCTAGCACTAAGGGCAAACCCTTGGGCATTGGCCCTGCGCTCAACCCAGATGTGCACAGCCAAAGGCTCTGCACAAGGGGGTGCCAGCATGTGGCGAGTTAAGTGAAGGGACTGTCAGCTCAAGTGCTCCGACTGTAGAAAAGAATTAAAAAAATATTTGGATTCACAGAAAAAAGTTAAAAGGTGAGTTATGGTTCCAGCTCAAAAGTGACAAACCATTGAAATTAACCTGTGATGGTTAACATCGCACACAGCAAAAGCCATATTTTGTGGCATCACCCCTTCTCAAAACACTCATTGGCCAACACTATAAAAACCCCAAAACAGTTATCAGGAAAATAATATAGTGGCCTGTGCGAGTTATGCTGTGTGTGTGTTTTTTTAAAAACTATAACTGGGGGCGTGGCCAAGATGGCGGCGAGAGCAGACGTGTAACTTCGCTGCTCCCGCCGATGGCCTTACTACAGCACCGGTTCCGGGGCTCTGGAGCCTTCCTTGGTGGTTCCGTGAGTGGCCGGGACTGCGGGAGAAGACGAGCGGGGCCAGAGACCGCACCGAGAGGGGGGACCCGCATCCGCCCGGCTGCCTAGCGCTCGAGAGATGCGGAGCACCCATCCCCCACCGGGCCTGCGGCGAGGCCTTCCCCGAGTTGGAGTGAGAAGCCTTGCGGCGGAGCCAGAGCGCGGAAGGCGCGGGACTGCGGCTGTGTTCCCTGACAGGCGCCGGCAGCGTAGAGGCTCTGAAGCTGTGGGCGCCGCCGTGAAGGAGTGTGGCGCTGCCCTAGGGCAGCTGCGAGGGGTGGCAGAGCTGCGGAGCCGCGAGGGGACCCCAGGAGCCGGAATCCAGGCCTGAGGTGAGGCGGAGGCTGCCGGTAACTCGGTTAGTGTGTGGCGGCCGATGACTGAAACAGCGGAGTGCCTGGCTGCAGGAGAGGCGCCCGTCAACAGAAAGACCCAGGTGAGATTGCTGAGGTGGACTGGGCGTGCAGAGTGAGCCCTGGCTGCATCACCCGAGGGCAGCAGGGAGTCCCCCGTGGTGTGTCCAGGCCTTTGAGTGGCACTGGCCGGTTTCGAGGGCCACAGCTGAGGAGTGGACAGTGCTGGCAGCCCTATGAAGTGAGGGACGGAGCGGGAGAGGCGGCCTGCTGACCCGTGGGCTGTAGCACGGTGAGGAGGACGCTGCAGGGACTGAGGGCGGCGGTGGTGTAGAGCCCTGGAGGAGTGGGCGGCCATCTTGCGAGTGTGGGAGGGCGCCCGACCGCCCTAGAACTTGCAAAGCCAGTGGGGAGAAGGCAATCGGAGGGTCACAGCGGCGAGCGGGGGAGAAGATAGTGCCAGCCGTGACAGAAGTGGCAGGTTAGCAGCGCGGACGCCACGACGGTTTGGAGTCGCCCTGCGGGAACGGCGGGGGGAAAGGCATAGACCTACAGCCCGAGGGGCCTGGAGATGTCGGCTAACAGAGGCAACCGCGGCAAGACAGTTAAATACCTTTTTGCGAAACCACAGACCCCGCCACAAAAGGACTCCGCAACTCCGGGCCCGAGGAAAATGGAGCGAAGTGCAGACGGCGGGTCGGAACCCATCACGAAAGCGTTTTTGGAGTCCCTCTTAACATCCCTGCGGGACGACATCCAAACTTTCAAAACTGAATTCACTAGCGAAATCAAAGAAGTCCGGCGGGAAGTGGACGGTCTAGGTGAAAGGGTGGCGGACCTTGAAACCAAAAGCGACAACAAGGACACTGAACTAGCGGCTCTACAACAAGAAATCATCCGCCTACACGACCAGCAGGTGGATCTTCAGCTCCACATGGAGGATTTGGAGAACTGCTCGAGACGACATAACATCCGCATTCGCAATGTGGCAGTATCAGAAGCTACCCAGGACGTGTCCCGCAATGCCCGGGAACTTTTCAATCATGTGCTGGGGCGCCCATTAGACTCAACCCTCCTACTTGATAGGGCGCACAGAGCGGGCCCTCCCACAGCATCGACGGCGCCCCCCCCCACGGATATACTAGTGTGCGTCCAGGATTTTCGTACCAAGGAGGAGATACTGCAGAGGGCACGACAGAAGCACCTGCTCTCATTCCAGGGCACGTCGCCCTTGCTCTTACAAGACTTAGCGGCCCTCACACTCCACAAGCGTTGTCTGTTCAGGCCGGTTACTTCCTATCTACAACAACAGAAGATTCCATACAGCTGGGGCCACCCCTTCCGTCTAATCTTTAGGATGGATAACAAGCAATACCAGCTACGATCGGTCTCAGAGGCATGCCGTCTGCTGGGAATTGAGCAACCGAAAAACGAGGACGAGACTCAGAGAACCACCTCAGAGACAGGGGACCATAGGCCACAATGGCGCCAACAACGGCGACGGAAAAGAGTGACGAAACCCTCAGCGACAGAAATTGCGGAGGGCCAGCGAGCTGCACTGGTGGCAGTAGCAACTGATGGGGGTGGTGACCCCACAGAGTGAAAGACCTAAGGTGACCTGGTGGCATTACTACCCGTTCAATATAGGTTGCCGTCGGTGGGAGAATGATCCCGAACGCCCTAGTACAACTACCCCGTGTTGAGAGACATTTCCCATTCATCTCTGGATAAAGGACTATCAAAGTTTGTATCTTGGGTTTGTAGGGGGGTGGGGGTTGTTAAGGGTTTTGTTCATGGTAGGGAGGGGGGAGTTGTTGGTAAGGGGGGTGGGGGGGGACTCCGGATCCGAGTGAATGTTGGAAGGAAGGGGTGCGGCGAGTTGCAAAGATCTGAGGGTCCTGGGTGGCCGGGGCAACTGTGAGACGGGCCATGGCTGACGTTTCGGCCGCCGGAAGTTTTCTCAGAGCGCGTGTGGGGAGTGACTCTTTATGCCTGCGACTCAGTTGTGTGTGCTCACGTTGAATGTGCGTGGGCTTAACAATCCTGTTAAGAGGCGGGCGGTGCTGTCCCTGTTAGAGAATTCGAAAGCAGATATCGGTCTCCTCCAGGAAACGCATTTGCTAACTAAGGGTTGTCATAGGCTTAAGTCCCGCCACTTTCCAACACAACTTTTCTCATCCACAAAGACTGCTGGGGTGGCGATCCTGGTATCAAAGCGATTCAAGGGGAAGCTGCTACACCGGGGGACAGAGATTAAGGGGCGACTCCTATCCAGCAGGTTCTCACTGGGAGCTTACACCTTCACGGTGATTGCGGTTCATGCGCCAAATGAGGGGCAGGAGAAGTTCTTTAACCAAGTGATAACTGAAGCAGCAGCTGCACCTGATAGACACGTTCTGGTTGTGGGGGGACCTCAATTTAGTTTTTGACAACCTACTTGACAGGTCAGTGCAGCGATCCACGCAGGGAGGCACTTTATCGGAAGGGGGAAGGAACAGATTGACAGAACTGGGTATGACTGACTTGTTGCGCTCCTTCCACCCGGGCGACCGGGACTACACGCATTACTCCAAAGCCCACAAAACCTATGCGCGCCTAGATTACTTTCTAACATCTACTTCACTTAGAGCGCTGGCGGCAAGCATTGAGATAGGAGCAGCAGCACTTTCCGATCATGCACCTCTCACGGCGGTGTTTACCTTTCCGCCGGTGGGGCGCTGCACCCGTTGCTGGAGACTGAGGGACACGCTACTGCACAGACAGGGGGTTGTGGCCAACATCAAGGAAGCTATAGCTGAATACCTGGTGCACAACATGCCAACAAACACTTCACATGCAACACATTGGGCAGCACTCAAAGCAGTCCTGCGGGGCGAGTTCATTGCAATTGCGGCGGCAGAAAATGCGGAGAGGGCCCGTAAGAGGGATGAGCTCTCTTCCCGCACGAAGGAATTGGAGCAGGTACACCAGAGGACAGGGGCGCCGCGGTGTGGAAACAGTTGCGCGTAGCACGCCAACAGTTAGCAGCACTAGACCAAGATAGAGCAGAATATGCAGCACTACGGGTACGACATGCATACTACACAGGAGGCGACAGATGTGGGAGGTTGCTAGGCCGGGCGCTCCGCGAGCAGCAGCAGCGACACTCTATGCAGGAAATACATACGCAGGAAGGGGTCACAGTGACCGAGGATGGAGCTATAGCGCAGGCATTCAGCGACTTTTATACTACATTATACGAGGGAGCTGCTCTGGATCCGGCGGACGGGGCGGCCTTCCTGGACTCGGTGTCCCTACCGACTTTATCGACAGAACAATCGGAATTCCTTAACAGGGAGACCGAAGAAGTCCTTGCCGCGATTGCCCGCCTCAAACTGGCCAAGGCGCCGGGACCGGATGGCTTCACCGCCGCCTTTTACAAAACGTTCTGCCCCCAGGTTGCGCCGTTGCTGACTGCCCTCTTTAATTCCTTCTCAGAACCCGGCGCCATCCCAAGAGACCTGATAAGTGCCATGATTTCGGTCATTCCCAAACCGGGGAAGGACCGAATGCAATGCGGGGCCTACCGCCCTATATCATTACTTAACGTAGATCTGAAGCTTTACACCAGTATACTGTCGAAACGGTTGGGTCCACTCATGCAAGGTCTGATTGATCCGGACCAAGCCGGCTTTATCCCGGAGCGACAGACGGTCGAGAACAAAAACAAGCATTGGAAATGCAATAGGTCTCGCACCATTAGAGTTAGTGCTTTTAGAATTGTTTATGGGTTTTTTTTGTAAATGTTAGGTTTTTCTGTTTCCTGTAGCCAATGCTAAAGAATTACAAATAAAAAAAGCCATAAACATTTCTTAAAGCTCTAACTGAAATGGTCTGAGACCTATTGCACTGTGTGAGGGTGAGGGGTTGAGGGTGAGTGAGGGTGAGGGTGGGTGAGGGTGAGTGAGGGTGAGGGTGAGTGAGGGTGAGTGGGGGTTGAGGGTGAGTGAGAGTGAGAGTGAGAGTGAGAGTGAGGGTGAGGGTGAGTGAGGGTGAGTGAGGGTGAGGAGTTGAGGTTGAGTGAGGGAGAGGGTGAGTTAGGGTGAGGGGTTGAGGGTGAGTGAGAGTAGTTGAGGCTGAGTGAGGGTGAGTGAGGGTGAGTGAGGGGTTGAGGGTGAGTGAGGGGTTGAGGGTGAAGGTTTGAGGGTGAGGGTGAGGGGTTGAGGGTGAGTGAGGGTGAGGGGTTGAGGGAGGGTGAGTGTGGGTGAGTGTGGGTGAGGGTGAGTGAGGGTGAGGAGTTGAGGGTGAGGAGTTGAGGGTGAGTGAGGGTGAGTGAGTGTGAGGGGTTGAGGGTGAGTGAGGGTGAGTGAGGGTGAGGCTGAGGTGTTGAGGGTGAGTGAGGGTGAGTGAGAGATTGAGGGTGAAGGGTTGAGGGTGTGAGGGTGAGGGGTTGAGGGTGAGTGAGGGTGGAGGGTGAGGGTGGGGGGGTGAGGGTGAGGGGGTGAGGGTGAGGGGTGAGGGTGAGGGGGTGAGGGTGTGGGGTGAGAGTGAGGGGGTGAGGGTTAGGGGGTGATTGTTAGGGGGTGTGAGCATTAGGGGGTGTGCGGGTTAGGGGGTGTGAGGGTGAGTGTGAGTGAGGGGGTGTTAGGCTTCGGGTGTGTGACGTTGCGTGAGTGTGTGTGAGGGTGAGTGAGGGTGTGAGAGGTGTAACTGGCGTGCTGTTCACTCTACACGGTGGGGTAAGCTTTGGTGGCCACACGAACGAAAAACAACGGAGCGAAAAAAGTGTCCCGCTGGGCGAGATCCGGAGGAAGGTGGGACCCGATTGGGAGACACTGAACCAGCCGCAGCCGAGCACCATTATCTCGCTGCTAAAATCGAGCCCGAGGCGGAAAGCGAGACTGAAGGCCGGAGCTGTGGGAAACTGCGGAGAACGAAGCAAAGCACGCAAAGGTGCCTGGGGCTGGCGGACCGCGCTGCCTCGAGCGCTAGATCTACACATTGCAAGTACACAATTGCTGCGAGAGGGGGCTGTTTAAATATAACTTTTAGATGCTGGCGCCTGAGCCTTTACCCTATACAAAATGGCGGCACCGCGCAGATTGCTCTCCTGAAGCTGGCTGCCTGATGGAGTGGAGAGCGGGCGGGCAGAGAGAGTGGCTGTGAGCTCCGGGTGCCCGTAACATCTGCTGATGTGACTGACTTTGAAGTGTTGCGCTCACTCACGTGCCAAGAAAATCTTGCAAACACTTTCCCCACCGTGCCACGGTACGTCACAGCCCTCAGGCTCAGGTCGACAACACAAGCATTCCTTGGAGCTGAAAAGGGACAAGAATGTGCTCGATCCGGCGACAAGGCCACATCAGGAGGATGGCTCCAGCACAAGTCAGCAACAACAAGTACATCGGCACCGAAAGCTACCAAACAAACTTTAACCCCGCATTGGCTCCGAAGAAACACTTGGGATCGAGCATCTCTGAATCGAAGCAGGCCTTGGTTCCGAGGACATAAAAACAACATGGCCAAACTTCTGGACACCTGTGGGTACAAAGACACACAGACGACGTGGCTCCTCCTGTCACAGACAGACTCACCAGTTTCGACAAATGCGACGCGGCAGGCAGGGGAGGGGGCGGAGCGGGGTGTGGGAGGAGTGCGGGAACAGACGGCGAGGGGAGGAGAGTAGGAGGAGGAGTAGGGGAGGCACGGCCTAGCGGCCGTGCAATCAAGAAGTGAGGGGGCGGGAGAGTAGACAAGGCAGGCGGCTGGGGGCATGTGCACGCGCTTTTAAGCTCAATGCGCATGTACATTGAGCTTAAAAGTCACGGGCACTGCAAGGAATCGCCACGATTCCTTGCAAGTTGGACAAAGAGTGGATAAGCCCCCATAGTCTCGCTTGCTCGATGCGCATGCGCATCGACAGGCGAGACCTAAAGGGCGCTCCACCTAGTGGAACGGGCCTCCAGGCTGCCGGGAGAGTTCATGATGTTGGCGATTAATGCGGAGAAGGCCTTCGACCGTGTCCACTGGCCGTATCTGGAGCAAGTGCTCATCAAGGCAGGGTTAGGCACGAAATTTCGTACGTGGATTCTGAATTGCTATACCTTCCCCACAGCGGCGGTTCGGGTGAATGGCTGCTCATCGCCCACCTTCCCTATCGAACGCGGAACTCGGCAGGGGTGCCCGCTCTCACCCCTGCTATTCGCTCTGTATATGGAACCCCTGGCGCAGGCCATGCGATCGCATCCGACCATTAGCTGTATTAAGTTAGGGGCTTATATTCACACGATCAGCTTATACGCTGATGACGTCTTGCTTTCCTTTGCTTCCCCTGCGGCATCCCTGCCCGCCGGCGTGGCCATCCTGGATGCGTTTGCAAATGCTTCTGGCTTTAGGGTTAACATGACAAAGTCAGTGGCCCCTGACCTTTCCCTGGAGGCGCAAACACGAGCCTCACTAGAAGCGCAATTCCCCTTCCAATGGGCGGACGGCGCAGTCCCCTACCTGGGCATACAATTGGCGGCCACACTACCGGAAACGGTGCGTATCAACTACGCTAACCTTAATTTTTTATTTATTTATTTTTATTTTATTTTACTGGCTTGTATAGCGCTGGTCTCGACTCCCTAGGGAGCATCTCCGCGCTTTTGACATCTGCCACATTTGGAACGGGAGCACGTATGCTGTCTATTGGCTGAAAAGGAAGGTCTTTAGCATTTTCCTGAATGGAAGATATTCTGTGCAAAGCCTTAGGGTGATGGGAAGGCTATTCCAAAGAGACGGTCCAGCTATAGAGAGAGCTTTGCTGCCCTGCCTTGCCTTTCTTGCTCTGGGCACTACTAGAAGGCCTTGTTCGCTAGAACGAAGTGGGCGTGGGGGTTTGTAAGGGACAAATTTGGTGGCCAGGTATGCCGGACCCATACCGTTGAGACTCTTGTGTATGGTACAGCCTACCTTGAATTTAGCCCTTTGTCTGATAGGCAGCCAATGAAGCTTTTCTAGAAGGGGTTTGGAAGGTGAGCGGGGGGGTGCGTTTAAGACCAGACGGGCAGCCGTGTTCTGGACCACCTGTAGTCTTGCCATGACTCCCTCATTGGCAGCCAGAAACAGGGCGTTGCAGTAGTCTAAACGACTCATGACTAATGCCTGTACCAAAGTTCTTCTGCTGTCGTCTGGCAGGAGGGGGAAGATCTTACGTAGCATACCGATTATGTGGAAGCAGGATCCCACCACCTGGTTGGCATGTTGCTTGAGGGAGAGTTCCTGGTCCAGCCGGACCCCCAGATTTTTTACAGATGGTTTAGGCTCCGGTACTGGGCCAAGGTCTTGTGGCCACCAGTCCGGAGACCAAAGTTGTCTTGCCCCCCCAAACAACATGACTTCAGTCTTTCCAACATTGCATTGCAAGTAGTTGGAAGACATCCAGTGTGCTACCGCTTTCATTCCGAGGGAGAAGGAGTTCCTAACTTCGGGTGTCAAGGTTTTGAAGGGAAAGAGGAGTTGAGTGTCATCCGCATAGGATATTGGAACAAATCCATATGCTCTCAAGATGTTTGCCAGGGGTGCCACATATATGTTGAAGAGAGTTGGGCTCAAACATGAGCCCTGTGGCACCCCTTTAGTGATCTCAACTTCCTCTGACCGAAAATTGCCCATGGTTACTTGTTGGGTCCGATTAGTTAGGAAACTTCTTACCCATTCGAGGGCATCCTCCTTTAGGCCGATGTTCTCCAGCCTGGACATGAGAATAGAGTGAGATACGGTGTCAAACGCCGCAGACAGATCTAATAGCACCAGGATGACGGAAAACCCCCCATCCTGGTACATACGCAGATCGTCTGCGACTGACATAAGAGCGGTCTCTGTACTGTGCCTGGGCCTGAAGCCCGACTGTGATGGATCCAGCACTCCTACAGACTCAATGTATCTTGACAGATGTTTATTCACATGTTTTTCTGTGATTTTGCCCAAGAAGGGGAGTAGGGATATTGGTCTCAGATTGTTAAGCTCACTCCAGGGAATGGTGGTATTCTTCCTGAGAGGTTTGACCAGTGCCTTTTTCCATCCAAGTGGGACCTGCCCCGTGCTAAGTGAGAGATTTATTAATCCCTGGATGGTGGGTCCTAGGGCTTTAGCTAGAGTGGGCATGATACGTGCTGGAATGATGTCTGAGGGGGAGCCACTCTTTATCTGCGACATGAGTGCTTGTACCTCCTCAATCTGGATAGGGGGAAATGCAGAAAGGGAGTTTTCAGGAAGGAGGGGACTAACAGAGTCGGAGGTCGGACGGTGGCAGCACCTCCCACTCTCTTGGCTAGGCCGAGTGGCAGCAGTAAAGATGACAATCCTCCCGCAAGTCCTATACATTTTTCGGGCTCTCCCGCTTCGTCCCCCGGAGGGATGGATTCGCCGCACACAATCAGAGCTGGCTCAGTTTGTGTGGAACGGGAAACGACCCAGGCTCAAGCTGAGGCTAGCGATGCTTCCCCCGGAGAGCGGTGGTCTGGGCCTGCCGGATTTACGACTATTACCAGGCGACCCAACTCAGGACCCTAGTGGAATGGAGCAAATGGGAATCGGAGCGCCATTGGTTGTACCAGGACCAAGCAGTGGCGGGGCGTCTGCTCCAGGAGGTGCCTTTCTTGCGTCGACAACACCGGCCCCCTAATCTATACGCCTCCTTCATCACGAGGGTACCGCTAGAGGTCTGGGATCGAACCTGCATCCTGCCCGACCTGATAGCCTTCCCGTCTCCCCTCACACCCCTGTTGGAGAATCCTGACTTCGGTCCGGGTAGGGATGTCCAGGCTTTTGCACGGTGGCGCCCAGCAGGATGCCGATGCCTCTTTCACATGTATTCAGGTGAGGGAGTGATACCTTTTAAGGAATTCCGGAAGACCTATGACCTCCCGGAGGCCGAACGTCTTAGGTATCTACAGGTCCGACACTGGGCGCTTCACCCCCTGACTCGTGGAGAAGCAGCGCGCAAGCTCAGTAAATATGAATACTGGCTTCTTTCGCGCACCACAGATAAGCGACTCATCTCAGACATTTACCGACTCCTCCTGGACAGATACTCGCTCGTTTATAATGCAGGACGGGCAAGATGGGAAAGGAACTAGGGCGGACTCTGTGCAACAAAGAATGGGAGGACATTTACTCGGTCTACTCACACTCGGCCTACCACATGGGGCTGACCGACACATTTACCAAACTAGTAACCTATTGGTATTACACACCAGAGCGCTTGCACGAGATGGGCCAAATGGGGGACACACTCTGCTGGAGGGGCTGCGGGGAAAGGGGCACTCTGACACACCTTTTGTGGGATTGCAGTCATATACAGGGTTATTGGAAATTGATTCTGGATGAAGTCGATGCCCACTTTGAGACGGAGATCCTGCGATTTCCGGCCTATGTCCTATTGGGACTCCCTAATGCTCTAACCTACCCTCTAAGAGCCAGTAGGGGTCGGTTGATAGCGATAGCGCTGGGCTCCGCAGTGCAGACCCTGTTAGCCCTGTGGCGAACCATGCAAGTCCCCACCCTTCAGAACTGGCTTTGGCGACTCTGGTCTGTCCTTGGTATGGAAAAACTCTCTTTGGTGAAAGCGGGGGAAGGGGCGAAATATGCGGAGCTGTGGCAGCCCTTTCTATCTCTGCTAGCCACCGAATTTCGAGAAGTGACCTGTCCTAGGTATTTAAGGTTGCTCCGCTTGTCAAAGGTGAATGACGAATCAGGATGAATGTGTGGGGGAATAAGTATGGTGTTGGAAGAAGGATCCGGAGGGTGGGAGTGGGGTGGGGGTCTGGGGAATACGTTAAGGGGATGGGTTAAAGTTTGGTGTTTTTCCTTTTGTGGCTCTATGAGCGCTGGACAAACTCTGCTAGTTGAGCTCGTAGCTCCCAAGGACTACAAGACATTGTGACTTTTGCTTAGGGTGGAGCTCTGCGGATATTGCTAAACATTGGACGCATTGTTATCTGTAAGATACCCTGATATTTCCCAGCTGTATGTAAGAGCCCCCTTTTTTTTTTTAGTTTCCTTTTTTCGCAAATAAAGAGATTTAATTCTAAAAACTATAACTGGAACGGTTATGGCTGTGGTTCAAATTAACAAAACCACTGAAACTCACCAGCTACGGTGTGCAACGCATGCACCATACGCCATAACCTATGTACATGTGATATATATATATATACACATACACACACGCACACAGATAGATACACCGAGTAGCGGTTGCCACTGCAAAGTTCTGGTTGAGAATAACTTTTCATTGGTGAGACTTTTTATTTTTTTTTACCTGCAATTTTGGTTCCCCGAGGACACAGCTGCACAAAATTTGTCACTATTTCACAGGGCTCGAGTCGGGGTATCACGTGGGTGGACGGGGTCCCCCCACTTATTTTACACAGTGGACGCTGTCCCCCCTGCCACACAGCTGGACTTCACTCTTTGGCCTCTCTGGGACGAACTCGGAGATCGGAGCATCCAGCACGCAGCTCACGCGCTGACTTCTCAGATGCAATTGCATCTAAGAGGTGAGCGAGGGGAGGCAATGAGCCAGATGGTGCAAGTTACCCTTCGTGACTTCACTTCCTGTCGTGACGTCACTTCCGGTGACAGACCCCCTTCGTTTTTTAGGACTTGTGCCCTGCTATTTTAGTGTATTCAGGTAAGGTTCAGCATGCCAGTGCGCATGCAGTTTTGTAAAAGAGAACATGTTGAAGTGGTTTAAAAATGTGTTTTCCATTTTAGCTTGCATAGAAAAGTTTGCTCATCAATACAGCAAAAACGCTTGAAAGGATTCGAGCCAAACTTGGCATGAGTGTAGAACTTCACTAAAAGCGTGCCTGTCAAACTTTAAATCCATTTAGTGCTTTTTAGGAAATTAGAATTACAAAAAGATGTAGGATGGTCTTGAAAAGGCTCTGCTTTCATTGTTGGTTAAAACTCAAAAAGGGTCTAAATGTACGCATTTTCTTAACCATGTTAGAATTTTTAAAGACTTGATTGGTTGCTGAAAGGGAGAATTTGCCCTGCACTATCCTGAAAAACAAAAAAAAATCTAATTTACCACCGTAAAATCAAAAATGTTGTCGACATGTGTTCGCCATTTTATATTCAGAAACATTCAGATGTCCTAAATTTGCAATTCTGAGAAAAGTGTCAAATTCTGGAATTCAAGATTTCCATGAAGTTTGCAAATTGTAACAAAACAAAAGGTTAAACAATCAAGCCTATGGTTGAGAGAAAGCCCTGGCAGAATGCACAGATGGGTGTACGCAGCCTATGTTGCGAACCCGCTTTAACCATGGCCATTAGGGTGGCATAGGTACATGGCCAATGTATGCAGTTTTAAGTTATGGTATGCAACGCAGAATGAACACCATACCTTGCACCCAAACACTGTTTTGTGATTGGCAGACTTTTTTCTTACCCGTGCTTAACCCTTTCCATGCGGCCGCGATTCCCCTGGTGTGCTGTAAACAGCACAAACAGGGGCGGGCCGTGACTAACCCCAGCCGTCATCAGCACACGAGCACCGTAGTGCATGACGGCTGGGGTTCGTCATCAGCATGGAAGGGGTTAAAGCAAAAGGGTGTACCGAGCATGATAAATAAAGCACGGGTGATAAAAATAGGCATCTTTTAAACTGACCTATATGGTAAATAAAATAATGCAATGAAAAACAATAGGTCTAGTTTAATTTTAACAGTAGTGACAAAAAAATGCATTACTAGTGAATGGCATCCTTTTTGTCAATGATACACTATTTTATGGCTGTGTTGCCTCCACGGACTACATCCTCCTCAGGGACCTGAACTTCCACCTCGAGAACAACAACGACGCAACTCCAACACCCTGATTGACAACCTCAGACTCAAACAGCTCGTGACGACACCCACCCACACCGCTGGACACACACTTGACCCCATCTTCTCCGCAAGTCCCCACGTCTCCTTTAACTACACCTCCGAACCCCACTGGACCGACCACAGATGCGTCCACTTCACCTTCAGGAAACCCATCACACACCACTGCACCCAACAACTGCCGCGCCGCTGCTGGGGCAAGGTCACCGAGGACCAACTAACGACCACCCTCGCCCGGAGACCACCCACCGATCCCACCGACCCAGACACCGCCGCAACCAACCTCACACAGTGGATCAACGACTGCGCCAACACCCTCGCCCCTCTCAAGACCGCCACAACCAACCACACCAAAAAGAAAGCCACCTGGTTCAGCGAAGACCTCCGGATCTCCAAGCACACCTGTCGGAAGCTTGAGAAGAAATGGCTCCACAACCAAACACCAGACAGCCACACAGCTCTCAAAAGCACCACCCACAGGCACTACCAACTCATCAGGACCGCCAAGAGGACCGACTTCAAGGACCGCCTAGACAACAACGCGCACAACACCAAAGAGCTCGTCAGCATCGTAAAAGAACTCTCCAACCCCAGCTCCAACACCAACAACATCCCACCATCACAAGACCTGTGCGACTCCCTGGCTGCCTTCTTTCACCTCAAGATCACCGACATCCACGACAGCTTCAACTCCGACACCCCCGCACCCACCACCGAGTCCACCACTCCTGCGACCACCACCCGCACCAGCCGCCTGGCCGCCTGGTCCAATGTCAAAGACACCATCAAAACCATGATCTCCATCCACTCCGGGTCCCCATCTGACCCCTGCCCACACCACATCTTCAACAAAGCCAGCAAAACCATTGCGCCCCACCTCCGAAAAACAATCAACCGTTCCGTCGAGACAGCAACCTTCCCGGAAAGCTGGAAGCACGCCGAGATCAACGCCCTTCTGAAAAGGCCCAAGGCGGACCTCAAGAACTTCCGGCCCGTCTCCCTGCTCCCGTTCCTGGCAAAAGTGACAGAGAAGATCGTCAACAAACACCTTACCCGCTACCTCGATGACAACAACATCCAGGACCCCTCCCAATCCGGTTTTCGCAGGAACCACAGCACCGAGACCGCCCTGATCTCCGCCACTGACGACATCAGGATCCTGGTGGACAAAGGAGAAACAGCCGCCCTCATCCTCCTGGACCTATCAGCAGCCTTTGACACAGTCTGCCACCGCACCCTATCAGCATGCCTCCATGACGCCGGAATTCAAGAGAAGGTCCTGGCCTGGACCACATCCTTCCTCTCCGCCAGAACCCAGAGCGTCCGACTCCCACCCTTCCGCTCAAAATCCACGAGATCATCTGCGGCGTCCCACAGGGATCCTCCCTCAGCCCGACGCTGTTCAATATCTACATGGCACCACTCGCCCACGTCGCACGGCAACATAACCTCAACATCATCTCCTACGCCGACGACACCCAGCTGATCATATCCCTCACCGAAGACCTCCACACCGCCAAAGCCAACCCCCACAGAGGAATGCAGGCCGTAGCCGACTGGATGAAAGACAGCAGACTGAAGCTGAACTCAAGACAAGACGGAGGTCCTCATCCTCGGACCCACCCCATCAGCCTGGGACGACTCCTGGTGGCCCACATCACTAGGCGCAGCCCCGGAATCCACAGACCACGCACGCAACGTGGGGGTCATCCTCGACTCCACCCTCTCCATGACGAGACAAGTCAACACTGTCTCCGCGTCCTGCTTCAACACCCTCTGAATGCTCCGCAGAATCTTCAAATGGATCCCCACTGACACTAGAAAAACCGTCACCCAGGCCCTCATCACCAGCAGACTAGACTAAGGGAACGCACTCTACTCAGGAACTACAAACAAGCTTCTGAGACTACTACAACGAATCCAGAACGCCTCGGCTCGAATGATCCTCAAGGTCCCCCGCCGCAGCCACATCACACCCCACCTGAGAGGCCTGCACTGGCTCCCCGTCAACAAGAGGATCACCTTCAAACTCCTCATCCAACCACACAAAGCACTACACAAAGCACCCACCTACCTCAACAACCGACTCAGCTTCCACACCCCCACCCGAAGCCTCCGCTCAGCCAACCTCGCCCTCGCCACTGTCCCCTGGATCCGGAAAACCACAGCCGGCGGAAGATCCTTCTCCTACCTCGCCAACAAGACCTGGAACACTCTCCCATCCAACCTACGACAGACTCAGGACCTGCTGGCCTTCAGAAGACTCCTGAAGACCTGGCTCTTCGACCAGTAGCGCCCCAACCCCCCTTCCCCCAGCGCCTTGAGACCCACACGGGTATGTAGCGCGCTTTATAAAGGTAATGATTGATTGATATTACATGGCATAGGAACTTACCTTAAATGTAAAAGAAAAGAAAAAGTTAAGAAAGCAGCGTGGTGCATGTGTGTGTGTGCGTGTGCGTGTGCGTGTGTGTGTGTGTGTGTGTGTGTGTGTGTCATCTACAGATGCACCAAGGAGGCCATTTTATTTCTGGTACCTCAGGAGTCAGTTGATATTGCTGGACTGCTTACTCCCAAAAGATATACCAAACAGTGGCAACAAATAAGGAAGGCACAGGCAGATGGTGAACAGTGAAAATAGAGGACGATGCGGCATAATATTAGAGAATGGGGCTAAGGGTAAGAAAGGTTTAGTAATGCAAAGAAAAGTATAGGACTGGTAACTGACCCACAATATTGTACTCAGTTGCAATAGAAACTAGCCAACTCAAGAGGCTGCGTAACATTGTCATTTTATGCAACCCATATGATATTTTCTTACTGATTTGTGTACGTGGTCTTCATTCACAGGCAGAACAAAGTTTTATGAACTACTCCTAAATCCTCTTCTTACTGTTCCATCAAGCAATAAGTACCTCTAAACACACCCTGCATTTTCCTCACTTCCCTGTCAAGATCTTGATCGCTGAGAATGTCCAGAGAAAATAGTATCTGTGTGTATGTACATTTTTGCATGCAGGTCATATCTAGAGCACCCCTTTAAAACCATCTTCTTGTACCTTAGTTGCACTTGGAAAACAATATTTCTCTGGTTGTATTAATTTGCTGGCAACCACACTCCTATTGAGTTTATGATCATTCCCTTTTATTCAGAGCATGAGTAAATGAGAGGGCATGGAAAAACAAAGCACACCAGGTGTTCAGATGTGTGACACAGCTGCAGGCGCTAAGGCACTGTGTGCAGCTACAAACATGCACAACAACTTAGTGCAGCTGCGGCACGTGCGAGTCGAACAGAATGAATATGCCACTCAACAAGTCATCCTTGACTGAAAGAAAGACTGTACAAGTACAGCGAAAAGAAAAATCTTTCTTCTGCAGAAAAAGCCCTAGAAAAGTGAAAACATGTATATCTTTAAAATGGCTGTTTTAGTCTGTTGTGAACAAATAAAAACCTACATTTTCCACAGTAAGCGGCTCAAATGAAAACAAGGTGCATGTTACGTTTATTCAAAAGAGTAAGGAATTTTCATGCACTTGGGAATTACTGTTCACCATTACTCATGAGGTTTACTCGATTGTTGCAAAAGTATAAAAGTTCAGAAACATCAAAAATTTGCTGTGCCAAGTAACTACCCTCATCGCATCCATTTTCTAAGGTCAGCCTCTTTTTGCTCTGAAAAAGATGCCCTGCCCTTGCAACAATGATGCGCAGCCCTCACTTGTTCCTTTGTGAAGACAGTCTTTTAGAGACTGTTCTCCTTTTAGATGAAAATAGGGCAGCAGTTATGGTCACACTTTTTGTTAATTTAGTTGCCAGTCAGCTCCAAATCAAAAGAAAATAAGGCTGCGGAGTGTAATTAACATTCAGTTCAGTCGTTGTGTCCCTTGTCTAGCCCCTGAGCTTTGTTAAAATTGCCATCTGAAGGCTGAAGGCTGTAGGGAAATCGATTTGATTCTAATCGCACCATGAAAAGAACATGATCTAACTGCTTTCAGCCCTCCGTAAATCTGTACGAGGTCTTTAGCACAATGCAACTTCCAATTTAAAAAGCAGTGAATGTCTCGTCAATGACTCTGTGAAGAAAAAAGAACAAGAAGCAGACATAAAAATTCCAATAGTTGTTTAAGCATTAAAGTTCATTTGCATCACAGCGGACGTGAAAGGGGCTGACCTCTCAAACCGCCTCTCAGGTCTATGAAGTCGTAGCCTTGACAAGCCAGCATTGAAGGGGCTCATTGACTCTGAAAGGCTACTCTGTCAATGGCGAGCAGCGGCAATGGGCTCGGCGCAGCGCATGCATCTGCCTGCCCACCCGTCGCTCGACCAATGGCAGGCCCGATTCAGGAGCTTAAATCTACCTTGTCTTTCCCCTAATACCTTTAGAGAATAGATTAAGATCACTATACAAAGTTTGCGTCAAGGTTTCAAGTTTTCCTGCTCATTATGAAACGAAGTGAAAAGCAATGTACCCGGGCACCGACCATTTTTGTGGGGCCTTTCAAGGAACATTTTAATTGGCAAAAGCATTCCTTTATGCTTTCCCCGGCCTACCTTCCCTTACCAAATAGCACTCAGTCAAAATGAGTGTTGTTTCACGCCATCTGCGCTAAATATTCTAATCATATGTAAATATTTAAAGGGACTGCAGTACTTGCAACAAAACTTTTGATACATGTTATACATTCTAGCTCTTTTTGAGAGAGTATAAAGGCTCACTCACATGCACCTCTCTCTGCCATTACTGATGTGGGAATCGAGTAAATCATACGCCTTGTTTCACAAGTACAACTGCAAAGCTATACACCAAACCTAACAACCAAATTAATTGTAGCATACTAGGACACGACTCAACCTCTGCTCGTGCAAAGCTAAGAGAAGTAAAAATGTTAACAAAACTAGAAAAATTGCAAACTGTCACTTACGTTATTCGGGAGAAATTGGAAGCAAACCACGAATGTTTAACATCCATGAGAAATTCAACGCATGTGACAGAAGCGATTTCACCGCAGAGAAGAAAAGTTATCCCTCGCTCTTGACAGAGGAGAAAGGCGCGCTCGCACGTGCAGGTTAATCAATCATCGCACACTTGACATGGCGCTGATTTACAGAGAGGAGCAGGTGACGAGGCAACACCCTCAAAGGATCGTCGCTGGAGTGAAACACTTTCAGCACACAGTCGAACGCACACTCAAACTCTAGTCTAGACTGTGAGGGCATGCCACAAAAAGGACACACGTCTAGCATACTCGATAAGATAACGGTGGCTTGGCACCTTCATTTTATTTATTACATAAAATATAAAAACATCGCAGACAATAAAACCGTACATTTTAGCTAACTGTAGCACATGGCAATGATCGCGACGAATATTACTACTCGCCTCTCTTGAGTGGATAGGTTTTAGAGCTTGAAGTAATTTAATTGTAAGTTTATAGCTACATCAGATATACTTCATTTGTAATAGTACAAAGAAACCAAACACAAGGAGATGATGGACGGAGCACTGAAACTTTTCAGACACTCATCTCGATCATCGTTCTTTAGCCTACTTCACCCCCTGAAGAGTTGTAAAACTGCTCTGAAAGTTATGCCATAGATATTTCGACAAGATAGCCTATGTGTGAGGTATAGTGTGCAGCTTAGCTAAGGTTAGAGCCATTTGGAAGGGCTCAGGAATTTCATAGACTTAATAGGGACCAGGGTGAGGCTTGCCCATTCATGATTTAATGTAAAGTGAGATCAGCGAAAGAGGACCTTTTTGATCCAGGGCACACTCAACCATCCTGACTCCACTCACAAGGGCAATGAAGCTGCTTCCAGAACCAGTTTGGTGTGAATAGCCAGAAGGGGACGGTTCATTACCATAAACACACCCCTGGGTGCACGACAAGATGCTGACATCGGGAGAAAAGTTCCGCCATATTTATTTTCCCTCAGAATGGAGTACTGTGGGATAGTTTGTAGTAAGCTAAACACGTTTTGCTGTAAAAGGGGTAATGTTTGTGATTGGGAACTTTTACCCAATGGTTAGGGAGTGTTTAGGAGTCAACATAATCAATTGGGTAGTAAACTACATTAAAGTAGTACCTCCCTCTCGGCTACTCTGAACACACCTGAACCTGTGGAACTTCAGTAGAGGAAGACATCTGCTGTCTGAGATGTGTTGTGACCTGAAGGGCTTGACCAGCACACATTTATACATACTACTGAGAAGTGGACTCCAAGTGACGATTTGAGGACCTATGTGGTTACAGGGACATCAAAAACTGCAAGAGGCATTTTCCTAGAATGGATAGTTGTCCAATGGAGAATGGACAGTGGCTGGACTGACCGGTTTGCCTCTGCTAGACTGAGTCCTAGAAGCCTTAAAAATGACCAAGAGAAACTGGGGCAAAAAGAAAAAAAAAGTTGCCCACCTGGAGGTATTTGAGCTTCAAAAAGAGACTAAGACCCAATGAAAAAATCTTGACTTGAGGAAGGTGCAATAAGTATTCAGCCAGTGAGAGGACTTCAACCAGTGCAACATTAGATTTTTCCTGCTCGGAGGTCTTCTCACCAAAGCCAATAGCTCAAGTAGAACCTCTTCCAATAGCTATATGACTTCAAGAGGACTTTGCTGGGTACAGGCTTGAAGATTGCCCAACGCACAAGTTACTACTTGTGTAACGATATATCTGTAAGAGACATTAGTTAGTGATAGGTTCCTTACCTTAGAATATCCCCAGGCGTCAGACTGGATCCGGAAAGTTTTGCGTAGCAGTACCCTTGCGCGTCTGTAGGCGTCGTCTGCGGCTCCGCGTCCGTCGTCGGCGTCGTGGGCGCCTTGATGACGTCGGAGTACTTAGACGCCGCCTCCGCGTGCTGACATCAGTTCTTAGATACAGCTTTTCCGCGCCAGAAACGCAGAGCCATGTTAAAAACCAACACTGGTGCCATTGAAACTAGGGCCCTGAAAGGGGATGGCCTTAACCCTAGATATCTGTTCGCAGAACGGGGAGGATGGGTGGGGCGGTAAGGAATCTAATACTAACTACTGTTTCTTACAGATATATTGTTACCGAAGGTAAGTGACTTGTTCATATGAAAGAAACAGGTTAGTATTAGATTCCTTACCTTAGAATAGATACCCCAGCAATACCAACCCCGGTGGTGGGTCTGCGAACCAATAATCACACCAGAAAGTCCTAGAGGACGGAACGGCCAAAGAAGCCATCCCTCCGGACTTGGCTGTCCGGGCAGTAGTGTCTTGCAAACGTGTGCAACGATGCCCACGTAGCTGCCTGACAGATGTCCTGCAAGGGGACACTCCTGCCCAGGGCAGTGGTAGCCGCCGTGGCCCGAGTGGAATGGGCCCTCAGCCCAACAGGAGGCTCTTTCTTTGCCAAGGAGTAACAAGCTTTGATACACAAGACGACCCACCGAGAGATGGTCCGCTTGTGTACCGCCCGTCCCTTCTTAGCGCCCACGTAACCAACAAAGAGTTGGTCATCCACCCGGAACTGGCGTGTGCGATCCAGATAGAATGAGAGCGCACGTTTTGGGTCCAGACGGTGGAGCTGCTCTTCCTCCTTTGAGGGATTCGGAGGCGGAAAGAAGGTGGGCAAGGTGATAGACTGTCCGATGTGGAAGGCCGTGACAACCTGGGGCAGGAAAGAGGGTCTAGTCCGGAGCACAACCTTGTCCGGATGGACAGAAAGGAAAGGAGGTTTGGATGAAAGAGCCTGGAAGTGCTCGTGGCCTATTGTGAACCGCAGGTAACGCCGGTGGGCCGGCAGGACGGGGATGTGGAAATAAGCGTCCTGCAAGTCCAACGCTACCATCCAGTCTCCTGTGTCCAGGGCAGCTAAGACCTGAGCCAGTGTCAGCATTTTGAACTTCTCCTTCCGGAGGAAGCCGTTGACGTTCCGTAGATCCAAGATAGGGCGCCAGAAAGTAGTGGGAGTAGCAACCACACCCTACTTCTGGCCCAAGAACGCGCTCGATGGCCCCCTTGGCCAAGAGGGCTGTAACTTCCTCCTGCAGAAGTCGCAAATGATCCCCCGATACGCGGTGGAATTGCGGTGGCATGGCTGGAGGTGTCGCCTCGAAAGGGAGGGAGTAGCCCCTTCGGACGATTTGCAGCACCCACCTATCCGAAGTGACGGTGCGCCAGTGGAGGAGGTGATGGCGAACCCTGCCCCCCACTGGCATCGCATGGGCCTGAAAGCACGGACTAGGAGGGTTCTGAAGGCAGATGCTGCGGGGGAAGGTGTGGACTGGCCTCGCCGTGGTCCCCGACTGCCTCCACAGCGGTTTCCACAGCCGCCACCGCGTTGGATGTTAGTTTGCGGCGCGTGGCTGGCAGCACGTGTGGGGGCGCCCCTTCCTTGGCCACGAAAGGAGCGAAAGGCACCCGTTTCCTGGCACGGGGCAGAGAGGCCCAAGGACTTGGCCGTAGCCCTGGAGTCCTTAAAGCGCTCAAGCGCATGGTCTTCCTTGTCTAAAAAGGCGACGGCCATCAAACGGCATGTCCATGAGGGTATTCTGGACATCCGCTGAAAAGTTGGCGGACCTCAACCAGGCGTGGCGACGAATCGCCACCTGTGTTGCCATCGCTCTGCCCAGTGAGTCGGTGGTATCCAGCCCACATCGGATGGAAAAACGCGCTGCATCTCGACCCTCCGCAAGGGCATGGGCGAGTTTAGCCTTGACCTCCGCCGGGCATTGTGGCAGCACGTCCACAACCGTGTCCCACAGGGAGTGGGTGTAGCGGCCCAAGAGGCATGCGGTGTTGGAAGACCGCAGTCCCAGACTAAGGGAGGAGAATACTTTCTTGCCGTAATTCTCATACCTCTTGGATTTCCTGTCAGGCGGAGCCAAAGGGGAATGCGGTCTGGGAATTTGAGGCCTGGATGACCAGGCTCTCGGGGTGGGGTGGCTGGACAGGAAACAAGGGGTCGCCCGGGGCCGGGCGGTGGCGTCTGACCACGTTCCTATCTACAGGCTGGCCTGTAGCGGGCCTGGACCAAGTGCCCAAAAGAATGTCAGTTAAGGCCTCATTAAACGGCAACAGAGGCTCAGCCGAGGTTGACTGCAGTTTAAGGACCTCAGTGAGGAGGTTAGTCCTCACGGCTGCGACGGGGAGCTCAAGGCCCAATGCCTTGGCCGCCAACGTCAACACCACACTGAAGGTTGCCCCCTCCTGCGAAGCCGAGGTAGGAGGTGAGACAAAACCAGTGTCTGGCGAGGTGTCCAGACGACTGGCATCCCCAAGTCCACCTGTCCAGTCCCCCTGGGACTGACACTCAGGTGTCAGAGGGTCCTCAGACCCCTCCCAATATTCGTCATCAACAAAAACCCTGTCCAGAGGACGTTATTTGTGTCAGTTAGTTATGTAACAGAACAGACTATAAGTACTGATAACTGTTATCCTCCCCTGCATGCTTTCTTTCTGGTAAGGGGGACGTTTCACTGCACTCCGTGCTAAATTCCTTAAAATTGAAGTAAAAACCAATAGGCCAACACTTCTTTGACAGTTACACAGAACAGACCAAAAAAATGTCTGGCGCCGCTCCAACGCCGGAACCGGATAGAGGGAGGAACCGGGGACGGCGCCGCCCGAAGACGGCGCCGGAGGTGACACCTGAGGGACCGGCGCCGGTGAGGTCGTTGGATCAACCGGCGCCGACCCGGATCCAGAAGCGGATCCAGTGGGGCCCTGCGGCGCTGGGCCCGAAAGGCGGCGGCGGGGCCAAAGCACCCGCCGGCGTCGGGGCCGAAGCACCCGACCCGCTAGGGCCCCAGATGGGTCCACTTGACCCGAAGGAGGAGTGAGTGACCTCATGGCCATGAGGAAGCGCTCAATCTCCTCCGGCGTCGCTTGCTGCCCAGGGACCGAAGGGTATGGGCCAGGCTGCGACGCCCGCGACTCCGACGGAGGCGCGTGGGCGGAGTAACCCGAACCCCCGGCCGCGTCGCGCGAGCGTCTGGGGTGGGGGGACGAGTCGGTAAAAACGATGATGCCTCTTCGATTTCTTGTGCTTACCTTACGACTTCGAAACTGAGGAGTGATGTCTACTCCCGGAGCTATGATGGCTCCGCCCCCGCGACCGGTCCCTAGACCTCTGTCCGGACCGGGACCTCTCGCGGCGCGGGGCCGACTGCCGGAGCTCCAGCCGCTTGCGGGACCGCTCCCGCCTAGCTTTCGATGTTAAGGCCCGGCAGTCGGAGCAGGTCTTGTCGTCGATCACCGAGACAGTGGAGGCACAGTCGGTGAGGGTCGGTGACCGACATCCGCCGGTCGCAGTCCTCACAAGGTTTAAAACCTGGCATCCCTACCGGCACCAATCGGAGTCGAAGAAGACTCGAAAGGATGATCAAAAAGATCTCAAAAAAGTTTAGTCAAAAAATGACTAAGGTATCACTTTTTCTGGATCTGCGCTGCTGGCGCGGAAAAAAGAAGAACTGACGTCAGCACGCGGAGGCGGCGTCTAAGTACTCTGACGAGGTCATCACGGCGCAGACGACGGGTGCGGAACCGCAGACGCCTACCGACGCGCAAGGGTACTGCTACGCAAACATTTCCGGATCCAGTCTGGCACCTGGGGATATTCTAAGGTAAGGAATCTAATACTAACCAGTTTCTTTCAGATGCTTAAGGTTAAGTCTCTAATACATGATGCCATTGTAGTGGCTGTTCTCCAACCCCAAGTCATCGCCACTCATCTTTTTCCCAGCAGCAGGGATATGCCCACAAGTTACCTACAATGGATTGGTACATTTTTTACATAGCCTTATAGTGCTGTTAGGGGTTCTACTTGTAATGATGATTCAGTTACCTCAATCACTATTCTGAACAGCTGGTTCCAATCAATACACACCAATAGACATTCCTAGGCTAGATGAAAAAAGAAACAGCCTCTGGGGAATTACATCTTGCATAACCTGTATTATACCTACCACCATATTTAAACATTGTAAGTGGTGTATGAACATGACTGATGAAGGAATTTGTAGAGTCTTAATTTATATACCACAACATAGACAACTTACTAGGGTCAGTGCGATTCTCTGCAGAGCTCGGAGAAATCAATGCGGACCAATTCCTTTGCGGAATGTGTGACTACAGGGTTCGTCTGGCTCGAAGACACATGTTGCCAAATTAAGCAACCATACAAATCCCTTTAGATGAGGAAGTGCCTCATGGGTGTGCATGAATTGCATGCTTTTTCATATGATCATTACGTGCGAAAAACTTGCCTACCAAAAGTGTTCAGCAATATTATTTATACACTATTACTTTCACACTACTAGGGTTTAGGGTCGCTTGGCCCGATGAAAGCCATTTGACCCTGTTTGGGCACTAGACCTTTCTAGATGCTGGAGTTCTATTAATTACTCCACTAGCTCAATCTGTTTTGTTTTAATCATTCCACAAGATACCATAATAAGTACTATTTTGGGTATTCTTGAAGGCAATTTTATTTCACTAGCCTACACTACCCTGCCTACCACAAAAGAGCTCCCATGTGGTTCAAGGTTGAGCACACCCAGATACTGCCAGTATCTGGGCGAGGATTATAACAAAGCATCACACTTGCATTTCCAGTTGGTGAGTCTTTTTTATAAAAAGAAAAAATCCCTAGGGAATAGCATGAATGAGAAAGAATCACACAGACCCTAGTGAGTTCTCTCTTTTGTGGTATATTGAAACAGCTAGAAGTGGAGGGAATCCACTTTAGAAACTTAACTCCCCTTTCCTGGACTTGGTGTATTAATTTATATCTGTCATTTGTCAAGACTTCTTTTCTTTCGTTTTTGCCTGCAGCAGTATTTCCACTGCATGTCTGTTAGTTGGTGTCCCAAATAATAAGGCAATTTGCCCCTGGCCGTACTTGTCTCGCCAGGTATATCCTTCATAGGTTAGTATACATTATAGTGTTTGTTCTTTTAGGGGTCGTACCTGAGGCAAGGTGACTGAGCACCCCCCAGTATTTCGGCCTAGGGAAGGCCTCTATAAGGGATTCCCACAATCTGACATATAGGAATACATCAAGGGGTATTGAAAGCCCCTTCTGCAAACATTTAGCCAATGGGGGAATCCCACCTATGAATATAGGTCACCAAGTGTGGTTGTATTTCTATCCTGCAGTTCCCTCATGTTAGCTGGTCTAGGGTTTCCTATAGGTTCAATATACAAGGTGGTGGCAGCTCCTTTACAGTCTGTGTTACAAGAGCTTGTGCAGATTGCGAGGGGCTCCTCCTCTGCACGCTGGAAAGCTTTATTGGGATACTTTTAAACTGCATTTTTACTCGGTTTTAAAACGCACATTTACTTGCACTAGAATTGTCAGATAAGACGCTTTTGAAAACTTATGCACAAATTTACCTGTACAGCTATTGCTTAGTGGACCCCCAGCCCCGTTCCATCGCGGCTTCGTGCCGTTTGTGTGGAGGGCAGGGCTAGCTTCAGAACCACAGAGCCGCCTTCCCGAGCAGAACGGAGTTAGCGTTCCAGCTGGGGGCGTGGCTTCAAGTATAACTGTAACTCGATCGAGAGCTCTGTTTGACTTACAAGGTGGTGGCAGCTCCTTTACAGTCTGTGTTACAAGAGCTCGTGCAGATTGCGAGGGGCTCCTCCTCTGCACGCTGTAAAGCTTTATTGGGATACTTTTAAACTGCATTTTTACTCGGTTTTAAAATGCACATTTACTTGCACTAGAATTGTCAGATAAGACGCTTTTGAAAACTTATGCACAAATTTACCTGTACAGCTATTGCTTAGTGGACCCCCAGCCCCGTTCCATCGCGGCTTCGTGCCGTTTGTGTGGAGGGCAGGGCTAGCTTCAGAACCACAGAGCCGCCTCCCCGAGCAGAATGGAGTTAGCGTTCCAGCTGGGGGCGTGGCTTCAAGTATAAAATGGGCACTTTAAAGCGCAGCGGTCGAGCGCAGAGGGAGCGCAGACACCGCGCCAAAGCCGTGCCAAAGGGGTGCCAGTCTGCGCCAGTCCGCGCTGGTTCCGCGCTCTGCGCCATACCCCATGCCTCATGTAACAACTATAATATTCCTAAGGTAATAACTTACACTCGATCTCAACTTCTTTGTATTGGCAATACTTTAACTGATAAAAGATGTTCCCATTTCTGTGCAGACTCTCTAGCCAATCTGCCTATTAATCCCTGCCCAAACTGCTCTTTTAAATCCACTCCTCCTCACTCTAATTTAGCTGCCCCTAGGTTGCCACTAACCCCAGAAAAATCTATACATTGCTCTCTTATAAATGCCCGATCCCTTGTTAAACATAGAGATGAGGTCGCTGAACTTATAGCCACTCAAAATCTTGACATCCTGTTTATAACTGAGACCTGGGCTGACTCTGCTTCTGGCCCGGATTTCAAGATCGCTACTCTTGATGGCTATTATGTCACCCGACTAGATAGGTCTTCGGGGAAACGAGGGGGTGGGTTAGCTATCATACATCGTGCTAACATAGCTCTAAAAACTGAGCCAATGATCCATGATTCCATGGAAGCCTTATGTTTCACCTTTACTCTTTCCCCCACTCAAACCTTTAAAGGCACATTACTATACCGACCTCCCACCCCACGCACATCCTTCTTGGAAGCTCTCAATCCTCTATTAGAACCAATAGCTGACTACAAAGAATATACAATACTGGGTGATTTTAATTTTCACTTAGAAAATCATTCAGATAAAGATACCATCAAGATTATCTCAGATTTTCAAGCTGTAGGCCTAGAACAACGAGTCTCCTCACCCACACACCAAGCTGGTCATACCTTGGACGGACTATTTACAAATAATCCATACGTGAATCAACCGACAGTGATCCCACTTATATGGACTGATCATTCGGCAGTCCTATTTTCTATAATAATTAGGAAACGCAAACACGACGCGCCCTCTGCACGCTCACAGATAAAATGTCGTGACTGGAAAAATATCGACCACCATGCCTTTAATAATGCATTAAACACTACTAATTTCAAAGACTCAAATGACCCAGGTGAGGCATCCAACAACTATGTGCACTGGCTGAACAACGCACTAGATCATGTGGCACCTCTCAAAAAATTACAACCTAACCGTAATAAACCCTCTGCTCCATGGTTCTCCGAATCATTAAGGCTTGAAAGACAACATTGTCGCAATCTAGAGAGACATTGGCGCAGGAACTACGACAACAACGATAAAGATAGATACAAGACAGCCCTGCATAACTATAAGAAACTTATTACAAAGGAAAAATGTAATTTCTACACCACTCAAATAGAATCAGCTCAAAACTCGAGCAAACAGTTATTCCAGGTGGTAAAAAAGTTATCCAACCCGACGGTCCCCGATTCTATAGAACCTTCTCAAACCTTTTGTAACGAAATCGCAGACTTTTTTAAAGGAAAAGTTACAGATATTTTTAATAACTTCACACAAAAAATCTCTGATGCTATAGTTGGCCCAACTGCTCCTCAGATATCTACCAAACCAATCCTGGATACATTCTCCTCGCTTCCTCAAGCATCTATAGAAGAAATCATGAATGCGGTCAAATCAGGATCTCCTTTAGACCCTTGTCCCCCAAGTATACTTAAACTAGTATCTGATCAGGTAGCCCCGGTGCTTACCCACATCTGCAACACGATGTTCCAGACAGGAGATTATCCTAAAGTCTGGAAGAAAGTCATCGTGAAGCCCCTTTTAAAAAAATCAACACTAAACCCAGCAGAGTTAAAAAGCTATCGACCCATTGCCTCACTTCCTTATCCCTCTAAGGTATTTGAGAAAGCAATTAATCTACAACTCTCTAGCTTTATTGATGATAACAACCTACTAGACGAGACCCAATTTGGGTTTAGAAAGGGTCATTGCACCGAGACCGCCTTGATAAAAGCAACCGAAGAAGTTAGAATAATTCTAGATCAAGGCGGTACAGCAATCCTGATACTCTTAGATCTATCGGCTGCATTCGACACGGTCGATCATAACATCTTGATCGACCGTGTCGATGCCATGGGTATCCAGGGCAAAGCAAAGACTCTTCTGGCATCGTTTCTATCAGACAGAGTACAGTCTGTGAAAATGGGTAGCTATTATTCGCCCAATTTCACCTTACCCTGTGGAGTTCCTCAAGGCTCCTCGCTAAGTCCGACGCTTTTTAATATCTATGTATCGGACTTAGCGAGGGTGATCAAGTCATTCGGCATAGGAATAACATCATACGCCGATGACACTCAATTGGTCCTGGCTATTCATAGGAACGGAGCTGCAGTGGCCGCTAACTTTCAGGAAGGAATGAGAGCAATTTGCACTTGGATGGACCAGAACTGCCTAAAATTAAACTCTGACAAGACGGAGGTCATGCTCTTTGGTGATCTGACCCCGTCTTGGTCACCAGTTTGGTGGCCAGCAGAGCTGGGAGATCCTCCTCACCCTGTGCAAAAAGTCAGGAACCTGGGAGTTCTACTCGACAATAAGCTTAATTTCCATAGCCATGCTAATGCAGTGGTCTCGGCGTCCTTTTACACTCTGAGAATGGTAAAAAAGCTTCTTCCTTTTCTTCCTCCTAACTCAGGCAAAACCCTAATGTCTACACTAGTCCTTTCAAAGATTGATTACTGTAACGCACTATGGCTGAATGCACAGGAACAAGTCATGAATAAATTACAATTAGTGCAAAATGCTGCAGCAAGAATTTTAACTGGCACACCTAAATTCTCATCCATATCGCCCATCATTCGCCAACTTCATTGGCTACCAGTGAGAAGCCGTACAAAGTTCAAGGCCTTGTGCATCATTTATAAAACACTGAACAACACCGGACCGGACTTTTTAAAAAAATCCATTACTCCATACAAACCCAAGCGTTCTCTACGCTCTGAGGCATCCCAGCTACTCCATATTCCACGCACTAAGAAAGCAACATGGGGCGATAAGCGCTTCACAATTGCTGCTTCTAAATTGTGGAATGAGCTCCCTCTTAATATTAGATCAAGCTCCTCCCTACTCCTATTTCGGAAGCACATCAAAACATGGCTTTTCAACCAGTAAGTTATGTAGGAGCTCTCTGCAATCGTAACGAACTCTAGCGCCGAGACACCGGAAGGTATTTGTGCGCTTTAGAAATTTTATAAATAAATAAATAAAATAAATAAATATGTTGTGAATACATCATTGTTAGACCAGGTATATGTGCTAATTGCGACCAAGCCCAAACCTTACAGTGGACACTATGCATGTCAATATATTTTCTTAAGGAAGTTTCAGGTATCACCTTAGTCAGATTGTGTGTAAACGTCAAACCCAGTTCTAGATCTCAGTGGGGCACCTGTCTACTATTGTGAAAGCAAAGCATGGCAAACTGCACTTGGGATATGAGATAACACACTTCTAAGTGTGGCACATTAAAATCTTCCTGATCGTATGGTCCTTGGAGTATCTTTCAACTAATGCATAGCTGTTTACTGGCCCACATCAGTCTGATCAATTGGGACTGGAGATGTTGGAAGAATGTGTGGCAGTGGTATTGAAATATTTTCAAAGAGATAAAGCAGTTGGGGAAAGATCACCATCTCAATTATTGAGATTCTACCCGACATGGTTCTAGGTAGTCACACCCATCTTTCTCCATGGCTCTACCAACATTTTCACTTACTCCTACTTTCAGTTTTCACTGCATTCCAATACCCAGATGTCTAACTGACTGTCTTTTTGCCAAATCAACTTAATCTCGGCGCAGTTGTATTTTCAGTGAGAGGAATCATTATCGATTTAGACTGTATATAGTATAGATATAATTGTCCTTTTTGGATTTACCAGCCAAATCTGTGAAACAAATTCCCATTGGTAGATAGTGCGATGGCCAGGCTGATTTTAAATAGTATGACATTTGGAGGGTGACCAAAAGCCTAAAATTGCTTTGTTGGTTAATAATTGGGAACACTGGGATTAAGTGGCAATGAAGTACAAAATTATGCAGATTGACTAAATGAGGCCGGTAAAAAATGTAAATAATGGAGCACTTTCTGCGGCAGTATTATTTCTCTATGTTGTCACTTTACTACGTATTAATAATGCCGGGGCAAAAGATTCACCTCATCAGGACGATTTTAACGGCTGAACAAAGCAATAAAAAACTGAAAGGTGGCCAGTTAACTTCTCCAAAGGTTCGGCCACTTTATGGCACCAAATGTGGCACTTTAGAAATGTCTTTCTGTTTGAAACATTTTTTATTTAAATCTGATAACTATGCAGCAGGTGACGCTTTTTGTGGCAAGTGAAGAAATCCATAATTCAGCGGAAAATACTGCGACTACGGTTAGTTTTCTAGTGGGCCTGAATGAAATGCATATTAACCATTATGTATTTTTTTGTATGACCTTTTCTGTTGAAGTTAGAAAGGAAAAACTACTTTTTTCAAACAAGGAAATGTTTATAAAAAATAGCAAGTGCCTTTATTAAAAATAAGATAAATATTAATTATAATACTAAGTTTATTGCATAGTTAATAAAAGCCTTTGGCAAAACACATTTATGCATCCACATAATGAATACAATATTGAGAAAAAACAATCTACCAGTTTAAGACCAGCAATTTCTCTACAAGTTTTGAGGACTTAAACAATTTAACATGTCGTCACTACACTGGTATCAAGTTTCGCTAGCTGAACTACAATTTCAGATCTCTGCCCAAAATATATCTTGGGAGTCTGTACTTCAGAATAGGCTTCTAATTGAGCTAGTGCGTTTTTTATGAACTTCACAAAACCACTGATTAACTGCACATATGGCACAAGATCTGATCCTGTCATCAAAAAGATGGGACAAATAAGGTGGCTTGTTCTCTACTCAGGCTGCAGCAGCTGCATAGGATGTTGGTCGAAGACTCACAATTATACTGTATACTGGCAGAGCCTGCAGCATTGCGTGTTTGCCAAGGGTCTTCCATTTTTGTTTTACCACTGAAACATAGAATTGGCTGAATCTAACAACATCCTTTGAAAGAATTACCCTTAGAATTACTTTTAAATATAGTTGTAGACTTCCTTGAAAGAATAGAACAAATAAAGTATTAAAGTGCTTTTGAAGTGTGTAGAATGTTAGAATCTAATTCGAAAGAATGAGCTCGCATTTGCTCAAGACTGTATTAAATTGTGACAGAGGTAGAGGCTGTAATGACATATTTTGACTGTAGTCATGACTCTTTTGAAAAGCTCAATATGAAATTGATATCACATTGAAAGTGTAACAAAATTCAAGTGAGGAAGAAGAACATTTGAATCAAGAAGTGATCATTGTGAATGTGGAAGAAAAACAAGCACTTTATTGCTATTACTAAGCAGGGCACTATGAGACTATTCCCCTTGTAGGGGATAGCATGAGTTTGTGAGGGGTAAAGACCACTCCAATAATTTGGGATCACAAGATAAAATGAGCTGGACAGGGAAGTGTAGTGCCTTAATGTATTCTTTGGAACATTCCCAATTTATGATCACAGATAGGAGTTTAATATGCCCTGCTTTGGGATCTTATATTTTTGTCAGACAAATAATACTGGATTATACTCTCTGGTTGTCTTCAGTAAAAATATATTTAATTCTATAGTTCTGAAGGTGAGCTTAAAAATACATTCTGTCCACGGAGCTAGGTCGGAGGATTTTAAAGCAAAGATGTTTAGACTCCTCAGATCCGGGGTTTGACGTATTTTCCTGTAGATCCTGCTCAGGTATTCTTACAGACCTTTAGGACAACTTCAGCGAAGCAAATGCAATTGTAGCTCAATACAGAAGGATAGGGGTTATCTATGCTAACCTTGTCCAGCATGGAAATTAAAGATATTGGCAATGGTTGTTCTATCTATCTTCCAATAAGGCTTCTGAAAAGGTTGGTATAAAACAAAGCCTAATATTTATTAGGACAAGCTCTTCCGAATTTCAGATCAGAGATTGCAGTCAATTCTATTGTTACTGATCCAATGTATTCAAGGCCAATCAAGCCACAGTAAAGACCTGTCTGACACTGTTCTTAAAAGAAACGACAGCAGGTAAGAATTGTTCAAGGATATCTGATCCAAACTGATGAGGTTTTGTAGGATCCATGTTCAGCACCTTCCTTTTTTTGTCAGCACAAGTGCACATTGATGACAGAGCTGACATTCTAATATTTTTAACTTGTTTTTACCTATCTATTAAATGCTATCATACCTTATTTTCAGAATTTATTTAAATAGTTTTACTACAGCCGCACTATTATTTTAATGTAGTAAATGCTTATTTAGTAAGAAAGAGAGAGGTCATTTATATTCCACCAAAACGATTGGTTTAATCCATTAAAAGTAATATAATTCAAGTCATCAAAACTATCTTTCAATGAACTAAAAACAAAACAACACTTATTGAACACATAACTGTACCAACAAATAAAGCCTCAACCTAATATTTCCAGTATCCTTGACTTTGTTACAACAACATCTCTAACATTTTTTAATTGAATCAAAAGCAAAGCTATGCATTATAATATACACAAAATGGGCACAAACTGCAGGGTTGTGACAATGTTACCTATGGTTTGTATTATATCTGACCGTTCATAAGGCGTCCTATAAGAGTCATTGCCAAACCAGAAAAACTGTCTAAAAAAGTAGCAGTTACTGAATACCTTTCCCCAAGCTTGCCTACCCACCCCCTGCCTTCTCTATCTCGCCACCTCTTGCTTTCCCTCACTTACTTGCAAAGGGAATAATAAAGGTCAAAGATTTGCAATTAAATAGTCTAGACTCTGTAGTCTATCCTTTAACTCCCCACATGGATCACCACATTCAGTCTCAACTATTTCGTTCTATACCTTCTTGTGCCTTGCCCCCCCCCCCCCCCCCCCCCCCCCCCCTCCAATCTACAAACATCCATACTGGCCTGGTCCATGGAAGCCTTCCTTTCCTTCCTATTTCCTCCTACCTTGCCCCTTAATTTCCAGGACGACCCCATCAAATATACAAGATAGTTTATATCCATGAAAAGGGGCTTGCAAATGTTTGTTACTCACTCTCATTTGCCAGATAGATCTGCAGCGCGAGGCCCAATCAAAAAGGTTTATGATATGCAACTGACTAACTCTGTTGTCTAAAAAAAGATCCTGCAGGTTCTGTGTAACCTGTAGGATAGCTACATTGTGTGATGCTGAAACAGTCCAGACTTGTACGAGCTGAACCTACTTCGCTTTGTGAGGCACAAAAATGGCAGGTGATGGATAGACCTGGCGAGTTACACTCTGAGGTTAAACTCTATCATAGGCTTCTAAGTATAGTAAAATAGGTATTACTTAGGTCCACTAACAGTCAGCTGACCTTTCCTCATCAGCAAGCTAATTATATGTACTTTATCTTTTGGTGGTGTCTGGGAAAAGCTGTGGAATTGGAGCATGGTGCTGCACAGTATAGATGGTGGCTGTGATGTTAACACCCTTGGCACAGAACTCTCAGATCAATCTTCTATCCACCTGGGTTGTTTTGTACCCTTGTTGATTCCCAGCTGTTTTTCTTGCCATCATGTGTAGAACCCCTGTGACTAGTGACCTTTCTAGTGCAGTCCATGTCTGTTTCAGGTGAACAGAGCATGGTAATTTCACATTGTGGCACGAACTATGCAGTTCTATGTATCTGGGAAAGGTTAGAGTTAAACAGTTTGCACTGTCCCCACAAGAAAGATAAATACCCAGCATAACACAACAAAACAACTGGCATAAATTAACCCTGCAATATACACCTTAAGATCTGGTCATCATGCAGCTTCCAGCAGCACTACAGAACAACATACACCAATATACAATGGGAATTAATAAATGGAACACGTTTTCACCAAATAAAGCTGAAGCACTATATGTAACAGGCTCCCATGGGACATATAACCGCACCTTTCCCCTATATAAGCCATAGACAAACATCCAAGACAAAACACACTAGACAGAACACCTCTAATACATCCAGCGCAGTTTGGCGTTTGATAGAGTTGATACCACGGTACACAATGAAGAAACCATCTGATGACCTTTTAACGATTGCCAACTAAAGACAGATTTCCCTGCTACCAACCCCGACCAAGGTCTTAGAAAAATCCTTAACACCCACCTCATTGAATACCTCAATGACCACCAACGTTTAGACCCCACCATAGCACGCAAACTACCCTCATTGCTCCCCACAGATGACATACGAATGACTATGGACAGAGGAGACAAGGCAACCTTCATCCTCCTGGACATCTCTGCAGCCTCTAGCAGACGCCCACCCTATCCACCTCTATCACCTACAAAACACTGGAATCCAAAGACCCACTCCAATGAATCTGCTCCTTCCTGACAGAATTACCCTAGGAGTCAACTTGGCACCATACACCTCGGATACCTACGACCTCATTCAAGGAGTCCTGCATGGATCCTACCTCAGCGTGATCCTCTTCAATGCATACACGATATCGCTAGCCAGCATCATCCACTCATGATATAAACGTCCTCTCCTACGCTGATGACACATGACTCATTCTTTCCCACACGGACAAGACGCCCCACCCCGTACCTGGATCAATTTTAAAGCCTGAATGACTGAAATCGCCCACTGGATGAAGACCAACTGGCTAAAGCTGAACACAGACAAGACTGAAATCATGATCTTCAGGAAGAGCACATCACTGCGAGTCACCACCTAGTGGGCAACAGAGCTAGGAATTACACCCACCCATACCAAGAAGCTCAGGATCATCATTGAAAGCAAACTCGTCATGATGGCCCAAGTCAACACCATCACACCCTCATACCCTGAAGATGCTGAGGAAGTTTTGAAATGGCTCACAATCAGCACCCAGACATTTGTCGCACACACACACCCTGCTCACAAGCATGCTGGACTATGGAAACACCCTCAATGCTGAGATCAACAAGAAACTTACCAGAAGGTTGCAGACCATCCAGAACTCGGCAACCAGAATCACTCTCAACTTCCCAAGCCACACTTACAATAGACCACAACTGAAAGAGCTTCACTGTCTCCCCATTCACGAATAAGCACAATTCAAACTCCTCACCCACACCTTCAAGGCACTACATAACACTGACCCAGCATACCTCAACAATCACATCTACTTTCAAAAACCTCTGCTCGTACAGACATCTACATGCACAAATCAAACGGGTAAGGAAAACCAGATCTGGCGTTCAAGCCTTCTTCTACATCACTCCTAAAACATGAAATGACCTGCTGCTGCAAACAAGATCCTCCTCCTCACTTCTTGAATTCCGCAAGAGGCTTATGACCTGGCTTTTCGAATAGTCTCACTAGGCCCTAGGTGTACCTAGACTCACACCTGCTCAGTGCTAGGATACCTCCTGGATGATAGCGCACTCTACAAATTTGCATAACATATATCATAACACATTACATCTCACATCTATGTGTTAAAAACACACAGAACATACTAGTCAAGCATTCCATGGAATTCTAACAAAGTTCATGCACACTACATACCCAGATAATCAATGGTCAAATTGTTTTAGTCTACTAAACAACCATTACGTCCAAAAACAGAAACCATGGACAGACAGCACAAAAAAGTAAATTAAAGAGTCGAGTTTATTGAGCAGTACCGTATCGAATGTTAAATAGTCTCTTCTCCTCCAGGATGTGAGTGTGAACCTGTTGAGTGCCGATGACAGTGTGCACAAGCAAAAACAGAGAGACCACTCGCGGACCCACCTTGGAATCAATATATACCATGCTAGCACAGTCTCCAGACCTCACTAGTATGTCAGTCAGAGTCACAGTCCTGCAGTAAATACTAATTGTCTCTATCCTTCATTTAAAACTACTTTGTGTAAAGGAGGAGCGCTGATCCGCCGCCCAGATAGTTTTTTTAATTGCTTTTATAAAAGCTCTAGAACAAGACATGTTCTGACATTCTGCTGAATCACTCCAAACTGTAGTGGTGTAAGACTTCTAAAGTCTTACAAACTACAAGTACAAACTAAAAATACTGAGAATTTACATGAGGCCAGCTACTACTGCATACAAGCAGTTTACAAAAGAACAGTGACTCATTAACAGTTTCACAAGTAACACAGCAACATAGTTAAAATAGACCTCTCACAAATAAACAATCCTAAAGCAGCATTATTTTCTTTACCATATGGATTTGAGAGGACTGTAAAACTAAAGACAACAAAAGTACAGATGGGCGGACATTTTTATACCATCATAGTCGCCAAAATCAGACCAAGAGTGAAAGGTAAATGCAGTGAAATGGCAATCCAGTCGCTAGTCAGATCAAGGCACTACATTGCTGCTTCTGTGGAACTCCCAATAGAATAGTGGGAGGGACACAAGATGTTGCTATCCACTGAGCACGAGCTTCCTAGGGCGGAAGATGTAAACAGCATGAATGAAAGAGTTGAACTGATGCAATGTATCTGGACAAAGAGATGCTCAAATGAGGCAATTAGAGGTCATTGTTGATGCTCAAGTGATGCAGGCTCGGAGGTCTGTTTAGGGTCGCAAAGCTCTTCACTCTGTGCACCACCTCACCAGCCCCTCTCCCTGCTGCACAGCCAGTCTCCTTCTCATATTCCACATCATCGAAGTGGAGCTGCTTATTAAGCAGCAATATGTTGAGCAGCAGATTCTTGTTGTGGAAGCTTCAGTGTCACCCAGCATTTGATAATGTTTCCTTGCCACCTGCAAACAATAACCCTCAGGGGACACCAGTGAAGGGTGGCAGCCGAGGGTCTGGGGAGGAGTGGACAGCCTCTTCTCAAGGTTGTGGCATTGCAGGATCAGCAAGGCCCCAGGAGTCAGGCACGCCATGAAGTGTAGCATCGGCTCATCAGGTATGGTTGCCTAGCTCATCTCCATCTGGGCCCACAGCTGTAGAGAGCTGGCACAGTAGCCCAGCAGGGCCCTGCTTTCGTAGGAGCTCCACTGCAGCTGGGCTGCTGCAAACACTGACGAATTGCAGAAATGTTTCTTAAAGGATTTGGGTGGTGTTTAATCATCAACTGGAGTAACAGGTCTTCTTTCAGACACTATAAACGACAGCAGTAAATGACACCACTGAATGACTTGAATCTTAAAGAGATGGATTTCACAGAGACATCATCAACCAGTACTTAAACTACTAAGATGAAACTGGTTACCAGTCTTTGGAGCAGTCATCTGCGCTTGATCAAGGTGATGAGGTACCATAGAAAACTGGAACCCCCTCACTAGTAATGGTGGACACTAGCTTAAAAAAGTAAATCAGCTTGACTGTTACCCAGACTTATCTTGGAGGTAGCCTTAGCATCTACTGGGGGTAGCCAGAAATGTCCCTGGATTTGTAAGAAGTGCAACCTTGAGTGCCTTGAAACCCTCACGGTTATTTGCCACACTTTACAAATTCAGATTAATTGATTGATTGAGCTGCAGCTGTACCGGACTCAGGTATTCATAAAGTCTCAGGTATTCATAAAATTTACCAACTGCAGCGAGTGGTCACATGTGGATGTGCACAGTTTACAGACACAGAAGGGGCATGATTTCAGTATTGGGACATTTACAAACCTTGTAAACAAAGCTTAAGTCAGAAACAGATTACTGTAAACTAAGGTTACTGTAGGGAACATAATTAAGCAGCTGCTGTATTTTAATTCAGTGTTAGAGAGCGTTTCTGGCCAAACTGTACAATTACATTTATTTTATTGGCTGTTTTATAGATGACTAAGGTGGCGAAATATGAAATTCGAATATTAGTAAGAGGTATTTATTTGAATTGGGAATATTCTGACAATGGTTGTTAAGGTCAACAAAAATAGATGGTGTGAACCAAAAGTTTGATTCGGTTATGGGCCAGGGCCTGAGCACAAATGTCTGTTCCAGTAGCAGAGACTGAAGGCTGTGAACCTCTCCAATGTTTTTATATTCAAAATCAATAAAATGGTTTTAAAAACCTGTGTGCTCTAAGATTCTGGTTTAAAAGGAACACATATGGAATGATGAAGAGATGAGTTTTCAGAACATGTTTAAATTGGGGAGACTGGGTTTTACTGTAGAAGCATGACCAAAAATGATCGTGAGGGGGGAGTGTGAGAGATATGTAGGGGGACACTCTTCTGCCACACTGATAATTCAATCTGTGTCCTATTACATTTTATGAAGCACTATAGCCAGAGAGGCACATCAGCAAGTGCTAGGAAATCAAACTCCTCAAGGAATGGAAATAAACATTACACATTGGAGGGGCAGTTGAAATCCAGGAGGGACCCAATAGGTGACTTCTAATGAAGGGAGTTGGAAGAAATTTTGATGGTTCAGTAGCCTCTATTGTGCACATGCTAGCAGCACATTGATCAGAAACGAAATCAATCATGAACTCAACACGTACAAAATCTTGCTATAAATCATTCTTGTTTCTATTCTATTCCCATAACTGAAATTGATTATATTAGTGTCCAGTAAATAAGCCACATGGACAATGCTCACAATTGGTATTTTATCGGATGAATCCTATATAATCAAAACATCACTGGTCCTGCTCTCTGGTGGATCTTGAATGTCTTCTTTTGTGGAGGCTGTCCTCTTTATCTCTGCACTTCAACTGCCTAGCTCAGCACCATACCTCCTTGACTATTAGCAGACAAATACCATCAGAGTTAACTCTTGACATGCGTCCATGTGGAATAAGTTGTAAAGGCACTTTGATTTCAGGTCCGAGGTGGTCCAAATCCAAAAACTCAAATAACGAATCACAGGCAGAAACACTAATACACTTTATATTTTAACAAACATAAGAAAGTCTCATACTGCCATAAAATTAAACTACTGTACAGTGTACATATTACTCTCCACCTCTACATATATGAAACAATCATGGGAATAATTCATTCCCGACAGATATGCCAGACTCTGTTAATCCAAATCAAGGGCAAATTATTCACCCCAATAAAACAAAGAAATAGCAACATTCTTTGGCATCCACAGTTAAATAGACAACACAATAGAAAGATTAAAGGCAGGATGAGACATTTTAGTTTTTAAACTTAACCAAAATTAGCACTAATTAAGTAGGAATTTCAGAGAAAGTAATCTTTACTAACTAACCATAAACAAACAACTGGTCGCAGAAATCCCAGAACGGTAGATGTCAATTCACTAAAGTGCCAGTGGTAGCCAAGTGACATCATGTAATCTTCAATTCCCATAAGCAAAACAGGTTTGATCACTTGCTTGTGGGAGGCCAGTTTGATGCCAAAACTTTAACGGAAAGGCAAGGAGTGGAAACCTTATACACAAGGTTAGGCATCCCTGATGGGGACCCTAGGAGGGTAGAGAAGTCCTCAATGAAGAGGATGGAAGGGATAAGTCCTCCCTTGCATGTGTTAAAAAAACAAAAAGTATTCCCTATGGAACTAGGCTGGTTCCTTCGGAAACCGAGAAGAGATTGAGGGGTGATTGGTACGCCAAAAGGCACCGCACCCACTGCTGTAGGTAGGAAGGGAAAAATACCCTTTTTCTTTTAATAACCCTCACTCACTCTGGTAGGGACATGCTTCATCATTGGTTTCACCCAAACTCCTAAAGGTCAGGGGGCTCAACCATATTTCAGGGAGCACTTATGAAAATAGGGTGCATGGGGGCGCAACTTTAAAGAAAATTCCTTTCCCAGTCCAAAAGTATCCTTTATTAGAGGGGTGGGACGGAAGGTTAAAAATAGCATATGGGACTACAGGATGTAATGGTCCTATGACCCTAGAACACCAACATGTTTCAGCCCTTACCTAAGGCCTATTTGAGGTCCTGGGCTTTTGTCAGGGTGGGTAACAAAGAAGTCACTTCCCCCGAAGACTCGAGTAACATGTGCTTGCAATTTGCATGCAGAAGAAATTAAAGACAGGCGTATACTTGCCGCAACTTTTGAGGGAATTACCACTAAGAAAGAACATGGTACATTAGTCCAGGCTGTAGTATATGTTAGCATGCCAATAGTCGGCATACCGTTGCAGTGGTACACCGCAGTGCAATCCTCAAGCAATAGAAGTGCCAATTAACCATATTCTCATCCTCGGCCCATAATATAGGTACAACAATAAGTGCCTATTTTGAGGAGTATGGTATGCAGACAGGTTGCCCTTTGATCCTCAGAACCATGATCTCACTTTCCCATCTACCACCAAAAGGGTAGCGGTCCTCTTTGATCTCCTCTTCCTCACTTTCTTCGTTCTTCTCTTTCTTGCCTATTAACCTTTATTATTCTGCTGGTTTCTGACCCTGTCATTACACACATCGTATTACCACTAAATCCATTAGGTGAGGGCGTATTTACTTTATCTTGAGATGAAAAAAACATTGATTTCTACCTGAAATCGATAAATCACCAATACTGAAATATATAAAAGGCGATACATCTAGACTTCAAATACAATTTAAAACATGGTGTCAAGGTCAGAGAGAAAATAATAATACAAAACCGAAAGAGCTGCTTGGCTGGATCAGTCCCAGTAGTCCTAACGTACTGTTTAGCCATATATTTTACAAATAAAAGACTACGTTTGAACTTTACAGAAAAAGCAGAACGAGAAAAAACAAAGCGTAAACATCTAAAGCTCGAGGCAGCATGTGAGAAAGTCATAACTGAGTAAAAAGAGAAGTATAGTAAATGGCAAAGTTGACTTGAATTTTCAAGCAACCCCAGTGTAGTATATTTGACCTCTACTATTGAAAATTTAGTTACAAGCATGCTATATTTCTTCCCACCTGCAACACAGTATATTCTATTAGCTTTTGAAAACAGAAATTATTACACTGGAGACGTACACATCACTTAAAGTAGTTTTACAAATGATTACTGACGTCAATTGATATTTTACATGTAAATTCAACTCTTAATTTTCAAAAGGGAGAACGTTTACAATGATTAATTAACATATTCCATTTTGTCACAAGAACAGTTATAATAAAAACAGTGTTGGTAATATTTTGTGAACGTTCAGTAGTTTCTTGGTCTCCAATTTCAAAAGTTCATCATAACAATAGATCATACCGGAAAAGTAAAGTGTGTATGTCATTTAGTTAATGAGAATATGTGTGTAATTGTTGTAGTTGACATTCTGGCAATAAGAAAACTATTGCAGATCTCCAAGTTATATGCAATACACATGAACCATGCAAGAAACAAAGCTCTGAAAGTAGGTTTCTAAATCTCCATGCACAGATCATAAAGAAATAACAAGAACAGGTCAACTTACTCTCTTACTGAGACAAACGACAGGCCACATACTGCAACCTAATGTACAGCAGCAACACAGACAGCCACAGAGAAGCCACCGAACATTTACTGGAAGGCTTTTCTTTACACAACTATTTACTCTGTTTATGCTGGCTTTGAACTCTTCTGGTGCAACCTGAGAATAAAAACAGTAACCAAAATTAGGTCCACACCACTGCAGTTTATACCAGACTATCCCAGTCCAAATATTAAAAAAAGATTTAAAAAAACCATGCCACACATATAAACAGATTTTAAATTTGAAAGGAGTACACATTTATTAAACCCAATTCTAAAACGCTTCAGGCCCTCCACTGTTTTCCACATATCAGCATGAAGTAACATTAAAAAGATATTGCAAATTGTTTTACTAGCGGAGGCAGATTACACTCAACTGGGCAGACCATGGTTCTTTTGAATAGACACTGCAGCGAAATCATTAGACACCTGTGTATTTTTTTATTTTGTATTATTGAAGTAGCTAGTATTTGTCTACAAGTATCTTTCTGTTAGGAAATCTAAAAGCAGCCAAAAAAAGAGGGGTGGGTGGGGAGGGGAAGGATCAGATAAACAATAAAACTGTAAGGCTTCTACAGAACTGTTTAAAATCCGAGAGGTCCTGCAGACCTACTGGAACAATATTCCATAGTTCTACAGGATCCACCACTGCATCCGGCCAGCTTAAAACAAGATACCACAAAAATATGCTGATTTTCGGATATGAGACACGTTGATATGATGTAGAGAACTAACAGGTTAGACAAAAACTCGAACCCAGTTCTGGTAAAATGGCCAGATACTTGAACTAAATGCATGAATTGACTAGCAGCTGGTGCAGATCCTGCCATGCTGCCAGGATATGATTGTAGCGCTTACGTCTATAAACCAGTCTAGCTACCAGGTTCTGAATGTTTTAGGTTTATGAACAGCCTTCGCAGGGTAGCCTAGGATACATGGAAATTCTAGTAGCCTTTTTAAGAGTAAACATGCTTCGACTACAGTGGAATGCATGGAATGGAGCAGAAAAGAAAGTGGTTTATATAGCAGTTTAAGTTGAAAAAACACACTGCAAGCCAATTCTCGTTCACTTGACTGACAAAGATAAGACCAGGATCAAAAGTAACACCTAGATTTTGAAAGTAGTGGCAGACTGGGAAAGTGGCTCAACACAATAAGACTAGTGGTCAGCAGATCTTGGTCTTGTACGAGTCCAGTTTCTGTCAACTTGTCTAATAACCACCAACATACAGAGACACTCGCTCAAATGACTAATGGTATTAGTAGATGACTTACTAAATCTGAGACTGAGGCAAGCATCATCAGTATGGGAAAAAGTCAGGCAGTCGAAGTACCATACCAATTCCTCTTGCAGTTCAACATTCAAGCCAAACTAGAATGGGAGCATGTGCACATCCCAGTGAATACTGCCATAGTATATCTGAATAAAGGGAGAGCGACCTCCCGATATCTTTTGCACACAGAAAAGAACACCACCATCCAAATGCTGGCCGAGTCAGTCTTGCTGCCCTAAGCTGGTTTAAGATCATGAAGTAAATAAACAAAGACAGTACAAGGAGGTACGCAAGAAGAAAGTAAAGAAGTGTTTGGGGAAGCAAAGGTGGAGGGAATACTCAAAAATTAATCCTGATCTGAAGCAATTGGGGGAGGACACAAGATGGTGGACTGACGCAGTCTCTAGGAGCAGACCGCTGTTGCTCCTGATGTACTGGGCCCTCTCGTGAATATGGGCGATAGTGTTTAAAGCGATTACGCAACAAAGATAATTATTGCTTAAAGGAGAAAAAAAGATAATTGGAGAGAAATTGCTAAAATTGGCATCCTTGGAGGAAAGCAGGAAGGCTCAACCGACTCCACGGCTTTGATGCAGTTTTTTCCTCGGAGCCGCCTCAGCTGTTCCCTGTCGGCGTTGCTTGCTGCGAGGGGTCTAGCTTTGCGTTCTCAGTTTCAGTTTCATCACAGCTCCCATCTCGGCCGCACTCTGCGTCTGCTTGTTGCTCCCGCCCCAGACATGGCTCCAACAAGAAGTACAACCTGAGGGGGGCGTGGGACAACCAGACAGCCAGCAGATCTAGCGGTGAGTGGGGGTGCGCTCACAAGTAAGAACCCAGAGGTGGTGGGGGCTGTGGCCGCGCTTGATAATCAGCTGGGAAAAACGGAGAGAGCAGTGGCAGCATTAGCAGGCGGTTTGGAGACTTTAGAAAACGCTGGAGCTGAGCATGTTTCAAAAACAAATAAAAAGCTTGGTAAGCAGGTAATTCAATACCTCCAGTCTAATAGGATACCAGAGCTTTCAGAGATGGCTATACAGCCCATTGGAGAAGGCTGTCTAGCAGACACTATCATCAATGCTATTGCTAATAAGCAACAATGTTGCACTGACCCTCTGCTACAAAGCCCCATGCCTTTTGACCTTTCATTACAGTGCTTTCTAACTGAAGCTCAGACTGAGATAGGGGATAAAGTAATAGAGCCTAAACAGGCGGATGGAGCGGGGGCCCAGATATTACTAGTATTGAAGAGAGCAGCTCCGAAGTGCGCAGTGATAAGGACAGAAATGATGAGTTTTTCGATGATTCTCCAGGGGCACAGCGTGCTGATGTGTCCAAGGGGGACCTTGATGGCTCTGCTCTTCCTGGCATAGTGGCTGCTAGCTCAATTACTTCAGATGGTGGCCAGAGGCAACACCTAGGAAATTCACCAGGGGAACGACGAGGGCAACTGCTCCAAAGAGATGTAAAAAATAAAATCTAAATACAGCTGCAGATTCTTTAAAGAGAGAGTCTAAAGTCAAGCATACCAAAGACTTGAAGAAAACAATAAATACATCTAACACACACAGTGCAAAGGAAAAGAAAATACAGGCTAAAGAGGATTTGAAGAATATCCCAATGAGGAAATGGGCCCGGGCCAAAGGTGGAATTAAGAAGGTTATTGCCAGACTCTCGGATGTGGGACTTATTGATGGAGGACTAGAAAGTGTGCCCGGCAGCTCAACAGCTGGCATGGACGCGGTGGGAGTCAAGGTTATGGGCTCCTCGTCTTCTGAAATAATCTCAAATTTGACAAAGATATCTGGCGGACAAGGCGGCACCGTTGGATTTAATGAAAAAGGTAGTGCCAAGATCTCTCCAGTTCTCACAGTCCTCGCATTCAATCTTGATTCCTCTTCTTCTGTGCTTCCTTCTCCACCTCCAGGACTGTACTCGACACTTCCATCCCTCAATATATCTCACCCAGAAGAAGATCTTCAGTGCAGTAGTACTCAGGGCAATAAAGCAGCTATACTCTCTATGATCTTGCAGGCTCTGAAAGAGCAGAGGGAAGAAACACGCAAACTCTTTGCCCAAGTTAGAGTGGATAATGGAAATATCCAGCAAACATTCAAGGAGGTTACAGAGAAAGTTGGGTCTATGTCGGAAGAAATGGCAGAACTCCAGCAGAGAGTGGTCTCTACGGAAGAAATCTCATCCAGAACTGCGAGCTCTGTTGCACATGAGGAACAGCTCAGGAATGTGCAGTCCAAACTAGAAGACCTCGTAAACAGACAAAGGAGACAGAACCTCAAGCTATTTGGAATTCCTGAGGGTCAGTAGGGAGCGGATCCCAGAGCTTATATAGTCCAGATTATACAAAAGCCTTCCCTGATCTGGGAGACTAGGACTGGGACTGTCAGATTCAGCAGGCACATAGACTCCCAATGGTACGTCGACAGGATTCTCAGTATCCAAGGCCATTTCTACTTACTTCAGCAACTTTCTGCTTCGGCAGGCGGTTTTGCTTATATAGTCTAGATTATGCAAAAGCCTTCCCTGATCTGGGAGACTGGGACTGTCAGATTCAGCAGGCACATAGACTCCCAATGGTACGTCGACAGGATTCTCAGTATCCAAGGCCATTTCTACTTTACTTCAGCAACTTTCTGCTTCGGCAGGCGGTTTTGCTTATATAGTCTAGATTATGCAAAAGCCTTCCCTGATCTGGGAGACTAGGACTGGGACTGTCAGATTCAGCAGGCACATAGACTCCCAATGGTACAACGTCGACAGGGTTCTCAGTATCCAAGGCCATTTCTACTTTACTTCAGCAACTTTCTGCTTCGGCAGGCGGTTTCACTAAAGGCTGGTCCCTGAACACCAATAGTCGTTGACTCGGTTTCCATATTCTTCCGATCAGATTTCTGTAAAACTACAATGGATAGGAGATGGCAGCTAAGGCAGCTAATTGATCCATTGAAAGAAATTGGGGCTCAATTCTTCTTACAGGAGCCAGCACGCTTGAAAGTTGTTAGAAAGGGGCAGAGCTATTTTTTTTCTTTTAAGTCTGAGGTGACTGAAATGATGCAGAAATGGCAAAGAGAAGGTGTGGGTCAGAAGTAGATGCAAATGTTAAAAAATCTTTTTCGGACTGTATTCGCTCCAATGTTTATATTATTTCATTATGATGGCTTAAGAAGGGTTCCAGCTCGGGAGCCAAGGGGGGCGGTCGAATCCTAGATGGCTGCCATTTCAGCAGCAGCTGATAGAAGAGGATGATTCCTCCTTCCAGAAGCAGGGTGTGGGAGGGGGATGGGGATTGGAGTTTAGGGGTGGAAGAGGGTGTACAGGGGCAAAAAAACATAAAAACCAACATGAAAATATCACAAAATAAGAGGACGAAAGCTAGGACGGAAGCTAGGACCTTAAAAAGATTAATCAATAAAAATGAAGCAAGAGGTGTATTATTTCTTAATTAGATGGAGCTAGTGAAGTGTTTAGCTTGGAATGTTGCAGGGCTCAACAACAGAAACAAGAGACTGTTGGTAGCAGAAAAATTGCGGATGTATAATCCACATCTAGTGTTGTTGTCAGAAACGCATATTTCTTACAAAGATCGAGGCCTTTTAAAACAGTTGGGATACGAGGTGGTTGTTAGCTCGGATCAAAATACCTCAACTAGAGGGGGTCGCCATTTTAAAACAAACACCTCAAAGCTACGCTTGATAAAACATTAACAGATAAAAGTGGTAGATGGGCTATAGCACAGATGGAATTAGAGGGTCAAAAATACGTCTTTTGCGTAATATATGGCTCAAATATTGACGATCCTTCAGTTTTAGATACGCTAACCATGGAATTGCTAAATTGGGAGGGTGAGAGTGTGGTGATGGGTGATTTTAATTGCATTATGAACTATGAGATAGATACCACCAGACTAAGTGCTTTTCAAAGGATGAGAAAAACACGGGCTGCGATCAAAGAGCTTGGTAGATTGCATGCTATCAGAGATGTTTGGCGGGTATTATACCCGAATATTCTGGGCTATTCTTATTATTCGGCTGCACATGAACTATGCTCTCGGATAGATATGGCCTGGGTTTCAGACGAAGTCTTAGATTCAAGCATAATGGAGATATGCCCTAGGGTCACCTCTGACCACAATCCCATTCTTCTGTCATTTAAAATCTCAGCTGAGAGAAGGCGATCGAGGATCTTCTTGTTTCCTAGATACCTTCTTTTAGATGGAGCTTTCATAGTATGCATTAAGAGACATCTGAAAGAATTTCTTGAAATAAATATAGACTCTGCAGAACCTACTGTAGTACGGGATTCATGTAAGTCTAGTATTAGAGGATTCTCAAAACAGTTCATCTGGAGACAAAATATGGAATATAAGAAAGAAACAAAAAAGACGATTAAGGATATTCCGATGGTCGAGAACCAACAAGCGGAAGCACCATTAAGGGGTTTCCCAAATGAAGATGCTCTAGGGTATGCAGTTATTGACTTAAAATCTGCTCTTAAAAAGGTATTTAGAGAAAAAAGTGCAGCCAAACTTAATAAGTACCGGATATCTCAATATGAAAGCAGTGAAAAAAATGGGAAGCTTTTAGCATTTAGGGTGGCAGATGATAAAGCTAATTCACACATAAAGCTGATTAAAGGGCCTAATAATGTGGTGTATGAACACCCAAATCAGATATTGGGGCAGTTTGCCAATTATTATCAAAAATTATATACCCCGGAGGTCCGACCAGAAATGGCTGATATACATAAATACTTGCAGACCCATTTAATGAAAAGTCTTAAAGTCACGGCATACGCTGACGATATTGCTGTATATTCGACTAATGCTAAGGGAGCACTGAAGGCTGTTGTTGAGGAGGCAAAGAAATATGGTGCAATATCAGGTTACAGACTTAACACTAACAAGACTCAAGTTCTATTAAATTATAAATCTTCTGATACAGTACCTGGAGTCTGTAGTGTGGCTACTTACTTAGGGATTCGATTATCGGCTAAAATAGACAAGATTATTGTATTAAACTATGAGGAAACTTTGAAGGAAACTGTTAAATCTCTTAAGAAATGGCATAAAGTGCCTATTAGTATTAGCAGACTCATAAATATAATTAAGATGAAAAATCCTGCCTAAATTCTTATACCCGTTTCGTTCTATCCCTCTACGATTAAATTCTTCTTTTTTTAAATGCCTAGATGGAGTCTGTAGCGGTTTTACCTGGGGCGATAAGAAGGCGCGCAGAGTTATCGATTTACTAAAACTCCCATTTAATCAAGGGGGATTTGACTTCCCAGATTTCAAATTGTATTACTGGGCAGCTTTTTTGGGTTGACTCCGCAGTTTAATAAATCCCACAAGCAACACCTTTTTTTTCAGATTCATGCTAGGAAAAGTTCATAATATGTTTCTTTTTAGAACCAACGATCCAAATTATTTCAAGTGGATTAAATTTAAGACCGCACGCGTCAAGGTAAACATTTGTAGCGCTATTATGCTTAAATGCAATACATTGTTCTATCACTATAAACTCCCTTTGTGGGGCAACCCGGGCTTACCAGAGATCTTTCAAGATGCAGAGAGCAAACGATGGGCTAGCTCTGGGATAAAATGTCTAGGGGATTTATAAGACTATAATGGGTTTATATCGTTCGAAAGGCTGAATAGTTTACATAATCTAACATCAGATATGCAATTTAAATATTATCAGATCCGATATTATCTATACGTAGTATGAAATTGATAAATGTGTTGGATTCTGACATATAAGAATGCCTGTACGAGATAAACGAAAAATCTATGATTAGCATTGGATATAAAACCCTATGTACTTATAAGGAAGACGACTGTGCTAGATTAGCTGAGCGCTGGAGTCGCAGTATACGGACACCAGTCTCCGCTAACACTATATCACGTGCCTTCATCAGTATGAACAATTCAGTACATTCTTCTAAACTGAGGCTGCAGCAGTATAAAACAATCTGTCAATTATATTATACACCGGCAAGGATATCGAAATGGTCATCTCATGATTCTTTTAGTGATCGAATTAAGTGCCCAAAGTCTGATTTAAATGCAGCTGATCTGAAACACATGCTTTTTCTATGTCAGCAGAATTTTGACATAAGGTGACTCAAATAATGTCTCAGAAACTTGGGAGACTGTTTGTGTTCTCAACAGTAGATGTACTGGTGGGCGGGCAGAATATAGCAACCAGCCAGGCGGATTTAATTACTGTTTGATTGGCTTGTGCTAGGCTGACAATTGCCTGGGTCTAGATCTCCGGTGCACCTCCGCCTGCTCTCGAATGGTGGGGACTGGTTAAAGAAACATTTGATATGGAACTAGCATTGGCTAAAATAAGAGGGAATGGCGCATTAAGTAAACTCAAAGTTTGGGGACTATTGTTCTGAAGAATTTATGAAATAGTGTTGAATGTTTTGGTTTGATGAGCTTTGTGTTCTTTCCCCCCCTCCCCCCAGTGTAAACTTGCATTATCGATTGTCTATATCAAATGTATATCTTGCTATTTGCCTTTTCCAAAAATGCTTTTTTTTCCTTCTTTTTATTTCTTTTTTTCATGTTCGTAAATAAAAAAGTTTTAAAAAAAAATCATCCTGATCATTTATTCTCCTTCCATTTTCAGATGAACAAATACACACGGTCGAAGGTTTGAATCCAGGTGGATCCGCTCAGCCTTTCAGCTTTCTGAGGTCGATAACATAAGTACCATGGGCTGGGTGACAATCAACATCTGTTATTTCATCGGCAGGAGTCCCTACGGTGAACATTAACTTTACAAATACACATTAGGTTAGGTTATACTTGCTCAGGCAAAAATTCAATTAGCAACTTCAAGTTCACTTTTTCTAAACCCCCTTTTTACCCACCCTGGAAAAAAACGTCTACTACGCCATGACCAAAAGTCCAACATTTTCCAATGAGTTAAGAGATTGGAGAGGAGCTGGTGAATACATTTCAATGTGCAAGCTAGTAGGATTGCACAGACTCGCAGGGCACTCAGACCCTGCCAATACTGCTTCCCAAGCACTTCCAGACAATTTATGTACATTTGCAGAAATAAGAGGAAAATGCAAAGCATTGAAAGAGTTCAAACCCTAATATATCATGGGCAGAATCAAAGTGACTGATATCATGAGAATGCTGCAATAATTTTTCACTTCACTGCATGGAACCAAAAGGGACAGGTGGATTTTTTACAGTACAAGTAGATTTTTGAAGCACTGTGCACCTTGGGACAGTTGATATTTAATAAAATTCCACACTGTTGCTTCTATCGAGGAAGTGGTGCGTGTGTATTTTACTTATCTGTCAAATAACAGCCATTTTAGTTTTGATTCTTAGCATTAAATGGGTTTTGTTTTATTTCTCCCTTTACGTTTTATGAATGATGAATTCCTTTTTTATTTGGACAGTGTAATGTATTGTAGTTTATTACAGACTTATGGATTTTTTCCCCCATACATGGGCAAGCAGATGCTGGTCTCACTTATCCCCGCTACTCTGCATTACACAGGAGAAGAAATGGGCAGAAGGGTATGGGCCCCTGGGTTTGGTATTGGCCAGTTGCCTAGGACCATCTGCAAATAGTACTAATGGCACTCAAGTGCACAATATTTATGCAACTGGTGTTAAAAAAATGGATGACTTTTATCACATAAGCAGACTAGACAAGAAGGAAATATACCAGACTGGGAGGTCTGCTATGCAATGTACCAGAATAAACAGGTTAATTACTTCATTCCTAACCAGGAAGATACCTTTCTAGGTGCATTGTGAAGTCTAGTATGATTCAAAAGAGGGGTGGTTGTGGGAGAGATGGAGCCAACTGAGGGATGACAAGATGAGAGTGAAGGAATGGCAGGCAAGATATTAAAGGGAACTGAACATACATACACAAGGAAGGACAGTTGGAAAGGGTGATGCTATGTAGTAAGAGGCTATGAAGAAGGGACTGAAAAATATGATTGAGGGAATGATGGCAGAATATGGAATGTGATGTAGATTTTGAAGCTTGAGGAAGGATTGCAGAGGTGCGAAGGTGATGAAGGGTATTTACACGCCCTTTAAGGGGGGGGCGGTCTGATGTTGTAGGTAGGATGTAAATGGATGAAGGCAATTTAAAAGTCAACAATAGTAAGCTGGAAGAAGGCAGAAGTAGTAATGAGAAATTTGAAGATGGTGAAGGTACTGTGATAAAATAAGGGAAGATAGTGTAGGGGTCACCTGCCAGGTTTATTATGATATGTGCATTTGAACTGAGCAATAAGCAAGTACAAAGTTGAGAGAAAGTGCAAATGTGTACACAAATTGGCTGTTTGTGGCACTGCAATATAGCTAGTGGCTGTAGGAAGACATGAGAACAGTGGCTTCTTGCTACATGTATGTGAGGCACATGGTTGAGAGGGCTGATCACAAGGTGAGAGTGGGGACAAGCATGTGCATGAGAGTATGAAATGGGGTTTCAGGAGTAGGTGGTAGCCGGCCAGTAGAATCACTTGTTACACCTCAAGGTGGCAGACGTACCACTATGCAACCAAACTTAATTACCAGTTTCAGTTTGTGGTGTCTTGGTGGGGGGTGGGAACATAGAACCTGTTTGACAGCAAGACATGGATCCCATAATTAACACTTTCCTGAACAGACGTACTAGTCCAAGCCAGTAAAAAAAAACACCTGGAAGTTCAATTTAACGACAAGCTGGTGCTGAATCATCAAATCAACTAGGTGATCATCTTAGTCCAAGCCAAAATAATATGCATATTCTTACTATTTATAACTAACAAAAGGCTTTGATTATTGCAACTTTTATGGTGGACTCAGGGGTACCTAATTTACGTATATCAGGAATTCAATAATTAGAATCAAAGACAGACAGATTACGGACTGCCAAGAGATCAGAATACCAAATCATCCTTATCCAGCTTGGAGCAATTAAGATCAATGGTGCTTTATCTTCCAGCACATTCCACATGGCTCTGGACAGAAGTGGAATCTGCAAAAATGGGTACAGCAGGCCCTGTGACCAACTGAACTTAAAGGCTTACTGGTACGAGCCACTCAGAAACAAGTGTGTGGCATATAACTATGCTCACTTCCTGCTCTGGTCTTAGGTTAAAATATCAAAACAGGATCCTGATTTGTAAAGGATGATAGCCATTAGTTCCGATTTAAGTTCCCATTTATGGTCTTCTAGTAGGCAACTCCGAGCATCCATTTCCATATTGAGGAAGCCTGTAAGGTAGGACTGCGCTACTGGGACGTTATGCTGTTGATGAGCCCACTGTCACAGCAAAATCCTCTTCCCAAAAAAGGGTCCATGATTCCTCATCCCTTGTGTTTTGATATAATAGATGGTTTTGATGTTGGGTGGAACATGAATGGTACTCTCTCAAATAAAGGAGGGAGGAAGGCCTTCACGGCAAGATAGATCACCTTCAGCTCCAGCTGCTTCCAAGTGGAGAAGATGCCCTGAATTGTTATGTCGCCTCAATAGGCATCCCAGCCCAACAAGGAAGCATAAAGTGACCAAGGTAGCCTGCACCTGTGGAGGACTGAAGGAAAAATCTACCAACAGAGGGGATGAATAGACCAACCAGTGCAGATCTGGAAGGACAGATTCAAAAATCAGAACACACTTCAAAAGATTCTTTTGGTGCCACTGCTGTCTCCGGGACTAATTATAGACTCTCATTCACTATTTGACAAGTCAAACCAACAGGATGTACAAGGCCATCAGACATAGCAGACTTAGGACTTGCGAAAGCTGGATCCATGCAGGAGTCACAAATAAAAGAATCATATTCGGAGTAACAGCAATCCTCTAAGGAGGAGGAAAAGCCTTCAAGTGGTTCATGTCCAGTACCAAACCTATTACGGTCAGTTTCTGTGTGGGTCTAAGATGTTGGTGAAGATAGCAAAGTCCTAGTTGTTGAAAAGGGTCACTGAAGATGTTCTTGATTAGTGCTGTAGACACCGCTTTCAAAGCCAGTCATCCAAGTACATAAATAAATGGATTCCCGACCTCCTCAGTGAACCTGCTACAGTAGCTAACACTTTCATGAAAACATGCAGTCCAAACGGCAAGCCCCTGAACTGACCGTGCTGGGACCACCAAAGTTAATCTCAACAACATCTGTGAGCAGGGCAGGATGGCTGATAGAAAGAGGCACCCTAAAGATCCACAGATGTCAGCCCTATTGCGAGCAGGACCTGCCTCAGGGACAGCCTCTTGAAATTGTCCTGCTGAAAGAACAGGTACATGATGTAATGGTCAAGGATGGATTTCAGACCTAAGTTTTTCATAGAGACCATCCCATTCTTTTAAAGTCACCACCTCTGTTACTCCTATGTTCAGGAAGGCAAGAACGTCTGCCTTCAAAATGGATGAATTCAAAAGAGAGCATGATCTAGTTGAAGGTGAGCAGTCCTGAGGAGGGACAGAAATTGAAGTGTCTAGCCTTTCAGAATTAACTGGAAGACCCAGCAATGTGTTGTGATGGTCTCTCAACTGGTGTAAATAAAATAAGAAAACCTCCCTGTCCTTGACCCCTATCAGTAAGATGGTGGCTTAAGAGAGGCTGGGGGAGTGAAAGAGGTTTTGGGGCAGCAGCTTCAGTAACAAATGACGGGCTTGGATCTACTGTTACTGATAGTTATTGCATCTGCTAGATCCACCCATGCCACAAAATCTGCATTACATCTGGTGGGATGCTTAGATCAGCTGCGGAGGCAGTCAGTGTAGAGACAGCTGTGTCCAGAAGTAGCCTGGAAATTTCCTGTAACGTTGAATAAACTGTTTGAAGGGGAGGCCAGGCCCAGCAAGCAGGCTAAAGAGCGGATGGTTTTAAACATTTCAAGGAGGTGTTGGCTTTGTTGACTAATAGCAACCGATTGCCATTGACAGACATTTCCACATGTCAGGCTTCGACATCCCCAGAGAAGCCTGTGGACCACATCCATAGGGAAGACGGAGTACAAATAAAGATACAGATTACAGAGCACAAAATTAAAATCAGAACTAGAAGCTCCAGCTCTAGTTTGGCAGTTCATTGGGATGAGGCAAAGCATACTATGTCAGAAGTTAGGTTTCAGATAATTGAAAAAGTGGTATCCCAACCAGGGACTGACAATACAAAGAAACACTTGCAGAGAGAATTTACTGGATTAAGTATTTGAATATTATGATTCCCACAGGTTTAAATGACCGTTTAGATACGAGTTGTTTTTTCATAATTGAAAAACGGTGGGGTGATTTTTTCTTTTGGATTTTTTCATTATTGACATTTTGACTAGACATCTTGATCTAGTTAGCACATCAATACAGAACTTTTATTTTATGACGGGTTATGCACAGATGAAGCACTTTATTGTTGTTTGTATTCAAGTTCTCGAGTATTGAGTCAGCAGGCTTAACGGTTAATATTGTACAGTTCCCATTGGCATGGGTCAGTTTTCATGAACATGTGACGAGGATGTTTTATATCTTACATCTTATATAGTATTGGTCAGATCGCGGGACTTGGTGTTTCTTGTAATATTTTTAGCATCCACTATTATCTGACAGTTACATTTTACCATTCACCCATCGGGTGAGATGGCAAAATAGTTTGTTTTTGGTATTAGTCAGCCTTTTAGCCACGCGTGCAGTACCGTAGATGCCGGCCTAGGAGCAATCATCCTTAATACACGATCACACAGTATCTCCAATGTGTAACTGCACACATTGCAGCTTTTGTTTTTCAGAATAGTAAACTTCAGGATGGTTTGATTTTGCACTATAGTTAGCACAACTTCACATTTAGTTTAATATTGGGTTGCATTTATAAGAGTATTCACTCAGGCTCGGATTGGTTTTACTTCCAAATATTTTATGTTCTGGGTACACTTGTGTACATGTTTTACATACTTGTGCTAAGATGGCGGCTAGGGTTTTGATTTTTCAGTTCCATTTCTATTGTGTGAAGATGTGAAATGCTAAACTGCCTTGCACACGTTAGGGAGCATAGAATACACACTGACTAGCAGCATTCATCCGGGATAACAGCGTGACGGTTTAGTCAGAAAGTCGTCACAAGGCAGAGTTTTTGCCTTTGGTCAGTCGTACATCAGGTATAGATTTTTATCATTTTCTTTGCAGGATTCCTCTCATGTTTACGCATTGGTTATACATGAGGCACTTTCTCCCATTCAGCGAGGTAAATGCCATTATCAGCACTTAGTATCAATGAAGCGAGGCATATGGCCATAGTGAAACATTCAGACAAGATTTTCTTTGTGTTTCAGGTACTGGTTACAGGAGCACGGAAGGCGGTTAGCCATTGTACATGTGTGTCCTGCTTTATATCGGGAAGGTGAGCGATGTTTGAGTCAATATACGGATTGATTAATGAGTTTTTCTAGGACATCATTATTATTATTTGAACATTACGATACTTACCAATCAGGTACTCACTTAGTTTATTAGGACCTAGGGGTCTATCCGGCGCACTGGGTGTTTCTGCACTTTTTTCCACCATGTTTCGAAACAAAGCTTTTACGACACAAACTTATTGGGGTTAAGGTGGGGTTATTAAACTCTAAAAGACAGATGATTCTTTTGGACCTGTGGATACAAGGGCGTTCCATATTATGTTGCTGACTATTCAATGTATGGGTAACTGGGGATTGTAGCTGATGTGTTATCAGCAATGCCGATGATCTTGAAAGCCGATTACTTTTCTTTTTTCCTTGACGATTGGCCCCCGAGGAAGGGACTGAAATGTCCCAAAATGCATCGGGCAACAATATAAAACGAATGTAATTTATAAGAGGTCAAGTCACTAGTAGAATTGTTAATATGTAAAACATAATTATGTATCGATTGTATACTCCTTGTTTGTGGTTATGTTACGGGTATGATTATGACCAAGATTTGAGAATATGTTTTGATAATAAGAGAATAATTGTTGAATAACAAACATGGTTGAATAATTATTTAAGGATTTAGTAGAATCTTGATAAAAAAAATGTAGGGGGTCAGTTGAACCCACTGAATAGTGCACAGTGCATTCAAGTCTCATACTTGTAATAGCTGCTTCCACATCCAAGGGTGACATTATAAAGTGATGGCTGTGCCCATGGATCGAGGCACTGTGTCTTCAGAATTTAGATCACTCTTCAAAATTTGTGTGAAAGCATTCAAACCATTATTGACCTGATCTGTAAGCACCTCTTTATAGAATCAGTGAGACGGATGGTCAGTTTTGTTAATTCTCAATTGGCTTGGTCATATTGAATCAGGAGTCCTGTAGCGGTAGCCGCGCAGTGAAAAAAGCTGTCAAAAGCAAGACTCTTGGACTCTCAGTCTGAAGGGTTTGTGTGAAAGCATTTTGGTTTATTTTTGTATAGGGGTAAGGACCACTAGATTCTCCAGTGAAGGGTATGACAAGAAGAACTTTGGAAAATACAGGGCAAGCCTGTACACTCGACTAATTTGTCTATGAACTGCTGGGCCCAAGAAAGGTTTCTTCCAGGCAGCCAGTACATGCTCCCGAAGAGACTTATTGAAAGGCAGCATACGGCTCTGAAGCAGTAGACAAGGGCTGCAAGATTTCCATTATATTGTTAAATTTGGCTCAGCAAAACACAAGGTCGACAACAATGCTTCTGCTACTTTTTGAAGTAAAGGGGAGGAGATTATCAGCCTTCAAATTCTCGTTCTCTGTATGGCCGTCCGTATCAGGCATGACAAGAGCATTGGGTTTAAACCTCAATTTTATTCCATCAGGGCAAATCTCAGTGGCCTAGAAAGAGGTTTTGCCAACGGCTTCTCATCAAAACATGCATTTACTTTGATTTTGCACTAAGTTAATGTTAACCAACTTTGAGGTATTCGAAGAAGAGGATTCTCATTCCTATGGCACTTTGCATTTTTTTGTGGGAAGATATTTTGGAAGGCCATTGCCTGTAAGGAGAACTGCCTGAAGGAGAAGAGACACTTCAGTGAATCACTTCTAGCCTTGGCCATAGAAACTTGGCCTCCTCTTACCCAATAGACTGAGTGTATTAAAGAACACAAGTGACATGTAGACAAGTTGTGTTCATATTCAAGACACCATATGCAAGGCATCTTCTTAGGGCATCAGCGAAAAGGTTTAACCCCTGAAATGATAGGAAGGAACATTTGTCAAAAAACTGGAGGGCATTTGAGAGCACAGACATAAGCTCTAGACCAGCATAGATGAGGGATTGAAAATCAGGAACTGAAGCCAGCCCAACAGCTGGAACTTAAAATACACTATGATTGTCACATCTGATAGAGGTAGGGTCATGGCGGAGGCCAAATGATGCCACCTAGTGATGCTGGAGAACTACTCCTGGGGAAGAAGATACCAGACCCAGCCTGGCATTTGGAGGACAGTCATATATGGTGAGGAACCTGGGGCAAATGCATCAACCATAACACGATATAAATATGAGTAAGCATAGTAAAGTGAAAAAGGAACAATAACGGATCAAAACAGACAAGTTTTTAAAAAACGAATTACCATAACACTTTCAGTCCTATACATAAGAGGCATTCCAAGTGTGGTTTCAGTTATATTTGGAATTGGCCAGCATAGTGTCAAACCTATCTTTTCACAACTTTTTTTTAAAATAAATTTTGAAAAGGGATACCATTTAAGGAACAGGATCAACCACAGATTTTACTTTTCTGCCACATGGTATGTTTGGCAGTACCTTGGGATCACAACTGAATTCATGAACAGAAAATATCTCGACAAACAGATACCAGACACTTTACGCAATTGTGCGATTGCTTGTTTCATTTGCATTTTTTCTATAACTCTATACAGATGGCTATCTAGCGGAATGGCTGTTATAAAAACACGTTGGCAAATCCAATAGGTCTGGCTTCAATTCCCTTTGGGGAATTTTTGCAGGTTAGGCTTAATTGTAATATCATAAGTGATTTTCACAAACATGGAGATGCTCTAAAGTCAGGACTGCTGGCAAGGGGTTACCCTCATAGGCTAGTCCGACATGCCTACAAAAGGGAAAAATATTACAACCGCAGTGCCCTTCTACAGGGAACACACCGCTTATCTCAAAACCAAGTTGTATGTGTCATCAATTATTCCCCACTTAACTACAAGATCAAAAACATCATTCATAAAAATTGGAAGATCTTTAACACCAATGAAAATGAGACCCAGTTACAACTAACTATGGTGGCCTATCGGAGGAATCGCAACCTGCGCGATACTCTGGTACACACCAGACCTCCACTGCATAACAACTTACGCCAGACGACCATCACTGCACTACCAGACATTCTAGGCAATCACAAATGTGGGTCATGTCATGCCTGCGACACTGCGATCATTACAGAATCTCTCTCGTATCAGGGACAGAACATAAAATTAAGAGATCTTACCAACTGTAGGATTCAAAACATTATATATATTGTTGTTGTGCCCATGCAAGCTAGCATATATTGGGGAGGCATCGCGTGAAGTTCGCACAAGATATAGCTAACACAAATCAGCTATTCGCACATGCAAGACCATAGCCCCGCTTGTCCAACATTGCTAGACAACCACCATTCAGAAAAGGACCTCATGTGGTGCCTTTTGGAAAAGATTAAAAGTCAAGGAGGTATCCCAGTTGAAACCACCCGTAAAAGAAGAGAAACCTTTTGGATTTTCACTCTGAATAGCGTGAAACAGGGACTCAATAAGGACATTGTATCAAATGTAACTAGGCCCAGGTAATATAGTTCTTATCAGTATCCTCGCAGATTATAGTACAGATATGTCTCCCTATAGTGGATTCTTCATCTGATGTATTGACCTTACATTTCCCCTATGACTCTAGTATAGACTTGATTTTTTGTCACTTAACTCTGTGACATATCTTCTGTCCCGGTCATTTTTGCTGCAACTCTTATATCGGGTTGCTTGTAGGACATCTGACACATTGAGTCATTTAGCCTAGCTATTAGCAGTAGCCCTCAATATTTTACATTTCTGAGACACATGCAGGAAACCTATCATCGGCAACCTGGTGTCTTGCCAATTTTTTAATTTTGTCACTAATTCTTCTCTTCTTTTATCCATCATTATCTTGGAGAGATCCCCACTGTAGTCACTGTATTGGATTAGCTACATGGTCCGTCCCTATGCACTTTAAAGCTGCATGCACATACATTGACAGAGTGTAGCATTCTATTACAGCCATACTCGATTCGTGATACCTAGGACTCAGTGTTTGCATACCCGTTTGGGATATGTTACCTTTATAAACATCCTAAGTCAGTCTTCATCAGGTATGGATAAGCTGGTGCATTGAATTAGGCATTACGCTATCGTGGCAGGAAACATCTGAAAGTACCGTCATTTACAGGCGCCGACAGCACCTTCTTTGTGAGTCTCCACGTTTACTAACTAGTCCAAGATGGCGCGGCTTGAATTTGTCTGTCAGCCTTTCTTCAGTTTTGGTCGTACACCATGTGACCGGTATCAGCCTGCGCGCTCTTTTGAACCACGGACGATATATAAAAGTTGTAATACTGGCCAGCAGTAACTTCGTTGGTTTTCCTGTCCGGTCACTTCTCTATCGAGCTCCATATGACCATGTGCCGACTAATTACGGTAACATTGCTCACTGCTATTTGTACCTTGTGCCTCAGTGCACCTTGCTTATCGGCATCGACTTAAATCTCTTAGCGGTGGGTTGCCTGAGTCATTTATAAATGTTGCTTTGTAGATAGCTACATATGAGCACGGATTAGCGCAGCCCCTAGTAATTGTCTACCCGGCCTGGATATGTCCCATTAATAGGTTCTACATATGCCCATACTTAGGCATCTATATTGCATTGGGTTCAAAACGCGGTGCTTTAGTGACACGAGCCTGTAATTTTTGTCATATGCTCAAAATGGCTTAAACCAAGCACGTCTCTAAGCAAAGGAATTATAATATGAGGCAGTTGTCAAAGACTCCGCCTACAAATTTAACTGGTAACTATTATGCTGCAGGAGACATTTAAGGACATGCATTTGGGCTCTAAACTACATTAAATACAGGATGACATCACCTTGTGACACATGCACGTTCTAGATGCGTTTTAAATGTGACTTAACTAGAGAGTACCTTCTTAATAACTAGGTCCAGAATTGATAAATTCGACTGTGTCTCTTTTCTAGTACTGCTGGGCTTAGACCCATACAATTTCATAAATATTAGCACTGACACCTAGCCAAAGTGGACTGGCGCATTCTGACTAAATGTGACTTACTGATCCTGACAAGCCTACTCTATAAGGTATGTTAACCAAACCCCTGCTGATGACGGAACCGCTCCGTCATCAGCTACAGTTGAGCTGTGCTGATGACGGAGCGGTTCCGTCATGGCCTGGCCGCCGCGCCTGCGCGGCGCTGATTTTGCGCCTGCGCGGCAGTCTTAATGAGCGGGGCGGGTCATGACGGAACCGCTCCGTCACCAGCACAGCTCAACTGTAGCTGGTGACGGAGCGGTTCTGTCACCAGCATGCGGCGGCCGCCCCGACCCTTTAGCGCTGCGGCGGAATAGCCGCCGCAGCGAAAGGGTTAAACTTCATGAGCCTAGCGCAACAGCAGTCCTTATAAAACCTGTTTTTCAGATTCAACAACTTTTGGGATTTTCTTTTCTCTTTCATAGGATATCTAACTCTGCGGACAAAATACATGTATACACGCTTCATGTAATGCACAACACATATGAGACTTCTAGGTAAGACGTTACTGACCCTCTATAAACCTGATACAATTACATGTAATCAGGTTAACATTATTCATGATACTTATTGTTTTATTTACCCTGACAGAGTGTGCCATAATAACTTAAGAGATATAGCCACATAAAACAGTATCTGCCCGTGGCCCGTCTCTTGCAGAGTATCAGTAGTAGTAAGTACTCCTTGAGGAGCCTTTACCTTCCACAAATTATGCTTATCATACAATATAATAGGGTAACCACTTGGCGAATTCTCTCTCGGACCATTAAGGGTAGTTTTTACCCCTTTTTCTTCTCTAAACTGTTCCCTATAGCACACTGTGGTGGAGATACAATCTCTCCGAGTCTTATCTAACGATCCTCCCTTAATAAGTATGGGAAGGACTTTCTGGTTAATTTTAGGGGTATATTGAGCACATTATTCGTTGTTCTGAAAGTTTAGGTATGTGAAATCAGTCTTGTCACAACCTATTGTACCAATATGTGATTTAAAGTTTGTGATACAAGGTCCAATTGATACATACTGTTCTACACACGGGCTTTGAACTTATTGTGTTTATATTTTGTATGTATCCCCTGGGTGTGTCAATATAAGTCTGATATCTGGCTACGATCTGGAGGAAGGTGGTGCTACCATTCTCTAAGCCACCGAAACTCGGATCAACCAATGCTGTTCAAATCCTGCTATATGCAGTTGCCTAAATTAGTTGCAGAGATTATACAACCTTTTGTCGCCACCCTCCAGATATATGTACTAATGAATGTGGTATGAGTGTACTTGAGAGGGAATGTATGTGAGGTAGTGTGTATGAATGTTTCTTTTTTGTCTCTACTCGGGGGTTAGTGATGCAAAGACTGTTTTACATGCAAATGTCATGTCACAACTATGTAATATTGTCTGTAGATGTTTAAAACATTGATTTTATATTTAAAAGAAATGTAAAAGAAAGTATAAAAATATATTGATAAAACAAAGAAAATAAATAATGTGAATATTTATAAACATGGTTATGTTTTTGGACTTTGTTGTTGTTTAGCCCATATTCAGCCCATGTTGAATTTAATTTCAGTTTGACAAAAGAAATATAGGTCACGAGAGAGCTCATTTAGATTGTGCTGGCTTACAAAATCATCATCACCACCACCCCATCTTATGATGACATCGCTAATGCAAGTGCAACATCTTGTGGTGCTGAGCGCTGGAGTGTAAATCTGATACCTCTCTGGCACAACAACACCATACCTCATGTGACTGCTCCTGCCGCTGTACATTCTTGGTGTTTCTGGCAAGAGCAGCAGCAAAGAGGATGTAGGACCGCACACTGATGGGCCCACTCGCACAGCTCCTTTTCCGGAGCTAAGAGACTGAGCACATTCTATAACTCATTCTAAGTGATATCTCACAGAGACTACTTTCTAGGCCAGTGTTCAATGTAAAATGTGAATGGGAAAAATGTATACATTTGTGAAAAGCCACTGGTAGGCCCAAAAAATATATGAAACTTCACAAGCAATTAATCCAAAGCAACCAATGGTTGACCTGGAGCCCTTCCCATTATATTGTTGACATTAGATTTAGACATTGACATTTGTTGCCCATCGGGGTAACAAGCGCTATATAAATAAAATAAAAAATCCTCTTCTATCCTTCTGCTATGCTTCCAAATCCAAAAAACTGAATAACCTATCCACCACTTAAAATGTACTTGCATGTTTCACTGCGTAAACTAGTGTATACTAATGCAACACTAATCCTCTATGGGCCCCGGAGTAGCATGATACTCGCCGAAAAATCACTTACACGCCTCGTCAGTGGCAGTAGGAGCTATATAAATGCAATTACAATACAATACAATTGTGTTGAAGTTAGCTCTGGCCCACCATTAAAGCTGGAGCAGAAGGAATACAATTACCTTTTACGCATCAGTTTTAGGGTCCTTATGCGTATTCACTATGAACAGAATAGCAAATTCACTACATTCCTTATGTGAGAAGTCTCAACATGAGAGAAAGTTATAGCATTTTTTCAGATATTTCAGCCAAATGATTTTTCAGTGGTGCTTGACCCACTGGGGTTTCTGGCTACTAGGCAGTAATGCTTTGTAAAAATATAAACTCATTTCTAGGTGCAGTTTGCAAATCCCTGCAATGGTAAGCGCTGTAGGGAGAGTTGTGCACTGGAGGTTCCCTTTACAGCATAATAGAGAATATAATTCATTAAGCATTGCACTGACAGCTTGTGGCCATTTCTACATGTTAAGGCCATAACTGTAAAAATAACGGATTGAATTTCATAATGTTCTTTGTTTTGCCGAGATAGTCTTTAAATGCTCCTATGGCATCAAGTTTACGAACAGCTTTTTCTGCAATTGTGGAAAAAGGGAAAAGCTACATAAATTGTCGCTTAGGGCATGCATTTTACTAACCCTGTACGCAAGAGTAACAGTCATTAAAATTAGTGTTTCTAAGACACTCTGGGCATGGGTTCAAATTGGATGCAAAATTGCTTATTCTTACAAAATAACTAAAAATAAAATAGCACTGAAAATTAAGAGACCCAGTTCTGTTCTGTCAACAATAAATTAAGCAAGGGTATCTCTCTTAAATACATAGGTGTATACAGATGGGTAAAGACATGCAAAATAAAAAGAAATACAAAGAAATGCATTATTCCCTTCAGTTAAAGAGTTCTGGAATCGGACTCGAGAGTGGAGATACACAATAAACATCAGTAAATGTCCCAAATTGGAAAATTATATTTCTGAAATACATTCGAATTTCCAAACAGCCATCCTGGGATTTTCCAATACCTTGATAGTGGATATTTAATTATGCCTATTAGGAAAAACATTTACAAGACTCTGGTTCCTGTTTTATAAAAAGGTAAGGGAAAAGTAATCAAAAATCAATGTCAAACAACCCAGTATCCTGATATACTATAGGGAGTACAGAAGCTATTTATACTTCAATTAGCATTTTTCACTTTGTAGACTGCAGAAAGTGAGGTTGTGCAAAGAAAATGTTTATTTTACTTGAGTGACTCATATGATGACTTCTCGAATAATGCACATAACCCATAAGCTAAATTATTTTAGGATCCGGATGACCTCAGAGCCACTCACCTTTCCAGTTAATGAAGATGGAAATTCTGCTTCAAATTTGTTGCTTAGTCCAAACCTAAAGAAAATAAACGCATGATTAAACTATGTATGATTAAAGTTATATAGATAAGTACGAGTTTCTTCTATTTTACCATGTTTTGTCTCATATGATAGTTTTCCTACGAGATTCACCAAATGTTTTCTTACCACCCCCTCTTTTTCTGGAACTATTTGCTATTTATTTCAAGGGTAACTACTTACTTACATTCTACGTATATGTACCTTTATTTGAATATTGGTGCTATCGGAGACAATACTTAGAAAGGAACACCTATCTGCTCCCAATATATTACTGTCGATTTTTCCATTGTACCATGTAGGATATTGGTATCGAAACTCAATAAAATGATGTTAATTTTTTTTATGTATGATTAAACTATGCATTGCTACCCAACTGTTCCAATAAAGGGTGCTTTTCTATTTTTATTGTATACATTAATCAGTTTTGGTTTACAGTATAAGCTTTAATGGCAGCGGATGAGTAACAGAAATAATTCTTCCTCATCATAAAGTGCTAGTAAATTGTGATACCCTCAGGGCAAGCATGGGGCTAACAGTTCACTGTACTAGCACAATCGGTGCAAACTCACTGAACACTTTCAAAAGCAGCATCTCTCATTTTAGCTAACCATCATGTAAACTCACTGCGAACTGTAGGTCAGTGAACTCCCTCAGCTACACCACTCTCACTTGATTTACATACTCAAAACATGACACATCATATGTAGGTAATAGGAGATATTATATCCTTCAAAACACTGACCTTCCGGGCAGAATGATAAGTCTCTTGGGAGAAATTGGAGGGGAAAGAGGTAATAACACAACCCACCTTGTTGATTTTCGTAATATTATATGTCCCATGATCCTGTGATCCTATAGTACTCTTAAATACATGGATTATATGTCCCATGATCCTGTGAGCCTATGGTGCTCTCAAATACATAAGCAAATGTATTTAGTTTTGAACTATGATGAAGGAGCAGTTCTGTCTAGAAACCAGAGACTAATAGAAATTTAAGAAAAGGGAACTACCAACCATAAATGCATGTTAAAACACCCTCAATGTACCATACAGACATATAGGGTAACCAGCTATCACAAGCTTCCTCTGTTTTGTATGTCCATTGAATTCTGAATCCACCAGCTCACCAGGAACTTTCTTGCCATCTGCTTCGCCAGTTGTACCTTAAGGATGCCCTGTTTCCACCATTTTAACCCATTCCTGTTAGATATCTCAGAAGATTGTTTCCTATCTTGAGGACTAAGTAGAGTAATTGAGGCAAACACTACCGTCAGAGGAACTCTTGTTTACAGACCAACCTCTTCCCAGCTTCTGCGACGTCCTCTCAGAACTCATCGCCTCCCTGGCAATAGACTCCAAGCACTACATCCTCCAATTCCACCTCGACATCCCCACTGACACCAACTCCGCCAACCTCCTGGAAAGTATGAGCAACATCGGACTCACGCAATTGGTCATTAGCCCCACACACTGTGCAGGATACAACCTGCACCCTATCTTTACAGCCAGCGACAGACTCAAATTCAGCCACACGCTGAACTCACCTGGACAGACCACAGAATCGTGCACTTCTTCACCGCGACCCACCCCCAAATTCCACTGCAGATGGAACAAAATAACCGAAACCCAATGCACAACTCTCCTCAACACAACCAGATCCCACACCATCAGAAATATCATGAACAACAAGCATTTACAATGCAATGGCCTCTGCTTTGTTAAAGTTAGAGCTATTGGCATTGCAAATTGGATTTTTTCCATTTTTTGTTTTTTTAAAAACATAAATAATAGGTGAGCATTAGAGAGTAGTAGAGTATTAGCTGACACAGAAAGCCACACACACACACACACACACACACACACAGAAAGCCACACACACAGAGACACACACACACAGAAAGCCACACACACAGAGACACAGAGCCACACACACACACACACACAGCCACACAGACAGAGCCACACACACACACACAGAGCCACAGAGAGACACACACCGCCACACACACAGAGCCACACACACACACACACAGAGCCACACACACAGAGCCACACACAGAGAGCCACACACACACACAGAGCCACACACACAGAGAGCCACACACAGAGAGCCACACACAGAGAGCCACACACAGAGAGCCACACACAGAGAGCCACACCCACACACACACACACACACACACACACACACACACACAGAGCCACACACACACACAGAGCCACACACACACACAGAGCCACACACACACACAGAGCCACACACACACACAGCCACACACAGAGAACCACACACAGGGAACAGAGGCCAGATCACAACGAGGGAACAGGGGGCAGAAAAGCAAGCACAACGAGGGAACAGGGGGCAGGGTCTCTGTCTGTTGCGCGGCCGGTCCGGCCTTCCTCGCTGGTCGGCTCCCTATTCAGAAGCGGCAGGGTGCTGGGGCAGCTGTGGCAATCGAGAGGAACTACCCGGTGATCTCACAACATGAATCAGCGGCCCGAGCGACGAGCTGAACCAGGCGCTGCGGCAGGGGTACGAGGCCTCACAAGATCGAGTGCCGGAGTGAGACTGGAGCCAACCCGCAAAGTGAGCTCAAGAGCCTCAGAAGAGCAGAGAGCGGTGTGGCAGCGGAGAGGGCAGCCCGGGGACGCCGGCGAAAGAGAGCGGCCGCTCCCAGAGGTAAGGGCTAAAGTGCGTGTGCTAGGAAAAGAGTTACCAGTGGCGGTCTCCTCAGCAGTGTGGAGACGGGGCTGCAACTGATTTTGGCGCTCTGCAGGGGTGCGCTTGGCATTTGATGCAGCGGCCTCAGGACTTTTAGAGCTGATGCAGGGTTAGTCCTACGGGGGGTGCCGCGCTTAACAGTCAGCAGGGTGTATTTCCATTGGAGCGCCACTCACCATTTGCACGCTTCTGCCTGCGCGGCATCTGCTTGCGGGTGCCCTCCTCTTCGCTACGTAATCTCGTGTCAGCTCTCCCAGGTGCTGTGTTCAATCGCTGAGCTATAGATTTAATCTGTGCCGCTCCCCGTATGTTGCGCCACAGTAGCGTGCCTTTTCCACAGTTCTTTGGGGCCGCTCACCTGGGCCAGCTTCAGGGGTTCTCTCCTACCCGTAGCCGCCACTTTGTGAGGACAGGGACGCACTGCCGATTTAATGCTCCGATCCCCGTATGTCAGTCTCCGCCGCTTTTGAGTAACCACTCGTGCTCTGCAGCTTCGGCAGGTCCCTCGTCAAGAGCTTGCTTCTTCCAGTTGGCGGTGTGCAGTGAGCCTGCAGAGAGCATCGATGACTCGTAAAGGAGCCCGCCAGCCGCGCTAGAGGGCCCACCCCCCCCTTACCTTCAGAAGCCTTGTGCAGGCAGGTATATCGTGCACAGTGCCACGCTGGGCCAGGCATTTGGGCACAATGCGGATCGTGGGGCCACAAGAGCCCCCTTCATTTCCCACCATGTTTCTCCGAGGCGAAGCAGGAATGCCTCGGAGAAACGCAGCGTCATTTTCGGCTTGGGAGGCGTGTTTTTCTTTCTCTCCTCTTCTCATTGGCTGGAATGTAATATTTCAGCCAATGGGAAGAGAAGAGAAAGAAACTAAAAACACACCCCTCAATCCGAAAACGATGGGGCTTAAATGGAATGACGCCCGTCTTCACCAATGGCTGGCCTCCGTCTAGGAAGCCAGCCAATGGAGAATAGGGGCGGGTTTAAGCCCCCTACTCTAAGACATAAAATCTCGCAAGCACAGCCTACGCAGGCCGAGACCTAAAAAAGGAGCTCGAGGTGGTAGCAAAAAACAGGTCGCCCCCCACTCACAGATTCCAAAACAACAATTGACCTTTTCTATGGGTAAATGAACTGCTCAGTGCGCCCACCATGCATTTAAAGTGACACAATTTTGTGTAACAGGACAGCGGTTATATTTGCACCGACTGTTCTAGGGTGAAATGAATCACCTAATACTCTTAAAAACTGGATGTGTCTATTCGCTCTCTCTCTCAAGGTATATCTCACCCTATGGTGTGAATGATAATTTACAAAGAAAGAAGGTGTGAAAAAATTGGCAGTGCCTCGCGGGAATAACACCATGGGAGTTTGCAGACTGGTTCTCGCCTACATCCTCAGGTTCTCATCATTAGCATCTTCCAACTTGTAAACAAAATAGTGATAGAAGGAAAGAAAAAAGCATAAAGCTCTGTGAGGTGTGTGTGCGAACACTCTAAGGTGTAACGGGATCTTACATGAAAACCCGCTACTCCTAATCTAAAAACGAGCTATACAACCACAGGCTCTATTACTTTATTCCTTGCTGTGTGTCTACTCAATTAACAAGCATTTGCAATGCAATAGGTCTCGCATTAGGAAAGTGTGAGCTATTGGTATTGTAAATGACAATTTTTTAAAATGTGTTGGCTTGGAAAATATATAAATTAATAGCATTGTTATTCACAAAGCAAATAGCTTACACTTTCCTAATGTGAGTCCTATTGGCTATGGTAATGCTTGTTGGTAGCAAGCAAGGACAGTGCTGTAGTGGTGCTGAGTGATGATGAGGTTGGGCTGAGTGATGTGGTGGTGTCCCAGAGTGACGTGGTGGTGTCCCAGAGTGACGTGGTGGTGTCCCAGAGTGACGTGGTGGTGTCCCAGAGTGACGTGGTGGGGTGTGCCCCCCCCCCGAGTGATGTGGTGGTGTCCCCCCCCCCCCCCGAGTGATGTGGTGGTGTCCCCCCCCCCCCGAGTAATGTGGTGGTGTGTGTCCCCCCCCCAGAGTGATGTGGTGGTGTGTCCCCCCCCCCCCGAGTGATGTGGTGGTGCCCCCCGAGTGATGTGGTGGTGCCCCCCCGACTGATGTGGTGGTGCCCCCCCGACTGATGTGGTGGGGCCCCCAACTGATGTGGAGGGGCCCCCGACTGATGTGGAGGGGCCCCCGACTGATGTGGAGGGGCCCCCGACTGATGTGGAGGGGCCCCCGACTGATGTGGAGGGGCCCCCGACTGATGTGGAGGGGCCCCCGACTGATGTGGAGGGGCCCCCGACTGATGTGGTGGGGCCCCCGACTGATGTGGTGGGGCCCCCCGACTGATGTGGTGGGGCCCCCCCGACTGATGTGGTGGGGCCCCCCCGACTGATGTGGTGGGGCCCCCCCGACTGATGTGGTGGGGCCCCCGACTGATGTGGTGGGGCCCCCCCGACTGATGTGGTGGGGCCCCCCCGACTGATGTGGTGGGGCCCCCCCGAGTGATGTGGTGGGGCCCCCCCGAGTGATGTGGTGGGGCCCCCCCCCGAGTGATGTGGTGGGGCCCCCCCGAGTGATGTGGTGGGGCCCCCCCCCCCCGAGTGATGTGGTGGGGCCCCCCGAGTGATGTGGTGGGGCCCCCCGAGTGATGTGGTGGGGCCCCCCCCCCCGAGTGATGTGGTGGGGCCCCCCGAGTGATGTGGTGGGGCCCCCCCCCCGAGTGATGTGGTGGGCCCCCCCCCCGAGTGATGTGGTGGGGCCCCCCCCCGAGTGATGTGGTGGGGCCCCCCCGAGTGATGTGGTGGGGCCCCCCCCGAGTGATGTGGTGGGGCCCCCCCGAGTGATGTATTGGGGCCCCCCCGAGTGATGTATTGGGGCCCCCCCGAGTGATGTATTGGGGCCCCCCCGAGTGATGTATTGGGGCCCCCCGAGTGATGTATTGGGGCCCCCCCGAGTGATGTATTGGGGTGCCCCCGAGTGATGTATTGGGGTGCCCCCGAGTGATGTATTGGGGTGCCCCCGAGTGATGTATTGGGGTGCCCCCGAGTGATGTATTGGGGTGCCCCCGAGTGATGTGGTGGTGCCCCCGAGTGATGTGGTGGTGCCCCCGAGTGATGTGGTGGTGTCCCCGAGTGATGTGGTGGGGCCCCCCCGAGTGATGTGGTGGGGCCTCCCCCGAGTGATGTGGTGGGGCCCCCCCGAGTGATGTGGTGGGGCCCCCCGAGTGATGTGGTGGGGCCCCCCCGAGTGATGTGGTGGGGCCCCCCCGAGTGATGTGGTGGGGCCCCCCCCCGATTGATGTGGTGGTGCCCCCGAGTGATGTGGTGGTACAATGCTTGTTGGAAGCAAGCAAGGACAGTGCTGTTGTGGTGCTTAGTGATGATGAGGTTGGGCTGAGTGGTGTGGTGCTGTATTAGAGTAATGTGGTGGTGTATTAGAGTAATGCGGTAGTGTCCCAGAGTGATGCGGTGGTGTCCCAGAGTGATGCGGTAGTGTCCCACAGTGATGCGGTGGTGTCCCACAGTGATGCGGTGGTGTCCCACAGTGATGCGGTGGTGTCCCACAGTGATGCGGTGGTGTCCCACAGTGATGCGGTGGTGTCCCACAGTGATGCGGTGGTGTCCCACAGTGATGCGGTGGTGTCCCACAGTGATGCGGTGGTGTCCCACAGTGATGCGGTGGTGTCCCAGAGTGATGCGGTGGTGTCCCAGAGTGATGCGGTGGTGTCCCAGAGTGATGCGGTGGTGTCCCAGAGTGATGCGGTGGTGTCCCAGAGTGATGCGGTGGTGTCCCAGAGTGATGCGGTGGTGTCCCAGAGTGATGCGGTGGTGTCCCAGAGTGATGCGGTGGTGTCCCAGAGTGATGCGGTGGTGTCCCAGAGTGATGCGGTGGTGTCCCAGAGTGATGCGGTGGTGTCCCAGAGTGATGCGGTGGTGTCCCAGAGTGATGCGGTGGTGTCCCAGAGTGAAGTTGTGGTGTCCCAGAGTGATGTGGTGGTGTCCCAGAGTGATGTGCTGGTGCTCCTGAGTGGTGCCCCGGAGTGATGTGGTGGTGCCCCTGAGTGATGTGGTGGTGCCCCTGAGTGATGTGGTGGTGCCCCTGAGTGATGTGGTGGTGCCCCTGAGTGATGTGGTGGTGCCCCTGAGTGATGTGGTGGTGCCCCTGAGTGATGTGGTGGTGCCCCTGAGTGATGTGTTGGTGCCCCTGAGTGATGTGTTGGTGCCCCTGAGTGATGTGTTGGTGCGCCTGAGTGATGTGGTGGTGCCCCTGAGTAATGTGGTGGTGTCCCTGAGTGATGTGGTGGTTTCCCTGAGTGATGTGGTGGTCACAGCACAGGAGCTGTGCGAGGCACGGATTCATTGCTTGAAGGGTTAAATCTTACATGAGCTAGAGACTTCTCACCTCTATGGAGAGGGCTTACATAAGACCCAGCGCTTTACAGTGTATTACAATAGGAATTAAAAGATGGAAATTGTCTCTTCATTTGAAAAAAAAAACTAACGCAAAGGGGTGGAAATGTTTTTGAAAAGCGAAAACAGTCAATCGAGGCTGTAATAGTCCTAAAACACCTGCGACCGGGGAAAAACTGAAGACGGAAAGAAACGATAGAGAAAAAAAAACGAAGTAAGTTACAATAATGTAATGGATGGAGTTGGTTTGGCACACAAAGGAATTCCCATAATAATGCATTGGGCCTAGAAAGCATGTAAAAATCGAGCGTTGGCTAATCTATTACAACGCTAGGTACGGAAACTAAATGAAATCATTGGAAACCATATGACGGGCATTAATCTCTCATGAGTACTCAGTTGGACAGCTTTATTGATAAACCTCATTTCACTGGACCCATTAGAAAGATCATCCTAACATAAAAAAAAACATTTCCTAGTTCAGCACAGTTAAACAATGAAACCAGTTCGAAAAAAACACGAGACAACAGAATGCATGTATGCGTAAAACGAAGGGCAATGATCTCATGAAGGCACTTGAACGTTGCACAACGTAGCAAGGATGAAAAAAAATTATGGATCTACAAAAAGCCACGTCATTAAGGTTTCACTTGATAGCAACAGGGGCTTCACAATGCCCGCAACATGAAAATAAGTACAGGAAAGTAAGTGAAAAATGCAAGCAATGAAAACATTTGGCACTCCGGATGAGAGCAGCAGCACCCGGAAAGCTAAGAAAACATTTGGCACGCCCCAGAGTAGCAGGAACCGAATTGTCTTTGCAGTAAACAACCTCAAAAAAACAGGAGCCTAGGGGGAAACAGAAGCAGGCCGCCCCCCACTCAAATATCTCTCATACAACAATGGCCTGCTCCTGAGCAGCTCAACGGCTAAAAAAGGAAGAATTTACTCTTGTGGTAGAGGGAGTATCTATCTTCTATCCACAGTACTACACACCGTTGTAATTTTCAGTCTGGCAATGTTGCCAAGACGTGTGTATGTATATCGGTACCACCACCGCGCTACATATATGTCCTCCCTTCCATACGTGAAAAAAGGGGAGGGGAGGTTGACAGTGCCTCACGGAAGCAACACCAAGGAGAGGATTATATCAGACTGGTACTCGCCTGATTCCTCACTTCTCATCATCGGCTACTGTCAACCTTAAAGAAATGGGAGAAAAAACAAACATAAAGAAAGTGCATATAGGTCAAGCAACCGTGAGGTGTTGTGAGTGCTGAGGACCCAGTGTGATATATCCGTGCCCAATTAAGTGAAAAAACAACAAATATACCACTATAAAAAGAGTAAGACTAACTGGCAAATCATGACTTTATTCTGTGCTGTTAGCTCACTCTGATTAAAAGTCAACCGACATGTTTCATCACTTTGCCTTACAGTGATTTCTTCAGAGTTTCTTGGTGGGTCAGCGTTTAACATGCACCTTTCAAAGTCTTCCCTTATTGTACCAGGTGGCCTTCTGTGATGAGCCTACCCGGCCCCCGTGGAAGACTGCTTCACGTGTATCGTTCCCTGTCTCTGTACTGGGACGCTTTGAACCGCCAAAAGGTCGGTATCGCATACACGTGCAGGTGTGGTCTCGGCTCACCCCACGAGGGGTGAGCCGAGACCACACCTGCACGCGTATGCGATACCGACCTTTTGGCGGTTCAAAGCGTCCCAGTACAGAGACAGGGAACGATACACATGAAGCAGAATTCCACGGGGGCCGGGTAGGCTCATCACAGAAGGCCACCTGGTACAATAAGGGAAGACTTTGAAAGGTGCATGTTAAACGCTGACCCACCAAGAAACCCTGAAGAAATCACTGTAAGGCAAAGTGATGAAACATGTCGGTTGACTTTTAATCAGAGTGAGCTAACAGCACAGAATAAAAAGTCATGAGTTGCCAGTTAGTCTTACTCTTTTTATAGTGGTATATTTGTTGTTTTTTCACTTAATTGGGCACGGATATATCACACTGGGTCCTCAGCACTCACAACACCTCACGGTTGCTTGACCTATATGCACTTTCTTTATGTTTGTTTTTTCTCCCATTTCTTTAAGGTTGACAGTAGCCGATGATGAGAAGTGAGGAATCAGGCGAGTACCAGTCTGATACAATCCTCTCCTTGGTGTTGCTTCCGTGAGGCACTGTCAACCTCCCCTCCCCCTATTTTTCACGTATGGAAGGGAGGACATATATGTAGCGCGGTGGTGGTACCGATATACATACACACGTCTTGGCAACATTGCCAGACTGAAAATTACAACGGTGTGTAGTACTGTGGATAGAAGATAGATACTCCCTCTACCACAAGAGTAAATTCTTCCTTTTTTAGCCGTTGAGCTGCTCAGGAGCAGGCCATTGTTGTATGAGAGATATTTGCAGTAAACAAGACAATGAAAGAAACAGTCAACCCTCAGACATTGATACGGCATACGGCTCAATAAGTATGGGTATAGTGATAAGAAACGCTTTTTTTTAACTCTAGCAAAACAAGCTCTCGGCATTGCTGTGGCGAGGGAGCGGGAGCGCATTCCTTTGAAGTCTGATGCGGGGGCGGGGGAGTGGCAGCCTTTAAAGTCTGATGCGAGGCACAGACAAATGGCGGTGTGTGACGTGGCTGGCGTGCAAGCACCTGTCTCACATGAACTGTATGGGAGCCGCAGCCATTTTGGTAGACTTTTCTTTTGCACTTACTATAATTCTTGCCAGCAATGTGCAAGCGCATTGGCAGGCGAGACCTAAAAACCAACATGTTTCATTGCCAATGTGATCTTACGACAATTTTATCAGGGCATGGGTCAATTTTCCACACTGCACCAATTTTTTGTCAGTTTTTTTTATACCGGAGGGGTGCCCTTCATGGGTAAACCTGCACCTTCTTGAATGCGAATGTGTACTAGTCCACCAAAGCAATGCTCATCACATTTACTGCTATAGGTCAGTCGTGTCGACGTGAGTGACCAGCGTTTGCTCAACTCCTCTACAGACCAACGGGCCTCCTTCCCAGCTTCTGCGACACCCTAACAGAACTCATCGCCTCCCTGGCAATAGACTCCAAGCACTACATCCTCCAATTCCACCTTGACAACCTCACTGACACCAACGACACCAACCTCCTGGATAGTATGAGCAACATCGGACTCACGCAACTGGTCATTAGCCCCACACACTCTGCAGGATACAACCTGGACCCCTATCTTTACAGCCAGTGACAGACTCAAATTCAGCCACACACTGAACTCACCTGGACAGACCACAGCATCGTCCACTTCTTCACCGCAGGCTCAGCACGACCTACCCCCACATCCCCCCTGTCCACTGCAGATGGAACAAAATAACCGAAACCCAATGGACAACTTCCCTCAACACAACCAGATCCCACACCATCAGCAAAGGCAGCTAGACGTCCAAAACTTCTCCGACTGGATCTCCAACTCCGCCGACACAATTGCACACATGGAAAGGCAAAGTTCATCCAAGAGCTTCACGCCTTCAAATAAGAGTGTAAACGACTGGAGAGACATTGGCGTGCAGGCAGCATCCCCTTAGACCTCACCACCTTCAAGCGTGCCCTCTGCAAATATGACCACCGCCTCATGGAAGCCAAATAGAACGCCCTCACTAAGTGCATAGAAGCTAGCACCAATCACACACAAAAAAACTCTTCAGCGTCAAAGAATTCTCCTGCCGGTCTGACACAGAGACCATATTTTGACCTTCTCAAGCACTCTGCCACTCCCTGGCAAACTACTTCCACAACAAGATAGCAGCCATCTAGAGCAACTTCGACACACACCCAACCGACCTCAGCCACCTACTGACACACACAGACAACTTCAACTGTCACCTCATCAACTGGACACCGCTCACCATGCCAATCACCACAGCAATCATGAACTACATCCACTCCAGAGCACCGACTGATCCCTGCCCCCACCAAACCTTCAACCTGTGACAGAAGGAAATCAGCAGGGCATCACCGACATCCTCAACATATTCATCACCAAGGCCACCTTCCCCGACATCTGGAAACACGCAGAGGTCCTCCTCAGACCCCAGTGAGCTCACGAACTACCATCCCATCTTGTTGCTCCCCTTCCCAGCCAAGGTCCTGGGGTAAGCCATCAATCACCAGCTCACGGACCACTTGGAAGGTAATAACCTACTCAATGACACCCAATCCGCCCCAACAGCTGCAACAAACATCAGATCCTCCTTTAACCCTAGCGAGACAACAGCCTCTCAGTGACCTTCAACACTGTATCCCAACACACCCTCATCACCAGACTCCACCACATCGGCATCAGAGGAAAAGCCCTCAAGTGTATCACCTTCTTCCTCACAAGACACACAAAAAATCTGCCTACCGCCCTTCACATCCAAAACAAAGAGCATCATCTGCGGAGCCCACAAGAATCCTCCTACCAGCCCTATCCTCTTCAATGCTGACATGACTTCAATGGCAGACATCACCCGCACCCACGGACTCAACAACATCTCACATACGCTGACGACACCAAACTCATGATCCTCTCTCTCACGAAAGACACCGCCACCACCAAACTAAACTTACAGAAAAGTCATGACCAACGTCGCCGACTGGATGAGATCCAACTGTCTTAAGCTGAACAGTGATGAGACAGAATTGCACATCTTCGGGAAGAATACCTCCCCACTGGATGACACATGGTGGCCCACTGCACTCAGACTCATCTACCTCCATGAACCAGGCCGTCAACCTCGCCATTCCTGGACAGCTTGTCTCCATGAAGTGCCAGGTCAAAGCAGTAGCCTCCTCCGGCTTGCACACTATCCTCATACTTCGCAAGATTTTCAGGTGGATCCCCATCAATACCAGGAAAACAGTAACCAAACCCTCGCCACCAAAACCCTCGCCACGTTATGCTGGCACAACCCCCCCCCCCCCCCCCCCCCCCCCCCCCATCTCCTCATTTGACTACAGACTATACAGAACGCCTCAGCCTGACTGATCCTCATCCTTCACAAACAGACCATCATCTCCCCCCACCTCAGAAGCCTCAACTGGATCCCCGTCCACAAGAGATGCCAGTTCAAGATGCTGACCCACTCCTACAAGGCTCTCCACAACATTGGACCCGCCTGGATTATCCAGCGCATGCCCTTCCACCAGCTGACCAGAAAAACTCTGACCCGCCTTCCTCGCACACCTCCCCCAAATTTGGCGAAGCCACAGCGGAGGTCATTCTTTCTCCTTCCTCAGCACCAAGTCCTGGAACAACCTCCCACTCCACCCCTCACTAGCGGACTACAGGAAGGAACTCGATACCTGGCTCTTTGTATACGGCTCTCCACTCCTCAGGGCAAGAAATACCATGGGATGATACGTCCTACTTTATAATAAAAGGATTGACTGATTCAGTCACGGAGATCTAGGGACAGTGTGGTTGCAGCCATAGCACTCTTTTCATTTACCTATGCCTCAGCCAACACAAATACACAAGTAAGATAGGTACCCCCTCAGCAATCGTCTTAACCCATCCTCTCCCTTAAGCGATACTTCTGGCTGGTGAAATCACAGGCTTTTTTTTTGCGGTTTCTACAATATCACTTCTTTAGGGGGATGTTAATGCAGAACTAATGACATTGAAGACCAACAATCAATGTCGATTATCCTGAATTGTAGACTTATTTGGGTGGGGAGGACAGCTTTAGGCTTCAGGGGGTGGTGTCTGGGATGGATAAAAGGGTATCCTCCCTGGTTTTCCCTACTCACCCGGCAGCCCAGCAGCACTGCACTCAAGGTTATAGAGAGGCACTATTACGGCCACTGCAGTGTTTCCTGTGCTGCGCTCTTTTTCTGCTCTCAACATGCCTTTACATGATCAACTGTTAGTGGCAAGTGCTATTTTGGCACAGAACAAGAAGTCCTTTGAGGATGCACTGACATATCTGTAGGAATTACTTACATGGCCATACATATGAGGGGATGTCCATGGTCTGCTGCTGTACGATGTGTATGTTTAAGAAGTAGAAGAAGAACAATGCCATTTTGAACAGTTCCATCATTACTAATGCTGCGTTTGTTATAAATGCTTCAAACATACTAGCTGTCACAGCTTTGGAACACAGTAAGTGTGTTAAAATTGGGCCCGCATTTTGAGTTGTGCCCCATTTAGGCCTCGCCTGAGCCAGCGCATGCGCTCCTCTTGCGAGACTTTTAGTAAGTGGGCTTTAAAAAGCTCACCACACGTTTTTGCTTGGGGCCTAAAGCTTACAGTTACATGCAGAGGCGCCATCTTGCTTTCCTCTCTCGTTCGCCGTGGCTCATTAAGCGCATCGCTCGCCGCTCGTCACACGTGCCTCCCCCTTTTTTTACTTTTAACGCGAGACGCGCACACGCATGCACCACTCGTGTGCTTGTTTTCTTATTGTCCACTCTCCTGCTTTCCTTTCCTTTAATTCCTCTTTTTTTTTTTTAAGTAGCACAGCACGTCCTTACTCTTAGACAATGGCAGTTGCATGGTTCGCTCCTCTATTTTTCATTATTAATTTTTTAAGCAGCGCGGCCGCCTTCCAATCACCAACATAGACGGCTGCCCCTTGCTTTTCTTCTGGGCAGTTTGCCGAAGCTGTAAGTAGCGCGCACCCTTAATGTTAAACGATGCAAAAAGTTGGGATTTGTGGCAACATCCACGCTGCTGTCCTATCTCCACTGTGTGTTAGCAGGAAGATTGCAGCTGCAGGTCTGATGTGCTCCTCCTAAAGCCGAGCACATGCACAGCAAGGGAACAGAGAGCGCGCGTTAACAGTAGTTTGCATTTACTTCACAACAGTTGCTGCAAGAACAAAGCCTCGCACTATGGGGGGCGATTTCAATTCAGTGGTTGCATTTGAACGAGTACTATCAGTACAATCGTTAGTTGCCAACAGTCATACAATGATGTACATGTTTAGTAAAGCTTTGAACACTCAATAATTTACAGCCCCCATTTGTTTTCACCGCCTCGTCTGCATGCTAAGTAAACACAGGGCTTCTACATGGAGACAAACCCCGCTCATCCCATTGGTCCTGTAACTCGAAGCTCTGCCACACTTTCGCACCGGGTGCCTATTAGAAGCCGCACTTCGTACTATTGCCAGCCGCTGATGAGCCTTGTGGCATAGGGAGATCATGGACTGGTGGGAGTTCTCGTTGAGTGATGTCATTGCATTCTTCTTAAAGCTGAAGGGTGCATATGATCACTGATCTGCTGTCTATATCTCTGGATTCTTACACCCTCACTGTTATTATGCAGTTGTATGTAAAATGTACTAATGGAGCGATTTACACGAGCTTCAAATTACATTACACAAGGTCAGATGCATATATTTTTTAAACAAACGTGGAGATTATGTGATTTGCTCAAAATCACTAGGCGATGAGCATAAGCTAGGACTCAAACCTGGTTCTCCAGTTCCCAAGCCAGCAGCTCTCTAGCCCAACATTGTTCTGCCTGCAAAATAAACGTGCAGTGCTTGCTTTCATCTGAAAAGTTTAATTCTATGCTCCATTTTAAAAGCCTCTGTATATTGTGTCAATTGAATTGCGCAGGTCACGAATTTTCAAGCTGCAACCAGGCCATTTATCAATCTGCATTTGTCGTACCACAATGCAAGATGGAAGTTTGAGCTATTGGCATATTATTATTATTTGCAAAACCAATAGATTAAACTTTCAGTTATGCGAGACCTACTGCATTGAAAATGCAAGTTTCTTTTTTTACAGGGCAAAGGGAAATCTGTCATTAGGCCTAGTGAGATGGTCCCTGTTCTGACAGTAATCCTCAGATAGTGATAGTCTTCCATTCCATTTCCAGTTTGCTTGGATGGCGATCATCCTCTTGTTTCATACTGGCCTTGTCCTGTTATGGAGAGCCAGAATGTTCTCCCTTACTCTATTCCTATGGTTTTCAGAGAAGGTATCCTTACCATTCTTCAACTTCTCTGGGTTTGGTTTTAGCAAGGCCATTAAAGGCTCTACCTGATAGACTTATTATCAGAGTCCTGATGGTTTACATCTGGGATGCTACCAACAATATTCTAGAACAATGGCAGTCGTTTGGAAGAAGGTACTACGTACTATGAATGTCACATCTGGTGAATCAAACGTTTGCTCGAGTCAATAAATTCCTGCCAAGATTAAATATATTTTTTAGTATATAATTTGATCAGCTCAAAAATGGATTCTCAAAGTACCTCTACAAACAGAATTATAGTCCATTCTTGTTCAACATCTGCATACTGTCCAACTAAATTGTACAATTGACAATCCCACTTTTAACAGATGGGGGACAGAGTACAAGTCTTCAATAGCCTTGATTTTCAATCTCCCCTGGAATCTCTATGGTACATCTACATTCATACACAATAACGGAGCGAAGCAGAGGTTTGCAATATTACTCCTCTTGCAATTACAGGAAATCAGCAGAAACGAACATACTTCAAGGAAAGGTTGGTTCTTTCTAGATGAGGGTGTGCACATCTGTCTTTGGAGGTGTTTGATAATTCGACAGGTATTCAACTAATGAAGCACTACCCAGGAGAAATGTGGATACCAGTCCACCTTGTTGTTTTCACCATATGCTGTTCTCATCTTATGTTGAAAGAACACGGTCATCAACTGTTTGGCATCCACCAATATAGGAAGCACTGTAAATGAAGAGGTCATTCATTATTGTACAATCAAGGTTTCCCCATCAATTTCCTTAGATTTCATGCCAAAGGTCCATGGGTTAGAACACGAATGTGAGGTATCCTAAACCGGTGTGAGGGAGTCCTTATGATTTACATAGGAAATGAGAAGACATGAATAGAATAAGATTAAATATTCTGATCCTAATTAAAAGCTTGGATAAATATTTTTCCATTTGTGAGAGGCAAATCAGTTGCCGGTTTCAGGGAAAGGATCTGCTTCTTAAAGACTAACAAGTTAAACAGAGTGAGTACCGATTTTTATGCATCAATACAATTATTCAACATTGACAAAGCAAGCGCAATGATTACACCTGTGGCAACCAAAACCAAGGCTCAGTTGATGTTTTACACTACTATAGCACCAATGGAAGGTGAGAACTAATAAAATACCAAGGTTCCAACACCTTTTTTATTATGCGTAGAAACAGCACTTCGATCAGTTAGTTGTCAGATCGAGGTACTTGATAATGAATTTGAGATAAAAAACATCTCTGGTTTAGGCAAAGACAATTTTCCTTCTTATACTACCCTTTTATTGCCTTTGCACTTTCCACCCATATAACTTTGTTAATAATGGATTTACATACTCTGGTAACTACAAAATATTTTTGTTTACTGCTACTTTGCATTTTAGTCATGAAATAGGATTTACCAATTACCTACTTTTGATATATGATTGGCTAAAAAGTACATTCACTACATTAGCTTAAACTGAATAGAACACTGACATCCACCACTATTTGCTGGATCTCCTGATCCACAAACACAAAATCTATTTCACAATCAAGTCAGTGTACTTGCTAGAAAGAAAAAACACGTTAAGTAACTTATTTTACGAATAAAGATAACTCAAAAAAGAATCATCAATAGTAAATTAAGCATTTTATGCAAATGGATAAAAAGCAACGTAATCAGAATTTTCAGAAAATGCCTATAAAATCAACTATGCCAAGAGCAGGGTGAGATGAAAACCACTCAAGTGATTAATACAATCGGTTGTCTACAGCTAGACTAAAGAGTCGTTTTCAATGAGGAGTACGTCTTTATTTTGGATAAGGCCTTTAGGCAGAAGCTTCTGCTGACACTGAAGGTTTGTTTTTTGGTAACTTTACGTCTGTGTATTAGAGGAACCACTGCACTAAACCAAATTCTAAAAGCAATAGAAATGTATGGCAAAAAGATGAGCAGGCCCTGCGCTAGCTGCCACAACAAAAGTCAGCTGCACTATCTGGCTGATAAAGTAAGACAATAGTAACAATAGTTGTTGGGCGTATAGAATAATCCAGAGTATATCAGTATGGTTCACTCCTTTTATTTGAAAAATAGAACTCTTATGTATAAACTATATATTTTTCTCATTAAATGATACATTCATTCTGGTCTTAATACAAATAGCAAACATCCATGGTTACAACATAAAGATAACTTAGTATCACTATTGTGTTGACCCAACTTAACAACTTTCAGCCAACCCATGTTTCGTGGCAGACTACTGCTTTGTTACTGAATTCATTTGAGGTGAACTAAACAGTTGACATAATTATACTTGTACATCATTTATTCAGGTTAATGGTGCAAACCATGTCTTGAAGGCAATAAAATATATTACAGATACTTTGCCCAAAACACTATTCAGACAAAATATAAAATCAGAATTATCTTGGTCCTTTCTTGAGATTATTTAAAGTGTCAATAAAAATTAGCATAGGAACGCTGAAACGCAATAGACACAACTCTCTCATAGAAATCGCTGCATATCTATTGGTGGTTTCACTCACCTAGTTACATATGTCTGTAGTGTATCTTACGAAAAGGTTTCCCAATAAACATTAATAAGTTGTGTGTGGATAAGTTGACTGTATGTAGAGTTCAAAGTGGTCTCTTAGGTACTATGTTGCAATAAAACACAAAAAGTTATCTTGGTACCATCTTATTAGAGATACCAGATTGGTTGCTAGTGCTTGGGGGTGATTTCAATTATGTAGTCTCAGGCACATTAGATCGCTACCCCCTCAGGGTAATAGGGCAGTCGTCCCGTTGGTTGCCTGACTTTCTGGAAAATGTGGGCCTTGTTGATGGGTGGAGGTCATAAAACCCAGGGAAAACGCACTACACTTTCCATTCTGCCGCGCACCATAGCCTTTCCCGCATTGATTACGTTCTCGTCCCAACATCACAAATCCATGAAGATCATGAGGTTAGACATTTAGCTAGGGGCATATCCGATCACTCCCCCTTATTGGGAACATTTTGTCGTCAGTCGAATGCAGGTTGGGAGAATTGCTCCCATCAACCCATAGTACCTGCGGGACCCCAAAATTCGTAAAGACTTCATCAAAACAACAGATGACTACTTCCTGGAGAATGAGGGAACCGTGGACTTTCCTCAAACATTATGGGAAGCCTTTAAATCAGTAACCCGGGGACAGGCCTTATCGCTGATATCTGGGACAAAGAGGGACAGGCATAAAGAAATCTCCGATGTTGAGGCAGAAATTCACCAAAAATAACAAGAGCTAGAGACCCAAGTTACACCCGAGGTACTCCACTCACTCCGCCTCAAACAAGATAGTTATAGGGACTTAGTGACCAATAAAGCCAAAACGCTAGGGAGAGACAAGATGGGTAGAATTTACGAACTAGGTGATAAAGCGAGGAAAGTCATAGCCTGGCTTAACCAAAAAGAGTGGGCTAGCAGGATGGTCCTGGTGCTTCTAGATGCCAATTTGATTCCCATAACGGACCCCAGGCCATTGCCAATCACTTTGCGGATCACTTTCATACACTATATATACATCCATAGCTCCATACACGGAAGAGGACTCTACCGAACTGCTGAGAAATTTTTCCCTCCACACTCTATCGTTGATGACCGTAACTTCCTCGATAGTGCCTTGACTACAGATAAAATAGCGTTTGCGATAAGATCATTGAACTCCGGTAAGGGGTCGGCCCCAGTGGCATTCCCTTTGAAATCTATAAGCTTCAACCAGACAAATTAGCTCCATATTTAAAATCCATGTATGAGGATAGCCGAGAGCGGGGAGTATTACCAGTAGATCAGAGGGTAGCTACCATTGTCACCATTCATAAAGAAGGCAAATCCAGATCTGACTGTGCATCCTACCACCCTATAATTTTGGCCAAGCTATTGGCCAACCGTTTAGTGAAAGTAATTGGGGATCTTGTACACCAGGATCAATCTGGCTTCATGCCTCATAGGAATAGGGCACTGAACCTGCGCAGGGTCTATGGTGTTTTGGGCAGAGCGGCCACTATTCAAGAACAAGCGATCATTGTATCCCTAGATGCCACCATGTCATTCGACACAGTGGAATAGCCCTATCTTTTTGCAGTACTCGCAAAAGTAGGCCTTGGTCCAGGAATCATACAGTGGATTCGCTTCCTTTATAGTGAGCCTCTAGCGCAGGTTGTGGTCAACAACAAAAAATCGGACACATTTTGGCTTAGCCGTGGGACCCGCCAAGGATGCCCTCTCTCGGATGTATGACGTTACAACGCATACTTTTACTCCGCATACCATTACAACGCGGTATTCACAACGCATACCACTACAACGCATAGCGCTTTGGGGTGCTGGATAGTGGTAAGTATAATTTACTATTCTAACTCCAGTCCCCGTGGACCCTAGGGAAGGTGTTGGATAGTAAATTAAACTTACCTCTTATCCTAGAGCGCCCCCCAGCGCAATGCGTTGTAATGGTATGCGTTGTAATGCCTGCGTTGTAGTGGTAGTGCATTGTAAAAAATGCGTTGTAACAGGTGAATACCCCCTCTCTCTCCTCTATTATTTGCTCTGGCCCTGAAACCCCTTGCGGCATAGATCCGGAGAGATCCAGTCTGCCCAGATTACGATGGTTCCCTAACTGGGAAGATCGTACTTCCCTATATGCCAATGACATACCATTATATCTTGCATCCCCCAGGTGGTCTCGGATTGCAGTCCTCGATATCCTGGCCATATTTGGCAGGTATTCCGGGTTCAGTATCAACTGGCAGAAATCACTCCTCTATGCCCTTAAGGGAGACCCACCCACGCCACCACAAAATTGCCCAATACACATTACCACGGAAGGTTTCAAATATTTGGGAATTTTCATCCCATAAGACACACCGTTATAACCGTAACCTTGTCCCTCCATTACAGAGACTCAGAAGGGATATTAATAATTGGAAGTCGCTTCCCTCTCGCTGTTGGAAAAAGCAGCTCTTTTTAAAATGATGTCGCTACCCCGTTTTTTATATGCATTGCAGAATTCACTCGATCTGGTCCCGAGCTCATATTTTAGAGAAATTGAAGAGGTTCAACGCAATCTCTTATGGGACAGGAATCCGCGTATCGCACTTCATAAACTCACACTCAATTGGTACGATGGGGGCATCAGCCTGCCTGATATTCGGAAATATTATTGGACAGCGCATCTTGCTGCTATTAACCACGGCATATACGGCCGACCGGATGACCCTGGATATAACATGGATATGTGGCTTCAACCCGGGGAACACATAACCGAGTGCTCTATCCCCAAGTTGGGTAGATATACGCTTACAGGACCCACTGAACACTCCACTGCTGTTTGGCATGCAGCCAACAGATCATTGGGCTGGGAGCAAAAACCCACGTTGGAAACTCCGTTGTGGGACTCACAAATGCTAGGGGACTTGTGGCAATCAAAGGGATTTGATAAATGGGAACTAATTTGGATCTCACGTATCAGAGACCTGTGGAACAAGGGCTAGGTGAAACCCTTTGCCACGCTTCAACAGCATATGTTAGAGGACTTAAAGCGTTTCGCTTTGCGCAGGCCAGTCATGCCCTTCGCTTGCTTCTTCCAAGGGCGTCCTCCCTTCCGGAGGCCTCCCCCCTAGAAGATAGGTGACTTGATAGTCACCTACCCGAAAAGACCATATCATTAATATATAAGAAGCTGATAAATAATATGAACAATCCCCTCCTCGCACTGCGGGACAAATGGGTGAGCGATGGCATTGACATGGATGATGAAGAGTGGCAGGGAGCAGTGTCCTCCCCGAAAATAGTCGCAATCCCAGCACACCTCAGGTTAGTGCAACTTAAAATCCTTCACAGAGTTTGTCACAGGACCTCAATTGCGACGTATGGAAGTCTCTGAGGGAAGAAATTGCAGAAGAGGGTGCACACAGCTAGGCACATTTCTCCCTATACTCTGGGACTGTGACCATATCCAAGTCTACTGGTGCAAGATACATGAAGTGTTTGGTGAAGTATTGCAATCTCCCTCTGCCCAAAGGCCCGTAGGTGCCTTCTAAACATCTGGGAACCCACAGACCTCAACACATATCAAACGCAGAGGGTCACACTAGGGCTAATGGTAGCAAAAAGAAATATTGCACATCGCTGCAGAGCGGCACAGACGCCCACGATTGTGGGCTGGAAAAAAGATCTCGATTGGTACATGTACAGGGAAAAAACAGTCTATATATACCGTGGATGCCCCCGAAAATGGTCAAAAATATGGAGCCCCTGGAACTCTTATCGAGGGAATATATGTACCCCGCCCCGTGGTATCTAGGACGAACGTGCCCCCACTCCAACGAACAGTAATGCTGTATTTGCTGTATTTGTGACTAAATGCCTGTCTCCATTGAATGCACACATGCTAATGCCATGGTATTGTATGTTTTTGTCGATGATTGTTAATAAAAAGATTTATAAGAAAAAACACAAAAAGTTATAATTCAAAACTAGACTTGAGATATCTATTGTAAAGAATGTGTGCGAGAATGATACAACTTATAGGGATTAACTCACTCTAGATAAGAAGAGATGAGCATGGACCAAGAGTGATTCTTAGTTCTAATCAGGATAGAGGCGGAAGCTTCAAAAGGAATCATCCTTGCGGCTCAAAGCGAAACAGAAAAATGTATGAACAATTCAAAATTAAATAAAATAGAAGGGTGAGCCAATGAACGCACTAGGTGCTGAAGAGTATATCTTCTCAAATAAGTTTTGAAGTGAAATCTTTTCAACAGGTAGACAGTCAGGGCCGGACTGGGAACCAAAACCGGCCCTGGCAAGGTGCTCGGCCGGCCCCCTGCCCCCCCCCCCCCCTTCCGGGGGTTGGGGGTGCCGCCGAGCTCTTTGCCAGGGCCGATTTTCGGCCGTATTTGTTACAGGGCCGATTTTGCAGCTATGCTGCAAAAACGGCCCTGTAACAAAATCGGCCCCCAGGCGCACAAAATCGGCCCCCACCCGTGCGGCGCACCGGGGGATTGCCCGGTGCCCGCTACGGCCAGTCCGGGCCTGTAGACAGTAGAATAGAACCTGCGGTCCTTGTCTTGCTAACGTGTTCCCAGTATACAGAGAGCTCATGGTGATTCCTGCTGGTGTGACAATATCTGGGTGAATTACATTATGCAATGAGTTTTCAAGTAGCAAACTTTAGTCACACAAAAGGTTGGTTTTATTGGTTCATGACCGGAAAGGGATCCGCACTCTACATCTTATAGGTTGTTCTACCTGCTCACTCTGAAATAACTCTAGAAAAGGGATGCTACTAAGCGGTTGCTAAGAAACACCCAAACTGGTTATAGTGATCTCTATTGGTTCTAACAATGAGAAGCTTCAATAGGAATCGTTCTTACAGCTAGAACTAAGTCGGTAAAAATTTATGATTACGAAATTCAAAAAAGGGTAAGCCAATACTCCCACTAGGTATGAGGCATCTATCGTCTCAAATAAGGCAGAAACATTGAAAAAATAAAAGTTTGGAAGGGAAATCATTTCAACAATTAGACAGCAGGATTGGACCTGTGGTCCTTGTCTTGTTAATGTGTTCCCTATATACAGAGAGCTAATGAGGATTCCTGCTCATGTTAAGATGAAATTCCTAGCAATAATTCTCCCAGTTACAACGTATGTGTTTCCAAGATGATGGATAACCTATTCAAAGACATACGTAGTTTGAAATAAATTATATTGCCCATAACAAATCGCTTTGTCAGTTTTAAACTAGTAAGGGCGTGTTGAGATGCTCACAGGAATAGTACAAATCGCTTATAGACCAAACGTATATCAACTTGGGGGAACAGGCGAAAAACAAAATAAAAGACAATGTAAAGGTTATGCTACTCTAACTGAACCTAGTTGATAATAAAATAAATAGTCCAGGTCCCACTCTCACCTTAAGGAATGCTCTTCATGGGACCTATATCGACCCAGCGCGAAAGGAATCATAATCATAAAGAGATATATATATATATATATATATATATCTCTACTGATGCAGAGCACCTGAATCGAATGACCAATCTCAGGCTATCACCGACTAATATTTTAACGATCGTTATCTCTCACAGTAAGAATAATGGAATAATCACAATAAGATTCAAACTAAAAACGAAGAATATTTCAACACGTTAGGAAAACTAGTTCTACTTTCAAAATTATAAGGAGTAAGGGGACTCAAGCTCACTTCTTAGGGCATGATAGTACGAGCATTAGGTCAAGTGTGCTAAAACTAATGTTTGGGATACAACCACCTATACTAAACAGCTGTAAGAATCACATCTGTGACAATGTTGCATGCTATCAAGCCAGGATTAGCAAATTGGGGGATGTCACAAAAGGAAATTGCAAAAGTTGACCTCATGTTATCCACCATTATTGAGTCATACTGAACACTTACTATTCCTTGAAGAAAGGGAACCAGAATGTTTTTTTTTAACCCAATACATTTGGCAGATTGATAACTATACGGATATTGCAAAGCAGAAAGCACAAGACAAAAAATATAAAGTAAAATATGCAAATATATAGTTTGGAAAACCTCAAAAAAACGAAAATGAAGCATAGTTATTACAATGAGTTGCTTTGAAGACCTGCTTCAACTCATAACAGTTCTTTCAAAACCTGCTGTCCCGGTGTCAGATATCTAATGTCACAAGTGGAGTAAAAACACTTCAAGAAAAATATCTGAAATGGGCAAAAAACTTTCTTTGTGATAGTTGAAGGGAGACTGGTGGTCATAAATGCCCAACAAGCCGAGTCAAATATGTTGTGTGCCAGCACTTTAAATTACAATGCAGTAGCGAAAGGAAACTAGAACGGAAATAATCTAAATTCTTTAAGGAGTTGAAAAAAGGTTTCACTTATTTCTCTTAAGAACCGACAAAAATGGTAAATTATCTAGAAGCAGAGGCAATCGTCCTTCTCGACATAAAGGAAAACTTTCAGCATATGAACTAAATATCCACTACTCTTCCTCAAAATGCCAGGCCCCGGGGAAAGCACAGTCGCAGACTAGTCTTCCCCCGGGGTCTTTCGTGCAGGGATTGGGCAGGCAAGGGAAGGGGTTAGGTGGGGGGGTATAAGGCACAGGGGAGGAAGGGAACTTCCTCTTCCTGTTGCCTGGCACCATCGGGAGGGTTGATAGCAAAGGTTAGCGGAGGTTAGTGTAGGCGTAGTGGGGAGCTTTTTCAATTTGGCCCGGGGTGTTTTTTCTGTGCATTTACGGGGTATCGCAAGCTGTCTGCCGGCAGCTAGGTTTCACTCACGCTTTTTGCGGAACGTCCGGCCATGTCGGGCGTGTCTTCAGAGGAGGTTCGGGCGGCCTTGTTGCTGTTGGCCCGTGCGGGCAGGGAAGACCTGCTGCAGCCGGGCGTGTTAGGGCAAGCGTGGGTGGGGGCTCTGAGGGCCCGCATGCGGCCTCGGCCGGGGTCGGGATCCTGGCATGCCAGGATGACGTTCCTCCAGTGCGGGAGCAGGCGACCGAGCGGAGGGGGGCGGAGCGCCCAGAGACTCGGCGCGGGGCGGGAAACGCAAGAGCCTGCCCCCGCGAGTCTTCCCTCCGCCCGAGTTCCTGCCTGGGGCCTCTGGGGCTGTGACTGGGGGCGTGGAGCTTCCTGTTGCGCGGCCGGAGGGCACTCAGGGACTGACTAGCCCAGTGGCAGAGGTGGGGCTGAGCGGGGGCCTACTATCTCCCCGGAGGTTGGATACCAGGCTGGGGGGATGGCCCTGGGCCACGCAGGTCAGGAGCAAGGTGAGGATGAGTCTGTTCACCAGGCTCGGGCTGAGGGTCAGGCTGTGGGGGGCGAGGGGCAGTGGGATGATGCACCCATCGATCTTTCCACCAGCTCCAGGGCTCCTACACCCGCCCCTGCGGGGCGGGAAGTGGCCGGGGGGTCAGAGGGCCTGGGTGGGCAGGGGGTTCCGGGGTTCCTGGGGTTGGGGTGGCGGGGTTGGTTCCTGGGGGGTTTGTTCCTTCAGGGGGGGTTACATGGGCTACTGCCCGCCCCTCCCCTCCCGGGCTGGGGTCCCATGTCGTGGGAGGACAGGGCCAGGGATCAGCGGATTTTGGAGCAGATACAGGAGATCAGGTGGGCAGAGCAAACCATGGCTAGGGTGGGAGCAGTGTGGGGGACTGAGGTGGAGGGGCCACCAACCCCGACCTCTGAGGAGGAACGGGCGGCGGAGCTGGAGGAGGCGCAGAAGCGCGCAGTAGACAAGAAGGGGTCAGTTGAGTGCACTAAGAGGAAGATGGCAGGAGTAGGGACGGCCAGGACGGCTCTGAGGCCCGATGGTGCCGTGGCCCGCTCAGGCTGGAGCGACCTGAGGGGCAGGAGGGGATCCAAGCCGGCGGCTGTCAGCAGAGCCCCTGGGTGCTTCACGGGGCGCAAGACAGCCCCGAGACGCGGGCCAGAAGTAGCAGGGCAGTCCGCGGCGGCTGTCCCTCCTCCACGGGATCGGGCACCGGTGACGCGTGGTGCAAATGGGTCTAGTGTGTCAGTCGGAGTGCAGAAAGGTGTGAAACGGACTGTGAAGGATGTTTTGAGGGCGCCTGTGGAAGTGGAACCGATGCTTGAATTGGACTATGATAGCGAGCGTGAGGAGCTTGAGGAGGGGGAGGTGCGGGATGACGCCGACTGCCCTGGCGTGGTGGACAACGGAGCACTTGGTGTCTTGCAGGCCCGACTGCGACGAAGATCGAGGACATGATGGTGGTGGTCCAGGCGGCGGCTCCCAGAGGACGGCCCAAGAGCGGATCCCTAATGTCACAGGTGAGGGGTCATGGTGGACGGCTTGGGATGACAGTACACGAGGGGGGAGGAAGAGGACTTGCAGGTCAGTGGGTGTGGGGGAAGGGTCCATACGGGTACTGGAGACGCCAGCGGGCGGTCCACCTGTGGAGGGTAAGATGGTGGACGGTAAGTCGGTGACCACGGGGGTGCAGACGGAAAAAGGGGATGGTAAGGAGGAGAAAGGGATCAAGCTGCCGAAGAAACTCCCATATATGGGTTTAGCGATGCCCTTGGGGTCGCATCTCTTAGAAAAGGTCAGAACACGGATTTGGAAACATGAATTTGTGAATGTGTTTAAGCTGCTACATAGGGAGGTGCAGGCCAAAGAGGGCTCAAAAGAGGAGAAGTGGGAGCTGACGAGGCGCCCCAGGGTGCTGGTGACTATGGAGAACTGGATTTCGGCATTCTTGATTTATGCCAGTATTTGTTGTGAGAGGTATTTGGATCGGGCTATTGCATTGTTTAAATACATGGACATCATTCGCAAGGCTCAGATGCAGTTTGGGGGTTTCGCCTGTTTGAGTTATGATGAAGAATTCAGGGCAAGGGTTAGTGCGGATCCAGAAACGAATTGAGGGGAGGTAGACCAGGATCTCTGGGTGCAGTGGATGGCGTCCACGCACTCTACTGCATCCACACACACAGCCAGCGGTTTGCCGGTGGTGTATCGGTCCTTTCCGCCTCGTTCCGCCCACAGTGGGGCAGGAGGTGGTGCGGTGCCCAACACCCTCATCTCTGGTCAGCCCAGCAAGCCAGGGGGATATTCGTCGGGGGCCTGTTGGAGCTACAACCGGGGGTACTGCTCGAGATACCCCTGCAAGTTTAAACAAGAGTGCTCCAAATGCGGCGGGAAACATGCCCTCACTCAGTGCCTTACTCTTGTCACCCTCAGAGCAGTGGCGGAATGCCAAGGGACGGAGCCACCCTGGACAGAAGGGCGCCTACACCGGTTAAGGTGGAGGCGATGGCCCCGTGGCTCTCGTGCTACCCGGACCAGGAGGCGGCGTTGCAGCTTTTCTGGGGTTTCACAGAGGGCTTTAGGGTAGGATATCAAGGTCCCAGGGCGCTGCGGTGGGCAGACAATTTGAGGTCGGCGAAAGAACTGCCTGGCGTGGTATCTGCCAAGTTGCTGAAGGAGTTTGAGGAAGGAAGGGTAGCTGGCCCGTTTACTGATTGGCCTTTGGAGGATCTGATCATTTTCCCGCTAGGGGTGGTGCCGAAGAAAGAAGAGGGGGAGTTTCGGATGATTCACCATCTCTCGTGGCCGGAGGGCCAGTCAGTGAACGACTTTATTGCGTAGGAGGACTCGAGGGTGCTCTATGCTTCTGTGGACGACGCGATCAGTTTGGTGAGGGTGTGCGGGACGGGGGCTGAATTGGCGAAATGCGACATCAAGTCGGCCTTCCGTCTGCTGCCTTTACATCCAGCGGATTTCTCGCTACTGGGAATGCAGTTTGGGGGGGCCATCTACGTGGACAAGGTTTTGCCCATGGGGTGCGCCATCTCTTGTGCCTTGTTTGAGCTCTTTAGTACTTTTCTGAAATGGGCAATGGTGAGATTTAGTGGGTGCCGTGAGGTCACCCACTATTTGGATGATTTCCTCTTCCTGGGGAGGGCGAATTCTGGTGATTGCGGCAGGGCCCTGTCGCGGTTCCAGGAGATGGCCTTCCATTTCGGTGGTCCTCTAGCGCCAGAGAAAACGGCTGGTCCCAGCTGTTGCCTGACGTTTCTGGGGATTGAACTGGACTCGGTACAGTGGCTGGCGCGCCTTCCGGGGGCTAAGGTGGCGGAAATTCTGTCATGTCTACGGTGGGCAATCGAGGAAAAGCGAATCCCTTTGAGAGCGGTGCAGAAGCTCTTGGGTTTCCTGAACTTTGCGTGTAGAGGGGTGAGAATAGGGCGGACGTTCTGTAGGCGGCTCGACAAGGCCATGTCGGGGGCGGTGCTTCCACACCACGGAGTCAGGATTTCCATGGGGGTGCGGGCTGATTTGAGGACCTGGATAACATTTTTGACTGAGTGTCACTGGAATTTGATGAGGAAAGGGCGGTTTGGCAATGTCAAATTTTCTCTGATACAGCTGGGTCAGCGGGGTTTGGCGTTTTCTGGGACGGGAGGTGGTGCGCTGAGAGTTGGCCTGCTCATTGGATGAAATAAGGGAGGAGCATTGCTTTCCTGGAATTCTTTCCTTTGTTGGTGGCTCTGGAGGTTTGGGGAAGTGAATTTCGGAACAGATCAGTGCTCTTCCACGTTGACAACATTACGGTGGTGGACCTGGTGAACCGCCAGAGAGCCAGGGACCTGAGAGTGCTGCGATTGTTGCGGAGATTCATGTTAGCTTGCCTGCGGCTGAATGTGGTGTTTCGGACAAAGCATGTCCCTGGGGCGAATAATGACATTGCGGATGCTGTATCTCGTTCACAGTGGCAGCGGTTCCGGCACCTGGCACAGGGAGCGGATATGTGCAAGACCGAGCTGCCGGACGGCATCTGGGCCTTGGGGGAGTGAGAATGATTGGCCTGGTGGAGCGTTCAGTTGCTGAGACCACGAGGAAAACGTATCGGCTGGCATGGTCAGTTTGGTGCTTTCATGGGTTGGAGTCAGGAATCAAGTATGGGTGACCGGTCTGAGGTGGAAAAGGGTGTTAAACGTTTTGTGCTGTGTTGCATTGATAAAGGGTTGGCTGCGGCTACAATTTCTGGAAAACTAGCAGGGATCTCCTTTTATTGTACTTTGTTTCTGGGGTTTGATCCGACCAAAGATGTGATTGTGAGCAGGATGCTCCGGGGTTGGGGTAGGGAATGTAGGGGTGGGGGGGGGTAGACTGCGTGAGGCAGTTACGTTTGAGCTATTGGTTCAGCTGGTTGGGGTGTTGACGGAATGTTGCTATGACTTTTTTGAAGCAGGGATTTTCCGTTTGTACATGGTGTGGATGTTTTTGGGGCGTTTCGGGTGTCTGAATTGTTGGGTATGAGGACAGCTGGCAGGGTGTTTGAGGAGATTCGGGTGGATGGGGGGGCGTCTGGGGATTTGGTTGGGGTGCTCGAAGACCGATCAGATGGGTAGGGGTAAATGGGTGTGGCTGAGTGAGGCGGAGGGTGGGGTGGTATGCCCGGTGGCCGAGTGGCGAGCTTTCCTGGGGGGCGGCGCATGTGCCGCATGGTGAGATTTTCTGTCATGCATCGGGTGCGCGAGTGACGGCTGGCCAGTTGTTGGTGGTGTTGCGCATGGCTTTGCGAAGGCTGGGCTAGGATGCGTCTGGTTTCGGGACACACTCCTTTCGTATCGGGGCTGCGACAGCTGCGGCCCGCTTGGGGTGGTCCTGGGACAGGATTAGGCGGATTGGACAGTGGAAGTCGCGTTGTTGTGAGTGTTATGTGAAAAAGTGAGGCGGTCATAGGTAGTCGGTTGGCTGGGATGTGGGTTTGTGTTTCTGTTCTAACATATTTTTCTTTCGTAGGTTGCGTGGGTGGACCGGGGACTAAAATGGTGACTTGGATTGTGGGGCACTCCTTCGTGCATTAGGCATCTAAATATGCAGGACAGCAGGTGTACGGCCATAACCTGGGACTGAAAGGACATTTGCACGAGGTACACTGGTGGGGGAAAGGAGGCTTGCGATGGGGGGGGCACTACTGCCCTGGCTCGCTAAAAAGGTTCCGCAAAAAGGATGCCTGGACCTGTTGATTATTCATCTGGGAGAGAACGATCTGGTGCAGCTGTCAGGTTTGGCGCTTGTGCAGCTGATGCAGAGGGTCCTGGAGGTATTGAAGTCGATGCTTGCAGGGACTTGCATTGCCTGGACGGAGTTTGTGCCTAGGAAAGTATAGAGGGGGGCAATGAAGCACGGGGCAATTGAGAAAGCACAAAGGAAACTCAACAGGGCGATGAGACTTTTTTGCGGTGACAAGGACATTAAAGTGATCTCGCACGGAGGGATTCGACTGGAGGAACCTTTAGTTTTCACGGACGACGGAGTGCACCTGTCTCGTCTGGGGAATGCGTATTATATGATGGAGATGAGCGATGTGGTGACCAAGTTGTGGAATGAGGCGATCTGGTGTTGCAGGGAATGAGTGCGGATGGGTGCGGTGTGCGTGGGGGGACAGCAGACGTGTGGGGGGCGGAGGGAGGGGGGCAGGGAACCGCCCTACAGGGGGTTCCCTGGTTGGCGGTACTTGGAAGGGAGAGGGGGTCAAGAGCGGGCACACCCATCCCTTGGCGGGGGGGCGGGGGGGGGAGGGGAGTTCGAATGGCAGCGAGAGGCATGACTGGAAGGTCACAAGGATCGGGCAGGATGACAGGTGATTGGGGATATGATTGAGGTACGGTATGGGGTATGGAGTGGTTCGTGATGAGGTAGAACGGGTGAAGCATGTGAGAGGTGAAATGTTGAGTTGGAGGGTTTGATGTTATTTATTGTTGATGTTTAGTTATGTAAGATTACGCAGCCTGGTCTAATAAAATGGCCTTTTACGCTTAGACACTGCTTGGTCTGTTTATTGCGCGAGAGCCACAGCTCTTCAATCAAAAGGCACAGTCACTGGGCCACATGCTTGATAAGCTTGCAAATAATGCCACTGGCAGCTGAAACCACCTGAAAGTACTGCATTAAACTACTTGGGTGATTGATTACAAGTTTGTCATCGTGTTTTATACTGTACCACTAGGGTTATCTATCTTGTTGGGCTTCAGAAACATAAAAAACACAGAGGGAGCAGAGTAGACCAATTACAATTATTTGAAAAGCCACGTTTTTAAAATAACATTAGAAAAGCCAATATGTCTTGCTTTGCCAATGCAGAAAAGAGACAGTAAAAAAAATGTGTGTGATGATGCATACGCATGCACACATCACTTATGTAAGGGTATGTCATGATGGTGTAGCAGCCATTTTTCTTTTTCTTTTACCCTTCCAAGATGGCAGACACCCAGTTTGAAAGGTAAATGAAAAAATATATAAAAGTAGCGCAAACGAGTATTCTTTAGAAAGCAGTGACCCAGCAGCAAATTGCCATCATCGGACCCTTTAAAAAGGAAGAAAAACATTAAAGTAAATATCGAAAAAAATAAAAGTATAATAATGGTGAGGTTGGAGCACCAGCTGAGCCGGTGAGATGGCACCGGAGTAATTAAATGTCATGCTGAGCTGAGGTAGCAGGGAAATGTTAGTATGTAATTCATGTAAAACTATTAAAGCTGTCCGTGTTTGCAAGTAAACAAAGTAGAACTTTCTGTCTTCAAGAATAAGGAGGTAAAATGACGCTCTGAAGTGCAGGTACGAAAATTATTTTTTTTTTTAAATCTCAAGGGAGGAAGGACTACGTGGTTGGGGAAGCTAAAAATCAGTGGACAGATGTAATTAAAATCAATTAAATGACACCATCACTAATAGATTTACACCAAATGTTTTATGGCTCAATTTAGGGATGGGGAATCTGTGAGGGACTGGTACTGACTGTTTATATTATATTTCCTCTAATTCAAATGAAAATCGTCCTAATATTATTGGTGCAGGACCACTTTAACAAACTATGAAGTAAATAAATTAAGGCACAGTACATAACAGAAAGAACAACTAGGCTTCTTATAGACAATCTGGCAAAAAGTTCACACAAGGTAGCTTTTCACAAAAAAAAATTAACAGCAGACTGCCACTTAAGAAAAACATGTATTTGCAGAAGAGCAAGAAACAGGTGCGGAAAGCAGCAAACGCCCCGTTTTTAGATCTCCATTCTACATAGTCTGTTCCATGAAAGACGGCTAATTACAAAATAGAGGTCTAGCAATAAAAGGTGAAAGTGTGTTATTATTATACTACACAAGAAGCTGCCAAAAGACGCATATACGTTCTAACAAAGTGGCTGATAATAAAACTACCAAGCATGTGCAAGGGGAAGAACACTTAAAACAAACGATATGAGTTTCTGCAAGCTGTCATTCCAGAGGCAACAGCTGAGCCTGGCGATGGACTGTTACGTTCGGCAATTACAAAATGGACATAGTTTTCCCCAGGGTCACTAATATTTTTCAGGATATCCGTTTAACCAGCATGAGTCATGAAACGCTAACGAAAGAAAGCTATTAAAGCAATAATTTTTTCCAATCAAGACTCTTATGCATGGGTAGTAACATTGGTCGAACCTCAAATAACCCTGACCAACTCATCCTACTACATCGACATGGCACGTAAACCAGAGATCATTACAGCACATCTGTTCCAACAGCAATTGTAAGGCCATGAAAAAGATAAGACGCAAGGGGACACAAAAAGGTAGGGATAAGAGGGCAAGGAAAAGAGGGCAAGGATGATGAATAAATCTTGGGGGGGCGCAAGGGGAACTCTTTAGTTAGTATTGATGTATACAGAAGTAGAACTGTCCAATCCTACACACCCTTTGCTACCAATTATTGTAACTTTTTTCCCCTTAAACTTTATTAGTTTTCAAAGGTAAAGAATAAAAGCCTGACATTGTAATCATCACATATGGCCGCCAATCGAGTCGGAAGGCTAATAGAAGATTCAGTTTACAACATAAAAAACAAGCAAAACATGGCCACAATTCTATACACGAGTAAAACAAGGATAGTGGTATAACATTATCAATCAGCTATGGGACCTATAACAATTGATGGCCTTCTATCCTAGAAATCAGAAAATACATTAACCAAAGAATAAAGGTAATGTGAATAAAACCAGCGTAACATGAATGGACGGGAAAGTAGAGAGGTTCAGACGTGACGAATAGGGAATGTGATATTGGGGCATGCCTAAGAATGGTGCTGGATATTCAGAAGAGTGAGGAACATTAAATCTGGAAGAGGTTGGGTGCTCTTGTAAGAGTGGGTTAGGAGAATAGCAGAAGGCCACGTGAAGAACAAGTTACTTACTTTCGGTAACGCTTTTTCTGGTAGATACAGTATCTGCCTGTGGATTCCTCAACTTGTGAATATCCCCCTGCGTCAGCAACGTTCGGAAAATTATTTTGTAGCACGCCGGCGTGGACGACGTCACAGGAGCACGGCATCGCGCGCGACTCAGACTGACGTCACCGACTCCTTATAAGGCCTACGTCGGCATGATGACATCAGTTACGCCCTTTTTTCCGTGCCTTCGAGGCACCCGGACGGACCAATGACAGCAAATATATACATATACAGTGTACACAGTACATAATATTCAAGATAACCCACATAGTGTGAAGACAATGAATGAAAAACACCATATATATATATATATATATATATACAAATATATATATATATATACACATTTAAACATGCCATAAACTCAAATATAGAAGAGTGGACAACAGGGAGGCGGGTGGGCATATGAGGAATCCACAGGCAGATACTGTATCTACCAGAAAAAGCGTTACCGAAGGGAAGTAACTTGTTCTTCTGATAGATACATGTGCCAGTGGAGTCCCACAGCAGTCCCCACTCCCGGAGGAGGGTGTCCACTCTCCTGTACCAGAAAATCTTGTAGGACAGAGCGCGCAAAATGGCCATCCCTCCTCACCTCGCTATTCAAACAGTAATGCTTTGCAAAAGTGTGGAGGGAGGCCCATGTCGCTGCTATACAAATGTCCTCCACAGGAACACCCCTAGACAAAGCAGATGTTGATGACTTTGCTCTAGTAGAATGAGCCCTTATACCCTCTGGAGGTTCCTTACCAGCCAGGGCGTAGCAGATCTTGATGCAAAGTATGATCCATCTTGAGAATGTGCGCTTGTGCACAGCTCGTCCTTTCTTGAAGCCAGCAAATCCCACAAAAAGCTGGTCATCCACTCGATAGTCTTTTGTTCTATCAAGGTAAAAGCTCACCGCCCTCTTAGGGTCCAGACGGTGAAGACGCTCCTCCTCCTTGGAAGGGTGAGGGGGAGGATAGAAGGTAGGGAGGGTAATGGACTGTCCTAAATGGAATGGAGTAACCACCTTAGGCAGAAAAGCAGCCCTGGTCCTAGGAACCATTCGTTCAGCATGAATGGTCAAGAATGGGGGCTTTGAGCTAAGAGCTTGAAGCTCACTTACCTTCCTTGCCGAGGTAATTGCAACAAGAAAAACAGTCTTAAAAGACAAAAGTCTCAAAGGACACCGGTGCAAAGGCTCAAAAGGAGAACCCATTAAATATGTAAGAACTAGGTTCAAGTCCCATTGAGGCACAATAAAGGGAGTAGGAGGAAACTAATTTGTTAAACCCTTTAAAAATCTCAGTACAACTGGAGATTTAAACAAAGATGGTTGATCCGGTAAACAGATAAAAGCTGATAAAGCTGGTAAATAACCTTTTACCGTAGCTACAGCAAAACCCTGCTGCGCCAATGAGAGCAAATTGAAGTATTTCTGACAACCGAGCTCTCAAAGGATCAACAGAATTCTCTACACACCAGGATACAAATTTAGACCACCTATATGAATAGATGGACTTGGTGGAGTCACGCCTAGCCGATAAAATGACATCCACCACATCAGGTGGGTGAGAAAATGAATTCAGGTTGCCCCTTTCAATCTCCAGGCATGAAGGTGTAAGGTCTGGAGGTGGGGGTGTAGAACCTCCCCCTCCATCTGAGAGAGGAGGTCAGCCCTGAGAGGGAGCCGGAGCGGAGGGCAGGAGGAGAGGTGGAGAAGATCTGTGTACCACACCCTTCTTGGCCAATCCGGGGAGATCAATATAACTTGGACCCGGTCTTGACGTATCTTCCTCAGAACCCGAGGAATCAAGGGTATGGGAGGAAACGCTTAGAGGAGTTGCGAGTCCCAACTCAACTGAAACGCGTCCCCCAAGGCTCCCTGCATTGGATACTGAAGGCTTCAGAATGGCGGGCAGTGAGCGTTCTCGTGAGTGGCAAACAGGTCCACCTGAGGCGTTCCCCTTGTCCAAAAGACATGACGAACTACCTCCGGATGAAGCCTCCACTCGTGGTCGGCTGAGAACTGCCGACTGAGATTGTCTGCACAAACTTTCAGTACTCCAGCCAGATGATTTGCCACTAGACAAATCTGATGTTCCTGAACCCAGGACCAGAGGCGCAGAGCCTCTCTGCAGAGACACTGCGACCCCACTCCTCCCGGTTTGTTGACATACCACATTGCGGTGGTGTTGTCCGTCAGGAATTGAACCGACCGACCGCGAAGGGAAGGGAGGAAAGCCTTGAGAGCCAGACGTATTGCCCGCAATTCCAAAAGGTTGATGTGAAGAAACCTTTCCTCTGGAGACCAAAGACCCTTGACCTCCAGATCCCACAGATGAGCACCCCATCCTAGAGTGGATGCATCCGTTATCACTGTGGCCACCGATGGAGGAGATTGAAAAGGCTTTCCTTGAGACAGATTGCCTTCCACTCCCCACCAAGACAGATCCGCCGCAGCTTCTCTGGAGATCCTTACTCACTCCCTGAGATCCCCTTGGTGCTGATACCACTGCCTGCGGAGGCACCACTGGAGTGCCCTCATGTGCCAGCGTGCATGGTTGACCAACAGTATGCAAGAAGTCATCAGACTGAGCAGACGAAGGACCTTCAGGACTGGAACAACCGCTCCATTGTGAAATAAAGGAATCATTTCCTGTATATCGTGAATCCTTTGAGGTGGAGGGAATGCACGACACACAGTTGTGTCCAGTACCGCATCTATGAACAGGTTGCGCTGGGAGGGCACCAGGTGAGATTTGGGTACATTTAATCGAATAACCCAACCTGTGCAACAACTGAGTTGTCTCTTGCAGATGATGGAGCACTACCTCCGGAGATTGTGCTGGGATCAGCCAATCGTCCAGATAAGGGAATACTTGAATCCCTGACCTTCTGAGATGTGCAGCCACTACAGCCATCACCTTGGTGACGACTCGAGTTGCAGTAGTAAGATCAAACGGTAGAACCGCAAACTGGTAGTGCTGCGATCCCACCGTGAAGCAGAGATACTTCCTGTGCGACTTCAGAATGGGTATATGGAAGTAAGTATCCTGCAAGTCGATCAACACCATCCAGTCTTCTTCCATCAGCGCTTGAAGAACCTGCGCAAGGGTGAGCATCTTGAACTTTTCCTGCTTCAGGTAAAGGTTCAAGATCCTGAGATCCAGGATTGGACGAAGTCTGCCATCCTTTTTGGGAATCAAGAAATACCGGGAGTGGCACCCCCTGACCCCTTTCCTGCTCCGGATCGCACCCTTTTTGAACAGTGCCTTCGCTTCTTCCTGAAGGAGCAACAGGTGGTCCTCCGAGCAAAAACCTTGGCAAGGAGGGTAATTTGGGGGAAACTCCCGAAAGGGAAGAGCATACCCATTCTCTACGAGATTGAGAACTCAAAGATCTGATGTAACCGATTCCCAATCTCGTAGAAAATAAGTAAGCCGACCCCCCACAGGACCCGCATGATCCGGAATGGCAGATCTAGGGCTGCTTTGCTGTTGTAGGTAGGGGGTGGGTATTAGAGGAGGAAGTGGAGGAGGAGGGGGAGGAGAGGCTTGACGTCCACGAGAACGACCCCATTGTCTGCCTCTGTAGAACCTGTACAAAGGATTCTGTTGCTGCGGTTGCTGCTGGGTTTGCTTAAAGGAACGAAAAGTAGACCTTCCAAAACCCTTGTACCTTTTGGAGACAGAACCTCTAGTCTGCAAACCCAAAGATCTTGCCGTCGCTCTGCTATCCTTAAACCTTTCCAAAGCAGCATCAGCTTTCTTTCCGAAAAGGCCAGAGCCATCAAAAGGCAAATCCATCAGAGCTGTTATTACCTGTGGCATTCTCCTCTTAGGCTGCTAGCGAGCACAATAAACTTTTTCTTCGGATCCGGAATGTCCCGTATCTTTTCTAGAAAAACAATGAGCGAATGGGATCATTATGAACATCCCTATTCTACCATCCTCGGCTGCAAGTTGTTCATTCTCTGCAGCCTCAATGTACATGCTATCCCGTCTGTTGTAGCATATTTAAATAGGTTCTCCAATTTTTTAATAATGCCATATATTATTGCCTGTATCTCTAGTTTCCCCGTACCCATAGTCCTGACCAATAGTAATAACAGAGAGAGCACGCAATAGGCATCTGTAGTACATACACCCATGCGTGACCCCTCATCTTATTTTCTTTCCAGTTATCCACACTGGATCTAAGTTGTCATCCATGCCCTTGATATCCATCACGCGGTATTAGGACCTACATGTTGTTAAGGTAACTTTGTATCCTATCCCCAATATTACTATTGAGTGTAACTGAAATAGATCCCTTATGTTATCCTTGTTTTTTGCTTGACAGGTTCTCCCGAGGCGATACTACAAAGTTGCCGGGCAAGTGTATACAAACTTTTATCATATTATATCAATCCCATTCTAGTTGCTATATCTACCATCCTTTGGTAGTCTACCCTTGGATACCATACTTAACCAGGTAAAACCAGTTCCTTCAAAATTAGTTCCACACTAAAAATCATGGTCCATGATAACGATCCTGACCAACTCGTTTGAAATTTATCATCTCCCCCGCAGTTTTCATCTTGTTCTTGAAGCGGAGCGAGAGTGAGAGTGATCCCACATGATTTTGCTGTGCTGCTGCCTACTATCCTTAGGCCTGCACTTTTAGACCGGTAACCACCTTTGGCTCTAGGAGTAGCAGCTTACTCATAGGTAATACTGTAGTTTATTCAAGCTGCCGCCATTGAATATCATTCAGTCTGCTCACTCCCACAGTAATACCGTATCCTTATCTTTTCATCCTTTCAAGGACGCTGCTCCGTCCATGTATAATATGTAACGTCATCTATTTCCTATAACTCAATCCATTTTTCCACAAATTTTTAGGTAAGGGCCCATTGGTTAATTCGTGGCATTTTTCCCTTTGATTTTCATTTAAAATCACATAGTATTGGGACTCAATGCATGACAAACCTTTTTTTCTTCTATGGAGTATCACTCATTCTGTACGAGGGACATCTCTTGTCCTCCCAGTTTCACTATATTGTCACATTCTTAAACTTGGTGGTTGGACTATTCTTCTTTTCCTTAGGAATTGCCATCTTTACAAATCCATCTAAGCCTCTATTTATTTCATGTAGCATTTGTGAATAATTGCATTGTACTGGACTATTTTCTATGTAATACGTATATTATTCCTTTTTAGAATCTTCAAGTGGTTCTCCCGAAGAAGGCGTGTGTTACACTGAAACGCACGTAGAGATTATTAATTAACCCAGTTGGTTGTTTTTATAATTGTATCTGTTTTTACCATTTATGTATGATATTTGATTTTATATGTTTGAAAATATATGTTGAAAATGTTGTCAATAATTGCAATAATATTAATGAGTTCTATGTTTTTAACTTATGTGATGTATATTTTCAATAATAAATGAATTGTATATCTTTTATTGTATTCATCGTTAATTTTTCCTGTACACTGCATTAGCCCATATCTGTTGTGCTCTCATATTTGTTGTGCTATTGTACCTGACATCTCTCTTGACCCTCCCAGTTGCCTAGGATTTGCTATTTTTAAAAATATTGTGCCCTGACCTAGGAACTTGCCACTAGTTTCAGGGGGTCCCTTTCTTATATATCAAAATCCATCAGAGCAGCCTGAACAGCCGCATAAAACTCGGACGTATGTAGCCAAGCAGCTCTTCTAGGGGACGACCGAAGACCTGCCGAGCTGCTGCCTGCGTGTCAGATATTACTTCATTAAAAGTTCTTTCTATTCTCCTCAGGAAGCTTAGGCGATAGCTGTTTCACTGTATCCATCAAAGCATGGACATATCTGCCTAGCAGACAAGTAGCATTAGTAGACTTTAGGGCCATACTGCCGGACGAAAACACCTTCTTAGCATTCTGATCCTGCTTCTTAGAGTCTTTATCTCCAGGAACCTGGGGAAAAGCCCCTGCAGATCTTTTCGAACAAGCAGCTGAACCACCAAACTCTCTCCAAAAGGCGCTGTGCTCTACGCCTCGACCACTCTATTCGAAACGACGTAGTCGGATCTGGAAACTACTCCGATGGAGCCGGAACCGGCGTCGAATGAGGAGATGGAGCCGCCTTCGAATGAGAAGCTGGAACCGGTGTCTAACTTCGAATTGGATCACGAGGTCACTCCGGAGCTGGTGAAGCCGTGTACGGAGTCGACGACCTCGACGGCGCCGAGAGATGCCATGGTGGAGTCGGGGTTGGCATAAACGGCAGGAAAGGAGCCGGAGCATATGCCTGAGGCACTCCCAGATTATAAGCCATTGGACCCATGGGACCAGCAGGTGCACCAGAGGGGAACATTGCTCTTGCATGAACGCCATACATAGCGTTTAGAAAATGCGATGGGTCCCGACCAGGAACAGGAAACTGAGGGTAAGAGCCTACCGGCTGCTCCCGAGGAGGCTGCTCCGGATTCGACCCCTCCTGTTCCTCTTGTTCTTTGGGACGTCGTACCGTAGTTGTCGATCCCTGAGGAACTTCTTCTCCTTCATCATGTACCGAAGACTGATATGGATCTGGAGACGGATTCGATACCGGAGCCGGTGTAGGCTCCCGAGACTGTAAAGGTGTGGCCTCACCTTCAGGAGTACGAACTGGCGAGGGAGAAATCGTATCCTAATGATGTCTTCGAGATGATGACTTCTTTTTCGAGTCCGACTCCCTGCCGGAATGGTGTCTCGAACTGTGCTTCTTTCTCTTGTGCGTCTTTTTAGAAGAACCAGAAGCATGACCCGAAGTATCCTTCGACGCCGACCTCGATCGGGACCTCGATTTTGACTTCGACCCGAAAGTTCCCGAAGAGCCTTTGAGTTCATTTTTGAACAGGATCGACAACCCTTGATGTCGTGATCCAAACCCAGACACCATAGACATTCTTGATGAGGATTGGTGATGGACATCCTCCCACATGAATCGCATGGCTTAAATCCTGTCTTCTTTGTTGACATCTCGACGAAAGACAGCAAAACCAAGCAGATACAGAACAAAAGTACACAATAGTAAAGTAACTATCCGTAACACAGAAGATCCCAAGAAACCGTTAGCGTCGACGACTCGGAAAAAAGGGAACTGATGTCATCACGCCGACGTAGGCCTTATAAGGAATCGGTGATGTCAGTCGGAGTCGCGCGCGATGCCGTGCTCCAGTGACGTCGTCCACGCCGGCGTGCTACAAAAGAATTTTCCAAACGTTGCTGACGCAGGGGGATATTCAAAAGGTGAGGAATCCACTGGCAGATGTATCTATCAGAAAGGAATTGCACTAGAAGTCCCCATATATAAACAAAACTTTTCTGGGTATCTGCAAGAATGTCAGCCATACGTTCCATCATGAAGGCCTGCCATAGGAGAGCATGCCACTGTGACATGGAGGGGGCATCAGACTTCATCCATGCAGGGGCAAGGACTATCTACGCTCCACCCAAAAAAAAGCAAGTGGATAGAGCGATCCCAGTGCAATTAATGTTTGAGGGACAGGTCTCTGAGATCTAGCAGGACGAACGCTCAATTGCAAGGGGCTGAGTAACCCAGAATGTCTTTTATGTGAACTAGGATTTTGGCCAACTAGGGCCGTATAGTCGGACAGTCCCACAGAATATGTTGAAAATTGACCAGCAGCCCACAACCTCTCCAGCAATGGTCCGAAGTAGCTGGAAATATTTTTTGCAGTTTTGCCGGGGGCATGTCCCAGTCATAAAGCACTTTCTGGTGCACATCTTTGAGCCCTAGTAAACGGTTATACCTGGAGCAGTCATTCCAGAGTGTAAACCACTGCTTATCAGTAACAGGAATCCATAATGTATGCTCCCAGAATAAAATGTGTTGGAGAGTACAGCTGCAGTGGTGGACATCAGGTGCGAATAAAAAAAGCGATACACTCACACAAATAGCTTTACAGCTAGAGCTGTCGACCTCGAAGCTGGGGAACCGGGTTCGTGTCTCGGCAACGATGCTCAACATTCTGGTAGTCTGGGAAAATTACGTAATCTCCCTGTGCCTAACAAAAAATGAATAGGTCCTCATGTAACGAACCTGGTGCTCATGTAAAGCGCTCCGATACCAGATGTCTCGGGGCTAGTTCGCACTATATATAACGCTTATAAAAAAAAAAACATAGGGAGACAATCTCTGGCTACTGCTCATCGTAAAGCTGATTTTCAGATGTAGCGATAAATCTCCATTGCCAGTAAGTTAAAGTCACAACAGCCGTTCTCAAATGTCAGTATGTTCCACCCATGGAATAGGTCTGATATGGTTAGGCATCTACTCTCCTGCCATAAATCAAAAGGCCCGGCATTAGTGCTGGCTGGAATGCCGCATTATAGTGGATAGGTGTGCAAGGAGAGGGGACCGGCTCCAAGCCATTTAACCAGGTTAAACTGTCCCAAACCTTTGATGTGGTGGCAGTCTGGGTGCTTAAGTAGCAATTTTGTGGGTGATCAGGTTTGTATTTTCACAGTACAACCCAGATTGTCCTGCCCACTACTGCTCTGTCCATATGGAGCCAATGTTTGTCAGATTCGTTGAGGGACCATTCAGATGGGACTCATAGATGAGATGCTTTATAATAGGATGACAAGTCAGTCAAGGCTAAACCACCAACATCTTGAGGGAGCGTAAACAATTTATGTGAAAAATGGGCCCTGCAATTTTGCCAAATAAATGTTATCATGGAGCGGGTAGTAGAGAAAAAATATCTACCCATCTCTATAGGAAGCCCTTGGAAGAAATCAAGGATGCGAGGTAGCACTATCATTTTGACCGTATTAATGCATCCAACCCAGTCAAATATAAAGAAGCTCAACGTTTCAAGTCTGCTTTTAATTGGCGTAATAAGGGAGAGCAGCTAGTTTTATATAAATGTCACTCTGGGAGTGATCTTTATTCCTAGATAAATAATTTATTTTTTCACCGATTGAAAGGAGGAGGCAGCCGCTTATTTCGCCATCTCTCCTTGTGGAACAGTCATATTGACCAAGAAGGATTTATGGAGATTAATATGAAATCCAGCTACAGATTCATAGTGGTGAAGTTCAGCCTGTAGGGCTGGGAGAGGTGTCTGTGGAGAAGTAAGAGACAATAGGCTATCATACGCAAACCGAGACATTTTGTGTTCAACTGAGCGGAGGGAAAGGCCATGAACAGAAGGCATAGTTCGTATCTTTGCAGACAGGTGTTCAATACTGATGGCAAAGGGCAAAAGGGAAGAGAGGGCATCCGTTCTCATTTCTCAAGGTAAATTGAAGTATTCAGAGGTCGTCCCATTCACTAGTAACCTAGAGTGGGGGCATTCATAATTGGCCTGTATCATAGTAATAAAATGGTCTTGAAATCTAAAACAGCAAAATGTGTGAGAAAGGAAGGATCAGTCTACTCGGTCTAAAGCTTTCTCGGCGTATGGCGTCAGTAGAATCGTTGGGATGTTCTTTTCTTGTAGTTTTCTCAATCAAGCGGAGCACTCGTCTTAAGTTCTCATGGGTCTGCCTCCCTTCAATAAAGCCAGATTGGTCCGGAAGCATCAAATCTGGCATAATATCCTTTAGTCTATTGGTGAGTACTTTGATGTATAATTTAGCATCGAGATTAAGTAGGGCAATTGGCCGATATGATATGATATGAAAAGATATTTATATAGCGCACGTTCACTCCAAGAAGCATCATGGCGCTTTAGCTCCGATAGAAAGCACAATTTTGGATTTTTCCCTGGCTTTGGAATCAACGAGATTAGGGCCTCTCCCGTTGAGGGAATTATTTATTTTTATTTATTTAAGAAGTTTTATATAGCGCTAGCTCCACCCGGGGTATCAGAGCGCTTTACATTTGCATACAAATATTTAGGGAAAGAAACAGAACAATTGATATAAAATGAAGCAATTATACATGGTAGACTAAAAGAGTCAATTGAGCAATACAGACAATAAAAGTATAACAGTGCATAAGGGTAGGTTCTGTGGACATAACGCAGGAGGGATTAAGTATGTGAGAAGGAGAGAGAGGGGGAAAGTTAGGAAGTAGAAGAGGGGTGGAGGAGGGGGTCAGGATGGGGAAGTGTTGGGAGTGAGGGGGTGAGCGGAAGTGTTTAAGGGAGATGGGGTGGGTAGAACAAGTATGGTAGGAGAGGGATTAAGTATCCCAATATTTGTTGAGCAGGACTATTTGAAGGCCTTTTTTGAAACGGATATAGGAAGGGGTACATCATAGATCTTTGGGGAGGGCATTCAAAATGCTGGGTGCCTTTCCAGAGAAGGAGCATGACAGATGTTTTTTTTTATTTTTTTTATTTTTTTTTTAACAGTGGTGGACGAGAAGGAGAGAGTTTGTGCTTCTCAACATCCGGGCGCAGCCTGCTTTAGTGAGTTTGTTGGAGAGGTAAATTGATGTCTTTTGATAAAGGGCAATTTTATAGGAGGATCTGCCTTCAATGGGAAGCCATTTGAGGTCCTTGAGGGCAGGTGAGATGTGTTCAGAACGCTTACAGTCAGTAGTTAGTCTGGCCGCTAAGTGGAGGACAGATTTCAGGGGGACTAGGTGAATTTTGGGTGTTCCGGAGAGTAAAGCGTTTCCGTAGTCAAACTTTGAAAGGACAAGAGATTGGATAACCGATTTGAAATCTTCGGCTGGAATGAACGGTTTGATTTGAGATGCCGGAGTTTGAAGAGTGCTTCTTTTGCCAAGTTTGTTATATGGGTATTGAGTGCAAGCTTACTGTTGATGGTGACGCCAAGAGATTCAACTGATTCGGCGAGGGAGCGAGAGCAGTTAAGGGTATTAAGGTCAGCGATCCATGTTTGAATGGGGGAGAGGGTTGTTTTTAGGAGAGAAGAGAATGATTTCAGTTTTGTTTGGATTAAGTTTGAGATGGTTGTTGAAGAACCAGGATTGAATTTTGGATAGGGCAGTGTTGAGGTGTAAGATAGAGTGGGGTTTGATTTTATAGTATATTTGGGTGTCGTCAGCATACAGGTGGTAGTTAATTTTGGCTTGTTGAAGTAGGAGGGTGAGGGGTTACATAAAGAGGTTGAAGACGGCAGGAGAGAGGATAGATCCTTGGAGTACATCGAGGAAGACAGATGTGGGGCTGGAGAGGCAGTTTTGAATTTTGATTTGTCGGCTTCTATGTTGGAAGTCGAAGGTGATTGAGGCCGAAACGATCTTTGAGTGCATTGAGTAAGGTTGAATGGTTAACTGTGTCAAATGCAGCAGTGAGGTTGCAAGTCTCCCCCTTATCCAGGGCGAGGTGGATGTGATCGACAGTGCTGCAACCTTTGCGGAGGCCGGATTGTAGGGGGTCAAGCAGGTTGTACGTGTCAATGTGCTTATCCAATTGAAGTAGGGAACATTTTTCCAGGGGTTTGGAGAGTAGGGGGAGATTGGAGATAGGGCAGAGGTCGTATGGGTCATTTGGATCGGCTTTGAGGTTTTTAGGGATGGGCGTGATTTGTCCGAGTTGGAGGGGAATAGGGACACATCCTGTGGAAAGGGAGGCGTTAATGATATTGGTCCAATAAGGGTCAATGACGTGCTTTAGATCTTGGATGAGAGCGGATGGGAGTGGGTCTTTTGTGTTACAGAGTGGGAATCTGCAATATGGATAAAGAGGTCCGTTAAATGAGGGACTAAATCTGTACTGAAGGTTTATAGATGTGGGCGTGGAATCAGGCAGGGCTAGGTGCTTTTTGGAGTGCGAGGGTTTCTATAGCTGTTTGCACCTCTTCTCTTGTTATGGGGCAGCTTAAGCTCGGGAAACTTGAGGCAAGACAACTTCATCTAGGTAAGCTAGCCGTTCTTCAGTATCCCAAGGATCTGAGGTATAGTTATTTTGTAGAAATCTCAAAAATACTGAGCTTTCCCTTCCTGTGTATGCTGAATATCTCCAGGCTTTTCTTTTTCCTGCTTAGATCTCAATTGTCTCACTAGGAGTGAACCAATCATATTGCCCTGCTCATAGATAGTCTTTAAAAGACCTAGGAGAGCCAATTCCACTCTTTTGGTGTATATAGCTTTGATTCTTCCCCTTAAGGCTGTGACTTTCCTCTGGAAGAGAAGATTTGGTGGGGCTTTATGTGCTCCTTCAGCTTGTAGAAGTTCATCTTCCAATGCTACTCGTACCTTGTTTTTTTGGTGTGTCAGGATGGTCATCAGAGACAGACATTTTCCTCAAATGACCGTCTTGAAGGCGTCCTAGTTCGCTGAGCAAGTGGTATCTGGGGGCCCATTCAGTTGGAAATATTTTCTGATGGTTTTACGAAGCTCGTCTCGGAATAAGACGATCACGTGTAAGTATGTTAGGAAACAAACATCTACAAAAGGTGGAGCTTGGAGGGTGCCAATCTAGTATCACGGACATGGGTGCATGATCCGACAGAGTAATGGGATGTATAGAAGCGGTTGAAACAGTATATCATAAGATTTGACTCATGAAAATGTGGTCAAGCCTGGAGTAGGTACGATGAGAGTGGAAGAAGAAGGTGTAGTTGCGTGTGTTGAGATTTATAGCCCTCCAGGCATCTATTACGCCATCTGGTGGAGTGCCGATTTGTTTTGTTTTTTTAAAACCCTGACCTGTGTCCTGTTGGGATGACAACTGTGTAAGTCAGCAAGCAATATAATATCCCCTCAGCGAACCCATCCAGCAGGGAGAGGATGGAAAGGAGAAATTCAGATTGACCTGAATTTGGGGTGTAAACCATAGTGATAGTGAAAAGACAGACTTTGATAAGTCCCTTGACCATCAGAAATCTTCCTGCTTTATCAGATTGGCTACCGGTGATTGAAATTTCACTGAGGAGTGGAAGAGCAGGGCGACTTCATTGTGTTCTGTGGTAGGAGAGGATTTGCATATTCGGAGGCATAATTTGTGGTGCAGTCTGTGAACTTTGTTCTGCTTGAAATGTGTTTTTTGGAGGGCTATGGTGTCAATGCGTCTATCAAGAATATAGTTCCAGAGTTAGCAGCGTTTAGTGGGAGAGTTCAGCCTCTTCACATTCCATGATAAGGTGTTAAGTCCCATATAAGGGTTTAAAAGATGTGAGTTCTATAGGTCACTTTCCATAGAAGCAAAAGGGGTAACCAATCAACTCTCCTAGTCCCCCCCCCCCGTCATGTGACACCACCCAGTGCACTTTCAGCCTCCCACAACTCGGGCCCACCCTCAATCTGGAATTAAAAGAAAAAATAATTAAACAAGCAAAAAGAATTAGGGAGTTTGCACTCCCTCTGAACTAACAAGTCAATCTGGAATTCAAATTGTGCGGGCACAAGGGACTCAAACCTGCCAAAACACCTCACAGATTGCATCTAATCATCAAAAAATGTCCGATGCCAGATCTAGTGTGCGCGTTCTGACTGAGTCGACATCCACTTGGCGGGAGAGCATACAGGAGTTAATATCTACTTTGAAGGACTCAAAGGAGGCGCCGATGTTGGCCTTGGGTTCCTCTCCAAGTTTCTTCTTAAATTTCCATAGGGAAGAGAGGAGCTGGCGTTTGGTTAAGGCCACTGGTGCATCATGGGAGGGGTCAATAACTAGTGCATCATGGGGTGAAGTAATTAGACACCCTGTTAATCTAGGTTTTCTTTGGCAGGATGTAGGCAGCTGAGGCTTGCAAGGTGAAAAGTCATAGGAGAGTAACAGCCATCGCAAGAATTGCCCAAAATGTCAGGGCTGCAATGTTTTGAGAGTGGTTGATGGTTCACTTGTCCAACAATTAGGTCGGAGTGTCATGGGAGCAAACAGACGGAGCACATCTAGAATTTCCCCTTAGTTGGGAGCTGACCCCCGTCCTGCATAGGCCTACTTCACCTTGCAGAAATGTCACATTTTCTCCCACCTTACTCAAGGAACCTGCAATCAATTCAGTGTCATAACAGGGTTCCCATCATGGGAGTGTACACAGGGAAGGCAAGTCTTCCAGGAATGGTACACAGGCTCAGTGGGCCACTCCTAACGAGCCGGAACCTGGTGCAGTATTCCCGGATGCCATCTTGCTGTAGGCTGAGGGGACAAGGCTGGAAGGAAATAGCTGCTCCCCTTGCTAAGGGACCGCACCCGCTCTCCTAATCCCCCCTCCAGGCAAGGTGTACATTGTTGAGGATTGCTTCTTCCATAAAGGGCAGATGGGGGCCCTGGGGCATTTCAGTCTCGCCACCACGTTAGTTTTCACCGTCGCTAGGCCACATAGTCGAGCCATTGCAGCAGAGTAGAATTTCACCAACAGAGGGGTTGAAACGGAGCACTTGACACACTGCTCGACTTCCCCCGTTGTTTTCATGCCGTTGGAGGTTGAAAATCAAATGGATGACTTCAGATTATGATAGATCTGAAGGGCATTTGGCGAAGCCTCCGTGGACCATGGCCATAAAAGATGGCCACACACCACAATGTAATTGTTTGCAGCTGCTCCTGCCCTCGACAATATGTCAAACATGGACTAGAATGTAATGATCTTAACCACTGTTTTATTGCTCTATTGATGCTTTATAGACAGGACTAGGCTTACTTAACCAATGGCAATAAGGATTGTGATTTCCATTCAAGCCAAAAGTAGGGGGAATCAATAGGGCATCTAAAGACAGATGAACAGCAAGTCAAATCAGAATGTTATTGAGCAAATTAAAATAATTAAAAGATCTATTCTAAGCAAAAGAAAGATACACACAAAGATAACTTTATTTTTAAACAGTCAGACAGTAGAGAGACAATGGGATAGGAGACAGACTTGTGGGGGGAGGGGGGGAAGAGAGAGAGAGGGGTAGCTCAACTGGTTCCGCAGCAAATTAAGGCACGAAAAGTGAGAACAGTTATTTCTGTTCCATTAAATGACTTGGTTGTATTTACACAGCTTATATTCAAACTTCCTTCTGCCTGAAATTGGTAGAGCCAAGAAAATGGTAATTGACACCTACAATTACTGACTTTGGAGCCATTTTCGCTTAAATCAAAAGTGAGTCTAGAGGCCTGTATATCATTATTTTTCACCAAAGTCATCTGGGTCTGTTTCTTCCCCACATCAAGAGTGATGTTAAAGAAAAGGACTGCAATACTGCCAAAAACAAATAAAAATGCTAATTAGCCATGTAAGCAGCCTGAAGTATATAATATGTTTCACATATGACAGCAGGAAAACTAGAGCTTATTTGGAGGATAAAAATGTACCTGGAGCACATAACTACAATTAGTTTGCACATGCAATTCAACAACAGAATAGCCAATATTTCAATTGAGGGTGCTCCTTTTGACACAATTTTCCTTGGAAAAATATGTAATTGACATCAGCTTGGGAAGTAATGCATTGTAAGATGTGTACCTTGGGGAAATACATGAACCTTAAAAAGAAACGGACTTGGATGCAAAGGTTTTTTCAATGAAATATATAAAGTGGATTTAGCCAGTGTTAATTTGCTGACTAAAATATCCAGTAAAGCAAAGGGAAAGGAAGAGTACTTGTTAGACTAAATACAATTAAGCACTCATGATAAGGTATAGCAAATAGGCTCTTGAACAAGGAAGCAACCTTAAAAAAAATTCAAAAAATAGGAGCGTACCAGGAGTAGATCGTTTTCTTGATGGCAAACAATTACACAATAAGAGATTTTTTATAAAATACCACACACACCTATAATGAAAAGAGGATTGGATCAGCATGATGGCTCCAGCAACAATACAACTGTAAATCAGGTTATGAAAGCACACGTCTTTACTATACCTCAACCAAGAAACCAATCCAACTCAAATTTTAGAGCAGGGCAGTGTCACAATACTACCGGAGCATAAACAAAGCACATGTGCAAGTAGTACAACCATTGTGAGAAAAAGTGCTGAATTTTCCTCACCAACTGGATGTCAAAAATCCTTGAAAAATGCAACTGAATGCTTCAAGGCAATTAACAAGTACAACAGATATTTTAGTTGACAAGAATATAGCCTGAAGCTCCTCATTTGGCAATAGCACTAAAACATAAGCCAACAGTTTTCCTAAGTTTGGCATATTTCCTATAAAACAAGGTCTTATATTATACTTCACAACCAGAACTATTTTTTTAACAAAAGGCTTTGACCAAATCACCCCAACACTGAGCAGTTTACACTTACTAGCCATCCAGGCATAAAACCCATTCAAAATACACCACCTTGTAGGTGAAGTTATGAATGAGAATAAACGTGCTTATTTCTGAAACCTAGGCAATATCTTAGGCAGACAAAGAGCCAAGAGCAATAACTCTGTACTTAGAAGTACCAAAATTTATAATGCCAAGAAAAAATATTAGACTTGCCGGGAGAAGCAACTGCTTTCTGGCACTCTTCTCCTGTTGGCCTAAAGCCCAAACCCTTTTTTCTGCTATTAAGACCTCTTTTAAAAGCCCAACTTTCCATCTGTTTCTCAAAAAAGAATGCTCTCATTGCTGTTTCTCACATAACTGTCCTGACCTTTTTAGAGTCTAAAATTTCTGCATTGTTCACACATGTCAAAAAGTGCTTGGCATAAGAAAAAAAAAAAAAGGACAAGCCATGTGGCACCCTACATCTACCTCTGGTGGAAGAGGTGTGGCGCAGCGGCCAGGGTGCCTGACTCCGGACCACAGGGATCACGGTTTGATCCCTGTCTCCGGTGGCAGGTTAGCCCAGCACCATGTGACTCTGGGCAATAGCTTGCTTAATATTCCCGACGGCCTCCAGCACCGGGACACCTCTCTGGAGGTAGCTGCGTACTTTACTAATGCAGGCATTTACATTTATTTACATCTTACCAGCAAAGAGTTTAAATAAATTATTAGTACTGGGTCATCCTGTGTTCCATCAACCCGAGAATAAGGAGAGCCTTTTAAAAGTGCCACATGTTCTAGCTTTCCCCAAGCCATCCAAATGGTGGCACAAGTACTAAACATTATAAACAGGAAAAAGAGAGAGAGAGAGAGAGAGAGGGAGAGAAAGACTAATCACTCATCTTCCCTCGACTATATCTACTAAACAAGAGTGAGTACTTGTTTGTCTAACTTGAAACAGTATGGAGGCTCTCACTTACAGAACCATAGGTGGGTAGGGACCATAAGGGTTTTTAAAAAAAACCCTCACTCACCAACCTAGTTGGTGACATGCTACATCTTTGGGTTCCCACCCTTGAAACCGAATGCCTCCCAGGTGTGCTTTAACACTTGTTTACAGCAGAGCTGGTTGTTTTTAGAGAAGTGAAAGTGCAAATGATTTAAAAGGGACTCAAAGTCACCTACCCAATGGGTATTTTAATCTTGGAGACCTTGGGCAAGTTTAAAAAAACTGTTTGGGTAACATTTGAGGTATCAATGATCTCCTGTATCCCTTAATATGGTCAACGTGTTTTAGTCATTTATCCAAGTGCCCAGAAGGGTCCATATGGCTTTCGCCAGGACCGTCTCAATCACTGCATGCACACAAAGACATGCGTAGGTGAGCTTTGATTCAAACTCACCATTTTATTTAGGTTGCCTTTTGCATTTATTTCCTGCAAGACAATATTAGTAAGAGAAAAATCTTGGTTAGGCAAATATGTTATATGAAGCACAAGCAGTACCACATCGGGGCGCAACATAGGTCATACACTAAGTTGCAATAAATGCTGGAACCGCCAGCATTAATTAGACTTTTTCCACCGCATTTCAATCATGCTGTGGGTGTATTGCAAGTCTCTCTTCAGGGTGTATAATGGCTGTGTGATATATATTTTTTTAAACAAGGTGTAGTGCCTGAGTAAAACAATAAAACATACTTTTTGTGTAGCACTTCTTCACAACATGGATCGCTTCTAGGGGGTAGACCCTGAAGTAACACTATAAGAAATATGCTTACAGTGTTGGTTAATTGTCTCATTAATACTTGAATCGGGTAAAAAAAATCATGTAGGAGACCCATCCCCCCCCACCTTAATCTATCAAGATCTCTCACCCTCTGGTACACCTAGAGATCCTCTTCCTACAGTCTGCATGCTAATCTGGACCTGGAAGTTGTGTTGTTTAAATACCAAATATTCACGGTATGCGCAATTTCTGAGGATGCGCCAGCAGTGTTGCTGATAGGTTAATTGCTTCTTTAGTTACTACGTGCCTCTGTTTTCATCAGGGGTGTGGAATTTAATCAAATATCTACTTGTCCATGGGACAGATTGCTTCATAAATCTACTTGTCCTGTAACAAAATCCAATTGTCCCTTTTGTGCCATGTAATGCGGTGACAAATTATGGCAGCAATCTCATTACATAAGAGCTCCGAAATAGCTTTTCTGATTATGCCAGGGCTCCTTCCATAGTAGGGTTTGAATATTAGCAATTCCCTTATGTTGCCAAGCTTCCGCAGATCTACATACTGGTGCTGAAGTTAATGGTAAGCAACAGTTCCAGGGTTGGAATGCCCTTTTGAGACTGTGCAAACCTACTAACTTGCATATTTGAAGGGTTTTCTCCAACTCTTCTCTAATCTTTTCCCATACTGAGAAAGGTTAGAAATTTACTCCTGACAAAGACAGATATAAAACTTCTTCGAGGGTTGGGAAAAAAGTGGTTGGAGGGGAAGTGAACTTGCAAACACTCAACTGCAGGCAAGCCTTGCCCTGATCCATAATGTTGTACTGTAAACTGGCAGTCAAAGGGTTTGTGATGTAGGGGGTTGGGCCTACTTGTCCCAAAGACAAAATACACATGAAAACGTGTTGCCCTTGTCCCCAAACAATATGTGCTGGGCGTTGGGCTATTGGAATTCCACATCCCTCTCTGATTGTGCATTAGCACAGATATTGCTAGTGAAGGCACGGGTCGTGGCTGTCTTCATTTAGGCACTATTCATGTATGAGGTGCACCTTCTGATAGGACGCGGCCAGGCTGTTATCTAGTTTAGGGGTTTGATTGGCTGCCCCCACGTGAGTCTGGTGTGGTATGATTGAGCGCTGTAGCGACCAGCTTATGCTTTATGCCTGTTTGTCACAGGGCTCTAGTCTTTCGTGAAAATTTGAAAGGTCTTTTTGGCTTCCTTTTTGAGAAGTGGTTGTATTATTGACCCGTGTCCTGATTCTGGTACTTCTCCTGACAGCAAGACAAGGTTGAACACCGGCTTTAATATACTAATCCACAACATAGGATCTGTTTCTTCATGGCAGTCAGGATCCCAATGGGATCCGGGGCTCGAAAACTCTTGCTTTTCATTATTAGTGAAGTTATTAATTCTATCGATGATGTCTTCCCTTTGTTGACAAACAGGTGTGCTTCAAAGGTTCTTTTGCCCCAGCTTGTGTAGTGAAATGTAATATACTTTTCCCACTTGTTAGATGGAATGTCATATTTGGTTGCCACCCTATGTGACATTGAGCCAGTCCCCACTAAATACCAGAACTTTTTTGTGTCTTTTTACTCAATTATTTTTTGTAGTTCAGCCCATTTCATATTAGTCTTCCCCATTTCATATTAGTCTTCTCCGTTTTTATCTCCCTTACTGTTTTCCTGTATGTCGCTTTATACCGTTGGATCGTTCGATACTTTGTTGAAAAGTTAATAAAAGTTGCATGGTTCTCCTAAATTGCCTCATTATAGTTGATATTTCCCTTGAAGACTTGTAGGTTTGTCCTCTTAAGCCGAGTACTGGCTCGGGTTCTTTGGAGCAGATAAGATATATTTATTTATTTTTTTGGTGCCACATTTCTTTCCATATGGTATTCTATTCTTCCCATCGAGTTAACTGCACTCTTCCAACATCTCTTTTAACATGGAGCAGTTTCCTAGCGTTCCAACCTGGACTGATAATTTGGCATTCCAGACTATCTTTTTGTTGTTTATGGCAGTCAAGTTGGCAGGGTATAGAGTGTAGCATATGAAACTCGAGCATGCATATCTTAATGTAATGGCCTGGGGATTACAGTCACTTTTCTCACCAGAGATAATTTCATAGTTTTCACTCATGTGAAAAGAAGTAAAATTAATCAGAGAAAAATCTTTGGTAGAACTTGAGTTTGTCGAGAGGAACATCTTCCTTGCTGGCTGATCATTTGGGAAACAACTATTAAGACAATGAAGGCCAGATTCCATTAAAGAAAGGTCTAAGAAATTTTAATTTGCACAAATTACTGCTCACTTCATTAAAAATAAAATACGGGTGGAGGAATTAAAAACAATGCATCTGGCTCTTCTTTTGTGAAAATACTCCACTGAGGTCTTTGTTGAAGTCTCCTGTGACAATGAAAGAGAGGCCCCTTCAGTGCTCCATTAGATGTTCTAGCTGGTAAAGGTTGCTAAGTCAATCCTAGAAAATGGTAAGAAAATGTCCATAATGTACAATCATTCATTCTTATAATTACCCGCCCTACAACCAGGATTTGGTTGGAGGAAGATTGAATCTCTTTGCATCTTAGTTTACACTGGTTAATTAGCGTAAGTAATCCTCCTGGTGGGTGACCGAATGTGGTCTTTTTCTCAAAGGTGGAAAAGTTGGATTTGCTAAAGCAGTCATCTTCCCATAACTCTTGTAAGGATACTATATGGAACTTATTTAGAAAAGAGGTTAAATTGTGCTTTGAGAAACTGTGGCATTCCAAAGGTTTTGACCGGTGGGACCTCATTGGTATATCCAAAGTAGCGGACGTGATGGCCAGGGGGGAAATTAAATCGTTTGCTGCTCTACAGGCGGAATTTCAATTGGGGGCCACGGAGTACTTTCGGTACGCACAATTGAGACATGCCCTTACGTCATCCTTGCCTGTGGGTGGCAAAGCCCCCGAATCATCCCCGCTAGAGGACAGAGTGTTGGACGGACACATGCCGGACAGTGCCATCTCCCTGACCTACAAAAAACGTATTAATGTACGGACGGATCTGTTGGCAAAAGTGCGAGACCTCTGGGTGAATGATGGGATTGAGATGGATGGCGAGGACTGGCAGTCAGCGGTTTCCTCCAGGCAATCCCCCAAGGCCTATAATTGCCAGATTGTTAAATTACAGGGACCGGACCGGCCTCTCCATGTGGCACGACAAAAACAACAGCTGAATTATGAAGGTGTCACCTTTTCGATCTACCCGGACTTCACTCCCATCGTGCAGGAGGAACGCCGAAAGTTCGTAGACGTTAAGAAGAAGCTGAGAGCGGCGCAAATTGATTACGCACTATTTACCCGGCAAAATTTAGGGTGACACATCAGGGAAAACAGAAGTTCTTCATGAAACCACAACAGGTGGAAGACTCTCAGATCTGTGAAGCGTGCAGGACGTGGTGGAGAGGGCCAAGAGGACTCACAACAGCCTGAACATGATGAAGACGAAGTTAACATGGAATAATCGGCCCCTAGACACATGGACACATGCCGCAAGGCTCCGAGTAATAGGTAGAGCTGTATTGAAGGCTCTGAGAAACGGAGGGCGGTGAGATATCCTTACTTGACTCATTTGCTGATTTATTATTGAAGTTCCAGGCTCCGCTTCCACACCTCCCCTGGGACACAAGGCAGGGAGTAGGGGAGATGAGGCGAAGTGGAGAGACAGCGTAGCTATCTAGACATGTCCCCCAACGGGTATCCCCCCAAGAAGACCTTTCTTATGACAATCAGGAAGGGTACAATGTTGAGTTTGCAGTGGGTACGGGATGGGCGAAGGGGGAGGGACTTGAATTCTGGCAAGATTGGGTTGCTACCGTGGGTGGGGGAGTGGAAGGGGGGACAATTTGATTGGTTGGTACGTGAGGGAAGCTGTGTGTAAGCATAGTTCACAAAAAGAGGAATGGATGGGTAGGGTGGAAGATGTACAGTATCGGAATAGAGGTTTACTGATAGAATCTGTGCAAGGGTCGGAGCAGGCATGGAATGCGTGTTTCACATTCATGGAAAACACAGGAACTTAAAATTATGGCTACGTCGTCCAATAGTACATTGAATATCATCACATGGAATGTTAGAGGTCTGGGGGATCCGAGAAGGAGACGGCAAATACTATCGTACTTGGATCGACATAATATACATATAGCGATGCTTCAGGAAACCCACTTTGCACGCAACAAGCAACACACGTTTGCCACTCGCTGGGTGGATCATAGGATCTTCTCCTCATACTCCACATATGCACGGGGGAACGGTGATACTAATAAAAAAACAGGTTCCATTCCGGATTGTGGGTACAGCAGGAGACCCGGAGGATAGGTACTGCCTCGCATGGGGTCAGATGGGTACCACGTCAGTCCCAGCTGCATGTTGCTATGGGCCAAACACAGATGACCCCGGGTATTTTGACGCACTTTGGGCCAAAATATTCAAGATTTAACCCCGGGTATTTTGACGCACTTTGGGCCAAAATATTCAAGATTGATTCTACACACGTCATATGGGGAGGGGACTTTAATGTGACTTATCATCCACGTTTAGATACATTGCACCCTGCACCACATCACTACACTAGAGCGCAGGGAGTGTTGGCAGTCATAATTGCCGCGTACCAGTTGACTGATGCCTGGAGGCATAAATACCCGGATGGGAAAGAAGGCACGCATTTCACTGCACATCCGCACACATGGGCCCGGTTGGATTATTTTCTAGTGTCCAGAGGGACGGCGCCGGCAATCATCAGGGTGGATCACCTAGTCAGGACATATTCAGACCATGCACCAGTAGTGATGGGACTCTCTGTTGCTGACTTTAGAACACCCCGTAGCCCCTGGAGGCTGTACGCCCCCATCCTACTTGACACGGTTTTCCAGGAGGAATGGTGTGTGGAATTCACTGATTTTTTTGAGCGAAATAGGGGATCTGTTGACAGCGTAGAGATAGTCTGGGATTCCTTCAAGGTGACGCTTAGAGGCTTTTGCATAGCCAAAGGGGCCGGAGTCCTTAAGGAAATATTAAACACCCTTCGTTCATTAGAAACGGAGTTAAAAGCACTGGAGCTGGAACTCGCGATGAATCCAAGTGGCGCCACTCAGGCAGCCTTATGGAAAAAACTCACTGAATATATGGACGAGGCTCAGAGGGAAGTGCAGTTCCGAGGGAAACACTGGATAGCCCGGCAATATGGGGAAGGAGACAGGCCCGGCAAAACACTGGCACAAAAAGTAGTGCGGCCCCGGTGTAACACATATGTGATGGAAGTGGGTGGCCCGGAGGGGGATGCTTATCGAGAGACACCTGCGATACTTACACCTTTATGAGACACTATGAACAGCTCTACACCACTACAAGAACTTCCGCACTGAACTTAGATGAATTTCTGGGAGATGTGACACTAGGCTGGCTCAGTGACAGACAGAGGGCTTTTCTGTGCGCACCGTTCGAGATAGATGAGGTGCGAGAGGCGATCATGAGTCTTCAGTCCGGGAAAGCCACGGGCACGGACGGTATCCAGGCAGAATTTTATAAAACATACATAGACGTGATGGCCGCCATACTCAGAGAAGTATACGAGGATGCCCTGGAAGTGGGACATTTACCTGCTACCATGAGGGAGGCGCTCATATTGTCCCTACTCAAGCGGGGAAAGGGGCCAACACAGTGTGACTCCTAAAGACCACTATCGCTCCTCAATTGTGATGCAAAGATATTGGCTAAGTTAATTGCAATGCGCCTGAGCCTGTTAATGGAAAATTTGGCACTGCCAGACCAATCGGGATTTGTGCCAGGCAGGGCAACCTCTCATAATCTAAAGACGCTGTTTGCAGTACTAAATAATATCTCGCCTGATTTGCCATTAGCGGCAATCTTTTTGGATGCCACAAAAGCATTCGATTCCATCGAATGGGATTATATTTTTAAAGTAATGGAACGCATGGGCTTCCCACCGCTGTTCCTGTCATAGATTAGACTACTGTACTGCATGCCTGTGGCTAAGATCCTTGTTAATGGACAAACAATGAAGACCTTCAGTATCACTAGGGGGACGCGCCAGGGACTAGGGGGACGCGCCAGGGGTGCCCCCTTTCCCCTTTATTGTTCGCCATAGCCACTGAGCAGCTTGCGGCCAGGCTGAGACAGAGGCATAACGATAAGGCGCTCCAATGCAATCTACGCCCGATTTTGGTCTTGTTATACGGAGACGACATCACTTTATATGTTTGTGACCCCCAACAAAACCTTAATCCAATATTGAGAGAATTTATAGTATTTAGTCAGCTTTCGGGGGTACAAATCAATTGGAGTAAGTCATGCATATTTACCCTGACCGCCGCCACGTTGCAGTTTTCACCAGACTTCCCTCTGGAATGGTGTCATGATGAACTAAAATACTTGGGGATAACGGTCACTAGAAATAAGGAAGAGCTTCTGAGAGTGAAGTATGGCACGGCCATGAACAAAATAAAAGACAGTGTTATACGCTGGATAGCGCTGCCCCTCTCTATGGCAGGACGGGCATCGCTATCAAGATGGTGGTGCTTCCCCGACTGCTTTACCTCTTCCTGAACATACCCTTTCATCCGGGTGCTTTCTTTTTTAAAATACTTAAGACGGAAATGATTCGACTAGTTTGGGGAGGAAAGCAGCCTTGATTGCAATGGGACGTGATGACGAGGCCCTATGTGAAGGGCGGGTTTGGTACTCCCAATTTTGAGCTATATTTTCTATGTGCCCAAGCCCATTACGCGTAGTATTGGGTGAAACAGCCAAGCTACATGGCACAAGTTGCTGCTGAGCACTGGCTGGCGCACCCCACACCAATAGAGGGAGCACTGTATGAGGTCAGGTCAGCTAATGTACTAATGGGTACCATAGCATCGTGGAAACGTATACAGAATATGCTGGGCATGCAAATGATGTACACCCCGTTGTTACCTCTCACATACCCCCTGGTATGACTTTATTGCAAGAAGGGGTTGTCAAGAAACTCCAACAGCGGATTCGGATACATACTTGGGGTGACCTATATCATGAAGGCCAGTTCTGTAGCATTGAACACATGTTCCGAGCGACACAGAAGACGCCATTAGATTTATTTCTCTATCTTAGATTGAAAAATGGGCTGAGATCGGTCACTCCTGAGTTCCCTGCGGAACAGACAACCTTGCCCCCATTGCAGCTTATATTGCAGAAAGACACCCCTAAAAGATTGGTGTCGCTATTGTATCACAAGATACACACACCGGTGGAAGTGACACCTCCATCATCACGTGGACGGTGGGATGAGGAGGTAGGGCTAACCCTAACTGATGAGCAGTGGGAATGGAGTTGTGTGCAAACGGAGCGTGTGTCGGCTAGTAGCAGACTTCGAATGATTCATTATAAATGTTTACATAGATTGTACTATACACCTGTCAAGATGTGCAGATTTAAGTTACGGGAAGATGATAGGTGTGATAGGTGTCATGAAGCGGGAGCAGATTTTTTTCATTTAGCGTGGGGATGCCCAGCAGTACGGCAATATTGGGATCAGGTGTTTCATGCATTGCGTGCAATGGAGGACACTCCTGTGGAGGCCTCACCCTTGATGGCATTGTTGGGGTATGTTAAACCGCTCAAGCCTGAATATCGCAAATTTGTAGCGCTTGTACTACTAATGGCCAAAAGAAGGGTGGCATGTCGATGGGTAAGAGGACGCGCGCCCAAGTTTAAGGACTGGTTAGCAGATTTAATAACGAGCCAGGAAAGATCAGTGGCGTATGCTGAACTCCTACCAATGTTCTCTAGGACCAGAGACGTATGGGCATTGTTGCAATGCTATTTGCTTGCTCGCTCGAAAGCTGCAGAATGATACGGAGCAAGTGTATTCTCAAAAAGAGATTGGGATTGAAGGGAAGCTGTGGAGATGCAAAATGTCTTGATAATAATTACCTGCAAAGATCAGAATGAGAAAGAGAAGTGGTGGTGTTTAGTAAAGAGGCTGTTAATTTCATAATATGCTTGTAAAAATGTATTGATGTATTAGGATCTCTAAGATGGAAAGTGGATTGTGCAAGATTGTGGACTGTTAAGCCTTTGCATGTACCAAGGACGAAATTATTAGTGTTATGCCAAATGTGAGAATTGATTAGACAATTATGTGGGACATGCGGGGATGCACTTTACCTGACCTTATTACGAACAAATGTTTGATGCTGTGACAGATATGTTTTCTTTTTTTTCTTTCCTCCTTTTTTTTGTTGTAAAAAACCATTAGAGAAGTTAAAAAAAATATATATATATTTTGCAACCAAATATATACCTGTAAGCAATGAGTTAATTTGTTAAAATTATTAATGTTAAATTGACGTGAATGTCCATTTAAATCAGAATAAATGTATGTCATATACATAAAGGAATAAGATGCAATGGTTAGAGATACACACTGAATAAAGGAGGGGCCAAGAGGCAACTCTGATTTACTCTCCAGACAGCAAGCACACAGTGGATGTAGTTCGCTCCCCTTCCCCCTCCCTCAAGAACAATGATGAGTATGTATCAATATATAACAATGCCATGTCGCTCTGTATCTCTTCAGGAGACCCCAGCTTCAAACTTGGGGAAGAGTAGTGCCAAATGCACTTTTAAAGTAGGGTTCTAGAGGACTGCTTGCACCTCAACATTTAAAAAATGTGTTATCCCTGGTTAATGAGAACAAGAAATGGTCAATTCTGTCATCGCTGTCAAAAGTGTTAAGCACAGTCATGGCTTTAGGGATTAACATCTGAAACGCATAGGCTGCAAGACGTAAGCAACCCATGAAGTAGGAAGTGACAGGATCACTGGTTGTGATTGTCATAGTTAGTAAACATTTAATAACAAACCAGCCGGCCTGCTCGTGAAACTCTGTACTTTCAAAGACAGACAGCTACACCCACACCAGCTGGGTCGGAGGACCACAAGATCAGTTCCAACAAGCATTGTCAAAGCCATTAGGTCTAGCATACGCGACAGTTTTTTGCTTTGCCAATGTGCTTTAACCATGTTGTGCGTCAGCGTAGCTGCTATTCAGCATGGCTAGAAAAGAGTGTCTTGGAGTGTCAGAGTAGAGTGTCATAGAGCAGAATGTCAGAGTAGAGTGGAATATAGCAGCATAGGGTGGAATAAAGCAGCGTCGAGAAGAGTAGCGGAGAGCTGCAGTGTGAAGTGGTGTGTAGTGGAATAGATTGCTGTGGAGTAAAATGGAGTGGAGTGGTATAGGCTGGAGTGGCCGACTGCAGTGATGCATAGTGGCGTAGAGTAAAGTATAGTGGAGTAAAGTGCCATGGAGTGATATAGAGTGCAGTGGCATAGAGTGGGGCAGTGGAGAGGAGTGCCATAGAATGAAGTGGTGTATAGTAGAGTAGAGTGCCACAGAGTGAAGTGGCATAGAGTGGAGTGGCGCAGACTGTCAGAGTGGTGTAGCGTGTTGTGGAGTGGCGGGTCCGTATAGTGGAATGGAGTGGCACAGAATAGATTGGCATAGAGTGTTGTAGAGTGGAGTACAGAGTGACATGGCATTGAGTGCCATAGAGTGGTGTAGGGTGTCAGAGTGGTGTATGGTAGAGTGGGATGGCATTGAGAGGAGAAGTTTAAAGTTGGGGTAGAGTGCCGTAATGTGGAGTGGCGCAGAGTGGCTGATAATGTGTGAAAATCGGCATCACCTTGTGCATTGATCCTATTAAAATATTTGTTGCCACAACACATCAGAATTACAAAGCAATGTGCTACATTTGTACTTCCCTAATTCCGATATATTCTGAAATGTTTGTACAGTTAATTTACTGGCATTTAAATGGTGTTGTGTGCTAGAAAAAGCATGACATTCTACAGCATGTGCAAAAACCACAGGTGATGGACAGAATTCAGAACAATGTCACACATTCACCCCAGTACAGAGATCTGGGCCTAAATCCATTGTTTTTTTGCACTCCACACCACCCCAGTTCAGACATGGCCATATGCAAATCAGTCTGACCCTGTGCCTCATAGGAACAGTCCAGCCCGAACTGCCAAGCCATGCCTTCCCTGGACCGGAAACAAGCTTCCTAGGACCGGTTTCAGGCATTCCAGCCGTCTTCAGCCCGGCTTGCTTGAATCCAGTGGTGTGGAGTGCATGGGACTCACGTCTGAGCATACCCATCCCACTCGGGGTGAGAAATGCAAAAACCACAGGTGATGAACAGAATGCAGAACAATGTCATACATTCACCCGAGTACAGAGACCTGGGCCTAAATCCATCATTTCCTTTGGTTTTTCTTTGTTCGCCCTAAGTTGGCAGGGTATGCTCAGACGTGAGTCCCTTGCTCACTTTGCCACTGGATTCAAGCAAGCCGGGCTGAAGAAGGCTTAAATGCCTGAAACCGGTCCTCTGTAGCTTGTTTCCGGTCCAGGGAAAGCATGGCTTGGCAGTTCGGGCTGAACTGTTCCCATGAGGCACAGGGTCAGACTGATTTGCATATGGCCATGTCTGAACTGGGGTGGCAGAGTGGGCTAAAGAACGGTGATGGATTAAACTCAGATCAGTTGTCAAACGCTCCGTCCATCATTTCCTTTGGTTATTCTATAGCATGTTACATAAATCCTCTTACTTTGCAGTCAGAGAAAGAAAAGTAAACACCAACCTCCCTGGGAAGACAGAGCCCAACAAGTTATACTATTAATAGTAAAGAATACTGACCAAAACAAACAGGCTCCTAGACAGAACATTGTTCCTCACAGGCATGTGCCGAGCAGAGATAAGGAGAATCAGTCAAGCAGAAAGATATGATGCAGGAAAGGTTTCAAAGAAATACATTATAAACAAATACATTATTGTTTCCTGAACTAGCATACAAGGGAGAGAACTGAAAGCACACGTACTATCCTAAAGTGCCTCGAAAAGTTTTTTTAAAAAGATTTCCCAGACAGCAAACAGTCATGGAAGAATACAAGGAGCCAGTCACCAAAGTCGGAAACAGGCTATGATACACGGGAGGGACTATGACATGCTAGACAGCCTCAAACAAATGAATCCAGCAAATAAGAGAGCAAACAAATGTGAGTTACAAAACACACAGCCAAACGTCAGCAATGAGGGGGAATACATTCTTAGGGAAACTTTCAGCATGTCCCCAATAGGTCTATGAAACCAACAGCAGCTCTGTACGGTAGGCTTTGCTCTAAAAACTTAAATACTAAAGTACAGTGAGCCTCTGAGAGGGACAGTAGCAAAATGAATGTATCAGCCATAAAGAGAAGACCGTATCAGCACCAGTCTACAATACTCGAACCAGTGCTCTGTGGTCAGTTTAAAAGTGCTCGTTACAAGGACAGCTGCAGTAGTCAGGAGACACAAGTCACAAACACTATACTAGTCTTAATAGGCTAAAGTGAAATGAAACAACAGATTTGACATTGGAAGGGGAGACGTTCGGGGAGTTGACTAAAGTTTATATCCGTGTCACAGCTTGAATCCCAAGGACTTCATTAACATACTTCACCCCCATGCATACAAATCTAGGGAGCATAACATACATATGTGTTTGTCTTCTAGTTTCAAACAATCTAGAGTGTCCTGGAAATCAAACCTTGAATGCGAGATATCACTGTGCACTAACAAATACAAATATGTAAGATACACTTTACCGTTCCATTTTATCGTCATTCACACTTCCTTCCCTCCCCCACTCCCTTAACTATAGTTCAGGTCACGCCAACCATCTATAAAACCCCTATAGTTAGTCCTCTTTTCCACTTTATCCACAATTTCGCCACTCAGCCGTAACCTTCTATCCAGTAAACCCCTTTTCTCTTACACAGTGACGTGCCCGGATCCCCGCACCACCACGGGGTCGGGTTTGTACTTGAGCAGTTGCTCCTCGAGGGCACGCTCCTCGCTGCCTTCTTCCTCCTCCTCGTAAATCTCGTCGAAGTCCGCCATAGCGACGGTACGGTGGCCTCAAGCAGAGTGTGAGCAAGGGGTAGCAGCACAAGGCCGCCGGATGGCCCTGCCTCGCCTTGCCTCCTGCTCCGCCATGTCTGCGGAACCTGCAAACAATAACATCCTGCGCCGCCGCGTCACCAGCGAAACTCCGGCAACGGCGCGAGCTGGGTCGACAGCAGCGCAAGTCGATGACGTCACGGATGCAGCGGGCGCGAGCTCTGACAAGGGCAGAAAGTATCAACTGAGCATGGAAGGTGCAGTTAGTCAGCACCTTGGACAATTCCACGTTTTGCATCCGATGCAATTGAGCGTAATCGACATTACGGGTCACAGGCAGACCCGTGCTTTTCCCTTCACAGCAGGTGCCACTTGTCTAAGTCTACACCTTGATCGACTGGGACTGATCAGTTGCGTCCCTAGAAGTGAACTTTAGGGGGAGCGACACACATTTGGCAATTGCAAAGTGTGTGCGTGCTTGTATATATACTACAATGATTTTAATTTGACTTTGTATTAATTAATACATATATATATATATATATATATATATATATATATATATATATATATATATATATATATATATATATATATATATATATATATATATATATATTCATATATATATTTATATCTCTCTCTCTCTCTCTCTTCTCTCAGTGGTCGAAGTGGGGGGGTGGGAAGTAGGGGAACTGTTGGTGGACAATCCGAGGGTGGGAATAACCCATGGATTGGGTCAGTGGGCGGAGTCAGAGGTGTGGCAGAAAGAGCTAAATATCCCAATTTACTTGTTTCCCATTTCCAGGCCCGGACTGGCCGTTGAGGGCACCGGGCAATTCCCCGGTGGGCCGCATGGTTGGGGGCCGGTTTTGGGCCCCTGGGGCCGTTTTTGTTACAGGGCCGTTATGCTGCAAAAACGGCCCTGTAACAAAAACGGCCGAAAACCGGCCCTGTCACAGAGCGCAGTCGCACCTCAGTCTCCCCCCTCCCCTCTCCTCCCGGAGGGGGGCCGGCCGAGCACTTTGCCAGGGCCAGTTCTGATTCCCAGTCCGGCCCTGCCCATTTCACTAACCGGTTACAGCTTATTACATTATTTAATTTAACCAATTTTAGTTATGGTTTAATATTAGTTATTGACATTAAAATACATTCACAAAGTTGGATACCTTTCCAATCACAGAATGTACCAAATATCCTTAAAAGTGGAATCGCAAGCCATTTGTTACCCAGCCATAGAGTTCTTGTCATCCGCTTCTCCCTTTTTCCACAAGAGCAGTTCAAACATGAATAGCAAAATATTCTAGTTTGCAAATGTTTTCCACATAAATACGGCTCTGCCATACTTACCACATAATACATCATCTGCTGCATAATCTGACGCTTTTAACTAATAAATTGTTTAGAGCTCAAATGGATCAAAAGTTACTAAAAAATGTGACTTGTGCTACTGTGAAGTGGAGGGCTCTTTGCAGAGGTTGACTAGTCATCTTTCTCACTGTTGCAGGTGTATGTTCCACTGGTACTAACAAGGAAACATCTCTGCAGAGACTGTTAGCATGTGTAAAAATGTCAAAATAATAAAGTATCATAACATTTACAGCACCGCTAATACCAGTGTAGGGTGTCAGAGCACTTTACATCATACATATTACACAGAGACAATCAATCATATGTGTGTAAATCACTGTATATTTAATGTTACATAAGACAAAGGACTACAAGGTGTAGGAGTCACATGACAACCATACAAGTAGGCAGCATATTTTAATCGTGATTGGTCTGGAGAAATACAAACTCAGAATGTAAAACGTAATACCATAGTTGGGGGTTTTCTTTAATAATCAGAATTGATTTCTACCCAAATGAACCCTATTTTGCAACATTAAGATAATCAAAGACTGGTGAAAAAACCATAACGCTCTCATTTATACCTTGTAGTTTGAATGCAGCTCTTACATGACACTTAATACCTCAATGTTCTATGTTAGGATTTTAACTTATTAACTGCAAGTAATAATAGCGTCTCACTTACAAAAGCTGTAACCTACTGACCTATTTACATTATGTACACTTTGTCATCTGCATGGTACATGTTCTTAGCAGCAGGCACATTAACAGTCTGGGCTTACTTTCCATGAGTTAAAACTTCCACTTTACCCTTCTTTACCTTTCAAGGTTAGGTTATCTATATATATGCCATAACCATAAAATGAGATGAAGAATATGCTATTATCCAAATGGAATAAGTCGTACCTGAAGAACTGTTAGTATAATGTGTAAATGAGAAATATGGTTACATTTCGAATTTGTGTAATTAGAAATGAGTCCATGGCAACTATGTACAAGATAGACACTAATATGTTTAGAAGCAGTATTATCAATCTATGCTGATAACCAGTATCTAGCACATGTCATTAAAGTTAGAACATTAACTGTTTTTACACAGAAATATAATATTGTAAAAATATCTTTTTTATAAATATCTTTTACAGCACAATGGTACAGTCCTGAGGAAGGCACGTACAAGCGTCGAAACGCGTAGACAGGAAACCATCCAACAGTTTTTATATTTATGAATTATTTGAATGATTGAAGTTATGCATATGCTATAATGCTACAAAAAACTTTTTTATCTTCTGTGTACAATTGTGTATCGATTTTATCAAATATCATGTTTTTGTAACAAGTATTAAATTTGTATTCCAATGTGTAAAAACAGTAGTGGATTATCATTTCTTTACGTGGCCTAAGCCACTTTTCATGTGCTAGTTGGTATTAAAAATTTGCCTGGGTATTTTACTCACATATGCTATTTGCCCTGACCCAGGAATTTGATCTGTATCAGGGGGTCCTTGCTGTCTCGCATATTAAAACTTCCACTAGACATAACACCATCTCACTCTACCAAGTACATAAAGCACTGGAGTTATCGTGAAATTGTTATTGTTGCTGAAAATTGTTGGAGGCCAGGTGGGAGACAGCGAGTGCTTTTAAAACCATATTATACTTGCAAACACTACGCCCCTACCTGAAGTCAGCACCCGGTGCGGTCGCACTGCGCTGGAGCCTCACTGCTCAAGGGTCCTCTGACCTCAGTGACAGAGTCACTGTCACTCTATGGTGTGCTGCTTCATAGGCCTGCCTGCCAGACTGGAGGTGAACTTCAGAAAGAATTGTGGTGGACAGGCGTTCAAGGTTACCCCCCCACTTGTCACTGCTAGGGTTCACCAGGTGGTGCTAAGACATCAGAGCTTTTAAGATTTTGCGGGCCTTCTAAGGTCTAGCATTATAATGTGCTCCCACATGGGGGAGTAGTCTGATGGACTGGTCATGACGGCTGAACCTGGTTCCCCAGTTCCAAATTCAGCAGCTCTTACCATAGTGCCACATCCTCTCCAATGAACACCACACTGCCCCACTGAGAGAAACTTGCACTGCACTGACCCGCTATAAACACCTGGATGTGACTCAATTCAAATTACGCACTAGACAAGAGCAATATGCTGCCTAAACAAATTAACAACATCCTCAAAAAAGCAAACACTCATAGGGAATGCAAGAATAGGTAAAGCATGTGAAATGTAAGCAGGAACAACAGGGTTACCTTTTTCCTTTTACACTCATTATTCAGAAATTAGTGAGTTCTTTTGCCTGAAAAGTTAAGGCCATGACTACAGGGTAAGGTATAATACTTAACAATAAGAGGAGTATCACCAGAGAGAATCATGGATTCTTAATGGGATGTGTTCTGGGAAAAGGAAATCATTTTTCCTTTTGTAAAAAAAACCCTCACTCACCAACCTAGTGGTGACATGCTTCATCATCGGGGTCCACCCTGATGATCGAATGCCATCAGGGTGTGCTACGACATCTGAACTACAGTGGAGCTGGATTGTGAGTGAAAAGTGCAAAAAAAGGGTGTGTTAAAAATTGTCCTGGTTTAACTTAATAAAAAGCGGGGCTAGCGGACATGGTAGATAGGTAAACAGCCGTCGCTCACTCTGCGGAACTAATATGTTTTAGCTGAAAAGTACCCATTGTCCTGGTTTAACTTAATAAAAAGCGGGGCTAGCGGACATGGTAGATAGGTAAACAGCCGTCGCTCACTCTGCGGAACTAATATGTTTTAGCTGAAAAGTACCCATCCTCTGCCCTCCGAAGCCTAAAGACACTTAGTAGGAGTCTTTTTTATTACAAGCCCGCCGATTTTGGCAGTAGCTTATACCGATAGCAGACTTTTTTGCTTATCTGCTCACGAGAATTTAGGACTGGGTACACCTTTTAGGGGGTGTATACCGTCCACTTTCTCCACCCTTGGTCCTGACGAAAACCTGGTAACTTCCACACATAGGTTGAAACATGTAGACCAGACCACCTCCAGAGATACTCTTGGTCATAATTACCCTCAAAGTATCTCCACACTTCTTTTTAACATTGTCCAGTTACTTACAAATAAACAATTTTTTATTAAGTTCAACCAGGATAATTTTTAACACAACCTTTTTTTGCACTTTTCACTCACAATCCAGCTCCACTGTAGTTCAGGTGTCGTAGCACACCCTGATGGCATTAGGTCATCAGGGTGGACCCCGATGATGAAGCATGTCACCACTAGGTTGGTGAGTGAGGGTTTTTTTACAAAAGGAAAAATTCTTTCCTTTTCCCAGAACACATGTAACTGTATGTTCATGCACATAACATCCTTGCATGTTGTGCCAATGAAGAGAAGTTCTCTCCTCAGCCCACCCCAAAACAGCCTACTGAAAAGGACTTCAGAATGCTAGCCAGTTATCCAGATGCAGGACCGAACCCACCATTGCCATGTTACCCCAGGGATGGTCGGTGCATGTGAAACAGCCACCGCGATCGAAGAAGACGCAAATTGATTCTCCCAAGGACAAAGGCCAGTGCCACACTGCATTCACAATGGGCATTCCCGGAACCTGAAAAAAGCTGACGTGAGACTGTTACATTTTACATATTCCCTGTTAGCCCCTTTTCCCCTTATCCTGTCATTTCCCTCGTGACTCGTCTCGTGTTTAGAACATGGAACCGTGTACCTGCGTTGTACATCTTTGGTTCCATGTTCCACATGACAGTTATTGCTTCCTTTGTACTACAAGTGGATGTACTGTGCCCCATCTATATTACATTTGGATTTTACCTACATTCCTGGATCTTCTCTTCATTACAAGTGGCGACAAGGAAAAGAAAATTTTGCCAGTTACATCTCCATAGCGGCACAGGTACAGCAACATTTTCTGAACTTTTCTGCATGCTCTTGATAGATTCTACGTATTCTGGAACCTCGTCTCTGATGGCTGATGATTCTCATGCTGTTTCTGTGAAAGCCGCGACTTCATAGCCTCTCTGGTGTCTACTTTCTCCAATTTTTGCATTTTCGTTGTCCTCTGGACCAACAGATTCCCTACAGTGACGTTGTCATGTTTTCTTCTGCTGTTGCCTGGACTATGTCACAGAGTCTCCTTCTGTTGCTTGGTTACTGCTCTGTGTATGACACTGACGCTGTTCCTGTTTACTCCATGGTTGCGTTCTTCATGTCATCGCACTCCTCACGCAGACCACGTCAGACGTCATCATGCCAGCGGCCAATTTGAAGTGACCTAATCTACCACATTTTCTTCGCAATTGCCTCAGTACCTTGTTGAATATTTAACCCCTTAAGACATTGTTTTCCCATGGCTGAATTGCTCGGTGCAAAGCTTTGAAGCTTATCTTGACGTTTATATTAGCTTTCCTTGTACTGCGGTGAACAAGTTCATTTGGAGTCAGGTAGGAAGCCTGTTCACTCTACAGTGACAGGCACACCTTTTCGTTTGTCAATACAGAGACACTGTAACTTAATTTTACCTTGTCATGCCTGTCCACACTTCAGTGACAGGCACACCCTGTTAATTTTCCTTATCTTGATTCCACATTACCTTACTTTTTTGGGTGATAAGCTCAACTTTACTTACTATTGGCGCAAACTATTTCCGTATTTTATTTCTTGCAAAATATTCCATTGCTTTAATTAATTATTACTGTTAACTCGTGATTGTAATACGTTTTATTCTCCTCTTGCTTTTTTAGTTCACCTACGCTGTTTCATTCCGGTATTGGGTAGTTTTTATATACTTTATTGTCATACTCTTTAATAATGCAATTTGACCCACCCAGAACGTTTTTACAGAGCAAAGGAGAACCACCCATTCCGTGGACTAGATGGAAAGAGGAATTTTTCACTTTTTTAAAAGCAATCGACGGAGAACGTATATCGGCTGAAAGAAAAAAAAATTCTCCATTTCTTAGGGTCTGAAGGACAAGTAGTGTAAAGAACTCTTCCTCCTGTCTGGTCTGGGAGTGATCACAATGTTTATGATGAAGCTGTTTTACGTATCGAAGGCCGATTTGAACCTTCCACCAGTATTGCCCTTAATAGGTTTAAGTTTTATACTAGAGCCCAAGAGGAGGGGGAAAGTTTTGACGAATTTTTGACTGCGCTCCGTGCTCTATCTTTGCATAGCAATTTCGGTTTGATCACGGATGAGATGATCAGGGATCAAATCATCGTTCATGTAAGAAGTAAAGAAGTTCAAGAGCAGCTTTGGATAATGGGAGACCCTAACTTAGAGACTGGTATTAGCATGGCCAAAGCATTAGAATAATCAGATAAGTGGGTAGAACCAAGAAAAGCCCACCTCAAGGAGGAGTGGGGGCTTGGCGGTGCGGGAAGCACCCGAGTCTACTCTTGCCCTCCTTATATAATAAAGTGGACCCGGAAACCTTTGTCTGCAGAGAGAACCACCTTTATTGCAATAGCCCGGGCTCTGGAACAGAGTCCCAAGCTAGTCAGAGACAAAACCGAGGAGGCTGCTGCTTTACTCCACAGCGAACAAGCCTTATATACATTTTTATTCCACTCTTTTGGCATTCAGTCCATTGTTCAATCAGGGCGGTGTTTGTAGTTGATGACCTTATCAAGGCTCGACATTCAGACCATTGTTCAATCAGCTTGATCAAGACTCGGTATCCAGACCATTGTTCAGTCAGCTTGATCAAGGCTCGGTCAGTCAGACCATTGTCTAGATGACCTGATCACCGATGTTTACCAAGCAGGGAGCAGAAGATGAAAAACAAGTTTGTTTACACAGGGCGTAGGTGTCTCATGGCTTTCTGTTGATGAATTGGCTAATTGCAAAGAACAGGGGGGCTATGGTATGTGATCATTTTTTTTGTTTTTAGCGTCATCAGAAATGGAGGCTGCAGGCAGGGTTTTGTCATGAGATGGTAAGGAATGGAGGAATGTAAGGAAATTAATAGGACCTCCTAGTGACAACTTATTTTCTTCAGACCCTCCTTTTGCCATTGAGTGGCAAAACATGTTCTTAGGGAGAGGTGGCTTACAGGTGACTGACGTTGGAATCTGGGGATCGAACCGGCGCCGGCGGCAGATTAGCCCAGCACCATGTGACTCTGGGCAATAGCTTGCTTAATCTTCCCGACGGCGCCCAGCGCCTAGAGACCCTTACTGGTGATTGTTCGCGCTTTACAAATGTGGGTTATTAATGTGGATTAGGAAATGTATATCTGCATTAGGTCGCCAATCTCTTGTTGAAGCATTATCCTCATGTTGGTGTCACGTGTACTGACCGGGGAACTTATAAGGGCCTGTGTACACATTGCACAAAGCATAGGCAAGCACTGGATACACAGGCAGCATGAGACGATGACTGCTATTCCCAAGGCAAAAAGAAAATGAGGATCCCCCATCCCCATCTGGAAAGGAGGCCCCAAATCCAGCCCATGAGGGACCAGTCGTCTTGTTGTTGATGAATCTCAGAGGAAAGTTTATGCAGACGTTGGATAGCTTGATAGACTGATGGAGCGTTATCAGGTATGTAAATGCAGCAGCTTGAGCCGATTAGTTTACTTACACCACCACGGTCAGCAAGGATGATGTCAAGTACCATTCGATGTTGTAGTGTCATCAGGCAGTCCGCCTGAAGTTCTGCAGTGATGTTGCTCAATGCCCCTGCTGTTTCATTAATGGTTGCCACCACCAATCGGGTAAGGTGTCGTATCTTGCGGCTGTTGACCATAGGACCCAAGAACGGCAGGAAACCTTTGAAGAAGTCCCCCGCCTCCTGTCCTGCAGTGTCATCAGCCTCAATTTCTCACCTAGCCATAAGATGGTGGAGGTGGGGATTAGTCAAGTGATGTGCTACAACAGCAGTAAAGGTAGGGGGAAGAAGAAAGGCCAAGTAACACACGCCTGACCAATTTCCTAGAAGCCAGGTATAAGCAGACTCTCCACAAACAAATTAGGTTTTTGGAGAAGCGATTAGGAGTCGTGGTGAGGTAATATTAAGTGTACTGACTATTGCGCAGTCACTGACTCCTAAAGGATACGGGCATCTCACAAAGTTATTTCCCCATGTGGGAATAAGACACTGTCATCACCTTAACTTTGGCATCTCCAGCACTATCGAAGTGTTCCATAATTGCATAACAGAGGTGTTATCCATGTTGGGTTGTGTGCTCAATGTAAGCAACACAATCTTGGTATGTGCCACATCAACAGACTAGCATAATGAGAGATTCTGATTGCTTCTAGAATGGATCCTGAGCAGTGGCTTTACACACTCCACAAAGCAAAGTGTGAGTTTCTCACTGATAACATAGAGTCATTTGGGTATCGTTTTTCGGCAAAAGGACCATGTCCAGACCCCAAGAAAGTGTTAGACATTCAGCCATCACAAGTGACCAACACTTGCAACAACCCGCTCACTATCTCTAAAGTAGCACTAGCAACAAGAGAGGAAAACTGCCTAACTCTAATCAATGAAACCCTCAAATACAACAACTGTAGGGCTGTGCTCAAAGGCCAAGTAGGCCGCATGCCTGAGGCAAAGTCACAAATCCTGGCATTTGACAATGTACTAAATGAGTGTAGTTCCGTGAGTTTGTGGGTCTGGTTCGGTGGTTCCGAACCCGTTCAATAAAGGTCGTCGGAAATAGACGATTTTGGTGTCAGCAGACCGCAAATGACGAGTGTAGCGTGTACAAGTGTTTTCGTATGAATCGATCAATGAGAACACTCTGTATTTGGGGATTTCGTTCGAACCTTCGGGTTCCATTTTGTGTGCGGCAGCCATTTTGTGTAGTTGCCCTCACATAGGCCGATGATTGCGGCCGAACGAGTCCTTGAGACACGTATGCCTTAGCTGACTTCTGAATGACCTGGCCGAACTGACTCCCATGCCCGAGGCTGACCTCGCTGAGCCAGTTCCTTGTTAAGCAGCTGGTAAGATAAAGATCAAAGAGTAGGACATGCCCGAGTTTATAGTACACTGCACCCACCTTTCTATCTTGTTTCCAATCTGTTTCTGTTCCTTCCTTTACGACATAATCACTGATTTGGGTTGAGTGTTTTATGATGGGTTTGTCCGGCCTGACCGAACAAGAAATTGGAATTTGCTTGGTCATTTCTGGTGGGCTGGACAACGGAAAGTGGGATTGTCGTCATACGCTGTTTTTGAAATGTCACGCTGCCATTGGTCTGTTTGTATGAACCCAATGTTAATTTGGAATGTTGCCTGAAGCTTAATTTTTGGCATAAAAGACCATGCTCCGCTCATTGAATTTGTGCAGTCTCTAGCGAACCACCCGTGTGTGCTTCGTAGACCTCTGTTCCTGGTTGCAGCCAATAAACTTTGGTCTTTGACGTCATCAAGAAGTATCCTGTGTCTCTGTTTGCCAAGGCAGGGGAACTCGAAGGCATCAGGCGTTTTCCGTGACGCCACTGGGTTCTAAAACCTGGTCCTTCCTGAGCTGTAACTAGCCGAAGAAGGGGTCATTCTTAAAGGTGACCAGATTGTCATTCCAGCACTGGTTGAACAAGCCATCAACAACTGCCTGCAATGCCAGGTGGTAGGCCAGGTTGACCTGCTTGCACACATCCAGTAAAAAGACCTCCAGAACCAACTGTGGGTCTGCCTGAGCACCAACTTTGTGATGCCACCAAACAATCAGCACTTATTAGTCATGGTCAAAGACTACACCAGATACCCTAAAGTAGAAATGGTAACAACAACCTCAACGAAGAGACCATCCCAGAACTGGAGAAAATGTTTCCATCACATGGATTATCATAAGAATCAGAGGAGACAGCGGACCACTATTTCAAAGCCAAGAAATAGCTACTTTGCAACCCTGAACATTAAACACTGCAAGATCATTCCAACGTGTCTGTGACCCAAAGGATAAGCAGAAAGGTTTATGGGAACCATAAGCAAAGTGCTTTGGATTGCAGAACTGGAGGGGGGAGAATACATAGAATGGATGATCTGCAACCCCCTCTGTGGATATAGGAACACTCAAAAGGCATCAGCGAAGACTTTACCTGCAGCCCTGATGGTCAGGAGGATAATAGCAGATACCATCATAAGTCATCCCTTTCAAGTAGCCTAATTTAAACCAGACAAAGACGACATAGAATGGCGGAAGATATAAACATGGGAGCTGTGAGCAAATGCCAGAAAGCAAAACAGACAAGTGAACCCAGGTGGCACCTTGAGGAGAGGCTCTCTCCCCACCACACAACAGCCCCCCCTTCTAGAGCCATTGGTCTGCTGGGCTGGTGATCCAAAAGCAGTCAAGGATATTTTTTAAATATTAGTCCCATAGAATGAGCGAATTCAGCAAGTGAATCTGACACTCTTTAGGTAGACTGAGGAATACGGGAAGGGGGCAAGGAGACAGAAGCGCATTTTCTCCTTAAAGATGTGTTGTTTTTAATTAAAGGGGACAAGCTATTGATTTTACAGTATAGATTTCAAAATATGTTTCCCAAAAACAAGAGTCTGTACATACACTTTGAAGACAAACTTGTCAAGCATTGTACTATAGAAAAATCCTCAAACTTGGATGGCAAAACAAATTAGGTAGTATTATCGGTAATATCACAGGAAGTGCCATCACATGACCCGTGTATGACACAGGAAGAGACATGACATAACCTTTAAAATTAGAAATACACTACACTGAACGACCACCTGGAAGCTGATATCAGAAGAGGTTGTATTGTCAAAATGGATTAGAAACGTAGATAATAAACGTAAAATTGTTAAACATACAACAAATGTCAGTTATCTAGATGCACTACTGTTTATCTCACTAAATAAAAATGATCAGCCCTTTGTTCTTCTCTTAATCCATCATTAATAGGAGTTGCAGCATAAACCCTTGACCATACACTAGCAGTTTTAATGGCACTACTTACACCTAAAAAAAAACCTCACATAAGCTCCTAGAAACCAATCCTTATCTTGAGCATTTTTTCAGAAGCATTTTCTCTCCAAAGGATGAGGAAATGTAACAGCCATTTTAGGTCTTGCTTATCAGACATCTTTTTGCAAACTGTAGATGAAAACCTTTTTGTTGACCATACCAGAAACTTACAGTGGGCTTGGAGCATGCTGACTGCATACCATTAAATGGCTTTATTGTCAGTCTCATTTGTTTTAATATTCAACAGCTTTCCTTCCTCTTTTTGCGTTTGTCTCTCTCCTGGACCATATTGTCTCTTTAGAATCCTTCTTATTGGCTGACTTGTCCAATGTAGGAAACGATTGTTTTCTTTTTCTTTCAGCACTCCATGAGTGTGCATATGTTTTCTATCTTTCTCCCTCGTGTGCTGCTTCCCTCCACTAAACCTCCATTCCCCATGAGCTCCATGTTGCTCCCTCATCCCGCTCCTCAGGCTCTTACATTGCTTTTCCCATCCTTCCCTCGCTTTATTATTATCCAGGTCTAGCCTCAAGTGCCTTCGCTGCCCCCTTGCCCACTGGTGGCTCCTCATTCCTTGACCCCCAGCTGCAAGTACATTGTATTTTTTAATAATAATAATTATTATTATTTTTTAAGATGGCCTGGCAGCTGCCAATTGCTACCCGGCTACCCCTCAGTACAAAGAGCTATTTGGCTCTACTAACATTTTTTTTTAATTTGTCGGTTCAAATGTAGTCCACTCTTTTGGATTGGCAAACAAATAACACACTCAAGTGGTTAACCTAGGTGCGCTAATACTTTGAGATTCATGTGCACACATATATCATCATGCGTGCTCGTGCTTGTGATATTATGTGACCACCTGCTGCTACCTTGACATCACGATGTTTTTTGGCTGATGCTACACAGTATTCATACAAAGCATTTTGCTCTCCATCAAAGTAGCATCAGCAAAAGCCATTGACAAAGCAAATAGATCACAAAGGCGTGCCCTATTAGCTTTGCCAGTGTTTGTTTAAATATTTTGCAGTATTTGTGTGATGTTTCTCTCTGGATGAACTGTGCAGTTTTATATGATTTTTAAAAAAATGGTCTACATAAGTTAGTGTTGCATGTATTTGGCTTGGCTTCTTATTTAAGATATTGCCAGAATGCTTTTTACCTCAACTTCCTTCTAAGCTTACTGCTAGCCCTCTTCCCGTTTGTCACAGACTACCCTCTCCCACTCATCCATCCTTCAGCATTTCCTTTTCTCCTCAATCTCCACCATTCACACTCTTCTGAGTTGTTCATTCCCCTTTCACATACCCACACTCATAAATCTTCCCCCACCATTCAACACTTCCTCCCTCATCTTTTTCTTCTTCTGCCATTCTCTTTTCTCTGTTCCTCAACACTCAGCAGTACTCCTTTCCCTCACCTTTCATAGTTTTTCCTTCTTAAACTATCCTTCTTTCTTGGTCCTACCTAATCCTCACCATCTTCTACTCGTCAATGCAATTGCACAAATCCTCTTTTGAAATACACTATTCCCATCTTCCTTGCATCACCCTCTTCTTTCAACATTTTTATTCACCACAGCTCTCTTCCTTGCCTGTTCTTCATCTTCCTGTGCATATCTTCCCACTAAATAGCATGCAATGTTTCCCCTTCTCATATTCAACCCTTTGGTCATTTTTTCTCTCTTGTTGTCCCTTGGACAGACAAAAGGGCCGGCGCTGCCTAAAACATCCTTACTTAAAACAACAGAAACTGCAGGCCCCCTCCTCATCCCTACCATGTACTAAATGGTAGTTCTATTCCCATTATGCTGGCAAGCTTTGTAATCCTACCCAGGTCACAGGACTTGCTATGCATCCTGCACACTTGGGAGGGACTTAAGTCTCTACACACACATTAGAGTAGCGTGATACCAGAGTCAAAATAAAAAGTAAACAGCAGTTTCATATACAGTGGGAACTGAGGGCAGAGGTAACACCCATTTAATAGGCAGGGAACCGAAACACTCACCCATTTATACTCCTCTCTCATACTTATGTTTTCCTTCACCTCTTTTCTCAGTAATACATAAGCTTTTATTCCGCTGTTTTCTCCACTGAGTATATCCAATCTCCTCTTCATCCACGTATTTTTCTTTTTACGTAGACATTTTAATTTCTTCTCTTTACATCATCCCTTTCTCTTCCAATTGCCACACACTGTACTTCTCATAGTCTTTCTTTCTCCTGTGCTCCGTCTCTGAGAATAAATCCTTAACAACTCTGCCCTTCTTGGCTGTCTCACTCTCAAGTGTCTGCTTTCTCTTCACTACCTACTTCTTCCCTTCATGCACATCATCCAAGAAAGAATCAGATTCTCCAATTATTTTAGTTGCTGTACTCAAGGATAGACATTTTTGTTGACAATGAGACAACCAGTTGACTTTGATGATTTTCCTAATCTATAGTCGTATAGTGCAAATCTAACTATGGCATACCCAGAATGGAAACAAAGTTAGTTCACTTTAGATGTTGAAGCAAATGGATTCTGCCAACACTAGGGATCTCCCAGTATAAGGTCAGTTGAGTATCTATGAACTTTACAGTAGTCCCAGAGTTAATCATTACCTAGACATTACCTTTGCCATTTTGCCTTTTTTTGCAAGGCTAGACACATATGATGGTTAAATGTGTGACAAGCTGGTGTGCGGTTTGGGCCATGTCTAAAAAAGGGACTAACAAATCCAAGCATACCCCTTCACTATAGCCTGGGCTACTTAGTTTTCTGATTGAACTGCTGTTGGATAACTAAGTATTTTAACTATGGTGTTATGTTATGTTATTTTCGGTAAAGTCCATTATCCCTAGCAAGGGGATCCTGGTGCTGAGCAGGTGTGTGTGCATAGCTCTGCCCATGGTAAGGTTAAAAAGTCAGGGCTTCAACTTCTTGGAGAATTCAAGAAGATAGGAGGAGGCTCTGATGTGATCTGATCGAGACTGCCAAAAACTCTACTGAAGAGCTTTTTAACAACTCACCAATGTCTCTGAATATAAAAGCATAAATCTTAATCAATCCTTTTGTAATAAATAAGGCTTGTTTTTTCAGGACAAAGTTGAAGATGTCTAGTTCGCATTCTCGGCTAAATCCACATTGACCTCATGCTTTCCTGATGACATACCCTTACTGTCCAATCTAGAATAGGCTGGCTCCCCCAACAATCCATGTCCACCTAAAACGCAGGTCTCAGGAACAATTTCTGCTCCCCTAGTCAACATCTTTAATGAGATGTTCAGCTCTGGCTACTTCCCAAATAATTGGAAAAAAGTATCAATCCTACCCTTAGTAAAAAAGACTAATCTCTTCTCTACTGGTCCTAGTAACTATCGGCCTATATCTCATCTGCTTTTCCTGGCTAGGAGGAAGCCATGAATCTGGAGTTGGCTTCCTTTAAAAATGCCAATAATCTGCTCGGGATGTACCATGTTACAACGCATACGATTACAACTACCTACTATTACAACGCGACCATTACAACGCATACCATTACAACGCATAGCGCTTTGAGGTGCTGGATAGTGGTAAGTATAATTTACTATTCTAACTCCAGTCCCCGTGGACACTAGGGAAGGTGTTGGATAGTAAATTATACTTATTCCCTATCCTAGAGCGCCCCCCAGCGCAATGCGTTGTAATGGTATGCATTGTAAAAGTTGCGTTGTAATAGTAGGTAGTTGTAAAAGTTGCGTTGTAACAGGTGTATACCATCTGCTCGACCCGACTCACTTTGGGTTTGGAAGCGTACATAGCACTGAATTCACCCTAATTGTGACATCTGAGAACATAAGATCTATCATTGACAAAGTAGGAAATGCTGAACTGGTTCTTGTAGACCTCTCAGTGGCATCTGATACAGTCAATCATGACCTTCCGATTGACCGTCTTGAATCCTTAGGAATTAGGGGAGCAGCCTTAGCTCTTCTAAAATTCTTCTTATCTGAACGGGAACATTTCATAGCTCTAGAGGAATTTGTATACGTTCCCTTTGTTCTCCCATGTGGAGTGCCACAAGGATCCTCCCTAAACCCCACCCTTTTAAACTTATATGTCACTCCACTGGCTAGGCTTATAAAGTCGTTTGGGTTCTCAGTGATATCCTACAGTGACGATACTCAGATTGCTGTCTCATTGCCAGCAATCACGATCATACTCCAGCTAAATTTTATGATTTTATGCTACATGTAGGCAACTGGATGAACACTAATTGCCTGTAACAGAACTAGGGAAAGACCGAGGTTCTCCTGTTTGGAAAAAAACACATCCTTCTGGTCCCCTAGCTGGTGGCCCCAAGAAATGTGTGCATTGCCAACATCAGTCGAAAAAAAGTGAGAAATGTAGGGATTCTATGTGACACCAGCTGACATTTGAAAGCCAAGTCAACTTGGTAACATCAGCTGCTTTTTACATTGTTAGGACGCTTATGAAAATACTCCCATTTATTCCTAAGGACCTGCAAAAGACTGGTTATGGCCCTCATATTATCCAAATTGGATTACTGCAATGCGCTCTGTACAAACGTATGAAAAACTCCCTAAAAACGGCAAATATAGCAAAATTCTGCAGCTCGGTTTCCATAAGGAACACCCAAGCATCTGTCATCATCTTTGTCACTTAAAGAGCTACATTGGCTACCCATAAAGAAGAGCATTGCTTTTAAGACTTTATACATTGCCTTTAAAGCACTTCACAACTTAGGCCGTGACTACCTTACATGCAGCTTACCTTGTTACATTCCCTCCAGGCCACTTTGTTCATCTGCAGCCAAGAACGTAATTGTTCATATCCTAAATTCAGAAAATCCCCTTTGGAAGGCAGACGTTTTGTCACCTGCATGGCCAAAGTATGGAACATCCTAACTTTTAAACTAAAGGAAATGACAAACCTTCATCAGTTCAGGAAAGCCCTAAAAACCTGATTGTTCAGTCAATAGTTTTGGCCATCGTCTTGACAGTTCCCCTCATATGATTGAGCCTCATTTCCTTCTTTACTTAGCTAAAGGCTGTGCCAAGATGCCTCCAGGCAATCAAGCGCTTTATAAATATATTTTTAATTTTCATGTGGAGTGAGAGGTTGTTCCAGGAGTTAGGATCAATGAAAGAGAACACTTGCCCATCTCATCTTTTTCTGTGTATGCATGGTATGTGTGCCAGTAGCACTCCTGAGAAGGAGGTATCTGGGTGGTTGGTGGAAGGAGATACGACTGATCAGGTAGGTGTGGCCTAAGTTGTGTAGGACCTTTAATGTGTGTGAAAGGAGTTTGAATTGAGTTTTTTTAAATCAGGAGCCAGTGTAGTTCCCTGAGGTGTGGTGTGATGTGTGTACTGTGTGGGAGGTTGAGGATGAGTCTGGCTGCAGAGTTCTAGATGGTGTGTAGCCTTCTAGTGAGTGCTTGGTGATCCCGGTGTAGAGGGTGTTCCCATAGTCCAACTTGTTGGTGACTAAGGCATGAGTGATAGTTTTTCTAGTGTTGCTTGGGAGCCATTTGAAGATCTTCCTCAGCATCTGCTTGATTTTGAAGATTGATACATCGACAGCGTTGACTTGTGCAGTCATGTCCAGTTTGGTGATGATTATTCTGAGGTTCTGGTGTGAATTCTGGGTGTGGGTCAGTGTTCAAACGACTACCAGGTTGAGTCCCATGGTGAAATGTTCTTCCCGAAGATCACTACTTTTGTCTTGTGGGTGTTGAGCATGAGACAGATGGCTTTCATCCATTTATCAACTTTGGACATGCAGGCAGTGAACTTGTTTCTTGTGTTGGAGGTCTTGTCTGAGAGGGAGAGTATGAGTTATGTGTTGTCTGCATTGGAGAGTATGTTGATGTTGTATGCACGGATGATGTTGACCAAAGGTGTCATATATTGTCAGGGCTCGGGAAACCAATCTCGGAAACCCAGGTCCCGCAACCTTCAGTGAGCAGCCCTAATATCTGGTGGTCCGATTTCAAAACAACACTCCACATACAAAGGATTGCGGGTGATTGTGGCCCGTAATAAGGTGATGGGTCGTGCCCGCCTAACATGAAGGAATGCCAGGAAAATTGCAGGTCTAGTTTCTCGTGTTTGGAACCAGGCGCGAGAACTGAGCCAGCTGTGAAGCGTGCCGGCTGAATTACAAGCCGCGCACTTCACCAACGGACGTGTTCTGAGAGGATTTAGTGTGCAGCGTTAGTCAGAGAGTTATGGTTTAGAGAAGTTATTGTGCTAGATTTAGGCATAGGGTTGAGTGCTCTTTGATTTCGTTTGATAGTCAGTTAGGTGTTAAGGTTAATTAAGGACATTTTCTTTAGTCTCTGAGTCCGGAAATTAAGGCAACAAGAGCTTGATTCCGGAAGATTTCGTTACTTACCTGATTCTTGGCAGAAGCACTGTGGATTCCGGAAATTCTTCTGCAACCAAACAGCAAGTATAATCTAGAAGCATAAGAAAATGAGAATTAAGAGTGAATTGAAATTGGTGTGAGGAAGTGAATACATTACAGTGCAATCTATTCTCTATCAATAGGGTTTTAGAATAGTTTTTAAAGAAAAGAAACAAAAAGATGAGAGAAATAAGAAGAGATGCTAAGACCAAAAGCCTAAGGGGTAAGAAAGAGCAGCTCAGTAAAGGCCATGAGAGAAGTCTAGGGAGGGATTAGAAAAGGTTATTAATGGTGTATTTTCTAATTGCAGTTTTCCTCACAAGCAAAGAGAGAGCGAGACTATTAAAAGGCAGAAGGCAACAAGAGCGTGAAGAGTAGAGCACGTGAGGAGAATCAAGACAAGTGTTGGCAATCTCTTCTCTGTCCCCATCGCCTTTACCCCGGCCAAATTCACGCAACCACCTGTACTAGGGGTTGTGGGAAGGTCGACAGAAGGGATTAGGAAAATACAGCAGTTTGCTCCTGAGAGAGAGTCGGAACCTGAAGTGAGTACCCTGAGCTCTGACAGAGTGAAGTGCCCATGCACGGTTCTCTCCTGATCAAAATGGCTGAAGGTCTCGACCTAAAATGTTTGGGAACATTTTGGAGGTAATTCAACAAGAATTGATGGCTGTGAGGGAGGAGAATAAGGTAATCAGGCCAGAGATGGAGGCTAGTAGCAGGGAGACCTTAGAGTTAGCAATGCAACTGAAAAGAGATGAGATTAGGGCCAAGTTTAATTCTCCCCCTACAGGAACCACAATGTTAAGCCCTAGTTCTACATCTAGTTTAGGGGCCACCACTCAGGTCGTACACTCTTTAACTCCAATTATTCCCTTGGCACCTCCCGAACAGTTCAGAGGTGACCCACAAAAGGCTCAAATTTTTCTAACCCAATGCTCATTGCACTTTATGTGGTGACCTACCGTCTTTTCTGATACTCAGTCGAGAATTGCCTTTATAATTTCATACCTTAATGGAGAGACACTGCATCCTAGTTGATGCCATTGGTAACTCAGGACGCCCCCATCTAGTATAATTTTGAGGAATTCAAAAAGAAGTTTTTATGAATTTTTGACCGAAGAAAAGTTGCACAAGCAACAGACAATGAACTGTTAGAATTGAGACAAGGGAATCGAGAGCTTGTGACCTATTTAGCACAGTTTAATAAACTTGTTGTAGCAACTGAGTGGTCAGAGTGTAAACAAGCCGCCTTGCTCTATCGGGGTTTAAAAGATGAATTGAAGGATGCCTTGGCACAAATTCCCAATCGTACTACAGAGGTATCGGCCCTTATTGAGTTGGCTCTGGAAATAGATTATCGACTTACTGAGAGAAGAGATGAGAGGAGGAGAGAATTTCAACAGAGCATCCCTAGGTTTGATAGGGCTAAAACAGATGACCCCAGATCACAAGAGAAAGGGGGCGGTGTTGAACCATGCAGATCGAAATGATAAGAGGGCCACTTTCCAAGGAAGAATAGGGCAAGCGCAGAATGAATAACCTGTGTCTTTATTGCGGAATCAGTGGACACTTCGTAAAAGTGTGTCCGAAGAAACCCAAAACCTTCAAGCAGGAAAATTAGAGGCACCACCAGAAGGAGGAGTTGCCCTGGTGGATGCAAATGAAAAAACAACTCCAATGAGTCACCAAGTCGCAAATACCCTGCAATCATCCGCGCCATATCTTACCTTAATCATGACCTTGAAATTCCGAGAACATACTCTTCAAGGAGTAGCTGTGATGCTGGACTCTGGTGCGACTGGAAACTTCTGCGATCTCAAGTTCGCCACTAAGGTTGGCTTGAAGGTGGTTCCCAAGGAAAGAAGTGAAGCTGTAAGAGCTGTGGACGGCACAAATGTATCATCCAGACCAATCATCAGTAACACAGAAGTCATGGAACTCCAGTCTACAGAAGGGCATAGTGAAGAGATTCAATTCAACTTGATTGATGCTCTGCAGTTCAAAATCATCTTAGGACTCCCTTGGTTAACAGAGCATAACTGGAGTGAAAGAACTATGAAATTAGATTCAAGCTATTGTTTGGAGCATTGCTATTGTGAGAAAACCGACATTGAGAAAAGAAACCCAACACCCTTGTTGTGTGAAAACAAAATGATGGTGTGTGTGGTGAAAACCGAAAACCTACCCGTGGAATAGCAGTAGTTTGCCGAAGTGTTCAGTGAATCAGAGTCTGAGAAACCTCCACCCCATCGTTCGTATGACTGCAAAATTGACCTAGAACCTGGGGCAAATCTTGCTTGCAGTCGGATTTATGCGCTTACAGAGGCTGAAAATCTACATTTAAAAGACTACTTGCAGAAATACCTCGAGAACGGGTTTATTCGGCCTTCGCAGTCCCCAATTTCCTCACCTTTGTTTTTCATCCCAAAACGCGATGGGGGTCTAAGAACTTGCATTGACTACTGTGCCTTAAATAAAATAACCATTAAGAATTGTTACCCGGTACCAATAATTTCAGTGCTTCTGGATCAATTAAAGTGGCTACAATGTTCACAAAGTTAGTCCTGCAGGGAGCATACCACCTTATCAGAGTGAAAAGTGGGGACGAGTTGAAAACTGCCTTTAAAACTAAGTACGGCCTATATGAATACCAGGTCATGCCTTATGGCTTATGTAATGCTCCTGCGGCCTTTCAATTTTTCATAAACGACGTCCTGAATTAATTTTTGGACCAATGCGTAATCATCTATATTGACGAAATTTTGATCTATTCATCTACGGAGGAAACTAAACACTACGTCAAAGGAGTCTTGAAGTGTCCGAAGGAAAATAACTTTGTAGTAGAATCCATAGATTTTTTGCGATTTGTAATTGCACCAGAAGGTCTCACGATGGATGCCAAGAAAATAGAGGCAGTACTCAACTGGCCCGCGCCCACATCAGTAAAAGAAATACAAAGTTTCATTGGGTTTGCAAACTTTAATCGCAGATTCATTAAAGACTTCTCTTTGAAAGTCTCGCCCATTACTAAATTATTACGGAAGGGCGTCCCTTTTCATTGGACTACTGAAGCTGAAGAGGCCTTTCAATTTTTAAAGAACAGCTTTACTACTGCGCCCATTCTGTTGCACTCTGACCCCACGCAACCATTCTATCTGGAGACCAATACTTCCGAACAGGCAATTGGAGGTGAGTTATCACAGAGACACAAGGACACCGGGCAACTGCATCCTGTTGCGTACTATTCAAGAAAACTGCAGTTGGCAAGTTAATTACACCATTTCTGACAAGGAGCGCCTCGCTATCAAGGATGCATTTCAAGAATGGCGACACTATCTTCTAGGTGCTAGGCATGTAGTCACGGTGTTCACCGATCATAGGAATCTGCAATTTCTCAAATCTGCCAGAACCTTAACAACCCGTCAACTGCAGTGGTCGTTATACTTCGCTGATTACAATTTGTCATTACTTATTGGCCTGGGAGACATAATGGAAAGGAGGATGCACTATTTGAAATTGACACGGATGGAAAAAACCTCCAATTTATGAGCAAAGAATAATTCCTGAAACCAAGATCATCGGCGCCACAGTGGAGAATTCAATTGCAAAAGATATTAGAAACAAAATGACTCAGGAGGAAATGCAAGACTGGGACCAGAAAAATCCAGTTCAAGAGATCCGGGATTCACTTCCATTTCACGCCCAACCCTTGTATCTTCCTACTCAGGAGCTTCAACAAAAAGCGATTTCTGATTACCACGATAGTCCTTTAGCCGGTCACCCTGGAATTCATCGTACTGAAGAGTGGCTGAAAAGACAGTTCTGGTGGCCAGGACTCACCAAGGATGTTCGAAAGTTTGTAAACGGCTGCGAGACTTGTGCTACAGGAAAGATGGTTAGGAGAGCTTCTTAAGGCCTTTTGAGACCCCTGCCAACACCTCCTTACCTCTGGCACACAATCATGTTAGATCTAATTGTGGATCTGCCTTCGAGTCATGGGTTTAGCTCAATTCTGGTGTTGGTAGATGCCTTTTCAAAGATGGCGCATTTCGTCGCTTTGAAGCTGAATCCCTCAGCAAAACAATTAGTCAACCAGTTAAACCAGAATCTGATCAACATTCACGGAATCCCTAAGGTTTTCATTTAAGACCCAGGGTCTCAATTCCCTTCGCATTACTGGAAGGCTTACTTTCAGAAGCTGGGAGTAGAGTTGAGATATTCCACTAGTTTCCAACCACAAACCGATGGCCAGACTGAGAGGGCTAATCAGGAATTAGACAAAAACCTTAGGTTGTTTCTCCTTGATCAAGAGGGCGAATGGCCAGACCTTCTATGGACTGCAGAATTCGGATACAATAATGCCAAAAAAGTGTCCACTGGCTATTTCCCCTTTTACCTAAATTATGGAAGGCATCCAAATTTAATAGTTTCCCAGTACCAGCAGCTCAAGAATTAGTCCAGCACTTAAGTAAAGTACATGAATCTGCCACAAAGAATTTAACGATAGCCAAAGAATGTTATGAAAGACATGCAGACAAAAAGAGAAGACAGGAACCAGATATGCAGAAAGGAGACATGGTTTGGTTAATAACACGAAACCTGAGACTAAAAGGGAATAGGAAATTCCAACCACGCTTTGTAGGCCCATTTTCTTTGGATGAGAAGGTTAATCTAGTAACCTATACGTTAAGACTCCCTCACGATTGAAGATACATCCAGTTTTTCAAGTTTCCTTGCTAAAAAAGGTGTTCCCCTACTTAAAGGAGTCAACACACCCAAAGCCTATTTTTGGTAGATGAGCAAGAGGAATTTGAGGTAAAGAGAATCTTAGATTCAAAGCCTGTTCGGGGGAAAATAATTCTATCTTGTGGAATGGAAATGCTTTGACCCAGAGGAAAGATCTTGGGAGGAACAATCAAATGTCCATGCCCCTAGGTTACCCAAGGCCTTGCATCTACAATATCCTCACAAACCCCAGCCCAGAGGCTGTACCTTGTGAGGGGGTACTGTCAGGGCTCGGGAAACCCAATATCGGAAACCCAGGTCCCGGAACCTCCAGTGCGCAGCCCTAATATCAGGTGGTCCGATTTCGAAGCAACACCCCGCATACAAAGGATTGAGGGTGATTGTGGCCCGTAATAAGGTGATGAGTCGTGCCCGCCTAATATGGCGGAATGCCAGGAAAATTGCTAATCTAGTTTCTCGCGTTTGGACTTGGGCACGAGGACTGAGCCAGCTGTGAAACGCGTCGGCTGAATTACAAGCCGCGCACTTCACCAACGGACTTGTGCTGAGAGGATGTAGCACGCACAGTTAGTCAGAGAGTTATGGGTTATAGAAGTTATTGTGCTAGATTTAGGCATAGGGTAGAGTGCTCTTCGTTTTCGTCAGATAGCTACTTAGGTGTTAAGGTAAATTAAGGAAATTTCCTTTAGTCTCTGAATCCGGAAATTATGGCAACGAGAGCTCGATTCCGGAAGGTTTAGTTACTTACCTGATTCTTGGCCGAAGCCCAGTGGATTCTGGAAATTCTTCTGCAACCGAACAGCAGGTATAATCTAGAAGCATGAGAGAATGAGAATTAAGAGTGAATTGAAATTGGTGTGAGGAAGTGAATAAATTACAGTGCAAACTATTCTCTGCAAATAGGGTTCGAGAATAGTCTTTAAAGAACATAAACAAAAAGAAGAGAGAAATAAGAAGAGACGCTAAGGCCAAAAGCTTATGGGGTAAGAAAGAGTAAAGGCCATGAGTGAAGTCTAGGGAGGGATTAGAAAAGGTTATTAATGGTGTATTTTCTAACTACAGTTTTCCTCAAAGGAAAAGAGAGAGTGAGACTAGTAAAAGTCAGAAGTCAAAAAGAGCGTGAAGAGTAGCGCATGTGAGGAGAATCAAGACAAGTGTTGGCAGTCTCTTCTCTGTCCCCATCCCCTTTCCCCCAGCTGGGTTCATGGGACCACCTATACTAGGGGTCGTGGGAAGGTCGACAGGAGGAATTTGGAAAATACAGCAGTTTGCTCCTGAAAGTCGGAACCTGAAGTGCGTACCTTAAGCTCTGACATATATGAGTTGACGAAGGTGCAGATGAACCTTGTGACACTCTGCATATGAGTTTGCCGGCTTCCTAGGAGTAAGGTGCCCGGCTGATAGCTTGTATTCTATCTGTTAAGAAGGAGCAGATCCAGCGTAGAGCAGGACCTTACATAACAAACCTGCGTAGGTGCCTGGTGTGGTTGGGGTGTGAGGCATTGTCAAATGCCACAGAGACGTCCAGCAAAATGAGAGCTGCCGTGGTTTCTCTGTCAAGGATAATGCGAATGTCATCTGTGGAGGCAATAAGGGCTGTTTCTGCACAGTGGTTGGGCCGGGATCCTGACTACAAGGTGTCGTGGAGCTGGTGGTTGCTGAGGTGGTCAGTAAGGAGCTGGCTGATTACTTTTTGTAAAATCTTTTCTGGGTATGAAGGAGGGAGAAGGGTCCATAGCTGGAAAGCGTGACTGGGCCGTGGATGGTTTCTTGAGCAGGTGTATGATGGTGGTATGTTTCCAGATGTCCGGGAATGTGGCTAGGTCGATGGAGGCCTTGAGAATGGGTGTTAGTGCTTCCGTGATCTAAAGGAGGACTTTGGTGAAGGAGTGGTCGGTCCAATGGCCAGATGAAGCCCACGAGTGGATGGGCTTCATGGGAGCAGTGATTTCCACAGTGGTGATGGCAGGCCAGGAAGTCCAGGTTCATTCATCGGCTGTGATGGGAAGTTGAGTTGCAACAGTGCTGGACTCCAGTTGAGGAATGAAAGTACATTAAGGTGATTTTGTTACAGAAAAAGTCAGAGAGCTTGCTGCAAAGGTCTTGTGAGGGGGTGATGTTGCTGTAGGCAGTAGGAGTGCTGTGACATTTTTTATGATGGTGAAGATTTCCTTGCTGCTGTTAGTGCTGGCATCAATGCGATGTGCAAGAGCTGTGCACCTGGTGTTCCGTATCTGCTAGTGGTAACGTCTTAGGGCTGATTTGAGGAAGTCTTTGTCTATGATGTCTTGACTTGTTCTCTATTTGTATTCTAATTGCTTGCAGTGGTGTTTCATCAGCCTGAGTTCCTCTGTGTACCAGGTGACCTGTAGTTGTACTCTTGCCATTGAGGTGTTCTTGAGGAGAGCCAGGTTGTCAATGTCAGGATTTCGGAGGTTGCGCCTATATTACTGTGTGTGCTAGTTCTGGGGTCCACGAACCTTTATTAGGCGTGGAAACACGTAAGGACTACATCTCCCAGACTCCTCGGCGGAGGGGAGGTATTTTAGGTATGAACGACACACTTCCTGTTGCGTGTAATTCCTTGTGACTTCAGTCCCTGCTTGCTCATACGTCGCCTTGTATCCCTGCTCCAACGGAGAAGAAGCTGGTTCCCCGCCTCAAAGTAGGATCGGGGCTCTCTCTCTCATTTCCAGACTCTATCACGGAGCGCGCTGCCTTGTCGCGCGATCCTGGGGAGAACGCATTTGTCTTGTGGCATTTGGAGCGGAGCACGGTAGTGTTGCCTACGCGTTACCGTTCTGCTCAGTACTTGTTTTGGAGTTTATTCTTTTGGGCATCCCTATTTGCTTTGGATACCAGCGGAGCGCAGTAGTGGCCGCAACTACGCGCTACCGTGTGGTACAATTTCTTGACTGATAAATATTTGAGGAAACGGAGTGCTGGGGGTAAGGCCTCCTCATTACTGTGTTCCTATTTCCAGGATCTACAGTACAGCACGGAGATAGTGCTGATACCTTGTTGTGGTTTTTCCTTGGTCAGGATCACTGGAACCTTGTACTGACAAAGTAGAGAAGACGTTATTTTCTCATGTTATTCAGAGCGGAGTGTTGTGGTTCTTGCTTCCTACACACCACCGTTTCTGTTAAGCCAGGTGGCTACAATTGTATTCCTTTCTTCTCCTGGAAAAGAATCATTTTGCTTTACTATTACTATTAAGAACTTCTATCAGAATCCCTTTTACAACGCAATCCTCTTATTATGGCATGCTAGAGTGTTGTTTTCATATAACATATGTGCAGGGCATATGTGTTTATGTTGGACTTCTGAGTATTGTTTATGTCTCACTAGGCGAAGCACAGCCAAGACTTGAGGTGAATGAGGGAGAGTTCTAATGACGTTGTGTTTCCTTCTTTAGCAGGTATATTAGAACATTTAGTGAGACCATATGAGAGTAGCCTATTCGTATATGCTTTGTTTCTAAGTGTATGCTTTGTCGTTTCAGGGTTTCTCCTTTTTCCCTGCTGTCCCTTCCCTTTCTCTTCCCTTTTTTCCCTCGCCTAATGGCTCAAATACTCTGTGTATTATCAACTAGAGTGTCTGTGATATTTGGAGGTGGACCATTATATACTACAATCGGATTCCGTGGAGCCAACCCTGACAGTCAGTGCATGTGATGATCAGCTGTTGAAGTTTTTGATAGCTTGCAACAAGAGAGGATGTAGCCTTGTGGTTAGAGCTGTTGACCTTGAAGCTGGGGAACCGGGTTCGAGTTTCGGCAACAACGCTCAACATCCTGTGATTCTGGGAAAATCACTTAATTTTCCCTTGCCTAACAAAAATGAATGTGTCCGTCTGTAACAAAACTGGTGCTCACGTAAAGCGCTCTGATACCTGATGTCTCGGGTCTAGTTTGCGCTATATAAAACTCTTTGAAAAAAGTCACTGGTGTGCTCAGGCCTGTGCTCAGAGAGGCCAGAAGCCCAATTCTCTTCTGAAATGCTTTTCCACCTGCTGCAGGCGGTTCCAGTGGTGGTAGGTCTGCGATGGTGCAACATGGGTATGCTCAAACTGACAAGGATGTGGTCTTTCCAGGTCCCAGTTGCTGGCTTGTTGACTGTAATGTTACTGATTGAGGAGAAAATCTAGTCCAATCGGTGTCTGGCGGTGCTGGTGGGTTTGGTAACATGCCGGGTGAGGTCATGGCTTCTGAGGTTTTCTGGAATGGCTGTAGAGTTTGGGTTGATGTGGTCTCCTTGGTGAAAGTTAAGATCTCCAAGGAGGATGCAAGTGCTAACTTTGATGATGACGCACCCGCTCCAAGTCTCTTAACAGGAGAAAGGTTTGGCCTCTTAACAGTAAGGCTAGGCCCATATAACAACAACATCACTACAAATGCAATACTGTTTTCCACTTATTACCCTACTTACTTGTTCAGTCACATCCGTGAATCAATGTCAACCAAGAAAAATTAATTTCATTTCTTTAATTTATTTTTCAATTGATATTTGTTTTATCTTTGTATCAAAAAAATGAATGTTTTAAATCACACAAATTTCATGTCTGTAACCCACACCCACAATTTACAAATTTGTACAACATGTAAAACAACCATATTGGGACATTACCTAGAAACAATACAAAACAAAAAATCACAACAATTTTCGAAAATTAAAACAGATAAGCATGAAAAAATGAAAAATGAAAAAATTACATACACAGAAAAATTATTGTTTTCTTTCTGATTTGACTATACAATATTAGAATCAACAGTGCCTATTTTTCTATATCCCTCTATGTATACTAATTATTTCATTAGCTTCATATAGTATCTCAGACACAGGGAATTTCTCTTTGGTAGCACTTGCTGAACGAAACTACGTGGTCGACGCATTCCAAACCTAGGTGTTATTAGACCCGGTTCTCATCAGGACCAATAGCTGTAAAATGCCAATGACACTGTGTTACAATATTATACACTGACCAACATCAGTCATAAAAACGGCACCACCAAGTAATCCTCAGTTACCTCTGTTATGATTATGAGAGATCAGCTGATCTCCTTTCCAATATTTTTATCTCTCCACAACTGATTTCCACCAACGATACTTCAACCATGAGGGGAAGAGAAGAGAAAGAGAGGGGGAAGTCAAAAATCCATCCAAGTAGTCGTTCTATAAGCTCTTTTTCTAAGTGTGTAACAGTGCACTTACTCATGTGTTTATATGGGGGGCGCACCAGCCGTAATAACAGCTCCTGTAGGGCTGAGAAAACCGGAGGAGAATATAATCTACTCTTGCAACAAAACTGACTTGGGTCAACAGTAGGCAAAACATGTGCATCACGTACCTTGTGTGTTTTAATGTCACCACACGTTGTGATTTATGACCTGCAAGAAGAATTTAGACTATTGAGCATATGGCAATGTTGCATATGTGCAATTGCTCTCAGTACCTTATACACTAACGTAATTTTCACATTGAAATCCATAGTTCGAAATGCCAAAAAATGTCCGTCCCTATTAGCTGATACTCATCGTTGCAAATGATTGTAACTATAAACATTGCCGGCATCTAGCATGCGTCAACGGTTCATAACCTTCTTTGCACACAATAGTTTATGATTCGCCCATGGACTGTTAGCCCGTACTTTTCATTTGTGCGTTTAATACGCAACAACGCTTCTGACTTTAAAAGCTTTTCTTAGAATCGCGAGCGGCAATTTGGATACTTACTTTTCTTTCTCTTCGTTGAGTGCTATGGATGGCCGTCCGCTCTCCTAACAAATCGGGATGCAAGTTGTATGTGAAGCCGCTTTAAAATTAGAGAGGCTTGAGTCATGGCTTTAGTGTAGTGGTTCAAGTGGAATCAATTAGTCCACGCATATTGGAGTTTTTGAGTTTTGACGTTTGTATGGTTGATGGATTTAGAGTTTGTCTATTTTTTCTATTCATTTTTTGTTTTTGGCTAATCTAATTGACTATGACTGAACAAGACACATTTTCATATAGTGAGGACCACATCCAAAAATTAATAAACGCACCCCGTTGTTTTCCTCGGTATCACTAAGTGATACTGCTAAAACACAGAACAAAACAGATAAACTTACGAGATAAAAAAAAATAGAAATTAGGACGGAACTTCACGGCCATTATTTATTGCAACATCTTAAATCAGGTACTATCCTGGTGGTCTCCAGATACGAAATATTACAGTAATATTCACAGAAGATCCATTGATCAAGAAAGAATATAGCTGCATTGAGACTAAGTGCAGCCGAGATCTTATGGTTCTAACTATTGAGACAGCGCAACGGATTTCAAAACAAGAACTAATTGAAATCGCGAAATTAGAACAAGAAATTAAAGACAACCAAGCAATATTGGATGCAAAAACTTTATTGTCGAAAGTTGAAAAAGAGAGCGGAATTTAAGGACTATACAATAAACCAAAAAGAAATCAAATTTGAGAAAGATAAAATGAACTTCTCTCTGGATTCTACATACCCTTACTTGCAGGTGGATTTTTATGCAAGACAAGAATCACAGAGATTTCTCGCGGAATACTAAGGCAGATCAAGAAACAAATTCATCTCTTTTTCGGACACCTCGTCATTATCAGGAGGAGAATCAGAAAATAACGAAGGTAGATTTAACTCTTTCAATCCTAACAGGAGGGCAAACAACCAACCACAACCAAATTCTTCTTTTCCGAACAGAGGGGTTCCTTTTTTAGGAAGAGGCCAAACGTGGCCTCACGGCAGAAGCAGGTACCCTAATCAACCATTGGAGATGAGAACCAGGCGCCAAAATTACAAAACTTAACTACATCATCAATCTTTAACATTTCCAATCGCCAACTAACCTCAGCTGAGGAAAGGTTACTGAACAAAGGATTGTCTTATGTACCAGCTAAAAATACAGACTTTGTAAAAATGAAATCTGAAGTGATTGACTTTTGTAGGAAATTACGACTCAGGACTTTTTTCCTGGAAAATTCAACTCCGATGCCTATGGAAGTTACTGGACTAAGAAATAAGTCAATGTTTTGTCCGCCTACAAATAAAATACTGAAAGAGGTACATACCTTTGAAAAAACGGTTTTATCCGCTATTAGCAATCAAGAGAGAAAAAGGAATTTTGTTAGATACAACATCGCAAAATCAGAGAAAGATGCTATTATAAGTCTAAAGAACGACACATCGATTGTAATAAAGAAAGCGGATAAAGGCGGCTCCATAGTGGTTTGGAGCACTCAAGACTACATCATTGAAGTCAAAAGACAATTGGACGTCAAATAGTGCTACAGAAAAATCAATAAAGATCCTACAGTAGAGATCCAGAATGAGCTTATTCCAATATTAAAACATGGACAAGATTAAGGATTTGTGGGCCAGAAGGAATTACATTTTTTGAATAAAAAACATCAGAGAATTCCACTTCTTTATATTCTTCCCAAAGTTCACAAAAATGCAACCCATCCACCCCGGAGACCTATAGTCTCAGGGTTCGAATTGATCTTAGAGCCAATTTCAAAATATGTGGACTTTTTCCTAAAACCGTTTATTGAATAGGTACCGTCCTATATTCAAGACACCACAGATTTTATCAACAAAATCGACATTTTCAAATTTACACCTGGGCAACAAATCTTGGTGACATTGGATATAGTATACCTTTATACTCAGATCCCACAAGAAGAGGGGTTAGAAGCAATACAATCATTTTTGGAAACAAGACCACAACCAACCAGAGTACCAACTGACTTCATCATGACATTGGCGAGCTTTTCATTGCGAAAAAATTATTTCAAATTTGAGAATGATTTTTATTTTCAAATCAACGGATGTGTGATGGGATGCCCTTTTGATCCAGAACTGGCTATTTTGTACATGGCAAAATTTGAAGAGAAGTTTGTTTACAACAACAACCCATTTACCCATAGTATATCGGATAGGATACGATATATTTATGATATGGACCGGAAATGAGGAAAATTTACTTCAGTTTTTCGAGTGGTTAAACAATAGGTCTGCTGACATTAAGTTTAGCATTAATCATGCACCACGAAGGATGACATTTCTGGACGTGGAGGTGTACGCTTCAGAAGGAGGTTTGGTAACAACCTTATACAGAAAAGAAACGGAGCGGAATAAATCCCTACATTACAACAGCCACATCCCAAGGAGCCTAAGGGATAATCTCCCTTATGGACAATTTTTACGGATAAAGCGTAATTATACATTCAAAGATGAATATTACTTTCATGCCAATCAGCTAGCTAAAAGATTAAAAGATCGGAATTATCCTAAAAAATTACTGAAACATGCAATGAAGCGGTCATGGTGGACACCGAGGGACGCACTATTGGAAAGAAAATAGAAAACTAAAATGGACCGTTTGGTATGTGTCACAACATTCAGCCCCAGTACCAACTTCTTGAAGAAAGTCATCTGCCAAAAGTGGCATCTGGTCCAACATTTGGACGAGACATTGAATCAATATCCATTATTTGCATTGAAGAAGGAGAACAGTATTGGCAACCAGGTCGTTCGAGCATCCCTTACAAGAATTGGATCGAAGCAAACATTACGGGAACAATTTGGTCTACCCCCAATTAAGGGTCACCACAAATGTGGAACATGTAAATGTTGCAACCAGACGATGGAAGGTTCTGTTTTCTCTCATAAAAACATAAATTGGAAACATGACACCTTCACTAATTGTATCCTCTGCTCATGTCAGAAACTCTACATTGGGAAGACAAATCAAGAAATACGGCAAAGAATATCTCAGCACAAATCGAGGATTCGAAAACAAGTACTGTCTGCACCGTTAGTCAACCATTGGATCCTTCAAAATCATGTAGAACAGGATCTGCACTGGACAGTGATTTCCAAGTTGGAATCTGATCCACGAGGAGGAGACTTGGAAAGACGTCTCATACAGAGAGAGGCCTTATTGATTGTGAAATTTGATACAGCAGTCAATGGTTTAAATGAACTATCCGAAATATATAATCTTTGATGAGTGATTCCCAAATGGTACATTAAACCTCTTGCATGAAATCATACATGTGATTTTTCTAAACTCTTGTAACTATTTCATCAGGTTCATTCATTTTTTACATGTCATAATTCATATATAGCCTTGAACATCTAGGCTTCCTAAATGCTTGTAGGGGTGGAATAATACAACTGCAGCTTATGGAAAACGGCTAGAAAACTACGTTTCCAATCAACCCTGGGATCATGTGACAACAAAGAAGTTTGATTCCCTCGGAAACACACCTGATATAAAAATAAACTTTTTAAATTCCCTTTTCAATGCCTTAATAGTAATCATTGCATGCTGTAACTTATGCATACGGTACAAAAGGGGGTGGTGATGGACGGAGCATCTGAATCAATCAAACACTCACACCCAGTCAAAAGATCTTATACATAGCCTTGAAACCCAGGCCCTTTACACGTTCGTTAAAAGTTTATCTTCAGCGGCGGATATAGTACAATTCCCATCAACCCGGAGTCCTTGTGACAAACAGTAAGTCAGATGTAAAACGACTCAGATGCACTGATTGTTGCATCCCGATTTGTTAGGAGAATGGACGGCCATCCATAGCGCTCAACGAAGAGAAAGAAAAATAAGTATCCAAATTGCCGCTCGTGATTCTAAGAAAAGCCTTTAAAGTCAGAAGCGCTGTTGAGTATTAAACGCACAAATGAAAAGTATGGGCTAACACTCCACGGGCGAATCATAGACAATCGTGTGGAAAGGGGGTTTTGAACCATTGACGCATGCTAGATGCCGGCAATGTTTATAGTTACAATCATTTGCAACGATGAGTATCGGCTAATAGGGACGGACATTTTTGGGCATTTTGAACTATGGATTTCAATGTGAAAATTACATTACTGTATAAGGTACTGAGAGCAATTGAACATATGCAACATTGCCATATGCTCAGTAGTCTAAATTCTTCTTGCAGGTCATAAATCACGACGTGTGGTGACATTAAAACACACCAGGTACGTGATGCACATGTTTCGGCTTCTGTTGACCCACGTCAGTTTTGTTACACAGAGTAGATTATATTCTCCTGCGGTTTTTTCAGCCCTACAGGAGCTTTTTTTATGGCGAGGATGGCGGCTGGTGCGCCCCCCCCCATATAAACGCATGAGTACGTGCACAATTACACACTTACCAAAAGAGGCTTATAGAACGACTACTGGGACGGATTTATGACTTTCTCCTCTCTTTCTCTTCTCTTACCCTCATGGTTGAAGTATAGTTGGTGGAAATCAGTTGTGGAGAGATAAAAATATTGGAAAGGAGATCAGCTGATCTCTCATAATCATAACAGAGGTAACTGAGGATTACTTGGTGGTGCAGTTTTATGACTGATGTTGGTCAGTGTATAATATTGTAACAAAGTGTCATTGTCATTTTACAGCTATTGGTCCGGATGAGAACCGCGTCTAATAACACCTAGGTTTGAAACGCGTCGACCACGTAGTTTCGTTCAACAAGTGCTACCAAAAAGAAATTCCCCATGTCTGAGATACTATATGAAGCTAATGAAATAATTAGTATACATAGAGGGATATAGAAAAATAGTTGATTCTAATATTGTATAGTCAAATCAGAAAGAAAACAATAATTTTTCTGTGTATGTAATTTTTTCATGTTTAATTTTTTCATGTTTATCTGTTTAAATTTTCAAAAATTGTAGTGATTTTTTGTTTTGTATTGCTTCTAGGTAATGTCCAAATATGGTTGTTTTATATGTTGTACACATTTGTAAATTGTGGGTGTGGGTTGCAGACATGAAATTTGTGCGATTTAAAACATTCATTTTTTTGATACAAAGAAAAAACAAATATCAAATGAAAAATAATTAAAAGAAATGAAATTACTTTTTCTTGGTTGACATTGACTCACGGATGTGAATGAACAAGTAAGTAGGGTAATAAGTGGAAAACAGTATTGGCATTTGTAGTGGTGTTGTTGACTTTGATGATGAAGGGTACGACTAAGTTCATGATGTCACTGGTGAAAATAGTGTAGTGTCCTGTTGGTCTGTACATGAGTGTTTCACACAGGGAAAGGTTGGCTGTAATGCGTATTTTGAATGTGAGGTGTTCCATGTTGCTGCTGGGGATTTCCATGTAGGCAATGCAGCTAATGGTATCTTTGAATATGATGGTGACTCCACCTCCAGGCTTGTGATGACTGTGTTGCCTAATGATCTTGTACCGACAGGCATGGCTGTAGTGAAGTCCTGTGCTGTTGTGTAGTTCCTATATAAAATATACAGGATCTGCGTGTTTAGACAACATACACTGTAGGATTGGTGTCAGACAAACTCTGATCGCAACCCCGGGTATGTTGGCCCTTATTGTACCAACTAGCTAATAGTGCCACAAGCATCTCCTCTTACCAAGGAGAGAATAGTTCTTGGCAACCATCGAACATAAAAACAGTGATCCTTCAGGACCGTGAAAACAATATACTACCTTTTTCTCAGCCTGCATTGGAGGTCTGGAATGTTTTTATAGCACTTTGTGGGTGTTAGGTAAGCCCTAATTAGAATCTAACATTTCTAGATTTTGTTTGGTGTATATCCAAGAAGCAGTGTCTATTCCTCTTTGTTCTATTTTCTGCTAATAATGATGAACCATGCTACCCATACATTTTCCAGGTTGCTGTTTGTCATGCCAATAAGTAATTCATATATTATTGTCGCCACTTTCTTGGCAGTGCTCAAAGTAAGCAGTAATTGCAGCACCATATTATAGGCAGTTGTAAGTTATACTCCTCCCAGATTGAACATGCTGTTCCAACAATCTTCTGTACAGCCGCGGTCGGTAGTGAGAGTACCTGCTGGGTGGTGACGTGGGAAGGGGCATGGTGGGGGTAGTAAACTATGGATTACAGAGGTTTACAGGTAAGTAAACATATAAATAAGTAAAACGATTTTCGTTGCGCGCACTGCATCTCATTTGGGGATGCAGTACATGCTACAAAATTCATTGTGTTTATCATGGGTACAGACCAATCTTTCTGAAGACAGTTGGGTAGAAACCTATAATCAACACTAAGCTCCGTTAGGAATCTTATCTTTTCAACATATTTCTGTTTTGAATTCTTTATTAATTAGGAGATCTGAGCATTCTTTTAAATTAGCTTCAACACTCCTGCACCACCTCATTGCCCCCCCCACCACCCGGTCCACCCACTTGAACTCTCCCAATGTCATGTCCCTTAGGTTAGTTCAATTACATGCATTGCGTCCCATCCACATGACATAATGGTCTTACACAGGTGACCTTTTACCCAGTAGCTGACTGCTGTCTCTCCGACACCAGGCTCTTATACCATATCTTAATCCCTGTACCTGACGTACCCAAAATATGTCCCTAGGCATGGTAGATTTATTCTGTACAAGGGTCACCACTTTTCTCATTCATCGCCAACAGCCAGCTGCATATGCTCTTGTTGTTTTAGAAAAGGATTAGCAGGGGATTAGCGAATGTTTTCAAAACACATCTGGAAAAACCCCAGAGTGACCATTTTAGTATAAAAGACTCTCACTCCCCCTTACCAAGGCAGAGGAAGAATTCCTTCCTGGCTGGACCGAGACTCTGCAGACTGATCCTTTGAGAGACAGAGACCTGACATCCCTTGCGGGCCGCCATCCTCACCGCAGAGATGGGGTCCTTCATTCAGAACCATCTGGTGAGGGGTTAGCACTTCCCCGGGGAATTCTTGGCTCCATTGGATTCCATTAGGACACATCCTTGCACTTACACATACATGCTTCACCTACACCTCTAGGCTAGGCACGGTTAGGTAGGATACGAATCGCAGGAGTACGCCAATGCTATTGTTTTATATAATATGCTTTTATTCATCTTAATCGCACTATGGTAGAAATGTATCCACTTTTCACGATATTGGTACAAGTGATTACATTTGTCTGCTCCTGTCTTTTGATTGTCGCAGCTAACATGTTTCATACTAGACTGCCACTTGACCAATAAATACTTATTGAAACCATTCCAACTGTCATTCTATGTATTTTGAGAAACGCAAGCACAAGTGACTTAATGAAGGATACCGTATTGTTTCCACGATACCTGAGGAATCAGTGTTGTCATGTTCAGTGGTTGCCAGAAACTACCTACAACACTGTAGAATACAGGGGGTGGTAGTGGCACTGTAGAGCTAGCAGATCTAATGGCTTACTCATTCTGCTGGGCTGTCCGGAGTCTGTCTCCACACCAAGCCCTCTGTGTAGGTCATCCAAAACACGCAGGTCCTGGGGGTTCCTAGGAAGTACATGACACCAATCTCCATTCTTCACCTAGATGCTTCCAATTCGCCCAACTTTCTCCCACTCCAGCATTGTGTAATCTGTCAAAGATTGTCTAATGTGATATCCTGTTCAGAAACTCATTCCCTCTAGGAATTATTCCTCACTTTTCACTGAACTTGCTTCTGCCGGCATATTGGTTGGTATGGTGACTCTTCTGTTGTCAGAATGGCTGGTGTGAGACCAACGGTTTGATCGGTGCTCAAGTGTTTTTTAAATAAGGCCCTCATATTGTGGTATTGTATCCATACATGGTACACTGTAATATTGATCTTTATTTCCCTGTTTGAAAATGCAAAAGAAGAAAAAAACTTCACATACAGATGTAGGGTTTTGGAACAATTGTTACATTCCTAGTCCTCTCTGGCCTCCATCAAGGTCCCATTCCCCCACTATGTAATTTGATATGAAGGTTTGAAGTCTCTTGGGGGATGGTACAGGACAGACAATCTGGGACAAAGTTGTGTGCTACACAGGCCGATATGCAGCTCTAGGCAAGTACGTCCCATAAATGGCATCTCAGTCTTTCCTGGACCGGCGCTCCCAATAAATAGTTATTACCTTAACTTCAACCCTGCACACTCTTATGGGCATTAGAGGTAATGAGGCATTTGACATGAGCAGCTCCTCTTCTGGCAGTGCATCATGCTCCAGAATGTGTAACTCTCCTCAATCTATAGGTGCATGTCACAAGACAACAAAGCTTCGTATTTGCTTCTTGGGCTTAGAGCTATGTGGAGTATGCCTCCTAAGGCCCCTCTCTGCTGCAACTGTCTAGTGCTCCACAGTCAGCCAATATGTTGGCAGTCAGGGTGTCCACTAGGATTTCTTTCATCTGGTGTTCTAGGCACAATCACATTCCTCCTTCTCAGCTACTATGACCCTTGCATAGTGCACCCTCTCCTCTCTCTGTTCTGTTTAGTCCTGAGATCAGTAGCCACATGTGGCACACAACTTGGTTGGCTCCATCCCAGCCAACAACTAATGTCTTCCAACAAGAATCCACCATGCTCACCCCTCAGCAGTCAGCCTTTGTGGTTCAAAGCTATCCCTGAATCTGCAGGTGATAGAGCGCGCGGGACCACTAACTCAATTTTACCATACTCACCTGGGCCCACAAAACATTCACACTTTGACCTAGTAATTCTGCGTTTCTATTTACTTACAGTCTATCAGTACTTTGAGTCCTTTTAGGACTTATACCTGTAAACTATGACTTACCAATCCTTGTCACCTTTGCTATAAGTCCTAGGGATCGAATAGGGAGTAGAATAAACGGCCAGTATTTAAACAGTTTACCTTTCCTGTAATAACCACAGACTCTGGGAAAATGTTAAATGCTTTATCTATGCAAGTTTAAGTGAGTCTTCATCCAAGTTACAGAGACCATCAATATCATAAGTAAAAATATGATTAATAAGATTGTATTGTATTGTATTGTATTGTATTGTAAGGGGTGCTTGTAAAGCGCACTGACACCGTGGGTTTCCTGGCGCTGGTTGGAAGCAGAGGGGACAGAGGGACTTAGCTGGATTGAGGGAAGAGCCATGTTTTTAAGGATTTACGGAAAAGAATAAGAGAATTAGAGGTTTTGAGGGAGAGGGGAAAGGAGTTCCAAAGTTTAGGGGCCAGGTATGCAAATCTCCGGCCTCCAGATCTGCAGAGTTTGATAGGGGGGATGGACAGGAAGTGAAGGTGAGAAGATCTCAGATTACGTGATGGACAGTAGGGCCTGATGAGGAATTTCAGAAAGACGGGACAGGAGCCAGATAAAGATTTAAAGGTGAGGCAGCCGATCTTGAAGGCTGCCCTCGAGATGACAGGGAGCCAGTGCAGTTTAGAGAGGAGGGGTTTGGCGGATTGCCATTTCGGAATCCCAAGGGCCAATCTCGCCGCTTGATTTTGAACAGATTGCAGTCTGGAGAGAGATGTTTTAGGCAGACCGTGGTAAATAGAGTTAGAAAAATCCAAGCGGGAGAGGACGAGGGCCATGATAACTTGCAGAAGGGCTTCAGGAGTAAGGAGATAAGCCACCTTCCTGATCCTGCGCAGCTGGAACATGCAGGAGGAGACCACCGTCTTCACCTGGGGCCCGAGAGATAAGCCGGAGCCAATAGTGACCCCGAGACTCTTCACCGAGGCCACGGGGGTGGGAGGGGGGCCAAGTTCTGCCGGCCAGAAGTGCGGACCCCAGTGGGTAGAGCTCCTGCCAGGAAGAAGGAGCTCCGTCTTTCCGGGGTTCAATTTAAGCTGGTTTTGACACATCCACTGGAGAATGTGGGACATAGCTGCCTGGAAATTGGGAATAGCAGAAGGGGAGTTGAGAGGAAAGATGAGTTGCAGATCGTCCGCGTAGTTGAAAACGGTGACGTCTCACTGCCTCAGAGAAAAAAGAAGGGGTCAAAGATAGAGGTTAAAGAGAAGAGGGGATAAGGAGGAGCCCTGGGGGACCCCACAGGGCGAGTGCTCCCTAGGAGCTCTAAAAGTGCCCAGGCTGAGGGTCTGAGACCTCCCGTCAGGAAGGATTTGACCCATGCCAGCGCCAGGCCCTGGATGCCAGCCTGCTCAACACGGTGGAGGAGGATGTTGTGGTCCACCGTGTCGAAAGCGGCTGACGGATCTAATAATACCAAGGCCTGGGGGGTACCCTTGTCAGCGCCGTCTCTCAAGGCATCCAGCACGGCCAAGATCACAGTCTCCGTAGAGTGGCCGGGTCTAAAGCCGGCCTGGTTGGCCTCGAGAAAGTTGGAGCTCTCGATGAACTGTGAGAGACAGGCGGTGACGTGGGCTTCCAGGATTTTGGAGAAGAAGGGCAAGAGGGAGATAGGGCGGTAGTTCGCCGGAGCGGCGGGATCAGCTCCAGGCTTCTTCAATAGAGGCACCAAAACGGCCTCCTTGAAGGAGCTGGGCACCGTACCGGAAGAGAGAGAGGAGTTCAGCAGAGGAAGGATGCAGTCGGGTAGAGAATGGCAGATGTCCCGGAGTATGGAAGGGGGACAACAGTCGTCTGGAGATCCAGACTTAGTACGGGTGGCCAATGTAGCCAAGGATGTGGGATCTAAAAGAGGGAACAGAGTGAAAGAAAGGGCATTGTGGGGGGGAGAGACGGATCCAGCGCCAGGGGGGGTGACCGGGATGGTGTCCTTAATCAAAGCAATTTTCTGAATGAAAAAAGTACTTAGCGCATTACAAGATTCCTGTGTGGGGGCCTGAGTCGGGAGCGTCCTGGGATCGGAGGTAAATTCGTTGAGAACTTTAAAAATCTCTTTGAACTTGCAGGGGGCTGATAAGATTCTTTCTGAGGCGTAAGCTTTTTTGGCTGCGGAGATGGCTGTTTTATACTTATTGCGAGCGGCCACATATACGTCTCTGCTGGACGAGCAATAGTCTCTCCTCCACTTGCGCTCTAATCGGCGGAGTTCCAATTGTAGGGTTTTAAGTTGGGGGTGAACCATTTGTGGGAGTTGCTATGTCGGGATCGGGGGAACTTAGTTAGAGGGGCAAAGATATCGCTGGCTGTCGTGAGCCAGTCAGAAATATGCCCATAAAGCTTGTTGGTACTTATATCATTGGTAAGCGGGGGACGGGTTAGAGAGAGGTGAGATAGCAATTTAGAGGAATCGGCGGCTCTCCACTTACGGGCGGTGCCGCCCTCCCGCAAGGGGATCCTAATCTGGCCAACAGCCGAGATTGTGGTGTCAATCAAAAAGTGATCGGACCACACACAAGGTGTTATGAGCGGACAGGAGGACTTGACCCCGTGGACCCAAATGTGGTCAAGGATGTGGCCGCCACTGTGGGTGGCGGACTTGACTAATTGAGTGAAGTTCAGGCTCGAGAGGGCCTCGAACAGTTCGGAGGCATGGGGACCAGCATCCTCGTGCTGGAACCAGTAGTTGAAGTCACCAACAATGACAGTGCGGGGGGAAGAGGTGCTGAGATTAGTCAGCTGTTCAATGAAAGATGAGGGGAAGGAAGGCATAGGGTGGGGGGGGCGGTAGAGTACCATAAGGGTAACTGACCCACCTCGGTCCCAAGACGGAGGACCAGGTTAAGGTATAGAGTTTGCAAGAAATCAGAGTAACACCTTTAAAGATTGGTACCTGGGAAGGGTGAGAAAGGGAAATAGCAATGGGACATACCACTTGGATTATATTTGCCTAGGACCAATCCTGGCCACGGACTGGGGCAAAAGACAAGGCTCACAATGAATCAGGTGCCCACGGGACAAGTCAGGTGCAGATCAGGACAGGTGACCTCCGCTAAGTGCAATGCCAGCATCATACCCCTTTCTCTCAGTAAGCCAATTAGTACCCCGACTAGGTAATCGATAATTTCCCCACAAACCCCTCAAATTTTCTGACAGAGTGCTCCGCCAGCACCTCTGCTCTCGATCTCCTATAGCGTGCGTTGGGTCAGTGACAGGTCAGCTATTCAGACAAGTCGGAAAATTTCTCTAACTAAACATACCTTAGTTATACCATTTCCAGGGCAAGGTACCACCCCTAAATGTTGCAAATCTATGTGTTCCCCTTCAGTGATTGGTTGGAAAGACGAGGAGAGGTCATCACACCATACTAGGATGAGATCATTGTTCATTAGGCTGTATTGATCAAGTTCCCACCCATAACTTTATTTTCTCATGACTTTATTCAGTCCACCATTAATATTTCATTTTATTATACAATGTTGTTAAATTTTGCAAGTTGTCTTCCTTTTCCCAGTTCATGGGGTGAGGTTCCCAAGCGCATCGCGGGTAAGACAATCCTTGGCACGGTTTCAATGCCACAGCTCAAGGTCTTTGTGTTCTCCCAGCACATGCACGGTGCATATTCAAAATGGCGTTTTAAGTCACCCCTCAGGCCCAAATACGAGCTATTAACAAAGTCAAATAAAAACATATTAGAATACAAAAATAAATGAATGCACTGTATACCACTTATCTCTACTCTAACCCATTACTTTATTTTAACTTTTGCATTAATAGTTAAGCAGAATGAACAAGCTTAGTACAAGTAGCAGCAAAAGCATTAGCATGTGAGGTTTGAAGCAGCCATTTCGGGCAGTAGTGCACAGAAGCAAGAAGTTCCCACCAAAAGCAGAGGTACGTCACACCACGTAGATGTGGCAGACACATGAGCAGTAAATTTCCCACGTTTTCGGCGGCCATATTAAGACACTCGGGTTACTGTTAGTAAAAGCACATACACAAGCTTCCCCAGCTTACTAAATATGTCGTGAAATGCAAATATTAATGGACAAAACATGTTGGACACTTGCTGTCTGGACAGTTTCCCTACAGAAGTACCGCCTTAGTGTATAATTCCAAAGGTCTGGGGTTTTACACCTGATGCATGTGACTTAAGGGCCATCACTCCTAACCTTTTACATATATATATATATATATATTTTTAAGAAATCCTAACTTGTTGATTAATATGTTATATGTTATTTTGGGAGGGTTGAATACAAGCAAGTTTCTGTACCTGTGAAACCTTGCTCCATCACAGGCGTCAAATATGCTGAGAACATCACTTCAAGAGATATTTTATTCATGGTACCCAACAAAAAGATTAGTGAGAGGTGTCTTGTGCCATAAGCTCCATGCTTTGGCCATGGGAGTTTCTGACTATAATAGGTTATTTTCTCACAATCGTTTCTCCCATGCAGTCACTTTGAAACTCGGGCTGTAAAGTCATACAGCATTAGTGCGACCAGAAGGTGGATCCTTTTGAGCATCGTATCATTTCTGAGGATCTTGTGGACTCCCGAGCATTACAATGAAATGAAAATGCTCTACTTAGATGATGTTCAGTAGTCCAGCAGGATTTGCAAGTTCCAGTGCAAACACAGGAGTTGTGGAGGACTTGTTGGCACAGTGATAGGTCACAGTAATGCCATTACCAACATATACCTATGGCCGGATTAAAAACTGCTCAGATTTCCCTGGAGCATAGTTTTCTAGTATGATCAACACACAGTCTCTATCTAGATCATAACCCCTATCCATCAATGTGCTCTCCAACATATCTGTGACTGTTCAACACACAGTGCCCTTAGTTACTCCTGAACATTTTATGGATGACCCAGCAAACATATAGATATTTTATTGCAAAACCAATCACATTTTAATCCTACTCCCACAGCTTTTTATATGCACAGTCTAACGTAGCATTCATTGTATCTCACTTGAAAGGCACGCTGCCTCTTGGGTGACAAGACAATGACTCTAATTTGTACAATTGAGACACCTTATTCTCATAAGGAACTTGGAAAAAACATATTTGACCAAAAAGCTGTCACCCTGTCTGCCGATATGCAAAGGCTGGACTTGAGACATCCAGCTTAACCAGCTACCCTCCATTTTAAGTAATTTATACTTACAGACCCGGGTGAGTTTCCTCGAGATGGAAAAAGTACTTCTGTCTGCTTGACTACTGGGAAGTGTGGTTACATTTGTATGTGCTTTATGATTCATTCCACTGCGATTGGAGAGCGTATTACAAAGTGGTAGAATGCAATGTAAACCTTTCTGCATCTAGTAGACAGGCTTGGATTGGCAAGCCGGGAAATCAGACACGGGCGATGGGCCTGTTGCCGAGGCCAGATGGTGGGCCATTTTTAAAGTGGACTAAGCAGTCCAATCAGCCAGGGCCATCCCCGTCTCCACTACAAGTGCACACCAGAAAAGGTTTGGTATTACAGCCTTTGCATACATATACTGAGCCTGACCCACCTCAGGCCAGCTCACTGTGAGAGAATGATGATGGGCTGCTCCCTCTGTCACAGCATGAGGTGTCACCGCCCCTGGCACCCTCCAGATGTGACAGACGCCTCAAGGAGCTGCTGATGGGAAGCCATTAGCACTCGCTTTGCAGAGGACTGGGGTAGGGAGGAGGGCTAAAAAGCTAGGGTAGTGGGGCTGGTTAGTGCCAGCGAGGGAGCCCCTTAGGTTATGTGTGTCCCTCTACCCTCCTGGAAGGAGGGGACATAACGTAGTCTCTGTTGATCTCCTTCTATTCCTGCCAAAGACCGAGTTCACACTATAATAAAGTACAAAAAAACGAAGGATTCTGGAATGGGGACCACTTTTTTTGGGAAGGCCCTGCCTAATTGTAATCCCAATCCGACACTGTTTTTGAACATCCGATACACATAGCAATGAGACTGAACTGATGCAAGGGACTACCCCAGTACTGATGATGGTCCAAGCCACGATTATGAGGACAAAACATCAACAGTCCTCCTTGACTGGACAATGAATACATGAATTTCTTGCAGTATAATTAATTTTTAGGTGGTTCAGCCTCGGAAGAGCATGCACTGCTCTGCGGCAAACTGTATTGGATTATGGCATTGAAGCTCCAAACTCCCCGCCCATATTCGTTATTGGCTTGTGTTATTGTCCTTCATAAATGCTCGCTTCTCATTCATTAATAGGCTTGTTAGTCCCTCCTTAGTACCGCCTTGTCTTCATTTGTAACCTTCCATGAGGACTGGCCCTTTTACTTTGGTTGTTACACACTGTACGTCTTTTTTATTTACTCTGTAAGTACTATTTTCTGTAATGAGTTTCTCCTACTGCAGGCACAACAGGCTTTCCTGCAACATTCAGCGCACCAAGCACGCTTTCAATCTCCAAGCAGCTGGGACAATGGCGTCCACTTCTTTGAATAGGTCACGCATTTACAAGAGTTTGAGCTATTAGTATTGTAAATGACAATGCCTTTTATTTGCTTGTTTAATGCTTGTTTAGATACTGACGGTTGTCCAACAGTGTATTTTATGTGTGTTTTCTATGTCTGTAATGTTTTGTTCACCTATAGCAGGCTAAGTTAGGTGGCACTCCATTTTCGATGACTTTAAAAAAGAAGTGAATAAACGTGTGCTGCTATTTCTGTAACACTTTTTTAGCCTTCTCCTTGTTGTCTTTTTGACTTATGTTTATGAAGCAACCATTGCCCAAAGAATCTTTTTGAAGAAATAATAAAAGACTAGATAAAGCGAAGCCTTCAGTGGTATTAATAGTATTTAGATAGCCCTATCGGTGAATTGGGTAACCCTATTATCTTAATCTGCAGCTGAAGCACAGCACAAGAGCGTTCAATTAGCAGGGTGGGACTGAGACAGCAAACAGGCCTGGGCATCAAAATAAAAGTGGCCCCCTTTAGTGAATTAGATAGCTAAAAAATGGTTCACGTTTGCAAATTTGGGCAGTTTTGACCTTGCAAAGAGTAAAGTGCATGTGTTTCGCAAATATGGAAGAATGTATGTATTTTGTGCCTACTGCAGGCAATGTTTGTTTAAATGGTAGGAAAATTAACAGTAAAACAGCCTAGCTGACAATAAAACAGCCCCACAAACAGCCAAAAAAATAGGCCACACACTGACCTGTCAGACCAGCCCATCGGGCACTGCCTGATTGCCCTATATACCAGTCCAACCCTGTTCCTTCAGACAATCGGAAAGGCCCAGACACAAGGCACGCATGTCCTGAGAAGACTCTGCAGATTTTTAACTGGGCACAAATACTCCCTTAGACATGCCAATGACTGCTGTAGAAATTGCCTAAGACAAGTTGTATAAATATTTTATGGTGAATCGTGTGAAATAACTCCTAGGTAACAGTGCTTAATTTGTAAAACATTAAGTGTCAGGGCTCTCATCAAGAGGCCACTACAGCCTACACCACCAGTGTGCCCTGACAGTGCTGCCAATGTTATTAACAAAACAGCTACTATCCATCACACTTCTCCTACAAGTGTAGCAACTATTCTAGTCTCACAAGCTATAATGTTAGCATAATTTGCTGGTAATAGTCATTTTTAACGTATATTGAATTAGTTAACAACTGTTGTTATGCTCACTCTAAATCAGACAAACAGGCCACCATGTGGCAGACTGTCGTAAGTGCTGGTGCTGCCAATTAAGTGCTGGTGCCCAGCACCAGCAACCACCTGCTCAAATTAAGCACTGCCTCCACGGTATAATCAAAGATGACTCCCTTCCCCTTTGAGATAAATGTCCTCTACGCCACCCGGCGTGGCTCAAGCTTCGCTCTACCCCAGTGGCAACCCCTCCTTGTGATAACACTACAACCCCTCGCAGCTCCCTCCATTGGCTTCTATCCATTCTTCAGCACTCAGACCTCCTTCCCTTCTGGGTGCGACCCCCATATCCTCATAGAGGGCAGCTAGGAGACACCAGTGCCTCTCTATGTTCACAAACTGTTCGCTCTTTCTTGTTTCATTTTCTAGAGGCATGTTACGTAAATTGCTGCAAAAGATGATTGTGAATATTTCTACGATCCAACAGTTTAACTGTAGTGCATAACTGTTACATCTGTTTAAAACTTGAGCGCAGAATATGTAATGTTCTTAATTCAAAATGTTCAATAAAACCCTTAAAATGTTTTAAAGGTTACAGCGCAGTGCTAGGTCAGTGCCTTATATAAAGCTGCTCCCATCCTCTGGACAAGGAGGAGGCGAATCCCAAAATAACCATAAAGGTGCAAACATGAGGCCAATAGTTGTTCAAATTAAAAAAAGAATGTTGAGTATAAGAGGAGATGCTCTAGATTTTAGGTAACAAGGAAAGGGATTTCATGGCAAAAGAAACATTGACATTTCAGATATGGTGAACTCAACCATGTTGCCTTGTCCGACTGCCTGACTTACTTGCCTGTGCCTTTGCTTTGCTAAATATGGATGTCTTCAAGCAAGCAGCAAGGGTCTCACACTGATAATGCTCTCTGTCTCAAACGCAACGACGAGGGCAGAATATGGACAGACAGTTTTATTTCTAGGCAGCGAGGAGTGCACACTTTTAACTTGCTCTTCGTTGTTGAGTGCCTTTGCAGAAAACTTCATCCGCACCAGCGCAGTTCCAGCCTGCCTCGCCCCAGCTCACCTACGGGAGCCTGGTGGCAGGCCGCAGACAAAACTATCAAATCGGCATAAGCAAAATTGACTAAACATGACGGTCTGCGTAATCACCACAGGATAATTGCAGACTTTGGCAAACTGTGCTCAACCATAAAAACCCTTTTGTCAGTCCCGTTACCTAAGGAAGGGAAAGAACCAAGGTGGTGTGATTCAGCATGCTCACTGGCAAATAGGGATTTAAGAAGGGCACTGAACACTAAACCCAGGTGCAAAATGACTGTCCAGATAGCCAGGAAACAATATAAATCTAAAATAATTGAAAGAAAAGCTGCACTACCTTCCGATCAGTGGGAATTGCTTGTCGCCAGCGCGAATCTGGGGGGCAGCGGGCCTTTTTGGTCTGCAGTCAGAAAAACAAGGGAAATGGGTAAAAAAGCTTACACCAATTAGTTGCAACATAACCAGCAGTGTATGGGAAACCCATTTCTCAAAAATGTATGCAGCACCGCCTGAGGAGTTGACGACTCCTACCCCAGGACAGTTGCGCAGCCTACAGATTGAAGCCCACAAAGTAGAAATAGCCATAAAAGAGAGCCTTGGAAACAAGGCGCCTGGTCCTGATGGTTTGCCCATTGATATCATTAAGCATAACCCAGCCCTATGGGCACCAATCCTATTTAACGTCTTTAACAGTCTGCCATCAGCGGGTATGCCCGTTACCTGGGCAACTAGTACTATCGTCCCAATCTTTAAAAAGGGAGACAGGTCGGATCCAGTCAACTACCGCCCGATCTCCCTCTTGGAGAACACCTTAAAAATTTTGGGACGTGTAATTTATAACAGGGTGCTTGAATTGACTGAAGACACAGATTACTGGACCCGTGCCAGATGGGATTCAGGAGCGGGGTGGGGACAGTGGAGCAATGCCTGAACCTAAAATTGATAATTGATAAGTATAGCATCGCTCGATCATCCCCCACTTACCTTGCTTTTATGGATCTTTCATCCGCCTTTGATCTAGTGAATAGTTCAAAACTCTGGGCAATCTTATTGAATTATGGGCTAGACAATGCACTTCTTGGCTTCCTGGCCTATCTCCATACTGATCTCAAAGCACAGGTCAGGATCGGGATGGGCGGAGAAGTTTCCAGAGCCATTAATATTGGCAGGGGGTGAGACAGGGGTGCGTTTTAGCACCCCTGCTGTTCATTATCTACATTAATGGGCTTTCCAGAAGTCTCAAACAAGTAACTAGTGACGTCCCGACAATCCTGGGGAAACCCCTACCAGTGCTATTATACGCAGATGATGCGGTGCTCATGGGCCGCACACCAAATGCCCTCCGCCTACTTGTTCAAAGTTTTGTCCAATATATGGAGGGATTAGATCTGCGTGTAAATTTTAAAAAATCTTTTATCATGTCATGTGGCCCTGGGAAACGGAAGCTCAATACCATACAGATAGGTACAGATAAACTCGAATCTGTCCCTACATTCCCATACCTTGGTCTAGTTTTCGCTGCGAACGGCTCTGGCCCACGCCACGAGCAAGTTCTCAAAAGCCACCAATTCTATTCTGAGCTTGCCTCGCCCAAAGAAAATAGGTGCCACTAGAGCTATTTTAGTTTTTTTTTAGATTACAGTGCCTACCAGTTGCCTCATATGGAGCTGAGGTTTGGGGGTTGGGAAGCAGCACATGCATACAGCGGGAAGAAAGCCATTTCTGCAGGAAAATACTGGGCGCCCCAATCTCATCCTCTGATTACATTTGTCATAATGAATTAAATCTTCCCTATGTAAGTGACTTCATTAGAGCCAGACCAGCACTTTTCTGGATTAGGGTTTGGAGGAACAATTCAACTACCCTCACACAAAATATTATAAAGGTTTGCTTTAGCTGTGATCATGGCATGGCGATTCCATGGCTCTCAGGAGTTTTTAAAACACTAAGCGCCGTGGACAAAGGCAATCTTTTTTCAGACCCCACCAGGATTGAGCCTAAGGATAATGTTGAGGTCAAACATGCACTGTATGCACTTTATAAATCTGAACGGATGGAAAGAGAATCATCTAAATCCACTGTCACAAAATACCTGGGAAATGAACTGTGTAGGCAACCACTCCCGCCCTATCTCACCCTACCCATGACCAGCTGGGAGAGATCACTCTTGTTCCGCTTAAGAGCAGGTTCAGTAAAATTTTTGTTGTCTTTCCCACTGGGTTATCAACACAGTACTGACTATAACCCATGTCCGTGCGATGGTGTTAGTCCACAGGATGATTTGCACTTCCTATTCTTTTGTAAATTTTATTTAAGATATATTAAATGGTTTTTAACCCCATATTTTAAGAAACACAGACCTCTTTCGCTCAAGGAGTCTTATATAATGTTGGTTTCCCTGGATTCAGATGAATTAATTTTTCGCACTAGCACTTTTCTGAGACTGATAACACGAGTGCGCAAAATGATGGAAAATCCTTGAAATTAGCCTCATTAGAATAGAATTGTATTACATTTTAATCATGGAATTTGTTGTACTAATGTGTAATGTAAATGAACTGTTTTTATTGTAGTACTTTTATGAATTTTATGAAATTCGAATAAAGGTCTTTTGAACTTGAACTTGATGTAATGTTCTTAATTTAAAATGTTTAATAAAACGCTTACATTTTTTTAAAGGTTACAGCGCAGTGCTAGGTCAGTGCCTTATATAATGCTGCTCCCATCCTCTGGACAAGGAGGAGGCGAATCCCAAAATAACCATAAAGGTGCAAACATGAGGCCAATAGTTGTTAAAATTAAAAAAAGAATGTTGAGTATAAGAGGAGATGCTCTAGATTTTAGGTAACACAGAGAGGGAATTCATGGCAAAAGAAATATTGACATTACAGATATGGTGAACTCAACCATGTTGCCTTGTCCGACTGCCTGACTTACTTGCCTGTGCCTTTGCTTTGCTAAATATGGATGTCTTCAAGCAAGCAGCAAGGGTCTCACACTGATAATGCTCTCTGTCTCAAACGCAACGACGAGGGCAGAATATGGACAGACAGTTTTATTTCTAGGCAGGGAGGAGTGCGCACTTTTAACTTGCTCTTTGTTGTTGAGTGCCTTTGCAGAAAACTTCATCCGCACCAGCGCAGTTCCAGCCTGCCTCGCCCCAGCTCACCTACGGGAGCCTGGTGGCAGGCCGCAGACAAAACTATCAAATCGGATTAAGCAAAATTGACTAAACATGACGGTCTGCGTAAGAAGCAGCCGTGCTAACCTGAAGAAGATGCAGTATCATCATGTCTCGACCAGGGTGGGCTAGCCTGTTTAAACATACCAGGCAGCCACCCTGAAGGACAGGAACATTTATTTTTTTAATAATGAATGGAACAGCCACCCATTGAAGGAAAACTTTATAGCCCCGGCCCTGTGAAAAAAGAGCCGGGGCTGAGCACCGGATAGCACCGGCCCAAATTAAGCACTGCTAGGTAACCTTTGGAATCTCTGAGAGCATTGTGCTCAATAATGGGTAAGTATGGGAACTGAATATTACATGTAACATGAGGACAGGAGATGGTTGCTGACCCACCCAATGATTTACTTGCAAGCCATGAGATGTAAAACAGCAAATCGCTATTGTATATATTGTTAACATTAGACAAGTTAATACTCTAATCACACTTGGTGTGGGAGGGATGGTGGGAGAAAGTGCGAAAAATGCTAAGCTGTAAAAAATGGTTTATGTGTACAGTGTTTCTTCTCCTCATATGGGAGAGCTGTACTGATTAGAAGGAGACCAGAGGTCCCCTACATAACAGAAGATGCTGTATGGGCAACAAGATGGGGACACACTAACTTACCAATGTGTTCATTCACCAAACACATTGCAACTTGTCTACCTAGAATCACTGTCTGGCTGGCTGAACCAACAACGCTTGCTCCTGTGCTGTTGGGGCGGAGGGGATGAATAATTGGGGACAGTCAGATATATGGCATAGTGTCTGATCACAATCCCCTGTTACTGAGGCTGGAGTATGAGGGTTGCTCCCTTGTATTGCATTATTGTGCGTATAAGGTATGGCACTTCAAGGTGTGGCCTTCAATGGGGCAATTAGAGAAGGAGTGATTGATTACTGTTGCTGAGGAGAGTTCATAGTGGTTATTAGGAAAAGTGATTCTTGCATTGCATTTGATTCCTTAAATGCAATCGCAATTTGAAAACTCGCAATTAATTGGGAATTCTCAAATTGCGTGTGCCTTGACCCTTGATGCATCTCAAAAGCTAATTTTGCGCTCGCAAACGGTCGAATTTTGTGAATCGCACCGTTTGTGATCGCAAAAGGCTTTGATGCATGTGCCTGTATATAGCCAAACACGATGAGGGGAATATGGCAGATCATCTCCATCAGGCATGCACAGCTACAACTGATGTCCAGGTGTCTCCTCTGATGGCGCTGAGGATGATGGGTGGGACACAGAGCCAACACAAAATGAGGCAATCGCAATCTTTGTACAGTGCTACTCCCTCTAATACACTGCTCTCTTGTGCCTCATGCAGACGAAGAGCGCCCTAATTTAAAGTAGGCAGTTTTGAAAACATTCTCACCTACTCTAAGGGAAACATTGGACATCCCTGTCACATTGTCTGAGTTTTGAGAAAAGCAGCCATTAAAGGCTCATCAAAAGGAAAGACAACAGGCTCGGATGGGCTATCAGTTGAATGCCAGGAACGTTTAGAGACATTATGCCTTGTTTTGCTGTTATATTATTGCATTGCATTTTATGTTATTGTATTATTGCATTTTCTTAACATGTATTGTTACGTTTAAGATAGTACTTCTTGCTATCTTTGACTCTGTTTCTTATTCTGTTACTTTTCTTTTGTTGATGTAAAGAAAGAGGATATGTTATAGTGTGATTTCTTGTCCTCTTTCTTTACACCAATACTCTCCCTTCTGTTCAGCCTGAATGACTGGAGAATGTTTGTATGATGTCACGGAATGTTGGTGTGTGGGCTTGATGGGAGTGGCAGTTGAAGATGAGAGGCTGACCAGGCAGGGAGGCTGCTCCTGGTGGGGCTATTACAGCTAATACTAGAACTTACCATCTTACTACAATCTACCATCTTTCTACTTACCTGAACTGGAGTTAACAAAGTACATCTTGGAACCTACCACCTTGTCTATGATTTGGACTTCTTTACTTAGTACACTGGCTACTCACCAACCAGACCTATATGCCCTGGCCAACCAAAACTTTTCTTCTCGTTCATCACAAGGAGGCTACAACGGTGGTCATGTGCCAGCCGAATCATGAACCTATAGATAACATGCTTTTACAACCACCATCTATACTAAACCTCAATTGCATGAGACTGGAGAAAATTGGCAATACCTTCGGACTGCACAAATCTATGTATGGTTTTCACTTGCAAGATGTCGCTGTGAAAGATCACCATTCACTTGTACATGGAGGTCTTCGACAACTTTTGGTGAGATTAGTTAAATAAAACGATCTGGGCCATAGTATTCCAAAGTTATATACTAGATTGGGTCCAGCTGTACATTAATTCATGGCTCACATGCGGGCTGAGTGAATCATTTCCTCTTCATGGTGGTTGGAAAGGACATGCCAAGTAGGTCCTCTTTAAACGTATTCTTCGTGGTTTGTTTGGAGAAAAAAGAACATTTAAATAGAGGCACTAACTTATCTACAAAGTGACATAACATGTCGTTTGATGTGGATGTTGCCGTGTCCAAAGCAGGATGCATGCCTAACTGGTCATGCAACTTCCAAACTGCCCTGCAATGGCAAACTACCACTTTAAAATATAAAAGGGTTCAAATCGATCATATGGATGAGGATATAATATTCAGTAACATATTTAAAAATATATATGTTTATTTTTGGAAACAGCGCCTGCTGTCTGTAGTGGGTGGAGCGCTGCTTTTGAAAATTATCATGTTGCCACGTCTCTAAACTTATTTGACCAGTATACCCATGATTCTATCGTGGATAATCTCCAGATGTTTGAGCTTGGACAACATGATATTTATTGAACGCCTGAAGAGCAGTTACAGAAGGAAAGTAGCACTTGGTAAGTCCATGCTACCAATATCTGATGGATGGTTGGATATATGTGATTATGAGATATAATATATAGCAGTTCAATTGCAGTGGGTGGTAAGATGCCACACTGGTGACAAATTATCGAAACTCAGACACTCGAGTTGACGCATTGGGCAACATTGACAGCTGAGGCCTTGCTAGGGGATCATTAAGACATGTCCACATCGGAGTACTCTCTCCGCCAAACTCTAAATCAGGGCTTATGACTTGCATGCATGTTTATGCTACGTTAGGTGCTATGTGTTTTTTTTGCCAGCCTCAGTAATGTCAATACATTTTTCAGCCAGGATGCTAATTGGGTACCACTTTTTGAGTAAATGCCTTAGACAAACTAAGATGAACAAAGAATAAGCCCTGGTGTCTGCCTAAACTTCAAGTAATTTTATGCATACCAACCTGAGGACCTGGACTAATGCAGGAGGCACCACGGCAGCTCAGGTCTTAATATATGGATCGATCATGTGAGTGGCTACCGTAGCATGGGATGAGATACAACAGAGTTCTTAAGGCATGAAGTAGTAATTTTTTTACTGATACTAGCAACTAGGAGTAAGGCATTGACTACTATCCATGAAGGGTGAACCCTGAAACCGGTCCCAGGATCTTTGTTTCCGGTCCAGGGAGGACGTGGCTTGGCAGTTCGAACTGGACTGTTCCCACAAGGAACAGGGTCAAGACTGATTTGCATATGGCTGGGTCCAAACTGGGGTGGTGTGGTGAGCAAAAGAATGATGGATTAAACCCAGATCTTTGTGACTGGGGGTGAATGATTGCATTGTCCAGCATTCCGTCCATCAATTTTTTCTATTTCATGTATCGCCCTAAGTGGGAAGGGTGTGCCCAGACGTGGGCCCTGTGCTCACTACACCACTGGATTCAAGCCAGCCTGGCTGATAAAGGGTGATGCCCTGAAACCGGTCCCAGGATGCTTATTTCTGATCCAGGGAAGACCTGGCTTGGCAGTTCGGGCTGGACTGTTCCCACAAGGAACCGGGTCATGACTAATTTGCATATGGCTGGATCCAAACTGGGGTGGTGTGGTGAGCAAAAGGATAATGGATTAAACCCAGATCTTTGTGACTGGGGGTGAATGTTTGCATTGTCCAGCATTCTGTCCATTAATTGTATCTTTTGCATGTATCGCCCTAAGTGGGAAGGGTATGCCCAGACATGGGTCCTGTGCTCACTACACCACTGGATTCAAGCTAGCCTGGCTGATAAAGGGTGATGCCCTGAAACCAGTCCCAGGATGCTTGTTTCCGGTCCAGGCAGAACCTGGCTTGGCAGTTCGGGCTGGACTGTTCCCACAAAGAACAGGGTCAAGACTGATTTGCATATGGCTGGGTCCAAGCTGGGGTGGTGTGGTGAGCAAAAGAATGATGGATTAAACCCAGATCTTTGTGACGGGGGGTGAATGTTTGCATTGTCCAGCATTCCGTCCATCAATAGTTTCTTTTTCATGTATTGCCCGAAGTGGGAAGGGTGTGCCCAGATGTGGGTCCTGTGCTCACTACACCACTGGATTCAAGCTACCCTGGCTGATAATGGGGGATGCCCTGAAACCGGTCCCAGGATGCTTGTTTCTGGTCCAGGGAGGACCTGGCTTGGCAGTTCGGGCTGGACTGTTCCCACAAGGAAACGGGTCAAGACTGATTTGCATATGGCTGGGTCCAAACTGCTGTGGTGTGGTGAGCAAAAGAATAATGGATTAAACCCAGATCTTTGTGACTGGGGGGATATTTGCATTGTCCAGCATTCTGTCCATCAATTGTTTCTTTTTCATGTATTGCCCTAAGTGGGAAGGGTGTGCCCAGACATGGTTCCTGTGCACACTACACCACTGGATTCAAGCTAGCCTGGCTGATAAAGGCTGTTGCCCTGAAACTGGTCCCAGGATGCTTGTTTCCGGTCCAGGGAAGACCTGGCTTGGCAGTTCAGGCTGGACTGTTCCCACAAGGAACAGGGTCAAGACTGATTTTCATATGGCTGGGTCCAATCTGGGGTGGTGTGGTGAGCAAAAGAATGATGAATTAAACCCAGATCTTTGTGACTGGGGGTGCATGTTTGCATTGTCCAGCATTCCATCCATCAATTGTTTATTTTGTATGTATCGCCCTAAGTGGGAAGGGTATGCCTAGACGTGGGTTCATTGCTCACTACACCACTGGATTCAAGCTAGCCTGGCTGATGAAGAGTGATGGGTGATGACCTGAAACCGGTCCCAGGATGATTGTTTCCAGTCCAGGGATGACCTGGCTTAGCAGTTCGGGCTGGACTGTTCCCACAAGGAACAGGGTCAAAACTGATTTGCATATGGCTGGGACCAAACTGGGGTGGTGTAGTGAGCAAAAGGATGATAGATTAAACCCAGATCTTTGTGACTGGGGGTGAATGTTTGCATTGTCCAGCATTCCGTCCATCAATTGTTTCTTTTGCTACTATCTCGGGCATTACAGGGGATGGCAAACATCAAGTTAAAGGAAGATAGAAGCAAATTGATTACCAATATTAAAAAGAAGCTTACAGAACCTGAAAGGGGCAATATACATTACAATATCAAGAAAAGACCTTTTTAAGTTATTAGAATTGAACTATTTATATTGCACTTACATGACCCGTAAGTGCATCAGTAAGGTCTATCGCACCTGACCGAAGCTCAGTGTGTGGGCTAGAAATTCAGACTTCTTTCACATGGTGAGTCAGGTGATCAGTGCTTTTTGGAGAGAAGCATCTAGAATAGTGTCAGAGCCCATTCAGAGCACATTGACAAGCTAAACACACTACAGCCAAAACATGCTTATTGGGATTAATGGCGGGACCCAAAAAAAATAGAACTGTAAGTTTGTTGATTTAGCCCCTGTGATTGCGAAACAACAAATAATTGTGTGACTGAAATCTACTGAGTCCCAACATTCTCTTGATGGCTAGCAGAGGTGTCAAAATATGCAGAGGGGGAGAACTCTGATTCAAAGGATTTATCACAGCCATGTCCTCAGATGCAACACAGCTTGAGCTACCAAAGAGATAGACCGTGTGGGTGAGCATGTATAGGAATGGACCCAGCCATTTTACAATAGGGTATTCTCCATCACACAATTATGGTAACCACATTGAAGCAACCACTGTCCGCTATCGGAAGGGACGAGATGTTCTGCTTCCTCTGCTGAGGTTGGTGCAGTCCATAAACAATATATACAATACAGCATTGGTACTTAAAGGTCACAACCACATCACACACACGACAGAACCCTTCTAGAGTACAACAGAGACTCACACAGATACATTTGCCAAATTACTGTATTTAATTGCCACAGATTTCATTCCAGTATATGGACATACATTACTTATAATTACCATTATTATGACAAATGGTTGGTATCAAATTCTCTTAAGGTGATGTAAATGTATATTGTTTTCTAAAACCACCAATGAGCATTAAAAAGACTCAGAGAGAATATGGTTCACTTTGTAAGAGGAAGCACTTTAAAATTTAGAAAGCCGTATTGGGTGGATAACTCAATAACCAATAATCTGTGTATGCGCTGGAAAATTAAACAGTTTAAAGAACGTTACCAAATGAGATATTACAAACCTACTTGGATGCATAAAGTATAAATCCCCTTAGAATGGTCAGTTTACAGACTTAGGGGCTCATTAGGATTGCGGATTTTCCGCATCCTCTGGGCCGGCGGAAGCCACCGCCGGCCCGGAGGATGCGGAAAATCCGCAGCGGACCCACCAAAGACCCACCACCACCTTAGGATGGCTGGTGGGTCCTGGTTTCCGTCCGCATCTTTTCAGCCGCGGTTGGTTTACAACCGCGGCGGAAAAGCACTAATATGGTGACGGTGTCTCTCAGACACCGTCAGCCAGATTAGGATGGGCTCTGATACATGCTTTTCCGCGGCGGCTTTTCCGCCGTGGAAAAGCATGTGTAACTTCACTGCGAGGGCCCGTTGCGGGCCCCCTAGGTGAAGGGGGGGTGGGGGGTGCACATGGGGGCTACCTATGGTACCCCCCTGCATTTGTATGCAAAAAGCGGCAGGCACCGCACGGTGCCTGCCACTTTCTACATGCAAATGCTATGCGTGCATTTTTAACATTGCTGCGGGTGCAGCTTGAAGCCGCACCCGCTGCAATGTTAAAAATAGAGGATGTGACTGCCAGGGTGGCGGTCACATCCTAATTGCACAGGAGGGAACTCCGCATGCCATGCGGAGGTTCCCTCCTACTCTGGGGTCGCGGACGGACGCAAGTCCGTCCGCGATCCTAATGGGCTCCTTAATGTGAAAAATCAAAGTGAAATAAACAAAGGATGTTGAAAAGTCGACATAATCAGCTAAGAGCTAAAGCTCTAAGACACAATTGAAAAGAGAAGAAGTGAAAAGCCATAGGAACAATCTTCAATCAATCAGTCAGGGATTTGTAAAGCGTGCTACTCACCCGTGAGGGTCTCAAGGGGGAGTGCAGCTCCAAATTAAGCCAAAGAGCCAGGTCTTGAGGCTCTTCCTGAAGGTATGCAGAGTGGAGGAACGTCTGATGTTGAGCAGTAGCTCGTTCCAGGTCTTTGCTGCGATGTAGGAGTAGGTTTTTTAACTCGCTCTGTGGATGCGCTGGGTTTCAGCAAGGTCGGCTGATTGGAGTTTTCTCTTGAGTATGTGGAAGGAGACTCTTGTTGAGGTATTGGGGTTCGATGTTGTGGAGGGATTTATAGGCATGAGTGAGCACCTTGAAGGTTACTCTCTTCTGAACGTGGAGCCAATGGAGGTCTCGTAGGTGCTGGGTGATGTGGCCATGTCGAGGGATGCAGTAGACGAGTCGGGCAGCGGTGTTCGGGATGGTCTGGAGTTTTTGGAGCAGGCATTGGTTGATTCCGGTGTAGAGGGTGTTTCCATAGTCGAGTCTGCTGGTTATGAGTGCGTGGGAAACAGTTTTTCTGGATTCGTGGGGGATCCATTTGATATTTTATTTTACCTAAATACCATAAACATAATACGACAGTACACTAGCACAATTATTCCTTCATTAGTTAATAGAGCACACAATGCTGTTTTAGTGATGATAAGGACCATGAAGCAAAACAAATGTCATGGTGAATGATGAAGGTGGTTTCTCAAGGTTGGCTCCTTCTCTAAGGTGGGGGAGCATTGCCCCACTGCTCTCAGAGCAGTGAAAAAAGGAACAATATAAAATGATAATAACTTTGTTATTAGCATTTATTTTTACATGCAGTCCTGAGTTAGAGTGGGATGGGGCTGGTGTCACTGGGAGAGGAGTGGTGGAACACTCTAAGTGCGAAAGACTGTGTGGTCGGCCGTCTTGGGGGTCCAAAGAGTCAAGAGCACTTTGCTTGGTCCCCACCAGGCTGTAATACACAGCTTGGTCGAGAACATGCACAGCCTCCCAGCTCTTGCATTGCAGCATTGTGATTGGCTTAGGGGATTCTGGGAGGCTGTGTGCTTCCTCCTTCCGGTACTCACCAGGAAGAGGAGTGACGGAGGAGAGAAGGCGGCTGTCAAAAGGTAAGTGTTTATTTTCAATCGGTTTTTTTTACCCACACCCTCCATACTCCCCCCACCCCACCAGCCCGTTCCCTGCCTGCCGCCACTGTGGTTCCCACACAACTCCCTTGTCAAGTGATGTAGCATTGGTCTATGGATATTAAACTGCACATGAACATTACCATATTGCCAGTCACTGTATTCAGTGTCTTAAACTCCTTAGACACACGTATCCCGAATAAGCCTCTAACTATCCTGTTCCATCTGCCGGATTATGTGGTTATGGTTGGTGGAAATACGCTCCAAGAGTTTCCTGCTAATATGAATAGTTACTTGTGATTTTTTCAGGTGCATTAATCACACTGGGATTAATTTTAGATGATATATCTAACTATTCCTAGTCAGTAAGGTCACCAGAAGCCTATGGTGGGAACTGCCTTTTCCAATACGACAAGCAGCTTTGTCCCCAAGCTGACTCTCTATGTTCCAATACGACAAATGTGTTAAGGCTTCTTCTAGTGCTGAATGCACTTTTGATTTCTTCTATTGTGCGGTCTTTGGTACTCAACTATATCATCTAGAACATTAGCTCTTTCTGATATGCATCTTTTCCCATTCAAAATGTCCCTTGTCAGCAGAGCAGAATGTCATATGTAGGTGTATGTGTGTATCATCCGAGAGTCTGAGGGCTATCATTGTTTACTCTCCTGGGAGTGCCTCTCTCATTTGTCTATAGCTGACTTTGCTCTACCAGATCTAGTTCCACGAGGTAGCTGCCAGATGTTGGTCAGTTGTTTGTTGTGATTTCTTGCTTGGCTGTGTGCATAGATTCCCACTTACCGGTGCAAGCTCTAGGTATAGAAAGGTAAAAAAGGAACATTTGAGGGACAGGCTTAATATACATTGGGATGGCATAGCAAAAAGGAAAACATAGAAAAATAAAATTAGGTCATCAGAAAGGGTAGGGAGATTAGTTTGTCAGACACTACAGGAACATTCTGCATCATTCACAAGTCTGTCACCACCATATTGCCTCCCCATCAAGCTTGTCCATTCCCAGTAATCACACGACTTCTTGTTTGCTGCACTGCAATCGTTTTTATGGATTCAGTTAAGAACTAAAGGAAAACAAAAATTACAAACCCTAAACCCTGCCCTCACAAACATCTTTTCTGCACCTCTTTCCTTGCTGTGTTATATGTGCTTGTGTGACTGGGACAAACAATTTGCAGAGGTCTGTCAAACCTCTGTTTCGACTGTTACCAATCTCCATCATCAAGTAGTCTAAACAAATCTACAAGTGGGTAGAGGTAGGTGTGCGTGTGTATAGTATGTGAGCGCATGCTCATTTGTATATTACACCCACCACGACTTCCAAGAGTGCATTTAGTTTGCAAAGTGCACTCTGCTTGCATTGCCCTCTTTACATACCCAGAGTGGCGTCCTTCTGGATATCCAAAGTAAGTAGCACCCTCGTTGCCAGGCATACTTCTATTGCATTGCTTCCTTTCTGATGTAAAGATTATTTTCAATTCCACCACCCCCCTATAATTATCTACATATTGGTTCTTTTTTCTTTAACACTGTCCCAAATTGCCACTGTTGAGGCTGGTTTGTCTGCTCTATCGGTGCTACAGGTTTTGCCATATGTCACCCCTGCATTCAATTCTATACCTGCCTATCTGCTCGCCCCAGGATTGGACACAACCAGCAAGACAGTAGAATATGCATAAATAAAAAAGCGAAAATGGAGGTCCCTTATTGATGTTTGGGGAAAAATAACATGCACCTACTAAACACATACAGCATCAAAGAAATGCTCTAATTGTAACTCTGATTAACTCACACTGCTCCTTTTCTGTCTCTGCCACTGGGGTCCCTATAGAAATGTTGCATCCTTGTCTATGACACTGGGAGCTTGAGGAAGCACTCAGAGCTGTAAGCCAGGCTCATTAAAAGTAAATTGCGACCCTAGACCCTGCCATCCTAAATGACCCGCTCCTTGAAGCATTGAAAGATAAGTGGGCCAGAGAGCTCTGATAAGGAGGCTTCAGGACAAGCGGCAGAAGAGGTTTCAATGGATAGGAACGCTGCTCAGGCGTTCACTGTTAAAACACCTACAGGGCTACCAAGCCCTGAGGAAAACTGTGGCAAAAGGTGGGTGACAGCTATTGGTGGAAGTATTTATTTTATCCCAGTCAAGGAATCTGCAAGCTTAGATGCAATTCTTTTTCTGAATGAAGATCTGCAACGCGATAGACAAAGCCGAATGTCTGTACACTACTATAAGATAGATCACAATTTATAATTTTATTTGATATATCGAGTATCCTACTTACATTACTAAATCCATTTTTTGCAGTTTTATATAGCCAGAACTTGACCCGAAGGTGTAGTAGGGCTTTACATGAGCACCAGTTACGTTATGCAAGGACACGTTCATTTTTGGTAGGCACGAGGAAATTAAGTGATTTGCCCAGAATCACAGGATGTTGAGCCGACGCCGAGACTCGAACCAGGTTCCCCATCTCCAAAGTCAGCAGCTCTGGTCGTTGCAAATATGAATGTGCAGCTCATATTACACCGAGAGGAAAGTGTAAGTCAAATTAAACATACAGGAAAAGTAACATTCTAAAGATATTTTTTTACGGAGGTAGGATGAATTGATTTCTTTATTTGATAAGAGTGTGATATTGCAGTAAACGAAAGAATATGCCAATTGGTACATTAACACAGTTGATACATTGAGCAGAAACTATGCGCTTTTTTATAGATACTTATTTTGTTTGCTGCTCCTTCAGTGAGAGAGAGGCCAGTTACAACTGGGTACAAGCTGAAGTTGGACCGATCAGGTTAATGCCTCCAGCCTCTGCTGGACAGGTATGTTGTGAGTGTCAGAATAAGGCTATGCACACTCGTTTGCCTCTACCCTATCAAACCAAACTCAACCTGTCAGCTTCTGGCCGCTGTACTTCCCTCTCCCTTTACATTTTAACCTCAGATCCATCGCCATGTCTTGTGTAAACAGAGAGGCCTCCTCCATCTCTCACGCTTGCCTTCACTTCCTACGAGAAATTCGAATTAACTGACCATGCAAGCAATTTCTAATTGAGAGTGATTCCATGTACATGTATCTGAGGTGGATATACGGGAAATCTGGCATGGATTCACCTTATATGGTCCAACGTCGGAAACAACTGCTTTAAAGCCAAAGGAAGGACGCGCAGCCACCCAGAGAGAAGTGGAACACTTCTCTCTGGGTCCATCTAGGGACCATGCAGAATTTAAGGAAACCCTTGTCAGGCGACACAAATGAATCATGTGGGACAATTGTGTGCTAAGAAAGGTTCAAGATGAACAATAACCTCCTTTACCCGGAAGAGACTGACAGCCATCTAACCAAGTAAACAGCCTTCAGCCAGTCAGAAGAAAAGCGCAGCCCAGAGTGTAATAGCAAGTGCTTACTTTGTGCCGGTGTCAGGTGCTGACCACTGACACTCATTTATGGGGACCCGGACTTATTTTACACCATCAGACTTTGGCCTAGACCAACACAGATAAATACAAGTAGAAAGGGTGAAAGAAGGAGAAAGTGAAAGGTAGGAAATAGTGAGAAAGCTGAGATTAAAAAGAAGAACCTGCTATTGTGAGATAAAGAGGCAGGACGTGTAGGTTTGTGGATATAGAGGCCTAAGATGGACTCAGTCATTATAATCAGCAACCGTGGCCTTCAGCAGTGTAAAAAATATCACTGGGCACCTCACTCAATTTTTCTTTTAACAAATTAAGCACTGGCCTTAACTCAAATTGCTGCACGTGAAATTAAGTAATTTCAAATTGCAATTATAAAATTAAGACAAGGAGGTTGTGGGAGGAAAAAAGCAAGGAAGCAGGAATTGAGCACTTCTGGTTAAAGAGAGAAATTGGACGAGACTGTTCATCATGGGGGCAACATACTGAGGGGCACCAATGTATTTATTCTTCTCTGCTCTTGTCAGACAGTTCACAGGATACAAGAAGAGCACATTATATGGCTGCAAGTGCAACTGGTGCTCATGTAAAGCGCTCTGATACCTTCAGGTCAAGTTCACGCTATATACAACAACAACAAAAACAAGAAACTCTGAGAAGAGCCTGCCTGCTGCACTGACGGCTGGTGGTGTGTGTGCCTGGTGGAAGCGTGCACTGATGGCTGGTGGTGTGTGTGCCTGGTGGAAGGGTGCACTGACGGCTGGTGGTGTGTGTGCCCGGTGAAAGCGTTTACTGACGGGTAGTGGTGTGTGTGCCTGGTGGAAGCGTGCACTGACAGCTGGTGGTGTGTGTGCCTGGTGGAAGCGTGCATTGCCGGCTGGTGGTGTGCATTCCTGGTGGAAGCGTGCACTGTCGGCTGGTAGTGTGTGTGCCTGGTGGAAGCGTGCACTACCGGCTAGTGGTGTGTGTGTGCCTGGTGAAAGCGTGCACTGACGGCTGGTGGTGTGTGCCTAGTGGAAGCATGCACCGGCGGCTGGTTGTGTGTGACGGCTGGTTGTGTGTGTGCCTGGTGAAAGTGTGCACTGACGGCTGGTGTTGTGTGTGCCTTGTGGAAGGGTGCACTGACGGCTGGTGGTGTGTGTGCCTGGTGGAAGCGTGCACTGACGGCTGGTGGTGTGTGTGCCTGGTGGAAGCATGCACTGACGGCTGGTGGTGTGTGTGCCGGGTGAAAGCTTGCACTGACGGCTGGTGGTGTGTGTGCCGGTTGAAAGCGTGCACCGACGGCTGGTGGTGTACTTGTGCCCGGTGAAAGCGTGCACTGACGGCTGGTGGTGTGTGCCTGGTGGAAGTATGCACCGACAGCTGGTAGTGTGTGTGCCTGGTGAAAGTGTGCACTGATGGCTGGCGGTGTGTGTGCCTGGTGGAAGCATGCACTGACTGCTGGTGGTGTGTGTGCCTGGTGGAAGCGTGCACTGACGGCTGGTGGTGGGTGTGCCTGGTGAAAGTGTGCACTGACAACTGGTGGTGTGTGTGCCTGGTGGAAGTGTGCACTGATGGCTGGTGGTGTGTGTGCCTGGTGGAAGCGTGCACTGACGGCTGGTGGTGGGTGTGCCTAGTGGAAGCGTGCTCTGACAGCTGGTGGTGGGTGGGCCTGGTGGAAGCTTGCACTGATGCTGGTGGTGGGTGTGCCTGGTGGAAGCGTGCACTGACGGCTGGTGGTGTGTGTGCCTGGTGGAAGTATGCACTGACGGCTAGTGGTGTGTGTGCCTGGTGGAAGGGTGCACTGATGGCTGGTGGTGTGTGTGCCTGGTGGAAGGGTGCACTGACGGCTGGTGGTGTGTGTGCCCGGTGAAAGAGTTCACTGACGGGTGGTGGTGTGTGTGCCTGGTGGAAGCGTGCACTGACAGCTGGTGGTGTGTGTGCCTGGTGGAAGCGTGCATTGCCGGCTGGTGGTGTGCGTTCCTGGTGGAAGCGTGCACTGTCGGCTGGTAGTGTGTGTGCCTGGTGGAAGCGTGCACTAACGGCTAGTGGTGTGTGTGTGCCTGGTGAAAGCGTGCACTGACGGCTGGTGGTGTGTGCCTAGTGGAAGCATGCACCGGCGGCTGGTTGTGTGTGACGGCTGGTTGTGTGTGTGCCTGGTGAAAGTGTGCACTGACGGCTGGTGGTGTGTGTGCCTTGTGGAAGGGTGCACTGACGGCTGGTGGTGTGTGTGCCTGGTGGAAGCATGCACTGACGGCTGGTGGTGTGTGTGCCGGGTGAAAGCTTGCACTGACGGCTGGTGGTGTGTGTGCCGGTTGAAAGCGTGCACCGGCGGCTGGTGGTGTACTTCTGCCCGGTGAAAGCGTGCACTGACGGCTGGTGGTGTGTGCCTGGTGGAAGTATGCACCGACAGCTGGTAGTGTGTGTGCCTGGTGAAAGTGTGCACTGATGGCTGGCGGTGTGTGTGCCTGGTGGAAGCATGCACTGACTGCTGGTGGTGTGTGTGCCTGGTGGAAGCGTGCACTGACGGCTGGTGGTGGGTGTGCCTGGTGAAAGTGTGCACTGACAACTGGTGGTGTGTGTGCCTGGTGGAAGTGTGCACTGATGGCTGGTGGTGTGTGTGCCTGGTGGAAGCGTGCACTGACGGCTGGTGGTGGGTGTGCCTAGTGGAAGCGTGCACTGACAGCTGGTGGTGGGTGTGCCTGGTGGAAGCTTGCACTGATGCTGGTGGTGGGTGTGCCTGGTGGAAGCGTGCACTGATGGCTGGTGGTGTGTGTACCTGGTGGAAGTATGCACTGACGGCTAGTGGTGTGTGTGCCTGGTGGAAGCGTGCACTGACGGCTGGTGGTGTGTGTGCCTGGTGGAAGCGTACACTGACGGCTGGTGGTGTGTGTGCCTGGTGGAAGCGTGCACTGACAGCTGGTGGTGTGTGTGCCTGGTGGAAGCGTGCATTGCCGGCTGGTGGTGTGTGTTCCTGGTGGAAGCGTGCACTGTCGGCTGGTAGTGTGTGTGCCTGGTGGAAGCGTGCACTAACGGCTAGTGGTGTGTGTGTGCCTGGTGAAAGCGTGCACTGACGGCTGGTGGTGTGTGCCTAGTGGAAGCATGCACCGGCGGCTGGTTGTGTGTGACGGCTGGTTGTGTGTGTGCCTGGTGAAAGTGTGCACTGATGGCTGGTGGTGTGTGTGCCTTGTGGAAGGGTGCACTGACGGCTGGTGGTGTGTGTGCCTGGTGGAAGCGTGCACTGACGGCTGGTGGTGTGTGTGCCTGGTGGAAGCATGCACTGACGGCTGGTGGTGTGTGTGCCTGGTGAAAGCTTGCACTGACAGCTGGTGGTGTGTGTGCCGGTTGAAAGCGTGCACCGACGGCTGGTGGTGTACTTGTGCCCAGTGAAAGCGTGCACTGACGGCTGGTGGTGTGTGCCTGGTGGAAGTATGCACCGACAGCTGGTAGTGTGTGTGCCTGGTGAAAGTGTGCACTGATGGCTGGCGGTGTGTCTGCCTGGTGGAAGCGTGCACTGACTGCTGGTGGTGTGTGTGCCTGGTGGAAGCGTGCACTGACGGCTGGTGGTGGGTGTGCCTGGTGAAAATGTGCACTGACAACTGGTGGTGTGTGTGCCTGGTGGAAGTGTGCACTGACGGCTGGTGGTGTGTGTGCCTGGTGGAAGCGTGCACTGACGCCTGGTGGTGGATGTGCCTAGTGGAAGCGTGCACTGACGGCTGGTGGTGGGTGTGCCTGGTGGAAGCTTGCACTGATGCTGGTGGTGGGTGTGCCTGGTGGAAGCGTGCACTGACAGCTGGTGGTGTGTGTGCCTGGTGGAAGTGTGCACTGACGGCTAGTGGTGTGTGTCTCTGGTGAAAGCGTGCACTGACGGCTGGTGGTGTGTGTGCCTGGTGGAAGCGTACACTGACGGCTGGTGGTGTGTGTGCTTGGTGGAAGTGTGCACTGACGGTTGGTGGTGTGTATGCCTGGTGGAAGCATGCACTGACGGCTGGTGGTGTGTGCCCGGTAAAAGCGTGCATTGACGGCTGGTGGTGTGTGCCTGGTGGAAGCGTACACTGATGGCTGGTGGTGTGTGTGCTTGGGGGAAGCGTTCACTGACACCTGGTGGTGTGTGTGCCTGGTGGAAGCGTGCACTGACGGTTGGTTGTGTGCGTGCCTGGGGAAAGCGTTCCTGGTGGAAGCTTGCACTGATGCTGGTGGTGGGTGTGCCTGGTGGAAGCGTGCACTGACGGCTGGTGGTGTGTGTGCCTGGTGGAAGTGTGCACTGAGGGCTAGTGGTGTGTGTCTCTGGTGGAAGCGTGCACTGACGGCTGGTGGTGTGTGTGCCTGGTGGAAGCGTACACTGACGGCTGGTGGTGTGTGTGCTTGGTGGAAGTGTGCACTGACGGTTGGTGGTGTGTATGCCTGGTGGAAGCGTGCACTGACGGCTGGTGGTGTGTGCCCGGTAAAAGCGTGCATTGACGGCTGGTGGTGTGTGCCTGGTGGAAGCGTACACTGATGGCTGGTGGTGTGTGTGCTTGGGGGAAGCGTTCACTGACACCTGGTGGTGTGTGTGCCTGGTGGAAGCGTGCACTGACGGTTGGTTGCGTGCGTGCCTGGGGAAAGCGTTCACTGACGGCTGGTGGTGTGTATGCCTGGTGGAAGCGTGCACTGACGGCTGGTGGAGTGTGTGCCTGGTGGAAGCATGCACTAACGGCTGGTGGTGTGTGTGCCTGGAGGAAGTGTGCACTGACGGCTGGTGGTGTTTTGCCTGGTGGAAGCATGCACTGACGGCTGGTGGTGTGTGTGCCTGGTGAAAGCATGCACTGCCAACTGATGATGTGTGCGTCTGGTTGAAGCAGGAGCATTCAGTTATAGAAGACACAAATGAAACTGACGAAGAGGAGGGGGAAAAGGGAGGGGGGTGCGAGCAGAGGAGCATGATTCACATCTAGAAGACAGTGTGTGTGCCTGGTGGAAGCAGGAGCATTCACAGTGATAGAAGACACAAATGAAACTGAAGAGGAGGGAGAGAAGGGATGGGGAGTGCGAGCAGACGAGCATGATACACAGCTAGAAGACACAAATGAAGGTGACCAGGAGAGAGGGGGAAAAGGGAGGGAGGTAGTGCAAGCAGAGGAGCCTGATTATAGCAATAAAAACACAGATGGCAGCTCAGCACATGCATGAGCTCGTGAACGCAAGCTGTAGGCCAGCAAATGCCTCTGGTGGCACTTTTAAAAGCCACTTACTAAATGTCTCGAAGTCTCAGGCGAGACCTAAAAGTGAAGGAAGTGCTTGCACTTCCACTGGTGAGAAAGTGGGAAAAGATCTATAGATGCAAACAGGAGGGAGGCAAAGGAAACACCCAAGCTTTTTAGGAGCAGAGGGGCCAGCTGAGACATTTTAAGTATTCTACATTGAAACACTGTGGTGTTTAAAGAAAAACCTATATTAGTAAAGTCACAGTTGCACAGTTCTCCCTCCCTCCTGCTACAATTCCGATGGTTTATGGTGGCAAGGTATGGCATGAACTCTATGTTCATTGTGGTTTTTCTTCGTTATCAGCACTTGTAGTCAATGCAGTGCATCATTCACTCCAGCAGTATATTTTACACTACACGCCAGGTGCATTTCTAGGCTACAGCCATTTAATCAAACCTGTTTATTGTCTGATATCCTCATCCTGTGACTGGTACAGATATATTAACAGGCGCATAACTGTGGGGATAGGTGCCTGAAAACAAGCATTAGCAAAGTCAATAGGTCTCTCCTCTGGAAACTGTTTTTTAGTTTGGCTATACTTGGCTGTACTTGATACATTTTCATATACAACAGATTTACACATCTATATGGCTAACTTTAACACGTCTCTAATACTTAGCGATACCTAACCTAAAACTAAAATATGTACAATTTTTTTTTCTGCGTTTCTCAGATGAGCCTACGTACAAGGTAATGACTGGTCCCAACTACTTGTTCTGTCCCCCTTCTTAGCGGAGTGACCTTTCGCTGGAAGCCTGGTTGCCCATGAGGATACTTCCCTCGAGCACCCCCTATGCCCTCGCATACTACCTCTCAGGGACTGCTGTTATGCCAAACTTGGCACCCATGCGCCTGTGGGGTGATTGGCCTAAATGGCCTGCCGGAAGCGAAACTCCCTACCACTGCACCCTTCAGCCCCCTGGTGTGTGATGAGAGACCACTGTCCCCCACCAGGCATCCCCCTTAATAAAGGGATGCCTACTAAGAGATGGAAAATTGACCGACCAATCATGACCATACCGTCACGGGCCAGTATAGTTGACCAACTATCTGGCCCCCCCCTTCTGCCTGCTGACAGAAGGTCATACCCTGACCCTTGCCCCTAACATCCAGGCTAGCATGTTTTTTATGAAATATTCATTGCCCAGCTTAGAGTGGTGGACCCAGTCCTTGAGAAAGATCTGCTCACCCGGAATGCATCCATGTGCAGTCGTCTGCAGTCTGGGACCGAAACAGTCTATCAATTTTGTTATTGATTCTTTTCAAAGAGTGATACATCACCCAGACCGACTCTCCACCCGCCATTGAAACCTGGGGATCATGTGAGACCAAACCAACACTGCCTGAGGGCATTTCATGGCCAACCAACCAATTTCCGTGATCAGTGCTTCGATCACTCCTTTCCTACCCAGGTGCACCAGGTCATTACCTCACAAATACATTATTACCATGGTGGGCACCACCTGAGCCCTAGCCAATAAGGCACAAACAAATTACAAAACTGAGGTAATCACAAACCCCCTTGTCCATGCAGTGTCACTTCAAAGCCTGCCTGGCGGGCCCTGTCTGTGAAATTTCCTGCTAAAAATGTTGTTTCAACCTGCTGACATATGAATGACCTATGATCCAGACTTTTTTCTGGCCTGGCCCCCAGGCGGGGACCTGTAGTGGGCGATGCTCTGATGACCGGCGGATGACGGCTAGGCCCCCCACCCCCAGTGGCACAGGACGCGGAAACTGCGAGAGATTGAAGCAAAAACCAACCATTAGCCTCTTAAATATTTATAGCAGGTGTTAACACACATATTGTTTGTAACAGTCAGAAGACCAACGCCCTATTCTCTGAACTTCATGTCCCTGCAGTCCTCAAGCCGTGGCTTCAGGGACTGCCCCAATCCTGAAGGAATGGGTACCAAATTTGGATGTGTCTTAGCCTGCCGCCGCCAATGCCAATACTTTTCCAAACTGCAATTTTGTGAGGGGGGTGTCCCATCCTGGTGTATGAGTAATGGCCCTCCTGCGCCCCATGGCCTGTAGGCCAGACAACTGGGGGGTACAACTGGCAGAACTGGTGGTCCCCTGAACCGGAAATCCCTGATGCACCTGGCAGCCCGGGGCACCCGTGCTTCCCGCGGGGATTACCTCCAAAGGGGCTGCCCCATTCCCTTCTTCAGGTCTGGATCCCCCTGCTGGGACTGAGGGCCCCGGGATCACTGAGGTCGGTAATCCTGGTGGCACTGCCCCACAGCTCCCCTGTTTGGCCCTTACTCTCTGGGATACCGAAGGGAATGCTGCCCTGGGGGCCACCCCTGAACGCCTAGACCTCCCTTCATCACCCTCCTGGTCATCTCCTTTCCTAAGCAACTCAGAAACTGACTGCCCTAATTCAGTCATCGTGCGCGTCATCACCTCCATCCATTCTTCAACTCTGGTTGGGACCTGACCCGTCTTCGCGTTGGGTGCCATCCCTGATCCAATAGACCCAAAAGGGGAGGCTCACAATGTATCAAATTGCTGGCCGGATGCCTCAAATTGTGGCCTAATAGGTACCCCTCGCAATCCAAGCCGGTGAGACAGAAAGCCTAGACTCACCTATGGCAAAACAATGTAGGCTTGAAAAAACCTTTCTATGCCCACCTGCCTACAACTGGTACATATAAAGTCCCAGGCCAACAAAGTTCCGGGTGCTGGTCTCACAAACCACCCCCCTTACACAGGCAGCAATCGTGACCGCAACACCCCCATGGCCAGAGCCACTCCCAGTCCTACTGATCCAGTCAGATGGGGCGTGTGTGTATTCCTCTAAACCGCGTGGCTCATGGCAGTGGTGTGTTGTCTGTCAACATGGAAGGCGAGAGAAGCGATGTCCCAGCTGATGCTCCTCACGCCGGTAAAAAATGCTGGCCAAATTCCTAAACTGAAGAAGAATCCTGAAAAACAAGAAATAAAGAGTTTAAGTTTGATGACCTCAGTCGCGTAGACGGAGGCGTGCAGTTGTCCAGAGGGAGGCGGCGAGGAAAAGATCGAGCCGCTGCTCCTTTTAAAGGAGCCTCGGAGCCAAAACCGGCTTGAACAGGTCCCGTCAGTAACTGGGACCCACTCTGCCCACGTTGGCCTTGGAAGTCCTTCTAGTGCTGCTGGGGCATGCTACAAATGACCAATCACTGCTCGCAGGGGGTGGGAGCAGCCGTGTCTTCGGCCTGCAAATCCTGCACCCGTAGTAGAAGCGTTCCGGGGACTGGCACAACCGCCACATTTGCGGCGTGCCCGAGTTCCCAGTGGAGCCTCTGGATTCACTCTGCACACCAATTAAAATGTACAAGGAAATCAAGAATGAAGTTTACGGAAATAGGATTCTGCAAAGCAAGCACTCACCCTACTTAGGGTGAAACACAGCAAAATCTTACCAGAGAGTTCCTTCTCAGTGTTTGCACAATGATTTCCATAGATAAGGCTGACAGGTCGAGAGATAGCTATAAACGACATATGAATGTTTCTTAATCTTCAATATGATTTAGCCTTACAGGAAACCTAAATGATTGGTATCAGGGGAAAATAAGGTATTCAAGAGTAAACAAATACAAACGTAGGCCTCAACTTTCCAGGAAAATAACAATCAATTGATGAACTGAAAATGGTTGTTAAAAAATAAGAACTTCCACATGAATTGAGATCCATGTTTAGTGAAAGGGTGGTGAATTGTTAGGGTAGGCAGATTAGGGTGGTTGTGGTAAGGGTCCTGGGGATGGGAAGGGTGCTGATGGTAGTGAGATGGTGGTGGTGTTGGTGAGGGTGGTGGTAGGGTACTGGTGGTTAGAATGGTGGTGGTGATGAGGGTGGTGGTGAATATGGTGGGGTGGGTGGTGGTGGTAGTTAGAGTGTTGATAGGGTAGTAGTGGTTGTGGTAGGGTAGTCGTGGGGTTTTAGGAAGTTGGTACTGAGCGTGGTGAAGGTGGTGGTTGTTATTGTGGTGGCTAGTGGTTAGGGTGGTGGTGGTGGTGGTGGTTAGGTAGGGTGGTAGTTAGGGTAGGGTGGTGGTGGTTCTGGTTGTGGTTATGGTAGGTTGTGGTAAGCGTAAGGCAGTGGTTATTAGGGTAGGGTTGTAGTGGAGGTTAGGGTTGGGGTGGTTGTGGTTAGGGTAGTGATGTTTCTTAGGGTGGTGGTAGGGTAGTGATGGTTAGGGTGCTAGTAGGGATGATGGCAGGTGCTTGGTAGTGGCATGGAGGTGTGGGTAGGGTGGTGGTGGTAGGGTGGCGGTGGCAGGATGGTGGTAGTGATGGTAGTGAAAGACTGGTTAGTGTGGTAGTGGTTAGAGTGGTGCTGTTTATTGTGATGGAAGGGGCAGTGACGGTGGTTAGTGTGGTTGTGGTTAGGGTGGTGGTTTAGGTGGTGGCAGTCATTAGGATGGTGGTTAGGGTGATGGTTTGGTTATTGTGGGTGGGCTCCGGTGGTGGTGGTGGGTAGGCTGTTGAGGATTAAAGTAGTATGGCAGTGGTGGTCAGGGTAAGGTGGTGGTGGTTAGTGTGGGGTGGCAGTGGATAGTGTGGTGGCGGTTACAGTGGTGGTGGTGATGGTAAGGTATTGGTGGTAGTAGTGTGAGGTTGGTGAAGGTGATGGTGGTTAGGGTGGTGGTTAGGGCAGGGTGTTGGTTAGGGGAGGGTGGTGCTTAGCATAGGGTGGTGGTGCTTAGGATACGGTAGGATAGGGTGGTGGTGGTTACGGTATAGTGGTGGAGGTTAGGGTAAGATGGTGTTGGTGTTTATTGTGGCATGGTTAGGGTGGTGCTATGGTGCTAGTGGTTAGGGTGGTGGTAGGGATGGGTTGTGGTGGTATGCTAGTTAGGGTGATGCTGGTTAGGGTGGTGGCATTTAGGGATTTGGAGGTTTGGTGGTTGTTAGGGTGGTGATTTGGGTGTTGTTGTTCTAAATAGGGGGCACACCATTTAAGTTGATTAAAACATAGTCAATGACTTCACATGGGGCTGACGTCTGAGGCACAGCCTATGCTAAGTCGCTTTTAGCGAAGGACCCCCGTATTTGCAGGAAACTTTCAGGTCTGACTCATAGTACCTCCCATTTTATTTGTCTTGAGGAGCTAGACCTATTTTACCTTGAGGATATAATCCAAGTGGCACCTCTTCTTTTGAGGCTATTCATTTGATTTAATAATATAGCTAAGCTATCACAGGAGATTATTTGTTGACTGTTTCAAGTTGAATGCCATTGATAAATTTCCATGGCTTGATGTTTGCACAGCGAATGACCACCCTGACCTTTTTGATTGCCCATACAAAAAATCTGATATAGTTAGCGTCAAAAGATTATTTATTACACAAACGTCTTCAAAGAGAGAAGAAACTGCACTCGTCAATACATCTGTTTGGTCTTACTGGGCAACTTGTAATTCTAGAAGGTTAAAGTTTTATCGTGACTTTGTACCAAATGCTTATGAACGGAATATGTTATCCAGTTTCAGAAGTTAAGTGATGCATTATTTACTTTCCAGTCCAAAGGACTGTGCTTACTAAATCTATCATATTTTCACCATGATTGAGCAAAACTAACTGTGATGCACTTTATTTTTGGTGATTTATTTAAATCTCTGAGGGACCTTAAGCCATTGTTGCAGGAACTTACTTTTACTAATTGGCATGATGATTTCTTATATTTAAAAATATCATCTTCTACTGTTATTATTTATACTATTTAAAGGTTTTTTAGGAAGAGTAAGATATAAATGGTAATTTTTCATCTTTGTATATGCCATTTTTATTTATGAATTGATTTCTTATTATGGTTTTGTGGCTATTTGTTATTGAATGGAATTGAATTAAAGTATGATAAATGGCGTGGCATCAGATAATTTTAAAGTGACAAGAAGGACAAGGCAGGGTTGCCCCTGCTCCCCCCTATTATTTGCCCTTTCCATAGATCCGTTTATTCGGAAACTGGAACATAATCAAGCTATAAGACCAATGGTGACCCCCAATAGAGCAACTAAAACATTGGCCTATGCTGATGATATTGCTGTAACAACAACTAATCCAGAGGAGGCCATAAAATTAATTGAACAAGAGGCCGGGAATTTTGGTGCAGTTTCGGGTTATAAACTGAACTCGAATAAAACTCAAATTGTAATTAATAACCAACTTAATTATTGTGATAATAGGGTAGTAACTAATGCAGTTTATTTAGGAGTTAATATTACCTCAAATCTCGATAACTTGGTTAAAATGAATCTTAATCCACTACTGAAACAAACTGATCAAGCTTTGAAGAAACTGCATAATTTACAGCTAACCATTATTGGAAGATGTAATCTTATTAAAATGGTATTTTTTCCAAAATTCCTATACTTTTTTAGAACTATATGCCTAATGTTTGTTCAACAAATTTTTAAAGAAATTGATGGAATATTTTCTCGTTTCATTTGGGGATATAGTAAATCACGTAGAGCCATAAAATTCATCAATCTCCTCAAAGATAGGAGAGGACTTGCCCTTCCAAATTTTAACTTTATTGGTGGGCGACTATTCTTAATTATAGCAGAGCACTCTTAACCCCAAGCTCGCTATCAGAAGAAAGGAGTGGGGTCCCAACTCCACAGGAACTTATTCTAGGTGTAGAGACGCAAAATCATCTTTGGAGTTTGACATATGATGGCACTTTAAAAAGGTTCGGTTTAAAACTTTAAAGGGTATCTATATTGCATGGGGTAATATACGTAAAATTCTCTGGATTGGTAGATTCTCGCATTATACAACCATATATCGAAATCACAACATCCCTGAGATTTTTTCCGATGCATGCATGGAATGGCGTGTCAGGCTTGGTGTCACAACACTTGATTCATTTTACAATTCAATCGGGTTCTGTACATTCGATCTGTTAAAAAAGAGATTTGATCTGGATCATCGTGATTTTTTTAAATATCTACAAATTAGAGATTTTATTTTAAAAAAGGGTGGTGGTAACTCCGCATTCCGAAAAATACAATTAATGGAAACGATTACACAAAATAATACAATTAAAATTGTGGAAATTTATACTAATCTGATTACTATGCTGCCTGATGACTTAGATAAACATATCCAAATTTGGCAGGATCAATTACAGATTCCAGAAACCTCTATTCAGATGGGTTTTGATCATTGTCAATCAATCTTAGTCTCAACTAAACTACAGGCACAATACTACAAGACTTTTTCCCAACTTTATTATAGGCCTAAAAAAATAGCTAAGTGGAGTACAGGCAAGGGGACTCAATGTCCTTGATGCTCATTACCGGAAGCGGATTTAATACACATGTTAGCAACTTGCAGGGAACTTTTTATTATAAAACAGGAGACATCCACTTTTCTTTCTAAAAATTTTCAAGATAAGATAGAGATAACCACCGCCGAAATCGTAATTGGGGCAAGTGTTGACACACGGCCACCGCACATAAGGGACTTGATATATGTGGCAATGGCTGTATTTATAATTTGTCTTGCATCAGCTTGGCTTGATGTATATCCGCCTACATTCCAACAATGGCAAACATGCTTATTGGCGGCTTATAGCTTGGAAACTGCAATATATAAGCGAAAGGGTCGAAACAGGAAGAAGTTAGGACTTGAAATTTGGAATCCCTTAGCACAATGGATTGAGCATACGGGTTAAATAAGGATGTATAGGATGCAACTACTTTTTTCTTAGATCAGTGGAAACCATATTTTTGTATAAATTGTGTCCTCATTCTGACCTATGCTTATAATTATGTTTATGTTTATATATTCATTTAATTCTCATGCCTGTGCTAGGGTGGGGCGGGGGTGGGGGGATGGGTTGTTGGATTAATGTAAAACATCAACAAAGACTGTTTAAAAAAATGAATTGAAGTGAACGAGCATTTATAGATTGTGCTCTACAGACGATAGGTCCATGGAGACAAGTGAATGTCCAGGTTAGACAGAGGAGGGAAATAATCTGTTTTTAAGTGCTCCTTATAGTTTACGTTGTTATGCAAGAACCAGTGAGCACCGTAGAACTAAAAGAAATAAATGATAAAGCAATGATAACTACATTATTAAAAAAATATGTAATTCATTTAAATATATTACATTTTATTAACATTATTTGTCTCAAATATAAATAAAAAAATACATTCCACATAAATGAAAAAATTATTATGCATGAATAATTATTAAAAGTGATGTTCAGAATGATCTAACAGTAATTTAAGTATAGTTAATAACATTTATTGTTACATTAATTTAAAATGGAAAAAAGGGTCTTAAAGTAGTTTATAATTAAATTAAATATGTGCTATTTACATTTGTTAACATTAAATTATAATTATTTATATTTTAAATAATTTAGTTTAATTTGACAGTATTTCTTTTCTTTTAGGGTTTTACTTAAAATCCGATGCTTCACTGATTTCCTTGGGAAGATGTTGCAGTACCTGTGGTTGGTAATGTGTAGTGCTGGAGTTCAGCTCTGAGCTGAAGTAATTAACTATCGGATCGAGTCCCTTTTTGGCTGTAGAAACTTTAGAAGTGCAGTGTGCCAAAAGCAATGGGCTTACTCTTCTGTGGGTGTATACATGCCCCTCCCTAACCATCTTGTAACCGCTTCTTACTCCTCCCCTCCCTTTTAGTTGTAAATATAGCCCATTTTCCAGCCACTTCCCCATCCCTCCCACATTTACTACTAAAACGTATACTTACGTATGTGGAGACTCTGCATTTGGGGCGGGGATGTCTGCACAGAAAAAAGATAAGAGAGGTGGAGGTGCAAACTCCAAAAGCAAGCTTGTGAATAGCGTTTTGTAGTACTACAAAACATACTACAAAATGCAGTTTGTGAATAGTATTTAGACCAATGTCTTTCTTTTTAACTCACCCTCACAAACCCACCTACCTGGTCAAAATGGCATTGTTTTTGTAACACTTCGTACACTGGCTTTGAGTTTTCCTAAACATTGCCTTGTCCTGCCCCACATGGCACGATTTACTATCTTTCCCTGGCATGTCTCAACATACTACCCCAAGAAACACCACTATGCTCTAATAACCCTCCAATATGGTATTGTCCAATTCTGTCTCCTCACGGTCTGGCTGGGCACACTCCTGTCTCCCCACAATTTTTCTCAAGATACTCCTCCTGCACCTGGTAATTTCAATTATCTTCCTTCCAATCAGTGACTGAAACCATATCTCACTTTCTCGTTGAATAACCCTTAGTATGCCCCATTCTCTAATAATTCTCAGCATTCTCCTAACTTAAACGTGGAATAAATGCACTGATGGTGGGGGTATGGGAAATGTTGCTTTAGAAGAATATTCTGTGACCACCTTTCACCAGTTAGCATCTCATCGATAGCTTTCAACTTCACTTAGCAGTGACAAGAACATGCGAAACAATACGGATGGCAGTGGATGAGAGGGAAATGCTACTTTGTTACTTTCTGTGGATGCCTGGAGCACTCTACATAAAATTACTAAGTAACGTACGTTCCTCTGCCTTAAAATGTGTCAGAGAATAAAAAAGAAGGCGAATGACGACAGCTTCCAAGTGTTAATTTCAGCTCTTAAACTTGGGGAAAAAAGTGACCATGGCTTACATCCTGCTTTGCTTAACCTAAAAATATACAGCTTTAATGTAGTTTCTTTAAGTCCTGCTCTGCCACAGGCCTGTTCTTCCTTTACTAACTCTGTCCAGTCTGCATGCTGCGCCTAATGTGTTTCCTTGCACTGTCCAGCATCTGTGCTCCACTCTCAGATTCTCCAGTATTGAGACCTTGTTTCTTGTTTCTTGTATCTTTCTTCTGTTGTTTCTAATCCGATAATTATAGCTGATTATGAACTGCCCTTCTTCTTGTTTGTTACCTGAATGGATGTTTCTCTAGTTTCTTAAGGTAAAACAGCTTTCTTCTAGTCCCCTGTCAAATCATTTTATTGTGTGCATTGGCTTGCTATAATTTGCTTTGTATCTAGTGATCACTATAGGTTTCCCTAGTCTGTATTGCCACTTGTCCTGCTGAAGGTTCCATCATCTACCTGTTTGTGTACTTAATAATTACATGTTCCTGCTCTACGTGCTCTCCTTTCTCATGTGTGGTGTAAGTGAGCTATGATTTCCGCTTCTACATCTGCTTGCGCTCCTTTGAAAAGAGGTTGACTCCTGGTTGCAAGGAAGCAGCCACCGCCTGTTCTTTTGTTTTGACGCTATAATGCTGGGTGTCTTCTATGTAATGGTGTCTGTATAGGCTGTGCTGGAAAGTAGGGGGAACACGCCACTTCCCAATTTAAGCAGCTAACTTTTGCAGGGAAATATGCTGAATGTGTGCTGATGTCGTTTCCTGACACCAGGACCTAATTCAGTACTCCCTGCACATTATGTGCATTCCGATTGGTGCAGCAACCTGTAGGCAGCAAAGGGGCTTTCTTATTTCCACCTACAGCCAGGCACAAACAAAAGCCCAATTTAAAGGGCTATTAGACCGTCCTCTGTTCCAGCATCATCCATGCTGGGAGTCACCTGAAGCCGAACACATAGATACTACTGAGGGAAGCAAAATTGCACAGTTTATCACCACACAAGTACTTTAGAGAAACTATGACTTGGAGGCAAGTTATTCAATTTGTTCATTTCCCCTCCTTAAGATATGCATATGCACTATAAGAATGCAATATTTATATGTGTGTATGATAATTATACTTCCCAGTGTAGGGTTGCAGAGCACTTTACATCACACACAGAGACAAAAAATCATTCAAGTATGTAAATCAATGTACAGGAAATGTTAGTTAAGACAATGAGGTGTAGGAATCGCATACCGTCCATAATGTAACATTATGGCCCAGACAACCTAACATTTTTCGTCGTGGTTACCCAACTTTTTTAGCACAGCCATAATGCATAATGTTAGTTAAGTTTGAAAAGGCCACACAAATCAAATTTCTTCTCTCATTTGGAATCTTTTGATTGCTTAGCTTCAGCAGGCTATCCTTCCTTTCTTGCGTTAACTCCTCCCTGGAGCATGGGCCAAGTACATTTGTTCTTCCTTGTCTTTGTTCTTCCTAGTCATTTTGCAACACACTTTTTTTAAAATGTGATAAGCATTTCAGTATTATTCCTGGACATGCAATGTGCTTTACTGCTTTTAACTAAGGGTGGGCAGAACTCACAGTTTCCCTCTGCGGAATTCCATGGAGCTACAGAGGACGGCCCGGGACCAGGGTTCGATTCCCGGCGCGGCAGGTTTCTGGACCAGGGTCAGCGGACTCGATAATTCTCTCGCCTCGGTGCCCACTCTGATCAGCGATCACACTCGGCAACTCTGGGCATTAGCTTGCCTCATCTTCACTAACGGCCCCACCAGACCGCCGGGGATGCCTGGTCTCACCCTGGAGATACCCATTAAGGGACCATCTCTCAGGGAAGCCAGGAAGGGTTTCGCAGCGGTCGAAGCGCCTTGGGACCCTACGGGTAAGTAGTGCGCTATAGAAATGCCTATACATTTACATTTACACATTTACATTTACATGAAAACTCCACAAGATTCTGCAGAGTTCTACAAGCAACTCCAGCTCCTCCATGGGAGTGGAGGAGCGGCACACCCTCCCCATCTAGCTGCAGAAAGCTGAAAAAATGAAATGGCAATAAAAAGATTTTATTACAATTTTATTTTTCCGGCTTTCTGCCAAACAGAGAGGGCAGGGCAGGGCCAATGCATCATTGCTTCCTAATGACAGCAATGAAGAGTGGCCATTTCACTGTGAATTGTGCATGTCGGTTTGGCTGGCTACATTATTACGGCCAAACAGACATGCGCAATTTAACTTCTCCAACCTAGCAGTCATAGACAGCCAGGTTGGAGAGCAGGCACAGGCTTTCAGCGCTCATAGGAGTGCTGAAGCAGCCTGCTCCAGTCAATCCAGACACTTATCTCATTCAGCATGAGAGCAGTGTCTGGATTGGATAACGAGCTGCAAAACCTCATGTTTTTTTTAACTTTGAAATGAAAATGTTTGTTTTATTTTTTTCATTTTGAAATGTAAATATTTATTTGTAAGTTTAATTTTACTTATCTTGACTCACCATTTTTGTGTGTCACCACCCTCCACTGTCTGGGCGGAATTGGCACGTCACACTGATTTTCAGTGCCAGGAGCTTGTTCCATGCTGCAAAATCAGTGAGAATTGCACCACATGCGCACCAAAGAGGGCTGCTTCTTTGCTGTAGCTCGAGTAGATCTTCTAGTCGGACGGCAGCTTCCTCACCGCGAATGGTTGCAACTGCCTGCATTGAGAAAATCCTACTGGGTGCCATCCTAGAGCCCGATAATCAGGCTAGGGGACACCAATTCTTGCTTGCACTCACCAACTTATTTCTGGCGAGCTGCACGCGAGAAAAAACTCAGCCATGCAGCAGTTGGGGGAGTTTTTCTGGAACTCCACGTAACAAGCATAATGTGAAGTGGCCAAAACTCTGCAAACTCTACCGGCAGAGCAGAATTTATCGCCCACCCCTACTTTTAACACAGTCATATGACTTCCTATTTAGGTTGCTTTCACCCTATCGGCCATCTCTATTGACACTTTAGTTACTTACACCCACAACTGTACTACCCTATGCCACTCTGCTCTATGCTACTCCAATCAAGGCCTCCCCTCTTCACTCTACGCCACTCTACAAATCTCAACACTACGCCACTCTACTCTACAGCGCTCCACTCTACAGCACTCTACACTACTGTATGCCATTCTAAGCCACTACACTTAGCTCTACGCCACTCTACTATACTCTATGCCACTTCTCTCCACACCACTCTGTTCTACTGTACTCCACTCCCCTGTTATCTGTACCACTCCACTCGACAGTACTGTACTCTACGCCACTCCACTCTACCCTATGCCACTCCTCTCCGCTATATGCAATTCTATGCCACTCCACTCAAAACCAATCTACTGTCGCACTAAACACTGCGCCACTCCAATCTACTCTACGCCACTCTGCTCTACACCATGTTCCTCTTTTAAACAGAGGGACAGATTTTTTTTAACTTGTTGTTTTGAGCTTTCTTAAAAAAGTTTCTTACTGTGATATTCTGTCGAAGGCTACTAATTTTACTGAGTTACCTGTGGGTTTTCTGCATTTTTACACTTCGGATTCCACCAGAGAGGTGCTATTTTATTCACACAGGCTCTAGTTGTTGGAATCGGCCTCACTACCTGAGCTAGGCTGCGGGTATGCACCAGCTTTTAAGTGGCAGTACAAATCTTTTTAAATATTATTTTTAACTTCCTTTTAAAGGTTTCTTACTGTAATATTACATGTAGGGTGTGGAGGGCTACTAATTTTACTGAGTTACATGTGGGTTTTTCTGCATTTTTGTACTTTCAATTCCACCACAGAGTCATCATTTCAGTCAAACTCCACTCTACTCCCCGCCACTCTACTTTATTTCACGCCACGCTGCACTATTCCACCCAACTCTTTGGCACTCTACCCTGCACTACTCTATTCTACACCACTTCACTCTTCATCACTCCATTCTACTCCACTCCAATCTATGTTTATCCACTCTGCACCACATTACGCCACTCTACTCCATTCTAATCTACTCTACTCTACTCCATTTTAAGCCACTTTACGCTATGCCACTCCACTCTATTCTATGCCACTCTAGTCCACTTAACTCCACAGAATGCTAATGTAAGTCACTCTACACCCCTCCATTTTATGTGACTGTATTCTACATCACTTAATGCTGCTCCACTTCCCTCCATGCCACTCTACTTTATGCATACCAAGCAACTCCATGCCACTCTATTCATTGGCACTCTGTCCCAGTGCACTCTATTCCACACCACTATGCTTCACTACACCCCACTCTATGCCAGTCAACTCTATGCCACACTGCTCTGCGCCACTCCACTGTACGCCAGGCCACTTGACTCTATGCCACTCTACTCTTTGTCACTATATGCCACTCCACTCCACTCCATTTCACTCACCACTCTACTATACGCCACCAAACTCTACACTCCTTTATGGCAGTCTACACCGCTTCACTTCACTCCACTCTACTCTACGCTACACTACTCTAGACCATTTCACTCTAAGTCCTTTTTCTCTACGCCACTCCACTCTACTCCCCACCACTCTACTTTATGCCACTCTACTCCATTCCTCCCCAACCTATGCCACTCTACTCTGTGCCACTCTAGTCTAGACCACTTTACTGTTTGCCACTCCACTCAGTGGCACTCCACTCTATTCAACTTTACAATACTCTACTCAACTCTACTTTACTTTAAGCCACTCTATGCCATGCCACTCTATTCCAAAAAATGGCATTCTATGGCACTCTACGCCACTCCACTCTACACCACTCCACACCACTCTACTATACGCCACTGTACTCTAGATTACTCCACTTCCCTCTATGCCATTCTACTTTGTGCCACATCACTCTATGCCACTCCATGCCACTCAACGCCATTCCATGCCACTCAATTAAATTCCACTCTACACCAGTCTACTATTCGCCACTCCACTCAACTCTGTGCCACTCCACTCCACACAATGTCACTATATGCCACTCTTCTTTAGGACAGTCTATGCCACTCAACTCCTCTGTACTTTAGACCACTCTACTCTATGCCACTTTACTTTAAGACACTCCACTCTATGCCACTCTAATGTACACCACTCCACTTCACTGTCACAGCTGCTGCGAAAGCACCAACCCGAATATGCCCTCAAAGAGTGCTCGGATACAGCCTAGTCTATTTTGACTGCATCCTGTGCGTCGGCTGGCCACGCCCATACCAGAAGATTACAGACTTTGTGATCTTGATGGTTGGGCAGCTAATAAAAAATACTCTACATCACTATACTCTACTCCCTGCCCCTCTACTTCACATCACTCTACTCCTATCCACTCTACTCTATGCCACTCTCCCCTGCGCCACTCTACTTCACACCACTTCACTTTTTGCCACTCACTCTACACCACTCGCCTCTTCTTCACTTTTTTGCCACTCTAATCCTCTCTACTCTATTCCACTTTAAGCAACTCTACGCCACTCCACAGAATGCCACTCTTAGGCACTCTATGCCCCTCCACTTTATGCCACTGTACTCTATGCCACTCCACTTCATTATATGCCACTCTACACCACTCCATGCCACTTTATTCAACACCCGTCTATGCCACTGCACTCTACTCCATGCCACTCTACTCCACTCCATGCTAGTCTATTCTATGCTACTCTACTTTACACCAGTTCACTCTACTTTACCCAACTCCACTCTATGCCAGTCCACTCTACTCATTGCCACTCCACGCCACTCCACTTCGTGGCACTCCACTCTACTCTACACCATTCTACTCTATGCCACTCTACTCTACTCTATGCCAGTCCACTCCACACAATGGTACTTCATGCCACTCTTCTTTATGCCTGTCTATGCCACTCCACTCTTCTCTACACCACTCTACTCTATACCACTTCACTCTAAGCCACTCCACTCTAAGCCACTCCGCTCTAAGCTACTCTACACAATGCTACTCTACTGGATGCCACTTTAATCTACGCACTCCCATTCACTGTCACAGCTGTCGCAAAAGCACCAACGCAACCATGACCTGGAAGAGCACTCTACCCTAGTTTGACCACATCCTGTTCGTCAGCTGCCAACCCCATGCTGGAAGACCGCAGACTTTGCAGTTACTGTGTTCAGGCATGAGGTTCCGTGACGATTAAAGTGGTGTTTTCGACTCGTTCGAATATGGACGAGTTTGGTATCTATGAATCGCAAATGACGAGTTTAGTGGGTGTACGTGTTTTCGCTACGCTGACCTGAACCGTTCGTCTTATTCGTGGGTTTCTTCATCTGAGCCCACGGGTTCCATTTTAGATGTAGCAGCCATTTTGTCTCTTGCCCTCAAGTAGCCAGCGAACGGACACTGTCCGCTTCGTGACCCTGGGATTCCCAAGCTCTTGCGGAAGACACGTGTTCCTTTGAGGGTGTCTTTATGACGAGGGGGATGGCACTGCAAAGGCAGATGGCTCCGCTCGAGGCTCATCTTGCCGTGCCGGTCTATTGTTTCAGCCGTGCATTCATTAGGCATGTCTCCTTTGATCCTGCAATCGTGTTTCCGATATTACCCTCCTTACACTCTTTTCAATCTGTTGACTATCTTTGTCTTCCCTTGCACCTGTTTCTGACTTCTTCCTTAATTCGTTTACAGCCGGAATGGAATGTACCTAATGATGAGAAACGTACTTTTACAGTTGGGAACCGGCGATGCTACTGTAATTATGTTCCGGGACTCTGAATACATGAAAGCGACCCTTTTGAAGTTTACTGTGGGAACTGAGTTGTAACCTTTTGTTCACCATGTTGTGCTATGACAGAAATATGTATAAAAGGAGCGATCCACAGTTGCAATTTGAAGCAGTCTCCTAGAACCTACATGCGTTGTACTTCTTGTGACTTCTGTGTTCCCTGCAGTAAATAAACCTCGATCTTTGACGCCGAAGGAAGTGTCCCGTGTCTCTGTCATTTGTACGCCGGAACAGGTAACCCACGAAGGTTTCAGGTGTTGTCCCCTGGCACCGCTGGGCCTTAGAATAGCCCAGTCCTTCAGTTGGCGCCCAACGTAGGGCGACATCAGCGGTACCGGTCCAAAGCCCGACGATCGTGAGGAACTTCGTGTGAAATCTCCGAGGGAAGGTGCACCCCGCTTCATCGATCCTGTTGTCGAAACAAGTGGCCCGAAGCTTTTCCCGCGAAGATCCCCGCCTCCTGACGGCTGCGACGGACTGATGCCCTGACTGTCGACCTGTTTTGGCGCCTGGCGTAGTCCTTGGTACAGCAAGACGATTGACGGGCCTTCCTGGTGACGCCATTGTTCTTTCAGTTAAGTATTTGTGGGTCGCTCCCAGAATCCTTGGTTGTTGTTGGTACTTGGTTGTTTGCATGGTTCCATTGCTTTTGTGGTTCTTAGTATTTGGTCCTTAGTTGTTGAGTTTTTATTTGACGATTGCAATTGCCAAAAACCGATGGTTTTGCATTTTTGCGAGGACATCGTAATCCGATAACCCTTGACGTTGGTGAAACTCGGTTAGTGTGCACGATGCCTGGCCGTAGTACTTTGTTTAGTTGCTTTAAAAGTTGTGGCCCGGATTCCCGATTGGAGGACTCATGTCCGATACTTCCAGTTGGAACTCCGGTGTATGAGCTATATAGTCGCCATGGAGTGGGTCCTATCGCATATAATGATTGCTGGGTCCGCTACACTAAAGATGACGGTGTCCTTAGTTGGCCACCTCATGGTAGTTTCGAAACGGCAATTTTGGATAATCTTGAAGCAAAATTGTTTAAAAAGAAATGTAGGCCGGCCATGTTTGATTCCTTTTGGTTATGGCGTAAAGAGGCCAAGCAGAAAGAAATCAAACAGCTTAAAAGACATAAGAGGGAAGGTATCGTTACGACGATGAGAAATGCAGAGCAGTTTCAGCGAGACAAAGAAGAGAAGGAAAGGGAAGTTTTTGATAGACTACAACGTATGGCAGTGGATAAGTGTTATCCCGTTTTACCGTCAAGTACTGATAAGAAAGGAGAGGACGCAGTGGAGGACCCTTTGTTGTCCTACTTACTGAAGTCACCACCTCCATATGCGCAGGATACTATAGCCCCTGTGGTTCCTCCTGTTCCTCAACCTGTTGTTCCGGCAGCTGCTGGTCAGCCTGTCGCTGGTCCTGTTCTTGCGAATCCTCTTGTTCCTATTCCCTTACCTGCTCCTGTTCCTTCTGCTCCTCTGCCTACACCTTTGCAGTCTACTGTGTCCGCTACTTCTGCTCTTTTGGCTACTCCTACTGCTCCTACTGCTCCTGTGTTTAGCCCCCGTGTTGTTGCCCCTGTACGTCTCTCCTCTTCTCCGTCTGTTCGTCGTCGCATACCTAATGCTGTTGCTAATCTTTATTCTCCTTTTGGACCGATTCTTGGGTACGACGTTTCTGATGTCCCTCAGAGACGAAGCCAACTTCCTGATGGTAGGGAACGTGATACGTTAATCAAAATGGCGCGTAATTGGATTAGGTATCCGTTAAAAACACCCCGCGCGGCATTTTTGAGACATTTTCTCAATTCAATGAGCCCACACAGAGATTTGTGTTTGAGGAAATGTGTAAATGTTTACGTGAAGCCATAGCAAATGATGAGGTAAACGATGTACCGCTCGACGTAACTGAACTCCAGCCTCAGTTTTCGAGTGGTATGATTGTGGGTGGTAATGTTCGACGCGCTGTAGAGCATCTTCTATCTTTTCGTCCTACTGTAATACCTCGAGCATTGTTTAAAGATGAAACTGAGGAGTGGATGGCAACGCCTGGTCAGTATCCTATGCGAGAAGTCCCCTCAGTGTGGATGCCAGGTGATGCTAATGTCGCTCCTCCGATTTTGCCACACTTCCAGAGGGTTTGGATACACCTCCCATGGAAGCGATCGGAAGTCCTGCAGGTGAAACAATCTTTGCCTGACCCCCGCAAAAATCCTGCAGGATACTATAAAGAGTTGTCCCAATTAGTGGATGCTACTATCATGAATCTTGCCGACATCGACATGTTGTTCGGCAACGTAGTACCTCAACCGGTTTGGGCGAAAATTCGTCAAGAAGATCACGCAGCTGAGTTAGGTGGTGATTGGGCTGCACTTACAGCGGCTGATGCATTGCAGGTTGGCGGGGCTAAGCCTGAGCAGTTAATTACGGCTTTGCCTCAAAGAATTATTACGCTAATGAAGACACTTATGCCAGCAATGAAAGTTAATTGGGATAAACTGTCTGCGTGCAAGCAAAAGAAGGACGAGAGTGTCTCCGATTTCTTTACGAGATTTGAGGAGGCATTCATCGATCACAGTGGTCAGGATATGAGCACTGAGGGAGGTCAGCGGTTGTTTGTAGATAAATTTGTATCGAATTTGTTGCCTGACCTTAGCAACAAATTGAAAAATCCTGAGAGTTCGTGGGCTGTTTCTACCTCTGCTCAGATATTAGCTACGGCTCAATATTACGAAAATAGGGAGAAGGAGGAAAATGACCGTGCGGATAAGAAAACAAAGGATCTCAAAACAAAAGTTCTGTTGCAACAAGCGTATCCTCGACGCTCAAATCAGAATGACTCTCGGCAGCAGAATAGACAGTAATCACAATCTGCTAGGTCACAGTCGCGTAATGACTCTTCCACGCAGAGATCTATGCTCGGATATAATCAATGCGCATACTGTAGAGGTGAGGGCCATTTAAAGTTTGATTGTCCGGTTTTGCGCGACCGAAATAGTGGTGGCTCAGCTAGAGGAGGCCGTAGCGGTTCTCAACAGGCTTCACGAGGTAGAGGTCGTGGTGTTACTCAAAATCAAAATGAGCGTTCTAATAATTCGTCTGATTCCAATAATTGCTTTGATCAGCGTGGTTCATCGTCAGGTAGATCTGCACAGTATCATGTGGATGATTATTACATCGAGCATGATATTGATGACGGTAACTACTAGGACAGCCACAGACAAAGAGAGGGAGTAGTATCAGTTCCGGTTGATCAGAGAGGGCCTTACGTCGCAGTTGCCACATAGGGCGTAGTTGAGCCTTTTCTGTTGGACACTGGTGCAGCAAAAAGTTCCATCATGCATTCAAAACTCCCTGGCGCACCTTTGTCTGGCTTAACGAATGTTTCCGTTGGATTCTCTGGCGCCCCCGTTAGCAATCCGGTTTCTAGCCCTTTGCCCCTCAAAATTGGGCCTCGTGAGCTGGAAGCTCCTTTGATTTTGACCACTGGCTGTGGTGAGAATCTCTTGGGCCTGGATTTGCTGAAACGGTTATATGCGACTCTGTATTGTTCTCCTGCGGGAGTGGAGCTTACTTTAGGTCAGAGAGTGATCTCTCCTATGTACTTGTCAACTGATAAGCTCCCACCGGAATTGAGTTCTCTTCCTAAGTCTTTGTGGGCTACAGGTCCCAATGATGTGGGCCTGCTGGACATATCACCTTATGTTGTTCAATTGAAATCTAATGTACGATTACCACGTATTCCCCAGTATCGTATCTCTCTCGATGGTGAACGAGCGTTGTTAGCGATCATCTAATACTGGATTTTATACAGCGCGAACAGCTACCTCACGAGGAGGTGTCCCGGCGCTAGTAGAACACAGATAACTATGACTTGATCAAGAAAGATGTTATTGAGGAGACTCGAGGAAACGTGTGTAATAGCCCTGTGTTACCTATTCTGAAACGCACTGATCCATCCAAGCCTCCTGTGTATCGTTTTGTCATTGATTTACGGGAGGTGAACAAAATTGTGATTCCACAATTTCCTGTGGTGCCTGACATTACGGCTTTACTGACTCTGATTCCAGCCTCCGCTTCTTGGTTCTCAGTGATCGATCTGAAGAATGCTTTCTTTAGCATTCCGATTGCTGAGGAAAGCAGAGATCTATTCGGCTTCTCATTAGGAGGTCGCAGCTTTAGGTTTAAACGCGCTCCTCAGGGCTACTGTGAAAGTCCATCGATCTACAGCCAAGCCCTGAAGAGTCAACTTGATGCGTTTGTGTTACCGGCTGGTGCGGCCTTGAGCCAATATGTTGATGACTTACTGGTGGCTGCTGACACGAAAGAGATCTGCAAAACTGCTACGGTATCGTTGTTACAGCATCTCTGTGACTTACATCACAAGGTGTCACCTTCTCAACTGCAATATTGTTGTCAAGAAGTAACCTATCTAGGTCACTTATTGTCAAAGGAGGGAAGAAGGTTGACCCCAGAGAGAATTGCAGCGATCGCTCAAATGACTGTGCCAACAACTCAGAGAGATGTGCGTGCCTTTCTAGGTATCACGTCATACTGCAGGCAATGGATTCCAAATTTTTCATTGCTAGCGAAACCATTGGTAGCCCTCACGTGCAAGGATGTTCCAACTCCTTTGCCATGGACTGAAGAGTGTCAGAAAAGTTTTTCTGAATTGCGTGATGCGTTGTGTTCCGCTCCTGTGTTAGGTACTCCTGACTACAGCAAGCCGTTTACACTATACGTTCACGAGAGAGAGGGTTGTGCGTTGAGTGTTTCGACGCAGCAATTTGGTGGTAAGCAGCGTCCATGTGCATATATTTCCTCGACCTTGGACCCAGTAGCTAGAGCATTGCTGAGTTGTCTAAGAGCGACAGCGGCGGCTGCGGTGTCCATCCGACAATCTGCAGGACTGGTCATGGATAATATGCTTACGGTAATGGTTCCGCATGCAGTTGACACTCTCTTAAATCGTACAAAGACTCAACACTTGACGAGCGCAAGGTTGTCCGGTTATGAGTTGACGCTTTTGACAAGTCATATACAAATAAAGCGCTGTAATGTCTTGAACCCGGCGACGTTGTTGCCAACTAATGGAATCAGATGAGGTACCCCCTCATGATTGTTATTTGCGAACTGAGGAAGAAACGAAGGGTCGTGTTGACCTAAAAAACACTCCATTGGCAGATCCCGATGGTACCTTGTATGTTGATGGTTCGTGTTTTAAGTTGCCGAATGGTGATGTGACGACTGCGTATGCTGTGGTGACGTTGAGTATGGTTGTGGAAACTGCGAGATTGAGTCAGAATTCCGCACAGGCGGCAGAGTTGATTGCGTTGACGAGAGCGTGTGTTTTGTCGAAGGGAAAGCGAGTGAATGTGTTTACTGATAGCCAATATGCTTTTGGCGTTGCACATAGCTTTGGTCGTCTGTGGAGAGAAAGAGGCTTTATGACATCGCATGGTATGAAGATCCAACACGGACAGCTCGTGAACGATCTTTTGGATGCATTGACTTTGCCTAAGCAGGTGGCGATTATTAAATGCAGCGTGCATCGAAAGGTGATGGATGATGTTGGTCGTGGTAACGCGTTTGCGGACGAGATCGCTAAAGAGACAGCTAGAAATCTTGCAACCCGAATGTATGTTACGAATTCAGTGAGGTGGCCGGTAGAGACTGGTATGTGTGAGGACACTGTTGAGAGCGTGAAAGGGATTCAGAATGAGGCCACCGAAACTGAAAAGACTAAGTGGAAAGAAAGTACAGGAAAGTTAGATGCACACGGATGTTGGGTTGATTTGTCAGAAAACCAGAAGTGGATGTTGCCGGATGCGTATGTGCTAGCTCCTCCGATTTTGCCACACTTCCAGAGGGTTTGGATACACCTCCCATGGAAGCGATCGGAAGTCCTGCAGGTGAAACAATCTTTGCCTGACCCCCGCAAAAATCCTGCAGGATACTATAAAGAGTTGTCCCAATTAGTGGATGCTACTATCATGAATCTTGCCGACATCGACATGTTGTTCGGCAACGTAGTACCTCAACCGGTTTGGGCGAAAATTCGTCAAGAAGATCACGCAGCTGAGTTAGGTGGTGATTGGGCTGCACTTACAGCGGCTGATGCATTGCAGGTTGGCGGGGCTAAGCCTGAGCAGTTAATTACGGCTTTGCCTCAAAGAATTATTACGCTAATGAAGACACTTATGCCAGCAATGAAAGTTAATTGGGATAAACTGTCTGCGTGCAAGCAAAAGAAGGACGAGAGTGTCTCCGATTTCTTTACGAGATTTGAGGAGGCATTCATCGATCACAGTGGTCAGGATATGAGCACTGAGGGAGGTCAGCGGTTGTTTGTAGATACATTTGTATCGAATTTGTTGCCTGACCTTAGCAACAAATTGAAAAATTCTGAGAGTTCGTGGGCTGTTTCTACCTCTGCTCAGATATTAGCTACGGCTCAATATTACGAAAATAGGGAGAAGGAGGAAAATGACCGTGCGGATAAGAAAACAAAGGATCTCAAAACAAAAGTTCTGTTGCAACAAGCGTATCCTCCACGCTCAAATCAGAATGACTCTCGGCAGCAGAATAGACAGTAATCACAATCTGCTAGGTCACAGTCGCGTAATGACTCTTCCACGCAGAGATCTATGCTCGGATATAATCAATGCGCATACTGTAGAGGTGAGGGCCATTTAAAGTTTGATTGTCCGGTTTTGCGCGACCGAAATAGTGGTGGCTCAGCTAGAGGAGGCCGTAGCGGTTCTCAACAGGCTTCACGAGGTAGAGGTCGTGGTGTTACTCAAAATCAAAATGAGCGTTCTAATAATTTGTCTGATTCCAATAATTGCTTTGATCAGCGTGGTTCATCGTCAGGTAGATCTGCACAGTATCATGTGGATGATTATTACATCGAGCATGATATTGATGACGGTAACTACTAGGACAGCCACAGACAAAGAGAGGGAGTAGTATCAGTTCTGGTTGATCAGAGAGGGCCTTACGTCGCAGTTGCCACATCGGGCGTAGTTGAGCCTTTTCTGTTGGACACTGGTGCAGCGAAAAGTTCCATCATGCATTCAAAACTCCCTGGCGCACCTTTGACTGGCTTAACGAATGTTTCCGTTGGATTCTCTGGCGCCCCCGTTAGCAATCCGGTTTCTAGCCCTTTGCCCCTCAAAATTGGGCCTCGTGAGCTGGAAGCTCCTTTGATTTTGACCACTGGCTGTGGTGAGAATCTCTTGGGCCTGGATTTGCTGAAACGGTTATATGCGACTCTGTATTGTTCTCCTGCGGGAGTGGAGCTTACTTTAGGTCAGAGAGTGATCTCTCCTATGTACTTGTCAACTGATAAGCTCCCACCGGAATTGAGTTCTCTTCCTAAGTCTTTGTGGGCTACAGGTCCCAATGATGTGGGCCTGCTGGACATATCACCTTATGTTGTTCAATTGAAATCTAATGTACGATTACCACGTATTCCCCAGTATCGTATCTCTCTCGATGGTGAACGAGCGTTGTTAGCGATCATCTATGACTTGATCAAGAAAGATGTTATTGAGGAGACTCGAGGAAACGTGTGTAATAGCCCTGTGTTACCTATTCTGAAACGCACTGATCCATCCAAGCCTCCTGTGTATCGTTTTGTCATTGATTTACGGGAGGTGAACAAAATTGTGATTCCACAATTTCCTGTGGTGCCTGACATTACGGCTTTACTGACTCTGATTCCAGCCTCCGCTTCTTGGTTCTCAGTGATCGATCTGAGGAATGCTTTCTTTAGCATTCCGATTGCTGAGGAAAGCAGAGATCTATTCGGCTTCTCATTAGGAGGTCGCAGCTTTAGGTTTAAACGCGCTCCTCAGGGCTACTGTGAAAGTCCATCGATCTACAGCCAAGCCCTGAAGAGTCAACTTGATGCGTTTGTGTTACCGGCTGGTGCGGCCTTGATCCAATATGTTGATGACTTACTGGTGGCTGCTGACACGAAAGAGATTCGTCTTATTCGTGGGTTTCTTCATCTGAGCCCACGGGTTCCATTTTAGATATAGCAGCCATTTTGTCTCTTGCCCTCAAGTAGCCAGCGAACGGACACTGTCCGCTTCGTGACCCTGGGATTCCCAAGCTCTTGCGGAAGACACGTGTTCCTTTGAGGGTGTCTTTATGACGAGGGGGATGACACTGCAAAGGCAGATGGCTACGCTCGAGGCTCATCTTGCCGTGCCGGTCTATTGTTTCAGCCGTGCATTCATTAGGCATGTCTCCTTTGATCCTGCAATCGTGTTTCCGATATTACCCTCCTTACACTCTTTTCAATCTGTTGACTATCTTTGTCTTCCCTTGCACCTGTTTCTGACTTCTTCCTTAATTCGCTTTACAGACGGAATGGAATGTACCTAATGATGAGAAACGTACTTTTACAGTTGGGAACCGGCGATGCTACTGTAATTATGTTCCGGGACTCTGAATACATGAAAGCGACCCTTTTGAAGTTTACTGTGGGAAGTGAATTGTAACCTTTTGTTCACCATGTTGTGCTATGACAGAAATATGTATAAAAGGAGCGATCCACAGTTGCAATTTGAAGCAGTCTCCTAGAACCTACATGCATTGTACTTCTTGTGACTTCTGTGTTCCCTGCAGTAAATAAACCTCGATCTTTGACGCCAAAGGAAGTGTCCCGTGTCTCTGTCATTTGTACGCCGGAACAGGTAACCCACGAAGGTTTCAGGTGTTGTCCCCTGGCACCGCTGGGCCTTAGAATAGCCCAGTCCTTCAGGCATGGCTGACGGAAAAGCCATGCCTGGAAGCCAACGACGAACCTGCTATTTAATATACTCACCTTCATTAAGTTTTGCGGTCTGCTGAACTCCTTCATTTTCTGGGCTCTTTATCATGCTGTCAACCCGTCCAGGTGGCGTGTCATTTGTTTGAAGTGCTTGTCCTCAACCTCATCTCCTGCCTCTCAGGGAGTCCTAGAATTGGATTATTTCTTCCAGCGACTTTACTACTCAGTTGAAGGAACTTGGGGATCTGAAAAAGAAAAGTAAAATACACTTTTCCAACAGAGGGACTATTGCTTCAATTTGGTAAGGCGCATGCATACTGCTTGATGTTGAGAAGCACTTACCATCATGAAAGTCTGTGAATGGAAATCGCCTCTTTCAAAGTTTCTGAAGTTCCTACAAATATTTTGTTAAATGCACACAGTCCCATGCCATAGCAAGCAGTGAAGAGATGCCCGCATCCAAAAGGACCGGACTAGCATGAATGCTACTTTCTCTTCTTTTCCTGCACTACCTGTTTTCCCTGAGTTCTGGCAGTGTCCACGTTCTCTCCAAGTTCTTAACCTGAATTTGGACTTAGGCAGTGGTTGGATAGTGTTGGAAACTATCTTCTGGGACTACATCTTGTTCCCAAGGGATTGCACTACCCAAAGAACAAAACTTAAGAACAGGTGAGTGCATTAACATTACACCCAGTCCACTCTAAGCCACTCTTCTCTATGCCACTCTACTCTATGCCGCACAACTTTTAGCCTAGCTGAACAGCAGATATGCTGCTGTACAACATGGCTAAAAAACATTGGCAAAGCAATAGCTCTCACATAGGCGACACCTATTGGCTTTGCCAAGGCTTGTTTAATTTCTTCAGCTTAGCTCAGTATACAGCGCTGTAATTAAAACAGATATGCGGTACAATGTATTTAAACTCCAATACTTGTTTTATTCTGAACAAATGTATGTTTGTTTGCAGTGTTGCAACCCTGTTGTTTCTCTGTTCTCTCTCTCTCGCTTTTAGAGTCGAACCTGCAAGAGCATGCACTAGTTTCACCTGTTGTTCTCCACCGTGGGATGGTAACAGGACATCCATCACAACCGATGGCTAGCAGCAACAAAGGAAAATATAGTGTAACTTAAGTACAATTCCTTCTAGTTCAGACCATAGTTTGTCAGCTAAAAGGTACACAGGAATAGCATATAAAGTAAAGAAGATCAGAACATAAGTACAGATGGTCATTAAGTTGCCTCTATATGACCAGAAACACAGAAACCAGTCAGAACAAAGGACCAGATTTGGAGTCTGATGGACAGGATGTCTAAGCCTAAATGGTGCTGTGGTAGAGGCCCTGCTTCTTACCACCCTCCAGCAGGCCACTAGCCATGTTTATAGTTCGGTAGCGCTTTAATTGGGATTTTTTACATTTAGTTTTTTACGAAAGTGTTTTGGCCATCACAGTGGGAGCACTATGTTATGGCAACTTGCCTGTCACTTATTTCAGCTCTGAAGAAATATGGGTTTTCTTACTGCAGAACACAAATTCAATGTCCGGATAAGCAAGACGTTTTCTACCTGCACATGGGGCCTTTGATTATTTTTCCTTCCTGCTTGGCATGACAAGTCCTGGAAAAGAAACAAAATACACAGGACGGCCTGTCATAAATAGGCCTTCTGACTCTCTGAAGCTGCAGCTCTTTGGAGGATAAGCCATTGCTAAAAGGCTCCAGACGAATTAGCCACCTGAAGCTTCACTGTAGGAATCCAGTCAGTTAACCCACCTCTAATTGAAGCTGGATGATTGTAAGTCTAGTACTCATTAATATTCATGTGGTAGGTCACAATTTGCAACCCATTGGGAATCGCTTAAATCAGAGGGATGGTAGCCTGTTTTTGCTTTCAAATAAAGCAAAGTTATTTTTATAAACACCACCAGTTTTTCTGTAAGGAAAATTGAATTAATTCCAAAAAGGAAAATTAAATGTTTCCGTTTCATTTTCAAAGGGCAGGCAGTGGTCCATAAGACCACTGCCTCCTCTTAAGAAAAGTATTTGCATGCATTCACGAAGGGGGAGGGGTACCCTGGGGACTCCTTCCCATTTGTGAATGAATGGGTTACCACCTACTTGCACAAATGGCGACCGAAAAAACCCAATGTACATTTGGCCTTAAATGACTCTTTACCTCACTATCTCTCTCCCCTTACTCCCAACTCACTTTGTTTTACTTTTCTCAATCTTTTACTTGTGCTTTCACGCTAGTTTCTCCAACACATTCCCACACACTCCCACCTTTTCACACTCTACATTTTTCACTCCATTCAGCTCCTTTGTTTTACCTCTTTAGACTCAGGGGCCCTCATTCACAAAGGTAAACGAGACCTTTGCGTAAGTTTACAATTCACAGTCATTGTAGGAGTAGTATCTTTATAACTGTGGAGCCTGCACACTTGTGGCGGGGACTCCGCACATAATAAGATAGGCAGTTGTAAAGATACTACTCGTAAATTGCTTTGTGAATTGCAAAACATTGTAAACTTACACAAAAGGGTAAATGTACCTTTGGGAATCAGGGTCAGGGTTTTCAAGGATTCTAAGGTGCTCTTTGGCATTTTGCTACTTTCCTATTTGTCAAAACCTTCCTGTCTTCCTCCAATGCATTCTATTTTTACATTCCCTTTGTATTTCCAATGGAATGAAGTTCGTTGATATGGTAGAAAGGGGCCATAACAAAGACAACAAAGATTAACCACTATTCTACTACTTGTCCCTTCACATGCTTATATGGAGTAACCGCTCAGACTCCAGTATAATAATGTAAATATGTTTGCTGTTAACTGTAACCTTCCTCTGCGATATTTTCTTGCTCACACAAGACACAAACGTTTTGACACAAAAATCAGCTTGCCCAGCTGAAAACTGTTTACAATTTTGTTTACTACTGACAGCCATATACTCATTTTCCTGAGCTCAAATAGGCAACTGATTGTTCGAACTTTGTCATGTGAGTATAAACTGTACATGTAGTATGGTATGTATTTGAGCTCCATCTTCAATCAAGGAGCCCTGCTCCATTGCCGATGTATGGGGGATTTTCTTGTTTTCTTTGGCTGGGAATCTCCAACACTTGGCCAGATTTACTAATTGGAGCTGGACTGGACCGCTGTTTGACAACTCCAGGCACCAAGATAAGATTGAGAATTCTCCATGAGGAGCTTGCGTGGAGAACGGCTGAGTGTTTGGCATCCCAATTAAGTCAGTCTAGTGTAATTCAAGTTTGAATTGTGAGTCTACGGTGCTTATTGACTACTTATTAGGTACTTTTTTGTTATGTTAGTTATTACGGCCAGTGGTGCGTTGGAAAGACAATCATGATAGAATATCCTAGAGCAAGGTCCTTGCAACATGGATCTAGGATTTTCTTTGATCCCCCTGAGCCAGTAAGAGCAGTATGTATGATCTGTCATCAACAAAAGCCCATTTCATGCTGCTGTAGCCTGGAATATTGAGTAGGGAATATTACTATATTGTAGCCAAAATATCAAGGACAAAAATATTGACAGGTAAGTGCGTATAGAGAATTATAGATTTACTTATTCTAAACTCCGCAGATACATACCTTGAAGATAAATATGTCTTAAAAGTGCATAGTTAGGCATAGAAAGTCTATACGTACTTATCTGTCAATATTTTTGTCCTCGATATTTCTGCTTTGATAAATAAGGCATAAAGATTTTCACTACTCGATATTGAGGATCTAGATCCTTTATACCTTATTCATATGTATGCTATTTGATCATCTGCAAAAACCTTTGAGTTGCTTGATCTTCTCTTACACAAATTAAATGATCAGTGAATTTGGCACTTCTTAGATACACGTTTGTTACCCCATTCCCAATCGTTTCTTTGGGTCCAATTGCTGACTAACATGAATGAAGTTGTTGTTTTAGAGTCTTTAAGTGTTTGCATGTCATTGATACTATGAATGTTTCACACCAAACCATGGCAAGTTCTGTCTTCCTCGTGGTGTCAATAGGCTAGTGACCTAGGTTGTATTTTAATGGCTGATATCTTGGAGATCAGTTTGAACCCAATAAAAAAGCTTACCCACATACGACAATGTCCACTGAGCTCCCCAAGTGAAAGCAGGAATCCTCACAGTTATTAATGCTCTATTGAACTCAAGGTTTGGTACCCACTGATAACAACTGTACGCTCCGCACCCCATTCTACCTAACAAATCGCCAGGCTGTTTTGTACAGGATCGGCTCGCCATGCTCCTGCATTACCAAGCTTTTCTACTGTATTAAATCACTCCTGCATTACCAAGCTTTTCTACTGTACCAAATCTAGGAATCATTCTGTCATGTATTTTGCCCATCAAGTTGTTGATCTTTGTAATGTTATAAGACCAGATGGCACAGCGATCTTCAGCAGATCAGAAGTAAAAGTTCAGAAAGAAACACAAATAGAGAGCTTTGAGGGATTGTCATGGGTGGAAGAGGCACAGAAAGATTATGTGTGTACCCTTAATTTTGGAACTTCAACGTGACTGCGCTCTTTTACAACTCATCTTTCTCTTCCAAGATTTTGAAGTAAAACCTCAGCCATTGCTTGATATATTTAGCTTAACAAAGGTATTCATCTAACCAAGAGTCACATTAGTACCAGTTACCTTTCAACATGACAGCTTGGCTTTTCTATGAATTTAAATCGTCTTAGACTTATCGGTCATGATAAAGTCCAATTAGTCCGAAACAGGTGTCAGCTGTTCATCTTTCTCCTGTGTCACATCAAATTAACACCTCTACCATTGTTACTACTTTTGAGGAACAATAAATGTCATTTATGGACTTAATTACAAGCCGCAGACACACTCCTCATTAACATCTGCCACTAATTTTGGATTTATTTTGCGATGTGCTCCAACCATTCATGCATGCTTTTTTGTAGTGGGTCCCTAACTTTTGTGAAGCCCATCTATACCAACTAGGTAGCAGGTTGTTATTTTGGGGTGTCAGAGCACCTCATTTTTGTTCATTAAAATACTTTTTTTATATACTTGCTGCTCTCTCATACTGACACACACATTATAAGGATGTGCAACTATACATACTCACAGTTACCATTGTAAGCGTTTATAAAACCCTGCAAATGCTAAGCACTTCTTAAGCCACAATCCTTCCTGAATTTGTGACGGGACAGCTTTCTTTGCCAGTAGGACAGAAATCACCACTTCTCAAACCAGCTCTTTTTGGCGTTTTCTAACTCTCCATCAGAGCTTGAGATCATCCCACTGGCCTGATGTGTGGCATCAAAGATGCCAGTGTAATCCTCTGGAAGGCTCCCAATCACTGCCCTAATCATAGATGGGGCCAGTGGTTTCTACTTTTCAGTCAAGCCTGAGAACTTCCTTAGGTATTTGTGGTTGGGATCTTCTACCTCCTGCAGTATATCATTAGTCTGTTTTTAGGTCGAGCGTAGCGATGGACCTATTGTTGGCGTGTTCCGGGGAATGTGAGACAGCGATCCCCCACGCGCCTCGCTGTCTCAGATTCCTCCTTGTGGGCGCGCACAGCGCCGTGCCCATATTCCCGTGCGCACACAGCCAGCCCCCACACCACACAGACTGAAAGACACGCGCGCACACCCATCGCCTGTCTCCACTGCAAGGCTGCTGGTTACTTTCACTTTCCATCCCCCCACCAGTCATCGGGCTCTTTTTACACACGCACGCATGCATACATACACACACACACACACACACACGCACACACAGGCACACAGACACACGCGCACACACAGACACACACACACAGGCACACACGCGCACAAACACACACACACAGACACACTCACACACACGCGCGCGCGCACACATCCCCCCCTCACAACCCAATCACCGGGTTCTTTTCGTGTTTCCCTCTCTCCCTCGGCAGGCAGCGGGTCATCCTATAGCGGGCGGGGCTCTCCACTAGCACGGGAGCCCCGCTAGCTGACACGCAAATCTTCTGGCTGACGGGCACAGGAGCGCTTCAGCACAGGAGCACGGGATAGGCTCCCGTCTGCTTCCTGTCTTTTTGCGGCCCCGCCCCGGTCCCAATACAGGTTGCCTGGCTTCCTATTCAAGCCGGGCTGCGGCGGTGAGTTTTTCTTATTTCATGTGACTAATTTTAGTGTTTTTATATAGTTTTTATATAGCGCGGACTTTACCCGAGGGCGTCAGAGCGCTTCACAATAGGAACAGTAAAGATACATGAGGAGAAAATTACAAGTTCGCAAATTACAAAAGCAAATGTATAACAGCTGTGAGCCCGTGCCTGAAACGGTATGAAAACAGCAGTAGGCCTGAATTATTTTTTGGCAAAGCCAACATACCTTTGAGGATGGATTATTATTGCACTGTGTTAAAACCAATGACCGACTTACAGCGCCTACAATAGCTAAAAAAAACTTCTACACTCTGAATCTGCCTTAGATGGAGCTGTTTAAGAGGTTTGCACCATCGAGTAACTTGGCAAACTGTGTCCCAAGGAACGTACTTTATTGTGCTCCAAATGCTGGTGCCTCACATTACTTTTTGGTGATTTGTTAACGCGAATTTCTCTCCGTTGTGGACCGGCATATGTAGCATTCCTGTGTTGGTTTTCTACTTGGCATGAAAGAATCAACTCATTCCTTTAATAAAATTGGTTAATTACGTGCCATTGTGTGTTTTCTCTTGAGCTCACTTGCGACTCCAGTAATTCATGTCTTGTGGTCGAAGTTGAATTTCTGTATTTGCAGCTTGCATTTGCCTGTGTTGCTGTGCACGAACATGCATGAAGCATCAAATACGGTCCTCACTAAAAGAGTAGGCTTGGTGATTGTTGTGCATTGAGCCTACTGTGGCAGCCAATAGGGGAGTGTTAAAAAACACCTGTTCACTTTTAGCTCAGTTCTCCACAGTATTGCCTGTTTGAAACTTTATCTACTGGACAATTTTGTTTCATGTAGGCATTACAGATATTAGTTCGGGACTGTTACGATGGATTTCAGTAAGGAAACTTGTAGGCATGTTGGCTTTTGGATATTGGAACCGAACGAGAAATTGGTCTGGTTTACGCTGCAGGGATCGTTACGTGCTGCTTTTATAATCTGGTTTCATAAGGTTTAGTTCTGCATTTATAGCAGATTTCTGTCTTTCTGGGGATTCCGGTAGGAACCAGAGTGCACCAGTAAACCCACTACATTAGTTGATTTCCTGGAGTGCGCAATATTTACGTGTAGATTTTCCTCTGGATCAAACATTTCTCCTCTACAAGTGTAGCACATATGTACTATTGCAGATTTTCGCCCTAGAGAGCACTTGATCTTTGACAGGACCAACTTGTCAGGTGCTTCAACTTAAGGACTAAATCTGTAAAAGGCGTGTGAATACCCAGAACCTTACAAGTTTGGTGTTCCTGCTATGACAGGTTAATACGCCCAGAAGTGCCCACACTCTCACCATCCCCTCACAGTTTGTGAGTCTGACTGACAGTGCCTCTCTGCTGGCACATTTGTTGCATTTGTAAGTATACCTTTGAATTAAGAAATCCATCAGTTTTGATTATCTGTAAAAGTATTACTAATTTACACTCAAATGGCTATGTTTGCATAGCAAAGTAATACTTATATATAGAAAATGCTTTGTGAATTCGGCCTTTTTTTTGTTAAAGCGACATGTTTCAACATAGTTTTTATGCATGTAACTTTTGCACCAGGATGGCTCAGTGAGTACAACCGTGCCTGCTTTAAAATGCTGTGACCTGCAGGTCATGAGTGTGAATCCCAGGAATGCTGACTTAACTTTCCATTCTTCCAGGATGGGTAAATGGAGTACCATTAAACTGGGTAATACTTAATTCTTATATTTTCAATGCCCTTTGCCACTTCCAAGCATTGAAAATATAAGAATTAAGTATTACCCAGTTTAATTGTACTTCATTTACCCATCCTCACCCTCACACCCCTCACTCACCCTCACACCCCTCACTCACCCTCACACCCCCTCACCCACCCTCACCCACCCTCACACCCCCTCACCCACCCACCCTCACACCCCCTCACCCACCCACCCTCACACCCCCTCACCCGCCCTCACCCACCCTCACACCCTCTCACCCTCACACCCTCCAACCCTCTCACCCTCCAACCCTCTCACCCTCCAACCCTATCACCCTCCAACCCTCTCACCCTCTCACCCTCCAACCCTCTCACCCTCTCACCTTCCAACCCTCTCACCCTCCAACCTCTCATCCTCCATCCCTCTCACCCTCCAACCCTGTCACCCTCCAACCCTGTCACCCTCCAACCCTCTCACCCTCCAACCCTCTCACCCTCCAACCCTCCCACCCTCTAACCCTCTCACCCTCACAACCTCACACACCCTCACCAGCATAGCAAAACAAAACACAACAAAACATAGCATAGCATAGCAAAACAAAACACAACAAAACATAGCATAGCAAAACAAAACACAACAAAACATAGCATAGCATAACAAAACACAGCATCGCAAAACAAAACACAACACAACACAACAAAACAAAGCATAGCATAGCATAACAAAACAAAGCACAGGATAACAAAACATAGCATAACAAAACACAACAGCACATAGCATAACACATCATAGCAAAACACAACAAAACATAGCATAGCTTAACCCCTTCGGTGCGGCGCGGGTTCAGCGGACGTCGTGTGCACTCCCTCGGTAGTGCTGCGCACGTCTGCTGAACGTTCCGGCCCTGCCCGTGCAATATAATGTTCCGCACCAGCGCAGAATGGTCGGCGCAGCAGAGGGGTTAACAAAACACAACAAAGCATAGCAAAACATAGCATACCAAACACAACAAAACAGCATAGCATAGCAAAAGATAGCATAGCATAACAAAACATAGCATAGCATAACAAAACATAGGATAGCAAAACAAAACATAGCATAGAATAACAAAACATAGGATAGCAAAAGAAAACATAGCATAGCATACAGCATCACTCAGCACCACCACAGCATCACTCAGGGGCACCAAAACATCACTATGCGCTACCACAGCATCACTGAATGCCACAGCATCACTCGTTCGCCATGACAACATCACTCAGCACCACCCCAGCATCAATCTGTGCAGCCATTCAACAACAACTGGTTCAAATATGTTCTATCAATGTTTCAAGCTTTATTACAAATGTCACTGAAAGATGTTAATATTTCACTTCTGTTCTTGAATTTTTGTCACAATAAAATACACTGAACATAATCTTCTCAAAAGTTATTTACAAAAGTTTAAGCTATTGCCATTATAAATTACAATAACTTTTATTTAAGTATTAATTATTTAAAAAATGAAAAGCCATTGTTATTTGTAATATCAATACATGTAAGTCAAGTAAATACAACACATATTGCATTACAAATGCCCTAGGTGTCACATTTGCGAAAGTTAAAACTATTGGCATAGTAAATGACAAAGCTATTAATTTTGCTATTTTCAAAACCAATACATAAATAACAAATTTGTCATTTACAATACCAATAGCTCAAACTTTCCTAATGCGAGACCTATTGCATTGCAAATGCTTGTTTCTTTTTATATCTGTTGCCTCCCCTTTTGTTTAGTCTGCTTTTTATTTCTACATTCAACCTGCAAGTCTGAATCTGCTTCTCTTCTGATCAGGTCTTATGAGCGCTCACTCCACCAGGTAAGTCCTCCTTCCTACAGTATCATGTTGGTGAAATGTGTGCTCTTTGATCTGATGACACGTATTGATTCCATGACAAAAGGTAGCCTACAATGCATCTCTCTCTCTTAAACCCTATCCATTATTTTCCCCAGTAGAGAGCACGGCCTTCTGAGACAGTCCAAGCATCTTGCCACGCATATCTCTGAATGTGGATGCCTGTTAATTAGCACCAGAATCAAGGAGTTTGGTCCATTAAGACTTGGGGCCAGATGTGCTACCCTAAATTGTATGCACAAACAGGTTTGCGGCCCGTTTGCTCATGCAAAAGTTCACAGGGCCATGTACAATTCCTAAATAGCGAGTCACAATTTATTTGTGACTCGCTGTTTAGGAATTGCGAGTCGCTAATAGGAAGGGGCGTTCCCTTCCTAATAGCGTCACTGTGGGTGGGGAGGGGAGGAGGAGATGGGCGCGGTAACAGTAACAGGCTGAAGACCAGAGTATTTCTTCAAACTGGGTTTTATTTTCAGGGTTCGCCGGGTTCGAAAGGTGAGTCTCTCTCTTGCAAAATCCAGATTGTCCGTGGTGGCGGAGTCGTTTGGCCGAGGTAGCTCCTAACAGATGTCTTCTCCTTGCGCTCGGGAACGCCGTCTCCGGACCGCAAGGGAAAAGAGACCAACAGAGGGAAGCCGTTAGTTTGTTGGCTGATACCGGCTTACCCGAATTGGGACCGAGTGATTGTGAGGGAGCACCCTTGGTTTGTACAAGAAGAACGTGCTCATGCTCAGGGAGGAGGAGTGGCGTGAGGAACGTGGGAAGGGTAAGGAGGGGTGGAGGGTATGGGAAAGAACACGGGAAGTCACACACAGGGGAATCTACAGTATTTACAAAGGGGCGCTCTTATTCCCCACCCAGGTTGCCCAACGCCGCCGTACCTGAGAAAGCCACACTCCTCCCTCGGGAGTGTGGCACGGCGGTTCACGGGGTCGTTGGCCTCCTGGCTCTCCTCCGCTCTTGTTTCTCTCGTCCTCTCCGTTTTCTCCTCGCTCTTCCTTCGGTTCCTCTTCTCCGCTTCCTTCTCCGACCTCCGGGGTGATGTCACACCTCGCATACAGGACTTCCTGCCCTTTCACCAATCTGGAGCCTCCGACGTCAGCAGGGGGCGGAGTCTCGTCTTGGTCGTCATACGCCCAGTTAAAGGCGCCAGAGTCATATTCACCGTCCCGTTCAAGAAGGATTTCCCATTCTGCCCTTGGAGAGTCAGTCTGCGGGGAAGGAGGGGAGTTAGGGTCAGGGGTCCACCAGTCTTCAAGGCCTCCCTCCTCTTACACTCACCAAAGCCATGCATTAATGTTTTGTGACCGCAAATTACCACCCTCTTCAAGAGGGTGATAATGCACTCGCAAAAGGGAAGGGGTCCCCAGGTGACCCCTTCCCATTTGCAAATGCAGAGACAACTGCCTGCCCTTAAAAAGTTATATTCATTTTTTTTAATGCATTCCAATTTGCACAATAAATAGCACAAGAAGGAGAGACTGAAGAACAATTTTAAAGCATTTGCTTGTTTATCATAACCGTAACCTGCATCTCCTGCGTTTTCTTCCTCGGGCTAACCTGGCATCCCCAAATGTGTGCAACTCCAAGCCTCAGCTGCCCTGCAGCCGAGCACACAAGATGCAAAAGTTTAAATAACAGTTTTCCCAACCGAAAACTGGTTACTTTTTTGTTACTCTTCAGAACTACCTATTAATACTCATGAGCTCAGCTCGGTACCTGTTTAATCTTTTGGTGTGTAATAGGATATGTTTTGAATTCTGTCTTGTATGTGGAACCTTACTACGTTGAGGATATATGGGGACACCCGTGTCAGTGACTGACTCACTAACTATTGATTTGTTTCAATAAATAATTTCAACCTCGACATATGAGATATTATTCACGCTTCAAAAGAAATTACATATTCCCATTTCACCTTCACTTTGTGTCCTCTTGATTTGAAGGAGACAATCATTTCCCTGACACTGCTGTTATAAAGTTTCTCTGGTTACAGTCTGATCAATTAGGACACCATTGGTTGCTAAATTACCTCTAATCTATCACCACTGTTTGTTTCTTGTCACTCCATTTGTGAACCACTATCACGTACTTGAACATGAAATTATTTTTGATCTATGATTAAGTCATATTTATGGTATAAAAACCCACAAGACCAGTTGCCATAAAAATGTTTTCTGTAAATCTGCAGTTACTTGTATTTTTATCTGTGTGGCAGCAAATAGATAAAATAACAAGCATTTGCAATGCAATAGGTCTCGCATTTGCAATAGTTGGAGCTATTGGCATTGTAAATGACAATGCCTTTTATTATTTTGTTTTGAAAACCTACAAGCCATGCATAAACATGCACTTTGTACGTATAGTCCTTGCTTACGAGAAGCAAGGCCGAAAGTAAAAGAGACTGCCAGCTTTGCTTCTCATAAGCAAGGACTACAATTACAAAGTGCTTGTTTTTGCAGAGCTTGCAGGTTTTCAAACGCTTTTAATAAAAGGCATTGCCATTTACAATGCCAATAGCTCAAGCTCTCGCAAAAGCAAGACCTAATGCATTGCAAATGTTTGTTTTAATGAACTGTGCAACTACAGATTTGACTCTAGTGAGTCCCCGCCTGTGGCGGCGCAGAGTACTGTGAGCCACAGCATCCCAATGCTAGCCGTGCCAGGGGAAGGCCAGATTCCGACAGAGACGGGTATCCCTGAGACAACATAGAAGGAACAGTTCCACAGTGTCAGGAAGCCACCAGAGCCCTGTGAGCCACGGATTTCTCAAGTCACCAGAGCCTGTGGCCGGGCAGAGAAAAGCAGTGAGCCGTGGTGGCACAGAGATACCTTAGACCGTGGCAGGGCATCCTTTTAAGATGAAGTTTCGTGCAGCTCTGTCTTAAATGCACCAAAATGATTACAAACACAAAATTGTTTTTTTCCCCAAGGACTTGCGAGTCTAATAGGCACCAGAGAGGCACGAGTGCCACCGCATTCACACTTATAAACATTTGCATAGCTCCCACGCGGTTGTCTCTTGAGAGGCGCTGTATCAGCTGTGCGTTTTCCTGCCAGTATGCACTAGCTGTAGTGCAGTGTGAGGGCAGCAGCAGCCCGGACCCCTCTGCGGAGGACGCCCCCTGACCAGCTGTGCGGGGCTAACAGAATGCGGGTGGGATATTAAGCCGGCCTTTGATTAGTAATTACAGTTATATGGGAATCCCAGCATATGACATGATAATCCACATTTGTAAAGCGGCACAATCACCCGTAAGGGTCTCTAGCGCCGGGGGCCGTCGGAAAGATTAAGCAAGCTATTGCCCAGAGTCATGATGGTAATTTGGAAACGTTACTATTGATGCCAAGTCCCTCCAGAGATCAGCCCCAGCCCGCTTTGAGAAGGTTGCAAAAGTCCCTCTGAAGCCCCCTCAAAGGGATTCCTCAGATCTTGCGGTTGTCGAAGTGCACATAAATCTGAAAGGCGCTGCTTCTGAGCGCTCCATAAAATCATAGCTCCCCGCCCCTTCCTCCTGGAGAGCCCCCTCTCCTGACCATTCACCCACTCCCCGCCTCATGTTCATTTCTAGGCAGATGCATTCAGGGGCCGGCGGCGCTCAATGGGGCTGTGTGGGAGCCGCCCCTAATTGGCGTTAAAGCACTCAGTACTTGGGAGCATATGCGGGGAGTGGGCTTCCAAGTCCCATCGAGCAACGCACCCACCCCCAGGACCCTCAACCCGGAGGGGAAAGGCAGAGCAGAAGCTGAAAGTGTCAGGGTGTGAGGGAGCGGGAACTGGTATGGACCGAGGGACATTACCCCTTGCATTCCGCAGGTGCAGGAGCAGGAAGGGGGTTAATGGAGACCTGCCTTCTACAGGAAGAGAAATCACGCTATAAGCCCCACAGGCCAGGCCACGAGGAAGGGCCAGTTGTTCTGCACTCCGGCTCAGCAGTACAAATGGGAAAGGGTTGGGGGGATGCGCACCCCATGGGGGGCATTGATGGAAGGACATTACCCCTGCATTCCACAGACGGGGCCCAGTGAGGGGGGTTCATGCACAGGTGCCCTCTACAGGCAGAGACATCGCGCTATAAGCCCCACAGGCCAGGCCAAGAGGAAGGGGCAGTGGCTCTGCAGTACAAATAGGAATGGGTGGATGCACCCCATGGGGGTCCTCGATGGAGGGACAGTGGTTTGGCTTCCCTCAGGCAAAGAGCCCGGAGGGGATCTTGGCGAACTGCACTGTACAGGCAGGGCCTAGAATGAGGGCTGCGGGCGTCGGACTGAGCGCCACACAGGCAAAGCCCTAGAGAGGGTGCTTCAAGGCTTTGCACCCGCATGCAGGGGCCCAATAGGGTGTGAGGGGGCTCAATACCTCAGAGAAGAGGTCTGCTTGAATCTCACAGGAAGGGCCATGAGAGGCTGGGAGAGAGTCCCAGAGGATAAAGGCGGTGGTCTCACCCGACATAAAGAGGCCATTAAACAGGGTGCATCCAGCTCAGAGAGCCTGCAGTGAAATCTGCCCAACAGGTGGATCCAAGGAAGACAGGATCTCGCACAGCTGAGGCAATCTTTTTTCCTCCTAAAACAGTCTACAAATGGTAACGTTTGTCTAAGGCTATAAGAGTAAATAAATTTGCCATTCAGGTCAGAGTGAGCATTGGAACTTCAGACTGAGGTGAGCTGGGGCAGAGCAGAAAGTGTGTCTCTCTCCCGAAGAAACCCTAGGTTGGGATCCCGGCTCCCCACTTCAACAGCTTGTGTGATTCTTGGCCTATCGCGCCTCCTTGTATACAGCAACATTCGCAGCTCTTTCAAATGTAAATATTCTTATCTAGCTAATTGAAAGCTTAGAGCGCATCAAACAAAGTTGGTAGACACTACTGAGAAACGCTGCAGGCAAATGCCAACCACAACAAGCAACGTACCTTTCTTGGATTGATTGTTTCCGGTCCCTCTGCACGGGCGAGACACAGGAAACCAGGCTGGACTGCCCGGGACTGCCTGCTTGAGGACGGGGCCACCAGCACAGACCGAAAGCGGACGGGAGCCTACCCCGCGCTCCTGTGCAGGGAAGGGAGCGAGCCGCCTATGAATCCCGTGCAGCGCCACTACCGCAGGACAGGACGAGAGGAGTATGAGAGACCCGGTGAGTGGGGGCGTCGGGGCACATTGACGGCTAGACTGATAGACGGAATTCATTAGGCGCGGTCATTAGGCACGTTTGGCACGTTCACAACACCAGAGCTGCAGCGTCCAGGAGAGTCTGAACACGTGATGCGAGCCCGCCAGCTGAAGCGCGTTCTCGAGGTGAAATCGCCGAAGCTATGCGCGTTACCACTCCCTCTCAGCCATTCCCAGGAAACCCACAACAATAGGTCTTTCGCTGGAGCAGCGCTTTGCGCTGCTAACACCAGCGAGACCTAAAAAAGGATGCTCTGTTTGATTTGTTTATTTCAAGCCATGACTGTGTTCCGTGACCGCGAGGAAGCTCCAGTTTGGGTGCCTTTAAAAAGTCGAGGAACTCCTCAGTGAATTGCAGTGTCCACGTAACATACACTAAACAATATTTTGACTAATGCACACAAAAACGCCCACACAGGTGACATTGGCTGCATTAATGTGAAAGGTCCGAACTTCCATACGTTGTCACTCTTTTCTTTATTACCTCAAAAATGTAACTTATCAATAATTAAATAAAATATTTATCAACCCTCCTTTTCCTAAAGCATCTTTCACACCTGAGCCATTAGGTCCACTCTCCGGGGCAGATTTACAAGCCCCTTGCGCCACTTTTGCGTCATTTTTTCCATGTTATAAATGACGCAAAAGTGGCGCATGAGGCTTGTAAATCTGCCCCTATGTATGTACCGATCCAGGTTGAACGTCCTAACCCATTTGAGTCACAGAGCTCTTACTCTGTTGAATATAATTCTTCCATTATCTTGTCGGCACACAAATGCAGCTAACATTTTCCCCTCAGATGCGATTCTCCCATTTACCACATTTTTAAACACACATTTATAACAACTCTTCTAAACAAAAGTCTGCCACCCTTCTTGGTAGCCACCACAAAATATTTATTTTTTCATTCTCTCACTTCTTTCAATTCTCCACCCTGAACTTCTATATCCCATAGGTTTCTCAAGCCTACCACCAGCCTTCGAAATAAAAGGGAGAACGTGAGTGTCTGAAAGACACAAAACTGTGCTTGTCTTCCCTGCATTCATTCTAACCATGCATTTTGGCAAATTGCTGAGCAATATTGAACGCAGCTTTAAAATGTTCCTGTCTGCTGCAATGCCAAAACAATGTCATTAAAAGACAGTTTTATTTCAGACATAATGCCTATATGGGCAGGAATGTGTGTAGATGATCTCAGATGTATTGCCATTGGCTCATTTACCAGCATGAAAAGCAGTGATGGCATACGGCATTTCTGCCTGGGTCCCACAAAGGCCTTCCTCCTCTGATTCCACCTTATTCTTAGTGCTAAGCATTTCAATAAAGTCTTCTTGCGCTAAATTTTCTGCGACTGTGCTGGTTCTTCAAACCTATTGCCAATTGTAACTTCCTCCATTCTATAGTGCTCATTACCAGAAACCTCCATGTGTTTCTTCTCTTTCCTAGTCTCCTGCCTTTCAATTATGCAATCATTTTCCAAACTCGACTTTCTCTGGATTTCTATCAGGAGTCAGGTTGCATCGGACCCTGTATCTGATGTCCTGTTCTCTTGGGTGGTCCACTTCAAGTTAAGCCCTGACATTTGTTAGGTGTCTACCTGAAAAATGGCATTTCAAGTCCTATCCCTCTTTTACTCCTCTGGCGGCAAGCTGCATAAGACCGATCACTGCCACCTGCTTATTGGTGAGCCATCGTAATCCCTGTTTCTATCCTCACACCCTCCTCACCTCTAAAGCGTCCTCTCACGCTAGTGCCCAAATTTCTATTAGTAAACACTTTACCTGGGCTGCCCTCTCCATTAGAACACTGTGCATCCTTCTGTCATTAGCTTCTCTACCCATATTTAGGCTAACTTTCTTTCTTCCTTCCTTCCTCCGTTTCTTTCTTTTTTTTCCTCAGGGACCTCCACAGGGGGATTTGTCTCTGTCCCTCCATAATGTTTACTGCTGGGTCATTTGACTGTAATTAGAATGTTGGAAACTCTTGAGGCCATCTGGCATGTGGGTGGCAGTCTCAACTCAGACGGTCAGTGTAAGTACTCTGCTTTGGCTCTGCTTTGGCGTAACACAGGTCCATGCAGTCCCTGAAATGAAGAGGGGTCCACAGCCTTTGGGGGCGGGCCACCATTCAGGGGGCCACCACTGAGCCAAAGACCAATAAATATCTGTGAGATATAGACATGAACATGTTAAGGATTTTGGGGGCCTGTTTGAATTTATGATCCAATTTCAGCTCTTTCATGCCCTCTTTGGCAAGGTCACTCACTGACAGTGCACAGGCACACTCCTCCAAATTCTAAATGTGTTTACGTCTAATATTCAGGGATAGTGATGTGTGTTTTCAATATAGTAATACAACAGCAGCTCTCTAACATTATTGCAAATAATCTCAGTGACACCCTCCCATTTCTCATGTGAGGTCCTGTTTTGATCTAAAATACTTTTCTTTATGGAGGTTGCATGAAAAAGTAACACATTTCTCTGCAAATTGTCTGTAATGGACTCTGCAACATCACCCACATGAAAAATTAAAGGAAAACTGTGTTTGAAACAGTCTAAGAATTATTCGAAGTCATCAGGGATAGACTCTCTGCACATCAGAGATGGCTCTATCAGGAGGCCCCTAAAATGCAGGGGCCCTGGGACAGAACCCACTTTGCCCATGCCTTAAAACATCACTGAAATGGAGTACTCGGCCCCTCATCGCAAGGGAGGGCCAACTTGCATTACACAATTGGTAGTAGTAGTAGTAGTGCTTTATTGTGCAGTTAATAAAAACCATTACAAATAGCCATCGGCAATAAAAGAAAGCAGTTATAAAAGACAGTTAAAAACAATTAGTAAAAAAAATCAAATATAAAAGTAATTGAAGAAGTGTCCGTCCACCACTAGATACACGTGTGTTTCTTCAAAGAGGATTTTGTTTGTCTATCCTAGATCTTATTCCCAACGGATGATACATTCTATCAGCTCCTTTCCCCTATTTTTTCTTGTAGGGGACGGGGTGGCCCTCTCCCTAAGTAATCGTACCTCATTGCGGTGGTGCTTCAGTGTTCCGGATTAGTTTAAGTCTCTAGGCCGTCCTGATGATTGGAGGCTGACAGTGTTAAGGGAGTGGTGTCGGTATGTGCTTGTTTTTTCGATGTTTTGAGCCTGGATTCTACCACTCCGAGATATTTTACCAATCGGCAAGCCATTTGCACGTCATCACCTCTAAAGCAGGCCTGTGTTGCTTCTCTGCAGGTCCTGTTTCCATTTTTTATAAATATAAGTAAGTAAGTAAGTTCAGACGGACTTGCAGTAGCTCTTTGCAGATGGTAATGAGGTGTGTGATGTTTTCCTCCTGCGTGCCGCACAGATGGCATAATGCTGATTTTGGGGGATGCAGCCACGGGGCCAAGTGGTCCGCTGATGGTAGTACTCCCAGTCGTAGTTTTAGAAATGATTCTTTTGTTGATTTGGAAAAACTGGTCGACAAATACGCCTGTGGAGTAAGTTTGTTATAAGTTTGTATGGTCAGCCAGCCATGTGCTCGTTTAACTAATGAAGCTTTGTCTTGAAGAAGGGATTCTTTCTTAACGATTTTGTTTACAGTTCTTTTAAAACCTGCCAGATTCCCTTGCAGTTCCCATAGCTGCCTTGCCCCCAGTTGGTTGATGGCGTCCTCCAGAAAGAGTCTTGCTGGACTGACGTTTTTATTTTGTAGATCTTTCCAGAGGAGTGCATTAAGAGTATTTGCCGCTCCTCTGCTTATTTTGTACCAGGTCTTGAGGTATGTTCCCTTGCGTGTAAGCTCTTCCTTAACGAAGCCAAGTTCAAGTCGGATCTGCGCCGGAGAAGTGTATTTCGGAAGACCGAACATTATCTGCATTGCTCTTGTGACTACTCCGTTCAGGGTTCCAATGTCCCTGCCTCTCATTGCTTCACTTCTGTATGTGATAGATGGAATCAGTTTTGCCTGGATCACTTGGAGGAGTGGGATGAGGTTTGGGCCGGGGATCTTATTTTCAAGGTTCCTTAGAGATACTGCTATCATTAGGCCTCTCCTCTTTATTTCCTCCGCTTGTGGTTTGAAGCTGCCCCTATCGTCAATAATCACTCCCAAGTAACAGTATTTATTTGTGATTTCCAGTTTGTTTGTGTCCAAGTACCAACTGAAGGATGGATTCTTCTTGCGATAATTGAGACGCATAACTTTTGTTTTGCTGTAATTGATGCTCAGTTTGTTTGCTTTGGAGTAGTCCGCGGTGATGTCGAGAAGCCGCCTGATTAGCACCAGGTCATCTGCGTAAAATAGGTTGGACATCTGTGTGCCCCCTAGTTTTGGAGCATGTGAGTTATTGTCGTTTAATGTAGTTGATAGTTCGGCCATAAAAAGATTGAATAAAGTTGGTGCTAACACGCACCCTTGTTTTACTCCTGTGCTGGTCGGAATTTTCCTGGTTAGGAGATCTCCATGAACCTAATTTGACCTGGACCCACGTGTCGGTATGCAGGAGGATAAGTTGATTCAATAGGGCTGCTGGAATTTTCATTCTCTTCAGTTTTTGCCACAGCAATTTTCTATTTACACGGTTGAATGCGGCGCTATAGTCTATAAAACACAGATACAAGGGATAATTTCCCTCTAGCGCTGAGTCGATCAGTAGTGACAAGGCTAGGATGTTGGTGGATGTCCCCATATTTTTTCTGAAGCCAGTTTGATTAAACGGGATTACTGAAGTTTCTTCTGCCCACAGTGTCAGTTCCTGAAGTAGGAGGCCCGCAAAGTACTTAGCCTCGTTGTCTAGTAGGGCTATTAGCCGATAGCTTCTTGGGTCTTTTTTATCGCCTTTACACAATTGGTGCTCTGCACTATTTCTTGGTGTCAGTATCACACTGCAGATGGCCATTATGATCACTGCATCATGCACCATGAGAGCCAACCCAGCTTAAAGCAAAATACTTCCACAAACACACACCTGCAGTAATGAACGTTTGGTATTATGAACACCCAAGATCTTAGCCACAGGGAATCTTCAATTACATCTTTCGTTATTCTCCCTGTGAAGTGGAACACACCTGAAGCTGTCCTGGTGCTGTTTCCTTTTCTCTTTGAGTCCTCTGTAGCAACCCTTGTGAAGTTTTCTATTTTTCACCCATTGCCAACACAAACCCACTGTTAGCTACATTAAAAACCCCTTCCTTTCTACAAGTCAGGGATCAAGCAGGTAGGCAGAAAGTGTGCAACACTCGAAAGCTCTGTCCTCACATGTAAGCTTACATTTGGGTCTCCTTCGTTTGTATATGTATCACTGATTGCCACTGGAGCTTAACTGCACCCCTGGCACCTGCCTTCTGCCTTCTGGATCCTGGCTCATTGTCTTGAATGCTGAAGCCTGTCCACAGTCATGGAACCCATACAAAGCTGCATGCTCTTCCTTACGCGGCACTTGCTCACACTGCATGTTGAGCTGCTGATGCCTATGTCTCGCCAGGTTCCGTGCTTTGTCTTACCTGAATTGGCTACTGTGAAACCAAGATGGTCCCCGTTGAGTGACTAGTGGATAGGACGGCGCGGGAAACATCATTTACCACGAAGGCATTACCACTACTCACGTTTACCACGTGACACTTACCACGCAGGGTGCCTTCCACGCAGGGTACCTTCCACGACGTCTTTACCACGGGCTAGGGGGGAGACGTGGTATTCCTTCAAGTCGATCTGCGTGGGCATGGGGGGCCAGAGGGAGGGGGGTGGGTCGGAGGGGGGCTGGGGGGGGTCTCCCCCCCCAAAAATAACAAGCAGGTTACTTTAACAAAAAAACGAACATAAATTTAAAAGAAAGAGGAAAGAGCCTCCCTCAAAGACGTGCCGTGTACGTCAAAAAAGCAGTCCTTTTTTTATTTTGGTATACGTGTTTTGACGCTTGTTTCAAAGGAGGATGGAAGTAAGGGCTCGTGGAGAAAGACGTGAAGGTAAGACGTTGCAACGCGTAGTAAAATGCTACGTTGTAAATACCGATTTACAAAAGGGGGTGGTGATGAACAGAGTGTCTGAATTGAGCAGACCACTCTTACCCAGTCCAAAGATCAGGGCTTGATCCATCACCGTTATTTATCTCACTGCCCCATCCCAGCTCAGAACCTGGCTATATGCAAATCAGTCGGTCCCTGGCCCAGTGCATCATGGGAACAGGGCAGACTAAACTACCAAGCCAATTCTTTGCCAGAAAGGAGACAAGCTACCGGGGACCGGTTTCTGGCATTTCAGCCGTCTTCGGCCCGGCTTGCTTGAATCCTGATGGAGCAGTGAGAAAGGGACTCATGTCTGAGTATACCCTGCCACACCTATAGTGGCCAAAATCGATTTACAAAAGGGGGTGGTGATGAACAGAGTGTCTGAATTGAGCAGACCACTCTTACCCAGTCCAAAGATCAGGGCTTGATCCATCACCGTTATTTATCTCACTGCCCCATCCCAGCTCAGAACCTGGCTATATGCAAATCAGTCGGTCCCTGGCCCAGTGCATCATGGGAACAGGGCAGACTAAACTACCAAGCCAATTCTTTACCAGAAAGGAGACAAGCTACCGGGGACCGGTTTCTGGCATTTCAGCCGTCTTCGGCCCGGCTTGCTTGAATCCTGATGGAGCAGTGAGAAAGGGACTCATGTCTGAGTATACCCTGCCACACCTATAGTGGCCAAAATCGATTTACAAAAGGGGGTGGTGATGAACAGAGTGTCTGAATTGAGCAGACCACTCTTACCCAGTCCAAAGATCAGGGCTTGATCCATCACCGTTATTTATCTCACTGCCCCATCCCAGCTCAGAACCTGGCTATATGCAAATCAGTCGGTCCCTGGCCCAGTGCATCATGGGAACAGGGCAGACTAAACTACCAAGCCAATTCTTTACCAGAAAGGAGACAAGCTACCGGGGACCGGTTTCTGGCATTTCAGCCGTCTTCGGCCCGGCTTGCTTGAATCCTGATGGAGCAGTGAGAAAGGGACTCATGTCTGAGTATACCCTGCCACACCTATAGTGGCCAAAATCGATTTACAAAAGGGGGTGGTGATGAACAGAGTGTCTGAATTGAGCAGACCACTCTTACCCAGTCCAAAGATCAGGGCTTGATCCATCACCGTTATTTATCTCACTGCCCCATCCCAGCTCAGAACCTGGCTATATGCAAATCAGTCGGTCCCTGGCCCAGTGCATCATGGGAACAGGGCAGACTAAACTACCAAGCCAATTCTTTACCAGAAAGGAGACAAGCTACCGGGGACCGGTTTCTGGCATTTCAGCCGTCTTCGGCCCGGCTTGCTTGAATCCTGATGGAGCAGTGAGAAAGGGACTCATGTCTGAGTATACCCTGCCACACCTATAGTGGCCAAAATCGATTTACAAAAGGGGGTGGTGATGAACAGAGTGTCTGAATTGAGCAGACCACTCTTGCCCAGTCCAAAGATCAGGGCTTGATCCATCACCGTTATTTATCTCACTGCCCCATCCCAGCTCAGAACCTGGCTATATGCAAATCAGTCGGTCCCTGGCCCAGTGCATCATGGGAACAGGGCAGACTAAACTACCAAGCCAATTCTTTACCAGAAAGGAGACAAGCTACCGGGGACCGGTTTCTGGCATTTCAGCCGTCTTCGGCCCGGCTTGCTTGAATCCTGATGGAGCAGTGAAAAAGGGACTCATGTCTGAGTATACCCTGCCACACCTATAGTGGCCAAAATCGATTTACAAAAGGGGGTGGTGTCGGTATGTGCCCTGTTCCCATCATGCACTGGGACAGGAACAGACTAATTTGCATACAGCCAGGTTCTGAAACTGGGATGGTGCAGTGAGCTAAAAAACGGTGTTGGATCTAGCCCTGATCTCTTGACTGGGTGAGAGTATTCTGTTTAATTCAGAGACTCTGTCCCTCACCACCCCTTGTTGTAAATAAAACGTTGTAAATACCAGCGTGGAAAAGCCACTTGCGAGGTAAAATTCGCGTGGTAAAGCCATGCGTGGTAACTGAAATCGTGGTATAATCATATATTCGGACGGCGCGAGCCACCGACGAGCCCCAGAAAGACCTTCTGGCCTTAGCTCACTCAGGGTATTACTATTTATTTTTGCGCACATGCTACGACACCCTCCCTTAATTACCTGCTTGCATGACCTCTCTCCCCAAACTTTGCATACTCCTGCCTGCCTTCTACACTCCTCCATGCAAGAAAGCTAGCAAAGCTTGTCCTGCAAAAAATTACAAAGTGTGAACAAATGCAGCAACCATCACCAAAGCCGAAGGCCCAGTGAAAGCCACCTTTACCTACTCATTAGCTCACCAACATTTCCATCCTTTTTGTGCTAACAATTCCCACTTGACAGTAGCCCCCCCCCCCACCCCGTTTCAACTGATGAAGGAGCCAGCCTCTTTCCTCTAAGGGGACCATCACAAGCCGGCCTGCCCCCACGGTGACAATATCACTGCCCTTGTTCTGGGCCTGGAAACCTCGGATTCCGGTGGGCAGTGGAAATGGAAGCGTTCCCATAAACTCCCCTTTCCCATTCGGGCGCAAATCCCTTTCACTCCGCCCCTCCCCTGCCTGCCGCGGCCTCCCCCCGTAATGAGATTCTTTTTAGGCCCCTGAAGGCTGCCTTTTAATGCTGCAACCTCATCTTCGGGTGAACCCGGGTTTTCCGACCATTACTACTCCGTTGTTAACATCCAAATCCTGCGGCCTTGAATGGACGCGTCTTGCGCCGCTCCGGCTGAATGCCTTGCTCAGTCCATATAATTCCAGCCCCTTTTGATGTGCCACAATGAGCGTTACGCCCAAAGATTGTCTCTTTGGACAGATCTTACAACGCTTGGCTTCATGTTTGGAAGGGGGACTGACAGCTAGGATGTCGAGACTCCCACGCCTCGGCCCCTGCTCAGACCTGCGAGGCTTTTCTCTCGCTTTCTGCCAGGGCGAAGAAAGGTTTGTGGCAGCCTCAGCGCAGCCTCAAACCTCTAATGCTGCAGCCTTCCAGGGGCTCGTAGAAACAGCGTGCACCCAAAACAGGGACCAGGCGGTCCGAGTCCCACGGGCTGCTTCGAGAATTGCAGCATTTGTGGGTATTTATTCGAAATCTGTGAAATTAGCTCACTGAGTTAGTGTGCCGTGTGATAAGTTCTGTGTTATCTGCAGGTCACAATGTCGAATCCTTCTAGGAACCGAGTCAGTCCTGCAAAGATGATAAACTCAGTGTCTTCGAGATGGCTAGTAACAACACCTGCTTTCTGTAGCAGCCACAGAGGCATCAAGTGCACTATGAAAACATGTAATATTAATATTATTGCTTAAGACTCTGATAATACACAAGTATCTAGATAGTAGCTAGACCGACGAGCATTAACCACTTTACAGCATACAAACAAAAAAGATTCAGCCCAATAAGAAGCGAAAAAAAGTTCCACTACCTCCTAGAACAAGAAGACAAACTAGAGATATATTCTAAAGACAAGAGAGAGAAGACACTCAAAGTAGCAGGCATTTTTACAGTACATATTTGAATCATTTCAAATGTGTGTGTTCACTTAACTTGCATAAAGGTTCCGGCTCCCTCATGGGGCACGCATTCAGGAGTAGGGCTCGGTCACAGTGCAAATGCATCAACGTACATGCCCCTCCCCCCCATGAGCATTGATACTGGGGTGCACATGGAAGGAGGTGGGTGGAAAGTTTCTCCCACCTGCATTGCAGCTTCCCATTCACAAAGGGCCTCTGCAGTCGCGAGGGAAGCTCCGCTGTCGTGACAGGAAGCCCTCACTCGTCGCTGGCCTTCTGCAATGAAAAACTGCATTGCGGAGGTCCCGCCACTACTGCGGGGCCTTTGTCGTGAGTGCGGGGCCCTTTGTGAATCGGGCCGTACAGTGAAGAGGGGAGCTAGGAGCATTTATCTGTCAATAAGTGCTGTTGCCCCTGGCCCTATGCTACCCACGTCCCTTGACATCTCTGACGCACCAACTTTGTGGTCGGCTTGTCTGCACATGTGCAAATCAGTATGCACACGAGCAACACATTTTGCTCAAGTCTATTTACATTTTGCAACTGTGGCCATGCACAAAAGGTTGTTTTGGGTGCGACGAGGCGAGAGGCTTGTGAATTTGGCCCAAAGGGTTTCAGTGCAAAACAAAGTCAACCTTATAGTGGGAATGCATATGTAATATCAGCCGCAGGTAACCACTCTGAGCTACATTCCAGTCCATCATTTTATTTTGCTCACTGTGCTACTCAAGACGGAGCAACTATATGCAAATCAGCCTTGTTCTTGCTCCAGTAAGAACAGTCCAGCCCAAATTGCAAGGCCACGCCCCCTCTGAACAGGAACACAAGCAACCCCAGATAGGTTACTTGCACCTAACTAATAAGGACCAATATAGGGGCATATCATCAACGAGGGGATAAAAAATTATCGCCACTTTTGCGTCCGTTTTCGGACGAAAAGCGGCGATAATTTTATCGCCTAATCAGCAAGGTCACGCTATTGCGTGAAACCTTACATTAGCGCCTGTTTTCTCAACGCCCAGCTCAAAGTCCTTACGGGTGTGAGGTTGTTTGAAATCCCTTTCAGATGGTATACAACCTGTCATTTTGTGGAGGTAAAACCATGGTATGGAAAGTGGCTCAGAGTAGCAGTAGCTGATATTAATTTAAGCACACCTTCCTTCACCTTCTGTGGTCCATGGTGTGTATAGCTTTCTAAAGAAGACCCTGAGCTGAGTAATCCTGAATGGAGTTGAGGCTGAAGGAGAAGGATGGATGAGGGTGGCACAAAGTCAACTCAACCCATGAAAAAAGATTAGTCTTAAGGGTCATTCCACAAAGTTCATAACTCAACTAGTTATTATCAAGCAAGGGTGCATTGTGAAAGCTTTGTTGATGATTGTTAGGAATGCAGAACTGGATAAAGGGAACCGCTTTTCGCTTCACTGGATGGCAGCTTTGAGATTCTATAGTAGTGATCTTGAAATAGGATATTAGGACTTAGGGTAGAATTACTTATCTGACATTTCCTCATTTCAAAATCAAAATAAAGATTGTTCTGGACCAGAAAGATTAGCTCTGTCAATGCCACAGAACACATACATGCAAGCAAGAACACACATGTCAAACACTGGCTTCATGAAGTGTGTATTTATTATTCTAGATCATATATGCATGGGAGCACAATAAACATTTCTCCACAAAAAAATCAAAATACACTTTTAAGCACTTAAAAAGAAAACGTGATAGAAAGTTAAAAGGACCAGTCCTCATAAAGCTCCCGCCTTCACGCAGATAGAGTTTGCCTGGCTCAGTTTTACAATGCTGCACTCCCCTGCATTTCTTGGACGTCTAATAACACTCCCCTTTTGATAACTCTGTTCGAATTCATTTTTTCACTAAATTTCATATCGATTGGTCGAGATGGGCCACATTTCCAGTGGAATTTTCCCATTATAAATATAAAAGGAACATTTTCTAGAAAGGCATTGCACAAACCTCACCAGAAAAGCAGGGCTTTGTTCAATTTAGATTTATTTTGTGGTTTGGTGTTGATTTGCATAGTGACTTTTAACTAGTTAGAGAATAAAATGAGCAAAGGAGTTAAAGAGTTCATTTTAGTGCTATCTGTGCCATTCCATTCTACACCAGAACTGATTGGAAAACTGCATATTCAAACATGATGTTGTACCTTATTGGCCAAGAGATGAATGTGTCATTCAGGGAACATCACCAGGGAGGGAGAAAGGACGCTTATAGGACAAGAAAGTGCACTCACTCTCAGAAAAAGAAAGCTGGAAACTGGTGCTAGAATTGTGGGTCCATCAGCCCCCCAAAATTGAGACTTACGGCATGCAAATATTAAAGAGTGAATACATGGGTCTCGAATATTTTACTGGTCCTCGGTCAGTTCTCACAACAAAATTCATGGCTCACAAAAAAACGAGTGCCACAATATGAGATGAAGAGGTCATTTAAAATGAGTTGCATAACTATATTATAAATAACAAAACCCCACAATCAGACTGGAAAAATGCACTTTAAAAATGTTATGGTTATCCTGGGTTATCATAGGAAAATTCTCTGAATTATTTGGTCAGCAATGGAGATATATCATACTCGCCTACACTACGACGTAAAGAAGAACGAATTTGGAATGTTGTTAGGGGGTAGTGACCATAACTTTACTGGCCAAATTCAGAAGCTTTTAGTGTTTTTGTATTCCAATGTTACCATTATAGGGATATATAGACCCACATGGGCACTCTCTTTCTCTGTCTTTTCACACGTACCCTTTTTCCTCTCCCTAACATTAATAAGAGTTATTGTCACAGCCCTATGCAACTTTTTTCCATGAAATTGTAGGAAACCTCCGCTTACCCTCATAAAAGCGAAATTTATGATTATTCAAATGTAGGGGGCTGGGGCTGGGGCTGGGGCTGGAGCGAACACCAAGGGAGAAAGAGGGAAAATTAATATTGCAGCTGTTCTGCTGATTAATGAGAGATAATTGCTCACGAAAAGTCACCCCTGTGGCATGTTGTTGTCTCCTGGAGCTTTGTTCTTTTGCACTATTATTGAGGGACTTTCTTGAGGACTAAGCGGTTCTTTTCAGTTTTGGGGCATTCAGTGGGTGTTGCCTGGTTACAGAGAATGGAGCAATCCCTCTCTAGATTGGGTAAGATGTGCCACAGACAGCAATATCACAATGCCACTGCGAGAAAGGGATGGATACAAGTTAACGACGCGCTTTCAATGCAACATTAATGGCCCTGTTCACGCTTTTATAATGACCTCATTAAAGGCAGCCGGCCGGGTGAGTCCTGTCTACTGTTTGTATTCACTTCACACACACAAAACCCAGCTTTTGAGCTCATCCAACGCGCGGGAAGTAATAAGAAATCAATGTTAAATTAACAAACACATTGCACCGCGCCCAGGCATGGCGCGAGCGGAGGTGGGCAGCCTGCAGGACGGGCTGGTACCCAGGCTGACACGCCGTGCAGAAGAGCGCGCATTTTATGCAACACTTGCCTGCTCCTACCATGGGACTTCCGCATGGGTAGGATTAACAGTGCCCTTCAGAGAACTTATGTGAACTTTTATGGCCCTGTGCGCTATGATGCTGCTTCACCTGTCAATCGCCTTCCTTTTCTCATCTGACTCCACGGATGTATAGCGACCTCGATATAATATAATGTCACGATATAATATAATGTCTCTGTGCCCTAGCCAGCTATAAACATTTTTCTCTGTCTCTTCTTACCTACTCGGACTTTTTCTTGCTTGTACTCTCTCATTTTCTTGCTTTTACTCTCTCCCTAGCTTACTTTGCTTCTCTATGTCTCTAGCTCCCTTTTCCTTCTTCTCTTCTGCTCAAACTGTCTTGTCCCTTGTTTTTAACATCTCTACCTCTTTTGCTCTCGCACCCTCCTTTTTCCCTTTCCTTCTTTGGCCCTTTGTCTTATTATCTTTCTGCTCATTCACTCACATTTTAGTGCCTAAAGGATTAGGAGATATGATGATCCGTGTAAATCCCTAAATAAAAAAATATATATATATGACTATACTTATCCACATGCATATATACTTATCAAGAGCACATTCATTGATGTGCCAGAGACTTTCACTTGTTCTCTCTTCTCCCCATCCCTACACAAAGCTTTCCAAAGCAGCCTTTTGACAGCAAGAGCTATAACAAACAAGAAATCAAATGATATCAAATAAATGTATGTGGTACAAGATTCGACCAATTGGCAGCGCTTCTAATGATCTTTCTGAACTGCTCAGATGAAGAGAGGGGGCAATTTCGCTACTTTCTCATTTGTTACACTGTCTTGAGCTAAAGACAGACAAAGCTACGCTCTGTCTCCCGGAGCAGAATGAAGGGAATCAAAGGATTTTCCCTTAAAAGGACTAATTTTCTCCTTGAATTATGAAAGTAATGGCTAGGTAACAGGCTGTGCTCTGTACCCAACCGCTTAATACCTTCTAAATCCTTCCACGTGGCCCGACTAGTAGTGGCAATTAGAGCTCATTATAGGCTCATAAGAGCTCTCATTTCAGGGATTACTTAATGGACAATGAAATCTTATTGGACAGAATTACTGAAAAATAAAACTGTAACGAGGCCGATGTGATGTGGGCGTGCGCCTTGCATCATTCCGCCTGGCCTGGAATAGGATCTTTGCCATCAAATGCTTGGGTGATGCCTCTATTTTTTTCATATTTATTGCACATTTGTTATTATAGCAATTACTTATTACAGGTGTGATGTGTGCTTCTCTTTGTGTCACGCACCACTGGTATTAAAGAGGATAATTGTGTGTGTGTGTGTCTGCGTGTGTGTGTATGAAGCATAATTGGCTGTTGTAATATGGCCCAATATTCCCATCAAGGAGCTGGGGTGCCATGGTAAACCACAAGTCTGAGTAGTTTGAAAATGTTGTCAGATGCCAATATTAGCCCATACTACCCATTACACATGTTGCCTATTATGTTTTTTTTATTACATGTTTATTTTAGGGCACTTAGGTTTGCCAAAGGTTTTTTTCCAAACAGAAATATGTCTTTTTACAATATTAAGTGAAATACTGGACAATGTGTTTTGTTCTTGGCAGTGAAAACGAGGAGGAAATTATGTACTCAAAAATTTAGAATTTTATAGAAAACACCCATGTCATTGTCTGTCCTTAGATTAAGGGCGAGATTGGTTAAAGCTGTTCTCTTCAAGGTGCAGTTTACAATGTGCAGGGACTTGAATTATAGTGTTTAGAAGTAGTTTACTTGTCAAGCATAGATTGTTGATAAAGCAATGGACAGTGGTCAGGGCCAGTGTAATTACATGATTAGAAGACTGCGCATTTACTGCACAACTATAGTTTCAACACACTTGCCATATAATTTACCTCATAATTTGCAGATCCAACAGCAAATGTTTCAAACTCGATTGCATGAAAATAATTCAGCAACAGAATATACTTCATAGTTAATTTGCCTATTCTTGCAGCATAATTTAAATAACATTGCCACATAATTGGGTCATCCACTGCCACATAATCCCAGTGCCCCGACAGTGATATATATCACTCTGTCCAGTGGTTTTGGGCTGTTATGATGTCTGATTTCTTTTGGACTCGCGTTAGATCGTCTGTTCATCTTTGGCCATTCGATCACAAACGAGTTCATGTTTAACCGGACTCCTGTGCTGGAGATTAGCACGCCATGTTTCCGATCGGCGGCATCACTCGGAATGAGGAAACGAACGGCCATTTCAAGCCTGAGCAGCTTCAAGGTGCAGAGTTTGTGTTTCGCAAAGGGTCTGCACCGCAAACGGCCCCTTCTGCTTTAATCTTGCAGGCGGGTCTGCGCGGGGGCACTGTACGTGTTTACTTAAGCCCGGTGATTGCGGCCCTTGGTGTTAAACCTGACCTGGCCCGGCTTTAATTGTTGTCACAAGACGTTGGATTAGCGCATTGCTGGAATAGCTGTCTGTTTACACTCCAGAGAGCCGCCGCCCGGTAAACACTTTCTAATGGACTCCTGAACACATTCGGATTGTTCAATAACCGGACTAAACTGCAATTCATAAAACTTTAATTGCTCTACATAAATCCCGAGCGCCCGAAGGACCAGGGGAGCCCCCCTCGAGGCCTTGGCTGGGATGGGCAGCGCTGTGCGGAGCAGAGTGTCCATCTTCCACCACTCAAATTACTTTCATAGTTCACTATACTAATTTACCACGAATTCTTTAGGGGTTTCCGAAATAGTGTGCTACTTGCCAAAAAAACGCTTCAACACCCCATCAGGGGTAACAAGTGCTGTATAAATACAAACCTTTTTTTCCCTCTTCTATCCTTCCGCTATCCTTCTCATTCCAAATAACTGACCAACCTATCCACCATTTAAATTACTTTCATATTTCACTTTACAAATTCAACACTAATCCTTTATGGGTTAATGAGTAGAGTGCTACTTGCCAAAAAAGCGCTTTGATGCCTCGTCAGGGGTAGCAAGCGCTATATAAATGCAATTCTAATACAATACAATCTCTGGCGCAAACCAAAACACAGAAACATAAAGAGGTCGACACATCCACTGAAATGTTGCGCATAAAGATACCGGTGCATGAGCATGAGGATAGGGGCACAGAAACAGGCCCATGTACCAAACACATAGAAAGATAATGACATACACAGAAGTAATTGTAATTTCAAGTGTACTGTGTCTAAAGGCCTATTACGACGGCCAAAACGGATTAACTGACATGTCGTGAACAGTTTACACTGTTAGATGCTATATACACACACACATGCACACACGCACACACACACACACACACACACACACACACACACATGCACGTGTGTGGTTAGATATTGATGCAAACATAGATATTATCCATCACAAACAGGGGTTATGGCAGAGAGAGATGAGCCCATGTGAGGAGCAATAATTGCACGTGTACCCAAAAATCCGAAACCTGTTTTTAAAGCGGGTACTCAGCCACCTAATCAATTCAGCAGGAGCCGATGCTGGAGGCAGCCGGTTTAATATGATATGCAGTAATGAGAGATATCTAGTAGAGGCTCCTGGAGGTAGTGCTGTGTGGCGGTGGGGCGGGGCAGAGGAGGGGCAGGGTGCGGGGTAGTAAACTCCGGCATACGGCTGACCAAATGTAAGTATATAAATAAATAAATAAAACAAATTACATTGCGCGCGCTGCAACGCCATTTGTGTTATAGCGCGTTCAATGTAATTCGTTTGATTTATTTATTTATTTATGTACTTAACTCCGGTCGACCGTATGTCAGAGTTTACTACCCCCCACCCTGCCCCTCCCCCGCCGCCTCACCACCCCACAGCACTCCCTCCAGGATCTACCAGTCCGTGTTGAGAAAGCTGCAGCTCGAATACAAATCTACTCAAGCGGCAGAAAACAACCGCTTGCACTGTGCAAGATGCCGTTTGCAATGATTGTACAGTGCAGACAAGCATCCGGCACTGTGCAATTGGTGTGAACAGCATTTTCCCTACAGCAATTCGCGTAGCTACACGTAGCGTGCGTAGTGCGAAGTGCACTTTGCGTAGCTACATGTAGCTCTACTACGCGAACTACGCCCAGGGTTAATATTAACCACACAATAAAAGAGAGAGAGAGAGAGAGAAAGAGAGAGAGGGTGTACATAGAGGATGTGGAGTAATTTTAGGGACGAGTTCCCTCACCCACCAGAGGTGGTATGCTTTATCACAGGGAACCTCCTCACACCGTGATGCGGAGCTACTGCAGGTCCTTCCCACATCTCCTGAATGCCCCCGTCTCACCATTTCCCCCAACTAGCCACTACGCAATCTGCCACTGAAGAAAACACTTGCCCCCTGGCCTCTGCTCTCAACCTAATTCTTAGAGCACTAACTGCACACATGGCTGAGCCACAACAGCGGTACAAAAGGGGGTGGTAATGGACGGAGCATCTGAACCAATCAAACACTCACACCCAGTCAAAAGATCTGGGTTTAATCCATCACCGTTCTTTACCCCACTCTGCCACCCCAGTTCAGACATGGCTATATGCAAATCAGTCTGACCCTGTGCCTCATGGGAACAGTCCAGCCCGAACTGCGAAGCCATGCCTTCCCTGGACCGGAAACAAGCTTCCGAGGACCGGTTTCTGGCAATCCAGCCGTCTTCAGCCCGGCTTGCTTGAATCCAGTGGCAAAGTGAGCAAGGGACTCACGTCTGAGCATACCCTGCCACACTTATGGGGGCCAAAAGCGGTACAAAAGGGTGTGGTAATGGACGGAGCATCTGAACCAATCAAACACTAACACCCAGTCAAAAGATCTGGGTTTAATCCATCACCGTTCTTTAGCCCACTCTGCCACCCCAGTTCAGACATGGCTATATGCAAATCAGTCTGACCCTGTGCCTCATGGGAACAGTCCAGCCCAAACTGCCAAGCCATGCCTTCCCTGATTTGCATATAGCCATGTCTGAACTGGGGTGGCAGAGTGGGCTAAAGAACGGTGATGGATTAAACCCAGATCTTTTGACTGGGTGTGAGTGTTTGATTGATTCAGATACTCCGTCCATCACCACCCCCTTTTGTACCACAACAGCCAGCCACACATGCAGCGTGGAAGTTTTGAGGTTAAGCGTAAAATATGTATAGCGCAGTCCATGTAGCCCAAGGGCTGAGTTTGTCAGTATTTTGGGTGCTTTGTTTATGAGCCCAGAACCCTCAGTCTTACCCATTATGAGGGAAAGGACATTCACGTGGGTTGCTTGGCTCCTGGCTCGATCTGCTTGTGATGAATTGGGTGTGTCTGTGTATGAATGTCAGCCGGGGCATGTGAGGACTGGCAGAGCATAACTAACATATGGTGGCACCACTGCTTGACAGATGATGGCCTTTCTTGAGCTATGATAACATTACTGGGCACTATGGTGCATAAATGGGCACGTAATAGCCATCCAGGGCATTTTGGAGTATACAAATGCATTACCCGGCCTAGGATTGCAGTGTCTCCAATATGATCACACCTTTGCCTCTTTTACTTTTTTTTCAAATGAAGGTGGTGATACATAGAAGCTTCCTCCAGAATGTCCTTCTGACCTCTAAGAATTTCTGTTTGTAAAGCAACTGGATTTCTTTTTCCTTTGTTGCAGCCTGCTCTTTTTACTACTTCCAAACTGGAGACATTGGCCTCTGCCTGCCATCGCTTTGCCTTCTCTCGTACCAATCATGTGACATTACTGCGCTCAGATAAAGGCAAACTGTTGGCCAGTGACAGGGAGCAATGCCGGTGAATTAACCACACAAGTTACCCAGCAAATGATGATGTCATAACAGGACATATGATTGCACTGCCTCCCAAATGATGATGCTGCTGCTTGGCATATGATGGAATTGCTTGCCATACAGGCAAAACTGGGAATAAAATGGCCATCTCTGTCATATGAATTGAATACTTCCCATCAACAAAATGTTTTAAGTGCTAGGTCGACCCATGAGCTCAAATACCAGAAAAAGAAGATATGATATCAATGGTATTACAAAGAAGAGTTTAAGAGATGAAGCAAACTGTTAGGTAAATCTAGATTTATTTGCAATGTTTCTTCAATGGGCAGTCAATGGGTTACAAAGCCAGAGATAAAGTGTGGAAAGGTCCACACAGAGAGTGCATTTTTTGTTTTAGTATTGGATTTGGTGGTCTGCAGCTTGCCACTGGGATTTTTCTTATGGTGGAAATTGGTGGTCGTTCCTCCCAAATGAATTGAAAGCCTAGCATAGAATGACTATTCTCAGAAACAGACACAGTCGCTGTAAGATGGTCATAATTTCCCAGAGATTGTCATTTCTGGCAGATTTCATTTCAAATTAGAAGCGATTTGGTCTATGTTTTAATTGCATCTCTACTATTCTGGAGGACAGAGACTAAATCTAAGCTTCAGTCCTTGACAAAAAATCATGTTACCTTTGGAAAATAATTTTGTTTTCCTGTGCAATATATAGATTCTAGGATATTTTCATAAGTATATTAGAAATCTAAAATGTCAATGCAAATGTATTCTTACTTTGAATAAGAGGCAATTGCACACAGCCCCTTTGTATTCCATGAAATATTTATTTTATGCCAATGTCATGTATAATTCGTTCATGACCATATACACTAGGCATCTTTTGGTAGGATGTGATAGTAGTTTGCAGGGATTGGATTTCTTTTCTTTTTTTAAACCTGGTTATTATAATAGAACACTTTGCTCTTTGGAGGAAGGGATGGGCACAGGTCATGGCAAGGAAACAATACTTTTGGGTTTCCCTTTCAATGAGGCAGAGATTGAAGAAGAGGGATTCTGCAGTCTCCTTATGCATTCTGATAGGGGGCTACGTTTGTTCACCAGGGAAACCTAAGATAATAATGATAAATTATGGCTATCCTATGGCTTCACTTTGATATGTGAGGTTGAGTCTGTACATCTGAGACTGAAGCTGTTTCTGACATAATGTACTGTAATTCAGACTTATTTATCAATATTAATACACATGACAAGGAGTTGAAGTACTTTTTAGATGGATGGCACCCTACTCCACGGAGCGCACAGTTGGTTTGTAGTGTTACATTTAAGTGTTGCAATTAGTTGTATAAATGTAATGTTTTTAGAGTGGTATACCGGTTAGTTGCATGCAGTTTCTAGTCTGTAGGAAAGTTAGCTGCTGTTATTTATGCAGATACTTTAGTTATGCATCGGACTGCATTTCTAATATTTTCTTTGAGATGAAAGGGAATGGGTGGAAAGTGAATTGATCGTTTTGTTTAGCTGTCCTAACAGGCTGTGTTGTTGGATGGCCGAGTGTTGTCAGAGGATACAGTTTTGCGCATTTTGGCAGACAGGTAAGTCTGGTCGGAAGAGCTCAGTAGGATTTACTTTGAACATCCAGTAGTGTAGGCTAGAAGTCGAGATGGATTTACATGGATTCAGTTGATTCTGGTGCACTGGTATAGGAGGTTATGCATAAGCATGTGAGATTTTAGCTGCCCGTGTAGGGGAAAAGTGAATAACAGTACTTGATGAGCAGCACAATTAGTGATTTTGATACAAATAAAAATATCGTAGGAGCAACACCTTCAATTGACAGTGCTTACAAACAACAGAACGGTGGTATTATCAGACACATACAAACAGACTGCTATCATTATTGTGTCAGCTCTTCAGTCCTAGCCAGATTACACCAGGTGTGTCTGCTTCTAGAGTTCGAGTCACAGGTAGGCTCTGGTCATTTCTCACACTAAATGGCAAACTTTTCTATTTGCCTGAGGCATCTTTCAAGGAGCCTTCCATCCAGCAGACTTCGTAATCACAGGACTGAAAAAATGACCACCCTAAACTATCCACACTAACTTCACCTTAGTTGAGCAATGCTTTTCAAAGCCTACTGCTTCATCTTCAAGCTTGGCACCCGAAGGAAGTCATGGCTGCTTAGCCAAGAACTTTGCTATCTGTGTGCACTGAAGAACCACACACAACCATGCCTGTACCCGGATCAAAATACAAAAATGTTACAAAAAACAGTGTTAATAAGCTTTCTTTGTGTGTGCGCCAAACTCTGGAACACACCATAAATAGCTCTCAGATTAGCCCTCTTAGTTCTACAATTCAGGACAAAGCTAAAACCCAGCCGGTTTCAACAATGTTCTATTTACACATACCGGACATGCAAGAATGCATCACAGATCATATTGTGGCGACAACCCCCAATGTAAATATATATGTATCTATTGCGTGAACATCACTCTTTCTCTCTCTCTATACAGTGATCCCCACAGTGGCCCTCTAGTAGTATGCACATTACCCACCTGACCCTGAGGGAAAGCAAGCACTCTATAAAGACTCTATATATGAATGGATATCGGCAACTAATGGTACACATACGTATATAAATAAACATGGATAATTCGCACAGGTGAGGAGATACTGACACATGCACTAAGAATACCAACAAAAATACAGTATTTGCCATAAACACATAGTTAACACATTCACACCCAGATGCTGAAACGCATCTAGTTAGACATGAAACACACATATTGAGATGGCGGAACACAGACACAATGATATTTACTTACTGGCATCCTCAGCGCACACATAGATATAGTCTATTGTCGGGGATCCATGCAGAGCTAAGCCACACAGTACACCTCAGTGAGGAAAGTCCGTCCAAGCAGCACAGTAACTACCTGCTAACAAAAGTTCCGAAAAATAAAGCATATCCCAGATAGTCCTTGGCCACCAGAACAAACAACAAATAATGTCAACACATATTATCCAAAGTTGCCCTTTCCCTCACTACTTTTAATCATTTCCTAGGACATCAGCACACCTGCACTGAAATATATGGTGAACTTTGGACTATATTAAACAGAAACATGTTGCAGCCCCTTAAATTCATTATATGCATGGTTTTCTGAGGTGGTCATAAGGTGGCTCTTTAAAAGCACCTGGTACATAAATATTTTTTTAAAATAAGAGAAAAGTGGGTATTTATACACACACAGTAGGACACACGGTGTCAGACTGAAAGAGAACCCAGTACATTTGATTGTTGCATGCATACTTGGGAAGATATTGCTGCACAAAGTAAGTACCTGTATGTTACGTAGATATGAACATGAAATAGAGAATTAGATACTGGCTAACAAGGGGGTAAATATTGGTGACAATGATAGTTTAAGAACATGTAGTTATACAGATAAACTACAAATAGGTGCACTTGGAAATTATTTGTACACCTTGGTAAAATACCCGGCCTCTCTGACATGAATGAATGGATAACTATTAACTCTAAAAGGCACAGCTACCTGGCTGAGGTACCCTGACGCTGAAGACAGCAGAAACCAGAAATAAGGGCCTGAGAACCAGACCACAATGATTGTAATAAAGAGCAAGGCTTTTTAGCCTTTTGTAAAATACAGTGGTTAAGGATACCTCTAAAGAAGAGAGGCATTGAGTTCCATCTTTTGGCTGCTAAGAATAAAACAGATCGGCCTTCCGAGCATCACCCCACACCCTGAGCATCACACCAGAGGCAACATGGATGATCACCTGCCCTGGTGACCCACAACCACAAATCAGAGCCCTTCATTGTTGTCAATTCCCAGTCACAACATAAACGGCTTCTCGGCCCAACACACCTGAACATCACCCCAGAATTCAAAGCAGCTAGTCATGTGACAGCCACCAATCCATGACTGAAAATGAGATTTCCCATCTCCAGCCACTACTTATTTACCTCTCCAAGGAAGTCTCCTGACCTAGCCATCCATTTTGTAGTCAAAACAAAAAAGTGGAACAGGAGGAATTAATATCTGGAAATTTCTCCAATAGGGGACTGTAAGTTCTCCTATACTGTGGACACTGTCCACTCATTCACTACTGTATAAATGTAAATACCTCCTATACTGTGGACACTGTCCACTCATTCACTATTGTATAAATGTAAATACCAACACATATCCTTGAAGATGTGATTACGTATTTTATTTATCGTAATTAGAGGGAATTTTTTCTTTTTAAGTTTTCATAAATTTCAGATTTACATTATACACATATACATACATATGTACCCAAATATATGCAACAAATAAACAGAATACATACAATGAAACGTAATCACAAAGTTCCTTTTCACCCAGAAAAAATTATTAAAGCAGAAACTGAGTGCCCTCCTATTAGTTACAGGAAGTGCACTTCGAGGTAGTCGAGCACAAACGGTTCGGTTAGATGTAGAACCTAAGTGTGAGGATTGTGTCAATGAATACAATTCCACATGGTTTTTAATTATTTGGTTGGACTTTGGGTAATGTGTCGACGTGGTCGCGTTTCGGCCTTCCGACCAATCTTGGCCTCCTCAGGACAGGGTGATTCAAGGACTTATGCCACCCAGATCTGGACGAACCCTTCGTGTCACATCGCCATGTGAAAGATACTCCAATGCGTTAAAGATGCCTCTCGGGGGACACGGCCTCGAGTAGCTAGATTGGTAATGAATAACGTGATATTAGTACTTAAAGAATTCTTCTAGAGCGATCTAAACACTTCACAGGATCTCCGACTCTCGAAGCGGCTCACCACCCTTTTATAGGGGCAAACAAGGACAAAGACAGCTCATATTTGGGTCAGGAAAAACCTAGGGGCAAAGTCCCTGCTTCCCAAGGGTATGCAGACAAAATATCGATATTTAAATATCGATATACAATAATATCGAAGTTTAAATATCGAAGGGACATAATATAGAAGGTAAGTAATATCGATAGATTTAATATCGATATTAGTAATATCGAAGTTTTAAATATCGATGTTAGTAATATCGATGTTAATAATTTTGATGTTACTAATATCGATTTTTAAATTATTTTTGTGTATATTATTATGTATTTATTATGTTTTTATTTTATTTTTATGTAATTTTGTTTTTTAGTACTGTAGCAGGTTGTGGGTTTATAGGGTAATAGGGTGGGAAGTTATTTAATTATGTTAAACTAATTATTAATTAGTAGGAATTATAAATTAATTTGCAATTAATTGGTAATTATTTTTAATTAATTGGTAATTAATTTAAATTAATTGATTAATTGATAATTATGTTCTGTAGTGGGTTGTTGGTTTATAGGGGATGAGGGTGGGAAGTAATTTAATTATGTTAAATTAATTATTAATTAGTAGGAATTATAAATTAACTTTAATTAATTGGTAATTATTTTTAATTAATTGGTAATTCATTTTAATTAATTGAATAATTGATAATTATGTTCTGTAGAGGGTTGTGGGTTTATAGGGGAATAGGGTGGGAAGTTATTTAATTATGTTAAATTAATTATTAATTAGTAGGAATTATACATTATTTTTAATTAATTGATCATTATTTTTAATAAATTGGTAATTTATTTTAATTAATTGATAATTATGTTCTGTAGCGGGTTGTGGGTTTATAGGGGAATAGGGTGGGAAATAATTTAAATGTAATTAAGTAAAAATGTTTTTTAGTTAATTGTTTTGTTAATTATATAATTGTTAATTAATTATTAATTGGTAATTAGATATTATTAAATGGTATTTTTTATTATTTTATGTTGTTAAATATATTATGCTAGTCATGTTTTTAATAATTATGTATTGGTATTTGTAAATGGATTATATTTATTTAATAGTTAAGTTTTTCTTATTTAAAAAAAAATACATTTCTTTATAAGTATGTTAATTTTACCCCTACGCTATCCAACACTTTCCCTACTGTTGCACTCTCTGGAGCTGGAATAGTAATTGTTACCCCTACGCTATCCAACACTTTCCCTACTGTTGCACTCTCTGGAGTGGGAATAGTAATTGTTACCCCTACATTATCCAACACTTTCCCTTCTGTTGCACTCTCTGGAGTTGGAATAGTAATTGTTACCCCTACGCTATCCAACACTTTCCCTACTGTTGCACTCTCTGGAGTGGGAATAGTAATTGTTACCCCTACGCCATCCAACACTTTCCCTACTGTTGCACTCTCTGGAGTTGGAATAGTAATTGTTACCCCTACACTATCCAACACTTTCGCTACTGTTGCACTCTCTGGAGTGGAAATTGTAATGTTTACCCCTACGCTATCCAACACTTTCCCTACTGTTGCACTCTCTGGAGTGGGAATAGTCATTTTTACCCTTACGCTATCCAACACTTTCCCTACTGTTGCACTCTCTGGAGTTGGAATAGTAATTTTTACCCCTACGCTATCTAACACTTTCCCTACTGTTGTGCTCTCTGGAGTGGGAATAGTAATTTTTACCCATACCCTATCCAAAATGTATTAATTTTTTTTTTTGTTTTACATTTTTATTAATTGTTATTTATATTATTATTTGATGTATATAAATGTATTTGTAATTTATTATATTTTCATTTATTTATAAGTTATTAAAATAATTTCTTAGAGGTATTATTAATGAAGTATATACTATGTATTATCTTTTTATTATTATTAGTTTTTATAACATTATGTAATAATTTTAAATATTATAATATATTTTAAACTATGTTTATTACATTTATAAGTATTATTTTGTTAATATTCCATTTTTTTTATTTAAAAAACGATATTTTAAAAAAACGATATTTTTGACATCAATATTTTTTTCCGATATTTTTGTACTTACCTTGTTAGAGATCGGATCTCGATATTAATGTAATCGATATTTTTGTTGCGATATTTTTGTAGGTAGATATTTTTGTAGTCGATATTTAGTCATAGATTCTTCCCAAGTAAGCCACTCATGTTATGTGCATCATACAACCTACGCCATATCTATGCTCACATGCAATCTCACATTACTCATGCATAGCTAACACCAAAAACCTTATTTCCATCCCTCTCACTAACATGCACAGATCACACTACAACTCATGTTCATAAATGCATACTCCACAGTCCTCCAGGCATCCTACATCCTAGATATCACACAATACAAACTGGATAATCTCTTCATTACAAAGTTATGGCTCACATGCTTAACCACAAAGAGCTGCATGACAGAATATCGAGCACAAAAATATAGTCGGGCCAAATCATCATAGCAAAAGTATTGAGGACCAAGATAATGAGAAAGTAAGTGCCTATATGTTAATATAGATTTACTATTTTTAATTACGCATCTACATACATTGAAGATATATGTAACATCGGGATACATATATGTGAAGTTAAGTATATTGATTCTATTTTTATTTATACAAACTAATCCTCACAACATTTTGGATTTCGATATTTTTGCTATAGTGTGGCCCCATGATATTCTGGAGCCAATATTCTGATGGAATATCCCACAGACCTCTTAGAAAACCTCATCTCCGGAGGCTACAGAATACTGTCTAAAGCACATACACACAACAGAAAGAGGGCTTGCCATCATCCACAAATCCACCTAGTTGTGCACCCTAAGCCAATAGCAACACTGAAATCATCTGAGCATCTTACCTAGCACTTCTCACTTTCAATACCTCCACATGCAACATGACAGGGCTTCACCAAGGAAATTACAGACTAGTCCACCTCTACCTTCATGCAGCACACCGTACGTACATTCCTCGGAGACAGGAACCACCCCAGAGGCTCAAGAATAAAGAAACTGAGACTCCTCAAGACATTTCTGAACATTCGTGGCTTCAGGCAGAACATCACCAGAACTACCCATTCCAAATACAACACTCTCAACCTCGTCACACCGTCACCTCATCACCACAACGTAAGCTGTTGTTGCCACAGTATTCGAACAACCATCTTGCTAACCCTGTTTGCCTTTTGCAGGCCACACCAAATCATAGAGGCCAAAACAAACAAGAGATTCAAATATACTTGTCTTTCAAAGACTTTCCTATGCCTCCACCCACCAGAAAAATACTGAGATTCAACACAATCTTGAGAATACACAACAGCTCCACAAAAAGCATGTAGATACTTAGGAACGATCGAAAACCAGATACTCCAAACTCTTCAAACATTGGGATTCCCACAAGCACATCGAAAACGAGTGCCTAATTTTTGAACATTAGAAAAAATAACGTAGATGGACCAAAGTCAAGGACAACATCACTTGACTCAAAACACTATGCTTAATAAGCAGACGACACTCCAATAGAATCAAAGCTCTCTTCAAGACAAAGACTGTATCAATACACTGCTATAGCTTTCAATTCAGTTCCACATTTAATCAACAAGTACAATGTTGCCAACCATATTTTCACAAAGAATAAAAATATAATAACCCATATTGACAACACGAAACAGACAACATACGTCCACCCCCACCTCACCCACCCCCTAAGAAATTCCCCCCAAATTGGTGGCAGCCAGCAAGCCTCTCTCAAATGATGGCCTTACTGATATAATGGGCTCAAGACCACTTGCTTCAGGTGACATTTTGATAGACTTCCTCAATGGATAGGTGCTCATGCCCCCAAACATCACCAGTGCTTTCCTAGAAGACTTTTAACAGATGAACACAAAAGAAGGCAGATCCTCTCCCTTCTGACTAAAAAACATTGAAGTGCTGCATCACTCACCCTCCATTCATCAGAAAAATCATTAAGAAGCCAGTGTCCCTGCCATGCCAGACCAAGATCAAAAAGAACAGCCTACTTCATTACTACCAAGCAGTCTTCAGACCATTTTGCAGAACTGAGGTTGCAGTTTTTCACTGAGTCCATGATGCCATACTGCTCACAAAAAAAGAGTGCACCTGCCTTTGATCCTTCTTGGCAACTTTTATTATTGTCAGCCACTGAGCAATGATTCAAATCCTAGAGATATGCATGATTTTGCCCTGCTACATGAGCTCCCAGGGACCACAAAGTCCACTCTGAAAAACCTATATTTAGCAGCAACTCTCAATAAAGGCCTGTGGAAGTTATACCCAGTGCTTTAAATGGGAAAAGAAAAGTGCAGGCGCTCACCAAATTGAGCTATGACCGAGGGGGTGGGGAGAGGAGGCAGGATTCATTGTGGGGCCAGGGGCGGGGCTACTGGGAAACATATACTAGAAATCAATTGTTTTCTTGGCTTGAGCGATAACTGATACAATTCAGTAATATATGGTTTGAGAATTGTGGTGCTGGGATAATTTTCAGGGTGGGGGTGCCGCAATTAATGTTACATCTCTGAAGTTATAGGGATTGTAAAAAATCCAAGCATCACACATAAAACAGGTGTAACAAATGAGCTACGTCCAGCATAAAAGTGTTAATAGTGTGGTATGTAACTTGTGGTGCATGGTGAGGTAGCGCGCTGTCATTTAGAGACAACACATTTTCTTTTAACATGACCACTAAATTTGCCCATACATGCAGTTTTACTAATTAATCTATACAGCGCACCAATGATCATTTGTTGAATCTGGTTCCAGTCTGTGGCATAGCTAGTGTGTCCTGATCCTGAGTGCAAGGAAGGAAACTGTCCCGTGTTCAACCTGAGAAATACAAAAATAATCTGGGTTCAGTGGGCTCTCTAAGCCTCTGTGCCACTGCACCTGCTTCACGTATGGAATCTAGGCCACTAGTTCCAGAGATTATTTATCTTTTGTGCATTATCAGTAAAGTATCATGCTTATTTTTATCCTATGAAATTCTTCCATGGCACTTCAGTATTACAAAAGAACTGCTTCATTTGCCATTTCTAAATTTGTAAAATATTTCTACATTTAACTGACAGGTTTTTATGTTTTGTTGAGTGTTAATAAAAAACTGACATCCTGCAGATTTTCAAACATTCTCTCACTCTGCAGTCAGAGAAATAAAAGTAAACCACAGACTTCATATTAAAAGATTAATAAGCAGAAATGTGTCAGACCTATTGCCTGACATTCAACCGATGTGACATGAGAAAAAAATATTTTAAAGCATTTTCTGGTTCTTTCACCTTCTTAACTCCATCTTGGTTATTTTGAGGGTCACCCCATACTTCCAGCTCCTGTGCCGCTTCCTGGCGGTTCACAGCTCGACACAAATGTATATAAAAAAAAGCCTGACAATAATACAAGAGATTGCGCTCACTGAGCAGCAACATTGGCCTCGATGAAAGCGATGAGTCCAACGTACCGTTTTTTATGCCCTGAATATCTCTGATGCAGGGGCATTCATGGGAGGTGGGGAGGGTCCACCAACTGCAGAAATCGGGTCCTGGGTTCTCATCGATGCTGCATTGATGAGGGCCCAGCTACAGGAGTCTGATCCTTGCTTCCTGGGTTCCGGGGGTGCTGGATAGAGGAAACTTGACATGGGTTCCTGGTTGGCACTGGAAGGAAACCTGTTCAGTAGCAGCCAGTGCGGGCTCTAGAGTGGTGCAACAGGTGTCACTGCACCGGGTGCTTACTTGACAGGGGAGGGCGGGCGTGTTTGCAAGTAAATTATAGTTTTTAAAGCACCTACTGCCAGTTCCTTGCCTCCGGCAATTTTCATACAACAATAACAATTTTAAAATAACTCTGGTGATTAATATTCTTCCTGGAGTGAGATCAGAGCTTTGTCTAGTGGAAAGTTTGACTCATCATAAAGTAGCGAAGAGGGTGGGCCTGTACCATGAAGTTCACAAAGTGCATTTAATGAAAACAGGTCGGTGGTTTTGTCAGAGAGATCCTTTTGTTACTTGCAGGGTAGAAATATAAATCCAAATATAGAACAGTGAGGTAATAACTGTCATCAAAGAGCTGCATGAAAATTGCACTGTATAGATGAGAGTTATGATTTTTCTACCACTCTTTCATTATTCTGTTGCAAAAAGAGCTCATTTCGTTAAAAACAACAAAAATTAAAATCAATTCTTATTATTAAATGTAACCCTCAACTATGGTGTTATGTTTTAAATTCTGAGTTTGTGCTTCTCCAGACCAAGCACTCCTAAACTATACTGTCTATCAGTATGGATGACATGCCATCTACACCTTGTAGTCCTCTGTCTTATGTAACATTCATATACACTGATTTACACACATATGATTGATTGTCTCTGTGTAATGTGTGTGGGATATAAAGTGCTCTGACACTCTACACTGGTATGAGCAGCCCTATAAACTTAATTAAATGCATTTGAGCAAGAGAGTGGTTATGAAGGGATCACTGAAATAATATCGAAAGACAGAATATCGACCATCAAGAATATCGTTGACAAAATATCGACTGACAAAATATTGAGTTTCTATCTACAAACAGGTAAGTACAAAAATATTGAGTTAAAAATATCGTTTACAAACATATAGTTTTAAAAAATATCGGCTTTACTAAAAACAATGTTAAATTAAATTAATATTGAAAGTTAATTACTAAAATATACTTAAAATACTTAAATTAACTTATAATAATTAAATAATTTATGAAAGTTAAAAACATGTTTAAATCATATTTCTTAAAACATATGTATATAGTAACAAAATATAATTAAATAATAGCCAATATTATTAATGTACAATAACAAAAGTTTAAAAATTACTATTCCCACTACAAACTGTGCAAACATAGGGTAAGCGTTGGATAGCGTAGGGGTTAAAATTACTATTCCCACTCCAGTGGGTGCAACAGTAGGGAAAGCGTTGGATAGCGTAGGGGTTACAATTACTATTCCCACTCCAGTGGGTGCAACAGTAGGGAAAGCGTTGGATAGCGTAGGGGTAATAATTACTACTCCCACTCCAGTGGATGTAACAGTAGGGAAAGCGTTGGATAGTGTAGGGGTTAAAATTACTATTCCCACTCCAGAGAATACAACATTAGGGAAAGTAAATATTTCATATATTATTCAAAAATCGAAAAATGATTATCTATTAATACTTAATTAAAAAGAAATACAAATGTTATCTAATATAATAGTTAATATTTTAAAATTACTAATTAACAATAATTATTTCAATTAATCACCTATTAATACAAATTAAGTAAACATTACCAATTAATTCTTTAATCATTTAAAATTATTTTACAATTATTTACAAATAAATAAATTTTAATTAATATTATTATTTAATTAATTATTAATAAATTACTTCCCACCCTATTCCCCTATAAACCCACAACCCGCTACAGAAATTAAATTAGTAAAATTTACATAATTACCAATTAATCAATTCATAAAAATTAATTAACAATTATAATTAAATTAATTAACAAATATAAATTAATTAACACTTAATTACTAATTACTATCAATAAATAAATTTACATAGTTAATTAATTATAATTAAATTACTTCCCACCCTATTCCCCTATAAACCCACAACCCGCTACAGAATTAAATTAGTAAAATTTACATAATTACCAATTAATCAATTAATAATAATTTTTTTCCAATTACAATTAAATTAATTAACACATATAAATGAATTAACAATTAATTACAAATTACTGTCAATAAATAAATGTACATATTTAATTAATTATAATTAAATTACTTCCCACCCTATTCCCCTATAAACCCACAAGCCGCTACAGAATTAAATTACGCAATAATTATAAAAACAAAATTCATTAAATAAAATTATTTATAACATAAATACACACTTTTCACACATATTATAACATAAAAATACACTATAAAAAATTATATATTATTAAAAAATCGATATTTTTAACTATCTATAATATATACTTCGATATTTTAACTATCTATATTTTTAACAGTCGATATTACTTCACTTACCTTGAAAACGATATTTTTGTTATCTATATTCTGTCCTGTCGATATTTTGTCCAGTCTATATTAAAAACTCGATATTATGTCCAATCGATATTTTGTCTCGGTATTATGTCTGTGCACCGTTATGAAGACGTGAAGGCCACTGTTAAAGGGTGGTGGTGAGGGAATCTGTGGCAAAGGTGGCAATTGGGGGGGCGCCAACAAACGTCGCACAGGACGACACCACCACTAAAGCCGGCTGTGGTAGCTGCTGCTCCTGCCTGACCTCGTCAAAGACCCTTGCTTCTGTATTTTAAGGAAGCATGGAAAAGCCATTACAAACTGCATTTTTAAAAGGCTTCCCTTCCTTCCCGCCACACAGGGACCTGTCCGGTGACGTCAAACGTTGTTCTGACGCCAATGTGCTCGTCACTGCAGTGTGAAATTGCAATCATATGAGCATGACTGCAGAGTAGAAATGCTGAGTATGCTCATATGTGTTACAGCAAACAATTGATGGACGAAGGCTGACAATGCAAACATTCTCCCCCAGTCTAAAGATCTGGGTTAAATGCATTGTTCTTTTGCCCACTACGCCACCCCAGTTTGGACTCAGCCATAAGAAAATCAGTCTTGACCCTGTGCCCCATGGGAACAGTCCAGATCGAACTGCCAGGTCAGGTCCTGGACCAGAAACAAGCATCCTGGGACTGGTTTCAGGGTATGTCATCCTTCACCAGCCAGGCTAGCTTGAATCCAGTGGCACAGTGAGCAAAGGACCCAAGTCTGGGCATACTCATCCCACTTGGGGCGAAAAGTGTTACAGCAAACAAATGATGGACGGAATGCTGACAATGCAAACATACTCCCCCAGTCAAAATATCTGGGTTAAATCCATTGTTATTTTGTCGACTACGCCACCCCAGTTTGGACCCAGCATATGCAAATCTTGACCCTTTGCCCCATGGGAACAGTCCAGACCGAACTGCCAGGCCAGGTCCTCCCTGGACCGGAAACACGCATCCTGGGACCGATTTAAGTGTATGTCACCCTTCGCCAGTCAGGCTAGCTTGTTCCAGTGGCACACATGAGCAAGGGACCCATTTCTGGGCATACCCATCCCACTTAGGGCAAAAAGTGTTACAGCAAAGAAATGATGGACAGAATGCTGACAATGCAAATATTATCCCCCAGTCCTATGCCACCCCAGTTTAGACCCAGCCATATGCAAATAAGTCTTGACCCTGTGCCCCATGGGAACAGTCCAGACCGAACTGCCAGGCCAGGTCCTCCCTGGACTAAAAAGATGCATCCTGGGACGGGTTTCGGGGTATGTCACCCTTCTTCAGCCAGGCTAGCTTGAATACAGTGGCACAGTGAGAAAGGAACCCACGTCTGGGCATACCCATCTCACTTAGGGCGAAAAAGGTTACAGCAAACAAATGATGGACGGAATGCTGACAATGCAAGCATTCTCCCCCAGTGCAAAGATCTGGGTTAAATCCATCGTTCTTTAGCCCACTACCGCAACCCTGTTCGGACCAATATGCAAATCAGTCTTGACCCTTAGCCCCATGGGAACAGTCCAGACCGAATTGCCAGGCCGGGTCCTCCCTGGACAGGAAACATGCATCCTGGGACCGGTTTCAGGGTATGCCACCCTTCTTCAGCCAGGCTAGCTTGAATCCAGTGGCACAGTGAGCAAGGGACCCATGTCTGTGCATACCCATCCCACTTAGGGCGAAAAAAGTGTTACAGCAAACAAATGATGGACAGAATGGTGACAATGCTCATATGATCACCATTTCTTTGGGAAATCCTGACTTGCTGCAGGTAATACCGGTACTCTCCTTGGGCACGGAGAAGTTCCAGTACTCATGGGGGAATAAAAAATAAGTGTTGGTACTCAAAGCAGTAACTACCGGCCCATTTAAACCACTGGATTCACCACATCACACAAGCATGTATCATCTTCAAGAACAGGTGCATCATATGCAAGGTCAGTAAAAACAGCAATCTTGCTTACCAGCACAATAAATAACTGCTTCAGGCTGACAGTGTCACACCAAAAGGGAGGTCATTGCAAGACTTAAAGTAAAAATAATAAAAAAGTTAAAATCAGAAGCCAAACTTTTTTTATCTATGTGCCCAGTATTCAGACACATATTCCTAGCAACATCAGAACTGTGCCAGCACCCCTGCCTTGAATATTAAATGGTCTTGAATACCATTTAAAACGATTCTAAATTGTGCCACATGGGATATATAGTAATTTTTTTTTAAGTAAGTCACATTTTTTATTGTTTTTGGTTAATTAAAACCATTACAAAAGTACACGTTAAAAAGATTTTGTATGTATTAAGACAAGAGAAGTGCAATTCTAAAAGCTTAAAAGTCTCTAATGTAAAAGCACCTACGTTTGGCTTGTTCTGAAGAGGTTCAAAGGTCTGTGCTCAAAGTTTTCGGTTGTGTAGGCTGAAATTTCCTCATGGGGTTCTGGCATTTACACGAAGCGCAGTTCTTCTTTGCATGGATTCTACTAGTGACAGGAATTTCACTAGCTTCCCATTTAGCTGCGGTCCTTTGAGTCAAAGCATGCAATCACGGCCTGTCTCCGGGTTCGAATCCCTTGTTCGTTAAAATGTGCTTTAAGTAATCCTAACCTTTCCTCCTTTAGTTTGATGCAGGAGCACATTAGATGTTCCATGTCTTCAGTGACATTCCCACACAGTCTGCATGTGTTTGCACATTTCTCCCTCTGCCAAGGTGGAAGGTGCAGGGTGGCTGGCAGGATACCTAGCCTGTATTTTAGACATCTTCTTTTGGTCTTCTTGGAGTGCCCCATGTTGAAGTAAGCATGTGGCCCAAGTAATTTGTAGACGCTCAGAGCCATCCAGGCGTGGCCCCTGTGGGCAAAGGCAGCTTTATCGTCGACAAGGGAGATTTTTTTTATTACCTTTTTTACTACTTGCTTAAAGAGTGAATGGGTAGTTTGAATTTCCCATAGATCGACTAGCCCAGTAGTAGCAAGTGAGTCCTCCAAGTACTTTCTGGCCGGCTAGTTGAATATGTTACAAAATTCTAGTCAGAGCTGATGGTTCAGTGTGTTCCGGTGAGAGTTCTTAATTTTGTGCCAGCACATTATGTAAGAACCTTGCTTTGCCAAGAATTGTTTAGTTATGCTGAACTCCAAACGTATCTTTGCAGGTGAGGCGTAGGTTGGAAGGTTAAACATAACTCTATAGGCCCTGGCAATGGTGGTGTCCATCAGTTTTGCGTACCTGCTCCTCAGTGCCTCGCTGCCATAGGTGATGGAGGGTAATATCATGGCTTGGGCTACCCGGAGGAGAGGTGAGAGGATAGGTCCTGTGAGCTTTGTTTTCAACTACCTTAGTGTTATTGCTATTGCCATCTCTTTCCTCCTGATAGCCTCAAGTTGGACCAGGGACCAGGGTTCGATTCCCGGCGCGGCAGGTTTCTGGACCAGGGTCAGCGGACTCGATAATTCTCTCGCCTCGGTGCCCACTCTGATCAGTGATCACACTCGGCAACTCTGGGCATTAGCTTGCCTCATCCTCACTAACGGCCCCACCAGACCGCCGGGGATGCCTGGTCTCACCCTGGAGATATAGGTTAATCAGAAAGGGCCACCTCACATTGGGTGGATGTGTATCCCGATGTCATTGGAATACACCATCTTTGTTAAAATACCCCTCACACACCAAAAGGGCCCTTGGTGTCATGCTTCATCATCGGGGTCTTCCCGTCCCGCTGCGGGGCGGGGCAGTGCTGCGACAAGCGGATACGCTGGAGCACCTTTAGATGGAGGTGCTTTATGTGTTGGGAGTGAGTGTCAGTGGGGTCAGGGGTGATATAAGGTGTGAGTTTAAAAAATACCTGGCCTAGTGGAAAGAAAATTTTTATTAAACACTGGCTGGTATTATTAAAAAAAGTGAAACGGAGAGATAGAGCAGGTTAATGGGCTCTCTCTCCTAAGTGGGTCAACATGTTTCGAGGCACGGGGCCTCTTCGTCAGGACCTAGGGGAGATCCCCCTGTCACTCACTAATGTTTTCTCCACAAAAGTAGAAAAAAGTGTATGTACAAATAGTGAAAAAAAAGGACTATGTGAGTAACTACAAATTAATAATTACAACACATATATGCTACCACACTAATAATGTAGTATGCCTGCAAGGTAAGAGAGATAGATTAAAAAGGCGCCGATCCCAAGGTGCGCTTAATTCTAATTTACCTGTAAAGGAAAATGAGAAACACACACAGAAATATATACAAGTGTGGGATCATATGTAAACATTGAAGATTGTTGAAGAATTCCTTCAGCTCACATACAGCCAGGCATACACATAATAAGTAACATACATAAGTTCTACATAGCCAGAGGTTTTTGATATGGAAATGCATACTTATCAATGGGGGGGTCAATGCCTCATGAGCCAGCATAAGACTGAAGGGTATGGTGGGGTATCAGCTGCAGAGAAGAAAGAAGTGGATATAATGTAATCCTCCCCTCCAGAAAAGGTATGAGGTAACTCAATCAGGTAAGGTTAGAATAAAGGCTCCATCCTACTCGAGACGGCTATGCCGTACTTACTGTGCCCCTAGCACGCTTGTGCTTCCTCCTTCGTCCGCGGCTTCCGTGGATATGAAGGGGGGAGAGGGCGGTGTGTTTTTATACTAGATGGTAATTGGGTAAATGATCAATTAAGCGTGGCGGGAAGCTCGCCGGGTATGCATGGCCAGAAAGGGATATACGGGGGCGGCCATGTTGGAGTGTTAGATAGAACCCATAGAACTTGGTTCCTCCGTTTATAGTGCCCGTTTAGTAACGATTGTTGGCATTATTCTGGAGTATAAGGCTAATTCTGGCTAGATAGATAGCCGGACCGGGAGGTTTTGACCGCAGCGGCACCAGGCGCTGTCTGGTTTATCTCTGCGCAAGCGCCCTGGCTGGTACACTTCCGCGTATGCGCGTAGGGTAGACACAGAAGCCGGTGCGCATGCGCACCGTTTTGCCCGTGTAGTGCTGCTAGCTGACACGCGCGCTGCTCAGAGGAGTCATAAGAATGTAAAGGGATTATGACTGGAGGGGCTAGTATAAATGAAAACTATATTGTCAGGTAATTTTTATCTGGAGAGGTGTACTATGGAACAATAATATCCATTTTGGGACGGCTGGAGGAGTTAGAGATAAAGACAGTTATTTAGATATTAGAGCAGGGGATGTAACCACTATTGCGATACAATCCCGTCTATGTACACCCCTCAGATACCTGGGTGGCTGGAAGAGGTGAGACTCATGGGGAACTCGTGCTGTAGTACATCTATGTTACAGTGGCCATTATTCCAGACAGTGAAAATCTTATTTGTAGACAGGGTGTAAAGTACTCCAGGCCCTTAAAGATGCAGTTGAGACCACGGGATGTCATCGTTCAGGCCAGTGCGATGTGTCCCCAGGCGGAACACCCAACGCTGTTCTTTTGATAGAAGGTCTCTATCATTGGGGAAGGCCTCAATGACCGTCCACTTTAGGTCATGGACACTGTGTCCTACAGTGGCAAAGTGTGCAGACATTTTTGTGGATGACCTGTTGCAGCGTACATTGCTGCGGTGTTCACCCATTCGAATTTTCACGGGTCTGCTGGTCATACCTACATACTCCTTGTTGCACGGACAGGTGATCAAATACACCACATTGCGACTGTTACAATTTGTGAACGATCGCTGCTCCCATGTAGAGTGGTTAGAGAAGGTGATGCTCCTGCTCTTTTTTGTGTATTGGCAAGATATACAAGCCCCACAGGGGTGGTGTCCACTAATCCCTGCGACTCTAGAGGGTTCAATTGTGCTTGTTGTTCTTGGTCTTGTGTGCACCAGGAGATCCTTAAGGTTCATTCCCCTCCTATGTGCAAACATTGGTTTGGGAAAATCCAGTTGGCCACATGATAGCACCCTCCAATGTTTGTTCACGATTTTCGTGATCTGGTTGGAGTTGGTGTTGTAGGTGGTAACGCAAATGGGGCGTGGATCTGGTTCTTTTGCTTCCGTGTCGTCCAGGAGGGCTTCCCTGTTGTTATTACGAGCACGCTTCAGACCTTTACGAACAATTTTCGCTGGGTACTGTCTGTTTAGGAGTTTGTTCTCCAGGTCTGCTGCTTGAGTCTTAAAGTCATCTATATTGCTACAGTTACGCCGTAGGCGGAGAAATTGTCCATATGGAAGATTCTCACGCAAGTGGCGCGGGTGGAAGCTACTGTACAGAAGTAGACTGTTCTTAGCTGTAGGCTTGAAATGGGTGCTAGTTGCAAGTTTGCCATTTTTCGGGAAGATGTTCAGGTCTAGAAATACCAGATTTTCGTTGGAAGCAGTGTGAGTAAATCTCAGGAACTGATCTTGCTGGTTAAGCCAGTTCATGAAGCAGTTAACAGAGTCTAGGTCGCCCTTCCAGATGACGAAAATGTCATCTATGTACCTCTTCCATGTAAGTACATGATGCCTATGGGGATTGCTCTGATCCAGGATTTTGGTGGATTCCAGGTGATGTACGTAAAGACCTGCCAGACTGGGGGCACAAGTGCTCCCCATGCTTGTCCCGTGTCTTTGGAGGTAGTAGGTGTCCTCATATTGAAAGAAGTTTTTAGTGAGGGACAGGGAGATGCATTCGAGGACAACTTGTCTGGGGGTGTGGTAATCCCATGGTGTGGAGAATAGTACTTCCTCTATTATCTCCAAGGTTTCTCTATGTGGGAGACTTGTGTAGAGGCTCTCCACGTCAAGTCCCACAAGAAGATCGTGTTCGGGGTCAAAGGGAACATCATTGATCAATTGAAGGACTGCCTTAGTATCCCTCAGGTAGGTGTCGGTGCTTTGTACAATTGGCCGGAGGAATGCGTCAGCAAACTTAGATAGTGGTTCCAAGATCGAGTTTATACCAGACACTATTGGACGCCCAGGTGGATATGGAGCGTCCTTGTGAATCTTAGGTATAGTGTAAAAGTACGGTACTTTTGGTTTGTCTTGGATTAGAAACTCACTTTCTTTTCTAGTCAGCCAATCATGCGCTCTCGCTTCCTCAATCATTATCTGGATCGAGATCCTCACTTCCTCTGTAGGATCTTCTCTTAGTACCTGGTAGTTCCGTACATCACTCAGTAGTTTTTTGCATTCCCTGTCGTAGTTACTATAGGTCTGTACAACCGTTGCCCCGCCTTTGTCGGCTGGTTTTATCACAATAGTTCGGTTATTCGCAAGTTCCTGCAGTGCAGCCTGTTCCTGTCTAGAGGTGTTCCTAAAGGGGATCTTGTCACCAATGGGTAGTCTCTCAAGATCCTCCATTACTGCTTTTTCGAAAGTCAGGAGTTCTACAGGTATTGTAGAATCTAGTGGGGTAAAAGTTGACTTTTTCTTTAACCCCGTATCGGACTCCTCGGTACCTATGTTAGTGGCATCCTGAAAAAAAGCCCGAAGTTTAAGTTTCCTCATGAACTCCTTCATCTCTTGGCAAATTTTGAATTTATCCATTTTTTTCGTGGGTACATAGCCTAAACCTTTTGACAGAACCTTCACTTGGTCTTCTGTTAGGTCTTGGTCCGACAAATTCACTACTAGGTTCCCCGGCTGGTGGAGGCTGTTTGGCTCCGTGTTGATACACCTGGGGCGGTCTCTGGAGGTTGGTTCCAATGTACCTGATTGCCTTTTCGATTTCTTCCCCTTCTGGGGCCTCGGCGCTGGCCTAAAAAAGGCTGCTGCCCATAGTAGTTATACTGGGGGGCCTGTGGGTCCCAAGGTTGGAAGGGATGACTCATGAAAGGTGGAGCCGGTGGGTATTGCATATATCCTGGGGGTGCCTGGTATGGTATCCACCCTCTTCCACCTCTAGGAAATTGCCCTCTGAAAGGGGACTTCCCTCTGTTCGCACCCTGATTGCTATTTCTACTCGAGTTAGAGCTATTTGAGCTAGTATCAGAGAGGTTGGTGTCTTGATCACTGCTTTGACTTCTTGATACATAGTCTTTCTTAATGTATGGATAAATCCGCTCATGTGTGAACTCCTCTGTGTCTTTCTTATGTTTTTTACTTTTACTTTTTTTCAGAGTGAGTTCGAACTCGGTCATTTCTTGGTTCAATTCTTCGAGTCGTTTTTTCAGGGCCGTAGGGGATAGATAGCTTTTGATTTTAACTTCTAGTTTTGAAATTTCAATTTTCAATTCTTGAGTCAGCTTTGTCGCTGTCTTCACGATGAGAACCAACCAATCTCTGGTGCATCTCCAGCTAATCAAGGACCAGTCTCGTTTAAATTCGAGGTCATGGGTAAAGATGAAAGGTTCATTTTTAACTATCAGCCCTGAGGGGGCTGTCTTGGACTTCAGATATTCCGACATGAATAAACCGTGGAGGGCCGTCTTGATCTGTGTTCTTCTAAGCACAGCCAATTCGTCCCAGTCACTATCGTTCGTGCATGGTTCGGTGTTACTTAGCCCTTCAAAAGGGCGGAGCGTGGCTAGAATTCTGTCGACTTCCTCATCGTCAAATGTGAGGCCTCCAGCATCCTCCATGATGGATGGCTACTTAGAATGAGTGTGTGGTGACTATGTGTGAGTGTTCTAGCGGTGATGTGCGTGAAAAAGGGTATATAAATATGAACACAAGGCAGCCTAATGGGGTGCTATGTGTAGATCCAGAACTTCTGGTGTCTCGGTCAACTCGAGAGAAAAAAGACTCCCACAGCTGCACGCTGTTTACTCACCCTGGAGATACCCATTAAGGGACCATCTCTCAGGGAAGCCAGGAAGGGTTTCGCAGCGGTCGAAGCGCCTTGGGACCCTCTGGGTAAGTAGTGCGCTATATAAATGCCTATCCATTACATTACATTACATTACATATGATCCATGTGCAGCACTCCATTGCTTTCTAGCTATGATTATGCTATACAAGTATCCTCAGGTACAAATATACAATTAGGGAGCAGAACATGTCCGACTATGCTTCTTTTTGAGTCAAGCAATTCCCTAAATAGAAAATGCTTATAAGAGGGTAGAAATTGGATAGGAATGTTTTGTGTTATACTTTTATTTAGCCTGGAACGTTCCTTTCGACTATTTTTTCACTAAAGCGCCCCATTAAGAGTGGTCTGGTGTAGGACGCACTATTTAGTGCACCACTCAAAATCCAACTCAGGTGTCCATATTTTTTTATGGTGCAATAATTATCATCTATAATGAGTTGTGCACGCAAAATGCGGCATGGCGTGCAGATTTGGGTGTTATCTGCAGCAAAATCCGCATGTCCCAGAAGTTGCAGGGTATTTTACCCCCAATAAATGTTGGCAGGCCTGGGCTATTGAAATTCACCTGCGGAAAATTACGGGAGCAATGTTTACCTCAGAGTTCCAGCTGTGTACAGTAACACGTGTCATTGCACAAACTGGCTTTTATCAGGTCACTAAGTAATGAGGCCCAAAATGACTATCAACACCCATACCGTTAGTTGTACATATTTACATATTTGTGATGCACCTATATGGCCAACAAGACAAACAAACGCAGTCTGCTGAACTTGAGAAGTTTTTCAGATGTGCTCTAGCCTCCCCTGTTCCTGGGGAAGACGTGCCACGCTTGTGCAGCGGCCCAGTCGTATGTGCCCCGTGAAGAGATTCGTTTCAGTACCTCTCCTGGCAGGCACGACTGTACAGTGAGTAAGTGAACGGAAACGACACTACTTTATTCGCCAGCAGTCTCTGTAGCAATAAATTTGGATTTTTTTGTTGTTGTTTTGTTAAGTTGGCACTTGGGAGGACGCTCACGCAGCAGCTGCCCTTATAATTTATATGCAGCGAGTTGGGGAATTACAATTACAAACCGTACACTTTGAAAAGTGTCCCAGCCCCCCTGCACGCGCTTGTTTTGTTGGCTCAGACAGCCTATGGGCAGGCGGAATGTGTAGCTGCGAGTTGGGTGAGGTGCTCCTCTAAGCCGTCACGTGCTGAACAGCCCCCCTCCCCCGTGCGCACCCCTAGGCTGGGCAGGCACGTGGGGGCCGCCGGGGCCAGCCCTCCCCGGGACCCCTTTGTGCAGTCATACAACATAAAGCACCTCCCGAGCCTCCGGGCTCTTCAGATGAAGCTCTCGCCCGCCTTTGAACAGAGATTTTGCGACTGCTCGGAATACAAGATGTCCCGGTCCTTCTACGTCGACTCCCTGATCATTAAGGACTCTTCGAGACCCGTGCCCGCCCTGTCCGACCACCACCACCACCGGCACCTCGGACAGGACTTCCTACTGCCCCTGGGTATGACCACCCCGGCCTCGGTCATGACGCCTGTGTGCGCTTCCAGGAAGAGCGGCGCCTTCTGCGTCTGCCCGTTGTGCGTCAGCGCGCACCTGCACCCGGCGCGCGGCGGCCTGCCCCTGCTCAAGAGCCACTACCAGGGCGGCGAGGCCCAGTACTGCCAGAGGGGCGCGCCCCAGCAGCAGAGCCCAGGCCTGGGCCACCCCGGGCACGCGCCCGCCTACAGCGACCCCCGCAGATACCACTGCTTCTCCATGGGTAAGAGAGCACCTGCGCGCACTGCTAGTTATGATGATAATAATTAATAGTAGCAGTAGTATTGATGTCAATATTTGTTGTGTTCATTATAATTAAGAGTATTGTCCCGTTTACATAGTTTACATGTCGTGAAAGCGCGAAAAATGGTGTAGCCTTACCACCCTATCAATTTTCTTGGCTGAATTTATCGAGGAGTTATATATGGTTTCTACCAGATTCAGTTGCTGGCGTGTGGGTTTTTACATCTACAGTGATGCCGCGGAAAATGAATATCGTTCTCCAGTTGGTCGCAGTTTTTATTTTCATATCACCTTTATTATGACCTTTCTGGTTTTATTGAACACGCATGGTATAATGCCCCAATTCCCCCATGCAGGTGGATGAAGTAGAAACCATTTGCAACTGGTCAAATTGACATTTCCAGAAGGGTAATCATATTCATATCAAACATACCATTCAGATTTCTTATGCTACCAGACAAGTCGGTGATTTTTTAACATTGGGGTCCTGAACCTACAATGTCTTCATAAGTAGGAAGCATGTGTAGTACTTTTCACTCTTGTTTATGCAGGTATAATTGATTGCACTTTTGTGCTTCGAAAGTGGCGAGCCCACGCAGGGCATCCTGTTATGGCATCACCTAGCATTAGAAAACCTTTGAGGATTGTGAACACGCATCCCTAGCATTTGAATAACTTTGAGGATGGTGAACACGCATCCCTAGCAATTGAATAACTTTGAGGATCGTGAACACACATTCCCTAGCATTAGAACAACATTGGGGATTTTGAACGCGCATCGCCTAGCATTAGAACAACTTCGAGGATAGTGAACACGCATCCCAGAGCATTAGAACAACATTGGGATTTTGAACGCGCATCCCTGAGCATTAGAATAACTTTGAGGATTGTGAACACGCATCCCCGAGCATTAGAACAACTTTGAGGATTTTGAACACGCATCCCTGAGCATTAGAACAACTTTGAGGATTGTGAACACGCATCCCGAGCATTAGAACAACTTTGAGGATTGTGAACACGCATCCCCGAGCATTAGAACAACTTTGAGGATTGTGAACACGCGTCCACTAGCATTAGAAGAACGTTGAGGATAGTGAACACGCATCCCCTAGCATTAGAATAACGTTGAGGATTGTGAACACGCATCCCCTACCATTAGAATAACGTTGAGGATCGTGAACACGCATCCCCTAGCATTAGAATAACTTTGAGGATTGTGAACACGCGTCCCCTAGCATCAGGATAACTTCGACGCTTGTAAACACGCATCACCTAACATTAGGATAACTTTAAGGTTTGTAAACACTGCTCTAATTGAAGATTGAAAGCTGCGGCTGTCGCTGCGCAGTCATGGCAAAAGGGGGTGGCGCGATTCCAGCACCTAGGAGAGTACCCGTGCTGGAGGGAAGCCCCGAGGCACCAGACCGCAATATAACTCCGTGTTATGACACCGTAAAATGACATTTAAAGTAAGTGTAGACTCTTGGAATGCTGTCATTTTCGATGAAATGACAGCGAGCAACGGAGCGCAGCGCTGTGCTCCTGCACCGAGGAGAGTGCCTGCCCTGGATTCTGTCTGTGAATGACCCTGTGGCTTTCAGTCGTTCCGCTCTCTCTTACTAGCCAGGATTTCTTCCTTGAATTCAGTTCAAAAAGTGCAAATACTTACCTGCAGCATTTAACCTTAATTTGTAGATGGCACAATAATGGGTTTGGCGCTATCTTTTCTTTTTACAACGGAGATTGATCTATGTCTGTCCACTCACCCACCGACCTGTCGGTCCATCGGCCGGCCGGTGTGTTCGTGCTGCCTGTCCTTCCCATTATCCAAAGGGCCTACGCGCCATTCCAAGGTACTTGGGGCTGGTTCTGTTTGCGGAGAGCACCCCATATGTTCTCAGTGAGAACAGGTGCTTCTCTTCAAGCCACAACATAACGAGACTCTGCCTTTGTACAGTGAGAACTCACTATAGAAAGGCAGAGTCCCGTTATGTTGTGGCTTGAAGGGAAGAGAAGCACCTGTTCAGTAGGTGTGCTAGGACGCGCAGGCGCGCGCGTCAGGTGCTGCGCGTCAGGTGCTTTGCGGCATTGCTAAGTGTGTGTTTATGCGGTCTGAAGTTCAAGTCAGTGGTGCCTGGTTGTAACGCACTGTCTCTCTTCTTCCCTGTGTCCAGGAGGCAGCCCTGAGGCCGGGGCCCTGCAGGCCGGGAAGCGGATGCGCACGGCCTTCACCAGCACGCAGCTGCTGGAGCTGGAGCGCGAGTTCTCGTCCAACATGTACCTGTCGCGCCTCCGTCGCATCGAGATCGCCACCTACCTGCGCCTGTCCGAGAAGCAGGTCAAGATCTGGTTCCAGAACCGCCGCGTCAAGCACAAGAAGGAGGGCAAGGGCGGCCCTCGGGGCTCCCACGGGGGCTGCAAGTGCGCCGCCGGAGGCCAGGGCCACTTCTCCCGCTCAGAGGACGAGGAGTCCCTGTCCCCAGCCTCGGTGGGCGAAGAAAAGGAGGTTTCCCCTCTGTGAGGACAGTCGCCTTACCTACACGTCTCCTCAGGCTGGGTGCAAGAGGGGCTGTACAACTACAAGAACCATGGTGCAGGCTGCGCGCCCTTGGACGTTGGCCACAAGCTGGGGCGTCTGCCCACCCCCAATGGTGGTGCCCATACATAGACTTGGCCCCTGCAAGCGGGGGGCCGTTCTGAACTTAAACTCGAACTCAAAATGGACATACTTTACTCGAAAGCACTATCCACTTCCCACCTTCCAGAAACCCCAAAGCGACCTTCCTCTTAATACACCCCGCGACGTTTCCATTTCCCATTACTAACATTTTACATTTTTTATACACAGAGATAAATATTGCAGGTTAGAACATATGTCGAAATGGCTTAGAGATGGGTAGAATCTGCCCACCTGTACATAGTTCTAAAAAGCTACCTTCTCTTGGCGCTGATTTGTATGTGAATAATGTTTTATATAAAGTTTATATTTATATTTATTTAAATAAAATTAAACCATAAACTTCGTGCAGCGGCTTTATTCTAGAAGTTTGCTGGGGATTAAGTGAGTATGCCCCCTGTGCTGTTTTTAATTGAATTCCTTTATTTAAACATAGAAATGCGAATTTAGCTTTTTCAATTTACAAAACAATTTTGCCATGAAAGAGGAGTGCCCCTGAACACCACTACAGTGCAGAGAAGATGGTATACATATGCTTAAGCCTCGTACTCTTTTGGGTAGAGTTCCAATTGGGCTAAAAAGAAGACAAAATACAGAACAGGCTCGGGGACACGTGCTGCTTTGAGGTGTGGTCGGGGGTGGGGGGAGGGGGAGGTCCATGGGCGAGAGTGAAGAGTGGTACTAAAAGCATGAAGGTGCTTGTAAAACAGCACTCAACAAGTACGTAGAACAAAAAATGACAAGCTACACTGGGATTCCATGTCACGATGTCACGAGCCCCACACTCTCCCTCAAGATCACGGTGACAGACTTACTTTATAATCTGTTAAATGGGCACTCTTCTCTCTGTTATTTGTATTTTGCAAAATATAATTGGTCCAAAAATGTACAACGTTCAGGTACACCGCCGTTCAGCCATGCAGACTTTGGCACCAAATACATGTTTTCTGAACTCTTGTAAGTGTCCGGCCCAGGGTTCGAACGTCACAAATCATGCTTGAAAATGTGGCGCCCCTCGCGCCCTTCACAACTAGGACTTCTGACTCGGGGCCCAATAGCCCTCCTCAATACCTTACTTATTTTCTTTCTGGGGACCGTCTGAAGTAGGCGTTCCTCTGCTTTCAGCTGCTGCGTCACTGATATAAGGTGAAGAGTAGCGCAGCAATAAGAGCCACGTCACTCACATACCAAACAGGGGCACAGGTAGATTCTTTATTGTCCTTTAAGAACGCGCCAAGGAATCTAAGAGCTGAGCAAGCACGTGTCACACAGGTAGGAACTGGACTTATCAGAAGGTGTATGGGATTCACCCCAGCGCAGAGAAAAAACAGACGCGAACTTGTGCCATTTCTAACCCCAAGATCCCCATACTGAGGAGCCAACCCGACGTCCAAGAGATTTCTTTTTTATTTCTGCCTCGATTTCTCCGCTTCTGTATTTCTCTCTAGTGCTTTCTCTTTTCCTTTCACTGTTTTTCTTTGTCTCACTCGACTGCTTTATTCTAGCATTCTCTCTGTTTTTTGTTTTCTTTTTTTCCCTATTTTCCTTTTTTCTCGATATGAATTAACTTGCTAGTTTTTTGAATTCCTCTGTATTCTTTATTTCGTTCTCATTTTATTATCCGTTCATTCTATTGTGATTATTTTCTTTCCTTCTTTCCTTCTTTCTTTCTTTCTTTTCTTTCCTTCTTTCTTGCCACCTGGGTTTCCTCTTTATGTGTTTTTCATTTTTTCCAAATTCATTACATTTTATTTATATCCAGTTCTTACTTGCTTTCTCTGATTATCTCCCTCGTCTCTTCAATTTATTTTCACGTTTTTTGTCTCGTACACTTTTTAACCTTTCCCCCCTTCTTTTTGTTGACTGTAATCCTATCCTGTACTCCCAGTCTTAATTTCTCTCTCTTTTTCGGATTTTTAATTTTGTGGTAATTCCTAACAAAAACCATCACGAAACCGTTGGAAACACCAAACACCGTAACACCAAATGGAGACTAAGACAGTGGTATTGGGCAATATAATGGATTGACATCTCATTTGAACGAGACTAAAAAGAGCCGAAAATTATGATTGTTGAACGATTATTTCACATCCCATTTCACCGAAAACCCAAATGGACAGGTCACTTAGGGGTCAACCTCCATGGGGGCGAGGCTGTGCCGGGCACATAGGGAGCCATTGCTGTGTGCTACTGCTAACCTGGCCTGCACTCTTAAGGAGCAGACATTAGAGAGAAGACTATATGACACTCAGGGAACAACCTTCATAGAAAAGCCCTGCTGGCTACATAAAGAACAGTCTTCGGGGAACAATCTTCGTAGACGCTGCTGGCCACACAGGGAACAGTCCTCATAGGTGAGGCTCTATTAGGTGCACAGGGAACTTTCTTCAGGGAACAAACAACCCTTGTAGGCTCTGCTAGGTACACAGGGAACCGTCTTAAGGAAACAACCCTTGTAAGCTCAGCTGGATATGGGGCAAAGCCTCAGAGCTATGATCTTGCTGGACACAGTCGGGGCTGGACAGGACACACAAAAAACGACCCCAGGCAAAAACGTTCAAACCAGCCTTTGCTTCATAAGGGCACTCATACCATTGGACCACAGGGGTCCGGGGGGCATGGATTGGGTCATGGCAATCCATTCTACTCTGAAAGCAGTCCCCAATGCTGCAGGCCACCAGGAAAAATGGCAGAATGACAAAATGGACAGTCTGCCCAGGAGCACACACGGAGCACCATCATAGCCAATGTTCTGCCGGGCACATAAAGAACAACCATCACAGATGCTGAGCACATAGGGAACAGTCCCTAAAGCCAAGGTTCTGTTAGGCTCCTGTAGAACAGCCATCATATGCAAGCCTCGATTACCAACATAGGAAACGACCCTCAAAGGTGAAGCTCTTCTGGGTACCTATAGAACAACAATGATAGACAAATATCTGTTAACCATGTAAGGAACATCCCTCAAAGTCAAGGCTCTGTTAGGCACATTTAGAACAACCATCGCGGACTAGACACAACCACAAAAGGAAAATACTTCTTAGGCAAGGTCCTGCTGTGCACATAAAGTACAACCATCATAAACAAGCATCTCTTGACTACTTGAGGAACAACCCTGGAAAGCAAGACTCTGCTGGGTACATATATAACCATCGTAGTAGAGGCTCTTCTGGGCACATATAGGACAACCAAAATATACAAGCCTCTGCTAACTAATTGGTCCCCGACCCTGAAAGGCAAGGCTCTGTTGGGCACATATAAAACACCAATTATAGGCAAGGTGTGCTGACCACACATAGAACTAGAAGGGTTAGGCTGAGACGGAAAATAACCCATGGGACCAAAATAAAAGTGGGCCCCAATAGTCAACTAGGTAGCTAAACAGGGCCCATGTTTGCAAATTAAGACTTAGAATTATATAGACATACTGTATAAATGTTTTGCAAGGTGTGGAAGACTGAAAGGATGTGGGCTTGCTGCAGTCGATGTTTGTTGTAATATCAGACAAATCTACAGTAGAAACCGACCCACCAGACCATAAAATGGGCCCACAAACAGCCAAAAAACAGCTCACACACTGACGTATCACAGACCAACCCTTCAAGCATAGCCTGATTGTCCTATAAGTTATTGCAGCCTAAATATCATGAGCAGGGTTTGCTTGGTACATTGGAAACAAACTTCATAAAGAAGACTTTAGGGAGAGGGAGTTGGCCCAACGGCTAGTACGGTCAACCTCGAATCTGGGAACTGGGTTCAAGTCTCGGCAATGATGCTGAGCATCCTCTGATTCTGAGCAAATAACTTAATCTCCCCGTGCCTAAGAAAAAAAACAAAAAAAATGAATGTGTCCTCAAGTAACGCAACTATTGCTATGTAAAGCGCTCTGATACATGATACCTTCGGGTCAAGTTCGCACTATATACAACTTTGTAAATGAACAGAAAGACTGTGTGGGACACATAGGGAACAATCCACATAGGCATCACTCTTTTGTACACTTAGGGGAACCCTTATACACAGGTCTGTGTTTGTCACATAGGGAACAATAGACAGAGGTATTACTCCACTGAACACATAGGAACATATCCTATTGGGAAGGCTCTTCCGAGTATAGAGAATTAATCCTCAGGGACCAACCCTCACAAGAAAAGCTGTGCTGTGGACATAGGTGCAAATCGCCGTAGGCAAGGCTCTACAGGGCACACAGGACACAGTCTTCAAAGGCAAGGTTCTGTTCGGATCATAGGTCCTAATGCCATAAGAAAAGCTCCACTCGAACAAAAAGAACTATCCTCATCAAACAACCCTCATAGGCAAGGCTCTGTTGGGCAACCAGGGAATAACCTTCATAGCCATGCTTGTGCTGGGCACCCAGGAAATCACCCTCTTGGGCAAGACTGTTGACAACAAAGGGAACAACCCTCATAGGAAGGGCTCTGCTAGGCACACCATAAACAATCGTTATAGTCGAGGCTCTGTGGGGGCATATGGATCAACCTTCTCAGGCATGGCCCTGCCTAGAACACATTGAAAAAATGTCAAAGGCAGAGCTTTGCTGTGCACATAGTTAATACCCATCATATGCAATGCCCGTCAGCAACCAGGGAACATGTTTCATAGGGAAGGGTCTGCTGGTCAGTTAGAGAACAAACCTCTTAGGATAACTATCAACCACTGTTCAGCAAGCTCAATAAAAACACAGCCTATGCACAACTCGGGGATCACATCAACACTAACCATGATACCAATCCAGTTTGAATTATGCTGCAGCATGAAGAAAACCTTCTTGCACCGTTCTGATGTCGAATAAAGATGACCCTGCATCTTGATAGTGCTGTAGTTCTCAGCTGCCTTCAACACCATCAACCATATCAACCTCACCCACAAGCTGAAGTATTCACTGAAACAGACCTTGATAGGATAGGATAGGATAGGATAGGACAGGATGTACATTTGTAGAGCGCGAATTGCTGCCCGGAGGCGTCCAAGCGCTGAGAGTACCGAGTCCCCGTATACGGCCCAGGAGGAAGTAAAAATTAACTAGACTGGATGAAATAGAAAAGTTTTCAGCTGTTTGCGGAAGGTCGAGAGATTGGGGTTAGCTCTAAGGTGCAGCGGGAGGGCGTTCCAGGCCTTGGCGCCATTATACGAGAACGTTCTGCCTCCGGATCTAGATCTTTTTATTCTGGGGACCTTTGCAAGAAAGGTCTGACTGGAGCGGAGGCTTCTGTTGGGCGCGTAATGAGTGATTAAGTCTCGAGTGATTTTGGGGCCAGTGTTCCAGAAGGCCTGGTGTGCTATACACATAGCTTTGAACAGGACTCTCTGTCGCACCAGTAGCCAGTGGAGGGTAACCAAACCAGCCCGCACTGACTGTCTGCGGGGAAGGTCGAGAAGAATACGTGCTGTGCAGTTCTGGACTATCTGAAGTCTTCTCAGAGTAGATTCGGGGGCGCCAAGGTAAAGTACATTGTTAAAATCAAGTTGTGACTGAATTAAACCTTGTACGGCTGTTTGTTTGGCATCCAAAGGAAGGAGGGGGAGGATTTTTTTTAGCATCTTCATGATACCAAAGCAAGTGGCTGATAGTTTTGTGGATTGTACATTAAAGGACAGGGAACTGTCCAGCCACACTCCGAGACTCTTGATGCTATTTTTGGGAGTTGGCGGGGGACCCAGACTGGACGGCCACAGGGAGGGGGGATACTGAGGTCTGGGGGGCCCAAGAGCATCAGCTCAGTTTTGTCCCCATTCAGTTTTAAAGATGAAAGGGACATCCGGGTCTTCACTTCCTCAAGGCACTCTCTAAGCCCGCCTGGTGCAGATGGTTTAGCTTCCTGTGTCAGGGAGACCACCAGCTGCGTGTCGTCCGCATATGAGATGATCTTAATCCCATACGGGCGGACGACATCAGCCAGCGGCCTCATGTACAGGTTAAAGAGTGCAGGTCTTAGAGATGATCCCTGAGGGACTCCACATTTCAAAGGTCTGCTGGCGGAGACAGACTCGCCTTCGAACACACAGAAGGATCTGTCCTCTAGGAAGGACTGGAACCAAGACCAGGCTTTGTCCCCAATCCCAACCTGGGACATACGGTGCAGCAGAGTGTCATGGCTGACCGTATCGAAAGCCGCGCTGAGATCAAGGAGGATCACTGCCACTGATCCTCCTTGATCCAGGATTTTTCTGGCCTCCTCAGTAACCATGAGGAGGGCGGTCTCGGTCCCATGTTTAGGTATAAAGCCCATCTGGGTAGGGTCCAGTAGATGGTGATCTTCTAGAAAAGTTATTAGTTGTTTGTTTATGTGTTTCTCCAGAATCTTGCTGACCCATGGGAACAGGGAGATGGGGCGATAGTTGCTCAGGTCGTTGGGGTCCAGATGGGCTTTTTCACTAGGGCTCTAACCATGGCCTGCATCCATGCAGTCGGGACCATGCCAGATGAAATAGAGGCGTTTAGAACCTCCTTAATTATGGGCAGAGTGATCTGCGATGCTGCCATTATTATGTCTAGTTAATAGCTTTTTTATTTTTAGCATTTTTTCAGAAAGAAATCATATTTTGTAAAATTTTTGTACAAAATTACATATTCAAGAAGGACACATAATACATACCATGAGGGGAAAGGAGTTCATAAATCATTCATCATGACATACATATCACAAGCATACAAAAACATGCAACCAGTCTCAGGGGGGCTACAAAAACAATTCTGTGCACTGTATTTACAATGAATTTACAAACAAAGGAAGGGGAAGAACAAAGGAAGCCAATATTGCCATATTGGTGTCTGCAAGAGCGACAAGCTATTGAAAGAAATCTTGCTTGCTGCTTGTCAATGTACATTACCTTTAGCTAATACCTGTACAAAGTTTCTCTTGACGCTTTGATTTAACACATAGGAATGTACCCAGTTAAGAATATTTCTCTGTAATATTACAGAATTTTTTTTTCCGCAGACATTGGCTTCCTTTGTTCTTCCCCTTCCTTTGTTTGTAAATTCATTGTAAATACAGTGCACATAATTGTTTTTGTAGCCCCCCTGAGACTGGTTGCATGTTTTTGTATGCTTGTGATATGTATGACATGGTGAATGATTTATGAACTCCTTTCCCCTCATGGTATGTATTATGTGTCCTTCTTGAATATGTAATTTTGTACAAAACTTTTACAAAATATGATTTCTTTCTGAAAAAATGCTAAAAATAAAAAAGCTATTAACTAGCAATTCCCGTTCTTGAATGTTGTTTCAAGTTCTGTTAGGCAATTTGTTTATGCAATTTATTCACATCAGTACTGGCAATTCTCTTTTGTTGTTTGCTAATACGGCTCAGCCTTGCTGATTAGAGCCAACCCCTAGTTGTTCTTCGATTATTATGTCTGGCGGGGCTGGGTCATTGGGGGAACCAGATTTTACATTCCGTACTAAGGGTTCAAGAGTAGCAAGATCTAGCGGAAGGAAGTGTGTCAATGTGGGTGAATGTTGACTGGAAACCCTGGGGGGGAGGGGGAGGGCCGAGGGAGTGAGATTGTTCGGGGAAAAGGCAGAGTAGATGGTACTTATTTTCTGATGAAAGAATTCGGCGACGTCATTACAGTGGGTGATGGACTTGTCCGCCTGCACGCAAGGGGGCTGTTTAGTCAGTTTTTTAATGATTTGGAAAATTTCCTTGGGTTTGGATTTGGCAAGTGAAATTTTCTCAGAAAAGTATGTGGCTTGAGCCGCTTTTATCAGTGTTTTGTATTCACTGATGGCTTCTCGGTAAAGGTTTTTTTTTGTCTGTGGAGTAATCAGATCGCCAGCTTCTTTCTGATTGCCTGCAACGTAGTTTCTTGTCTCTGAGATCCTCAGTATACCATGGGGTAGTTTTGTGGAGACGTTTAAGCGTGATTTTTTTTTTGGGGAAGAGCAATATCTAAAGACTGAGTGATCCAGTTAGAATAAGCCTGGTATGCTAGGCCGGGGTTATCTTTGATCAGAGGAGGGTTCTCAGCAAGTATGTTAGTCCAGTTATCGATTGCAAGGTGAGACCAGGCTCTTGTGAGTCTCGTGGTAGGTGTCGATTCAGAGAGTTTAGGCGCAGACCAACTGATAGGGATCAGAAAGTGGTCAGTCCAAGGCAAGGGGATAGGTGGACTGGTTAGAAGACCGGGACAGTTGCTGAAAACCGGGTCCAACAGATGACCCTTGACATGGGTGGGGGAGGTAACCCTTTGGGTCAGTTGTAAAGCCGCCAGATCATCTGTTAAAGTCATGGCTCTGTGATCTGAGACTGAGTCGAAATGGAAGTTAAAATCCCCTAACACAGTGAAGTTAGACGCGAGATTGAGACGTTCAGCTACGCTTGAGGGTAGACTGACGTGAAACTGGTTCGGGGGACCAGGAGGGCGGTAAATGAGCGTGCCAGAGAGGCATCTGTTGGGTGAGAGTTCAACGTGAAAGGTAAGGCTCTCACAGTCCGGGATGGTTTCGGGTACTACTCAGCAACGAAACTGATCTTTATGGATTATCGCCAGACCTCCTCCTCTCCCTTTAGGCCGATCTTGTCGAGAGATTTGGAAGCCTGGAGGAAGGGCTTCTATAATCGCTGGCTCAGCGTCAGGCGCTAACCATGTTTCTGTTAGGAACAATATGTCCGGTGAAAGTTCCTCTATCAGAAGAGCAATTTCGACCCTATGTTTTGGGAGGGAGCGGCAGATCAGCAGGAACATGCGGAAGTCGTATAGCAGTTCTGTAGCTATTTTGGGTTTCAGGCGGATGTTGCATTTGGGACAGGTGGACGGCAAGGTGTCAGCTTGGAAGCTGTGTTGACAGTCATTGCTGGTAAGTGCCCTGAGACTATGCAGGGTTTCAGGGCTGTAACATATGGGCTCTGAGGATTGGGGTGCAAGGGGACTGGCCCTAGGCCTGGACGCGGCGCGGACGAGCGCAGACGAGCTTGCCTCATGCGCGCCTTCGGCGCGCAATCGTCGCGCCAGCTGCGCTCGTCCGCTGCGCTCGTCCGCTGCGCTTCCGGTACATGCACATTATTATAGGGCGAGGACAGGGCGTGGCCTCGAGGTGGGCGTGTCCCTCGTTCCGTGTGGCCGATGGCGCCTGCCAAGACTCCCACGAGCTCTCCCTCTCAGCGCTGCAAACCGCTGCTGGGGATGCTTTCCAGGCAGGAGACAGACAGGTAAAGGGCGCGTTTAAAAACAAGTTACAATGATTTTTAAAAGTTCTATAAGTGCATAATAAGCAAAAGCTATCTCCCGGCTGTGCCTCAGGAGGGTGTACGTATTCCGGCTGAGCCTCAGGAGGGTGTAGGCATTCTTCATTGGTCAATCAACACCAGTTTGTTCATATGACGAACTCCGAATCTCCGATGATCCATATCATCCGAAGAGTCCCTCATCATCTGAAATCTCTACATGTAGCCACTTGGGGCTCCATACAAAGTGATGGAGGAGCACTCAAAAGTTGATCATTCTGAATTTGTTAATCCTGTAAACTAAAGGGTGCAACACTACCAATTGTGTTGGCTGCACCATTTGTGAAACCTGAAGTAGAATGAAGGTAAAGACCTACATTCAGTGTGCACTGTTCCAAGATGAGAATTATTCTCAAAAATCTTTTTAGATAACCATACAATATAAATAAGACAGACTAATCTTTTGTGAATTCAACTTATTTTTTAGTGGTAAACATTATCTCATGATTCACATATGTTCAGTTGTAAGTATCACTATAATTGTACAATATAGGTATCCATACACATTCAAGAGCATGACAGGATACTATAAACTTCAAAATAAATCCTTTGCATTATCTACAACATGATGCTTTTCATATGACGACTTATGTCTGTTGTGTTCATCATATCAATTCTGGAGAAGCGCTGCACAATGCATTTCGGGAACCGACGTTCCCTTCTTCAGGGAAAAGTACCCAAAAAAATTATATATATATATATATATATATATATATATATATATATATATATATATATATATATATATATATATATATATATATACACAAACTTAAATAACACATTACATGTGTATTTGTATATACATAGTAGATAGACATGGGGGGGTTTGATGATATATAAATAACCTTCTATCTAGAATAGAATGCAAATTACAGTCATTTCCTTTATTTACTCAACAAGAGTATACCATTTCATGTACATGTAGTGTCCATAGAAATACTGAATTATTCCAACTATAGAAGTTCATTACAGACTAAAAAAACTAATAATAAAAGCCAAAAATATACTTGTAATTCTAAATGAAGATCCTGACTGACTACATTAGTCTGTGATGAAATAATGATAATATCCGGTGCCTGCACCTTAAACTAAAGTAACTAAAATTACTTGTCTGTGATACATTAACCAACAACACTTACTAAATGAAAAGGCATATAAATAATTCATTGGCATGTGCTCGTGAGCATCGAAATTCATCCTCAACATTTAACTGTTACATGTTTTATCTTGACATTTTTAATAGGATGTGGATTGACAGCAGGAAATGTGAAGCTGTTTGTGTCTCTACAACTGTTGACACAACTCGTGATATTATGGCCCCTACTCTATTTAGCATGTTAGTCATTACTCCCCATCATTTAATCGTTGTGAGTATCTATGAGTTAGAATCCTTGAAATAGCGTATTATGCCCAGTAAGGTATAGGTAAAATAAGCATGATATTACATGGGTATCGCCTAATGGTTAACATGTCCAATTCAATTCAATTAAATACTTTATTCTTTTACAAACCATAAAAGTGCATATACAATATACAGTACATTGTCACAGAAGAAACATTCCTTTCACAAAAGTGCAAATGCAAGGAAGAAATACTTAGATGAAATAGGCACATAGGAGTACAGAATTTCACAAATTAAACATTACTGATCCAGACTGTTTCTCAATCTGACAGATAATTTAAAAAAATCCTTAATTTGGAGGATACAATCACGGTGCAAAAGCTGCAAGTACAGAAGTGCCGGCCTGATTTGTTTATAACCAAGTTTTTTAAAAAGGGTTACTAAGTATCGCTTGCGTGGAAATTCATAAAATTTACATAAAAAAATAAAATGCAGCATATCCTGTGGAGACTTTCCGTCGCAGCCGCAAGGCGCTGCTATTTTATTAAAAATATCAGTCTTAGGTCTAATTAGCAGGTGATGGAACAGATTAAGCCTGAATCTGGTCAATAAATATTTTTCATGTGTGGTCAGTGAACCTGCCAAGTATGGTTCAAGGGTCTCAGTGGTCTTTAGCATAACAAAGTTCCTCACACTATGTTTCTGAAGTTCAGCTTCTTCTCTCAGGGTCTTCCTTTCCATCAGGAAGGCCTGTTTGACGAGCTCCAAATCTCCCTTTGAAATTTGGCATGGATTGTCATAAAGTTCAGGTCGTCCAAGTTTTACAAAGTTTGACTTTAAATATTTTAGCCAAGGGGAGCACATTGCCTTATCCAAACCCAAAAAGTCCTTCACAATTAGATGCGTTAAGGGTATGTCTTCATTTAAGCATAATTTAAGCCAACAGGTCAGGGGACGTAGAGAGAACAAATCACATAGATATTGCGTCTCCAACTCTTCATGTACAACAAAGTTAGACGTACCAGTGAGGACACACAATAAGCGCTTCAGGAATGAATTTTCCACAACCTGTAATTGCTCCCCGCCAACGTACCCCCAAATTTCACTGCCATAGGATGCAGTTGCTACAGACTTAGTATAATACAGTTTCAGCATAGCACAAATGGGTTTTTTCCCCAATTTGGCAGCAAAGTTGAAAATAGATGCATTAACTCTCACCATTTCACCTTTCTTTTTTACAAGACGAGGTTCCCAATTTAGCTTTGCATCGAAAAGAACTCCTAAATAGGAGAAAGTTTTAAATAAGGGAATTACATCTTCGCCAATCTTAAATGAGAAAGACCTTTTTGGTTGGTGACCAACTTGTAGAACAAATGATTTTGTGTTATTAACCGAAGGTCTCTGTCAGTCATAAACAAGTTAAAAACACTTAACAGGGATTGAAGCCCCTTCTCTGTTCTTGAAATTAAAACTGCATCATCTGCATAAAAAGTATTCGAATTCCACGCCCCCAAAGGAGCCGCGCGAGGTTACCATACACGTTTTAAAGAGTTCCTAGTGAAAAACCGCGTGTGAACTCGCTCCGGGACTTGTGGGACTGGTAGTTTCAGTGTGATAGATTATCATTTGCGAAGCAAAAAGAATAATAACTTAATAAGGCATGATAGTCTAGATACCACCTATCATTTTAGAGGCGGTATCTAGACTATCATGCCTTATTAAGTTATTATATGCTAAATAGAGTAGGGGCCATAATATCACGAGTTGTGTCAACAGTTGTAAAGACAAAAACAGCTTCACATTTCCTGCTGTCAATCCACATCCTATTAAAAATGTCAAGATAAAACATGTAACAGTTAAATGTTGAGGATGAATTTCGATGCTCACGAGCACATACCAATGAATTATTTATATGCCTTTTATAGAGTCGGGACTCTATGTACACCACTTAGAGACAAACAAGATTCTCCACGACCAAAATCCCTTTAGACAACACATTATTACCTGGAAGAGATACATCGACGATGTGTTTGTCATTTGGCAAGGTGATCTGGAATCAGTAACACAATTCATGTCATGGTTAAATACCCAGAACACGTACCTGAAATTCACGCACACAGTGTCAAAAGACACACTTGTTTTTTAGCCCTGAATATTTACCATGAAGAGGGAGTCCTCAAAACGACGACCAACTTTAAGCCCACAGCAAGGAACTGCTTGTTAAGGTTCGACAGCTTCCATCCCTGACATCTCCGGGCGAACTTACCCTACGGCCAGTTTCTTCGCCTAAGGAGAAACTGCACTGACCTAGTCGCCTACAAATCCCAGGCAAATGACCTCAAAATCAAACTGCAGAAGAGGAAATACTGAGACAGGATCATAAATACTGCCATGAAAAGGGCCACAAACAACAATAGAGACGCACTGTTGGAAAATAAAACACAACCCAATTCGGAGCAAACAAGACCCATATGTGTGACTACATACAATACACATTCCAACGAAATATCAAACATAATCAATAAAAGATGGGGCATTCTGTCTAGTGGAACACTAGGTTTTGAAAAACCACTATTCGCTCACAGAAGAGGGAGGAATCTTAAGGACATGCTGGTCCTCACCCGGCTAAAACCAGACTCTCCAGTGTCACTTTCAAAACATGGAATACAAGGCCATTTCCCATGCGGAAACTGTGCCAGCTGCCATTTAACAAAAAGGAGCAAACAATTGACATTCAACAATGTAACTAAGTGGGAACAGCGCACAATGACCAACTGTAACAGTCGTAATGTAGTGTACATGATCACTTGTCCCTGCGGCCTAGAATATATAGGCATGACCACAAGAGCAGTGAAAACATGGCTAAGTGAACATAAGAGCAACATACGGTGCAAGAAGAGAACAATCAAAATGGCTACACACTTTCTTGAAGCTCAACATTGTGTTAACAATATCTGTTGGACAGTCATAGAACAATTACCATCAGAATCTAGTCTACTCGAAAAAGAACAACGATGGGTGTTCCGTCTCGGAACCCACGCTACAGGCCTAAATGATGAGATCCCATGGGGAAAACTGACATAAACCAGAAAGACCGCACCCCGTTTTTTCCCCATGATCATCCGCCTATACTGTGTACTTCACCACTGTAACGATTCAGGTTGATCATCAAAGTAGATACTCTGTAAGGCCTACTGTAACAATGGCCTTTCAAAGGGCGTCATAAGGAATAGGATCCCACAACAAACTAAAAGAACCATGATAAACTGTAAATGCCCCTCAAATGACAACATCATAAAACCTGGTATGTTAGATAACATGCGCTTTAATTTACTATAAGATATCTTCTAGCACACACATTCTGTAAACTTGTGTGCGCATTATTTCATTATGATCGAACCTTCTTCTGTATTTAAAAACGCTTATGTATGCGAGCGTGAACGGACAGATGTGTCCCAACAGCATCCTTGCGCACTAAACAGCACATGCGCACGACCGGGAAGTAGAGTCTCGCCAAAAGCCATGCGCAGTAAGTAAGAACGTCCAACACTGAAAGGGCGCATGCGTGGAAAGCCGGTGCTCTGCAAAGACACGCACACCTGACTGCCAGCTAACGGAGATGAACCGGAAAACCCATGTTTGGGCATATCCGGCCAATCAAGGCAAATAATTATCAATTAACGGCAGTACAAAATCGATGAACCCACGGGAACCACCGCACACTCAGCGGCGCCGCGTAAGGGGTAGTCAGGCAGCAGTGTCTCCTAGACTTTGTGAGTATGCTTTACGAACTAAGGTGAACACCGCAAAGAGGATGTAAGTACTAAAGAAAACTTCAATTATGCATATTTTTTCAGGTAGCGAATCTGCACGTTAACCCCTACGTTCGTGAGGCTCATGAGGCATTGGATTTGACTAATAACAGTATGCCATTTCATTTCCTTTTCCTCTCACTATTTCTGAACCCTGAATATTATTACCACCAAAAAAAAGGAATGGACAAAGGACTCGTTCTTAGAGTGTGTGTTTTATGTTGAGTGTATTGTATGTCTTGTATATGTCCTTTTTTCATGCCAGGCACAAATTCACAAATAGAATGACATTTCTGTCTAGTGATCGGAGCCCACACAATGATTGTATATTTTTCCACAGGTCACTGCGCCTAGTGTTTTATTTAAAGGAGCCGACCACCAGAAAATATTTTTTGTCCCCTTCCTTTCCTTACAATCTGCGACTTTCTCATCTTGTAGGTACATATTAGGACCTGCACTAATTTGCACTTTTGTAAATAACTACATGTTTTAAGAGATACGTGAGTAAGGTGGGGATTTGTGTACCCTGTCCTGAAGAAGGAGCTTAGTCTCCGAAACATGTCGACACACACACATGGGAGGTAGTGCACATAGTCTTGCATATTACACCTCCATTGACTGCACGTTTTTAATAGCGCCAGCCCGGGGGCAGATTAAAATAGTTTTTTACCCCACGAGCCAGGCCCTTTTTAAACCTCACTCGCCGTATAACCTCACTACTCATGCACATAATAATTCCTTCACACACACCACATATAGTCCAAATAAGTGCTCCCGCGTAGTCGCTGGTTGAAGCACGCCGCATCCCATACAGGGGTGCGAAGACCCCAATGATGAAGCATGACACCAAGGGTCCTTTTGGTGTGTGAGGGATATTTTACAACACAGGGTGTTCCCAACCTGAGTAGGGAAACCCTCCCTCAGTGGATTCCTTTTGTTTATTAACTATTGACCAGGGAGAACGAATCCACCTTTAATCTCTCTCTCCCCTTCTTGTTAATTTAGTACCACAATGTAGTGCCTTTTGCCAATCTTGGATCCTCCATTGCACTGTCCTTCCATTGGAGCAAAGAAAAGGGGTGGCCAAAACTCAGGCCAAGGCGCTCAAGGGGCTGCACACTGTCAGAGGTTACCAGCACATGACAGGTAGAAAACTAAAGCCTCAAACCAACCCTGCCATCAACAACAGGGATCCTTCTCTTTCGTTCTTTTGCACTGAAACTCTGGTTCTGTGGCAAACAGGGAACCAGCTCCTCCTTTTTATCTGATGTCCAACGCCGTCTGATGGAGCAAGCACGATGCTTTGGAGATGCCATTGAAGAAGCGCTGGCGATTGCTGTCCAGCCTTGCTACTTTCTGGGTGCTGGGACGGTAGGTCCAAGACGTCTGCCCTTTATCTATAGCTGTCACTGATGGGAATTAGGACTCGTCTTTATCTTTGTTCTGCAGATTATTATGACTCTTCCTTTTACTCTGGAAGATCCTGCAGAACCTAGTAATGTAGGAAACGTGACACAGTTGTTAGTTTCCTTCAAATTAGTGCAAAAACAGTTCATTGTATTTAACAATGGGACTGTAAGCAGGTGGCCTGCAATCTTCAAAGGAGTGGCCAGAAGCCATGGGACAACTCTAGTCTAGAATGCACTGTCACTCTCAAAGGCAAAAGCAGTACTTCTAGTCTCTTCAATTGGATACCATTTATTATCCTTATTAACTTCAATGTGGGAGCATTATCCTCTGCAATTTAAGGATAGATAGCTACATGGGAAGTCTATCTAAATGTGTGTCCTCACACATAGGGGCCGATTCCGATCCGCTAAAAAGCGCTCCGAATAGCCGTTCGGAGCGTTTCTTCTCGTACAAATCGTAGCTGTAACCGTCCCCGTACGAACGACGTAGTACAATCCACACCCAATGCAGTTATCCATACGAATCGTACCAGGAACCGCACAAATAGAATTCCCGTACGAATCTCCCTCGGAACCCACTGTACGCGATGTTCTTACGGTTCGCGGCTGCTTTGTACGACCCAGCAAGTACGATTCGTGTAGGATACGCTCCGTACGTCCCTTTTTCTACGGGAGCTGGAAATTGCCGTAAAAGCTGAGTTCGCCCCGAAACCGGTACGGAATGGCCCCCCCGGGTATAGCGCCAACACCCCATGATCGCAGGGGTACGGCGAGTACCCCTGCAATCATGGGGTGTACGTACCGTACCCCGCGATCTCGGAGTGTACTTGCCGTACCCCATGTTCGGTGGGTGTACGGTGCGTACACCCTGCGATCGTGGGGTACGGCACGTACCCCCCATGATCGCAGGGGTACGGCGCGAACCCCTACCATCATGGGGTGTACGTATGTACGCGCCGTACCCCATGTTCGGTGGGTGTACGGTGCGTACACCCTGCGATCGTGGGGTACAGCACGTACCCCCATGATCGCAGGGGTACGGCACGTACCCCTGCGATCCTGGGGTGTACGTACCGTACCCCGCGATCTCGGAGTGTACATGCCGAACCCCATGTTCGGTGGGTGTACGGTGCGTACACCCTGCGTTCGTGGGGTACAGCACGTACCCCCCATGATCGCAGGGGTGCGCGCCATACCCCTGCGATCATGGGTTGTATGTAACGTACCCCGCGATTTCGGAGTGTACGTGCCGTACCCCATGTTCGGTGGGTGTACAGTGCGTACACCCTGCGATCGTGGGGTACAGCAATGTACCCCCCATGATCGCAGGGGTATGCACCGTACCCCTGCGATCACGTGGGGGTACGAATTGTGTCCTGATTCCCGGGCCCGGATCGTACTCGTCGGGTCGTACGGCGTGTGTACGAGTCGTACGGTTCACGGTTTCAGCCTTTCGATACGTACTGATCCCGACGATTCGGACGGATTCACGGAATATGGATCGTACTACGCAACTCGTATGGATGGGTACGATTCGTACGGAAAGGGCTCCGGATACGATTCGTACGGCGGAATTTTTTTCCAGGTCGGAATCGACCCCTAAGTATTTATAAAATATGTATTCATTATAGAATACTCTCTAGAATGTTCAAGTAACATGGAGATAAACACAATGCAAACAATACTTTAGCAAAGAAACACAGCAAATAGCACGAAATACACAGTGGCCCCGGGGGGACCAAACCATACACTAAGAAATTCGCATAAGAAGCATTACTCGAGTCAGGACGATGTTCAGGGGACGTAGAATTGCTGAGGACCCACAGGACCACCCATGTTAAGTAGATAGGGACCCCACAGAGAGAGTGTGCAGTGTGGAAACACGACCATGTGCTCCGTACAGGTCTATGTGCAAGCAGCATTTGGATTTTAAAAGATTAAGGACCCTTCCCAGTGGATTCTGAAGAAACCCTGTGGAAGACAGAAGGTTGAAGAGCCACCACACCAGTGGATGCCCAGTACCCACGTTACCTACACCAGGGAAGCCGGGTGCATACGTGTGAAGTGGTGTCAGAAACCGCCGTCACACCCAATGTAAAACTTAAAGAAAGTGCCGCTGATGGAAGAGGAGAAAGTGTCTGTGGGAAACCAAAAGTGGATTCTTGGAGTGGAGTACCTGAAAGCAGAGGGGACAAAGCCTATGTCACTCAGGAGTGACCAGGAGACTTGGAAGAAGAATGCCCTCCGATGTCAGGTGCTTCAGGATGGATGACGGTGACCTTGACTCTGCAGCTGTGAGGACCAGGCGATGCTGAGGAAGACCAGGACCCGGATACAAGCTGTCCCATGACGGATATCGAGTGCTGAGGGGTCAGTGTCCGTCGAGAGCACCAACAAGTCTTGGCAAGTGCAACCCACACAGGAAGTCAAAAAGGTGCACAGTTGGGACCAGCAAGGTCCCCTACTCACCACAAGCAAGGGAGTCAGGGCATGCCACAAGCAATTAGGGGAGTCCAAGAGAAAGAAAAGGTGACCCTCAAATGGACCCACAGGCCGAAGGCACAGAAGTCGCGAGAGGACCTCGAGCAGCTCACCAAAGGAGCAGACCACGATGCCGATGAGGTGATGTGGCTGAAGATCTTGCTGGAAGATGTTGCCCGAGGTAGGGGCTAATTGGACCCCAATGTACTTATCGCAAAGTTGCCAACAAGCATTTGCACTTGCAAAAGTATGCGGTGCACAGGGGTGCACTTAATGCAGCCCCCACGAGGGATTCTGACATCAAACTTGGTGAGAGGACAGCTCGGGCCTCTGGAGACATAGGTAACTACCACCTGTGTTATTGAACCCTTCTGAGTCTGCAGGAGCTCAGGATCAGCAGACCAGTCTGCAGTGTTAAGGTGCCTGCAAATGCAGGGATGTGACTCCTTCACTTCAAGGGAGATTGCTTGAAGTGTCTGGACAGGGGGGAGGTTACTCCCATGTCCTTTGTCCAGTTTCACAGAACTGGTTTGAACTGGACTATGCACAGGGACGCCAAATGTACCCCTCCTGCAGACTTTTAGGTGCTGGAAGCTCACCCACCTGGGATGCCTATACTTCCACCTTCCTCTGCTCGAGCTTGGCTCAGCAGCAGGAGGGCAGAAATGTGTCTCTGGTCGTCAACAACCATTTTGTGCTGTCCGGGACTAGAAGGTTGGCACCGGGAACACTGAGAGTATAGTGGAGGGCTCTTCCAGTGCTTGGAATCATACCCTCACACACTTTACCATGTGGGTGTATGATTACAACATGTTTGATTCCAAACATGATAGGATTCGTTGCAGCCGTTTTTGAGATGGTAATTGTGTAATTACGTGGTGCCCCTCTATATAGTATATGGCGGCTTCATTGACAATCCAGGAGAATGGATTCCGTAGGCTGCAGGGTTCCTGCTCATGTAGGGGGCCTCCTCTCTTGGAACCAAGCACCCTTCCTTCAGGATTGCAAAGCCCTGCTGTAGCGGTGACTTATAGGTTTTAAGTGCAGTGACCATTAGATATAGTAAACGGATCACTGACTAAATATCGAGAGCCAAAATATAGACATCCACAAATATCGAACACCAAAATATCGAATTCCTATCTACAAACAGGTAAGTACTAAAATATCGAATCCAAAATATCGTTAAAAAAATATACTTAGTCCAAATATCGATTTTTTTTAAATGTGTTAAGAATTAGTTAACATTTATGAAATATTAAAAATAATTAACTAAAATATACTTAAAAATACTTAAATAACATTAAACTTAATAAATATTTAATTTAAATTATAAAAAGAAATACAATTTTATTTTTCAAAACATATATATATATGTTAACATAATATTAATAAAAAAATGTACAATATCTTTACCGTAGGATAGCGCAGGGATAAAAATTACTATTCCCACTCCAGAGAGTGCAACAGTAGGGAAAGCGTTGGATAGCGTAGGGGTAAAAATGACTATTCCCACTCCAGAGAGTGCAAAAGTAGGGAAAGCGTTGGATAGCGTAGGGGTAAAAATTACTATTTCCACTCCAGTGTGTGCAACAGTAGGGAAAGCGTTGGATAGCGTAGGGGTAAAAATTACTATTCCCACTCCAGTGAATGCAACAGTAGGGAAAGCGTTTGATAGCGTACAGGTAAAAATTACAATTCCCACTCCAGTGAGCGCAACAGTAGGGAAAGTAAACACTTCATATATTAATAAAAATAAATTAAATATTAATACCAATTACAAATTAATTAAAAGTAATTACCAATTTAATATTATATAATAATTAATCAATTGAAAATACAATAAAAATTAATTATTAAAATTCATTACCCATTAATCCAAATTAATTACCAATTACCAATTAATTAATTAGCAATTAAAAAATAATTTACAATTAATTCAAGATAAATACTAATAAATAAATTAAATTTTTAAATTAATTATAATTAAATTACTTGCCACCCTATTCCCCTATAAACCCACAACACGCTACAGAAAACAAATTAATGAAATTAACATATGTATCAATAATCAATAATAATAATTAATTACCAATTACAATTTAATTAATTACCAATTAAAAATGTATAAACAAATAATGCAAGATAAATACCAATAAATAAATTAAAATGTTTAATTCATTATAATTAACTTACTTCCCACCCTATTCCCTTATAAACCCACAACCCGCTACAAAAAATAAACTAATAAAATTAACATAATTATCAATTACTGAATTAAGTAAAATTAATTGCCAACTAAAAGGCAATTATTTACCAATTAAAAATTAATTAACAATTAATTAAAAATGAATACCAATGAATAAATTAAAATATTTGATTAATTATAATTAAATTATTTTCCACCCTATTCCCCTATAAACCCACAACCCGCTACAGAATTAAATTACGCAAAAATTAAATACCATAAAATTCATTACTTACAATAAATTATAAAATAAATATACACTTTTCACACATATACTAACATACAAAACACCTAAAAAAATTGATATTATTAAAAAATAGATATATTTAATAACTATATTATATACTTTGATATTTTGACTATCTATATTTATGTAAATCGATATTATATTACTTACCTTACATTCGATATTTTTGTTGCCTATATTCTGTCCATTTGATATTTTGTCCATTCTATATTTTAACTTCGATATTAGTGGTAGTCTATATTTCTGACTCGATTTTTTGTGTGTTTACCATAGTAAACCTATATCTTTAGTAAGTGGTTCATGCACTAACTTACACAGCCTGCAGTGACAGGCATGCAGTTCCATTTTGCTGGATCTCCCATGGGTGGCATAATGCATGCTTCAGCCAATGGGGACCTCTGGGGTACCTATGCCCTGGGGACCTTAGTACCATATACTAGGGACCGATAAGGGTACCCCAGTATCCAGTCTGGAGTGTACCTAAGTACTGAACCAAAACATTTAGGTAGAAAGCAGATAGACTGGGGTCCTGAATAGCAGGATACCAGTCCGACTAGTAAAAACAGCATCACATCAAGCAAAAAGTTGGAGTAACCATAAGAAGCAGATCCTACTTTCCTACATTGTGTAAATGGGAATGGCACCCAATTAGGCAACCCTCATTTAAGGGTCATGTGATGTACTACTTAGAAATGTGACTAGTACCCATTCCCTCCTTCATGTAAGGGAGTGAAACGTGCAATGCAAATACAGGCGAAATACACCCATACAGAGATCCGTGATGCAAGAGTGTGTAACAAAAGACCAAGATATGCATGTCAACAAACCAGTAAAACCTATAAAATATTGTGATGTCCCTAGTGTAAGGGTATCAAAGCAACACAAAAAATGGGCAAGCAGAACCCAAAGTGTAATTCCACGTGTAAGGGATATGTACAGCCCAATGTAGCAGAGTATAATAATATGTTCTGTACTATGTAAACATCACAACCAAGCGTAAAACGTTTCACTCCCTTACATACGGGATGGGAAGGGTACTAGTCCCATTGCTACGTAGTACATCACATGACCCTTACATGGGGGTTGTCTAAATGGGTGTCATTCCCACTTACACAAGCTATTTATTTATTTATAAAGTTTATATACCTTAAAAACCCTTTTACAGGGTATGTCTGTATGGGTTATAGTCCTATTTACATTATTTTCTGACACTTAATGGGGTGGTAGTTTAATGGGTGTTAGTCCCATTTACACGGATTACATTAAAAACTCTTACAAAAGGGATGTCTTTATGGGTTATAGTCCCAATTAGGTCATTTTATGTTATATAGGCTTAGAGTGATGTAACATACTTACACTGAGAAAGCCCAAGGAGGTAGGCGAAAAGGCAGTCCGTGAGTACCATCACTAATTTTTTACATCTTTTAGCACATGAAGGCTGCCACTTTTTCGAATGCACTTTGAAAAATGTAAGTATTTTTAATAGCCAATATGAAGCTACAGACTGCTCATTTTTTATCTAGAGAGACGTGATTTAAAAAGATTACATGACAGCACTCAGCGGCCTTTCTTTGATGTAACTACATTATGCACCAATGGAGTGTTTAACACCTAGGGTGATATATACTTAACTTTGAACCAAATTAGGAGAAACTGAATGAACCCAGTCTTTGAGTTTAAAATTGAAGAGGATGTGTGGGGTGGATGTGTGGGGTGGGTTAGCCTTCTGTACTCGGAACCTCTCGCCCAAATAGTAGTCAACAGCAGGAAATCCCGTACATTTACGCTTAGCAGAGGAACTAATCAGGGTTTCCCCCTTTCCCCATTGCTTTTTGCCTTAACGCTCGAGCCTGTACCAATGTGGATACAGAAAGATCCAGTCATTAGAGGCCTTTGGTGGGCAGAGGACTGGGAGGACCATTGTATGCCGACGACATCCCCCTATATCTGGCTTCACTGGTGGCCTCCCTGAATAGAATATTACACATTTTCATAGTGTTTGGCCGATTAGTTGGATTCTGGATTAACTGGGCTAAATCAGTAATTAATGTACTCAGTGGGAAGATGCCGGCACTACCTAAGGGATTCACTATACAAGAAGCGGCAGGAGATTTCAAATACTTTGGGATCTGTGTCTCCAAGACTCAACTCTCCTATAGGAACCCAACCTGCTGCCCCCGCAGAAACGGCTAAGGAGTAATGTCCAGCACTGGAAGTCGCTCCCACTGTCCCTACTGTCTTACAGAACATGCCACATTTTGTTGGGTTAGATTGCTTCAAAGCCATTGATGGGGCCTTGAGGGAACTCTGTGGGAAGGGAAGCCGCCTAGAATTGCGACTCAAAAGTTAACATTAGGATGGTATGATGGAGGAATACCCCTGCCGGGTAAAAGAATATTATTGGGGGACACAAATCGCCGCAATAAATCTGTTATTTATAGGCCACAGGAGGATCCCGTATTTCTTATGGATAGATGGCTTCTCCCGGTGGGAGGCACTATACACCGGCCCAGCTAAACTAAAAATGTCGGGACCCACGGGGCACGCGGTTCAAGTATGGCGGGCGGACACGAGGAGTCTGGGTTGGGAGGGTAAGATCACAATGGCTACCACACTCTGGAACACAGAACTTCTGGGCAACTTGAGACGCACTCTCGGAATCGAGCGCTGGGATTTGATAGGAATCTCTAAGGTGGGGGACCTTTGGAATGGGGCGGAGTAATTCCCTTCACCCAATTACAGCTAGAGTATAACTTGGCTAAAACAGAGTACTACAGGTACCTGCCGATCAGACACGCTCTACTTGCGGTAATACGGCAGGGAGAGACTCCACCTGACTCCTCCCCACTGGAGGACAGGGTCTTAGGAGTCTCAGAGAAAAAACGATATTGCTAATATACAAAAAATTCATAAACAATATGGCTGACCCCCTACTTTGACTTCAGCCAAAATGGGAATACAACGCCGCTGGTTTGGTTGATGAGGAGTGGCTTGAGGCCCTAACCTCTCCTAGAGAACTTCTATTTCCGCTAGGCTTAGACTTGTGCAGTTAAAGATACTCCACAGAATATACCTATCGGGACCGACGCTGGTAAAGATGGGGTTTAGTTATGAAACCGACTGCCTTAGGGTGTGTGGACAAGAGGGCACTTTTATACATATACTCTGGGAATGTGCAGTCCTCCAGAGGAACTGGTCCGTGGTAACGCAATGTATGGAACAGGTAATGGGGTATGAAGTTGACTGCAACATCAAAATATGTCTTTTGAATATCTGGGCCCGAAGGATCTGAGTACTAAAGAGAGAATATGGGTAACACTTGGAATGATGATAGTTGCACGAAAATGTAGGGTGCAGAAACCACCGACACTGAACAAAAAGGGGAAGGACATGGATTTGTGGATGGTGTCAGAAAGGACGGTTTATGAATCTAGGAGGTGCACCAACAAATGGACGCATATTTGTGGGAAATGGAACGATTATAGGGGGGGTCTCTGTGATCCTCGCAGCCCAGATGTGACTCTGAGCCAGATAACCTGTCATGAGAAAGGTTACTGCAAATTTGTATGTAAATATACATGACTCTGGAATTGCCGTCCGCCTTCGACCAAGTGTGTAACTCCAAGTGAAAATGAGTGTATGATGTCTATCATGTCTAATTTTGTTCTTATTAAAAAGTTATGATAAAAAAATTGAAGAGGATGTTGTCTTCCTTCAATTTAACCTGGTTAGAAGACGTTTTCGGTCCACAAAAAATGATAATCATAGTCGGACACTTAGAGAAGGAGTTAAAAATGTATTTAACGCTTTAAAGGATTCTTTAAAACCCTCCTTTTCTCCAACCAATGTTTACATTAGTTGAGCAAAGACTTAAATCTTTGTTTGATAATTGAGCTCAGAAAGACTCGTGACAGGTGCACAATGGTAGATGACAGGGTGACCCAGCACAACAAGCATTGGCAAAGCCAGTAGGTTTCACTGTGCAGCAAGGCTGAAAGATAGAGGAAAAGCGTTATTATGTAACCATTGCTGACCCCATGGAGCAGTGGTCTGTTTTCTTGGTATGGGATGAGTCTCTGCCTTCACCCAAAAAGTTTAATTGTCTTATGTTTGAGCTGAAGTGAGCTGTGTCGGCCACGTATGAACACAGTGCCAAAAAGTCCATGCAGAGCAGGGACTACTGCGCCGCCTGCATCTCTGTAGCATCTTTAAACCCGGCGGTGTGACTTTTTTTTTTCCTGGCTGGAAAGGAGGGGCAAGCAACAAAGGGGGAATTGGTGGGGGGTGGATGGGGCAATCAACAATGGAGGAAGGGCGGACCGGACAAGCAACAATGCAGGATGAGGGTGGGGGGGTGGGGGGTCAGGGCAAGCAACAATGAGGTAGGGGAAGAAGGAAGTGGGTGCAAGTAAATGGAGAATAAAATTACCTCTGAAAGCAGTGGAAGGACACTGGGCAATGAAAGCAGTACCTAGCTGACACACGATGACCAAAGAGAAGTAAGGAAATGAGAATGACGATGAAGCCAAACAATGGCAAGCAGTAGACAGGCTCTAAGCCCCATGTAAGTAAACAACATGTCTTACAATTGACAGCACACAGGCTGTCTTAGGGTGTGGGGGGTGGGGGGGGGGGCAAACCCTTAAAGAAGTGAACATGCCAGCCAAACTTACTGAATGGCATAAAACAACCAACAGTGCCCCTAAGACATTTAGGGGTACTACTAGCTTGAAGGCAGGAGAGTGTTTAAGGAAGGGGTGTGGATGTGCCCTACCTGACAGAGGTTGGCTTTGCGGTTCAGGGGTGGGTAGAGGCAAAGGGACGTCATAGTGACTTGAGGGTTCTGCTCAGGGTGGGTAGAGGTAAAGAGAGATGAGGGTGACCTGAGCGTTTAGGGATGTTGTAGAGGTAAAGGGAGGTGAGGGTGACTGGAGGGTTCCTTTGTGGGTAGGGATAAAGGGGGGTGACAGTGACTTGGGGATTCAGAGGTGGGTAGAAGTAAAGTGAGGTGAGTGTGATTTGAGGATTATGGGGTGGGCAGAAGTAAAGTGAGGTAAGGATGACTTGAGGGTTCAGAAGTGAGCAGAAGTAAAGGGTGGGGAAAGTGACGTGTGGTTTCAGGGGTGGGTAGAGGTACAGGGAGCTGAGGGTGACGTAAGGGTTCAGGGTTAGGTAGAGGTAAAGAGAGGTAAGAGTGACTTAAGGGTTCAGGGGCCAGTAGAGGTAAAGGGAGGTTTGTGTGATAAGGGTTATGGGGTGGGTAGGGGTAATGGGAGGTGAGGGTGGCTTAAGGGATCAGGGGTAAGTAGAGATAAAGTGAGGTGAGGGTGTCTTGATTCACAAAGGTAAATGTGCACTTTGTGTAAGTTTATTTTTTTTGCAATTCACAAACTATGAGTTAATAGTATGTTTGCGATGGAGGACTATTTCTTTATGTGCAGAGTTTTTCGCCCCTATTATGGAATCTCCAGCATTGTAAACTCACTATTAACACACAGTTTGTAAATAGGAAAACAAGTAGTAAACTTCCCCAAAAGTGTAAGTTTACCTTTGTGAATCAGGCCTTCAGTGATTTGCCCAGAATCACAATATGTTGAGCCTACGCCAAGACTCGAGCCTGGTATCCCAGTTCAAAAGTTGGCAGCTCTGGCCTTAAAGTCAAAGGTCTTGCTAATGGATGTTTCTCTACGGAATCATATGTGCTACAGTATTTTTTTCAAAAACTGTGAAGTGATTACCCCTTTTCAAAGAAAAAGATCTTCTGCTCAAATAAAGGAATAGCAGAAGGGTAGCAAGAAACATTACGGTCATGCTTAAATGCCACTAAAGACCCTAGCCAGAATGGATGGAGCATAACAGATATGAAATTTCATTTTATATTAGTAATATATTTTTATCAAATTTATATAGGAAATACTCTGAAATAGTGGACACACTGGTGAAATAGTTAGATTGATCATTTCACTCTGTATTTATGGTATTTTTCATATGTGTCTAATGCAGAGTTCTTCAAACGTTTTTGCTCTGAGCTCCCAAAACCAAATGTGTTGAAGTCAGTTCCCCTTCAAAACTTTATAGCAAGTACTGGAGGAGATGGAGAGGCAGGACTGAGTGCAAGGGGCTGGGCTAGTGAGATCAATTCAGGGATACTTTGTCTCTCGATCACAAACCACACTATGGGGCCTATTTTGATTCTGGGCGGAATTGCTTCTGCCCGACACCGACTCTGTACTGGGATCGCCTCATTTCGATGCGACCAAAAGTGTTCTGTTGCATGCTCCCTTTCCACAATTTGAGCTTGTGTCATGGCTGTAAACTGGCCGTAACACAAGCTCCCATTTAGGAAAGGGAGGTACAGTTCATCCCTGCACCCCATGGCAGGCGCCACAAGGTACTTGCCACAAGGTGCAGGGATCAACAGGGGGGCAGCATAAGTGCCCCCTCGGGCTCCAACTGGGGGCCGTGCGCCAAAGGGGCCCCTGCTGGGGTCCCCAAAAACGCTTTCGGACATGGTTTCCATGTCGGACAGGTCAGCATGGAGACCATGTCGGATACCGTGCATCGTAAGCTCAAGGGCGGAAAGGCCCACCCTTGAAATTACTGGCCGGCTTCCAACTGGCTGATGGAGGCCAGTTGGAATGGCCAGCCGGTTTAATTTCTGACTGCCTCCATCATAATGAGGCGGTCAGAAAGGAAACCAAGAGGCCCATTACGATGCGGCCTTGAAGGATCCGACCGCAGGTCTAAGCCTTTACGTGCAACATCGGAATTGGCCCCAAAATGTGAGACTCACAAAAGAGTAAATGCATTAAATAAAAACCTAAATTGATCAACAAACACTGCTCCCCATAATTGGGGGTGTTGTGCGACCCTCAAGCTTCAGTGCCCTAATACAATAGTACCTGCTTCACTAATGATAGCTGCAGTGCTGCGTAGCAGTCTGTCTTGTGTGCCACATTCACCCCTTCCCCACCATGCCTGGCCATCACTCCAATCAAGCTCTCTGTCTCCTTCAGAAAAAAAATAACTCCCACATGCTGTCATCTCTGCAGTAAGGGTTCCCTCTGCTTTAATGCTAGCAAGGCATATGAGCCCTGATGCCCCTTTTGCAAAGGGAGACAGCCATAATTGTGATGCAGTGGATTTCTCACAGTCCTTGGCCCAAGTGCCACTGCACCAGCTTCACTAATGATAGCTACTAGCTACTTCCTTGTAAGTGGTCTGTTTCCACTGGCCTTTGTAATAAACAGGGGCTAGGTCTTGCCCCAACCTCACAGGTGGAAGCAGGCAGGATCTATGGGGACTCATTTGCACATGTTATTCATAACTTTACAAAAACAGTTTCCATATTTTTTGTTAAAATAGTTAATGCAGGCCTGGAGGTGCCTCTTTCTGAAATAAAAATGGGGACAGAGCTCCTGTGCCATGAAGCCTAGGGAAGAACAGAGAGTTAAAGAAGAAACAAGCCTGCTCACTGGGGTGCCTGCTACCTGAAAGAAATGCAACTGTTTGCAATTGATTAATCACCAAATGTAAAGGCTGCTTGGGAGCCAGAAGTAGAGTTAAATGATGGAGTCTCTTGAAGCTTCATGGTGACAAAGATTTCTTTTTTTGTTAGAGATAACGGAGACGTGTTAGCAGGTGTATCCTATTAATGGACACTTGTGGAAAGGTTGGTACTGGGTACAGTCTGAGTATGAATACAGGTTTAATACATTTTACTAAAATATATACTTTGAAAGTTCTTGTTTTATCTTAAACACTAAGGGCTAGAATTACAAAGAAATCATACAATGCAGCACAGTAAGTAAAGTTTCTGTGCTGCGTTGTGTGAATGGGAGTGGGCAGAAAAGCAAAGAGATGTTGCACTGTTCTGCTCTCTTCCTGCACTGGCACACTTTATATGCTGCAATGCAACAATGTAGATACTGTTGTGCCATAGTGTGAGAGTTTTAGAAGGTGTTCTGACCATCTGAGCCACCCGGATTTTTCACTTTTTGAACACATAATTATTGAGCTTTTACTGTGGGAGAGCCTCATAAATTGTGACTCACCCACAGGGAACTCATGATGAAAGAGACCGGAGTAAGGGGTACCGGGCTGGTTATATGCAGACACGTGGTTACATGAATGTGCACACGTGTAGGGGCTGCGCATGGGAGATTCCTGGCGTGCGCAGCCCAGGAGCAGTTACAAATTGAATGGTGTGGCAGGAATTAGGCAGAGCTGGGTGGTGACATGGTATAGGCTGTATACAATGGGAAGAAACAAGAAAGGGAAAGTCAGTGTGCTTTATGGCTTTCACTGAAGGACTACTTCACTATTCCCATTAAGAGGATGGGGATCACATAAGAAGGTTTCATTTCCCTAGGGCCTACAAATTCCAGACATGCATTAAAGTCCACTGTAATTTAGGTGAGAAGTTCTATTCTGCAGAGTCCAAAGGCATATCTGTACTGCTTTTGGGTCATCCAGAAATGTCACATTCCTCTTTATCAGCTCACAACCAGAGCCTGGATGGGTGTGACCCTGCCAGGCTGGATTAATGACCTTCCTCTCCAAACTGAAGCATCAGAGGCCTAGCCCTTCATGGCAAGCATTCCAAGGGCAAAGGTCTCTTCTCCAAGAAGAGAAGCTGGGTGGATCTACACGGTTATCCATCCACTGCTGTCACCTGGTGCCAGGCACCAAGCTGCTCTGGAGAGAAGGCAGCCAGGGGGAAGGGGTTTTTCTGAGACCATGTGACATGAGACCCCTGGACGACGCCATATTGAACTATCCCAGAGGCCTGGGCAGAAAGGAGGGAGCAGGGGCAGAGAGGTGATGTGTCGATGCTAGATAGGGCAAGCAGAGACATCCTGCCAGCCCCTCCAAATTCTTTTAAAAAAGAACTTGCGCAAGAAGAGGAGCTCTCGAGAGTGTGGTTGGCTGAGGAAAACTGGTGCTGGAGCTTGGCGCCATGGGCAGCTGGAAGGAAGAACCTCCAGACTGTCCCAAGACCCTGACTTGCGCGAAAAGGGGAGTCCAGGACCAGAGAGCTGAAGCCTGGGCCTTTGCCTAGGGAGAAGAGGGGCCCACGAGGAGAGCCTGGCAAAAGGCCTGGTGCAGGGAGCCAGTGAAGACTATGCCCTGATAAATGCACCCTCCCGGAGACCAGGAGGGCAAAAGAAAGAGCACAACCAGGAGCAAAAAGAGGCCAAAATTGAGCAAATCGGTCACCTGGGAGCCATGATATGCCCCCCAGAAGGTAGGCGACCTTTGATCCTAGTGAGGAGCGACGACGAAGCGCTTGGGGCTCCGACGCCGGTCCAAGATGGAGGAAGCCAAGTCGGGGAGCACCTTCGCGCTCCCCACGAAGAAGCCCAAATGGGGTGCCAGGAGCTCACCCTAGCCCCCGGCAATAATGGAGGGCGGGGTGCACGTCACACCTCCGTGAAGAGGACTCTGGGGTCCGGGATCCCAACTCCAGGCCCCGAAGATGAGGGCGAAGATTACCAGGGGGCCTGGGATCCCAACTCCAGGCCCCGAAGCTGAAGCCGGACTCTGGTGTGCCCCGCACAAGAGGGGGAGTTCCACCACACTTCCCCGTGGCAGGAGGAAAGCAGGGGAAGTGTTGTTGTACTCCCCCGAGGTCCAGCCAGCTGGCGGGAAACTCTGTGCCTGCCCGCAGGAGCGGGCAGACCAGAAGAGATGTACCGGCTCCCAAGGCAGCACGCAAGGGTGCTGGCCAGTCAGGTAGCTGGTGAGGGCAGCTGGGGTTGGGTTACTCGAGCTGCCATCCAACCTACCCATGATGCGGGGTGCCCTGGTGGGACCGGGCCCCCGAGATGAGGAAGAAGCAGCCCATGCTGAATGGACACACCTGGCAGCAAGGCGCCCGGGTGGGACCGGGCCCCCAACATGAGTGGAAGTGGCATGGGGCAGCCTACGGGGACAGCGTGGTTCTCCCCGAGCAGCGGGGGAGCCGCTGCTCTATTACGTACGACCAAGGAGCGCTTAGCTCCATAATGCCTTGCAGGCCCGGACTGACCTGCAAGGAAAAGAGGATCGTTTTCTGCATGTAGTGCCCCAGGAGGATGGGGTCACCACCAGGTGTGAGCCAAGGAGCAGGTGGAGCTGCAGGAGCAACGCAGTCTCCCCCAGCACAAACATAGAAAGTCCCTCTTTAAGTCTCTGGAGACTTGGAAGGAATAACCCCTCAATAGCTCAGCCAGCATCCTGAGGCTGGAACTTTTGTTCTGCAGCTGGGGGTGCATTAGGGACTGCACCATGGTATGAAGGTCTGAGTTCTGAATGTCTGGAGAAGGGCAGCCCTGGAAGTGAAGAGGTGCAATAACACGAGAAGTGCATTTACCAATGTTATTTCTATTGAGGGACTGAAAGTCACATGTGTAATGTGAAGTCATAAGCAAAGTGGGGTTATGTTGCCAGACATTCCTGCTAGGGTGTCTGACTGTATATGCTTAATCCTATGATTTTAACTGTGATGCCTTTTAGGGGATGTGATTGCAATGCATTACAACTGTTATCAGCTATGATAAGTGCCATATTTAAAGTGATGTCTAAACATGTATTCTTGCTGCTTCCTTAGGTGAAGAACAACCCAGATTGTTAGCACCTAAGATGTAGAGGTGTATACTGTATGGTCAGTAGGAGATACTCAGTCAGGGTTATGTGTCTCCATGGCAGGTTTGCTTGTTGAGATAAAGGGGGTTCGCCACAGGGATGATGCCAGTGGGCTAGGCCTTCGCTCCAGGTCATGTTCAACCCACTGCATTTGGGGGCACGATGATGTGCATACATGGGAGCGGTGGTACTAGACCCCCCCCGCGGAAGTGGTGTAAATGTTATGCAAGGTCACAAGGTAATTCCAACAGCTTATGTATATTTGTACATTGGTGCCTAGTATTGAGTAGTGTGTGTGTTTAATAAATGTACTCTTCCTTTTTATAAAGCAAAGTACAGAATGGTCAATCAATTATTGAGTGTTATTTCTGCGTACTTGTAAATGGTGATTACTAGCCCACACCACCTCCCTTGAGTAAGCCTTAGACTGCTCTGCAACACTACCCTCTGAGAGTCAAGCACTACAATAGGGTGTTTGGTTCCCAGTGAAGGACAAATGTAGTCATGTAATTTGTGCAGGCCTCATAAGTACTGCCTCGTTTTCCAACAAATGGTGTCTGCATGGTTGTCAGCATGTTTTTTGTGCAGTAAGGGCTCCCTTTGTGTACAAAAACTAGGCTTTAAGGTTTTTCCATCTTTGTATAAGTGCTGTAGAATGCAACTCGAATGCAAAAGGATAAAACGAGAAAGTAAAGATTTATCCTTTCACTTGCCTTAAGGAGGCTCAGAATTTTGGCACAAATCCACATCTGCAATTGTTTGTTGACAGAGATTTGCACCAAAACCCATGGTGGATGCATGGGAACACACATGCACTACCCATGGAACACCCCCTTGATGCAAAGGAATGCAAAGCAGCATGTAGGACACCTTTGCATTACCTTGGTAAACTATCCAATGCAAATCCTGACTTGCACTGGAGTGTAAATCCGACAGCATAACACGTTGCATTGGGTTTGCATTACAAAAGTAACGCAAACCCATTGCAAACCATTAGTAAATCTGGGTCCTAGAATGGTGGCGTGCAGCATTGCATTATGTTTGGGTACAATCCAATGAAAATCGTGATTTTCGCTGGATTGTAAATACCAACACAGCACGTTGAGAAGGTTTGCATTAAGTAACACAAACCTTATGCAAAGTCTTTGTAAATCTGGGCCTAAATCATTTTGCTGCATCCTATCTTATGCTTTATGTCATGCAATTTTAAAATAATTACACATTTACAGCACTTTGTGCCACAGACAGTTGTTTTTTTTATAGTACTATAAAAACAAAAGTCACTATTTACCATCAATGATGTAACTCCTGGGGTACACACATAGACATCTGCAGGAATTGCAATAATTTAGGAGATTTCATCACGTCAGAGTGCCTTTGCCTTTTTATGCACTTTGGCTGCATGTAAATGAAGACAGCCTGGAAACGCGCCAAATAAATACGGTCGCACTTCAAGGCCATCTTCATTTGCTAGTCTTTATTGAGACATTTGCGCCCTCCTGGGAAAGAAGCCATGGACCCCAGAGGGAGCACCCCACAGTTTGAAGACATTAAGTCTAATGTCTGAGAGCTGCTGGAGGGTGCAATGGGCCTGGGATACCACTAAATTAAAGTGGATTATAATTTCTAGTAAATCAACAGAATGGCAAGACATAAGGCGGAAAGGTCAAACATCAGACAGACAGGTAGGGTTATTTCTGTGAAGAAGACTTACAAAAGGCAGACGTCGCTCGCCATTATCATGTTTGCTGCTGGTCATCAATTCACTGTTGTATTCAGTCTGATAGGAGCCTACTTAATGAGATGCCAGAAGATTCTAACAGCTGTAATCCCATACAGGCAGTCAGAGCCACGTGTGGCACCAGGGACCTTATTATATAAAGTGCCCAGGAGCATAACAGATGTGTGCTCCCACCTTCTGCTCCCCCGAGCATACTTTGGTATTACAGAGTGTCTATACGTACTTTTGCGGCCCTTCTGGGATGCAGTTAGTGCCAGCGCTTAGGTACCAACTGATGCTATACTAAAGGGGTAATCCCTCATTTGCATGGGTTTGGGGCCTCATGATAATGAGGGAAACACCTTGTTCCTATGCCGTATAAAGGACATTGCTGTAGAAGCAAAGAGGTCGTGAGGAGGTGCATTAACTTTGCGCGACAGTCATGAGGTTAATAGGGCCTGTGCATAAATGCTTGTTATTTTTACGTGTTCACAACTAAAGTTTCTTCCTCATTTTGCTTGCATGCTTGCATGCAATAGTGTACTCAGAAAGTGTTTTGCTTACAAATACATTTATTTGTTGGCACATTATCATACTATCGTACATTTTATCCAAAGACCAAGTACACCTCGCAAACTGCCCTTGCATATTATTGTCTGTCGGAGATAGCTCTGAAGTGGTAGAATCAACAATGGCAACCGAATCTGAACTCAAGCCCAGTGTGAATACGTTTATTATATAAATTGCCCCAAGCCTTTGTGAAAAGAAGAACCTTCACAGGTTTCTTTGTAGTTTCCTTGTAGTTTTATTTATTAAACATCATTCCAGCAGAGAGTAGCTTCATCCACATTAATAGCTCTCATCTAACTGTTCCTCTAGAACATTCCTTCACTTCCATTCTATATGTAACTAAGTAACAGGGGTATGCCATGGACAAGTACATCTCTACATATCTCCTTTCTATACAATACAACAAACATATGTAAATATACAATAATAATAAAGCAAGAAAGAACAAAAAGAACTAATGGCTAATTTGTTTAATAAAATTATAAGGTAAACATTAAGAATCAATATCCAATGTTCTTTAGAATATTCTCAGTAATATTCTATGGTCTACACACTTTACAAACATTTCCTAAACTCCAAATTGTATCATCTTCCAAAATTACAACATTAGATTTTACATTTTTAACTTGAAAAGGTTCTATATATTTGCCTTCACCCTTACGAACCCATTCATTTTTCCGTATTACGACCCAATCACCCACTTGAATAAACACTTGTTTTACTCCTTTTCGGAAATTGTACACACTTTTCATCTTTTCTTGCCCTTCTTCAACTGCTTTTAACATTTGTTCACGATCAATCCATATTTTTTCCTTCTTACACAACCAAACAGGACATTATTTTTTTCCTGGTTCTCTTCCCTTAAGAGACACAAAAGGAGCTATACCAGTACTAGAAGGGGGAGTAATTCTATGCATCCTCATAATTTTTCTTAACTCTTGTCTCCAAGACAATCCATTTGCAAGAGACAACTGTATATTTTCTATTATAATTCGATTAACTCTTTCTACCAAACCATTTGCTTGAGGTCTAAAAAGAGCTACTTTCTCATGACTAATACCAATTCTTCTGAGGTAATCCACCATCTCTCTTGAAACAAACTGTACTTCATTGTCAGTTACTATGCCACCTGGTATTCCGTCCTCAAGAAAAGTTTTTTCAAGAAACCTTATAACATTATTAGTATTTATTTCTCCCATGGTTTCTAACACAAACCACTTAGAATGGTACTCAACTAAGAAAAGAATAAAACAGCAAAAATAATTTGGGGTATAGGGTAATAATGACAGCACTTATCTATATTATCATCTATGTATTAGGGTGATGTGGGTGGCAAGGACCTGAAGATAAATACCCCTTAGCTTCCGAGGGAATAGAGCCCACAAAATACAAAAAAGCAGTACGGTCCTGTACTATCCAACAAGAGTCAACAAATAACTTAACAAGTGTAATAAAGTTCTCATAGAGTCCGCTCAACAAGGCTTAAAAAGTTCTTTATTCTTTTCCTTCACAAACAAAGGTAGCCAACGCATTTTGTCCAGAGGACTTCTTCAGGGCAATAAAAAGTGATGATTATAACAGCTCTGGTAAGCTTCATGAGGTGTGGAGCTTACCAGAGCTGTTATAATCATCACTTTTTAAGACAAAAATAAACCTATCTCTAAGTGCTAACTAATTAACTGGTCCAATAAAATCTATAGATAATTTTTCCCATGGTATTGAAGGAAATTTCGTACATTCTATAGGAGGTTGACAAACCACTTTGGATTTATCACTGTTCAAGCAAAATTGACAGTCCTTCAACAAAGCCTCAACTTCACTGTCAACCCCAGACCACCATAATGATTCTCGAACTCTTCATTTCGACATCCTTTGACCTGGGTGAACTTCATGAATAATGTCAAGTATATGATTCCTTACTCCTCTCGGAGGTACTATTTGCCATCTCCTCATAATATTTCCATTGCTAAAACTCAATTCTTCCTTTACCGTAAAAAAGTTCTATTAGTTCCAAATCTTTGTTATCATCAAAATTCCACCCTTCAACGATTTTAGATTCCACCTTTTTCAACACTGAATCACTTTCCATCGCCTTACTCCATTCCTCAGACTACAAAGCAATGACTCCCATGTTGCCACCCATGTCACCATCTATATCACCACAAACCTCATCACTCTCTATATCCAAAGGCATCCTTGACAAATAATCGCAACTACATTTTTCTTCCCTTTAACATATTCAACTTCATAATTGAATTCCTTAACAAATAATAACCATCTAGATATTCTTAGAGTAATGCTCCCTTCCAATCCCCTTCCACCTTTGAAAATGTACAATGACGGTTTATGATCAGTGCGAATTCTGAAGGGAAGACCGCATAAATAAAACTTAAAATGACACATCCCCAACAGCACCCCAAAACTTCTCTCTCAATTACCGAATAAGACTTTTCTGCACCCTGAAATCTTCTCGAGGCAAAACCAATGATTCGTCTTCACCATCAACCACCTGTGATGATACTGCCCCAACACCTACACCACTAGCATCAGTAGTTAAGAAAGTTTTTCTCCCAACTTCGAAACGTCCTAAAGTAGGTGCTTCAGATATTCTAATTTTTATAAGTTCGAAAGCCTCTTTACACTCAATAGACCATTCAAATAGAACATTTTTTTTCATAATTTCTCTTAAAGGTTCCACAATTTCAGTAAAACTATTTACATATTTTGAGCAATACTCTGCTAATCCTAAAAAGTATCGGAGTTCATCCTTATTTGTTGGTTCAGGTGCCATTGTAAACACTTTAATAATACTTTTCTTGGGTCGTATACCATTTGAACTCACTTCGTGTCCCAAATAATCAACCTTTGTCCTTCTCAATTGACATTTTTCTCTTTTTGTCGTCAAATTATGTTTCTCCAGTCTTGTCATTACCTCCTCAAATAGTTTATAATTTTCAAAATAATAATTTCCAGAAATTAAAATGTCATCTTGGAAACACCAAACCTTCTTCATGTCTCCAAAAATATTTTTCATTGCTTTTTGAAAAACGGCTGAGTCCAAAGCCAAACCAAAAAGGCATCCTCTTGTATCTAAATGCACCTAGAGGTGTGGCAAAGGAAGTCAGATGTTTCGATGACTAATACAACTTGATTTGATGATACGCCGCAGACATATCTAGAACACTAAAAATATGTCCATCGCCCATAGTTGATAACATTTCTGATATATTAGGTAATGGCTCTCAATCTACCCAAATGTTCTTATTAAGATCGCGCAAGTCTATACAAAGACACATTTTTTTACCATCCTTTGGGGCAATAACAATTGGAGCCAACAATTCGGAGGCCTCTATCGGCTCAATGATCCCTTGCTTCAATAAATTTTCAATTTCTTGACACAAAGGCTCTAACATTAAATTTGGTACATTTCTTATTTTATGAACACAGACTTAGCATTTTCTTTTAAAACAATCTTATGTGAAAATCCCTTCAACAGTCCTAACTTTGAACTAAAAACATTAGGATATCCTTCAAATAACTTGTCATCATTACATATATCATGAAATTCTGTCTTTTCTAGAACCCTAACAGGTTCTTTGGCATTTGGATCAATAATGATGTTTAAGTCTCTCTGATGACGCCATCCAAGGAGATCAGACCCAAAATCAGTAATATATATTCTACTTCTGACCGCCTCAGTTTTAAATTTAAAAGTCATCCAACACATTCCCAGAATTTCTATTCTTTTTCCTGCATACCCTGCTGCATGAATATCCAGGCTGTATATAACTGGACCACTTGCCTTGGATCAATTATTTTCAAATGATTTATTGGATATAAGAGTATACAAACTCCCAGAATCTGCCAATACTCTTATCTCCTTTTCATCAAGTGAGATAGTGCAATAAGGTTTTTCGAATTTATCTGTGCTTTCCATTTTCACATTACAGGAATACAACTCATCAGTTTTACCAATTTCAACTTCTCTTTGATCTCCTTCAATCATCAGTAAAGCGTCATCATCATATTCACAAATATCTTCTACTTCTTGACATCTACTTTTCCCAAATCCTTTTGTGCGGCACATTTTGGAGAAATGCACTCTTTTTCCACAATTTCTACACAATGTTCCTCTTGCCATACAATTGAGACTGGTAGCTAAATGCCCTGGAGCACCACATCTAAATCATTTAATTTCCCTAGTTTGATAACTTCCTTTATCAAATTGAGATGGAGGCCTTTTAACATCGACTTTGGATTTTACTTCTGCTTTTCTATCGCTTTTTATTTAATAACTTCAACCTTTTCTTGTTTAAAATTATTAACAGACCCTTTTATTTCTTTTATCCACATGTCAGTATGTTCCATTCCTTTCACAATTTGTATTGTTTCATCTAAGGTATACTCTTTTGTTAACAACTTTTCCTTTATCTTTTTGTTGTTAGTACACCATACAATTTGATCTTCTATTAAAGAATCATTTAGTTGCTCAAATTTACATGTTATAGCCAACCCTCTTAAAGTAGATACATAGGATTTAATATCTTCACCTTCTTTTTGGTTTCTAGTAAAAAATTGATGGCGTTAAAGTACAACATTAGTTTTGGGTGTAAAATGCAATTCTAACATTTGTAGTGACATATCATAAATATACAAGGTTGCCCATCACCCATCCCTAAATAAATTTCAGTTATTTCTTCGTATATTCTTCTAACTTCGACTCCTAAATTATGCAAAAGAATTGCTTGACGTCTAACTGGGCCATACTTATCTCCCCCAATGGCTAAAAGGTAAGTTATGAATAATTTTTTCCACTGTAACCTGGGTATGGATGGCTCTCCCGTTGATGTTGAAAAAGGTGGCGGGGAAGACATAGATTGGTCTGACATGGTACCTGTAAGAGAAAATAAAATAAAAACTAGAAAGACATTGTAAAATACGGGGTCTCCTTGTGCAGATCCCGTCTCCATGAAAAGAAGAGCCTTCACAGGTGTCTTTGTAGTTTCCTTATAGCTTTATTTATTAAACAGCATCCCAGCAGAGAGTAGCTTAATCCACATCAATAGCTCTCATCTAACTGTTCCTCTAGAACACTCCTTCACTTCCATTCTATATGCAACAAAGTAACAGGGATATGACATAGACAAGTAGACATCTCTACACTTTGTTCAGCAGAAGATCCAATTTTCGTCCTATTTCCTTGCTCTCATGTTACTCCAAAGTTCTTGAGAAGCATGTCAATTCCTTGCTTAGCTCTTATGTTGAAGCTTCGAATCTTCTTCACTGCTCACAGTCCGGGTTCAGGGCTGGCTTTTCCACAGAGACCACTCTTCTCGGTGTATCGGAGACCATCAGAAGACAGGTGGACAATGGGGAGACAGTGGCACTCATTTTACTTGATTTGAGTGCCGCATTCGATACTGTCTCCCATTCCATCTTACCGGCCACCTTGAAATCTGTGGGTATTGATGGACCCGCCCTGGCCTGGATTGCTAGCTTTCTTTCTGATCGCACTTTTCAAGTCTTCTCTTCTACTTCTGTTTCTTCTATATTTCCCTCCCCTCACGGTGTTCCCCAGGGGTCTATTCTAAGCCCTCTTTTCTTTAATCTGTATGTGAGACCCCTGGCATTCTTGGCAGAGCAAGCTGGTCTCACAATCTATTCTTACGCAGACGACACACAAATCGTCTACTCTCTCTCCACCAATAAACATCTTCCCACTTCTTCCCTTCAAGCCAGATTGAAACACATATCTGACTGGATGTACAAACATAAATTAAAATTAAATGGGGACAAAACCGAGCTGCTCCTGTTTGGTCCTGATACCTCACTCTGGGGCCCGCAACATTGGCCTCTTCAGATGGGCCCTCCACCAACTCCATCTGTGACTGCCCGCAACCTGGGGGTCCTCCTTGACAACCAGTTATCTTTTAAGCAACACATTGTAAAAGTCTCCGCCACCTGTACCACCATCATCAGGTGGCTAAGAAAAATCACGTGGATGCTTCCAGCTGACACCCTGAGGATTGTAGTCCAGGCTCTTGTCACCTCACGTATGGACTACGGGAACATTCTACTCTTGGGTGCCTGTAAGGAGGTAATAAAGAAATACCAGGTGGTACAGAACATGGCAGTTCGCCTTATATGTAACCTTCCTGCCAGTTCATCGGCCACCACCCATCTGCGTAAACTTCACTGGTTACGAATCGAGAGCCGAGTGAAATTCAAAGCACTCTGTCTAATGCACCATATTAAATCCAGCAAAGCTCCGAAATATCTATCCTCTTTGGTGCAGCAATATGTTCCTCCCCGCACACTGAGGTCCTCCACTCAAAACAAATTTAGGATTCCTCGTGTTAACAGAGCTAAAATGGGCGGTCGCTCGTTCTCCTTTTTAGCACCTTCTTTATGGAACTCTCTACCCCAAACTCTGCGTTCTGAAGGCTGTTATCTGACATTCCGTAAAGGAATTAAGACCTGGCTTTTTAATACCTAATCTGCATGTCTTTTATTCCTCACACCTAGTTTACCTTGTGTTTGCTTCAGCGCCGGGAAACATCCGGGTAGCTGCACGCTTAATAAATGTAATTATAATAATAATAATAATAATAATTGTTGTGGTCGCCCCATGCCTAAATTCTACCCCACCTGAATCTCATCACTATCTTGCGATGGACGGCAGCCTGTTTTACACCTAACTGGCTTCTGGATGAAACCTGCACACAGGTAAATGGGGAGTGTTAGACCTGGCATCTTTTGGCGTGGTTTCCCCAGTCTTTTTGTCTCCGACCTCCTGTTTTTGATTGGGTGCTACATTTCGTTTTCGCTGGTTTTAGGACTCAGGGCACTTTATCACTCCTGACCAGTGCTAAAGTTTTCCCCGTCTAAATTGTATTGGTGATTGTCCTATCCATAATTGGCATATCTGATTTACTAACAAGGCCACCAGGTGTGCAGAGGACCTGTAATCAAATGCTACTAGCGGGCCTGCAGCACTGATTGTGCCACCTATATGAGTAGTCCTGCAGACATGCCTTAGACCTGCCACTGCAGTGCCTGTGTGAGCAGTTTTAAACTGCTGTGTCGATCTGGCAAGTGCGCCCACTTGCCAGGTCCAAAACTTCCCTTTTAATACATGTTAGACACCCCAAAGGTAGACTCAAGGTGGCCCCATGGGCAGGGTGCAATGTATTAAAAATGTAGGACATGTACTGTTGTGCATTACATGTCATTGTAGTGAAATACTGCTAGTTTCGTTTTTCACTACAGCAAGGCCTATCTCTCCCACAAATTAGCATTGGGATGGCCTTGTAACATCTTTCAAGTGTGTCTTCCAATTGGGAAAAGATTGAGATTTCGATTTTGAGGTCTCTGGGCTCACAATTTAAAATCATCTTTTGGTAAAGTTATTTTTAAATTGCCTGTCTGAAAATGCCACTTTTAGAAAGTGGGCATTTTCTTGCTAAACCATTCTGTGCCTCTGCCTGTCTGCTGAATAAACAAGTGTGATTGGATGACAGTTGGGCCGTTTGTGCATTCACTCTAGGCAGTCACACAAAGAGAGCTGAGGTGTGTCCTGCATATGCTGCTGGCCCATCACCAGGCTGATGAGTCTTCCTGAGCTAAAGTAGTGGGAGGAGTTGACACTTGCACCTGAATAATGCTGTGCTTGTCCTCAGAGAAAGCTGTCTCCACACCCTCGTAGTGTGTCTGGAGCCAGGGCAGGGAAAGGCAGGATTGTGTGCATTACCAAGACTTTCCTTTGAGGGTTGACTACTTCAAATACAGTAATGGGTATAAGTACTGGACCTCTGACACCATATACTCAGAAAACTTCTGGATTAAAGACATTCTGCCAGGAAGAAGAGCTGTGTTGCTTCCAGAGAGACTGATACTTTGCTGATTGCTTTGCTGTGCTGGCCTACTGTTTGCTGCTTCTGTCCTGGGTGTGAAAGGACTGGACTTTGCTTTCTACATCCTGCTTCCAATGTTCTCCAAGGGCTTGAGTTGAGATTGCCTCCTGTTGAGAAGTCTCAGGGCCATCAAAGGCTTTACCTACCAGTACCGGGGCTCTTCTGCTGAGATTCCTGCTTTGCCTTGGGGTACCAAATCCAATTCCTGGGACGTTGGAAGTGAGTACTGGTGCAGTCAAGAAGGAACTGGTACATCGACTTCAAGAGCGACTTCGGAGCTGCTGCCAGTCTTCTACTCCATGCCGCTGCTTGCACCGGAGTTTTGTTCCCCGCTAAGGGTCAAGGCTGATTTGCATATAGCCAGTGTCTGGCCTAGGGTGGTGTGGAGTGCAAAAAAACGATGGATTTAGGCCCAGATCTTTGTACTGGGGTGTATGTAAGACATTGTTCTGCATTCTGTCCATCAACTGTGTTTTTTGCAGGTTACAGGGATCTGTTTACTTCTACTAATAATTGCAGAGCACATATTTTACACAAATTGCTTCAATAAATGTTTGAAATGCCAATTTGCGTATTTCTTGTGTCTACCTCTGGCCATGCCTGAGATAACAACGAAAAGATAGAAATGCTTCCACAATTTCCTTGGGGGGGATTAGGGTTGTCATGTTCTGAGGTTTCAGACTTCATCAGTTACCCTTATAGATTTACGGGTCCAGATGGCACACTGTGAGCTAGTCAGAAACCAGGTAAACATATTCTGATGGGATGAATGGACATAGTTCCCATAGTTCTGACGCTTATGTTGCCCAAACGCAGAGTCGTACTAAATTAGTAGGAAGCGCATGACACCATGAAGGGGTGGAGCACAGTCAGGACCTCTGGAAAGGGGAGTAAAGGGGGACTCATGGTTCCCCCCAACATCCCCCTGAAGGCGGGAGTGCAGTCACTCTACTGCACTCACATGCAGGGGATCTCTGTCCCCCTTGAAAGTGCAGGCCAGGTGCCACCTGCACAGTAAAAAGGCACATTGGCTCTGCGATCAGTGTAATAGAGCAGTTGCGGCTGCTACTGAATGGGAGTTGTGTGGCAGTGGGGATGAATAAGATTTCGCTTTTTTAAAACCCACTTACCTAAAATCGTGCCTGGCCGCTGCCTCTACCTGGTCCTCAGCATCTTCTCCGAGTCCGGCAGCAGGAGGCAGCAATGCAGCGTTGTGATTGGTCTGAGCGTCGTGGGTCTGCCTAGGTGAAGAACATGCAAAGTGCACATGACGCTTCGGCCGGCCAGAGAGGGCGTGCCAAAGCATCATGCGCACCTACAGAGTGCACTCACCACTCCTCCCCCTGCAGTACTCTGGCGTCACGGAGCCCAGCTTCGCCCCAACTGAGTCACTGCAGTAGGGAAAATAAAATGATAACGTTGCATTATTATCATTTTATTTTTCCTCTTTTAACTGCTCGGAGAACAGTGAGGTGACACTGCTTTGCCTTAGTGGAGGAGCCGCTGCTGTACTAGGGTGCTCTGCCCCTGTTTGTGGCTGCTGCACTTATTACTTTACTGTAACACAACCCCAGTGAAAGGTGGACCGGCTGATTGAAGCCTGGCCTACTTTTCACAGTGCAGGTGCCACCCAGCCCGCACTTTCAAGAGGACAGAGATCCCCTTGCAGGTAAGTGCAGTGCATGTTTGAGGGGGCCATGGGATACCCTCTAACCCCCACACGAAGGGTCGTCTGTAGGGGTGCACCAAAAGTGTATCATCTCTCAGTGAGCCTTCTAATGGCCTCTTTGCCACTGTGCCCATGTCCATAATATTGTGCAGTCTAAAAGGGAAAGTGCTTCTCTAATTTGCATGGGACTGCGCCCCGAGCAAGCGAGGGAACACCCTTTAGGAAGGCTCCAGCGCTTCATGTGGATTGCCTCTATCTGTCTTACTCAAGGGCCTACACAAGTGTCTCCAGTCCCTCTGTCATATCAAAGTGCCCTGAGAGTGGAGGGCGTAAAAAGTGGTCACACGTGCCTGTTGCACCCTTTCGGCACTATACGTAAAACTGCTCCGGGCTTGTTCATACAGTAGAGGTGTGCATACTGTTGCACTGCCACTTGTGCTGTTCCAGAGCTTCCTTTAGGATCTGAAGCAGCAGTTCATTTTATGTGGAAACCCTTTAATCAAGTCAATGTATCCAATCAAAGGTTTTTTTTGTGACCAAATGATGAGTCCCGGTCATTTCTTCTTATATGCTGATACTATGTTTGAGAGCAGGATTCTCGCAGTCTAAACACTAGAGGTGCTAGAGGTGCTGTTTTCGGTAGGATAAGTCAATCACACGCCCCCTCTCCTCCTATAATAATTTCTATACCAAAGTGAAACTGTCATGTAATGCTTATGTTAGGGTCTGTGTTGTTATTCATTTTGAAAAAATAGGATATAACTCCAATATATATCTACTTTGCATAGATCTATCGCAGCTTCCTTGAAATGCAGAAGAAAAGACTTTGTGATTTTTGATCTAGTCCCTGTTCAGAAGGTAAATCTAAAACATTTAATAATACAGTACTTTTTATAGGAGGCTGCAGAATGTATTTCCATGGATGCCAAAAGAGGAGAATGAAACTCAGCAGTTGGTCAGGACAGATCTAGGCCATGATTAACTGAGAAGCTAATGTCCCTTTCACACTGAACCTTGAAACAGCAGATAACTCTGAAGTAGAGCTGACCAAAACTATCCCCATCAAATGGTTTGGCAGCATTTTGACAGGTGCCCACATCTCACTGGGAGGATGCTTCACGTGTGCTTAGGAATAGCAGAAGGCTGGTATGGTGCATCATATGAAAACAAATCATTGCCCTCTCAGTCCACATCCCTGCTTCTGGGAGATGCCCAGCTTCAATAGACTATGCTATATTACATTGAGACTTAAAAACATTGTTTACTGAGCAAATGTAGAGAAAAGACTGTTGATTCTGTGTGTAGTTGCACATTGTGCATGAGAATAAAACTTTCATGCATAAAGAGAAAAGCCAGTGGGTAAAGGGGGTTGATCCATACATCATGGTGTATTCTGTGGTGGGTGAATGGCACAAAAACAAACCAAGGGAAGAAGAGAACTGGTGTATCATCTGTGTTCTTTTAGGTTATTATATTTTATGTTATGTTATGTTATGTTATGCTAGGCTCCTACTGGTAAGTATATTATGCATATAATGCTATTCCAATCATAAGATCTTGGCTTCTGCCACTGCTAAGAAATAAAAGGCTCAACTAAAGGTTGGTCCAGTAACACGTAACTGGGAATACAGCTAACAAACATCCTTAAGTAGAGTATGGAAATGTCATTTTACGATTAGGTCCGTTCTAAACCTGTGGCAATATGAGGTGTATGAATTTCCCTTTTAATTGTCATCCTGAAGCCAGGTTCATGCAGTACGGTCCAATCCGGGATGGTGCAAGGAATATTTGTCGCCGTAGATGATGTGACATTTTGATGGCCATCCACGGGAAGTATGCCACAGTTGATGTCACCCTTCACAGCAGGTTGTCAGTCGTTAATTTGTGTTGGTTGCAGGCGACGTACACGGGGATTTATGTTTAGGGACCAGGATTTATTTTTCATCGCCAGGCTTGGACTCACAACAGCAAGGTTGAACTTAATAATAATGTAAAAAGAGAAGAAGACGAGGCTCTGAGCACAGAAATCTCCCAGACTCTTTTCGGCGCTTGCATCGCCGCCTCCTCCCTCCTCTCAGTGTAAACTGCAGGGCTGGAGCATCGGGCCTGCACGTGTGCCCGCTCCGGCTGCAAGTGTCCCGTGTGCCCCGGAAAGTGGCTATTGGCGGGTGAATGGGGCGCTGACAATTGCAAGCTGTTTGTGGGCCGCGGCCGGCAGGGCCCGGGCTGGCGCGGGGAGCCCGCCGGGCCCCGCAGCACATTGTGCGCAGCTCGGAGGAGCAGACAAAGATGGATGGCGCGGCCCTGAAAGGCCAGAGGCGTCCATCACCGCGGCCCACAAAGGGCGCTGTCAGCGCAGACAAGAAGCAGAGCGCTTTGATGACTTTGTCCAGGCCTCGGCGCTTGGCATACAAGTGACTCTCTCTCCTCCCCTCCTCAGACCATTAAAGTAGGCGAGGGGCATCCTTCCAGCCCCACGCCCCCTCACAGAGCGCCACTGCCGCCTTTCTCCAGAACAACACATCCGCTTAATGCGTTCACTTCCAGGTATGGGTCTGACACTGTGTGCGCACTGCCTGCCCCAGTTGCATATTGGTAAAGTATTGCCAAGCGACTAATGTGCCATGTGACACTAATTAACCTTGCATGGGAAATCAATACATCCATCATTCTTCGGTCATTCATTTTGAAGTTATACACCTTGAGCTGTGCAGAGTTCCCATTTTGTACATTGATGCGATACACATTGTCATTTGTTTTAAATTGATATAACCTAAAAAGAACGCAGAAATGGTATGCAATGCGCGTGCAGCCGCCTATTTATGCAACAGCAGAAATTAAGTTGATGGTAATAAACAAGACTTCTTCTGTTCTGACCCTAATCTCCCTCTTAGACTGTTAACTATTGTTGCATGTTATTCCTCGGCTTTTGTGCCTCGTCGTCTAGACTCTGCAGCAAATCTCTGCCGGGAAAGTAGGAGAACCAATTTGAAAGAATCAACAAGTTCACAAGCGTGTAGAACTATATTTGTGACTTCGAGGGCGGGATAAGGTAAAATAAGAAAATCGAGAGAGAAAAGGAAGAGAGACAAAAACTGAAGAAGACGTGAACAGAAAGAAAGAACTAAGTAAAAGACAGTTGTATAAAAATACACACACCTGAAGACTGCCAGAGGAAAACAAAAAAAGTGATAGAGGTGTAAGAGAAAAACAACCATTGGCATAGCCAATAGGTCTCGCTTTTGGGACCTTGTAAGTATTTAGTTATGCAGCACAATTTCCTTGGTGCAACAACACTAACTGTTGCACGGCCAAACACTTATAAGGTCCCTAAGGCGAGACCTAGTGGCTATGCCAATGCTTGTTTTTTAGAAGGTGCCGCGACAGGGCTAAACCGTTCCCTTACATCCCGGATGTAATGCAGACTTCTTAAGAGATAACTCTGTTAACACATGGGGCGACGCAGTTTGAACAGAGACTGTACTGGACGCCCTTGAACGCTGATCTCCCTGCATGGAATCCACACCAGCAGCTCAGCGTGATCATTTGTAACTGGACTGTTAAATATTTCCAGTTTACTGGAGGGTAGTGGGGGCCTTACCAGGTAGCGTGAATGGCCTCAAATTAGGCCCTGCATTGAGAGTAGGACAAACAACCCCACAATCACTATTTCTGCTCCTACTGACCCATACTACTGCTATTCATCTGGAGTCACGCTTAAAGGACAGAGGGATCCTGGTGAAGACGAAGAGACAGTACCGGGGAAAGAGTGAAAATGGTGAGAAGTGTGGCCATAGATAGAGCGATAAGCAGTAGTGGCAGCTGGATTTAGAAGCGGAGAGGAAGACGCAGTGATGGAGAGAGTATACCATGATACAAGGCAAAAATTACAGGAAGAAATGCATACACAGTAAGAAAGAGGTACAGAAAATGGAGCGACTGAACAAAAGAAAGTGACACATTTAAGTAGAGAGGAGGACATGGAAGGGGAGATAGTGGGAGGGCGGAAAGACGAGTAGGGTGAGAAAGAGGGCACGGGGAGTGTGGGAAATGAAGACGGAAAATAATACAGTGACAGAATGAATAACTGAACGGAGAATAAGGACAGGTAGTGACAGTGTGATAGCGATTTAGAAGAGAAAGCGACGAGAGATAGCGTGTCAGGGGGAGGTCACTGCTTCCCACACTCTCGCTAGGCCCAGTTTAATCTGCAGCTGCTCTACTGAAGGACAATGTCTGGATCACCGGTTCAGCACTATCCGGGCCCCTCTGCCTCCCCTTGCGCCGCAGAGCTGTTTAAATATTCCAGCCCTTAAAAAGTTACACATTTGTGCGCTGAATGGCAGTATTTAGCTCATTATAACAAATGTTAGCCACAAAACATCAAGCAAAATCATGCTTGGAAGCCATCTTAACCAGGATAAATCCACGAAAACAGGAACTGTAAATAGTATTGCAATGGTCTGAACAGACGTTTAGGCACATCTTTGTTTAAGTTAAATAACAAAAATGAAACATTCAATTAAAAATACCGTAGCTTTCATTCAATGCATGGGCTAAAATGAGCAAAGGTGTGTACATTCGGAAAGCTCCATATTAAACATAAAAGTGAAAGCGGATTTCCAGAACAGTCTCTTTTTTAAGGGGTACACACACAGCGGGCACAGTCGGCAGCAGGCGGAGTTGAGCAGTGGCAGAGATACTGGTGTGAGAAGCAGGCGCGAAAGTGAAAGTGATCAAGATCAAGCGCACCGAGCGATGCGCTTAACGAGCCTCTGCTCTTAAGCGCGCGCCCGCGCACATGCACGCAAGCTGTAGGCCGGCCAAGGTAGCATTTTTTGAATCCCTTACTAAAAGTCTCACCAGACCAGCGCATGCCATACGCGAGTGTCCTGGTACTAGGCGTGAACAAGGCTGAAACCAAGAGATTTCAACGAATACAGAACTCTGCGGCCAGGGCAATAGTAGGCCTTCCTAGAAGGTGCTCCGCGAGAGCCACCATTCACAGACTTCACTGGCTGCCCGTGGAAGCCCGCATCCAATTCAAAGCCCTCACCATTGCCTTTAAAATTCTGAAAACTGAGGGCCCCGAGCTCCTACGCTCGCTGTTAACACCCTACATCCCCCAACGCAACCTTCGTTCTATGGGGCAACACCTAGTCTTGGTTCCCCACACGAAGTTCTGCCACATCGGAGGACGCTCATTCAGTCTGCTGGGAGCAAAGCTATGGAACTCCCATCCCCTCCACATCCGCTGCCTTGACAACTTGTCCGCTTTTCGTAAAGCTATTAAAACTCACCTCTTCCCCCCCCCCCCTGTAGGCCCCTTTCTCCCCCTTTCTCAGTTGGTTATGATATGGTTCTTAGCGCCAGGACGCCCCGTCGCTGGGGCAGCTGTCGCGCTCAACAAATATATAACATAACATAACATGCGCTGGGTCAGGAGAGACCTAAAAAGTGATGGTAATGTTAATGTTATTTATTTTATTTTATTTAGAAGTTTTCTATAGCGCTAACAAGACCCGAAGGTAGCAGAGCGCTTTACAGTAAAGGCATGAAAAGGTAGACAAAAAGACAAGTAACAAATAAAGGTGATCATCAAATGACAGTTAGGGGAGAGGAGAAGTTCGTACAGTAGGACTTCTTGGCAATAGGATACAGAGTTCTCACATAGTTCTGGGGATGGATGTTGATCCTAGTTACCCAGGACCTAGGGAACGGATGAGGAACAAGGATTTGAGTTGGCTCTTGAATTCCGCATAGGACGGTATGGTTCTGATATGCGGGGGGATAGAGTTCCATATTCTGGGGGCATTTCCTGAGAAGGAGCAGTCCGCAGTTTTCTTCTTTCTGGTTTTTGGTAGGATGAGCAGCAGGGAGTTAGAGCTTCTCAAGATTCTACTTTGGCCAGCTTTTGTGAGTTTGTTTGCCAGGTATTCTGGTTTTCCGGTGTGGAGGGCCTTGTGGGTTAGACAGGCCGTTCTGAAGGTGCTACGCATATCCACCGGGAGCCATTCAAGTTCTTTGAGTGCAGGGGAGATGTGGTCGGATTTTTTGCATCCTGTGATCATTCTTGCTGCCGCATGCAATGTTGTTTTTAATGGAGCCAGGTGTGATTTGGGGATGCCTGTTAGGATTGAGTTCCCATAGTCCAGTCTAGATAAAACTAGAGATTGCGTGGCTAGTTTGAGGTCCTTGTTGGGAATGAAAGGTTTGATTTTGTTCAGCAGTCTGAGGTTAAAGAATGCGCTTTTTGCCGAGTTCTTAATGTGGTTTGTCAGGGTTAGTTTGGGGTCTAAGGTGAAGCCCAGAGATTTTACGGAATCAGCTAGCGTGAGAGAATCTTTAAGAGCATCGATCGACTTCAGCCACTCGATGATTTGAGGGTTGTCTTCTTTGTTTGAGATGAGAAGAGTTTCGGTCTTGTCGGGATTGAGTTTCAGGTGATTCTTTGTCAGACAATCTTGAATATCATTTAAGACGGCATTTACTCGGTGGATGTCGTTAATTGAGGAGGTTTCCAGGTAGATCTGTGTGTCATCCGCGTAGAGGTGGAAGTGGATATTGGCATTCCTGGGTAGTTTGGCGAGCGGTTCCATATAGATGTTGAAGAGCTGAGGAGAAAGTACTGATCCTTTGGTCGACACCCCTGTTGACTTGCTGGGATTCGGAGGTGAAGTTCTTCATTTTTATTATTTGCGAGCGGTTGTGTAGAAAGGAGGAAAACCAATCGAGAACTACCTCGCCGAGGCCAGCTCTTACTTGCAGAGTCTTGATGAGGAGCTTATGGTCCACCGTGTCGAAAGCTGCGGATAAATCAAGGAGTATGAGGAGGCAGCATTTTTCAGCGTCAAGGGAACCGTGAATATCGTCTATGATGTTCAGCATCGCGGTTTCTGTGCTGCAGCCTTGTCTGAAGCCGGTTTGGAGGGGGTCTAGGAGATTGATGTTATCCAGATGATGAGTCAATTGCAGGAGAACGCATCGTTCCAGAGTTTTGGCAAGTAGAGGGAGGTTAGATATCGGTCTGAAATTGTTCAAGTCAGTAGAGTCAAGACCGGGTTTTTTCAGCAAAGGGGTGACTTGTCCCATTTTTAGACAGTCGGGGACCACTCCGCTTTGTAGGGAGCTGTTTATGATTTTGCCCCAGATAGGTGCTAAGGTGAGCTTCATTTTTTTGATTAGTGAGGGGGGAATGGGGTCTGAGATGTGAGCTGATGGTTTGGAGGTCGAGATCAACGAGATTATCTCAGTTTTCTGCACGTGGCGAAATCTTAGCCAACGGAGGGGGGAGGAGCCGGATGGTAGGGCCTGTGGGATGGCCGCGTTGTTCTTCGGGAGGTGTGAGTTGTTGATGTCTAGAGATAATTCGATTTTTAAGACTTTATCGTTGAAGAAGGTGGCGAAGTTATCGCATAGTTCTTTGGACTCCTGCAGGGGTGAGGGCAGAGGCTTGGATGTTTGACGTCTGATAATGTTGTAGAGCTCCTTAGGTCTGTTTTTGGAATTGGCTAGTGCCTCTCGGAAGAAGCTGGATTTCTTGTTTTTGATGTGGTTGTTGTATTTCCTGCGTGCTGTTTTTAGTTGTAAGCGAAGGATGGCTGTTGGGTTGTTTCTCCACTTTCTTTCTTTGGCTCTCAAGGATCTTCTTTCTGCGTTGAGGTCCGCGTTGAACCAGGTTCTAGAAGGGGTGGCACGGCTTCTTTTAGGTTTAAAGCATTTTTATTAAGACAAAAGAAACATGGGGAAGGGAATAGGAGGTTAAGGTTACATACAATGCTGCGAAGAATAAATTGAGGCGTGTTTAAGAAGCGAAGGTCAAGGGGGAGGTCAGTGGTCCAGAAGGGGAAGACATCAAATGTAAGGCAATAAGGCAATTCACATAACCCTCTCATGTACCCCAACCCCCCACCCAAAGCTGAGCGCGAGTAGCCAACAGCAATCTAACAAAGCATAACCCAGTCCCTCCGAGCCCCCCCCTAAAAAGGAAAAGGAAAAGAAGGAAAGAAACCATACCCCAACTTCCCCGTCCAATGGCCCGTATCAGAATAACCCGCCCCAAACAGCCCACATCCCATCCCCTAAGATCGTACCCCCATTCGTTCTAATCCCCCGGGGTCGCCGGTGGTGTCAGCCTAAGAAGACGAAGGTACCTCGGGCATGTGAGTTCCCGGAATTCCGTAGACAGTAGTGCCAGGAAAGGCTGCCATAGCTCCTCGAACTGATCTACATTCCCAGCTACCGTTAGCGACATCTTCTCCATGCCCAACACCTGCCAGAGTCTATGTAGCCAACCAGTAAGGGAGGGGACAGTGGCGGTACGCCAGTGGATAAGAATATTCTGGACCGCTGAGCCTAGCGCGATAGCAATCTGCCTACCCCTGCGAGACTTCAACGGGTACATTAGGTCATTGGGAAGGCCTAACAAAACATACGCGGGGAAGCGCGGCAGCTCAATTCCAAAGTGCTTATCTACCTCGTCCAAAACGGCACGGCTTCTTTTGAGCTTTAGTGGAGCTAGATTATCGAGAATGGAGACTAGCTCGGAGTTGTAGTGGTCGATGAGATCATTGGTCGAGAGGTGCAAAGAGTTGTCTGGAAGAAGTGAACTTAGTTGACCTTCTAGAATGTCTTGGGGTACTTGGGAGAGGTTTCTTGACCATTTGGGGGGGGTCTTGGGGAGGTTTGAGCGGGATGATGGGGTGATTGATGTGAAATAGGATGATATGATGATCTGACCAGTCAACAGGTAGTATGTGGTTGACCGTGATTGAGTTCTTTTGTGCGATGATGGCGTCCAGTGTGGCTCCTTTGTAGTGCGTCTCCTCAGTGCAATGTTGAGTAAGGTTGTTGTCGGCGAGGAGGCTGGATAGCGATTTGATTAGAGGGTTGTGGATTTCGTTCCATCGGAGATTCAGGTCACCAAGAATTATGTTGTTGGAATCACTGAGGGCGACTTGTGCAATCAGGTTGGATAGTTGATCTCCAAACTCGTTGTTTCTGCCCGGGGGGTGATAGAGTAGATGACACAGTAGAGAGTCGTTGTCTTTGGTTTTGATGACAGCGGATAGATATTCGAATGAGTTGTACTCGAAGGAGGAGGTTTCTGTGATGCTCCAGCTGTCCTTGTGGATGATAGCAACCCCACCTCCTCGTTGATCAATCCTGTCTTTGGAGATGAGGGAGAAACCAGGAGGTACCAGCATGTCAAGGCAGGGAGAAGATGCCTTGTTTAGCCAGGTCTCCGTGAGGAACGCAACGTCAATGTCATGTGTGAGGATAGCTTCGGCTAGGTCCGTTGCATGTAGTGAGGCCGATCTGCAGTTTATTAGGAGGCAGTTGGTGATTTTCTCCTGATTGCTGGTGGTTTTGTCTTTAGCCTCTCTAGGTATAGCGGTGAGGACTGGTAATCTCTGTCGTTTGAGGTTGGGTTGGTCTTTCCGATAGCTCGTGATTACTTGGATTTTAGATTTAGGTGAAACTGAGATGGTAGGGTCGTAGGTAGTGGCTAGTAAGGCTGCTTCTCTGTCTGACATAGGAGCTTCTGATCTGCGCGGTCTGGAGGTCCGGTGTTTTGAGCCTGCTAGGGAGTGAGAAGAGATAGTGGTCGGGGGCCTGGTGCATGGGGCTCTGGAGTGTTCGAATTTTTTGGGACTGGAAACCGGGTCCTTGGGATATGGATCGATCGGGTGGGCATTGAGGGCTACTGTGGACCCCTGGGTGGTGTTGGCGTTGGCGAGGAGGGGGGTTCGGAGAGGGGGTTTGTGGGGTTTGCCGGCTATACCGAGGTTAAGAAGGATTTCTATTAAGCCCTGGGTGATAGTGTCGACCTGGTTTTCAAGGGCTGTGAGCCGCTTTGTTATGGAGTCAATGGGGGGGTTGTGAGCAGCTGTGAAGGGGCCGAGCGTGTTATAGTTAGAGAGAGTGGGTTGAGAGATAGGGATCGGGATAGTGGGAGGGGGAGGTTTGGGGAGAGGGCTAGGGGGGGGTTTAGACATGGGAGAGATAGGGAGAGGGACAGGAGGAGGATTGGACAGGGGAGGTTTGAGAGTAGGGGGGAGACTAGAGGGGAGGCTCGTTGGCTGGGGACTGCCTGTTGGCAGGAAGGGAATTGTCCTAGGCGGTGGTCGGTGGCTGTGGCTGGGGGGGTGAGATGGTTAGAGGGCGGGGTAGGGGGTGAGGGTTGGGATTCCTGTTGGTGGTGGATGGGTGGGCGAGGGGGATGAGATATGGTGGGGGGAGGGGGAGTCTGGCGGGCTGTGTGTGGATCAAGAAGGGGAGTGTCGAGGTCTTCTCTGTCCGCTGAGAGAGTGGTCGGTGAGGGTGTAGAGGCGAGGTGTGGAGGGGTAGGGAGGGCTGCCTTGAGAGAGGGAAATAAGGAGTCAAAAGCTTCCAGGTTATCATTGTTGGCTTGTATGAGGACTGTGCCATTGGTGAAGATAGTCACGGTAGTATAACCTCTGCCAGCTGATCTGAACGGAAGAATCACAGTTAGTTTGCAGCTATGAGGAGTGGAGGAAGTTTTGGCGATGAACATCCGCGTTCTGATCGTGGAGATCCAATATTCGGGTCTTTCGGTGTGAAATATTAGATCCATCTTCATCGGTCCTATGGAGGTCGAGTGGTAGATGTCAGTGATTAGGGTTTCTTTGTGTTTGCGGATGAGTTTCTGTTTGTACAGCATTCTATCATACCAAAAGGTATCCTGGTGATGAACAGGTGAGGGACTAGCGAAGTGCAGGGTTTAGTGAGGTTAGTCGAAGAACCAGATCGTTAGTCTCTTGTGGAATTCAAGGAGTGTGAAGAAGGCTTAGACTTGTAGAGGCAGGTCATTCCATGCTTTGAGAGATGAAGAAGGCTTGGCAGCCGGATCCAGTTTTCCTTATGCGTAAGATGTGTGCAAGTAGGAGATGGGGCAGAGCAGAGGTGTCTAGGGTGTGTGTGAAGGCATATGTTATGACATGCCTTGAAAGTGTTGGTAAGTATTTGAAATGTGCTCGATTGTGTATTGCTAGCCACTAGTGCTCCTTCAGGTGAGGTGATATTTGTGGACGTTGTAGCAGGTTAGAAGTGATTCTGGCCAACCAATTCTGAATGATCTGAAGACTCATGATGAGTTGCATGTTGATCCTGGTGTACAGGGTGTTTTAGTATTCCAGTTCGCTGATGACTAGCGCATGTGTGACTGTTTCCAGGTGTTGATTGGAAGCCATTTGAAAATCTTACTCAGCAGTGTCAGGTTGTGGAAGACTGTGTCAGTGACATTGTTGATTTGGGCGGATATTTTGAGTTTGGAGTCGACAATTATCCCAAGGCATTCTAGTTCTGGCGGCCCCCAGGTGCTACCACAGAGAGAGGCTTTCCCTAAAGAAAATGACCACTGTCTTGTCTGTGTTCAGCTTCAGTCAATTGGATTTCATACAGTCAGTGAGACTGATCATGCATGTCGTGACCTTTTCTGGATGCCAGGCATCTTGTCTGTGAGGGAGTGGATGAGATGCATGTTGTCAACAAAGGAGAGCACATTGATGCTGCGAGAGTCGATGATGTTGGCTGATCATGTAGTTATTGAAAAGGGGCGGGCTCAGGGAGGAACCTTGTGAGACTCCGCAGATGAGTTGGTGTACCTCTGATGTGAAAGGTGCTAAGCTGACTGACTGGGTCCTGCCAGTTAGGTAAAAGGACATCAAGCGGAGCGTGAGTCCTTGGAATCCTATGTCATGTAGGTGTTGGATGAGGATGGGATGGAAGACTGTAAAATGCTGCAGAGAAGTCCAGGAGGATGAGGGCCACCATATTTCATCTGTCCAGGATCATGCGGATGCTGTCAGTGGTGGCAATGAGGGCACTTTCTGTGTTGTGATTGGGTCTGAATCCTGACTGAGTGACGCTGAGAATTGATTGTTGTTCAGTTATTCAGTGAGGCATCTGTTGATGATTTTCTCTATGACCTTGGCTTGGCACAGAAGCAGGGATATCGGTTTGTAGTTAGAGAGTGAAGAAGAGGGGTCTGCCAAGGGTTTTTTCATAGAGTAGAAAGAGAAGCAAGGAAAAACAGTGACAAAGAGAGAAAGCAGGGATAAAAAGAGCCTGTAAGAGTAAAATAAAGTGAGAGGGAGTGTATGGTGGTGGAAGAAAACGGATGAGGTGGTCTCAAGACTACGCAGCCTCGGTATTCTGCAGCACAAACATTTAATAGCACTGGCACTTATTACTTTGCAATTTACGCCCTGCATCAACATATATATATATATACATATATATATATATATATATATATATATATATATATATATATATATATATATATATATATATATATATATATATATATATATATATATATATATATATATATATATATATTTCCACACAATCCACTCCAATTAGGCTAGAAGAATGACCAGCACACCGATATCGTGGATGATGATTTTTTAATTCAAGTCCCTACCCCCACAACAGACGCGTTTCGTCAAAAGGCTTCGTCAGTGTCAACCTGTGCAGTATTATACGGCGCCATTTAAAGCCGCTTTTCCCATTCACATCAACAACATAGATGACGGTTAGTTCATAATAGGAAAGCTAATGCAGCGGCCATCTTTTAGTGTGCAAATACGCAAACAAATTCATTTTAGCAGAACGGCGCTATGTACAATAAAGTGCTCTAGTGCATATTAAAAACAGATGTAGCAACAAGTTACTATTTCATTATAAATGCATTGTAGATTGAGACATGTTAATTGAGCATTTCCTCAAAAGGCTGGGATTTTGGCAACAATAAATTTGGAAAAATACCCATTGTTTTTTCACCATAATCCCGCCCTTCACACAGAGATACTGCCCTGAATGGGCCTGTCTGGATTCCCAGTTGGGGCAGCTTTGTTAAGCCCTGGATGGGCAATCTTAGTCCCTGAAAACAGTCGAACACCATACAAATTTATGTTTCACAGGTATGTACCTACATGATTGTATTGTTGCATTTTAAGATGTTATTTTCTATGCAGTTGCTGAATCTATGACGATTTGTATCTACAGATGTACCCACATCTCTTCATTGTTATTTAATCCCCAGGGAGCCATTGTTTTTAAATCGATTATATACTTTGACTCTAAAGTACGGAGTAATCTTTCCCTGTCTCCTCCCCTTTCGGTGCGCTCCACTTGGTCTATACAATAAAAGCTGAGCAGGTCCCTGTCGCTTTGGTGGAGTTCTGCGAAATGTCGTGCCACAGGGTACGACTTGTCTTTATTCGCAATTGCCCACATGTGTTCAAGGATTCGCATCTTTGTAGGCTTGATAGTACTGCCTATATAGCGTTTTCCGCATGGACAGAGGAGGCAGTAGATAGTATACTCAGAGTTACAATTAAGTAATTTTTTGATGGTTCTCTCTGGCTCATTTTCATTGGTACTGCCTGGGTATCTTTTAATAGTTTTGCTGTTTTTACAGGCCTTGCAGCCTAGACATGGGAAAAATCCTTTTGATTTAGAGAGTTATATAGATTTTTTCTTGGACGTGAAATGACTGTGGACAAGATGGTCCGCCAGTGATTGACTGCGCTTATATGTTATTACTGGTCGCACTGGAAGGACTTTTTTCATTATATGGTCAGTGCCAAGGATATGCCAATTTTTTTGAAAAATGTGCATAATCCTTCCTGACTTCACATTGAAAGTTGTGATCATTCTGGGGATTTCATCTTGTTTTTGTACAGGTTTAGCTACCAGAAGTTCCTCTCTCCGGATTTTCTTGTATTTCTCCTCAGCAATGTTTAATATATTGTGAGAGTATCCTCTAATCTGGAATCTTTTTTTGGCTTCTTCCTTTCCCTGAACGTACTCCTCCTCATCCGAGCAGTTTCTTTTCAGGCGTAGGAGTTCGCCGAAGGGGACATTTCCGATAAGGCATTTGGGGTGCTGGCTTGCTGCATGTAAAACAGCATTCCCCGCCGTGGGTTTTCTATATAATCGGGTTTGAATCTTTCCCCTGTTGACATACACTTCTAGATCTAGGTAGTAAACACTGGTGTCACTTATTGTGCTAGTGAATTTGAGATTCCACACATTGTCTTTCAACGCAGCAATATAGTCCTCAGCCGAGGTTCTACTGCCGCGCCAAACGACAAACAGTTTATCTATGTACCTTGTCCATAGTAAGATGTTGTCTGTCCACTGGTCGTTGGCCTCCCCCCAGGCCTCGTGCTTCTCCCACCAGCCGACGAACAAGTTTGCGTAGCTGTGAGAAAAGCACAAGCCCATAGATGTACCCCTAACCTGCCTGTACAGCTGTCCTGCAAACAGAAATATATTGTTATACAAACAAAATCTCATCATTTGTATTAGCATTTCATTGTGTTCCCGGAATTGATCATGTTTTTTATCCAGGAACCACTCTGCCGCTGCAAGACCGTTTTCATGAGCAATGCAAGTATAGAGGTTCACAACGTCGAGAGTTATTAGTAGGAAACCAGGTTCCCAAGCAATACTGTCGATAAGTCGCAAAAAGTCTTGTGTGTCCCTCACATAAGAGGGAAGCTCTTTTACAATTGGTGCAATATATCTATCAATAAATCTGGATGCATTCTCCAATAGGCTGCCTATCGATGAAACGATCGGTTGTCCTGGAGGTCTTTTTGAGTTTTTATGAACCTTTGGCAGGTGATAGAACGTTGGTAAAATGGGTGTTTTACACTGTAGGTATAAGAATTCGTCCATGTTGAGCATTCAAAAATAAAAAAATAAAAAAAATAAAAAAAAATATATGTATATATTTATATTTAAAAATATATATATCTATATCCCAAGATCCATCCTACTCCAACTAATTCCATTTCCCAGCACGTTCTCTGGGGGCTCCACCAAATAAGACAAACATGCTGCTCCAAGGAAAACTGCGGTCAAAAGCAGAGCCACAAGCCGACTGGTGGTACATGTTCAGTGCCAACCTCCAACGCTGCAATTAAATTCCAAGATCCATCCTACTCCAATCAAGAAGAGGCATGTACACATGGCAGGTAGGAATAAGGCCATTTTATTGTATTCAGGTCTCCCACGACCCCGCAACAAGAGAGAGACGCGTTTCGCCTGCACAGCAGGCTTTATCAATCTGTTTGGCGCCATAGGAGTTGATCATTATGTAGCCCTCCCCTTTCATACAGGCTTCAATAGATGTAGAGAACAGACTGAACATATATAAAATCGTAACTGGCTAAGACAGGAAAAAATATATATAAAAGTGCATATTGCAACTGATGGAGCCTAGAAACTAAAATTCTTTATAAATGATGTCATAATCCACTATCACACTTACACATACCAATCAATACCAGGCCCATAAGAAATCATGAGGTGAATAGATACTATATGTTGAATTTGACATTAAACTATCTACAAAAACAAGTCCAGCTTGTCATTTTGAAAAGTTTATTAAGACATATTTAAGAAAACATAGGTTTGGAACTTTATTAAGCAAACATTAGAAAAAGTCATAAGTAAATTTTTATTCAGCATTTTATAAAGAGAGCTTAATTTAAGAAAATATTATTCATTAGCAGAAATAAGTGAAAAGGAAGAGCATTTCCAAAACCTAACTACCTCACTGACTCTACCCTCATCGCCTGAAAACAAAGTCTTTAAAGTTACATTTCTTACGTGTAATCATCGGACAGCAGAACACGTCCTTCTGGAATCAAGAGCGTAAGCCAAAAGTTTGCAGCTAACGCCTATTCTTATACTCTAAAATAAGCTGAGCTAACTATTTTTCACATTCCAACAGCTGAATTCTGGCTCTCCATTGGCTGAATCACCTCACGCCACAGTAAACTGTGACATCTTCCACCACGAGACCAGGCTTTACACAAAGTCATTGTCCATGCACAGAATCCTGGCGACAGTTCCTTAATCCGCTACATTTTGTAGCAAAAATGTTCAAGCAATATGAAATCTTGTCACGTCTCTTCCTTTTAGCCTTGAGCCAGACCGTTCTGAGCTTTCGTGGCACATCCAAACCCACTCCACAGAGTTGACTTTAGCAGTTCATTTTCTAGTGTTTTCAAAATAGAAGTTTATCAACCACTTCAAAATATGGGTTTCTCATGTGGCTTTCAACATCAGCAGGCCTTTTCTGCGCCACTTCTGATTGCGTCACTGTGCCACTTTCAGCTTGCGTCACTTTTTCAGAAAACTATTATTTAAACAAACACAAAAGAATAATTAATTCAGGTAAAACAAACCCTTCTGTACCACCCAGCCCTTGCTAATTATTAATTAACCCACTAATAAAAGACATTTAGCAAAAGCAAACAAATAAAGCAACACATATAATAACTACCATTCTTCATGTAATCCAGCTTTATGTTTCTGAAAGAGTAAAAAGATGATTAAATAATACACAGACAGACAAACACAACATAGGACATACATGTAAGCACATATAAAAGCACATGCCATGAATGATCAGCTGCATATTAATAGTGACAAAGACAATAGGACAAACATAACAAACAGGACAATATTAATAATGTGTTACAAAAAACAGACTTGCAAATGCAACAAAAGCACATATAATTAGTTTCCCGCGTGTTCATGTGTGGTGCAAACTTAATCTAGGTTGGATTAATAAAACAAATCATGCAAACACTCATTAATATATTAATTCAAATTATGAGAGTATGACATCACAAGCTTGAATAAAATATTTCTAAAGCTCGCTCTATCAACTCCCTCATCTGGTGATTTCAAAATCACCAAACAACACCCAAAAAATTTTAGTTAAAATTTTTATCTATTAAACATGTTTCAGGCTTACTCAGGATTAGTATTTAAGCTCTAATTTCATCTATATTTCTGCAACTCTCATAATGAGTATTGAGTCCTACATTCTACTAATTCTATATCCTATACCCTTTCTTTATTCAGCTAAGTTGGATCCTTTCCACCTTTGAATCCCCAACCCCCAATGAATTTAGGGAACTACGGGGCATATTACCAACAACTAGCGATAATTTTTGTCTCTAACTTGTTTAGAGACAAAAATTATCGCCGCACATCGGCGATTTTTATCGCAGATAAACCTTGCTATTAGCAAGGTTTATCGCAAATGCGATAAAAAACGGCCGCAATGAATGAATATCGCTGAAAAGTCAGCGATATTCATGCATTATCGAGCAAATGCTCTTAGCCATGTTATCCACCTCCCATTGGATAACATGGCTAAGAACTGCTCAGGGCAGGTGTTAGCTTTTGGAGATATTCCCGCTTAGCGCGAATATCTCCAAAAGTTGGTAATAGGAGATAGCGATGTTAGCGACAGTTTTCAGTCTCTAACATCTTGGCACGCCCACTTTGCATCTCATTAGTGATAAATATCACTGACATGCAAAGTGGGGCCCAAGATGGTCGCTATCTCCTACTAGCTGTCGCTAACTGGTGTTAGCGGCAGCTAGGTAATAGGGAGATAATTTTATCTCCGCTTTCCTGGCTTTTAAAGCCAAAAAAGCGGAGATAAACCCCCTTGATAATATGCCCCAAAGTTTTAAATTGCATAACTACATTTTGAATTGCACCAACAAAACAAATATCAATCTGAGTATTATAAAACAAAACAAAAAACAAAAAGTAAATTTTTGAAAATTTAGTACATAGTATGTACCCCCATCTTTTTTTTTTTCAAATTCTAAACATGTTTTCTTCGACCTTGCGTCTTACATAAAAGTGTTTCCAGCTAACACAATTTCTTCGACCTTGTGTCACCCTAACACAATTTCTTCAGCCTTATGCCAAAAATAAACCTCAACTTAAAGAAAACTAACACAATGTCTTCAGCCTTATGCCAAAAATAAACCTTAACTTAAAGAAAACTAAACTTAGTCATTGTCACCATTTTGACTGCTACTGCACTCCTCAACTATTGGAGTGATAGTTATGTAGACCCATTCTGGAGACTTGTATTTTACATTTGGTCTCAATGGTCTTTTGCTTTTCCTGGCAATCATTTTAATCTTCTCTTCAGCTTGCTCTTTTTTGTCTGAATCACTCTTCTGACTTGACACTTCATATTTGAACTTTAAATCTTTAGGCCAGACATCACCTTTAGGCCAGACATCACCTTTTCTCAAGAGTTTCTTCTTAGGCTTGCTTTCTTTACATTCAGCTTTACAAGCCCTTTTTCCGAATTTTCTTATCCCATCTGTAACATTTTCTGAGACTTTAAATCTGTACCAAGGAACTTCTTTACTCAGCAGCTTCACTCCGTTAGAAACATCATCCTTACAGCTGGTACTTGGTAATTCTTCCTCTTCTTCAGGGATCACCATTAGCTTCCCAGTTTCAGGATTCTTGTTCCTGCACACAGAGCTACTCTTCTGCTTTTCAATACTCTCCTGGACTTGATTAACTTCTTGCTCAGAATTTTCTGCTTCTGAATCTTCTCTTTCTGCTTGATATTCTTCTAGCACATTTTCATCATTTTCTGAATCTAGAATCACAATCTCTAGATCTTCTTCATTCAATGTTTCATTCGCATTGACATCATCATCCAGATGTCGACCACCTTGTCGATCTTCAATATCTGGATTTTTGACATCATCATCCAGATGTCGACCACCTTATCGATCTTCAAGATCTGGATTTTCTTCAGGAATTTCTTTTTCAGAGTCTGAATCAGTTGTAGTGTCTTCACTAACTTCATCAGTGTTATCAGGTACAGGTGCACAAAGGGTATTACTGATATGCATCCATCCAGTATCTGTTGTCACCTGACTTGCTTTCTGCCACCTGGGTACTAGACAGTTTCTCCTCCAATGAGCCTTTGTTCTGACCAAGTCTCTTGGCAATAGATCATGAGCTTGCTCCTTTTCTTTTGCAAACACATGTGTTCCCAATTGATGGAATACAGAAATTGTGTTATTTTTTCTTGTTGGAAAAGCTTCGACCCATTTTGAAAATAAACAAATGATGACTAGGACATATCTCAGTTTGTTGTGTTGGGGCAATTCAAAGAAATCTATTTGAATTTTTGCAAATGAACCACCCTCCCGGCCTATGGTTCCAAAATTCTCAATTGTCTTTTGATCTGGATTGTTTTTCTGGTATGTCAGACATGTTTCCCTGAACAGTTGAATCATTGTGTCTCTTGCTAAATGACTTGGACCATTGTACATCTGTGCCATGTCAGCAATCATGCAATTGGACATAACAGGTCCGCCATCTTTGTAAACCCTTTCATCTTCTTCTCTCTGTCTGCAACCTTCTTTGAGCCATGTGTTTTTCTCCTCAACATGTGCCTCATCTTGTAATTGTTTTAACTCTTGCCATGTCTGAATTGCAAATATTAGTATGAGGATGCTTGAAACATGTTCATTGAATTTTTCCCCTTTGATTGCAACCCACTCCTGAGCACTAAATTTAACAATGGTACCTGCGTGCTCATCGCCTTTTGAGACATGATCATTTTTCTCTCCAGCACATTTTATCTCTGCTATTTGGTCTAGAAGCTCAGATTCTTTGTTGAAGTCTGGCATGCCCTGAACAGGAGCTTCACACAAACTCTTTTTAAATTGCTCAAAGGCCTCGAGTTTAATTTCTGTCAGGACAATCGGGTCTTTTATATCTGCTTTTGTCAGTCTCTGCAATGGTTTTGCAAACACTGAGAAAGCACTAATCCATTGGCAACAGTATCCAACCATGACTAAGAACATTCTTACCTGTGGACATTCCATTACCTGAATCATTTTATTTCTCTCAATAGTTACCTGACTGGGAATCCTCTCTTGGAATCTGAAAGCAAAAATTATTTGACTCTCTGGGTGCATTGGGACCCAATGCCATTCAACTTCATGTGGTATCTGATAAAAGATCTCTACTGGTTTGGGCACAATGTCAATAACAGGAATTGTTTCTGACTTCATCTTGTAGTGTGGAACATTAGGAAATGAATTTCCTTGCTTGTTTGCAATTTTAATTGGATCAGGTCTGTTTTCCTTGTCTCCACTGAATCCTGTATCTGTATTGTATTTCTGCTCATTAACATAATTTGGAAATGGCGGCATAGGTATCTCATTCTGCTCAATCACCACCTGTCGCTGAATTTGTAGCTGTTCATTCAGCAACTGTTGCTGCTGATTTATCTCATCCTGCATCTGAGGATTTTTACACTCTCCTACAAAAGCTAAAGTCGCTTTTTCCTTCTCTTTTTTCTTCGTCCATTTTGTTTTCCATTTATTGAGACTACCCCTTTTTCTCGAAGCCCAAATTAAATCTTTTATATGGGCAGAGGCAAACCTACCTGTATTGTTCACGTCTTCCATGTCCTCATCATCCTGTTATCTTTTTAATCTGTCTGTACTGATTGTATTATCAAGTAATTTGTACTCACCAGGCTGTGTCAGGTCAACATCAGTATTTTCACTAGATGAAACTAGAGTCATCACTCTCTCTTGCTGAGTTGAAATCATTACTAACTTATTTTCAGGTACATTAAAATAAAGTTTTTCAGCAAATTTTTGAATTGGGACCGTTAAAGCTGTGGGACTAGTTTCATCTTTCCTAAGCACTGGGGGAACAGGTTCAATTGTCACATGAACTGTCATTGCTTCCATGTCTGACGTTAACTGCTCAATTAAATTATTTATAGAACTTACATGATCAGGAATATTAATTCCAGAAGTACAAGGCATCTCGTTATACCTACCTGTTTTGACACCTTGAGAAGAGGTATGGACTGGGACTCTATTAATTTGAACTGGGACTCTTGGCGACACATTAATCTGCTCTTTTGGCGTCACATTAATCTGTTCTGGGAATCTGCTTTTATTTCTGTCCTTATCTGTATTTACAACATATTTTTATAATGATCAATTAATTCTTCTCTGTCAGGTTTATTATTTACATTTGCTAATTCAGGAAATGGATTTTCATTAAAAATTATTTCTTTTGGGGTAGCATCTGTATTTTTATTATGCTTACTAATTACTTCATTACTCACCTGTTTATTCATTAATTTGCTCTCACATGTAGCAACAACCCTTTTAACCTGTTTGAATATATTTTCCATTTTTTGATAGCAGAAAAACATTTTCTTCGTCTTTGAATAATAATTATCCATGTTTTAAAATACTCACCTTTAATAATAATTAATCTCAATTAGTAAATGCGTTCACTTAATTGGCCTAATAGCGTTTACTGATCAATTAATTAATTAATTTAACAAGGTCAGGTGAAGTATAACTTTATAACCTGATCAATTTAATATAACTCCTAATTTACCTGCATCGCTAATTTTAATAAACCTGGAAAGGAAAACATAAATTTGCAAAAACAATAACAACGCAAAATATTTATTTACAACAATAGAAACCAACATATAATCACATGTGTTTTAAATGTACTTATTTTTCACTTACACACCTTCTGCAACATATACCTGTAAAATAAGCCTAAATGTGCTTTCTTTTCTAATGTACAGTGCTGTTAATACTATAATTTTATTTACAACTTTAAGCAATTATTTTGCCTAATATTGTTCTAATTTAATAATTAATGTCCTTGCTTTAATCACCTTGGCTGCTATTGTCCTAATCAGGGTATCTGTTGATGTATTATTCACTAATTATTAGCAAATGTCTGAAATAATTAATAATAAAAATGAAGTTTTCGGGCATTAATAACGTCTGTTTATGTATTTTAACCAATCACCATGTGGCTACACAGCACTCAGCCAATGAGAGTGCCTACTGTCTCTTCCAATCCAATCACGGCCTCTCTATGACACTGCAGTGTCTCTAACCAATCAGGACACAGCTAGCCTCCAATGACACAACATGTGACTGCATACGTCACTACCAGCTCCTTCCTGACACTGCACTGCAATGGCTCGTCTCACAGAGCCCCTCAAAGCCTCCTCTCAGCTTCAGCACCACAATAAAAATTAAATATAAGCTAATAAGCAAGAGCGTGTTATCACAGCACAGCACTCGCTCTCTAAAAACCTGCGCACTTCCTAACACGCGCTCGCTCCTCAAACGAGAGCGTGTCACTTCTTAAACACACGCGCTCGTTCTTCTAACTAAAGCGTGTCATCGTTTTTTTTTAATCACTCGCGCTCACACAGCAGCGCGATTACAGCAATTAGCTTCAATCCCGAAGCCTCGCCCAATAGGAGCGCGGCTCTGCCGTGACGCGACGCACTGGCGTCCAATGGGAGCGCGGCTCTTGTGGTGACGCGACGCTCCAGCGTCCAACGGGGGCACAGCTTTAACAATGACGCGACGCGTTGGCTTCCAATGGGAGCGCGGCTGACCAACAATGCAAGCGAACCTTTAATTAATACCAGCGCAACAGCTGACGCGCTGCCAACTTCAAGGACTAAACTAAATACTACTAAAGCCTCTCCTAATGAGAGCGCGGCTCCCCCTAATCTTACACAACACACGGAGCTTCGCCCAATCAGAGCGCGGCTCCGTGTGTGACGCGACGGCCCCTGGACAAATGAGAGCGCGGCGGCTGACGTAAACAGCCGCTGCAGACCGCTCTCCTCTCCTTTTCACTGGCTCCTAGCAGCCCCCACCTCCTTCACGATGCGGCAAACAGCTAATCCTCCAGCAAACGAGCAATTTATAAGTTAGGCTTGAAAAGCACTTGTAGTTAGGCGGGTTGTTATAAAAAAAAAAAAGACCAAAATGCAAATAGGCGATAATTCACAGGAATGAAGTCAAACCCACCCTAAAAATAGCGCAATTAATAGGAAATTTACAAAGTAAATACCATTTAAACTTTAGATCGCGCTTCAACCAATGAGAGCGCTTACTCTGTCAGTGCAGAGACATTAACCAATCAGAGCGCGGCAGGCTCTGACGTATGCAGCAGACTGCAGCTGCAGGCTCTCTCCCCACACGCTTTCACTCCTAAAACAGCCCCTCCCTTACAATTTTCGATCGGGGCACTTTTAAATGGATTTAAAGAGCGCACAATGTTTCTAAATGTATTTAAGTGGCGCAAATCACTATTTAACACTCTAAAACAGCGTTTTCTTTACTCTAAGGCTCAAAAAACGTTTCCAATCAATTTATAAAAACGCAATTAATAACAACATTTAAAACAAACCATTTGTCTGCTTCTCTAACAAAGAGATAGTTTTAAACATTCATCCAAGTATTCTTAGTGTGGAATAGACGACGCTATTCTCACAGAATAGTCTCAATCACTAGTAAGGCAATTCTTACCCTACCCTTCTAACAGGTAATAATCAAAAGAGTCTCATTTAAAAGCGGACACCTAGATCCAGCAAGTTCAAACTCAACCCAGTTGACATTTCAAATCATTTACGCACTTTCACACAGAAAACCCTGATCATACACACAAATTCTTGGCAGGACTTGAACCAACCACAGAAAACGTCAAGCGTTGATAAGAATAGACGACGCTTATTTCCTTCCTCAGGACTCTAACCTTGGAAGAGAAATCAACGCTTATTTTTCCTCCTAGGACTCTAACCTTGGAAGAGAAAATAACCCTTACCCTTCACACAAGCTTGGATATATCTACTACTCTCTTCACAGAAAGTTTTAAAACAAGCTCACCAGGTCCCTCTGCTTAATGCTACAATTTCATAGGCAATCCTCACTAAACATTCAACCATTCAATCTAAGGTCCCTAAACTTGTGTTGTACGCCCACAACACGTGATATATGCTATACCACAATTTTGAAACAGACAAATGCACTGTGTAGCTCTTCTAGCTACACTACTCTTGCCATGGCATACCAGAAATTTTTCACACTACTGGAAAAATTCCTTAAGACTACATATAACAATCTGACATAACCAAAAACTTAACATTTGTTAAACATCAATCCTATGACTATACCAACATATATGTAACATACATGTAACATGCATGTCAAAAACAACATATAAACCGTCTGAAGCTACCAAATTGATGGAGCCTAGAAACTAAAATTCTTTATAAATGATGTCATAATCCACTATCACACTTACACATACCAATCAATACCAGGCCCATAAGAAATCATGAGGTGAATAGATACTATATGTTGAATTTGACATTAAACTATCAACAAAAACAAGTCCAGCTTGTCATTTTGAAAAGTTTATTAAGACATATTTAAGAAAACATAGGTTTGGAACTTTATTAAGCAAACATTAGAAAAAGTCATAAGTAAATTTTTATTCAGCATTTTATAAAGAGAGCTTAATTTAAGAAAATATTATTCATTAGCAGAAATAAGTGAAAAGGAAGAGCATTTCCAAAACCTAACTACCTCACTGACTCTACCCTCATCGCCTGAAAACAAAGTCTTTAAAGTTACATTTCTTAAGTGTAATCATCGGACAGCAGAACACGTCCTTCTGGAATCAAGAGCGTAAGCCAAAAGTTTGCAGCTAACGCCTATTCTTATACTCTAAAATAAGCTGAGCTAACTATTTTTCACATTCCAACAGCTGAATTCTGGCTCGCCATTGGCTGAATCACCTCACGCCACAGTAAACTGTGACATCTTCCACCACGAGACCAGGCTTTACACAAAGTCATTGTCCATGCACAGAATCCTGGCGACAGTTCCTTAATCCGCTACATTTTGTAGCAAAAATGTTCAAGCAATATGAAATCTTGTCACGTCTCTTCCTTTTAGCCTTGAGCCAGACCGTTCTGAGCTTTCGTGGCACATCCAAACCCACTCCACATAGTTGACTTTAGCAGTTCATTTTCTAGTGTTTTCAAAATAGAAGTTTATCAACCACTTCAAAATATGGGTTTCTCATGTGGCTTTCAACATCAGCAGGCCTTTTCTGCGCCACTTCTGATTGCGTCACTGTGCCACTTTCAGCTTGCGTCACTTTTTCAGAAAACTATTATTTAAACAAACACAAAAGAATAATTAATTCAGGTAAAACAAACCCTTCTGTACCACCCAGCCCTTGCTAATTATTAATTAACCCACTAATAAAAGACATTTAGCAAAAGCAAACAAATAAAGCAACACATATAATAACTACCATTCTTCATGTAATCCAGCTTTATGTTTCTGAAAGAGTAAAAAGATGATTAAATAATACACAGACAGACAAACACAACATAGGACATACATGCAAGCACATATAAAAGCACATGCCATGAATGATCAGCTGCATATTAATAGTGACAAAGACAATAGGACAAACATAAAAAACAGGACAATATTAATAATGTGTTACAAAAAACAGACTTGCAAATGCAACAAAAGCACATATAATTAGTTTCCCGCGTGTTCATGTGTGGTGCAAACTTAATCTAGGTTGGATTAATAAAACAAATCATGCAAACACTCATTAATATATTAATTCAAATTATGAGAGTATGACATCACAAGCTTGAATAAAATATTTCTAAAGCTCGCTCTATCACAACAAATACATAAATATTATTATAATTATTAGCAGCGCAGTGCACAGCATTCCTATTTAGCCAAAACTGTCAACATTACAAAGAATATTAATAAAGGAATTAATTATAAGAGTGTGTTCCCTGCCCCAGATTAGCATATCGAAATAACGATCTCAAATGCTTAAGATGACAATTTGAAAAGTGGCGCCAAAACTCCCAAAAGCTTTTCAGCCCACCCAATCTTCAATTAATAAATCATATTGTGAAACACGTGCTAATAGTAAAATTATTTTGTGTATGTGGACCACATATCATTCCAACGCTAAGCAACGCAACTTTCCCCTATTGTACAGAAAATAAAGTGTAGCTCACAAATGCCGTGACAGCTTCAAACATATTAACAAAAGTGTGGGGCTCGTAATAGATCCATGGGGTTCAAAATACATGAGCATAGTGCTCTCAGGACCGCGACGTCAGTCACTGGATGATCGCTGCTATGATAGTTGGACTACATGCCCCAGAAGAATATGCCTCCTTATTCCGCCGTCTTTTAGTACGCAGGGAATCACAACGCAGTCATTATAACGACCGCGTTGTAATTCCGCATACCATTACTCCGCAAGTCGGAACAATGACTTGCGGAAGGGGGGCGCTGGATGTTGGAATAGTATAATTTACTATTCCAACTCCAGTCTGTGCGGACACTAGGGAAGGTGTTGGATTTTAAATCCAACACCTTCCCCCCTCGGCAAGTCGTTGTTCTGACTTGCGGAGTAATGGTATGCGGAATCACAACGCGGTCGTTGTAACGACCGAGTTGTGATTCCCCGCATACTAAAAGTTTCTTCATAAACGTTCTTTACCGTCCCATAATCCCCTTGTACAGTTTTGCTAAATCAAAATCCGAACACCAAAGGTTCCAGTTCCACATATAAATGTCATCGACATAAGATCAGCCAGTAATAAATATATATATATATGACTGGTAATTGCCAGTAGGTAGTTATAGTTAGGAGCGCGTTTCTATAAGTAAAGCGTTTTTTGATTTGCCTATTTGTTTTACACCGTTGGATGAATCTTCACATATATATAATATACTTTACCCGATCACAATGCATGTAGTCTGAGCGCAACCATATGCTCAGATTAAATGGGTCCGACTGATCGTGAACATTTATATTATGAGCAATAAACGCATTATGCAAAGTTGGCAAAAACGTGGTCAATTGAAATCGTAATAATTAAGAAGGATGGTGCTGTAACCCCGGCTTATTTGTTATCTTAAATACCTTCTGTAAAAAGGTGCTAAGTAATTCTCTAACCTTGCCATCATGGAAATGTAATTGTTTGCTTTTAATTTATTGCACTACTTGATTTGGAATGGAACATACTGGCGTTTCTTTAACCACGCCAATAAAAGTCTTTCCTTTACGTTTGTTTTTTTCGTGCGTCACTTAGAAAGCCATGATTGATTAAATGATGGTAACTCGATGCATTGTCATGAGACCAAAGCGCCGAGAGAGGTCGAAACGCGTTATTTTGTGCCTGAATAATTTGGAACAAGTTGCATCCACAACTGGAGTGGCTCGTTCCTTTACCGTGAGAGAGAGAGAGAGAGAGAGAGAGAGCTGGAGACGAGATAGAGATAAGGAGGCCAATAGATGGCATATAGAAAAGGAGAGATTGATAGGGAGTGATTGACAAATAGGAAGAGAAGTAAATAAGGAAATATTGAGATCAACAGCAACAGACAAACGAAGATAATGTGAGGCACAAAGAATGGGTACAAGACAAAGAGGAGTAAACAAAGTGAGAGAGGGCAGTAGGGAAACAGGAGCAACAAGTGAAGGAGAAAAAAACAGAGACACGGAGGATTCAAAAACATATCAAGAGGTGTCAAGAAGAGAAAGGGAAGTTGATAAGCACGAAAAGGAGGGAGATAAGGAGCACACGAAAGAATGCAAACAAGAGAAAGGGAAGGAAGACTAACTAGAAGAAAAATAAGAAAATTAATGAACAGATGGCAAAGAACACACAGACAATAAAAATAGGAAAATACAGAACTGTAAATCAAATCTGAGAAAGACAGTGTCCAATTCACAGACTGGACGACAGATGTAGTTTACTCTTGTAGCACCCCTCTCCTGCATTTTTGAATCAGGCCACAAGTTAGAAGAGAGCGAGAGAGAGAGAAAGTTAGAGTGTAAGAGGTGGGATGAGAGAGAGAAAACATTGTTAGACACAGAGAGAGAAGAAATAGAAAGCAGGGGGACGGGTAAGAAAGAGAGGGTGAGTTAGTGGAGAGATGGGGAGACAGATGGGGAGATGAAGAGAGTGAATACAGATTGGGAGGGGTAGAGGGAAGAGAGAGGGGATGAAAGGCTGAGATAAAGAGAGAGATAGACCAGAAAAAGTCTGCCGTGTTGATTGTAATGTTACTTTAAATTAGCAAAACATGCGGTGTTTTCTCTGATGAAGGGACGCTCTTTCTCCATACACCATAGAGAGCGCGTTCATCTATGCAGAGGTAGAAGAGTGCTTAGAACACGTTTTACGCTATTTCCTATTTGGAGATATCATGTTTGTTCCCGCGGCCACACAGTAGCCCTATGATTTACGCCCGTCCAGGGCTTCCCTTTATTGGCTCTTCACGCCTCTGGAATACACTGCCCGGGCGGCTGCTCGCAGGGCCGAGTGAATAGTCCTCAATATTATTCTTCTCGCAGAGGCGGCGAGGCAGCCCTGCGCCGGCCGGCCCGGACATTGACAGCTTAGGGGAGTGTGGGGGGGTCAGTGCGTTTCTCCGAGCTCGGGGACCCCCGACCGCTGAAGCCCCCGAGGCTTTGAAGGCGCAGCCAAAGGGCGGCGGGAGAGGGCGCAGCGTTTAGTCACTGTTTCATTAGGCACTATCTGAACCTTGCAACATGTGGTCATTTCTGGGCCCGGCTCAAAAGAGGGGATTACGGGGCCATTAGCTCGCGCTTAATTTAACTCGTTCTCTGAACGGATTTTCGATACATTCCTAATTGAGTGAGGAGGCAGGTGAAGCCTCAGTCCCACGCAGGCCCATTCACGGTGGGAATCAATGGGCCTCTTTCTAAACTCGCACTGCCCACAATATATCACTAGGGCCAAGACATGCAATGAATATGCTGATTTTTTTTACATGATTAATGGAATTACGCCCTGCCTCGCAGGTGTGAGAGCAGGGGAACATTAGACTGTGGTGAAATACGATTAGCAATGAAATTAGATTTTCATTGGCCATGTATGTGACATAAACCTAGTTTTAAGATGTCAAAACAAGGAAAGGGATGGCGAACACGTCGTTGATAATCAATCAGGGGCAAGTACTGCAGCTTCGTCGCCAAATAATAATTAGCAGACTCCAGGCTGCCTGTTTACATATTCAGCATCTGCGTAATATGAGGCATTGCCTCATCCAACAATAAGGCACTCTTGGGGTTTCCAGAGATTCGCAGTCCCCATGTGAGAGGGATTGTTTATATGGGCAGTCGTGCTATTTTTTCCCCATACTGGGATTTTAAATATGGCGTGTCTCATAATAAGTATGTGCCCATAATTTAAAGCACGTAAAGAACAAGTGCCTAAAAGATAGAGGAACTAAGGAAGTATGAATGGCCTTGCAATGTAAAGATATGGCTCTCTTCTAAACACTTTTTTGTGTAACATGTACATAAATTACAGTACTTTTGACAGATAAACACCCCCATCAATGTGCAGGACCTAACATAAGAAACCTACACTGTATAATGACTAGATTCAATAATTAGTGCATTGTGTTAAAGTAATAAATCATACATCAGGTCACAAAGGAAAATTGTACTTTGACCTGGATTAAAAACCCTAAGAAGGATTCATTCTGACCCCTTGAGGTGATGGCAGAGGGAACTGTCTACTAGTGTCTAAGACGTGAAGCAGCATCTGCTGTGAGACCTAAGCCGGCTCTGCTTCCTCAGAGGTCCTGAAGAAGCACCTCTTGGTCCACCTGAGCAGACACAGGCGAGAAACATGTTGACCTTATTTTAGAACAATTCACTTTCCCTGCTTATTAGGACCATTACATCCTATATCAGCACCATACATATTTCTAATTAGGTGAGTGAGCTCAATCAATAAAGAATATTATACTGAACATCACTAGACCTATTTTAACTCACTCTCCGATACCACTCTACACACACCATTAGAGCCCACACACATCCACTTCAACATAAGTCTATAAAACGATCTCCATCAAAGAGCCTCCAGTGGGTGCCCATCTGGCATTGTAGCGCCGGCCCGATGAGGAGCTAGCCCAATGATAAAGCATGACACCCTTCTGGGTGTGTGAAGGCACTTGCTCCTATCGGAGCACATCCCCTGAATTGCAACACTAATATATCTCTCCCTCTTAATCTTGAGGAACTGCACACCCCATTTACCTATAGATTACTGATTCAAGGAGCAAGTGAGCTGGACCCACATAAGCTCTTAGTTCCTCTTTGTGTAGAATATTATCAGTGATGTCATAAAAGATGTCATGAGTGATGCAATATGTGAGGTATTTAGCAGTGCATGGCGAGAGCATGCAGCACCCTCCCCGGGCCGATTTTGGCCCCGGGGAGCCCATTCCTTGGGACCTATACAAATATTAATGTGGGAGGGGAGCCACATGGCCACCCTCCTCAGGCTGAGTTTAGCTCCACGAACCCCTTCCCCTTGGACCTGGCCAATAAAGGATGAGTGCCCTAGAGCCCACCCAGGGCACCCACTGCAGGTGGAAGCAATATTTTCATCTGTTTCCCTGCCCGTTTCAGTGCAGGCAAGGAAACAGATGAAAAGTCCACGCAGGGAAACCACTATGTCCGCCACCCAAGGGACATAGCTGGAGCCAGGGTCCCAGGCGATGGGGACCTCAGGCCAAAATTGCTCCCCCTCCCTATTAGTATTGCGGTTGGGCCCACGGGATTGGGCCTTCAGGGCTGAAATCCGCCCGGCGAGGGGGGCTGAGTGGCCCCCTTTTACATCACGGTTGGGCCCCAAGCATGGGGTGTCTGGGGCCAAAATCGGGCCAGGACAGGGGCCACGTTACCAACTCCCAACTATTTTAAAGGCCGGGCCCGAGGGAAGGGGTCCCTAGGGCTGAAATTGGCCCGAGGAGGGGGGGGCCACATGCCCTCCCTCCCCTTCTTCTATTCAGCTGGGCTGCGGGGGATGGGTGTGCCTAGGGCCAAAAGTGACCCAGGGATAAGGGCTGTGTGAGCCCCCCTCCCTAATTTAATTAATAAGGAATTCCCCCTGGGACCTGGACCACCCAAGTGAGGGGCTAGTAAAACACAAGCACAGGAAACCGTGCTTGTATTTTTTGTAAAAAATTCCCACAGGTCCTCTGCGGATTTACAAGATAATTTAAAAAACAAATGCCGCCCGGCGGATCCCTGTGGGACCCCAGCACCAGGCCTAGGGGTCAGTTTATTTATACCCTACTCCCTTCTCTTTTTTTAATGTTTTTTCTTGAAACTCAGCCGAGTTGGAGTTCCAAGATGGCTTCCACCACTTCCTGGATTAAGTAGTGGCAACCAATCAGATCTTATTTTGAGATCTGTTCAATCTGCGGACGACTCGCATCCCTAGATATACATAAATATTTTTTCTTTAATAACTCAAAATCTACTGAATGGATTTACACCAAATTATAGAAAGGAGAGGGGAGAGGAGTTGGCCTAACGGCTAGGGCTGTCGCCCTTGAATCTGAGGAACTGGGTTTGAGTCTCTGCAATGACGCTGACCATCCTGTGATTCTGGGCAAATCACTTAATCTCCCCGTGTCTAATATAAAAAATAAATGCGTCCTCATGTAACGCAATTGGTGCTATGTAAGGCGCTCTGATACCCGATTCGGGTCAAGTTTGCGCTATATAACATTTTGCAAAATAAAAAAAAATAGAAAGGCTCTTTCTGGATCATGATCTAGCTTTCTGCTAAATTTTGTGTAATTTTGTCTGGCGGTTCTGACTGTAGACGTGTCTAAAACCAATATGGAAAATTGCATAAGGAAAATTCGTTTTGGTACTCCCCTTTCTTTTCGGCCCCTGCTTGGTGAATCACCCGCACCTTTCCAACCATCAGTTGAAGTGAGTGGCGTATTAGTTTTGAACATTTTCTGAAGATTTGTCGAACAACGTCAAAGTTATTAGCAAAACCAAAAACTGTTTTTATATCGAAAGTAGGTCCTAACTATAACAACCGAATGCCAGTAGGTATATATATATATATATATATATATATATATATATATATATATATATATATATATATATATACGCAAACAAACGCCCTTGAGCTTAACAGGACGCACTCAGCCGCCAGCCTGCCCTCCGGCCTTCAAGGACAACTCGCATCCCCTTCAAAGTCTATATAGTTAGCCTGACGCGTTTCAAGACTCGTGGTCTATCATCAGAGGCAGCTTGCATGTGAATGCGAAGGTTCTTATTTATTCAAACACTGCATGCTGTGATTGGTTTATATCCCTCAGTGGGCGGCATGCAGTTAGTGGCAGAATAAGGCATGATGGGCTTCGTAGTCCAGCATTTAAGAACAGTTCGTTTATACCCACAGTGGGTTCCGCATTCACTGCATTCCTTTAGCGTATATTCTTTCCTTGGTAGGAACCTGAAAGAGATGCAAGTTCGTTAAGTCCTGCTGGCTTCGCTCTATCAGATAAGAAAAGGTTTCCACCCCAGCCTCTTAGTTGCCCAAGATGGTGCAGTCCTGTCACGGCGCGTGCCACCGTGTAGTAGATTTGCAAACAAACGCCGTTGAGCTTTACAGGACGGACTCAGCCGCCAGCCTGCCCTCCGGCCTTCAAGGACAACTCACATCCCCTTCAAAGTGTATATAGTTAGCCTGACGCTTTTCAGGACTCGTGGTCTATCATCAGAGACAGCTTGCATGTGAATGCGAAGGTTCTTATTTATTCAAACACTGCATGCTGTGATTGGTTCATATCCCTCAGTGGGCGGCATGCAGTTAGTGGCAGAATAAGGCATGATGGGCTTCGTAGTCCAGCATTTAAGAACAGTTTGTTTATACCCACAGTGGATTCCGCATTCACTGCATTCCTTTAGCGTATATTCTTTCCTTGGTAGGAACCTGAAAGAGATGCAAGTTTGTTAAGTCCTGCTGGCTTCGCTGTATCAGACAAGAAAAGGTTTCCGCCCCAGCCTCTCAGTTGCCCAAGATGGTGCAGTCCTGTCACGGCGCGGGCCGCCGTGTAGTAGATTTGCAAACAAATGCCCTTGAGCTTTACAGGACGCACTCAGCCGCCAGCCTGCCCTCCGGCCTTCAAGGACAACTCTCATCCCCTTCAAAGTGTATAAAGTTAGCCTGACGCGTTTCAAGACTCGTGGTCTATCATCAGAGGCAGCTTGCATGTGAATGCGAAGGTTCTTATTTATTCAAACACTGCATGCTATGATTGGTTCATATCCCTCAGTGGGCTGCATGCAGTTAGTGGCAGAATAAGGCATGATGGGCTTCGTAGTCCAGTATTTAAGAACAGTTCGTTTATACCCACAGTGGGTTCCGCATTCACTGCATTCCTTTAGCGTACATTCTTTCCTTGGTAGGAACCTGAAAGAGATACAAGTTCATTAAGTCCTGCTGGCTTTGCTGTATCAGACAAGAAAAGGTTTCCGCCCTAGCCTCCCAGTTGCCCAAGATGGTGCAGTCCTGTCACGGCGCGGGCCCCCGTGTAGTAGATTTGCAAACAAACACCCTTGAGCTTTACAGGGCGCACTCAGCCGCCAGCCTGCCCTCCGGCCTTCAAGGACAACTTGCATCCCCTTCAAAGTGTATATAGTTAGCCTGACGCGTTTCAAGACTCGTGGTCTATCATCAGAGGCAGCTTGCATGTGAATGCGAAGGTTCTTATTTATTCAAACACTGCATGCTGTGATTGGTTCATATCCCTCAGTGGGCGGCATGCAGTTAGTGGCAGAATAAGGCATGATGGGCTTCGTAGTCCAGCATTTAAGAACAGTTTGTTTATACCCACAGTGGATTCCGCATTCACTGCATTCCTTTAGCGTATATTCTTTCCTTGGTAGGAACCTGAAAGAGATGCAAGTTCGTTAAGTCCTGCTGGCTTCGCTGTATCAGACAAGAAAAGGTTTCCGCCCCTGCCTCTCAGTTGCCCAAGATGGTGCAGTCCTGTCACGGCGCGGGCTGCCGTGTAGTAGATTTGCAAACAAATGCCCTTGAGCTTTACAGGACGCACTCAGCCGCCAGCCTGCCCTCCGGCCTTCAAGGACAACTCTCATCCCCTTTAAAGTGTATATAGTTAGCCTGACGCGTTTCAAGACTCGTGGTCTATCATCAGAGGCCGCTTGGATGTGAATGCGAAGGTTCTTATTTATTCAAACACTGCATGCTGTGATTGGTTCATATCCCTCAGTGGGCCGCATGCAGTTAGGGGCAGAATAAGGCATGATGGGCTTCGTATATATATATATATTACCTACTGGCGGTCGCCAGTAGGTAGTTATAGTTAGGATTGTTTTCCATAGGGAATCCGCAACATTCTATTGGGAATAACTTTGGCGCCGGTTGAGGGATCTGTCTGAAATTTTCATGAAATTTGCCTCGCGGCGCTCCGCTCCTTCCCTGGTTTGGGGGGGGTTCGTCAAGCGGGGGCTGAGATAAAAGGGGGGTCCCAAAATGTGTTTTCCCCATGTTAATTTCCATAGGGCGGTTGGACTCACTTTTAGCCCGAACGGCTGAATGGTTTTCCACCAAACATGGCAAAATTGTAGGGACTGGTAGCCCGATGTGCCTTTGCTATGTCTCAAGATATGTGCTCCAGTGGATTTTGAGTAATTTAGGTTCAGCGCGCTACGCAATTTCGAGAGCGTAAAGGTGATTGGCTCTCGGGTGTCTGTCAACATTCCAAGCAGTCAGGAGCGGCCACCATCTTGTCTCTCGGTAGGATCGAGACACAAGAGGTGGCAAAAACAAAGGGGGAAATGACCAAAAGGGGGCAGGGTAGAACCCCCCTTCGATGTGGGGGCTATAAAAGGGCCCCGCAGGGCAAAAAAAAAAAATGTTTTTTTTCGATTTGCGCTAGGGGAGCGCCCGGTACGCGACAGATTTTTTAAAAAAAGTAGCATTTTTTTAATAAATTGGAGGTAGTTCTAAAAAGAACTGTTTTTTCTTCTTTTTGTTGTTTTATATTTTTTTTATTGTTTTTTTGAACATTTTGTACTTTTTTTGGCTTTTATGAACAATTTTATATTTTTTTGTTATTTTTATGGGGACAGACAAAAAACAGGGAATTGTAAACGGCTCAACTGGAGCAAAAAAAATCAGGAAAAAATTAAGGTTTTTTTGGGCAATTGTGGTTGTCACCAGCACGGTTGATGAGTTTAATGCTTTGCTCACCATTTGTTTAGCGCCTTGATATCCCTTGGGATGAATGCCGAGCTCTACAAATACCAGAAATAAAATAAAAATAAAATAAAGGTAATTGTTTTTCCACAAAATATACAAACGATTTTGTATTGTCCGAACTGGGTTTGTATGTTTGGGACCATCTCCCTTGTCTCTGGATCCAATGGAGTGGGTTGCTTACTTTTGGAGGTGCTGGGAGAAGATTGGGGAGGGTTTCTGGCCAGTTCTCCGACCTCTGCCACAGCATAGTTGTTAGGGTGCCAGCGTTGCATGTGGCGAATCATGGTGTTATTGCCAAAAGAATACTTTTTGTTAGGGTTCCCCCTGGAAAGTACAGTGCCACAGATTAGACAAGTAACCCTTGACGCATTTACTTTCTTGAGGTCCTTTGGGATTGAAAAAAACTCCCAGATAATGTGCTGCTTTGGCTTATATGGGGTAGTATCTTCAGGCAGGAACCTCCTCCTCTCCTCCTCCTCCTCCTCTTTTTTATCTCCACCACTGTGGTGTTGTGGTGGTCCTCTTGGTGGTGGTGGCTGAGATGCTCCTGCTGCTGCTGCTACTGTAGCCATTTCTCAGTACAAATAGGTACTAATAGGTTTGGAAACAGGTCTTCCTCACTCAAAGTACAAAGTGAGAATGAGGAAAGAAGGTGGGGGCTTTCATCATTGGGAAAACAAAACTGTCCTGAACCAATGAAAAGTGTTATTTTCAGGTCACATGACTCGGGCTTTCATCATTTGGAAACCAAAACTGTTCTGAACCAATGAAAAGTGGTATTTTCAGGTCACATGACGTGGGCGCTTATGTAGCACGTTTGTATGCGCGTAAGTGTTCCGGGTACGCTCACGCTGTGCGTATCACGCGGATGCGGCTACGCGATACGTCACGAAGATGTTTTCGTTCGCGGCAATAGCGCTAACGGGACGCTCACCGGTACGCGCCGCAAGACTGCACTTACTGGTGCGCTCACCGGTACGCACACCGGGAGCGCTCCAGGGCAAAAACAAAAAACAAAAAAACCATGAACAATATACATAAAGAAAATAGTATTACATAAATATACAATATAGGATTCATTTAAAAAAATATTACATTTCATAGCTATAGAAATTTGCTATTAAAAAACCTTTGAAATTCACTGAAAAAAACCTAGGTTTGAGGCCCTATATATAGTTAGGAATTAGCATTTAAAAAAACCTATGAAATTCACAGAAAAAAACCATAGGTTTCACACCAGTTATAGTTAGGAATTAGCATTTAAAAAACCTAATAAATTCACTGAGAAAACCATAGGTTTCACACCAGGTATAGTTAGCTGGAAATTTTACTGACATAAAACCATTGAAATTCCCACGTTATAGTTAGTTGGACTCACTATGACTTGCGCGCCTGCAATGCACTGCTGATGACGTCACATATTACATCACTCATGACATGGTCAGTGACATCACTCATGACATCACTGATGACACCATCCTTGTGACAGAGTGACAGACCTCCTTTCAGTGTAATGTAACCCTTGAAACACATATTCAAAAATAGAAACTAACATTTTCAAAAAAAATGGAGATACCCATACCAGTTACAACAACCAATTCAGTAATTCCACCATCTATATACACTTCCACTCATTCACCAACAGTTCTATATAGTCGCTCATATATATACTCACTCATCTTATGTAGTGATACACCTATACATCCGGTTACTCACCGACAGTCATCCAAAAGTTACTCACACACATACTCACACATGCAAATAAACTATTGAACATCCATTTATTTGCATATACAACTATACACACACTACCACCTTACTTCTAAGGAAACGTACACATACTTACTCTCTTAAACAATCACTTATAGAAAGACATACTTATTTAAACAGGAACTCTTACAATCTCTCACTCTCACATATACTCACTTATATACATCAATACTCACATATACTAGATTAAAACATATGTAGTTACTGATAAAGACACTAGTGACACAGTCATTCACTCACTAACACACACATATACACACTCATCCACCCATACAGTCCCGCACATATGCTGTCTTCAAAACACATACAAACAGTGAGTCAGTCATTGATGCATCTATGTGCTAAGTAATACCCCCACCAAACCATACAGACACTCATACTGATACTAAAAAAAAATCTAATAACTCATATACACGCACATGTAGCTACTCACCAACCCATGCAGCCACTTATACACAAAGTGAAACACTGATAGATATATTTAAATATTTAAACATTACTCGCTAATGTATGTATTCACTAAGATACACTTAATAAGCCAGTTAACCAATCAATTTTTTTTTAAAAAAACATCCATTTAGACACTTATTTAAAAATGTATTCTTCCATCGACCTTTACAAATACATATATAAAACATATTTATTTTTCAGAAAGACACACATTCACTGGATGGTGTCATCAGTGACGTCATGAGTGATGTCACTGACCATGTCATGAGTGATGTAATATGTGACGTCATCAGCAGTGCATTGCAGGCGCGCAAGTCATAGTGAGTCCAACTAACTATAACGTGGGAATTTCAATGGTTTTATGTCAGTAAAATTTCCAGCTAACTATAACTGGTGTGAAACCTATGTTTTTTCAGTGAATATATATATATATATACACACACATATGTATATATACATATATATATATATATTCCAATCACAAAGCCGCTCCTGCTGCAGCGTGGTGACCCGTAGACAAGTGGCGTACACTCCGGCGGAGCCGCCGGAAATTAATGTTCAAAAACAAACAATCCAGTGTAGTACGCTCTCAGGAATCAAAAGCTTAGCCAGAAGTATATTGCAACCTTGGTTTATTCACAATAATGTGAATAAACCAAGGTTGCAATATACTTCTGGCTAAGCTTTTGATTCCTGAGAGCGTACTACACTGGATTGTTTGTTTTTGAATATATATATATATATATAGATTATATATATATAAAGCTAGCTGTACACTTATACTGAACCAGTACCATTACCATTCACAGGTGATGTCCTACAACCAAATTACAGCCCTGATGAGGACCGCACAGCAAAAGTTTACCTTGTCCTAACGATAAGACGGTCGAAACGCGTTGGCATAATTCAGTGGATTGGAGATATTTATGCTCTATAACTACTTTTATATATATATATAAGAGAGAAAAGACATTTTTTCAGAGGAGCATAATTGTGTATAGTAATTTTCTCCTACACTATTTAGGACTATTGATTCAATCCAAATCCGAGGGACATATATCTCTACCCCAGATTTAGCACTTGTCAAAGTGTATATAGTAGGATGATTTGAAATGATTTGATCGTACCAATTAAATGAAATGTACAGATGAATTTAATTGACCGCATTAAAAGTGTATATATGTTTTGTGTAAAGTTATATGTTTTGTGATATAATTACGTTTTTTGTGGTAATAACCTCACATAATTTGTTGTGTATAAGAGGAGAGCTTTTGAAACAAATGTGGATACCAATATATATAAAAAATACAAAGTAAAGTGAAATGAGTTATAACGCAGAGTCAATAAAAGGGACTTCTGTGATACTAGTGATTTTCATTCATGGTGTCAGAGGTATTTTTGTTGTGAAATACAAGAAAGAGACTAGCACAGGGCACTCAACAACCTGCCAGAAGGGATACCTCAGAATCGGAGGCTGAAGCCTCAGAGGAGGAAGCAAGCGCTAACAAGAGAAAGAGAGCAAGCACCGAAAAAACATCTGCAGTTCCTTTTTTAGACAAGTACCAGGTCTTGAAGGAAACGCGACAACGGCCCCAAGTGAAATCGAAACAACCTCCGCAAACAATGCAAAAAAGAGGAGGAGAACAAGGCGCGGCAGGAGGGGCAGGCGTACAACCAGCCACCCCAATGGTGACCCGCAGCAAAGGCAGGAGAGGAAGGTGGTAGGCGAGGAAAACACAATCATAAACCTATCAGACAGGAAGCTCACGACAGACGAAGAAACGGTCCTAAAAAGAGGACTAACTTTCTGCCCCACGGCAAAATTTGACCATGTGGAAACTAGAATAGACCTCTTTAAGTTTGTCCGCAAATTGAAGTTACAGAAGATTTTTGCAATGAAACTGACAACGACTACAAACATGAATTCTACCAATAGTGACAACGAGGAAACGGAACTCAGAGACAATGATCTAGAAATTTCAATGACAACGCACAATCTAGCTGGCATAGAGGATATTCCTAATTCCATGAACACTCTGAGGAGGGAAGAAATAAATCAAAAACGTGATCCAAGCAATTTACAAAGTAAATCACGGGTCCTTCCACATGCCACATATGATGCAGTGGATGTATTCAACGATGCAGTCCTCCAAGATCTCCAGAAAATGGCAAATAACACTGTGGATATGACCAGGAAGAACTCTAACATTTCAAGGAAAGAGTGAGAAGTCATACAATCACTGAAGCTGGACACTACAATTGAAAAAAAACCCTCTGATAAGGGTGGGAATGTGGTGATTTTCAGCAAGCGGAAATACAAAAGGGAAGCTGTGAACCAACTGATGAACAGAGACTGCTATATGACAATTACGAAAACAGACTATGTAGAATGCACTCTTGAGTATCAATCATTACTAGAGGGATGGAGGGATGAGGGAATGATACATAAAAACGAATTCGACTATTTACAGTGTGGGAATCCTGTCATCCCCACCTTCTATCACCTCCCCAAGGTGCACAAAGACATCAGAAACTCTCCTGGGAGACCCATAGTCTCTTCCATTGGCAGTCAGCTGGAAAACACTTTCAGATTCACGACTCTTACTTAGCACCTTTTGTCAAAGATCTGTCATCCTATGTAAGGGATACCCAGGACTTCCTCAGGTGAATTGACGGCATCGAGTGGGACACAGACATGCTTCTGATCACACTCGACGTCGCCAATTTGTATACCTGTATAGATCATGAGGATGGCATCCACGCGGTACAATGGTTTCTGGGCAAAAAGCCACTGAAATTCCATCAGCATAATCGCATGCTTTTGAAAATGACTAGATTCTGCCTCGAGAATAATATATTCCTATTTGCGGGTACCCTGTATCGTCAGATCAGAGGGACAGCGATGGGCATGTGCTTCGCCCCCAGCTACGCGAACTTTTTTGTGGGCTGGTGGGAGAAGCACGTGGCCTGGGGCGGGACCAATGAGAAGTGGCTTGACCAGATCATGATCTGGGCCAGATATATTGATGACCTGTTTATTGTCTGGCGCGGCGACAGGGCCTCGGCCGAGGACTATGTAGTCACTCTAAACAGCAATGATCTAAATCTGAGATTTACCAGTACCATCAGTGAGAGCTCTGTACACTATCTGGACCTAGAGGTATATGTAGCTGGAAATACGCTACAGACTAAACTCTACAGAAAGCCTACAGTGGGCAACACTGTGCTGCATGCAGCAAGCCATCACCCTAAAAGCATGATCCGTAAAATTCCGTTTGGAGAACTGCTTCGCCTGAAAAGAAATTGCTCAGACATGACAGATTTCACAGAAGCAAGGGATGCTGCTGTAACTAGATTTCAAGCAAGAGGCTATTCAATATCTTTGCTTACTAGGACAGCAAATAGAGTAGACCTGATTGACAGGAAGGATGTCCTGAAAGAGAAACAGAAAAAAGACTTGGGGGGTCACACGGATGATTACCAGATATAATATGAGATCGAACGAACTGGTTCAGATATTTAATAACAACTGGCACATCTTACAAACGGATGCCGTTCTGAGAAACATCATACCACCACATCCGTCTATAACCTACAGGCACTGTCAATCATTAAATGATCATTTATTGCAGAGCCATTTCAAGGACCAGCCTAAACCAACCAGGACTAATCCCATCAAAGGCTTTTTTCCCTGCATGCATTGCAAAGCTTGCAAATACAGCAGAAAAAGAACAAAATATGAAGGAAGACCCAATGACCCCCGCCCGTCTAGAGAAATTCAGAAATGTCTGAACTGTAATTCTGATTTCGCCATCTATTGTTTAGAGTGCCCATGCCGCAAACGATACATTGGCAGTACCATCAACCTGATGAAAAAAACCATACTAGAACATATGCGGGCGATAACAACCCACAACAAGAGCTATCCCATGGCACGCTATTTTGAGACCCACCACAACAGTAATCGTGATCTACTCACCTTCTTCTGCCTAGACCAGGTGGATAGAAGAGAGAGGGGTGGAGACCGGGTCAAGGCACTCAGAGTGCTGGAATCAAAATACATTATTGATTTGCAGAGTAAACATCTAATAGGGCTGAATAATGATGAGGAATTGTGGGTCCATTTAGAATGATACAAGGAGACAGAATCCACTGTGATTAGGTCATAGTATGACTTGTGAGGCTTATCGGGAGGGACAGCCGGTCGTGCGATGGGACCATTGCACTATCCAGCTGCCAAAAAAAGGGATAAAGATGACATCTAGGATTTACCATGTACTGCTCCTGTGCAACACAGCCATATGTGGACCAGCAAACCGGTCCCACTCCCTATCATCCAAAAACTAAAGCAGGACATGTGATACAGGCCCACACAGGGCATAATGAGCAACACACATAAATCAAAAACAGTTAGAAAAGGAGTCGAACTTGCCCATTCAGGGCCAAATAAGTCTAAACATACCATTACATAAAAAAGTTGCTGATAAAATAAGCTAAAGGGCGATGTAAACACCAGCACAAAGCATAAATCGCACCAGCAGTGATAGCGTACCACAAAACTAACTAGGTACATAAAAGGACAACAGTATGTCCGATATCGAGCTCTAGTCACTCATGGCCCTAAATGTTCATTACAGCGGCAAATACTGAATTGTAGATATTTTCCAAAGCTAAAAGCATAATGACATTGCTCTAAATATCATGATTGGTATACATAAGAATATTTGTATGAAATGTTTTGTGATATGCTTTTAACTATGCACTTGCACTTTTGAAACCATTGTTTTTAATGAAAATGTTATTTGTAAACTTTTACCTACCAGTCCATTGCAAGATGGCCACCGCCAAACGTAGGGTTGGTTAGTCCACTCTCATTTTCTATGAGCGATGTGGACGTTATAAGGGTTTCCTTCTCACACACTCGCTGACACTGATAAAGCCGAAAGGCGAAATGCGTCTGTCGGAGGGAGCAGGGGGTCTGCCAATAAATCTTTTTCACGAATACGACCTTGGAGTGCTGTCTGTTTCGTTTTCATAAACGGAGGTGTGGTAGGAATATATATATATATCGCCAGTAGGTAGTTATAGTTAGGACCTATTATCCATAGGAAAATCTTAACATCCTATTCCCAATAACTTTGGCGCCGGGTGGCGAATCTTTGCGAAATTCTCTAAATGTATGGCCCGCTCCGGTCCACGTCTATCTTAAAAGTTTCAGGGTGATTCAGCAAGCGGGGGCCGAGAAGAAAGGGGGGTCCCAAAACGTGTTTTCTCCATGTTAATTTCCATAGGAAATTTTAGACACGGCTAGAGCCCGAACTGCTGAACAGAATTACACGAAATTTGGCAAAAAGGTAGCCCTTGGTTCAGAAATAACTCTTTTTGTTAAATGGTGTAAATCCGTTCAGTGGTTGCTGTGAAAATCAAAATAATATAAATATCGATATATAGAGGAGCGGAGGATCGGCGCACCCTGCCGATCACAAGCTGCATGCTAGTTGGCTGTCAACACTTCTAACCAGGAAGTGTTGGCAGCCATCTTGTGCCTCGGTAGAACTGAGGCACAAGAAAAGAGAAAAACAAAGGCGCAAAACAAGAAAAGGGGGCAGGGTAGAAACACCCTGACCCCCTAGACCTGCTCAGGGGGTCCCACAAGGACAACCAGGGCCAAGAAAAGCATTTTTTTACAAAAATATCACGAGGTGTGCGCTGGATCCGCCTGAAAAAAAAATGACCCTTGTGTGGGGGACCCCAATTCCCCCCACACTGCCCCGGGGACGGCCATCCTCTCTGGCCTTTTCAAAAATATTTGCAATTTATATAGGCAGGTAATGAGGAGAATTTTCTCTGTTTTGACTAAGATTTGAACAGCGCACCGTACAAGTGTACTTTAAGCGCTACTTTGTGTATAATACTGCATATTCTGCACTATTTTCGGCATGCCTGTTTCTTGCACACTTTGTAGAATGTGTTGCTTTTGTAGTGGTATCAATTTGAGACCTGATGAAGCACAGCCGGTCCCCCCGGAGGGGACGCCCAATAGGGACAGGTATATTAAGTATGGTATTTCTTGAGGGGGGTGTGGCTAGCCGGCCATGATGGCGTTCGACTGCCGATAGAGCTCCGGAGCCGTCCGGGGAAGTTATCCTGCTGACGGGAGCCTACGGGTGCCTCGACCTGGTCGGGAGTGTGGGACGTGGTGCTGACGCCCATGTGCCCGCTCGGGGTAATGTTGCTGGACCCACGACGGGTCCTGTGCTACTGTGGCGACGTGGGGTCTGATACGGGGCCTTGTGGGCTGAGGCCGGGAGCTGGATTGCGCACAGAGACTGGGGCTCGTGCGACCGCCCCCAGGACGACGGCGTGCGGCGCTTCCGATGCAGAGCTGCCCCCATAACCTGCCCAGAGAAAGCGGATGCAAACGGAGCTGTGCCAACCCGCTGCACTAGTTGGTTTAGAGTCCAGAAAAGGGATTTGTGCGACAGGAAGGGGACCCGCGAGGCGCCCGACCCGGGCGTAGATCTGGGCCCAGACGGAGCTGGCGGCTGACATCCCATGTCCGCCTGATCATGACGGGCCTTGAGAGATCATTCTGGGAGTCGGCGCGGGAGCGGGCCAAAACGTACTACCGCCGGCGCTGTGAGAGCCGCGCCTAGCCTACGTCTAGGACTTGCGACACGGCGGAACATTGCCGGATTGGGCCCCCCATGGATTCATCGCGGGCCAAGTGCTGGTGAGTGGTGTCAGGATCCTGGTCATGCGCCTACACTGCCTTGCTAACCAGCTCTTTCCAAACACTGAGCAGGAGTGACATGGCCGGGAGACTACAACTCCCAGACTCCCCGGGAAAGGGGAGGTGATATTAGTAATGCTGACACGCATCCTGTTGCGTGTAATTCGTTTTGTTCCTTGCCGGCTGGCAGAGGAGCACCCTGTTCTCGTCGCCTCTGTCTGCAGGTTTCCAGATATCGGAGAATCCAGTTGCTCGTTCCTGAACCGAGGTAGGAGCGGGAATTTGTGTTTGTGGACAAGCCTTCGCGGAGCGCGTTGCTCCAGCCGCGTTGCCGCTCGGAAAGGAGCTTGCCCTTGTGTTTGTTTTCAGAAGCGGAGCGCGGTAGTTTCTGCTACGCGTTGCCGTTTCTATACAGTTTCTGGAAGAGAGCTCATCTTCCAGAGGGATTGCGATCTTGTTTTTTGGGACAGATTTGGTGCAGGAGGATTACTGGCGGAGCGCAGTAGTGGTCTCAACTACGCGCTGCCGTGCGGTATTATTGTTTCATAAACTTGGTGACACACGTGGAGTACAGTCAGTGCCTGAGGTTCCAGGGCACCTTGGTTCTTCATATGGATATCATTGTTATATACCTAAGCGTATATTCTAGTTTCATCTCCAAGACAGAGCAGAGTGTTGTGGTTCTTGCTCCCTACACACTACCGTATCTGTAAGGCCTTGGGCATCATTTTTATTTAACCTTTATTTTCTTTCCTGACCTTACTAAAGGGAAAAGTGACCTGAGTATATCATTTCCTTCATCAGAACCCATTATTGCAAGGCATCCTCACACTATAGTCATGGTAGGCGGAATGGTGGTTGAAGTTGTTATTTATGTGAAGGCCCTATGTTTTTTCTATATGATCCTTGTGCATTGTTTATGTTTCATTTAGACGCAATTCAGTCACGGCTGTTGGTGAATGAGGAGGATCTCTACAGAAGTTTGTTTCCTTTATATTGCAGGTACAAATGATCCTTTAGTGAGACCATTCAAGAGTAGCCAATGTATGTGGAATTGTTCTAAGTGCATGATCTTTGTCGTTACAGGTTACTCCCTTCCCTGCGATCCCTTCCCTTTCCCTCCCTTGTCTTTTTTTCCCTCGCCTAATGGCTCAAATACTCTGTGTAGTACAAGTAGAGTGTTTGTGACGTTGGGAGGTGGACCATTATATACTACAACCAGATCCTGCGGAGCTGAATCTGACAGAATTACACGCCCAAGAATATAGCTCTGCCCGGTTTGGTTGTCATTATAATGGCTACTATGGAGGATGTTCTCCAGGCCTTAGTCATGGTTCAGCAGGAGTTAGCCTCCTCTAAAGCAGAAACAGCAGCGTTAAGGGAGAAGGTAGACAAGTTGAATAGAAACCCCTTTGATGCATCCTCTCCCCAGGTACAGGTTACAGTACCTCCTCCTATCCCTTTGGCCACCCCCGAGCGCTATTCTGGAGACCCGGCTAAGACACAGGTATTCCTTACTCAAATTATGCTTCACTTTTCTTGCAAGCCAGCATCCTTCCCCAATAACCACTCAAGAGTGGCGTTTGCCATATCCTATCTCGTAGGCGATGCAGCCAACTGGGCGGTTCCACTAGTAAGGAAGAACAACGCTATTCTATCGGACTGGTCGGCGTTTCGCGCCGAGTTCGAGAGAGTGTTCGATTGAAGGGCCACCACGTTCAGTGCTGACCGAGAACATCTCACTCTTAGACAGGGAAAGCGTGATTTAGTGTCCTATCTCACTGATTTTAACAGATTGATAGCGGAAACTGACTGGCCTGAAGAAAAAAGAATGTCTCTTTTCTATCAAGGGCTAAGAGACGGCTTAAAGGATATAATAGCACAAATTCATCCTCAACCCGTTACCTGTACGGATATGATAAATTTGACGTTAGGATTGGATGGCAGATTAACAGACAGAGGGGGTGATAGGAGACGTTGGGACAAAGTCTCTTTCAGTTCTGAGGGCAATCCTCATGGAGCCCTACCATCATCAGAGACCGGCATTGAACCCATGGAAATCGGTGCAGTAAGAGCGCCGTTATCCAGAGAGGAGAAAGAGAGCTGCCGAGCATTGGGGTTGTGTATGTACTGCGGGAAGAAAGGGCATTATGTAAAAGAGTGCCCCACCACCAAACCTAAAACCTCGGGGGTATGGAATTGGAGCAAAAAATTAGCGGTCTCTGTCATAGGTACACCAGAGAGGAAAACCGAGATACCGAAGGAAAGAGAAGAGACACAGCCTTTGAAGATCCCTTCTCTAGCAATTTTGACCTTGCTAGACTCAGAAACCCATATCATCATTCCCATGAGACTTGAGAGTCAGCTACAGGTCCATCAGGTTAAGGTCATGATCGATTCGGGGGCCACGGGCAATTTTATAGACAGTGGTTTGGTGTCCTCCCTATCCTTAGACCGAGTGCCTCGAACTACACCTGAAGAGGTATTAGCAGTAGATGAAAAACCGTTGAAATCTGGTCTCCTCACAGAACAGACTGATTTAGTGGTACTGTCTGTTGAAGTGCCCGAGGGTAGACATAGAGAAGAACTGTCGTTGAACATCATAGAGGCCCCTCAGTATGAGGTCATTTTGGGAATGCCTTGGTTAAGCCATCACAACCCTACTATTGATTGGAAGGCCAAACAGATACAGTTTCTGTCGGATACATGTAGGGAGCACTTGGAAGCTCATAGGACGTCTCATACTGCAGCTTTGTTGTTACCAGTGGTAGTGGCTACTGCAGCTGAGAAAATGGTTACCTTGCCTTCTGAATATCTGTGTTAAAGGATGTGTTTAGTGAAAGTAAGGCAGAGCAATTGCCATCACATAGGATGTATGACTGTCGTATAGATCTAGTGGAGGGGGCCACCATTCCATCATGTCGTGTGTATGCCTTGTCAGTTCCAGAAACTATACATCTGAAGGAATATATAGATCACTATGTGAAGATTGGGTTCATTAGGCCGTCCAGATCTCCTGCGGCCTCTCCTCTGTTTTTTATCAAGAAAGCGAATGGTGATTTGAGAGCGTGTGTGGACTACCGCATGTTGAATAAGAATACCGTAAGAAATCGATACCCCTTACCTCTCATATCTGTACTCTTGGATCAAGTGCGGGATGCGAAGATTTACACCAGACTGGATCTTCGTGGCGCATACCATTTGGTGCGCGTGCGGGAGGGGGATGAGTGGAAAACTGCCTTCAAGACTCGTTATGGGTTGTATGAGTACACCGTCATGCCGTTCGGGCTCTGCAATGCCCCTGCGGCATTTCAATACTTCCTAAACAATGTTTTGAAGGAGTTTGTAGACATCTGTGCGGTAGTCTACATAGATGATATCCTGATATACTCAGAAAGGGTCGAAATGCACAGACAGCATGTTTCGAATGTACTACAGAAATTGAGGGAACATAGGCTTTACTGTAAGTTGAGCAAGTGTGAATTCAGTGTGCCCAAGGTGGAATTTCTGGGTGTGATGCTTTGCCTCACTGGTTTACAAATGTCTGATAGAAAGTTGCAGGCTGTACAAGAGTGGCCCATCCCCGCCTGAGTGAAAGATGTCCAGAGCTTTCTAGGGTTTGCGAATTACTATCCCAGGTTTATACTCCAGTTCTCACAGGTGGCCGTGCCTTTGTCCAGATTGCTTAGGAAAGGGTTGTATTTTCTTTGGACTAGCGAGGCAGCAGAATCTTTTAGGAAACTTAAGGAGGCTTTTACCACCGCTCCCAATCTAGCCCATCCAAAACCCAAAAACCCCTACATAGTGGAGGCCGACGCTTCGGATGTAGCGATTGGGGCTATCGTATCACAGAGAAACCAGATCACAGTGCAGCTGCATCCAGTAGCATATCTGTCTAAGAAACTGAGCTTGGCAGAAAAGAACTACACCATTGCTGAGAAAGAGCTGTTGGCAATAAAAAGGGCTTTCCAGGAGTGGAGACAATACCTGTGGGGAGCAGCTTACCCGATCACTGTATTCACTGACCATAGAAATCCCCAATTTATGAAGACAGCACGACACCTCACTCAGAGACAAATGAGGTGGATGCTTTTCTTTCCGGAGTATGACTTTGTGATCACTTTCAGACCTGGGGCGGAAAATTGGAAAGCGGGCTCGCTATCCAGACAGGATCAGACAGACAAGGCCACTAGCAAGGAAGTATTCGAGGCAATTGTGGATCCTGCAAAGGTGGTTTGTGTGGTTCAGGCAGACAGTTTTTTGGACATGATCCGCAGAGCTAAAGATCAGGATGCATGGGTGTTGTAGGCCACTAAAGGTAGCAGTCGTATGTTAAAGCAGGGGCTGCCTTTCAACGATAACAAACTGTTTTTACCTACCAAGACCTTGCAGAAAAAGTCATTTGAGTGGTGTCATGATTCTACTTTAGCAGATCATCAAGGTGTGAGCAAGACTGTTCAATTGTTGCAACGTCATTTTTGGTGGGAGTCCGATAAAGACGACTTCTCCAATTGGGTAAAGCAGTGTGAAGAATGTGCTCGTGCAAAAAATGAGACAGGTAAAAAGAAAGGGATGTCGATGCCTCTGCCCACACCTAAAAGACCATGGCAATCCATCAGCCTAGACTTCATTACGGGTCTACCACCAGATCAGGGCAAGACAGCCATACTGGTGGTTGTCGATAGCCTCACAAAGATGGGACATTTCATTCCTTGTGTTAATCTCCCCACAGCTGGACAAACGGCACAGTTGCTGTTGAGTAACATGATACGTTTACACGGAGTGCCAGATGTCATAGTGTCAGATAGGGGCCCACAATTCGACGCCAGGTTTTGGAAAGTGTGGTGTCAGGTGATGCACATCCAACCCTCTCTCTCCACTAGTTTCCACCCACAGACGGATGGGCAAACAGAAAGACTCAATCAAACCCTGAAGAAGTATCTACGGTGCTACGCGGCGGATGCTCATGACTCGTGGGTCTCTTTATTGTGGATGGCTGAGGTAGCATACAACAATGCCTGGCATAGTTCAGTGGGGGTGTCTCCTTTTTGTGCCACCTATGGTTTTGATGCTCGGATACTGCCTATCAGCATCCCGTAGGGAGTGGCTGATCAACCCACGGTACTGGGACAAATGCAGAAATTGCAAGAGGTACATAAGAAGGTCAGAGTGCATCTGCAGAAGGCGAAGTTGGAGTGCAAGAAATGGGAGGATAAGCATCGAAGAGTGGGCCCTATGTATCACGTGGGTGACAGGGTATGGCTGTCCACCAAGAACTTCAGGTTCAAGTCGCGAAGTATCTTTCATCCTAGATACATCGGACCTTATGTCATCCTGAGGAAGATCAATCCTGTTGCTTTCAAATTGAAATTGCCTGGTACTCTTCGGATACATCCTGTGTTCCATTGCAGCCTGCTGAAGCCTGCTTTCTCTGCTAGGAGACGTGCTCCTCCTCCGGTGTTCTGTGATGGGGGGTTTGAGTATGTGGTGCGGAGCATAAAGGACTCAAAGTGGAGGAGGGGTGCGCTGTGGTATTTGGTTTCCTGGAGGGGGTACTCGGCGGAGGATGATCCTGGGAACCTGTACATAACATCCATGCCCCTGAAGCCATCAGTTCCTTCCATCGTAGGTTCCCTATGCAGCCTGGTCCTAGGAGGCGCTAGGTGGGAGGACATACTGTCAGGATCCTGGTCATGCACCTACACTGCCTTGCTAACCAGCTCTTTCCAAACACTGAGCAGGAGTGACATGGCCGGGAGACTACAACTCCCAGACTCCCCGGCAAAGGGAGGTGATATTAGTAATGCTGACACGCATCCTGTTGCGTGTAATTCGTTTCGTTCCTTGCCGGCTGGCAGAGGAGCACCCTGTTCTCATCGCCTCTGTCTGCAGGTTTCCAGATATCGGAGAATCCAGTTGCTCGTTCCTGTTCCGAGGTAGGAGCGGGAATTTGTGTTTGTGGACAAGCCTTCGTGGAGCGCGTTGCTCCAGCCGCGTTGCCGCTCAGAAATGAACTTGCCCTTGTGTTCGCTTTCAGAAGCGGAGCGCGGTAGTTTCTGCTACGCGTTGCCGTTTCTATACAGTTTCTGGAAGAGAGTTCATCTTCCAGAGGGATTGCGATCGTGTTTTTTGGGACAGACTCGGTGCAGGAGGATTACTGGCGGAGCGCGGTAGTGGTCTCAACTATTCGCTGCTGTGCGGTATTATTGTTTCATAAACTTGGTGACACACGTGGAGTACAGTCAGTGCCTGAGGATCCAGGGCACCTTGGTTCTTCATATGGATATCATTGTTATATACCTAAGCGTATATTCTAGTTTCATCTCCAAGACCGAGCGAAGTGTTGTGGTTCTTGCTCCCTACACACTACTGTATCTGTAAGGCCTTGGACATCATTTTTATTTAACCTTTATTTTCTTTCCTGACCTTACCAAAGGGAAAAGTGACCTGAGTATATCATTTCCTTCATCAGAACCCATTATTGCAAGGCATCCTCACACTATAGTCATGGTAGGCGGAATGGTGGTTGATGTTGTTATTTATGTGAAGGCCCTATGTTTTTTCTATATGATCCTTGTGCATTGTTTATGTTTCATTTAGACGCAATTCAGTCACGGCTGTTGGTGAATGAAGAGAATCTCTACAGAAGTTTGTTTCCTTTATATTGCAGGTACAAATGATCCTTTAGCGAGACCATTCGAGATTAGCCAATGTATGTGGAATTGTTATAAGTGCATGTTCTTTGTCGTTACAGGTTACTCCCTTCCCTGCGGTCCCTTCCCTTTACCTCCCTTGTCTTTTTTTCCCTCGCCTAATGGCTCAAATACTCTGTGTAGTACAAGTAGAGTGTTTGTGACGTTGGGAGGTGGACCATTATATACTACAACCGGATCCTGCGGAGCTGAATCTGAAAAGTGGCCTGCGCCCGCACTGAATGACTTTGTACTGCTTGGACCGAGAGCTTGCGGGTGGCTGAGATAGACAGCAGAGAGACCGCAAGGAACTGAGTGGACTGCGGTGGAAGCTGGAGGGGCTAGGGCGGTGCTGCAAAGGCCTCATAGCCTCTGACAACGGCAGGAACCTGGTAAGACTGGTGCTGGACTAATTTATTATTGGACTACGAGGCTGAGGAGAAGTGTCCCGAAACTCGAGAGGCTGATTGCCCCAACACTTGATTAAGGCAGCCGCTTGGTGTGGGACCTGATTGTATGTGCTGCCTGCCAGACTGAGTCGTTTCCCCCCTCTTCCGTCCTCAGTGATTGCCGGCACCCTGCTCTACACAATCTAGAAGCTGGACAATTAGGAAGTGCCTACAGCTAGGGGGCTTGGAGGGGTGTGGGACACATTTGTGACGCGGCCTTGAAGTCAGGCAAGGCTCCCTGAAAGGGGGATATTCCCCACCGATCCCCCTCTATTCCTACATCCCGCCCGGACTATTTCCACCTGTCTTCCCCCTCTCCCCCTACAGGATGCTTCCGGGGGTTGCCCGACTGCCCACACCCCATCACGGTGACGATTGTGGACCGGGCCCTGTGCTGGATAGTCCCGGACACCCTCTGGTGAGCAGTGAGAAATCTCAGCATTATGATCCACAAGGGGGCAAGGGGATCAGAGAGCCAGGCCAGCTCTGACACTCCCGCACCACGTCAAGCGCTGCGGATAAGCGCACTCCACCGGGTACCGCCTTGACTGCCCTCACGGAAGAGCAGCCCCCAGACAAACTGGACCTGATTCTCAAAGAAATAAGGGTCTCTAGATCGGCGATGGAGCTGCAGATGTGTGCTCTCACTACTAGCCTGACCCTCCTGAAAGCGGGTCACAGCAAGTTGGCAGACAAAGTGAAAGACCAGAGCCTCACCCTCGTGGATCTCACACCGACGGTGGCGGAGCACTCCTCCTCCTTGCAACAGCTTCAACAACAAATCACCACATTGTTAGATCGGGTGGAAGACGCGGAGGGGAGAAACCGGCGCAATAATATACGCGTCATAGGCCTGCTGGAACGCTGCAAGGGACCTCGTGCAGCAGACTTCATGGAACAATGGTTCCGGGACAATGTAGCGCCTGAGGGGCTCTCATCATACTTCTGTGTAGAATGGGCACACAAGGATCCCGACTGGCCAGCCCAAACCTGGACTACCACCCTGTCCATTGATAGTAAAGATCCTCAATTATCGGGATAGAGACACTCTGATCCAATGTGAGATCCACCGGGTGTCCTTATATCCAGATTATACAACGATGGTCCAGAGGCAGCGTTCTTCGTATCAAGGGGTAAAGAAAAAAATACAGAAGGCCCAGCTCAAGTACGTGCTCCTCTTTTCCGTCTGACTGAAGGTTTTCCATGAGAAAAAACTCACTTTTTCGAAAGTCCCTCCGTTGTTGAAGAGTGGCTGGAGGTGATGTGCATAGGGGCGAGTCAAGCTTCTACTCAAGGACGGTACAGAAGGGCTCAGAAGACGGCTCAGGACGTGAAGACCGCCGATCCCCGAGGTCCAGCAGGGGCAGTGGACGTTCCGGCCTTCGTGGGAGCAACAGAGAAGAGATCAGAAAGGTGCTATTGCGACGGCTGGTGCCTTCCGCGAGGACACGAATAAAATTGCGACGGACTCAGATGATAGCACGTTACATTCAGCCTCTGATCATAGCGCAATTTTATTCCCCACCATCACACCTCGCGCAGCAGATGATATGCTGGATAACTGAATATAGAGGCTGGACGGCTCAGAGTGGGGACATGGAGTTGTAGTTCCTGGTATCCTTCATGATGTGATGTTTTGATATTGTTATACCTATTTGATCTGATGACTATAGGGTCAAAATGTTGGGGGTTGGGATTTCTGAGTGGAATATGGGGAGTTAAGAGTCAGGGTCATACCTCTTAGTCGTCAGCACCTACAAAGATCCCTGGTGATACCTGGTCCTCCCAAGGCCACTCACTGATTTGAGTCTGCCACACCACTCCCTTAACATTAATATCTCCTGATATTTATTACCCGTTGAGCTATCGGTATTTGGCGTCTGGTAGCACCATGACACCGCTAGTGACTGGCCACCTCCCTTTTGGCGTAAGCACCGATATTTGGTCTTGTATGTTTGATATTCCATTGTTGGGCCCGGCACAGTTCTTAGGCTGTGCCAAGTTTCGTTTTTGTTTTAGGGTACAGGGTCTCCTGGTCGATTTCAATAAGGTATGTTACAGGGGGAGAGACAACACATACTACCTGGGTAGATGGGGAATACAGCTGTGAGTGAAGGGTCCTACAATTTTCTTACATGGAATGTCAGAGGGCTGGGTGCAATTCAAAAATGCCACCAAATGTATTTGTTTCTCCTTAGACCCCACACACATGTTGTGTTCCTTCAAGAGTCCCACCTCACAGAATCGGAATTGCAGAAGATGCGGAAGAAATGGAGAGGTCACATTTACTCTACAACTTATTCTGCCTTTTCTAGGGGTGCGACTATTTGGGTCCGTTATGGGACACCTTTTGTGGAGCCTGAGCGCCGGGTGGATGATCAGGGAAGATACATATTAGTGAAGGGCACTCTAGATGGGTCCTTGATAGTCCTAGGAAGCATATACGCTCCGAATTACGAACAAGACCAGTTTTTACACAGATTGGGTATGACACTGACAGTGTGGGTTGAGATCCCCTGGGTGCTGGGGGGAGTGGAATGCAGTCTTAGATTTAGGCCTAGACAGATCACATCCTGGACATTGTCAGATACATGGCGAGGTCTCTATCCTACTCATAAAGAATATTCCTTCTATTCCCCCTTGCACAACCTTTACACTAGGATTGACCGATTCTTGTGTTCCAGATCTGTAGTTAATAGAGTAGGGAGATCGAAATACTTAGCCAAGACCTTTTCCAACCATAGGCCCCTGACGCTCACGCTCCTCTGGGGTAGAGTACCAGCCCCGGTACCCACCTGGAGACTCAACCCGCTTCTTCTAGAGGACACTCCCTTTTGCACATCACTGTCTAATACTATCACTGACCAGTGGCGGCTGCTGAACTTTGAAAGAGGTGGGCGTAATTTTCTTCCTCAAATTAGACCGAGCAAAAGTGCAAGTCACCTTACTTTCAGAGGATCCAGGAGTGTTTTTGCTTTTGAGGAAACGCTAACTTTAAAATAAGTGCCAGTTGGTGCATTTTACAACACATTTGAGTTACCCAGGCCTCCATTAGCAGTTATCACATTTGGGGCCTGCCTTATGCATAACATGAGTAAACATCACCCAATTCTCTACTTGCTGGCTTTGTTTCCACTGATACCATTGTCCCTTCACTTGTCACAAAGCACCTGTAAACACCCTCGAACCTAATTAGACAACTTGCACATATGTGTATTCTCCCACAGATAGCTTTAAGAAGGTTTCACTGTCTTGCTGATAATCTCCTACCAGTTCCACATACCCTCTGAGTCATAAAACAATCATGCACATGCCTACACACATTATCAAAAACACAGGAGGGAGGTAGAGCAAATAGTTGGATTCGCGCTCCACAGCGATAATTAAATAAACAGAAGAAATCCAACATTCAAAAGTGAAGGGAAGAGAGTGATCAATAAATGTTGAAGCACTCAGTGTTTTGTTAAATACCCCTCACACACCAAAAGGGGCCTTTTGGTGTGTGAGGGGTATTTAACAAAACACTGAGTGCTTCAACATTTATTGATCACTCTCTTCCCTTCACTTTTGAATGTTGGATTCCTTCATGCCTACACACAACCAATTAACAAAAGTCACATTCACACACCCGACCAAGCTAACTCACACCTATTCATAAACACACTCACTCATACATAACTCACACCTAATTATAAACACACATTCACATACCTCTCAGTCCGTACCCTCCAGCCTTAATCGTCCGCCTACAGCTGAGCAACACATACAGTAGGGACAGTCACTGACCCCATGCACACTAACAAAAGGGGCCACTGTGACAGCCCTAGGCGCACTGAGGAGACAAAGCCCTCACACACTCGGGAGAAGGCAACAGTGCAATATATAAAACTAATTTTACCAAGCGATGAGCATGTTGCTTATTTCCTTTTCCCAGAGTGTGTTTCCATAGCACTGTTTTTCACGCAACAGTCGGTCTTAATTGCGCAGAAGTGGCCTCTAGGTGTCTGCGTGACAACAGGTTGTGGATGGGTGTTCAAAGCAGGGCACGACTGACAGCTCTGCATTTTATTGTGAAGGGAGTGGAGTTTCTCACGTACAGAACATGCTCAAACCATAGACTATCGTCAATGCACAACTTCAAATTGTCACTTATGAGACAATTAGTTAAGTATATTAATTAGGTACTCAGCTGCTTAACTATAAGACACGCGAAGTAAAAGAAAATGCAGCGCAATCGGATTCCTCTACGATATATCTGGTTCAATTTAAAGACCCTTAATTGTATCTCTCCTAAAGACCCTCAGGCTTCTGTAGCCCGTTCCAGTGGGATGCTCAGTTGTAGCAATAAACCACTTTATTATCCCGACTGCACCACTTGCGAATTCCGACCGCTGACAGTGGCTCCCAGCGCTGATGTGCTCTCTGCCAGCCTTGTGACCACAGACATATCCCAGCGCTATCACCTCTTTCCATCTTTACATCTAGACTGCAGCGGCCTATCCTTTGTCACCGGTAGCTGGACTGAGTTTACCCTCCTCCACGCCTCACGATGCCGCTGCGCCAAGAGGAGCCGAGGATCACATAGGTGGCGAGTGATAACCAGCCGGAGACTCCCCGAGAGCATCAAGAATACGAAACACTCTTGAGACCACCACCCCTCTGCTTCTGTTCAACTCCCTCGAGAACCGGCTTCGCCTTCTACTTGTGTTACAGGCCAGCATCTCTACGAACCAGGCCAGTGATACGAAGTGTGAGACCACCCTCCCTCCCACCCCCCAATACACACTGTACCGCCGGGGAATTAAAATAAAGAAGGAAGAGAAGAATTTAGGAAAACTTACCTGACCGCCGGTTAGCGCCGCATCTGCCGGGACCTATCCTTGGCGCCTTCACTGGAGCAGAAACCCCGCCCTTCCGTCCTCAGCCAATCCTGGCGCTGGAGCAGTGCCAAGATTGGCACAGGGCATGGTTGCTTTCTCCCCGACTGCCCATTAGGAGAGCGAGGTTTCGCTCTTCTAATGGGCATGCGCAGGCACAAGTGCGCATGCGTGGGCAAGGTTGAAAAATGTGCCTCTGTCCCCACTCATGCCCACCTGTGTGCTGTTGCCTGCCCCAGACAATGCCTTATGCCTGTCAGTCAACATGACACAGGACCGCCCACCCCCTTCAGACTCTGAAGGGGGTGGGCGGTCCTGCATCATGCTGACTGACAGGCATTGTCCCTCGGCGTCTTTGAACTTAAGTTTACTTCAGTTCAAAGACGCCAAGGGACGGAGCTGCGGGTGCGGGCGGGGGGGGCAATGCCCCAACGCCCCCAATGGACGGTCCGCCACTGTCACTGACTATTTGAGGGAAAACTGGAACTCCGCCTCCTCGAACCTGATTGAATGGGGCGCCATGAAGGTAGTAGTCCGAGGGACGGCGATAGGGCAAGTAGTGGGGGCCAGACAAGAAGTGCATAGGAAACTTTGTGAGGCAGAGAACCGATTGAAGGTACTTGAACGAGAGGCAGCTCTTGACCCTGCGAAGAGCGGAGAGCTGCAATTAGCTTACATTGACCACGCTGAACTGTTAGAAACATTGCGGACAATAGATTATAGGAAATACCTATGCCGACAACACACCGAAGCTGATTATTGGGGCACACTACTTGCTCGACTAGTACGAGACCAACCAGACCCACCAACCATAACTCAGATTTGCACCCTGACGGGTACCCTGGTCCACACACAAGCAGAGATTATCGTGGCGTTCCACAATCATCTTCAGGCACTCTATGCGTCCCCCGGACAAGGTGACTATGTACAGATTGCAGAGTTCTTGCAAGGTCTGCCCTTCCCGGTTCTGACGGCTGATACACAGAAGGCCATTGACAGCCCTATTACCCAACACGAGATACGTGCAGCGATCAAGAGCCTAAACCGTAATAATATGCCTGGCATGGATGGACTCCCAGTGGAGTTTTCCCTAACCTACTCGGACATCCTAGTGCCAGTACTGGAGACGGTCTACAGAGTAGCATTTGAGGAGGGCCACTTGCCGGAATCCACTATGCAGGCACTGGTTACATCTATAACTAAGCCTGGCCGCGACAAACTAGACATGGCCAATTATAGATCTCTCTCCTTGTTTTCCACCGAATATAAGATCCTCAGTAAAGCTCTGGCCAATCGTATACAATTCCACCTTCCCACACTTATACACCAAGATCAATGTGGTTTTCTTCCTGGGTGTAGCACGTCGCTGAATACTCGTAGACTGCATGCTCTAATGACGGCCACTCCACGGGAGTTTCCCTGGGCGGGGTGTATAGCACTCGAGCTGAAACAAGCATTTGATTCTTTATCATGGGCGTTTATGTTTGAGTCCCTGAAATGATTTGGCTTCCCAGATACTTTCTTGAAATGGGTTTGTTTATTATATACTAATCCCACAGCTAGGGCGAGCACTGGCCGACACATCTCGGACTGTTACAAAGTACATAGAGGTACGCGACAGGGCTGCCCCCTGTCCCTGATTTTATTCATCCTGGCCCTTGAACCCCTGGCCCTGGCATTCCGGATCAGGGCAGACCACAAGGGCATCCCTTTAGATGGGACGCAACACTTGATATCTGTCTATGCGGAAGACATTTTATTGTACCTGTGTGACTTGACGGCTGATCATACCTCAATTTCCGCAATTTATGAGAGGTTCGAGCTCTTGTTGGGGCTAGCGATTAACCCTGCAAAGTTGGTTGGTTTCTTCTTCCCAGAGGCCCCGCATTCGTCCCACATACAATTTGGTACATATCCGATCCCGGTGGCCAATACCACTTTTAAACATCTGGCTATACAGGTGTATAGGTCACCAGAAGACAAGATAGATGGTAACATCCAACGCGTTATAACACGTCTCCGCAGTAGTGTAGGATTCTGGACCTCCCTGCCCCTGTCAGTTATGGGCAGAGTTGCCATCTCCAAAATGATAATGCTTCCTCGCCTTTTATATTACTTTGTGAATTTACCAGTGATTCTCTCGCAAACTATTTTTAATTCACTGAATACCATTCTGGTCAACCTTATCTGGGGAACCGGTCGAAGACAGATTAGCCTCCGTAAACTCCAATTGGGGACTATATCGGGTGGCTTTGGGGTCCCTGATTTCCGGGGCTACTACTATGCTAGCCCACTCCAGTGGTTTTCTTACTGGACCCCGGGCAGGAACCTTCACGAGATTGGCTTCAAAAGGGAACAACTTGACCGAGGAGAGCTTCACTCCTTACTACTGCCCAAGGCCCGGATACCCCCGGACTGTCCCCCTCAGCTACATACTGCCTTGTTATGCTGGAGGAAACCCTCTCTTATACATCAGCAGTGCCACCCTATGCTGCAAATGTTCCTTTATTAGGCATCCCTACACCACAGGGTAGACCTACGCTGCAGAAACTTTGCCATTGGATAGATAGTGGACTAGAGGAAGTAGGAACTGGAAGGGCTCAGCTTGGTCCCATCTCAGGTGGAGGGGTCTCAATAACACGCATGACCTAACGGGTCCAAAATAGAGGTGGGCCCCGCCAGCACAAAGTGGTGCGGGATATCTGCTCCCATGCTCTACAGACTGACAGCCTCTAATGCCTCCCCAGGGGTAGCTGAATCACTGGCAACGGATTGACCAGGAGTGGGTGGGGATGGGTGGGGGAATTGTTGGGGTGGGAGTTTATCTAGTTCCACAATGGTAATTGTTCTCCTTTGATTGAATTGTACTGAATTACCTATCCAATGATAAGACAACATATGTCTAGGATGATTAGTCTACTCTTTAATAAGTTTGCTTGTAATGTATATGGGATGTAGATATCCAACTTATGCAATGGGGGGGGGGATAAAAATCATAAAAGACTGTTGTGACTGTACAATCTGTTAATATTATGACTGAATCTGCAGTCGATAATAAAGAGATAAAAAAAAAAGTATGGTATTTCTTCAAATTCAAATTAACACAGTCCAGTCTACCTTTTTAGGGGGAATAATCGTCTTTAACTTAACTAATATAGCTGTGGGAAGATCTAAAATTAACTGACATGGCTTCTGTGCCGGTTCCATTTCTACGTCCATCTGCACGTTTTGGAATAAATATACTAGTAAGGATCCTGAGTTGCGTTGGCCTATGCATGGGTCATTTGATTTACGAAAGATTCAGTATGTGAAGCAACGAATGTTTAAGCGAAAGGCTAGGCAAGATATGTTTGATTGTGTACGAATGTGGGAGAAAGAAGTGTGTGAATGAATGAAGCGTGAGCAAGCCTTGATTGAAAAGGCATTAGAGTTGAAAAATAAAGAAATGAAAGAACTAAAAGAGAGAGAGGATAGGTAGCGTCATTTGCAGGTAACTGGCCAATGCGCTATTCGGCGACCCCTCTATCCTATCCTTATTAAACCACAAGATTATTTCTTGTTGTTAGATTGTTCTCCGCCTCCGTATACTCTTCCTTCTGCTCCTCATGAGTCAGATGAAGACTCTTCTACAGAGCAAGAGAAAGCACGGGAAACTCGTTCTATGTTGTCTGCTGAACGTTCATCTGAGTTTCGATCCGCTGCTCGCACAGCCGTTCGTAGTACTGCTCCTGCTTCTGAACTTATAGATAACATGAAAGGTTGGCAGGAAAGGGAGCAAATATATTTAACGGAGGTATTTGGCGCAGAAGTCATTGAGCAGTTTAGGAAACATTCCGAGGAGTTGGAGCCCGATGATATAGCAAATAACTGTAAGCAGATGCGTGATGGTCTTTTTGTCTTTTCTCAGTTGGCTGACTCAATCAGACGTTTGGTTAAACTGCATGCTGAAGCAGTTCATTTGCGAGAAGAGAAAAAGGCAGCTGATGCAGCTGCACAAACATCCCAGACATGCATGACACAGGTTTCTGCTTCTGGAACAGATAAGACTATGAAAGTTCATACGAAACCTATGCGGGAAGCCGTACCTTTGTATGTTCCTCCTAGAGGCGAGGGAACAAGTGATAATAAGGATTCCGCTGATGCAAAGGGTTATTTTATTTATAATTGGGTTTACACTCCTTGGAATAGAGCGGATGTTATGGCTCTTAAAGCTGCATTGCCTGATCCACGGAAAAATCCAGCTTCTTTTTATGAGGAAGTTGAGGGAGCCGTTCGCTCTTGTACTATGACTCTGCCTGATATTGACATGTTTTTCAGATTGATATTACCCCCTGATATGTGGAGAACTGTTCGTAAAGTTGATGATTGTTCGACTTTTGGGGGCATTATGGAAAGAATTAGAACAAATGGACGTAGAAATGGAACCGGCACAGAAGCCATGTCAGTTAATTTTAGATCTTCCCACAGCTATATTAGTTAAGTTAAAGACGATTATTCCCCCTAAAAAGGTAGACTGGACTGTCTTAATTTGAATTTGAATTTAAAAGTATTTGTATAGCGCGCGTTTACCGGACGGTTTCATGGCGCTGTGGGGTAACTCAATTCAAATTAAATCAGAGACTCCAGACTGGCTCAGGTTGAGAATGCTTGTGAAAATAAAAAAGTTTTCAGTTTCCCTCGGAATTCCATGTAGGATACCGAGGTGCGGATAGAAAGGGGTAGGGAGTTCCAAAAGGACGGGACAAGGACAGCAAACTTGCATCCTCCCGACCTCTTCCTCCTAAAGCGAGGAACCACCAGAAGAGAGAGGGCGGAGGATCGCAATTGTCTGCTTGGAATGTAGGGGTGAATATGAGAAATCATAATCGCCGGGGCTGTCCCAGCCAAAGCCTGAAAGGCGAGGCAGCCAAGTTTAAACAAAGCTCTCTCTTTGATTGGGAGCCAGTGGAGAGAGCGAAGAACAGGGGTAATGTGGTGAGATCTAGGTAAACTGAAGACTAGGCGGGCCGCTTGGTTTTGCACCAGTTGGAGTCGGCGCAAAGCGTAGTTGGGAATGCCGTTATATAATGCATTGCCATAATCTAATCGTGAAAGGACCATCGCCATTAGAATAAGTTTGAGGGCAGATACTGAAAAGAAACGTGAGATTTTACGAATGGTGCGCAAGACAAAAAAACAGGCCGAAACCACCGTGCTCACGTGTGAATGAAGAGTAAGATGTTGATTCAAAGTAATCCCCAAAGTTTTGACAGAGAAAGAAGGGAGAGGGGGGGAACCAAGCAGAGAGGGCCAGAAAGCAGCAGACCAAGGATTAAGTTTACCACCAGTCAGGACAAGCTCGGTCTTATCAGGGTTAAGTTTTAGATGATTGGTATTCATCCAATCCCTGATGAATACCATCACTGACTGGAAGTTGGAGATAGAAAGAGAGGATTCAGATAAATTAAAAATAAGCTGGAGGTCATCAGCGTAATTAAACACTGTGACCTCCATCTGCTGTAACGCAGAAATAAGAAGAAAAATATAAAGATTAAAAAGAAGGGGGGAGAGAGAAGAGCCCTGAGGGACACCACATTGTACCTTGTGAGCAGTAGAAGAAAAATCCGCCAGGTGGACAGCTTGGGTACGGTCGTTAAGAAATGATCTGACCCAAGACAGGGCGGAGCCCCCGACGCCTGCCGCCTCGACACGGGAAAGGAGGATGGTATGATCAACCGTGTCGAAGGCGGCAGAAAGATCGAGGAGAACCAGCGCCTGTGGGAGATTGGAATCCAGACCCTCTCTAAGTGAATCCATAACGGATACCACCACCTTCTCGGTCGAATGCAGGGGGCGGAAACCAGCTTGAGAGGAGGCTAAGAACTTGCTATTCTCAACAAAGGCACTAAAGATTTTTGTAACGTGCCGCTCGAGGACCTTCGCCAAGTAAGGAAGGAGGGAAATAGGGCGATAATTAGATAATACTGTGGAGTCTGCCCCAGGCTTTTTCAAAATAGGGACGATCGTAGCTGACTTGTGCAAAGTGGGAACGATGCCCCTACTTAAGGAGTCATTAAGAAAGGTCAGGTGAGGGAGAGGGCAAGTTTGAAAAATCTTACACATGATGTGGGCAGGGCAGACGTCCATCGGAGATCCAGATTTTACAGTGGGGAGGATAGAGAGGAGAGTCTCTTCCGATAGCAGCGTGAATTGATCCAGGTGACAGGTATTGGGTGGTGGAGTGATGTCAACAAAAGCAGGGGAAGGAGGTGGAATGTTGGATTTGATATCTACAATTTTACTCATAAAGAAATCATTAAGGGAATCACATAAAGATTGAGAAGGGACTGGTTTAGCTGAAGTCCTGTCTGAGGTTGCCAGTTCAAACACGGTAGCGAAGATTTCCCTCGGTTGGTTCTCCGCCTGGAGGATCTTATCGGAGAAATAGGAGGTCTTGGCCTTGAGGATAGCTCTCTTGTACTCCGCCTGGATGGTATTGTACAGGAGTTTGGAGGGCTCGCTGTAGTTACGCCTCCAAGTGCGCTCTGCCTGACGGGCCGCCAACTTTTTCTCCTTAAGTTCGGGACCGAACCATTTATTCGCATCGTGGGAACGCTTCACTTTAACGCGCCTGAGGGGGGCCACCTGATCGCATGTTGAGGACAGCCAGTTGTTTATGGCCACTGCTTGAGATGGAGTGGACAAGTTCTTAATGGCAGGGCTGGATGTTAAAAGAGAGGAACATAAAGATGGAATATCCACTTTACCCCAATTGCGTGCCCAGGTGTTTTTAGGGAGAGACGGCTTCTTCGCTAGACCCAGGTCCAAAAGGAAGGAAATCAAAAAATGGTCGGACCATAGACAGGGGGAAACAATGGGAACAGGGATGGAAATATCAAGGGACCAAATTTGGTCCAGAATATGACCTTGGACATAGGTGGGAATATGGATATGAGGAATAAAATTTAAACTGCTGAGTAGATCGGTAAAGTCTTTAGAGGGTGCATCCTCCGCTGGATCAGAGGGCCAGAAGTTGAAGTCCCCCAATACCAGAACCGATGAGTGATTAACTGCAAGGGCAGCAATTAATTCCTGAAAGGCCGGGAGAAAATGTTAGCATCTTATAAGCAAAAAGCAGATGAATCGGTTTCTGACTTCTTTACATGCTTTGAGGAGCCATTTCAAGATTTTAGTGGCCAGTCATTGACAGATGACACGGGCAGACATCTGTTTGTCAATAAATATGTTGCCAAGCTCTTGCCAGGAATAGCTAGTCACCTAAAGGCCACTGAGAGATCAGGGACTACTTCTTCTCCGGTTTCTCTTTTGACTATGGCTCAGTATTATGAACGACAGGAGTCAGAAGTGAAGGGCAATGAGGATAGGAAGACTAAAGAGTTAAAAACGAAGGTTATGTTGGCTCAGGCTTATGGTCCGCCTCATAGAGGTTATGATAGAGGTGGACATGGGTCTTATGGTCCGTCTTTTCCTCCTTATCCTCGTCAAACTTTGTCTGCTGACCAGTGTGCGTACTGCAGGAAATTTGAACATTGGGCTGCCGATTGTCCGGCATTGCGTGCTCAGCAGTATCCACGTGGACGGGGACAAATGAGATATCGTTCAGGATATTCAGGGCCTAGAGGAAGCACGGATGATCGTGCTAGGTTTGATGCTAATACATGTGAACAGGATGGGTTTAACACATTTGATAGACTGAACCAATATCAAATGTCTGAATATTTGCCGCCTGATTTGAAAGATTCTGCTTATGTATAGGACTGCCTTGGATGGGGTAAGTAATCAGATGAAGTTCCAGTAGATCAGAACGATTATAACAACATTGTTTTTAATCACAAGTGTATCGTAAAAACTCATTCATAAAATAAATACATAATTAATCACATATAATGCCCCTAAGAAGTGGAATAGGGAAGGGTAGTGCTGGGATAGTGAAAGTATAGGAATTAGAACAGGGGTCACTGAGACCTGAATACACCAGAAATAATGATAAGTTAGCACAATGGAACAAATAACTCATCAATTAATTTAGCAATCATGCCTCAAATAAAATCACAAATGATAGATCAGGGAGGAGGCTGAACACAGGAGGAAGTGTCGACGTTTCGACCCAAGTGGATGCAGGAGTGGTATAAACCTTGCTAGAGGGTCTTCATCAGGACAGGGGATGCGGAAGGTGGGACAATGAATCTGTATGGAAAATTAATAAATAAATGTTACCGCGACTCACATAGGATCCCAAAGAGCTCATAAAATGATAAAAGGCAGAGAGAAGGTACATGGTCATATATTGAGAACACGGGGAATACATCATTGAAAACATAAGTTATGACCGATATTTGTTGCGGTCTCGTATATATCTTATGAGATAAGCTAGTTGGAAAAAACCTCAAAAGCACGATGGTTGGTTGGTCAATGGGAGTTAACAAATAACAGGCTCTTAACATCGATTGAATAGTGCTCGAGACCTGCCCTGCACGAGGGCAGTTAACACATGGTAAACTGATCCAGGGCGTGGGCTCAGATGTTACACCTATATGTCACGAATCAAAGAGATTCAATAAGGCATAAGAATACATAGTAAGTCTTCAGGATATGTAAATTGGCATACCTTAAGTTGGTACTGGAATGCAATAAGTTGGGTTCAATAAGGGTAGACTCTCGAAGATAAGATATTGGAGTTACGTCTAAAATTTCAAAAATATTCGCCATTAGTTGACGCAAACAAGAGGTTGTACATCATTGTAAATGCGACCAGAATTCACAGGTAGCAACAATTTAGTGACGGAAATAGGTGTTATGGCACACAACTATTATCAAGTTGGAAAAGGCACGCATACCTTGTATATTGGTGCCGGTGTGTTATAGACAGCGTGTCACAGTAGTAAATGGTCAGCCGGAGTGCAGCGTCTAGGTAAATGAAGTGACAGTAAGGCCACCATTGATTATTGTACTTAACACGGTGACTACGTGGTTATGGCATAGTGAAAATAAAAGCATACCTTCAGCCAATACTGTTTATAGAGATGGGATAGTACGAGTAGCTGGAAATCTACACAAAGAAAAGAAAAGGAATACCCAATATTCACTCGTAGCACCTAGTTCGGGTGCATACAGTATCAACAGTTGGCACAGAAGAGAAGTTAACAAGATTGTAGTACCACAATACCCCGTGGTTTCTGACATAACAACACTTCTTACTTTAGTTCCTTCGACAGCAACTACATTTACTGTGATTAACCTTGGGAATGCTTTGTTTTCAATTCCTATTTATCCTGATAGCCGATATTTATTCGGCTTCACTTTGAATAATCAATCGTACAAATTTTGTAGAATTCCTCAAGGGTACACTGAGAGTACTAGTATTTACAGCCAAGCATTGAAAAGACAACTTGATTCTTTCACTTTGCCTGAAGGAGTGGCTCTCATACAATATGTCGATGACATCTTGTTGGCAGCCGATACACCTGAACAGTGTGAAAAATGTACTTTGTCTTTACTTTCTTTTCTTGCTTCACATCACCACAAAGTGTCACGGAAGAAATTGCAATATTGTAGACCGAAGGTTACCTGCTTAGCTCACCTTCTGTCTAAGGAGGGACGTGCACTTACACCAGATCGCATTCAAGCAATTTTAGACACACCAGCACCTTCTACTCAGAAAGATGTCAGTGCATTCATTGGTCTGACTTTCTTTTGTAGGCAATAGATATTAGGTTTTTCACACATTGTTAAACCCTTGTTGGCGCTTTTGATCAAAGACACTCCAATGCCCCTTCCATGAACGACTGAATGCCAGAACATTTTTGTCAGTTACAGCAAGCTCTTTGTTATGCACCAGTGTTGGGCACTCCAGATTACATGAAGGTTTTTACACTCTATGTACACGAGAAAGATGGGTGTGTATTGTCAGTTTTAGTGCAGCCACACAGTGACAAGCAGCATCCCTGTGCCTATTTGTCAGCGGTTCTTGATCCTGTTGCTCGTGCATTGCCTGGGTGCTTCCGTTCAGTTGCAGCAGCAGCAGTGTCCATACGTCAGAGTGAAGGGATAGTTTTGTCACATAAACTGTTAGTGCTAGTACCCCATGCGGTCGATGCCCTTTTGAATCAGACTAAAATGCAACACTTGACTAGTGCTCATTTGACAGGATACAAATTGACACTGTTGGCCCCTCACATTACCTTGAAGAGGTGTGCAACTCTGAACCCAGCTACTTTGTTACCATATCCAGTGACTCAGACTCAGTCGCAGAAGTCTCATGATTGTATATTCCTTACTGAGGAACAGACAAAGGGTCACGTTGATTTGTAAGATACGCCCCTTTCAGATGTCGATGGGGAATTGTGGGTTGATGGGTCTTGTTTGAAGTTACCAGATGGCACGACATCAGCTGCATATGCAATTACGACACTTCAGACAGTAGTGGAGACAGCTTGTACACCACAGAAGTTGGCTTAAGAAGCTGAGCTAATAGCGTTGACACAAGCTTGTGAACTTAGCACTAACTTGCGTGTGAACATCTAAACAGATAGCCACTATGCTTTTGGAGGAGCCCATAATTTTGGCATACTTTGGAAGGAAAGAGGCGTTCTTACCTCCCACAGGATGCAGATAATGCACGGAGAACTAGTGCATAATCTCCTGACAGCACTGACATATCCAAAGAAAATAGCTATTGTTAAGTGTTACGCACACAAGAAAGTGACTGATAAGACAGGACAAGGCAATGCCTTTGCAGATTGCGTAACTCATGAGACTGCAATGCAACAAAGCATTACATCTATGTATGTAGTGAAGTCACAAGCTGAACGTTGCCATGATGCTAGACAAGAGGTGCTAGACATACAAAGATCTGCTTCTGTGGAAGAACTTGAGCAATGGTCTAAAGAGGGAATGTTGGATGATGAGGGCTGTTGGCAAAATAAAGAGATGGATAAGTGGAAACTGCCTATAGCCTATTTACAGCCTATGGTTCAGATGGCACATGGGCCGGCACATGTTGGAGCCTCAGCAATAACAAAATTGCTTACGTAAGTTTGGGAGCATCCAGAAATTGCCAGCACAGTTAAAAGGATACAGTCCTGTTGGCAGTACAATCCTGGTAAAGGGACACGGACTCCTACAGGAGGGTTTGCTACACCAACTGCACCTTTTGAAGTTTTGCAAATGGATTACATCCAACTTGAAAGTTGCAATAACTTAAAGTATGTTCTAGTGGCAGTATGTGCCTTCAGTAAATGGATAGAGGCATACCCTACTAAGGATAATACAGCTCTTACCACTGCAAAGGTGCTTTTAAAGGAATTTTTCCCCAGATTTGGTGTTTGTAAACTTTTGTGGAGTGACAACGGACTTCATTTTATTGGGCAAGTTGTTGAGTATGTCCTGAAAGGATTAGGGATCAAACAGAAGTTCCATGCAGTCTTCCACCCACAATCAGCAGGATGGGTGGAGAGGTATAACAGTACGTTGAAATTGAAATTAGCGAAAATACTAGCTTCCATGTTTTTGAAATGGTCTGATGCGTTACCCTTGGCATTGCTGTCCATAAGATCGGTGCCACATTTATGATCTGGGCTTACTCCATATGAGGTGGTATTTGGGAGACTGATGAACATTTGGGGAGTTCCTAAACCACGCCCCATACATGATGTACCTTGTGTTCTGATGAATGACTATTTAGCACAGTTGACTGACAGTTTGATCTCTATTCATCAACAGGTTCGAGAAGCTCTTCCTGACAGATCTACTGGTGAGGCCTACGAACTCCGACACGGCAACCATGTGATGGTCAAGGTCTTCGAGAGGTCGAACAGCTTGGATCTGAGGTGGTGAGGACCGAAGCAAGTGCTCTTAGTCACGAGGTCAAAGGTTCGAATGACAAACAGAAAGAACTGGATCCATAGCACTCACTGCAAGCGAGTGTTGCTTACCTTGGTGGAACCTGCTGTGCTGACTGACCATCAAGAGATTCTGGAAACCGGGAAAGGCCACTCTATCTCACCTGACGAATCTGAGGAAGTCTTCTCGGACCACACGATCCCTGGAGTATCTCGATACCAGCTAAGACTGAGGAAAGAATTTGCATTGTTGAAAAAGACTGGTTGAGCTACGGTCCTGGGTTTGTGAAATGGAGTGCCGATGTGGCAAGGGAGGGGGGAATCAGTCCTACTCTCGGTGCAGAAACCAACGGCTGCCCAGGACATTAGAGCTCCAACGATTGACTCAACGACAAAGTGATCATGTCTGCAAGGAGATCAACTGTTGCTAAGATCTGTAATAAGAAGACCATTTGTGCCGTAGGGTTTGCTGTTGCTATAGTGGCTGCAGCAGTGACAACCTGGTTTGTTGAGAAAGTGGCTCCTATTCAACAGCTTTTGATGGCCACTACTCCAGTACCAGTTGAGCATCATTATTTTTCGCTTCCATATCATGAGCAAAAGCATCGACAATTCTACCCACGTTTATTCAAATGTTGCATCACACTCACAATGCCACAAAGAAACTGTTGCTTGTGTGGGATGATATCTGCTCACCAGAAGAAAGGAGGAAAACTTTTTATTCCTCTTCCTTTCTCGCATAATGGTTCTTGCCAACCATGGTTTGCGCTTTTGTTTGCCTCTGAAAGGGCTAACATCTCAAGGGCGGCAGTAGGACGGATTAATTATCATCTCAAAAAAGTTTGTTATCCAGATGAAGATGGTAACCCGCGAGCTGAAGGGACTAAATGGGAATGGGAAGTATCGTCCTGAGAATATTTTTACGCCATATGTTTTCCCAAATATGAGAACTACTAAGAACAATGGACCATTTGTGATTTCTGTTACCAGAGCTAAAGCAGGCTTATGTATAAGTAGTGTGGGAAAATTCCAGTGGGGAGAAGTGAGCGTACTATGGTTCTGACTATTGAAGGTGCTAGCAGTTTCATATCCTCACATAATACACACTTTGTCTGCGGTAACAAGGCACCCACATCGTATAATAGAGACTTTAAATTGTACAACGATATCTCTAAGAACAGATATAAGAGGACAATAAGTACTGATGAGGTGGACCACCTTGCAACAATACGTTGATTTCAAATTGGGCTTGTTTTTCTCTTTGGGTGCTGCATTTAACAGCAGAAAGATAAGACGATTGACTCTTGTTGTAGAAGCTGTTACAAATCAGACAGCTATGGCACTTGGGAACATTACAGAAGAGCTGCAAGTTGCGAGGATTGTAGCACTCCAAAATCGTATGGTTTTGGATATAATTTTGGCTGATCAAGGTGGTGCATGTCGCATCATTGGTAGTAGCTGCTGCGTCTACTTTCCTGATCACTCACCTTCAGTGTTTGATGCAATCTCTAAACTGCATAAGATTACTGCTGAAATTCATCCAGAGACTGGCACCTGGACTTTTGCTAGCTGGATTTGGACACTCTTTGCCACTTGGGGCTGGAAGCTATTGACCATCCTATGTGTAATTCTCATGATACTATTTACATGCTGTGTATGTATACAATGTAGTCCAATGCTTTGCTCCATATGCATTACTGCCTATACTCCCGCCAAGCGAAATGTTGCAGAAATTAGAGCCCAATGTATGCTAAATAAAGAAGCCACTGAAATGATGAAAATAGATGTACAAGATGTGAACCTAGATTACCCCAAATGAACAAATGTCTTCAGCTAATGCTAAAAGGGTCGCCTGTTGTAAATTGGCAGCGATCGGGGTAAGCATTTAGCTGAAGCCATCTTGTCTGCCATGTGCTCACCATGTGCTCTGTCCTACCTTGCTGTCGTTTACTCTTGCACTCTGTTTATAGACAGACTATATTTAGGCTCTGCTACTCTGTACATGCACAGAAGAGACTGTGACTGTCCATACACCTGTTCTAGTCTGTAAATGTCAGGTTATTCCTACCGGAGTCAGCAAGCTGCTAGCTCCACCCTACTGTTGACTGTGCATTTCTGTATGACCTTTTTTGTATGTAACCCTTCTCTTCTGTACTTGAACTGCCTTCTTTTGAGCCCCTGTGTGGGTATAAAAGGACCATGCTCCTTCTGTTCAGTGTGCTACTTCATACACTACCGAAGGGTGTTGTGTGAATGCAGTTCCACCTCATGAGGTTAATAAAACTTTGTTTTATATTGCAGTTTCCGTGCCAACTTCTATCCTATTGGTCTGAGGACTTTGTGCAGAGAAGGGCGAACCCCTAGCACTGGTAGGCATAGCTGAGGCCCAACCCGACAGCCATGTTCCAGGAGATGGGGTCCCCGGGGCCGAGTATGGCCTCTGGAGGGGGGCCATGTGGCCCCCTTCCAATTTAAAAAAAAAGGGGTCAGGCCCTGGGGGATGGGGTCCTCAGGGCCAATAAAATAGGAAAGGAAGGGGGGCCACATATGCCCTGTGGCGCATTTTAAGTTGGGGAATTAATTCATCTTCAATCCTGCGGGTCCCTAGGGGGCCACCTAGCCCACCAGGTACCTCCAATAAGCGCCAAAGAGCTGCGTTGCAGAGTGTTGTAAAAAGGGGCGTGGCCTCTGAAGATCTCACTGCAACGCAGCTCCCTGGTGCATAGTGGAGGTACCTGGTGGGCTAGTTGGCCCCCAGGGACCTTCAGGATTGAAGAGGAATTAATTACACAACTTTTAAAATGTGCCACAGGGCGTGTTTGTACACATGTTAATGTTAATGTTAAATTACATTTATAAAGCGCTAATCACCGAAGGTCTCTAAGCGCTGCATCGTGAAACGACAGTCCGAGTTCCGTTGCGCCACTGAGCTTGACATTAATCCTAATAGTCCTGGTCGAATGCCTCTAAGAACAGCATCGTCTTGAGCCTTCTCCTAATGGGAGCAGTCTATCTTCCTTGCGCGTGTCATCTGGTAGCTTATTCCACATCTAGGGAACACAGACTGAGAAGGCCAGGCCTCCAAATGTCGCCATACTGAAACGAGGGCAGGCAAGAAGACTGGCTTGTGATGAGCGAAGATGGCGGGCTGGTGCGTAGATCTTCAAATGGTCTTTGATATATTTGAGGGATTCGCCAAACAGGGATTTGTGTGCAATGCACAAGCCATTGAACCTTACCCTTTGTTCAATAGGCAGCCAGTGCAGTTGACGCAGCAAGGTGGTAACATGTACTCTACGAGGTAGTTTATATATCAGCCTTGCTTCGGTAAGAGTGGTCCGCTTAATTCAGACACTCTGTTCATCACCACCCCCTTTCTTTTCTGAATCGTTTTTGGCCACTATAGGTGTGGCAGGGTATACTCAGACATGAGTCCCTTGCTCACTGCACCATCAGGATTCAAGCAAGCCGGGCCGACGACGGCTAAAATGCCAGAAACCGGTCCCCGGAAGCTTGTCTCCTTTCTGGTGAAGAATGGGCTTGGTAGTTTAGTCTGCCCTGTTCCCATGATGCACTGGGCCAGGGACAGACTGATTTGCATATAGCCAGGTTCTGAGCTGGGATGGTGCAGTGAGCTAAATAACGGTGATGGATCAAGCCCTGATCTTTGGACTGGGTAAGAGTGGTCTGCTTAATTCAGACACTCTGTTCATCACCACCCCCTTTTCTGAATCGTTTTTGGCCACTATAGGTGTGGCAGGGTATACTCAGACATGAGTCCCTTGCTCACTGCACCATCAGGATTCAAGCAAGCCGGGCCGACGACGGCTGAAATGCCAGAAACCGGTACCGGAAGCTTGTCTCCTTTCTGGTGAAGAATTGGCTTGGTAGTTTAGTCTGCCCTGTTCCCATGATGCACTGGGCCAGGGACAGACTGATTTGCATATAGCCAGGTTCTGAGCTGGGATGGTGCAGTGAGCTAAATAACGCTGATGGATCAAGCCCTGATCTTTGGACTGGGTAAGAGTGGTCTGCTTAATTCAGACACTCTGTTCATCACCACCCCCTTTTCTGAATCATTTTTGGCCACTATAGGTGTGGCAGGGTATACTCAGACATGAGTCCCTTGCTCACTGCACCATCAGGATTCAAGCAAGCCGGGCCGACGACGGCTGAAATGCCAGAAACCGGTCCCCGGAAGCTTGTCTCCTTTCTGGTGAAGAATTGGCTTGGTAGCTTAGTCTGCCCTGTTCCCATGATGCACTGGGCCAGGGACAGACTGATTTGCATATAGCCAGGTTCTGAGCTGGGATGGTGCAGTGAGCTAAATAACGGTGATGGATCAAGCCCTGATCTTTGGACTGGGTAAGAGTGGTCTGCTTAATTCAGACACTCTGTTCATCACCACCCCCTTTTCTGAATCGTTTTTGGCCACTATAGGTGTGGCAGGGTATACTCAGACATGAGTCCCTTGCTCACTGCACCATCAGGATTCAAGCAAGCCGGGCCGACGACGGCTGAAATGCCAGAAACCGGTCCCCGGAAGCTTGTCTCCTTTCTGGTGAAGAATTGGCTTGGTAGCTTAGTCTGCCCTGTTCCCATGATGCACTGGGCCAGGGACAGACTGATTTGCATATAGCCAGGTTCTGAGCTGGGAGGGTGCAGTGAGCTAAATAACGGTGATGGATCAAGCCCTGATCTTTGGACTGGGTAAGAGTGGTCTGCTTAATTCAGACACTCTGTTCATCACCACCCCCTTTTCTGAATCGTTTTTGGCCACTATAGGTGTGGCAGGGTATACTCAGACATGAGTCCCTTGCTCACTGCACCATCAGGATTCAAGCAAGCCGGGCCGACGACGGCTGAAATGCCAGAAACCGGTCCCCGGAAGCTTGTCTCCTTTCTGGTGAAGAATTGGCTTGGTAGTTTAGTCTGCCCTGTTCCCATGATGCACTGGGCCAAGGACAGACTGATTTGCATATAGCCAGGTTCTGAGCTGGGATGGTGCAGTGAGCTAAATAACGGTGATGGATCAAGCCCTGATCTTTGGACTGGGTAAGAGTGGTCTGCTTAATTCAGACACTCTGTTCATCACCACCCCCTTTTCTGAATTGCTTCGTCGTTCAGCACTACCTGGAGTTTCCTCAGAAGAGTACCAGGGAGGCCAATGTAGGCTGCATTGCCTTAATCTAACCGGGATAGTATTAAAGCAGTCACCACCACCTGCATAGTGGTGGATGACAGCAGGGTCGATAATTTTCAAAGTTGGCGCATTAGACCGATGCAGGTTCCCATGCCAGCAGACACTTGGGTCTTCATGGTCAATCCGGTGTCCAGTCTAATACCCATTGCAAAAAAAACAATTGATGGACAGAATGCAGAACATCGCAGTACAGAGATCTGGGCCTAAATCCATTGTTTTTTTGCACTCCACACCACCCCAGTTCAGACATGGCAATATGCAAATCAACCTTGACCCTGTGCCTCATGGGAACAGTCCAGCCCCAACTGCCAAGCCATGTCTTTCCTGGACTGGAATCAAGCATCCTAGGACCGGTTTCTGGCTATCAGCCATCTTCAGCCAGGATAGCTTGACTCCAGTGATGTGGAGAGCATGGGGCTCACGTCTGAGCATACCCATCCCGCTCGAGGTGACAATTGCAAAAACAACAATACCCAGACTTTTCACGGCTGGCACTTGCGTTGGAGTAGTACCAAGCTCTTGGGGTCAAAAAAGGCCGGACAAAGGGGAAGAAACTGGGGAGAGTACCAGAACTTCTGTCTTATCGCGATTCACCTTTAAGGAATTGGAGGTCATCCAAATCATGGTGTACTGGAGAATGTTCTGAACGTTCTGCTGTGGATCACAAGAGTTATCAATGCGGACAATTAGCTGAGTGTCGTCCGCTTAGTTAAACACCTGGCAGTCTGCCTTTGCCAAAGCCTCAATCAGGGGTTGGAGGTAGATGTTAAAAAGCAGAGGTGACAATGCTGAGCCCTGCAGGACCCCCAGCAAAGTTTGCCCTGCTTAGACATGAGGTCTCCTAATTGGACCTTCTGCTGGCGATCCTCCAAGAATCAAGTGAACCACTGGAGGGCCGTCCCAGTGACTCCCATAATCGCATGCAAGCGAGTAGCTGGCCATGGTTTACCGTATCAAAGGCGGCTGAGATATCAAGTAGGATTAAGGCTGAGTGGGTCTTCTTGTCTGCTGCCAGTCACAGATCGTCCAAGACTGAGAGCATAACTAACTCTGTGCTATTGTGCACCCGAAACCCAGCTTGCCGATAATGCAGCAGGTGATGTTGTTCAGTATATAATGCAAGAGCTATGAGGACATGCTGTTCAAGTACCTTGGCCAGGAACGGGAGTTGGGAAATGGGGCGATAATTTTTCAGGTTCCTAGTATCTGCCCCCGCTTTCTTCAACAGTGGAAGTACTAAAGCTTCCTTAAACTACTGAGGTACTGTTCCTGAGGTCAAAGCTAGATTCAGAACAGACAGCACCTCAGCCTCAACCAAAGGAATAATCGTTTTGTGCACCTTTGGAGGACAAGGGTCCTCAGGTGACCCAGATTTCACTTTAGCCACTAAGCGAGCCTGGCCATGTGATTCGAGCACAGGGAGCCGAGACAGAGAGAAGCCCAAAAAATCAGAAGGCTCCTCCTCCGCCGAGAGTGGGCAGGCGGTAATGTGCATATTCTTAATAACCGTGACAATGTCTTCGACTTTAGTTAGGGAGAAACTCTGTATTTTATTGCAGTCAGCTTGATTGGTGGCTGGTTTTTGCTCAGTCGGTTTTACTCAGCTCTCTGAGTACAGTGAATGTCTCTTTTTGCATATCAATTGCCTCACTAATCCTAGCTTCATAGTGAGCAGACTTAGTTTTAATGAGGGAGGCCTTATAGTGAGCCAATTTAGCTTTAAATATCTCCTTGGCCAAGAGATTTCCGCCATGAACGCTCGGCTTGACGGAGGGCCTGTTTTTCCCCTCTAAGCTCATACGTGTACCATGGGGCCCCTATAGAGCTGTGCATTATCCTAATCCTCCGAGCGGGAGTAACTTCATCGATGGCTATCCTTAGTCTATATGAACGTGCTGCAAGTTCTGAATCTGGATCCATGGACACGGGTCTAGGATGTCCTACTCAAAGCGTCCCTCAGGTTAACAACCTCTAATTTACGCCAGTTCCTTAGTAGCTTCCACCCCGCCGGCACCTGCTTGAGGCGACTCTCAATCGGAAGGAAGAGGCTGACCAGTATGTGGTTGGACCAGCTGCACAGCGTACCGTGGGCCTGGAGTTTAACCGTGGACGTGGTCCCGATAAGGTCCAGGGTGTGACCCTTCTCATGTGTGAGGGACTCCACGATTTGACGTAGCCCTAATGTGGTCATAGCATCATCAAACTTACAGGGCGCGCCCTCTCTCGGGGTCAACTCTCAATGATAATTAAAGTCACCAAGGACCAAAATATGTTCATATCTCCAGCGTAAATTGCTCATTACTTCAAAAAACAGATCATTGAATAGGGGGGAGGGCCGAGGGGGGCAGTACACAACTACCACTTTCAGACAAGAGTAAGTGAGTCCGAGTTTGATCCCCAGGACTTCTGCCCCATCTAGGCTTTCCTCCACTATTCTCTCTGAGGCCAGTGTCCTGCGACTAAAAAGTGCAACCCCTCCACCTCTTTTGTTGCTTTGGCAGTTGTAAGTCCAGGCAGTGAACTCAGGAGGAAGAGAGGGCACTAAATCAGGCCCTGACGAGTCGTCTAGCCAAGTCTCTCACAGTGCTAAGATGTCCAGCTCTGTCTCCTGCAGAAGAGTGAAAATTTCGAGGCTGTGCTTAGTAAGAGACCTGGTGTTTAATAAAGTGACCTTTAAGCCCTAAGGGGTCTCTGAGCATGCCTGTGAGGAATCTACCAAGAGAAGATTCTCAGCTACCAACTTACCAACTGAGGCAGGGAGGGCAGTCCAGAGGGACAGGTGCTTCAAATTACCAAGTCTTGCTTGGAGTAGTTCACTTTTCAGCCAGGGGTCCCGGCCTCTGGTCACGGTCAGGCATGGACGGGCGCAGACGGGCTTGCCTTAGGTGCACCTTTGGTACACCCGCAGCCCGTCCGCTGCGCGTCCGTTGCAGCATTGATTTTATAGTGCGAGGGAGAGCAGAGACTAGACCACTGACCGTGAGTGGGCGGGAGTGAGCCAAAGCTTCCTCCACTAAATCAGCACACGCTGCGGCTCAGCGAGAGAGCAAAATGGCGGAGCAACAGCGGTGAGTGCAACACACGAAAGAACAAGGTTATAGCAATCAGATAGGACCAGAGCATTTTTAAACATATCAAAAGTGGCGTTCGGCAATGTTCAAAGTACAGCAGCAAGAATATATGAAAGGAAACAGTGTGGATCGGGTATTTATTAAAAAGCTAAAAAGACAGGCAAGATTCACACACTCAATAGCATCGGAATAAATTGCACGCCTAATTAAATCATGACAAGCATAGAGCATTTAGAGGAAAAACATCCAGTGTCTAATCTGCTGCGCGTCCTTCGCAGCAATGATTTTAGAGCGCGAGGGAGAGCAGAGACTAGACCGCTGACCCTGAGTGGACGGGAGTGAGCCACAGCATTCTCCACTCAATCAGCACATGCTCTGGTGGACCGGAAAGCGGCTCAGCGAGAGGGGAAAATGGCGGAGCAACAGAGGTGAGTGCAACACACGAAATAACAAGGTTATTTCAATTGGAGAGGACCAGAGCATTTTAAAATATCAAAAGTGGCATTCGGCATTCGGCATTCGGCGCAGTACAGGAGCAAGAATATATAAAAGGAAACAGTGTGGATCGGATATTTATTAAGAAGCTAAAAAGACAGGCAAGATTCACACACTCAATAGTATCTGAATAAATTGCACGCCTAATTAAATCATACCAAGCACAGAGCATTTACAGGAAAAACATCCAGCGTCTAATCACATATCACCTCAGGCCCGCCCCCTTCCTTCACCACTCTGCTAACGCGCCTCCTGGAGAGTTGTAAGTTGGGGAATTAATGCCCCTTGAATATTGAGGGTCCCTGGGGGCCAATTAGCCCACCAGGGACCCCCAGTATGTACCAGGAAGCTATGTTGCAGAGAGGTGTTCAGAGGCCACGCCCCTTTTTACACCTCTCTGCAACGCAGCTCTGTGGCACTTACTGGAGGCACCTAGTGGGCTAGTTGGACCCTAGGGACCCTCTGGATTCACGGGGACTTAATCTCCCAACTTAAAACAACCACAGGGCGTGTTTACACTGTGGTGAATAGAAGGGACGGTGCCTGAGGGGTTGTGTGCAAACATGCCCTGTGGCGCGTTTTAAGTTGGGGAAATAATTCCCCTTCAATCCTGAGGGCCCCTGGGGGCCAACTAAGCCACCAGGTGCTTCCAGTAAGCACCACTGCGCTGTGTTGCAGAGATGTGGTCCAGGCTGTGCCCCTTTTTACACCTCTCTGCAATGCAGCTCTGTGGCGCTTACTGGACATACCTGGTGGGCTAGTTGGACCCAAGGGACCCTCAGGATTCAAGGGGACTTTATCCCCCAACTTAAAACAGCCAGAGGGCGTGCTTGCACACATGTCACCTCAGGCTTTCCCTCCCTTCACCAGTGTGCAAACGCGCCCTGTGGCGCATTTTAAGAGTTAGTTTTAATCCCTCTGCCTTATTATGTACTAGGGCCTTACGAAGGAGGAGGTCATGCTAATCACAGGGGTACCTCAACGCATAGTGTTCCCTAGTGTATGTAGGTGTTTTCACTGTATTCTAAGTGTCTTTTAGCATAGCACTGGCTCTAGTCCTGGTTAGTCAGATTCAGTTACCACCAATACCCGTCTGAAAAAGTTGTGGGCACAGGAGGACTTTCTGCTCCTCTGTTGGTTCTTTCTGCACATCTCTTCGTCTTTGTGGACTTCTGTTGCTTCTTTCTGCATTTCGTTTTTTTCTTTCTGTGCATTGTTTTTTCTTTCATCACATGTCCTACCTCTGTAGGCATAGTTAGAAAGTAGCATTTAAAAAACCTTAGAAATTCACTGAAAACACCATAGGCTTTAGGGGCGTTATAGTTAGTTGGACATTGGACTCGTACAAAACCAAAGAATTTCCCAGTTATAGTTAGTTCAGCTAACTATAACTTGCGCGCCCGCAATGCACTGCTGATGACGTCACATATTACATCACTCATGACATGGTTAGTGACATCACTCATGACTTCATTGATGACATCTCAAATAGCATCACTGATGACATCATCCAGTGAATGTGTGTTTTTCTAAAAATTAAATATGTTTTATATATGTATATCTTAAGTTCGATGGAAGAATAAATGGGTATATAAGTGTATAAATGGATCATTTTTTTGTAAAATTGATTGTATAACTGACTGATTAAGTGTATCTAAGTCAATACATGGGTTAGCGAGTAATGTTTAAATATGTAAATATATGTATCAGTCTCTCACTTTGTGTATAAATGACTGCATGGGTTGGTGAGTAGCTACATGAGTGTCTATAGGGGTTCTTGTTTTTTTGAGTATCAGTATGAGTGTGTGGATGTCTTTGCGGTTTGCTGGGGTGTATTACTTAGTGCATAGATGCATAAATGAGTGAGTCACTGTTTGTATGTGTTGAAGACAGTATGTTTTAAACTAGTATATGTCAGTATTTGTGTATATGAGTAAGTATATGTGAGAGTGAGAGATTGGGAGAGTTCCTGTATAAATAAGTATGTGTTTTTCTAAGTGATGGTTTAAGAGAGTAAGTATATGTAAGTTTTTGTAGAAGTAAGTGTCGTAAATATTTAATTTACCATCTTAATTTCTATGCAGGTAAGTACTTAATCAATAATAACTCAATCGGAAAGAAAAAAACAGAGTCCGTGGTGTTAGAGTTCTTAGGGGTTTTATTCCTTAAAAAGGAATCGTTCCGGAACTGGATATCATGTTCCTGCAACCACAAGGGGTTCAGGAAGGGATAGAGCAATATTTTATTGACAATACATGCTTATATACTTAATTCACATCATAGAAAGCAATATAGTAGGCGTAACAGCTGAGAAAAGACAAGATAACAGCATCCACGTGTTGGGAGTACGTAATCAGAAGGCGTGAACTGGGCGTGAACTGGAGGTGTGTGCTAGAAACGTCACAGGTAGGTGTCATAAGTGGGTGGCACAAAACAGAAATGTTGCAATGTCAGCAGAAATCGGAGGCTTGGATGCGCGCGCAGCTGCATGACGTGTGATTGACGTGAAAACTGGAGGGTGCAGGGAACTTGACATTTACACTAGCGGAAAGAGACAGAAGTCTGGCATGTCAGATCAACTCGTACTTCTATCATATCTGATATCTGATGTTTGGGAACCATATTATCTAAACGGAAAAGGTCTCTGGGGCAGAAGCTATTCTATACTGACTGTGAGTGCGTGCATAAGCGCCTAAGTGTCTGCATGAGAAGCGTGGGGGCATGGGCCTTCCATGGGAGCATGGTAACAGAGGCTATGAATTACTTGCACGGAGACAGTGAGGCCAGCCCTTCGGCTCTGCAGCTGGGAGGATGTTTACTTAAACTAGTAGGCAGGAATGTATTTTCGAGGAGCGGAACAGATAATTCGAAGGTTGTAGTCAGTCTTGGCAGGCAGCAGGCTGAGCTAAGCGCGGTGGGCCGCGCTGGAAGTAAGTCAGAGTTCACGGGTACAGAGACAGCCTGGGCTGAGGCTTTCAGAGTCAGAAGCCAGAAAAAGGCTCGATGGCAGAAATTCAGGGCCTACTTTGCCAGAGCTGAAAAACGTGTAAAGTACACTACAAAAAGACGTTGGCATAGCATACTTAGGAACGGACTATTCAACCCATTCAGGGTGGGTCTGAAAGAGGACAGGTTAACGTTGGACGCAAATGTATTTGCGTCTTCATAGCTGGCTCAGGAGGGAAGTTACATGCACTTTAAGCTGGTACATGGAGACGGTGGGGTACACGATAGGGAACACAACTCGACCATAAATTTTATATTTCCTCATTCCCTCCTTGTTCCCTACGGACCCTTCATGATATATCGATCCTCAGGAATCGATCAGTTTGTTCTTGTAACATCATTTGCTCATCTTTCTTTCACGTCTTGAAAGAAAACTGGAATGTTCAATGCATGATGTGGCACACAGTCCACAAATTGCTGGCCCACACTGTAGGCACAGGCAGCAACTGAATACTAGGACCAGGCCAATGCCTAGGAAGGATAGGATCTTCCATCCCCAAGCGGTTAACGTTGTCCAGAACCAACCGGACCAAGTCCAGGTGCCTGGATTCTGATGTATCAGATTGGCAATTTTATGAAGACGGGTAATAGCTTTGTATACGGATGGCGCGTTTTCTGGAATGAAAACACAGCAACTTGACCCGATGACCTTACAGGCTCCACCTCTATCTGCCAAGATGACGTCAATAACAAGACGATTCTGAAGGACAACAACCCGCATGGCGGACTGCTCTTCGGTTAAGTTACCTAGGGCGGAGGCAGTTTCATTCACTACTGCTTCAAGTGTTCTAGTTAATCTGCGTATTAGTTTACTATTTTGGACGGGGCCTAAGAAGAAAAAGAATCCTTTATTAAAATCGGTGTATTGTTCCCATGCTGTTTCTGTGTAGTCGACAAGCGAGAGATCTCTTCTGAGTCTATTCTTTACTAGATTTGTATTTCTGTGATAATCAGGAGGGGCTAAAAAAACAGGTGGCAGAAGGAATGCAATGTAACAGGTACCATCCCAATCTGGAGGTAAACGTATGTATGCGGTATGACCACAAACAAAATAAGAATGACGGGTAGCTTTAAAGGACGATTTACCATGATCACTGAATTCGACCACAGTAGTACATTTACTATGACCTAAGTGTACTGAACCTCTCTTACTGACACATAATTCACCAGTGACTGGTAATACTGACATAGCGGGCAGAACTGGTGCAGCTTCGGATTCAACAGTAAGAATCATAAGATTAATTGTGTAATTACCTAATCCATTTACTTCATTTTCTAGATCAGTTCCTATTCTAGTGGGGAGTCCCTCCTTATCAGGGTAACAGACATCGAGCAGAACTAAGTTCAAGTTTCCCCAAACCCAGCTCCCTTTGAAAACAGCAATATCAGGATCTAAGGAATTAATTATTTTAAACCATGCACCACAGGAGCCATTGTGAGTGAACGGGTACGGAAAGAGGGGCAGAGCTCCCTTGTATTTCTGGTAGGGAGGGAGTCGGCCACATATCCAGCAGTTTGTAGCATTATTAGTCTGATGGGAATGATGTAACATACTAATGAATGTGTTATTGCGCAGCGCGAGTCTGTAAGAAAGGTCATGTGGAGGTAACTCGCTAAAAGAATGTTCAGCAGAAACATTGTAAGCAGATTGTTCACGCTTGGAAGTAGGGTAATAGATAGGAAGCAGTATACTTGCAACAATAATCAGAAGACTTAGAAAAAACATAATTAATAATGTCACTATACAGTGACTACGCAGTGATTTGCAATATGTACGTTTCTTGAGTTGTCTCTCTCTCTCTCTATCTCGATCTAGGGGATACATGTCAGAAACTATTTAACCGATTCACCTAGGGGAGGACTTAAACAATTAAACTGTCTGACTTGCTAGATCGGAGTTTTTGTTTATACTCCTCTTGGGGAGTTTTTTCTCGTTCGGAAACTTTAAAGTCACTACATTCAATACAGTCTTTGGAAGGGGTGGACGAGTCTGGGTCTGGTTTCAGTTCGTTACATTGTTTAATATGGCTCGTGTGGATCCACCCCTTTCTGCCCTCCACTTTTACTGCGGTCCTCGTAGTAAGAAGGACGGTCTTCGGCGCTTTCCAGCGGGGCTCCAGCGGACTTTTCCTGTCAAAGTTCCTAATTAAGACCAGGTCCCCAGGACGGACATCATGCGGCTTTACATCAGTGTTGTCAGGGAAGGCTGCGGCAACCTGTGAACGACATGATTGGAGTGCAGACATCAAGGAGGCAAGGTAATCTGTCAACATGTTACAATCAACATCAGTAATTTTCTTAGGAATGGGCGTCCCCCACATATTCGGTGGTCTACCAAAGACCACTTCGTACGGGGATAGTCCTGATCTCGAGTGGGCAACCATTCTCATGTAGAACAGTGCAACGGGCAGGGCGACTATCCAGTCAACCCCTTTCTCTTGACATATTTTACCAAGGCGGGTCTTTAATGTCTGGTTATGCCTCTCTACAAGGCCTGCGGCTTCGGGATGTCGGACACAATGGAATTTCCACTGATATCCTAGCAGCAAGGAAACTTGTTTCATTAATTCGGATGAGAATGGCTGTCCGTTATCTGAGTACACGGCACGAGGCAAGCCGTATCGTGGGAAGAATTCTCGAACCAGCTGCTTGGCAGTGGTCGGAGCAGTGTAATCTGAGACTGGATATGCTTCGGTCCAACGGGAAAGTGCACAAACAATTACGAGGACATATTTGAATCCTTGACAACGGTCCATCTGGATATAATCCATCTGGAGGACTTCAAAAGGGTGATCAGGAGGATGAAATCCACCTTGCTCTACAGGGACGCTTTTACCTGGATTGAACTGACAACAGATCATGCAAGTACGCACTTTCTGTTTTGCTGCTGCTCGTAAGTGTTTATTGCTCCAAAGATTTTGTAAACTGTCTAACATCGCTTTCTCTCCTAGATGTGCTGGACTATGTGCTGTATTGATTATGACTTGAACCATAGAGTCAGGGAGAAACCATGTAGATTTTCCCTTCGTCATCCAAACTTGATCTGTCTGGATCCCCCCTAGTTCAGTCCATTTCTTTATTTCATCTGGGGTAGCATGTGTCTGAATATCGATTACATCTAGTGTGGGATCCCTAACTGTCATACAATGTGTCGGTACTATTGTCTTTGTCACGTCAGTTGTCTGAGTGTGAGTCAATGCTGTATGTTTTGCTGTCTGGTCTGCCAGGTCGTTACCCTGGGAAACAGAATCTGTAACTTTAGTATGTGCTTTACACTTCATGACGGATATGCCTGAAGGCAGATGTATTGCTTCTAACAGTGCTTGAATGAGGGGACCATGTTGGATCTTGGCACCATGAGAGGTCAAGAAACCTCTTTCTTGCCATAACATTCCGAAGTCGTGTACAACTCCGAACGCATAACGGGAATCAGTGTATATGTTAACATTTCTGTTCTTGGCTAGTATACAGGCTCGGGTCAGAGCAATAAGCTCTGCCGCTTGAGCGGACAGTGTGTCAATACGATATGTTTCTTTAACTTCAGTTTCAGTGGTCACTGCATACGCGGCCACTAATTCTCCTGTACTTGTTCTCATACATGAACCATCCACATAAAGTATCAGGTCTGGATTTGTCAGTGGAACATCTGTTAAGTCTCGTCGAGGCTTTGTTACTGCATTAATGATCTCTATACAATCATGCGGGGCTGGATCTGTCATACTTGTAGGTAACAGTGTTGCGGGGTTCAGAATGCTGCAGCGTCTGATTTCTATGTGTGGCTGGAATAGCGTTAATTCGTAACCTGTCAGCCGTGCTATAGTCAAGTGCTGAGTCTGGGTTCTGTTTAAAAGAACCTCTACAGAATGTGGAACTTGTACTGTTAACTGATGGCCTAAAACAATTGAATCGCTTTGTCTGATTGCTAATGCTGTCGCTGCTACTGACTTTAAGCACGCAGGGAGTGCCTGGGCTACTGAATCCAATGTACTTGAAAAATAAGCGCAAGGCTTATATGAACCTGCTTGATCTTGGGTGAGGACAGACAATGCTGTACCATCACGTTCTGTAACAAAAAGTGTAAAAGGTTTGCTGTAACATGGTGTCGCTAAAACTGGTGCTTGACATAAAGCTTTCTTTAATTTTTCAAAGGCTTGTGTGTGTTCCTGAGTCCAAGGGAGGACAGTCGAAGTCGCTGCCTCCTGTGTTGTTAACTGAATGAGTGGTTTGGCTAGAAATGCATACTGAGGAATCCATTGTCTGCAGTACGAGGTGAGGCCTATGAAGGCCCGCACTTCCTTTTGTGTCTGGGGTTGTGGCATATTTACAATTAACTGAATGCGATCGGGAGTGAGCTGTCTCCCCACTTTGGACAGCAAGTGACCCAAGTACACAACTTGCTGAACACAGAATTGTAGGTTCGAAGGAGACACCTTGTGTCCCTTGTCGGCCAGAAAATGTAATACTGTCAGTGATGCTTGTTCACATTCGGGCTCACTTCGTGCGGTGATCAGCAGATCATCGACGTATTGCAGTAAAGCGGTGTTAACTGGCATTTGAATACAATCTAGTTGTCTTTTCAGTGCTTGACTATAGATGCTGGGGCTTTCTGTGAATCCTTGAGGTGCGCGGGAAAATTTGAAACTTTGTTCATTTAAACTGAATCCGAAGAGGTATTGGCTCTCTGGATCAATGGGTACACTAAAGAAAGCGTTCTTGAGATCAATTACAGTAAAGAACGTTGCTTCAGAATCAATAGCAGTTAATAGGGAAGAGATATCGGGGACCACAGGGTACTGTGGTACAATGCATTTATTCAGTTCTCGCAGATCAATCACCAGCCGATATACTGGCGGTGCATTGGGATCAGTACGTTTAAGGATCGGAATGATGGGTGAATTACAGATATTGGAGTCGGTCTCTACGACCACTCCTTGGGCAATGAGCTCTTCAATGATTTCCAGTAAAGCCACTACAGCATCAGGTGGTAACTTGTATTGTCTGATCCGGGGTAAAACAACCCCTGTCTTGAGTGTAACACGGTACGGTGTGATATGCATACAACCTACATCAGTTGGGCCTTTTGCCCACAAGTAATCTGGTACATTTTTCAATCTGACATCAAACTCTCGTAATACATAATGACCCTTGAAATCCCGCAGAAAGAGTCTAACTCCCTCCGGGGAACAGCATATTATGGCTCCTAGAGCCTTCAATGTCTTTATTCCTAACAGATTTTCTGGACATGATTTCGTAAGTAATAAGTCTGTAACTCGTGATAATGGACCCACAGCCAGGGGGACGGGTTCTGATACCTCATTTACAATGGGCTGTCCTGAAAAACCAAGGGAAACATTCTGTGAGCCTGAGAGGGGTGCCCCTGGGACTTCGTCATGGCTTATTGTGGTGCGGCTTGCCCCTGTGTCAATTAAAAACTTTCTGTCTTTTCCCAATACTTTGTCTGTGTACATAAGGACCTTCTTGATCTACAGGAATTTCAATAAGAGGCAATCCCAACTCCCTCTCTAGGCTGTTTCATGCGTATCGTTGGTAATCGGGGTAAGCAGCTTGGGCATACTGGTACATCTGTTGGGAAACTTGTTGAGTCGCTGCAATGGGCTGTGGCTGTGACACCGCTACTGTCTGTGCTGTATGAGATGAAGCATGCATAGGCTGCGTGTTCTGCATGGGCGGTACGTTCTGTGAGGTCTGTTTCTGGGCCTGATCTTGTCTTGGTGGATGCGGTCTCTCTTTAGTTTTTCCTGTTGATATGTTATGTTTCAGAACTGGACATTCATGTACGTAGTGACCTGGCTGCTTGCAATAGTTGCATGTCCCTTTTACTGGAGCTGCGGTGTGCCCTGTCTGGGTCGTACCCTTTCTTTGGCCGTCGGCTGGAACTGACTGGGCTACTAACATTTTCATTTTCGTGTCTTTCATACGTTTCTGTTCATGATCTTGTTCTTCTCTAATTCTGTTCTGATGATATTGTAACATTTGTAACATCTGTGATGGCGTATTTGCTTGCCATGTACTCTCAACCTTGTATACACGGTTTTTAACTGCTAACAGGGAATTCTCGACTAACTTTGATACAAAAAGATGCGGGTACGACTCGCTACTTGGTTTAAGACCGCTGTTAATAATAAAACATTTCTCGAATCTTGAATAGAAGTCACTAGTATCTTCGTCGGGTTTCTGTTTACATGCTGAGATTGCGTCCCAGTCTTCCTTTCTAGTTGTCAATAATCTTGGCAGAACCTGTACTATCAAACCTGGTAATGCTTTAGTTTTCTCCCCAAGGCCTACCCCTGGGACACGTTTGTTCTCTTCGTCTTCTATTTCTGCCCATACAATCTTTTTCTCTCCCACCTCCCATTCCTTTTCCTTGAGTTTCTCGTAGATGCCCGTAGGCAGCAGTACCTTTAACATTTTCATGATATCTTCATATGTGTAATCCCCCATCAGTAACATGTCTTTAAGCTCTCTGTGAAAACCTGCAGGGTCTTTATCATGGCACGGTACTAGTTTCTTCATTTCTAACAGTTCTAACTTGGTCAGAGGCGTGTGTACATACACACGTTTCAAGGTATGATCGGTACCCATAACTGGATGTACTTCTCGTAAGGGGTTCTGACTTTCAATGCCATGCAGACGCTCCATATGATACATTTTTCTTTCTGGGGGCGGAGCGGGAACATATTCGGAGCTTACGAAAGTGTTATATCTATGTCGTTGTTCTAGAATTATTTGTATTAACTTGGTACTTAGACCTCTCCATCTATCCATGAGTAATGCTTCTAATGTTTCGGGTAAGGGACCCGGATCAGAATGTTGGTTTCTGTATAACGTGAGGAGGTGCTGCATCATGTATACACCTGCTAATTTCTGCTCGTCTGGGGAGAGGTTCAGGAATGTCTGTGCTACAGTGTCATCATTGTATATGTCTGCATTGTCAGCCCATAATATTGCTGACCGGGCTAGTTCTTGTTCATCCATAGAATTGAGTACATGGTACCCTATTCGGTCTCGAAGCCTTTTATCAGTCTCCTGGAACCGATGTTCAGAAGAGTTCGGGTTGGTTAAGCCAGAGAGAAAAACTCTCTTGCTTTCTGGACGAATACCTTACCTACATATGCTATCGTATCTGTAGTCTTTTCTGGTTCTTCAAGTTCTTCCTCCTCCCCGGAGGTGGCCTTTTCTTTCTCTTTTTCGTGTATTTCTATCACTGCTTTTCTTATTTTCTTGTACATACTGGCTATGCAAGTCCCCTTATCATGTTTTCCTTCAGATATATTTTGGCCCCACCTGTTGAGTCCATCTAATTCATCCTGTTCCGTTTCAGGCCTGTCTCGTTCTCTTATCAGGCAATTTATAAAAAAACGTAGTATATATGCTTGAGTGTCAACTTTCTGATGCTCCATGGCATCCTTAATACTTTCAGGGTCTTTCCCAGTCTGAACAAAGTGATATATTCTATCTAGGCGCTCTTTCATTCCTGCAAATAACAGCAGGTAATCAGTAGCAGATCGTAACCGTAGTGATGCCATCATCATTCTATCGTCTTTGCCGGGTACTGGATCATATCTGCAAACTGCAAGTGGTTCTTTGAGTAGGTCAAGACGGGGTGATTTGAACGTGAAAGGACTCTGTATATCCCTAAGGTGTAATCTGTGTGTTAGTGGCGGTGTCCGAAGACCCCCCATCGTACCTCCTGAGGCGGAAACTTGGACATTATCTCTCTGTGGAGTCTGTATCTGTACTTGAATTTGTCTTTTAGTAGGGTCAGATGGAAGCGATTTCGGTAGATCAACTTTAGGTGCGGGAAGTGGTGGAGGTGGAGGAATGGTGGGTCGAACGGGGAAACCTGGTTGCAGTTGTGGCGGATTTTGGTCTGGAGGCGGGTTGACACCCCCGTCACCGTCAGTAGGCGGGACGCGAACAGGCAGATTGGTGTAAGCGGGTGCTACATCCTCTAGATAGGAATTCAGGAATATGTCTTTAGTGGTCCTGTGAGTTACTTTGGTTGGAACCAATGGTGGCGGCAGATTTTTCGGTATTTCTGAAATGGCCTCAGGCGAACCCTCGGCCGCGAGATACATACCGTTTACGAGATTGTTTTGTGCGCGGTCTATTTGCTCTGATTTTACTCGAATCCCTTCAGTAACTAATTCGTTTTCTTGGGCCTTATCTGATTCTTTAAGTCTGTCTTCTCTACGTAGTGCCTTTTCAGCACGCTTATGTGATTCCTTACGCCAGAACTCTATGGCGTCTTTCTGAGATTGTCTGGCTTTCTTTTTCCATAGTGCTTCCTCTACCTTCATGATGCACTCGGCATCCCATGTTCCGGTAACAGGCCATCTGTGTCTCTCGTCTAGATGCTTAGTATAGTCGGCCCATAAATCTAGATACAATATGGCATCTAAGCCATGCTTGTTGTACATAAAATTTCCAGGAGTGTCCCTAGGGGGGATAGGAATTTCTTCCTCTAGTATCCCTTTCCTAGTTCCTATCTGCTTTAACTTGTTGAAAAACGGCATCTTGTTTTACTTAGTACTGAATGCTCAATCCTACCTACTTAGTACTGAATACAGCTAGTTCTACAAGAACACAATAATGCACATTAAAACAGTCACACTCATACCACGACATTTATCACATGAAAAGACATTTGAGACATATATGACTACCTCCTATACCGGATGTACTGCTAAACAGCACAGATACACTGTCAAAGACAATGCAAAAACTTGATTAACTGATGTACTGCTAAACAGTACAGATACACTGTCTAAAGACAATGCAAAAACTTGATTAACTGATGTACTGCTAAACAGTACAGATACACTGTCTAAAACAGTGCAGACCGGACTTGTGTACCCAAACCCGTCTAGATACGTCCCAGCAATGGTACTCACCGGGAAGCACGGAAAACAGAAGGCCTCGGAAAACTCGACTGGACTGGACCGGACTCGACTCGACTCGACACGTGGATACTTCGGAAAACTGGTGGGCCTCTTAACACCTCGGACCTTGCTTCTTTCGGCTAGGCTCTGGTCGGGATCCTCCGCACTCCTCACCGCCTCGTCTGGGTGCTGATCGCAGTCTTCGTCACCTCCGTGGGCCAGAGGGAGATACAGGAAATCCTGCCGGTACGCGTAGTTTCCGTCTAACTGATGGCAGGGGACAGAGCTTGCAACGCACCAACCGGCGCGTGGGGTGGGGGAGGGGTCCCTGTTCGGGCGCCAAAATGTCGTAAATATTTAATTTAATTTACCATCTTAATTTCTATGCAGGTAAGTACTTAATCAATAATAACTCAATCGGAAAGAAAAAAAACAGAGTCCGTGGTGTTAGAGTTCTTAGGGGTTTTATTCCTTAAAAAGGAATCGTTCCGGAACTGGATATCATGTTCCTGCAACCACAAGGGGTTCAGGAAGGGATAGAGCAATATTTTATTGACAATACATAGCTTATATACTTAATTCACATCATAGAAAGCAATATAGTAGGCGTAACAGCTGAGAAAAGACAAGATAACAGCATCCACGTGTTGGGAGTACGTAATCAGAAGGCGTGAACTGGGCGTGAACTGGAGGTGTGTGCTAGAAACGTCACAGGTAGGTGTCATAAGTGGGTGGCACAAAACAGAAATGTTGCAATGTCAGCAGAAATCGGAGGCTTGGATGCGCGCGCAGCTGCATGACGTGTGATTGACGTGAAAACTGGAGGGTGCAGGGAACTTGACATTTACACTAGCGGAAAGAGACAGAAGTCTGGCATGTCAGATCAACTCGTACTTCTATCATATCTGATATCTGATGTTTGGGAACCATATTATCTAAACGGAAAAGGTCTCTGGGGCAGAAGCTATTCTATACTGACTGTGAGTGCGTGCATAAGCGCCTAAGTGTCTGCATGAGAAGCGTGGGGGCATGGGCCTTCCATGGGAGCATGGTAACAGAGGCTATGAATTACTTGCACGGAGACAGTGAGGCCGGCCCTTCGGCTCTGCAGCTGGGAGGATGTTTACTTAAACTAGTAGGCAGGAATGTATTTTCGAGGAGCGGAACAGATAATTCGAAGGTTGTAGTCAGTCTTGGCAGGCAGCAGGCTGAGCTAAGCGCGGTGGGCCGCGCTGGAAGTAAGTCAGAGTTCACGGGTACAGAGACAGCCTGGGCTGAGTCAGAAGCCAGAAAAAGGCTCGATGGCAGAAATTCAGGGCCTACTTTGCCAGAGCTGAAAAACGTGTAAAGTACACTACAAAAAGACGTTGGCATAGCATACTTAGGAACGGACTATTCAACCCATTCAGGGTGGGTCTGAAAGAGGACAGGTTAACGTTGGACGCAAATGTATTTGCGTCTTCATAGCTGGCTCAGGAGGGAAGTTACATGCACTTTAAGCTGGTACATGGAGACGGTGGGGTACACGATAGGGAACACAACTCGACCATAAATTTTATATTTCCTCAGTGTGTGTATAACTGTATATGCAAGTAAATGGATGTTTGATACTTTGTTTGCATGTGTGACTATGTGTGTGAGTAACTCTATGGATGAGTGGCGGTGTGTAACAGGATGTATAGGTGTATGAATGCATATGATGAGTGAGTACATGTATGAGTGACCGTATAGGACTGTTGGTGAATGAGTGGATATGTGTGTAGATCTTGGAATTACTGAATAGATGTGTTGTAACGCTGTCGAACTATGGGACCTCCTGGACAAAACGGCACCAGACGTCGCCTTCTTCGTGGAAACCTGGATGAACGCCTCCTCAGCCCCCGACATCGCCATTGCCATCCCGGACGGCCACAAGATCATCCAGAGGGCGTCAACCAGACCAGAGGACGCATCGCCATCGCCCACAGAAACACTATCCGCATCACGACCAACACCGACGACACCCTCGCCACCGCAGAGCACCTGCACTTCCAGATTCACACCAACTCCAAGACCACCCTCAAAGCAACCCTCATCTACAGACCACCGGGACCACGCTCACACTTCAGCGAGGTCATCGCAGAATTCATCAGCCTGCTCGCCCTCGCCTCCCCCAACTACATCCTCCTAGGAGACCTCAACTTCCACCTGGAGAACGACCAGGACAACAAAACCACTGCCCTAATAGACAACCTCGCCAACCTCGGATTCAAGCAACTGGTCAACACCCCCACTCATTACGCCGGCCACACGCTCGACCCTGTCTTCTCATCCGGCAACCACATCTCCTTCAGCCACACCACCTCGCTCCACTGGACCGACCACAGCTGCGTACACTTCAACTTCAGGAAAACAACGACCCACCATCACCCTCAACAAACCCCCCGAAGATGTTGGAGCAAGATCACCACCGACCAACTCACCACCTCCTTGCGCCTAAACCCTCCCACCAACACCACGGACCCCAACGAAGGAGCCCGCAACCTCACACAGTGGATCAACGACTGCACCGACACCCTTGCTCCACTGAAAAACCCTCCCAGCAACCTCAACAGCAAGAAAGCCGCGTGGTTCACCAACGATCTCAAAGACTCCAAGAAATCCTGCCGTGACCTCGAGAAAGCCTGGCACCACAACCAGTCAACCGACAACATGACAGCCCTCAAGAACGCCACCCGCAAACACCACCAGCTGATCCGCACCACCAAAAGGTCATCCTTCAGAGAATGACTGGACAACAACACCCACAACAGCAAGGAACTCTTCAACATCGTGAAGGAGTTCTCCAACCCCAACGCCAGCGACAACGACATCACGCCTTCTCAAGACCTCTGCAACTCTCTGGCCGCCTTTTTCACTGTAAGATCGTCGACATACACGACAGCTTCGGCGCTCCGAACACGTACCCTACCACCGAACCTACACCCCCCACCACCACCATGTGCGCCTGGACTCAGGTCAGCACGGAAGATACCACCCACACGATGAACACCATCCACTCGGGCTCCCCAGCCGATCCCTGCCCACACCACATCTTCAACAAAACCGACTCCATCATCGCACCCATACTTCGGGACATCATCAACAACTCCTTCATATCCCCCCCCTCCCGGAGAGCTGGAAACACGCAGAGATCAGCGCCCTCCTGAAGAAACCCACTGCAGACCCCTCAGACCTCAAGAACTTCCGCCCCATCTCGCTCCTCCCCTTGCCTGCAAAAGTCATGGAGAAAACCGTCAACAAACAGCTGACAGCCTTCCTGGAGACGAATGGCTCCCTCGACCCATCGCAGTCCGGATTCCGAGCGAACCACAGCACCGAGACCGCCCTCATCGTGTTCACCAACGACATCCGGACCCTGCTGGACAACGGAAAAACCGCCGCCGTCATCCTGCTCGACCTTTCGGCTGCGTTCGACGCGGTCCGCCGCCGCACCCTGACAACCCACCTCTGCCACGCCGGGATCCAAGGAAAGGCCCCTTCCTCTCCGGCAGAACCCAAAGAGTCTGTCTCCTGCCCTTCCTCGCAGAAGCCACCAAGATCATCTGCGGCGTACCTCAAGGCTCCTCGCACAGCCCCACCCTCTTCAACGTCTACATGAGCCCCCTCGCAGCCATCGCACGCAAGCACAACCTCAACATCATCTCCTACGCCGACGATACCCAACTGATCCTCTCCCTCACCAACGACCCCACCTCCGCCAGAGCCAGCTTCCAGGATGGAATGAAAGTCATTGCAGACTGGATGAAACTCAGCCGCCTGAAACTGAACTCAGACAAGATGGAAGTCCTCATCCTCGGCCCATCCATCTCCGCCTGGGACGACTCCTGGTGGCCTCCTGCTCTAGGCCCCCCTACCCAAGCCCACGGACCACACACGCAACCTGGGCTTCATCCTTGACTCCTCCCTCATGATGGCCAGGCAAGTTAACGCCGTTACCTCCTCCTGCTTCAACACACTCCGCATGCTCCGTAAGATCTTCCGCTGGATCCCCACTGGAACCAGGAAAACGGTCACCCAGGCCCTCGTCACCAGCCGTCTGGACTACTGGAACGCCCTCTACGCTGGGACCACAGCCAAACTACAGAAAAGACTCCAGTGTATCCAGAACGCCTCAGCACGACTCGTCTTGGACATCCCCCGACACAGCCACATCTCCGCCCACCTGAGGGACCTGCACTGGCTCCCCGTCAGCAAAAGGATCACGTTCAGACTCCTCCCCCACGCACACAGGGCTCTCCACGACTTGGGCCCCAAATACCTCAACAACCGCCCCACGTTGTACACGCCAACCCGCCGCCTCCGCTCCACCAGCCTCGCCCTCACCACCGTCCCACGGATCCGCAAAACCACCACCGGAGGTAGATCCTTCACCTACCGGGCGGCCAAGACCTGGAACACCCTCCCCACCCACCTACGACTCACCCAGGACCATCTCTCCTTCAGGAAGCAACTCAAGACCTGGCTTTTAGAGCAGTAGCAGCCCCCCCTCCCCCTAGCGCCTTGAGACCCTAGCGGGTGAGTAGCGCACTTTACAAATACTCTTGATTGATTGATTGATAACTGGTATTGGTATGCCCATTGTTTTTGAAAATGTTAGTTTGTATTTTTGAGTGTGTGTATCAAAGGTTATATTAGGGTGACAGGAGGTCTGCCACTCTATCACGAGGATGATGTCATCAGTGATGTCATCAGTGATGTCATTTGAGACGTCATCAGTGATGTCATGAGTGATGTCACTGACCATGTCATCAGTGATATCATTTGAGACGTCATCAGTGATGTCATGAGTGATGTCACTGACCATGTCATGAGTGATGTAATATGTGACATCATCAGCAATACATTGCGGGCGCGCAATTTATAGTTAGCTGAACTAACTATAACGGGGGAATTTCTATGGTTCTGTACGAGTGAAATGTCCAACTAACTATAACGCCCCTAAAACCTATGTTTTTTTCAGTGAATTTCTAAGGTTTTTTAAATGCTAATTTCTAACTATAACGTGCCTGAAACTTATGTTTTTTTCAGTGAAGATATATATATATATATATATATATATATATATATATATATATATATATATATATATATATATATATATATATATATATATATATATATATATATATCTTCACTGAAAAAAACATAGGTTTCACACCAGTTATAGTTAGGAATTAGCATTTAAAAAACCTATTAAATTCACTGAAAAAAACATAGGTTTCACACCAGTTATAGTTAACTGGAAATTTTACTGACATAAAACCATTGAAATTCCACGTCATAGTTAGTTGGACTCACTATAACTTGCGCGCCTGCAATGCACTGCTGATGACGTCACATATTACATCACTCATGACATGGTCAGTGACATCACTCATGACATCACTGATGACACCATCCAGTGAATGTGCGTCTTTCTGAAAAAATAAATATGTTTTATATATGTATATGTTATGTTATATTAGGAGGTTCTTGTAGAGCGCACTATCACCGTAGGTTTCCTGGCGCTGATTGGGATACTGAAATGGCAGATTAGAGTTTATCCAGATTGGGGGAAAAGCCAGGTTTTAAGGGACTTACGGAAAAGGATGAGTGATGTGACAGATTTGAGAGAAAGAGGAAGAGAGTTCCAGAATGTGGGGGCAAGATATGAGAAACTTCGGCCTCCCATCCTCGTAAGTTTAAAGGGTGGGATGACCAGGAGGTGAAGATGAGAGGATCTGAGGGTGCGAGGGGGGCAGTACGGAGTGATAAGAGATTTCAGAAAACTGGGAGAAGGGCCAGTGAGGGACTTGAATACTAGGCAGCCGGTCTTAAAGGCTGCCCTGAGATTGATAGGAAGCCAATGCAGTTTAGCAAGGAGGGGCTTGGCCGACTGCCATTTAGGGGTCCTGAATACAAGTCGCGCCGCTTGGTTCTGCACGACCTGTAGCCTGTAGAGCAAGGTTTTAGGCAGGCCATGATATAGAGAATTGGAAAAGTCAAAACGGGAAAGGACTAAGGCGTCCCTGGTCTTTTTTTCATCTCAGTTGCCGATCCCCCCAGCGCCAAGAAACCGCAAGGTGTACGCTGCGCTCTACAAGTATTTTAAATTAGAAATTAAATTAGAAATTAAGGCCAGAGTGACTTGAAGTAGGACTGCGGGGGACAGGAGGTAGGCAACCTTCTTGATCCTGCGGAGCTAGTACATGCAGGAGGAGACCACTGCCCCCACCTGGGCCTTGAGAGAGAGTTCGGAGTCAATAATGACACCCAGGCTCTTCACGGATGTCACAGGGACAGGGGGAGGGCCAAGTCCAGAAGGCCAAAAGTGTGGACCCCAGTAGATGGAGCTCCTGCCAGGAAGAAGGAGCTCTGTCTTTCCAGGATTCAGCTTAAGCTGATTTTGGCTCATCCAGAGGAAAATATGAGACATAACAGAATGAAAATTAGAGACAGCAGAAGGGGTGGAGAGAGGAAAGATGAGTTGTAGGTCGTCAGCGTAGTTAAAGACGGTGACGTCCCACTGCCTCAGAGAAAGAAGAAGGGGGCGAAGATAGAGGTTGAAAAGGATGGGAGACAGAGAAGAACCCTGGGGGACACCGCAAGTGGAGGAGACTTTGGGTCCACGAAAGGTACCCAGACTGACCGTCTGAGACCTACCAGATAGAAAGGAGTGGATCCAAGCCAGCGCCGGGCCCTGGAGGCCGGCCTGCTCGACACGGCGGATGAGAATGTCATGATCCACCGTGTCGAACGCGGCCGACAGATCTAACAAGACCAGGGCCTGGGGGATGCCCTTGTCGGCATTGCCTCTCAGAGTGTCGAGCACGGCTAAGATGACTGCCTCCGTGGAGTGGCCGGGTCGGAAACCGGCTTGGTTAGACTCCAGGAAGTTCGAATTTTCGACAAACTGTGAGAGGCTAGCCGTAACATGGGCTTCCAGGATTTTGGAAAGATAGGGAAGGAGAGAAATAGGTCGGTAATTGGCTGGGACCGATGGGTCGGCCCCCGGCTTCTTCAAGAGAGGAACTAAAACGGCCTCCTTAAAAGAGCCAGGCACCGTGCCCGAGGAGAGAGACGAGTTCAGCAGCGGAAGAATGCTTTCAGGAAGGGAGAGGCAGATGTCTCGCAGTATAGTCGGGGGGCAACAGTCGTCCGGGGAACCAGACTTGACCCGGGTAGCTAGTTTTGCTAGGGTGGCTGAGTCAAGAGTAGGGAAGTGTAAAAGTGAGGAAGGGTTATGGGGGACCGGAGTAGTAACAGCGTCAGGAGAGAGGGCGGTGATAGAGTCCTTAATCATAACCATTTTGTATGTATGTATGTAAAGGTCGATGGAAGAATAAATGTTTAAATGAGTGTCTTAATGGATGTTTTAAAAAAAAAAAACTGATTGGTTAACTGGCTTATTAAGTGTATCTTAGTGAATACATATATTAGCGAGTATTGTTTAAATATTTAAATGTTTGTATCAGTGTTTCACTTTGTGTATAAGTGGCTGCATGGGTTGGTGAGTAGCTACATGTGTGTGTATATGGGTTATTAGATGTTTTTTTAGTATCAGTATGAGTGTCTGTATGGTTTGGTGGGGGTATTACTTAGCACATAGATGCATCAATGACTGACTCACTGTTTGTATGTGTTTTGAAGACAGTATATGTGTAGGATTGTAAGAGTGGATGAGTGTGTATATGTGTGTGTTAGTGAGTGAATGACTGTCTCACTAGTGTCTTTATCAGTAACGACATATGTTTTAATCTAGTATATGTGAGTATTCATGTATATATAAGTGAGTATATGTTAGAGTGAGAGATTGTAAGAGTTCCTGTTTAAATAAGTATGTGTTTCTATAAGTGTTTGTTTAAGAGAGTAAGTATGTGTAAGTTTCCTTAGAAGTAAGGTGGTAGTGTGTGTATAGTTGTATATGCAAATAAATGAATGTTCAATAGTTTATTTGCATGTGTGAGTATGTGTGTGAGTAACTTTTGGATGACTGTCGGTGTGTAACAGGATGTATAGGTGTATCACTACATATGATGAGTGAGTATATGTATGAGTGACTATATAGAACTGTTGGTGAATGAGTGGAAGTGTACATAGATGGTGGAATTACTGAATTGGTTGTTGTAACTGGTATGGGTATGTCCATTTTTTTGAAAATGTTAGTTTCTATTTTTGAATGTGTGTTTCAAGGGTTACATTACACTGAAAGGAGGTCTGTCACTCTGTCACAAGGATGGTGTCATCAGTGATGTCATGAGTGATGTCACTGACCATGTCATGAGTGATGTAATATGTGACGTCATCAGCAGTGCATTGCAAGCGCGCAAGTTATAGTGAGTCCAACTAACTATAACGTGGCATTTCAATGGTTTTATGTCAGTAAAATTTCCAGATAACTATAACTGGTGTGAAACCTATGGTTTTTTCAGTGAATTTAATAGGTTTTTTTAAATGCTAATTCCTAACTATAACTGGTGTGAAACCTGTGTTTTTTTTAGTTAATTTCAAAGGATTTTTAAATGGCACATTTCTATAGCTATGAAATGTAATATTTTATAAAATGAATCCTATATTCTATATTTATGGAATACTATTTTTTTAGGTATATTCTTATTTTTTTACTTGGGCACTTCGACTGGGGTAGGTCTGGAAATGCTTTTAAAGGACACCTTTGGTCAATTGATGACACTTTTTCCACAAACTGCCTTGGTATATTCCAATATATGTGAAAGACAGAAATGGAACAATAACTTGTGTTACAACATGCAAGATATCTACAGAGGAGATGGTGTGCACTCCTTAGATGAGGGGAATAGAATATTCCTCCTGAATTTAAGACTGTGCTTTGGAACCTACTTGTAGGTACCCAAATCAGACCCAGAACCCAAAAGCTCTTTTCAGGGCTACCCTACCTCTGATCACTCAAAATGATTATTTTACTCTAACTTTTTTCACTATTTTTCACCAAAGTACGCTCCCCGGTACGCTCCCCGGTGCGCTCCCCGGTGCGCGTACCGGGCGCTCCCCTCGCGGAAATTTTTTTTTAAATTATTTTTTGGGGCCTATATAGGCCTCCTAAGCCCCCCTCAGAAAACCTAGGGGGTCAGGGGCTGTCTACCGTGCCCCCTTCTACCCATTCCCAATGTTGTTTGCCCTCCATCTTGTGTCTCAATTGTACCGAAACACAAGCTACTCCCGTAGCGCTCCCGGTGCGCGTACCGGAGCGCGCCCGGGTAAGCGCTCCCTAAAAAATGCGGGAAGTTAATTTACATAAAAACCACAGGAGACACTTTCACCAAATATAGAATAGGCCCTACTACATAGCAGTCCCTACCATTTTCCCAAATTTGGTGGTATTCCATTGAGCCATTTAGGCTGTAGCCCTGTCTAAATATCCTGAGGTAAATTACATGACAAAAACACATATGAAAGTGTTGGAATTTACAACCAATTAAAATGTTACTTACATTTTGTACTTTTATGTGCTGACATTTGATTGGTTAAGTACATGAATATATATGAAAAATGAGAGGGAAACACAGCCATTTTGACTAGTACTACCTGAGGTACATTTTGAAAGAATTTTCACAGAAAACTTCAACTACTTTGAAAAAGGTAAGTTGTTAATTTGGAAGGGGAACTATGTTGTGCACTTTAAGTTAATTTGGGAAAACGTTTTCTGATAGTTATATACTGTCCCTCTGTAAGAGTTAGAGATTGAGATAGACTTCTCTGTTATAATTATGGATTGAGTTATGAATGTTCTTAGGCTTCATCACATGCACTTTTTAATAGTTCTACTTCCTGCCTGAAACCATACACTGCCCAAAAATTACTTCACTGTTAAAAACTCAGAAGTACCTGTCTGAATTAAAACCCAACTACACTAACTCTACTGATATAGTTATTTTTTATGCAATTTACAGCAAGAAAATGGAAGCAAAACAAGACAAAATTAATATTTCTTTCGAAGTTGTTGTTGAGAACAATCCTGAGGAAGATATGGATGACTTGGACTTTATGGATCAGTCTCTGGACCAACAATTACTTGACCTTGTTGAAACAATAGAATCATTGAATCAAAATGAGGACATTCCAGATGATCTAATGTTAGAAGTTCTTTTAAATTTTGAAGAATCACAACAATAAATTTATATTTAATAATTAAAAATTATTTGAGACATTATACATTATTATCTGTAATTCATGAAATAGTACCAAAATGATTATAATATAAAGTGAGACTTATAGTATACTGTGCAACTTTTTTGTGTTACATAGTAAGTTTGCTCATAGTTACTACCTTTCTCCCACTATATTATCTCCAATGTGTATTTTACATCTCTTTTTCATCATAAGGGAGCAGGATAGACTACCCATGATCCCCTAGGACTTCTCAGGGAGTGCTTAAAGTATCTGTTTCTGCTTTCCTGACAGACTATGGTATGGATTCCATATACTATTGTGTAAAACAGGGACCCCCTGAGCAAAGTCAGATTCCTGGATCAGGGAACAACAAGTAATAGAGAACAACAATATCCAGGCAATAAGGGATAAGAATAATCTGGCAAAAAATAATGTAGTACAATAATATACAAACACAAGTAAAAGAAAGCGAGATAACCATTAATTATAATCACACATAAAATTTAATACCATAGATACAAATTGATAAAAAAATGTTACATTATTAACATCAAATATAAAATGACATTAAGAGAAAACAGATAGACTAATCTCTTTATCTCAAAAGAAGAGGTGGAAACTGTGATGGCTCCCACTGCTGATAGCTCGAGTCGATGTCAACGCGTTTCGACACAGAGTGTCTTCATCAGGACCTTAACAGCACCTTATCAGCATATTTCTGAAGCTGTTTCTCAGACGAATCTTCAAGTTCAAACGGTTAAAAGTCAGTACCACAAAATATAAGACATTCCGCTTTGTAAGTGGAGATATTAGGTTCCTGCTGGTGTGTCAGGAATCTTCAACATTCAGTACTCATATTGTGATTAATCAATAACTCTCCGGAACTTCGTATGAGCGTGTTCTTATAGGCTCTCAAAATACAGGATCAAAGATTGCGTAGCACGTATTTTGTCAATGTATATACGTAGTATAAATCCGCTGTCAGCCGGCATGTGAAAATTTTACAATAAGTTAAAAAGCGGCTGCAATCTGAGGCAGGACGGACGGGTTCAGAAGTGTGGCACTGCTGAGCAATAGCAATTGCAGTCCGGCGTGATTAATGGCGGCGAGAGTGTCCGTGGCAAGGATGAGGGGAAGACATGGATTCCATATACCACAATAACTTCTGTAACAACATGCAAGATATCTACAGAGGAGAAGGTGTACATTAAATTTAAGTCTCTGCATTGGTACCTACATGTAGGTACTTAAATAAAATTTAAAAAAAACAATGAAAAGATTTTTTTTTAAAACAGCTACTTTTTTTCAAAACTGTCATTCTTTTTCCCCATGGTACGCTCCCCGGTACGCTCCCTGGTGCGCGTACCGGGCGCTCCCCCCACAAAAATCGATTTTTTTATTTTTATTTTTTGCCCCGCGGGGCTCTTTTATGGCCCCCTCATCAAACCTAGGGGGTCAGGGGGGTCTACCCTGCCCCCTTTTGGTCATTTCTCCCATTGTTTTTGCCACCTCTTGTATCTCAATCCTACCAAGACACAAGATGGCGGCCGCTCCGGACTGTTTGGAATGTTTACAGACAACCGAGAGCCAATCAGCTTTCTGCGGGCGAACTCGCGTAGCGCGCTGGTACGCGCCCCGGTGCACGTACCGGGGCGCGCTTATAGATATATATATTTTTTTTGACCTAAATTACTCAAAATCCACTGGAGCACATATCTTGAGACATAGCAAAGGCACATCGGGCTACCAGTCCCTACAATTTTGCCAAGTTTGGTGGAAATCCATTCAGCCGTTCGGGCTAAAAGTGAGGTCGACCGCCCTATGGAAATTAACATGGGGAAAACACGTTTTGGGACCCCCCTTTTTATATTACCTACTGGCGACCGCCAGTAGATAATATATATATATATATATATATATTTCTCAATAGTGCTACTTTTCGACTACTTTGAGCATTGAAAGTTTCGGAGTGATCTGTTAAGCCGAGGCTGAGCAACTGGGGGGGGGGTACCAAAACGTGTTTTCCCTATTCATTTTTCGATGGGAACTTTAGACACAGCTACAACCCAAACTGCTGAACGAATTTACTCCAAATTTGAAAAAAAACTAGATGTTGGTCCAAAAAGGGTGCTTTTCCTGATTTGGTGTAATCCCACTCCGTAGTATATGAGCAATATTGCTCAAAACAAAAAAATGTATACCTAGGGACCAGTAGGCTCTGCGGGTCTGACAGATTTTCAGGTGAGATCTATTTGGCTGCCACTACACCTAGCAGGATGTGGAGGCAGCCATCTTATCCATCTTCTGTCCAGAGGCCTAAAAAATCCTGGAACCTTGACCTGGTGATGTGGTGCCAGCGGGACACCGCCGGGGCTAAAAAAAATAATTTTTGTTTTTGATCTGCCCCAGACTTGGGGAGGCCCAGCAAATCACACCTTTAAATTAATATAACTTTATTTATTCTTCATCGACAAACAAAACTTAAATTACACAAAAAATGAAAATTTCCAAAAATATACTTTTAATTTATAATTTACATATCACCTTGAAATTATTATAACTTGCGCTCCTCCGCACACAGTGTATTCAACTCAGCAGTCACACTACATGAACTACACCTCGCACCTTCTCCATGCACTGCTAATTTCATTTTATATTATCTCACTTATACCATCTTCAATGTTAACATTTACAAAAACTCTTAAGAAATTACAAATCAAATCTTTTATGAGAACACGGTGCATGGTAGAGTGGTGAGCTATAGTTAATGTAGTAGAACTACTAAGTTGAGTTCACTGTGTATGGTGGTTAGATTATAGTTAGGATCGTGTTTCCATAAGAAATGCATTTCTTGTGTTGCTAATAACTTTGACACCGTTTGTGAAATCTCCACTAAACATTTCTCAATAGTGCTACTTTTCGACTACTTTGCGCATTGAAAGTTTCGGAGTGATCTGTTAAGCCGAGGCTGAGCAACTGGGGGGGTACCAAAACGTGTTTTCCCTATTCATTTTTCGATGGGAACTTTAGACACAGCTACAACCCAAACTGCTGAACGAATTTACTCCAAATTTGAAAAAAAAACTAGATGTTGGTCCAAAAAGGGTGCTTTTTCTGATTTGGTGTAATTCCACTCCGTAGTGTATGAGCAATATTGCTCAAAACAAAAAAATGTATACCTAGGGACCAGTAGGCTCTGCGGGTCTGACAGATTTTCAGGTGAGATCTATTTGGCTGCCACTACACCTACCAGGATGTGGAGGCAGCCATCTTATCCATCTTCTGTCCAGAGGCCTAAAAAATCCTGGAACCTTGTCCTGGTGATGTGGTGCCAGCGGGACACCACCGGGGCTAAAAAATAAATTTTTGTTTTTGATCTGCCCCAGACTTGGGGAAGCCCAGCAAATCACACCTTTAAATTAATATAACTTTATTTATTCTTCATCTACAAACAAAACTTAAACTACACAAAAAATGAAAATTTCCAAAAATATACTTTTAATTTATAACTTACATATCACCTTGAAATTATTATAACTTGCGCACCTCCGCACACAGTGTATTCAACTCAGCAGTCACACTACATGAACTACACCTCGCACCTTCTCCATGCACTGCTAATTTCATTTTATATTATCTCACTTATACCATCTTCAATGTTAACATTTACAAAAACTCTTAAGAAATTACAAATCAAATCTTTTATGATAATGGTAACTAGACATAATATCGACTCCACAATATCGAATGGACAAAATATCGAGTTTAAAATATCGACAATAATAAAATGTCGATAAAAATATCGTTGGTCAAAATATCGACTAAAATAATGATAAAAAAATATCGATTACAAAAATATTGACTCAAAAAAATCGACAAGACAAAATATCGATAAATAGTCAAAGTAAAAAATATCGAGAATATGTAGAAAAAAGGTTAAAAAAAAATTATTAATAGTAATATAAATTGTAGTTAATGTTTAGGAGCGGGTTGTGGGTTTATAGGGGAATAGGGTGGGAAGTAATTTAATAATAATTAATTAATTAATATATGTTTGTAATTTTTGTTAATTAATAAATAATTGGTAATTAATTAATATTAATGTGTTAATTAATTAATATAATTTGTACATATTTTTTATTAGTAATTAATTGGTAATTAATTATTTTTAATTAGTTAATTACATTAATTTGAGTAATTTTTTATTATATATAATTTTGTGTTATTGTTAATTAATTAATTAGGAAAAAATAATATTAATTAATAAATTCAATTAATTATAGCTAATGTGCTAATATATTTACTTTATTGTTATTGTTAATTATTAATTAATTGGTAATTAAATAATAATACTTAATTTTGTGTAAAGGAATATTTTTAGGGTTCAGGGTCAGTTTTCATTTTTTGGGTAAAGGGGTATTTGTAGGGTTCAGGGTCAGTTTTCAATTCTTGGGTAAAGGGGTATTTTTTGGGTTCAGGGTCAGTTTTCAGTTTGTGGGTAAAGGGTTTTTTTTAGGGTTCAGGGTCAGTTTTCAGTTTTTGGGTAAAGGGGTATTTGTAGGGTTCAGGGTCAGTTTCAAGTTCTTGGGTAAAGGGGTATTTTTTGGGTTCAGGGTAAGTTTTCAGTTTATGGGTAAAGGGTTGTTTTAAGGGTTCAGGGTCAGTTTTCAGTTTTTGGGTAAAGGGGTATTTGTAGGGTTCAGGGTCAGTTTTCAGTTCTTGGGTAAAGGGGTATTTTTTGTGTTCAGGGTCAGTTTTCAGTTTGTGGGTAAAGGGTTTTTTTTTAGGGTTCAGGGTCAGTTTTCAGTTTTTGGGTAAAGGGGTATTTGTAGGGTTCAGGGTCAGTTTTCAGTTCTTGGGTAAAGGGGTATTTTTTGGGTTCAGGGTCAGTTTTCAGTTTGTGGGTAAAGGGGTTTTTTTTAGGGTTCAGGGTCAGTTTTCAGTTTGTGGGTAAAGGGTTTTTTTTAGGGTTCAGGGTCAGTTTTCAGTTTTTGGGTAAAGGGGTATTTTTAGTGTTCAGGGTCAGTTTTCAGTTCTTGGGTAATGGGGTATTTTTTAAGGGTTCAGGGTCAGTTTTCAGTTTTTGGGTAAAGGGGTATTTTTAGGGTTCAGGGTCAGTTTTCAGTTCTTGGGTAAAGGGGTATCGTTTGGGTTCAGGGTCAGTTTTCAGTTTTTGGGTAAAGGGGTATTTTTAGGGTTCAGGGTCAGTTTTGTGTTTTTGGGGTACAGGCGTACAGGGTAAAAAAAAAAATTACATTAAATCAATTAAATGAAATTTAAAAAAAAATATTACATTAAATTATTACGTTTTTTTTATTTTAAATGTATATGTATTAGCACCTTCCCTGATATTAGCTAGACTGGAGTTGGAATAGTAAATAATTATTGGTCAGTGTCCAGCATCTTCCATGATATTAGCTTGAGTGGAGTAGCAATAGTAAATATTGATTGGTCAGTGTCCAGCACATTTGCATATATTTTTACATTACTGTGTTAATATATTAAAAAATAATGCAAAATGGATGTTTTCACAAAACTTTATTAAACATTTTTTATTTTTTAATGTGTACTACAATACAATCACAATCAAAAATAACATAACATTATTTTGAAATGTAGTATTCGCAGAATAACACATTATCATTGATATACATGTTGTAAATTATTCCCATAAATTATTTAACAACATTTTTTCTGTAAATAAAAAATATTATCATCATTAACTTTGAGTAACAAGTATTTATATTGAATTAAATAAAAAAACAGTTTTTATTCAGCTTCTTCCATTTATATTTAATAATGTTAATATTATATATTAATATTATTAAATATATATTTTTTAAATTTACATTTTTATAAAGTAACATGACAATTATTATATTTGCTCAAGAAATGGAAATACAAATTAAGACATTTTTTGGTACATGTTTCAGACAATGTTGTTTTTAAATGAAACATATAAATATATTACGTTGTAAACTTTATAACAGTATAGGGGAACAATATGTTTAATAATAATATCTGGTATTGCAAAAAGATTATTTATGCAATTATATACTTTTATAATACTTAGAAAATATTATAAAACATTTTGTAATAATTAATAAAAATAATAACAAATATATTTATTATTATTAATTACTAAACATAATCATTTATTTCTTCTTTTCAGAAAAACATACATTCAGAGAAAAAAAATACATTATTTCAGGGCATTGTTTATATATTAAATGGTTATAATTTTTATATTAATAACAATAAATAAGTTATATTATTTATTATTATTAATTATTACCATAAACAATTATAATGTTTAGTTAAAAACAAACACAAAGTTATTCATATAAATGTACACAATAAGAAATTATTTACATATATTATTTCAAGTCTTACATCATTTTTTAATATTAATAATATATAATAATTACTATATATTAATTAATATTAAATATATTTATATTTTTTAAACAGTTTAAATTATAATGAGTCTAGTGTATTAATTTGTTAAAATAACAATGTGTATGTATTATATTTTTTCACTATAACATTGTATTTTCTATGATACCTTTTCAAAAATGGTTTAAGGGGACTACTTTTTTACCGCGTAAGGTTATTGCGCTTCATTCAGGACTGGAGAAGCTCGCGGTTGGGAGTTGCTTTGCGTGGAGAGAGGTAAGGTTAATTTTACATACAATTTATAACTGAGTGGTAATGTTTGAGGGTATATTTGAACTGTGTAGTGTTTTTGTGTGTATGTATGAATTGTTTAAGTAGCATTTAGGTGAAATGTCGTCGTTATAGATGCGTCGTGTATGTTTTAGTTCTAGTGTTATTTTAAGTGTTAGGAAATGTCTTCTTACAGGGTTAATGTTAATTGTGAGTGTATTTACAAATGTTTTGGGCTATTTGTGGGTGGGTTTCGTTATGTCTGTTTTTTTACAGGTTCCGGTTCCTCGCATGAAAACTACATGGAAGGAAGCGTGTTTTTTTCCGGAGAAAATAATGTATGACTTATTATGGTTATATTTTGACATGTATCTCCTATTTTTCGTGTTTGCCAGGAGCGGATTTTACATTTTTTAAACATTTTCCGGGTTTTTGGAGGGTTTCGAATTGGATTGATACATTCATATGCGTGACCGTTTTTTAAAAGTTGTGTGTATATCACTTTAAATACTAAAGTGTCCACACTACTGTTTTCGGGATTTCCAAGAGCGTTTATTTCTTTTTTACGGGTTTTTGAGGGTTTCCCATATTGGAATTGTCCTATATTGGAATGGATTGTATGGATTGTATTTTGCTTCATTAGGTCTTTTTCATCTACAAAAATTGTGAGTATTTTAAGTACTTTTTTTATTGGGTGGGAAATGTCGATCTTTATGTAATGTGTATGTGTGATGTAATTATAAATATTGCATATTTGTTCAGAAATAATGTCCCAAATTTTGATAAGTTCGTTAAACAAATATGTATTATTTATAATTGTTTACAAATGTTTATGATTTTTAAATTTACCATTATTGTAAGAAGATATTAGTATATTTTGTAGACATTTTTATTGTAGGCTTTTAGCTATTATTGACAGGTATTCTAATCCTCTAGTTGTAGGATATAGTGTGACTTGACTTTGCAGTAGTCGGAACATTTGTTTAGTTTGTTTAGTGAGTTTAGGACCGATTTGGGTCACAGATTGTTCCATTCTTTGTTCTTGATAGCTTTGTTCTTTTTTCAAAGCTTCTAGTAGGTTATGGAATGTGGGTTTGCCTCTGCTTGTGGTAGCTTGGAAAGCATTATGCCACCCTTCTTCACTGTTGTTTGTTTTAGCCTCTTGGTTTAAAGTACTATGATAGACATTCCACCAAGGGATTTGGAATTTGGGTTGTCGTCGATGTCCAGATCTGTACAACCTTCCCACCCAAGTATCTTCAAAATAGTCCAGTAATGGGGTTAGTTTATCTTCATTCCTCTTGTAATATGTGCTATCAATTAATAAATTGTAGTGTTCCGCTACATCGGTAACAGGAACGTAGGCCAGTGCTATCAATTTTTTAATTTGATAGGCAAAGGTGCTATCTGTTGAGTATAGAATACTTAGGGGTCGATTCCGATTCGGGAAAAACCGCTCCGAATAGCCGTTCGGAGCGTTTTTCCCATACGAATCGTAGCCTGCAACGTCGCCCGTACGTACGACGAAGTACGATTCGTACCAGGAGCCGTACTCCGTACGAGTCGTACAAGACACAGTACGACTCTAATCTCCGTACGATTCTCCCTCGGAACCTGCTGTACGCGACATCTGTACGGTTCGCGGCTGGTTTTTACGACCCAGCAAGTACGATACGTGTTGTGTACGCACCGTACGACCCTTTTTCTACGGGAGCTGAAAACAGCCGTAAAAGCAGAGTTCGTGCCGAAACAGGTACGGAACGGCCCCACTGGTACGGTGCGTATCCCCCATGATCGCAGGGGTACGCACCGTACCCCTGCGATCATGGGGTGTACGAGCCGTACCCCCATTGTACGATCGGTGTACGATCGGTGTACGAGCCGTACCCCATGTACGATCGGTGTACGAGCCGTACCCCATGTACGATGGGGTACGGCTCGTACACCGATCGTACATGGGGTACGACTCGTACACCGATCGTACATGGGGTACGGCTCGTACACCGATCGTACATGGGGTACGACTCGTACACCGATCGTACAATGGGGGTACGGCTCGTACATCCATGATCGCAGGGGTACGTGCCATACCCCCTGCAATCATGGGGGGTACGCGCTGTACGGGGTGTATGTAATCGTGCGCTTTTCCGTACGAATCGCCCTTACCTGACGTGGACCGTACGAATCGCGTCCTGATTCCCCGGTCCGGATCGTACTCGTTGGGTCGTACGGCGTGTGTACGAGTCGTACGAGTCGTACGAGTCGTACGGTTCACAGTCTCAGCCTTGCAATACGTACGGATCGCGACGATTCGGACGGATTCACGGAATGCGGATCGTACTACGCGACTCGGACGGACGGGTACGATTCGTACGGAAAGGGCTACGAATACGAATCGTACGGTGGATTTTTTTACCGGATCGGAATCGAGCCCTTAAAGTTGATTTCTGGAGATGCCTCCATATGCTCTGATTGAAATGATAATAGCAACCCTGGATTGCTGTGTGGGGAAATGTTCTCAAAATGCTATTAATCATAGCTAATTCGAAATCAATAATTATTTTTTGTGGAAAATAATTATTGATTTCTGTTTTGAGAACATTTAATATTTCTGTATAAGTGTTTTGCTGTTTGTTGGGTAGCAAACAGTAAATGAAAGGGATGTTATAGTTATGGTATAAACCGTGGATGGAATATAGTTGATTAAAAGGTTTTGGGCATGGTTTAAATGTTCCATCCATCATCCAATGGGGACACTGTTGGATTTTTCTTAAATTACTTGCAGTTGCAAACATAATGATTCTGTTTGTACTGCTTTCATTGTCAAAAAGGATAAAGTTGTCTTTATTGTGTGTGATGCACATTTCTGGTGAAATAATAATTTCCTCAAAAGTAGTAGGGTTGGGTTGGGTTGTGCTAGTGAGTCTTTTAGTGCGTGCAATTTTGCGTTTCAGGGAGTCAATGGAGGGTAGTTGACCTGAAGCATGGGCTGGGACTTTTAACAGTTCTTCCTTAAGGATTTGTGTTGTTGGTTTATCACTTTGTGTGCTAGCAGTTTTAATACTTTCTAAAGCATCTCTTATTTCGATTTCTGTGACATTGGGGGGATGATTGTGTTCCCTGGTAAATAACACATTAGTTTCCTCAGTAGTAGCCCTCCCATAACATTTGTTTGAGTAATATTTGGTACACTTCCAAAAAACTTTTCTACCACTTTGTCTTTCCTGATTATAAACATAACCCATATAACATAACAGTAATTTATTTTTCTGGGACATAACAAATTCTGCACCTTCTGTCATTTTGTTTTACTTGTTCTAGGAAAGAGTAGAAAGAAACAAAATCAAAATACATATATTTCACTTTGTGGTGCAAACATAATTAATGATGTATTTATACTTACAGTTACTAAAAGTAGTAATCACAAATTCAGAACTGTATTTTGAAGGATTTTCTTGTATGTATTTCTTTATTTACTGTTGGTATGAAAATATAGAAATGCTAAGTTAATGTTTACACATAACAAACGTTTTTCCTAGGAAAAAGCAGTTTTCTATTTTGCTTAGTAGTACATTTGATGTAAACATTACATATACTTACTTGTTTACATAGTTGAGTTGTAGTATTTGGTGCAGTATATCAAGGTAGTAAAGTTCAGATCTGTAGAGAAGATAGAATAAATAAATGTAAATTATTATAAATAATATTTGGAACCGTTGGGAAATGTAAAATATTTAAAAGTATACTAACTTCTAAATAAGTAGTTTTCTTTGCTGTAGGTAGAATAGATGTATGATGTATTCAGAATATCTGTAGAGAAAATATAAAATATATAATTGGTGTTAAGAACATAGTTTGCGTTTTTTTCGGAAGTTTTAGACAAATTACAAGTATACTTAAATTTTTTACAAGGGTAGTCTTGTCTTTTGGTATAGTTGATGTTGGATGTTGTTATAGGATCTGTAGGGAAGATGTAATATGCAAGATATGTTGTTTAGAAAATAGCATTTTTAATATTGGGTGTTTAATAACAAAAACATATATACTTACATGTTTAATTATTGTAGTTTTATACATTTGTAGTGTTGAAATAGGAAAATCTCAGAATATCTGTGAATAAAATGTTTAAAATAAAGAATGAATCTTGTAAAATAGTGTTTAAAAACAGCAGTTGGTGTATAACAGAGCATTAATATATACTTACTATCTGATTTTCCAGGTGAAGAAATATGAGCATGTATTAGGAATTTATTTGGAGTAGTTTCTATCAGAAATGTAGGAGGAGAAAAAAATAAAATAAGTGCAAGAGTTAGGAGATATAAGTAAAATAGTACACTACTAATTTAGATTTCTAAATAATGCACTGTAACTTACTTGAATAATTACCTAGTGAGCTGGATCTTTAAAGATGTTTGTTCAGGACCAAAATCTTCAGAGTGTTGGCATCTTCTTTCTATAGAGTTAGCAGCAACAAATGGTAGAATGCATGTATCCCTTTTATAGTATGTGTATTTTGTGTGCTTTGATTTGATTGGTTGTAGGATGAAATGAAGCATTGTATAGGCTAGTTTGAATTTTTTTTGTTAATTGGTGTGTTTGTTGATGTGAGAATGGTGGTATGTGGTGATTTCCGCATTAAAGCAGGTTAGTTGTTAAATAAAATAGATGTGTAAGGGAAAAAAAGTAATGATAATGTTTGTTAAATGTAAAGAATATTTTAAAAATGATAGAACGCATTTAATAGAATGTATAGCAAAAGTAGATAAATAGGAATGTTATAAAAGTAACAGGTATTATATGTAAAATGTATTTTGTGTAGAGCGATGACTTTTATTGATGATTAATATGGTATTTTAGACATGAAAGGGTACAAAAATGAACTCGATATTTTTTGTGAAAACGATAATTTAGTAGTCTATATTTTAGTAGTCGATATTTTTGTAGTGTTAGGGGTAATTTCATGATAAACGATATATTTGTAGTCGATATTTATTAAGGCGATATTTATGTTCTCGATATTCTAAAGAGTCGATATTTTTGACTCGATATTTTTGTTGTTTGTGTAATAAGTATAGAAAGTCGCTATTTTTGTCGTCGATAATTTTTCAACGATATTTTAGCAAGTTGATAATGTGACCGTCGATAATATTTCAGTGATCCTATGAGAACACAGTGCATGGTAGAGTGGTGAGCTATAGTTAATGTAGTAGAACTACTAAGTTGAGTTCACTGTGTATGGTGGTGTGTGAGCTATAATAACTTGAAGGTGTTGCATAAATTCTAAATTAAAGACATAGGTATAAGTTTTGGAATTTACATTTTTGTGTAGTTTAAGTTTTATTTGTAGATATAGAATTAATAAAATTACACTAATGTAAAGGTGGTGCATAAATTATAATTTTCAGTTATAACTATAACTTAAGAATTTGTAATGTTTGTGTATTTTAAGTTTGGCTTGTATAGAAGGAATAAATAATGTTTTCCAAACTATAACAAAAGCTTTGATTTTTAATTGGGTGTCAAAGTTTTTTTATTTTCAATAAAAATGTGCTTCAACTCATAGTTTATTGTCGTCGAGTGGAGTGTCATTAAGTGGAGTATGGGACAGTAGAATGTAGGAGAGTGTTGTACAATGTACTCGCCTAAAGTATAGTGTCAAAGAGTGGAGTTGGGCAGAGTAGAATGTGACCTTGGAGTGTTGTACAGTGAAATAATGTAGAGTAGAGTGGTGTAGAGTGGAGTAGCATAGAGTGGAGTGTTATACAGTTGAGTGGGATACAGTGGAGAGGGGCAGAGTGGAGTGGTGTAGAGTGGATTGGAGTAGAGTGGAGTATTGTGAAGTGGAGTAGAGTGGTGTGGCAAATTGTACAATTGAGCAATTTGTTATGTAGTGTAGTGGCACTAAAGGGCCTTCTCGACCGCTTGTTAGATTGTAAATATCAGAGGAAGAGACCAGCCTGCGACGTCTTCAAAGTAGTGAAAAATAGTGCAGTGAAGAAGATGTGTAAGTTTTGTAAATTACACACACACAAAGTGTGAAGTGAGAGTTACAGATGATCTGACCTATAAACACTAACAAAGCGCTTCAATACGGAAACACCCATTACAACGACTGTGTTTTTACGTGGTGCCATCGCAACGCGACTCTCACAACGCATGCTTTCAAAAAGCATGCTGCAACTGCCATTGACATTTACATCGCTAGCGATGACAACGTAATGCAATGAAATGACAGATGCACAACGCAATGCAAGTGCAAATGACATGACAGATGCGGTGCAAGTGGAAGATGACTGATGCGTGCACAACTTATAGCTATTCTAGCAATGTTGCCGCGCATTGACTCTTGCTATGGTTAATTATATGATTTCATGTACATAGATGCGGTGCAAATGCAAGATGACAGAATTAATACACTCTAGCTAAGGTTAATTATAGAATTAACACACTCTAGCTATTAATTATATGCGTTTTTATGGCGGGTTATGATCCGTTTTTATGACGGGTTATGACTGATGCGTGCACATTGCTGCGCAGTCTTAAAATGAACAAGATGACGGATTATGAAGGTGACAGAAGGCGGGCACTATAATGAACTCACTCTAGCTATACTTCATTATATGCGTTTTTATGACGGGTTATGGCAGATGCGTGCACAACATGTCGATTTCATTTACATTTACGTTGCCGCACAGACCCTTCTGCTGCCAGTTTATGTTACTTAAAATCAGAACCACACTTCACGCCTGGTGACTTCATCCTTTTCAGCTGGGCATGACCTGGACCTCGGAGATGTTAACTGTTATTTGCTCAATGCTGGAAAGAGATGCTGCCCTTAGCAGAAGTCACATTTTTTAAATCATATTTTTGGTATGTTCTTTGACAAATAACTAATGCCATACAAATTCTTTTAAGCAGGCAATTTAATTTGTGCTACTTGATACTTTAAAAAAAACGTGTTTGCCTACCTTACCAGTGCTCCCCTGAGCATCTCTTCTCACCCTCTGTCCCCCGCGCAGCCGAGGTAAACGCTGCCGCGGGCGAGCGTAATTTGCTTCTGGTGCCATTACCCAGCCTGATCTCAGGCCACGCCCACTCGCACTAGGCCACGCCCCCCCCTCGACTACATAAACGGACTGATTAAGAGCCCGCCTGTAAATCGCAATACTCCTGAGGCACAGCCGGGAGTTTGTTTTGTTTTGTACTGAAAGCTGTTTTTAATAATTTGTGCTACTTGATACTTTTAAAAAAACTTGTTTGCCTACCTTACCAGTACTCCCCTGAGCATCTCTTCTCACCCTCTGACCCCCGCGCAGCCGAGGTAAACGCTGCCACGGGCGAGCGTAATTTGCTTCTGGCGCCATTACCCAGCCTGATCTCAGGCCACGCCCACTCGCACTAGGCCACGCCCCCAACACCGCTTATTAGGAATGTGCTTTCCACATACGCGCAGCGGACGGGCGCAGCGGGCACGCCAAAGGCAAGCCCGCCTGGGCCCGTCCGGGCCCAGCCGGCCCCGAGCCCAGTCACTATGCCCAACTCTCCCGCCTGTCGACTTACCTACACCAGAGACAGGCTCCTTGCACTTAACCCCTCGAAAAACTCTAAGTGTAACTATACCTACTCAGGAGAAAAACCTTTTATTAACTGTGACCTCTGCAATCCGGCGCCTACCGTCGCAGAATGCCACGGCCTACAGCTCGGCCTTCTTAATTGTAGGTCCCTTCCTAAACACTCCCACGAAATCAACCTCCTGGTACATGATCATACCATCGACATTCTGTTCCTCACGGAAACGTGGCTCACCCCCTGCTCTGATTCTGACATTGTCAATGCTCTACCACCTGGCTACCAAATCCACTCTCAGAATAGACTCCTCGGCAGAGGAGGTGGCCTGGCAATAATCTACAAAGAGCAATTCTCCTGCAGACCCAACAATGGTAATATCGACAACTGCGAAAGTTGCCACTTTGCCTTACAGATATCTCCTGCAAACTCCCTCTCTGGTCTACTGATATACCGCCCGCCGGGAGCCCAAGCCAAATTCCCTGGCGCTCTTGCTGACACAGTCACCCAGATGGCATCTACTACTCCCAACTTTCTAATCCTGGGGGACTTGAACCTCCATCTACTAGACCCCAAGGACATAACTGCCTCCGAACTTCTCCTTGACCTCATGTCCTTTGGCATCCGACTAGTGAATTCAGAGCCCACCCATGAGAAAGGACACCTTCTGGATCCCATTTTCACCAACATTTCTGACCTCAAAACCCACACTCCTTTTCCCCTACCCTGGACAGACCATTTCCTGATACCCATTCACTGGCATCTCTTTGTCCCACCTACCCTTCCGTCTAAAACCCGGGTCACCGAGCGACGCTGGCACAAACTTTCACCAGAAGAATGGGCCGCCACACTCAGGGTCACTCCCCCCCCTCCGGCCTCCGACCCAGTCACTGCGGATAGTCAGTTCAACTCCTGGCTCACCCACTCACTGGACGATCTTCTCCCTAGAACTACCACCTTAAAACGAGTCAAAAGAGTGAACCCGGCTCCCTGGTACACTCCTGAACTTAACCTCTTACGTAAGGAGTGCAAAAGAACAGAGCGCTCATGGAGAAAGGATAAATCCATAGGTAAAAAAGTCGCCTTCCGCACCTCCTTAAAAAACTACAAACTCGCCCTATGCAATACCAAAAGCACATTCTTTGATGAAAGGATAAAAAACTCATCCTGCTCCGCCAGGGAAACCTTTATCATTTTAAAAGAATTACTCAAAGTTCCAGATCCGCGACCAGAGAAACTTCCAGACTCCAACACCTCGGAAGAGAAATGCCTCAATTTGGCCAAATTCTTTGACGAGAAAATCCAGAAAATTCTCGCCTCCCTACCTCCTGTCGACCTCAGTCTCACTGATGAGGGCTGCACTAATTCAGACCCAACTACCACCCACCTAAACTCTCTCGGCCCGGTAACTAGTGAAGAGGTTCTAACTACGCTAGCGACAATCAAAAGCGACTCCCCTAGCGACCCGGTGCCCTTACGCATCTTGAAAAAAGTGGCCCCTACGATCGCCCCTCTTCTAACTGACCTCATCAATTCATCACTGCTCCAGGGAAAAGTCCCCCCCCCGCTGGAAAGCGGCCGTTGTCAAGGCGCTCCTTAAAAAACCTTCACTTGACCCCCTGGACATGGCCAACTATAGGCCAATCTCCCTCCTCCCCGGAATCAGTAAAATCACTGAAAAGCTAGTCAACAAAAAGCTCTTGCAGTTTCTAGAGTCTAACAACTTGCTCAGAAGCTCGCAAACCGGATTCCGCCCAGGTCAGGGCACGGACATTGCCCTGCTTGCGGCAGTGGAGGAGGCCAGAGTCATTTTGGACGCAGGAGGATCAGTGGCAGTGATCCTCCTGGACCTCAGTGCGGCCTTCGACACTGTTAACCACCGGGTCTTAATCCAGCGACTCAAAAACATCGGTGTGGATGGCACTGCCCTGGCCTGGTTCGCATCATTCTTAGACCATCGCTCCTTCCAGGTCTGGGAGAACGACACCCACTCCCCCGCAACCCCTCTCCAATGTGGAGTGCCCCAGGGCTCGTCATTAAGCCCAACATTATTTAATGTCTACATGTCCCCATTGGAGGAGGTGGTCATCCCGTTCGGAGTGAAAATCATCAGCTACGCGGATGGCACTCAATTAGTGGTGTCTCTATCTCATCCCAACCAGGAACCATCTAACCTCCATAGCTGCCTCTCAGAAATTCAGGGATGGATGAATGGTTCGTCGTTGAAACTCAACGGATCAAAGACAGATATCCCACTCCTTGGCCAAAAGGGGCTTTCCCTTCCCCCTAACATCTGGCCCCCCTGTTTGGGTGAACCTCCAGTCCCCAAGACCGAGATCAAGAGCCTGGGAATCTGGCTAGAAAAAGACCTGTCCTTCAAGACCTAAGCCAAAAAAATCGCTGGGACTTGCTGCGGGCTCCTTAAATCTATCAGGAAAATTCTGCCCCTGCTCCCTCCTGTCTCCCAGAAATTGCTCATCCAAGGCCTCATCCTTTCAAGGCTGGACTATAGCAATGCCATCTATCTGGGTGCCCCCGAAGCAACCCTCAACAAACTGCAAAGGATCCAGAACACCGCGGCCCGGACTCTTACCAACACTCCGGCCAGATCCTCGGCCAAACCAGCTCTGAAGTATCTTCACTGGCTCCCAGTGAGAGAGCGAGTCAAATTAAAGGCCCTTTGCCTGTCCCATAAACTCCTGTAGGATAAAGGCCCCCCATCCTCAAAAAATTCATCAGGCACTACAAAGCCACAAGATCCCTTCGCTCTGACCACGAACACCTTATCACTACCTTCAGAGTGAAGAGGGCACGCACTGGCGGACGGCGTTTTTCTGTGAACGCAGCCCGCCTGTGGAATGCCCTCCCCCGTACTCTAAGGATGGAACCAGACTACCTCCGGTTCAGAAAACTTCTAAAAACTCACCTGTTCCCCTGATCTCCTCCCTTTCGTCACCCTCTTGACTGTCCTGATCTTAGCGCTGGGATGCTTACGGGTTACTACGCGCTTTACAAAACCCTACTAATAATAATAATAATTTGATTGGTAGGAAAGAAGCAGTGGATCACTCCATTCCCTATTGCAGTGACCTAAGTCCTAGCACATTAAAAAGAAATGAACGGTCAGTCATTGATCTACGAACCAAGTCACAGCGTCGATTGGCCAATACATTGCATTGCATCGAGACAAAGGTGTGCAGGAATGGGCGGGGTCGTTACTTCCTCTATTGGGGCACTAAATGCACACGATGCAGGCACTATAATCTCCTAAACGAGTTCCTAGCAGCCGGGCCTGTGGAGGGAGTTGCGGTGGGTAGAGAGGCAGGGCAGGGGAGGGGCAGGGCGGGGGGTGCTAAAAACCGGAATATGAATAATTGGAGGTGAGTAAACAATTTAATAAATAAAACGTGCCCTGCATCACAAAATGCGATGCAGCGTGCGCTACGAAATTAGTAACATTGCCAGTTGGTGAGCTGGGGCGCAGGTCATTTAAAACTACGCTGCGGCTTGTCTGGAGCCTGCAGGACACCTGCAGAGCCCCCTCCACCCCCTGCAAACTTGTGTTTCCATTCCTACTGTGATTAGCGCAGATGTGTCCAGTTAAATTGTTGGGAACAGTCAATCCTATTACCATTTCATTTTTCACAGTACTGTTTCTTCTGCATTTTCTATGTGCCTTCTTCTTGTGTCGTTTTTATCCCGCCACCCATGAGCGCCCATCTTTAGCTGCCATTGGATGGCCAGCTCGGGCACCGCGGCACAATTGTCAGTAAATACATCATCGTAAGGAGTAGCCTAGAGGTTGGATCAGCGTAGTGGGAACCTTACCTCTCCCAGTATTTATTTATATTTTTCGTGGTCTTAGTTAGTGTAGACTTAGGTATCTGCTGTCTCAGAGGGGGAGGAGGAGATGTAAAAAATAAAGCACTTTACATTAGGAATTGAGAGTAAATCCAATCAGTAACCACCTTCTCTGCTCAGAATAACGCAATCTTTTGATTCCATCTTCACGGCAATGCACCTGTTCTCCTGGTTCCCTGATGGAAGCAGAGGGCAAAGGTCAGCCGGTGATTGTTGGGGAGGACTCTGGTGATTGGGAATCCTTCATGCATGCTTGTCATTGGAACCCTCGGAAAAGGCCTGCTTGACAGACGGCGGCGCCTGCCTCTGACGGGAAACACCCATTACAATGATGGTGTTTTCACGTGGTGCCATCACTATACAAACTTAAAAGTCCAGGATTACAATACAACACACCCCAGACTTTTTTTTTCTTTTTTTTTAATTGAGCAGAGCAGATGGCAATAAAAACATTTATACAGTGAACAATGATCCAGGGATCGTTATAAACGTCAAGCGAAATCTAATAAAATCTGATAATTCATGACATTCAGCAATAATCATTAATATACAGTTTGGTACAAAGCATGAAATACATAACAAGAAAGTGCCAAGTGCTGTCATTTTACATTCACAATTTCAATAATTAAAGTGCAGGTAGTGCAAAGTAAATAATCTAGCCCAAGCAGATACCCTTATATTGCTATTATACCGTTTACTTTAGCCCACACGGCAAGATATATATATATATATATATATATATATATATATATATATATATATATATATATATATATATATATATATATATATATATATATATATATATATATATATATCTTTTTTTTAATGAATAAAACCTTCTACTTTTGCAAGAACCCTGCACAAGAGAAGTGCTAGCATGCCTGGCCTAGACTTTTTACATTAATAAAGTGCCATATGCTAAAGTGCTAAATATCCAAAATGTATTTTCTTAATTTGAAAACCTTCTACTCAGGCAATGGACCTGCCACAAAGAAGTGCTACCAAACCTGACCTGCACTTCTTATATTAATGAGATGTTACTTATTTAAGTGCTATGTGGCGGTAGTGGGTTGATTACTATTGATTACTATTAAAGAATTTCCAGTTTTTGGTGAATTTTTTTATTGCCCCAACTCTTTTGGCATAAGCCTCTTCAAATGTTTTTGTCTGTCTCATTTTATTTACCCATTTGTTTGAATATCTTTATTCGGCAAATTATCACCATAAAAGAATACATATACATAAACATTTCAAATTTACCAATAAAAGATTATAAAATACAATAAAAACATGGACACCTCAGTCGTTAATTTGCTAGCAGTAAATACGTCCTCAGCTTGTGGAACCTCCGGAGTGTAGTTTCAGTAAGCGGGAACGTGTCATCCACACGCTTCCCAAAAATTTAGCCACCCCACAGATCATACTGGCAGATGAAGAATCTGTAGAGAGGACACGTAGTGCCTGGCTATGGCACCTCAGCCCTAATTCCCTACAGACGGGTTTCAACCAGAATTTCCGCGCCCCTTTATAGGCTGGGCAGGCAAAAAACAAGTGAGCCACCGATTCCTTTGGGACCGCACAGCCAGGGCATGCACGCAAGCGGGCATCTGTATTCGACCATCTCACCGTAAAGTCATGAACCGGGAGTGTCCCATATCGCAATTTTAGGTACAGCGCTCGATCCAACGGTTTGGTTATTAAGTCGAGAAAGGGTTCCAATTTTCGCACACACTTAATTGACAAAAATTGGTCAGTAAGTGAGCCCACATTCGTAAGCCTCGTAGCGTTGCTCTGTACCCAGTCCCAGTATAGTTTTTTTATAACATCTTTGGGTGGTGGTGATTGCAACTCCCATGCCTCTCTTAGACCCAAGCTGAAAGCCAATTCTTTCAATTTATTTAGCCATCCTATTTTTTTACATGTGTCCAGTAGTAGTAGTTCATCCAGCCCTTCTGCATACTTTGCGAGCTCCTCAGTTCTTCTTAGGCGGGACCAGAATAGCAACGGGCGTAGCCTCACCAAGTCCTTTACTGTTTTTCTGCCCAGATCTAGTCTTAGTGGGATCATTGGGGTGGAAGCGGGAAGAGCTACCACTTTCCTAAAAAAATTGTTTTCCGCTCTCATCAAATCCGAAACCCCTTCAAACCCCCAAAGTTCGGAGCCGTAAAGTGCTGCAGGAAGAATCTGTCCCTCATAGATGGTCATAGCTGGGGAGACCGGTTTACTAGTTGATTCACGGATCTCCTTCAGCGTCACCCCGGATACTCTCCGATGATTTAATAACATTTTGGAAAGATGATCCTTCCAGGTCATGTGGCTGTTAATCCGGACACCAAGGTAGTCAAAAGACTCGACCAGCTCGAGGGGGGCGTTATTGAGCACAAAATTATTTTTAAATCTTTTTGAGGGTGCAAAAGCCATCAATTTGGTTTTTGATGTATTGATTGTTAAGCCTCGGGTGGTGCAGAAGGAGCTAAACCGATTCAAGAGTTTTTGTAAGCCCACCGGGGATTTGGAAATTAATAGGGTGTCATCAGCGAAGAGAAGTGTGGGGATTCTCTCCCCCGCCAGGGATGGGGCATCCGACTCCTCCCCCTTTAGATGGTCAACCACTCCGTTTACGAATAGGGAGAAGAGGGTCGGAGCCATGACACAGCCCTGACGTACTCCTCTCCGCACTGGGATCCTGTCTGTTAGTTGTCCCTGGGATCCCCATCTAACCCTCGCATAGTTCCCCTCGTGAAGCTTTACGATTAGGCTCAGAAGACCACTGGGAAAACCCATCTCTCCAAGAATTTCCCAAAGTTTTGTACGAGGGACCAGGTCGAATGCAGTTTTGAGATCGATGAAGGCCATGTACAAACTGCCTTTCATGATGGTAACCGCCTTCCAATAGATGGCAAAAAGACGAAAGACCTGGTCCATCGTGCCTACCTTCCTTCTGAACCCCGCTTGTAAGTGGGAGAGGATACTAGCCTCCTCTATCCAGTCGCCTACTCTTGAGATGATGACCCTGCCGACCACTTTCTGGATTATGTCTATCAAACTGATGGGTCTGTAGTTCGCAGGGTCATCTCTAGCCCCCTTCTTATACACAGTAACTACCTCGGCCCCTTTCCAGGAGTCTGGAACCTGGTGTCCCCTCGTGATCAGATTCATTATTATCGCAATTAATTTGGCCCAGGCCTCTGGCTCCACCATCAACAGATCTCCAGGGATCCCATCCTGCCCGGCGGCTTTCTTAGGGGTTAGGTGTCTAATCGCCATCACTACTTCTGCGGTTGAAAATAAAAGGACATTATCATCTATGGGGTCCCCTTCACCCAGGCTATTCACCCCAGGACTAGTTGTTTCCTCCGAGTCTCCATATAGGGATGAAAAATGAGTAAACCATTGCTGGCAAGTTATATGATCAGCCAATGGTTGCGATTTTCTCTGCCTTGTTCTATTAACCAATTCCCAAAAAAGGTTCGGGTTCCTACTGCTCACAGCCTTGGAAAGATCCTGCCAATGCTGTTCCTCCCACTCCCGTTTGGCCAATGATAATGCTTTCAGATAATCCTTCCTGGCCGCTCTAACCAGTAAAGGGTCCCCTGAAAGCAGAGCTTTTGTCAATTTTTTCCTTTTGCTCTTACAATGATCATTATACCATAATTTACAAAGAGTAGAGGGTATAGCGGGAGCCCTATTACTTTTCCCCTTCGAGATAAAAAATTGGCCAACTTGATCTATTGTGGCTTTATAGGCAGAGTCAAGGGAGGGGTGTTGGCGATTGACGGTCCGATTTTCACCAACCCAGATTTCTAAGTTGGAAGACAAACCCTCAACCATCACTTTGATGATTCCTATATCGCCCTCATTAAGGTTAGCCTTATCCCATTTCAGTCTACGGTTATTGTTAAATGGGATAACTTCTTTAGTTGTTTTTAAGGTGACAATCGCTCGCCTGTCATTCAGAACACCCCAATTGAACTTGCAACACAGGGGATTGTGGTCACTATCCTGGCTTGGGACGACCTCCATATCAATTAGGTCCGGCCAGAATCCAACGTCCATTAGGATGTAATCGATTCGGGACGGCCCTGAGAGTCTATTAAAGGTCAATGCCCCTGACTGATCAGATATAGTCCTACCATTAAGGGCTCTTAATTTGTGGTCCCTTGTCAGTGCATTAATTTGTATGGCCCTAGGTGACCACTTCCTAATAGGGGGCAGGGAAAGAGTTGGTATGGACCATTTTGAATCCTCCTCTTCGATTCCTAAGGGGTCGTCTCCGAGAAGGGGTTCAAATGTACAATTAAAATCACCCCCCACAAGAATTTTTGCTGAGCAGGGGCAATTGGTTAAGGCCGAGTCCAGGGCTGTTAAGGTCAAAGAGGGAGAGTCACCCTGAGTCCCTCTCGCATAAACATTAAAAAGGTCAAGCCTGGCGACATCCTCCCGTCCTCTTGCTGAAAGGTGGAGTATATCATTACACTCCACATTATGGCTTGTGACCACCCAGTTCAGATCTATTTTTATCCAAACTATGAGACCACCCGATGGTCTGCCCTTTCCCTTACTTACAGCAGGCACAGAGTGGGTAGTATACCCCGATTTATGTAGAGGAACAAGACTCCATGTCTCCTGGAACAGGCAGACATCAAACTGCTCAATGAGTGTGTGCCACTCCGGGATTTCTAGCTTCCTCTTTAGCCCAGCAATATTCCAAGAAAGGAGGTTTATTACCCGCCTTCCTCTGGGCATAGAAGTGTAACCCACCTTGGGCAAACTCTCGTTAACCACCCTGGTCATAGGGCTCCCCCCCTCCTGGGCCAATGAAATGGGGGTTGCAAAGCAACCAGCCATACTCATCAAGGGCCCCGCTAGCCTAGAATCCTCAGTTATGTCATTGGTGGTTGCCATATGGGCTGTGGATAGACTAGCTTCTTCAGTATCTATGCTACCACAAGGTGGACGAGGATCCTCATCCCCAGGAAGTTCATTATCATTTTCCCCCCCCCCCATGCCCCCAACTTCAATCGCAGTCTTCCAGCCCTGACAGCTGGGAAAACCGATTGTAAGTATCCAACGGGGTAAAGGGTCTCAGGTGGTTCATACTGGAGCCCTGGTTCAGCATGTGTCTATGGGGGACCATGGGCCAGGCGGAGTGTAGATCAGGCACCCTGGTGAACTGATGCCCATACTGGGAGTGATTATTAATATAGGGTAGTGTGAAGGGCGGCCTATAAGACTGTGGTCTGTTAGAATATTTAGAGTTAGTGGCTTCTGACCGGGGGTAGAAGTATGTTAAAGCCCGTGGGATAATACAGGTTTCCCCATTCCCCGGTGGCCAATTTAGGATGTAGTCAACTGCCCGAGGGTCTCTAAAATTGACCACCACTAGGTCCCCCTCAATATCTTTAGTTCTACTCCCCAGCCAGTTGATCCGTCTAACATGTACTATGTCCCCATCTATGTTAGGTGCTATCGGCCTGTGCAACCGCAACCAATGGATAATTTTGTTCTTGAGATCAGCATATCCCTCCTTCTTATTTTCAGTTAACTGCGGGACCCCCGTTAAAATCACCACGTAGGGCACAGCTTCTGGAGGAATCTCTACTTGTGGGACCCTTTTATGAGGTATTCTGCTTTTTCCACCATCCCCGTGTGCGTTCTGATTGTTGCTCGTCGAGGCCTTTGAGGATGGTTTGGTGGGGCCCGCTCCCAACTCAGTGGCTGGTGCTTTTAGTTGTTTAGGCGGCGGTGTGTTATGAGTTGGGGGCACAGCTCCACCCGGAGGCTGGCGAGTTTGCTTAGTAAGAGCAGGGGCAGAATGAATTTTAGATTTCCTTTGTGGTGTGGTAGGAGGGGGCCCTGTCAAGGGTGTGGGATGCACCGCCACACTTCCTTTATTTTTGGTAAGGGTAGACATACTCGTTATGGCGGCTTCCAATATGGTTAATCTAATTTCCACCTTTTTAATAGACTCATTGATAGGTAGAAGGAGAGATCTCAACAAAAATTCCAAGTTCCCTGACACTGTGGGGGGAAGTAGTGGTGAAGTAATGGTTGGGGTGGCTCTATTGTTGTTAACAGGAACCTCATCTTGTGTGGTTGCTAAAGATGGACAATGAACCGGTGGAACAGCTACCTGTGGTGTATGATCCTGCTCTACTACTGGAGGAATCTCCGTTGTAATCGGAGTTTTTGTCCCTTTACCGAAATCAGTGTGCGATGTTTTGGCTTTACCTGATACCACCCCTTGTTTCTTCCTTTTTTTACTAGGGGGAGGGCGGTGGGTCTGGGCTGCCGGAAAAAACTTAACTTTCTGCTTCCTAGATTTAGATGTGTCAGCCACACGACTACAACTAGGAGTGGGTGAAACAATTATAATATTATCAGAGGGCAAACAAGGAGTGGCTACAAAGTCACGAAACAATAAGGGGACTCCATCTTGACTTACGTTATCCTCACTTAGGACATTCGAATCACCCTCCCAGTTCAATTCAAGTAGACTATCAGTGAGGGGTCTATGTTTCATATTCTCAACAGAGCGACGCCGCTCTGCCCTGCGCTCTGCTAGGATGGAATCCTTATCTCCCTCGCTCCTCTTGGGAAAGTAATTCTCCAGGGAACCGTTACGTAATCTGGATTTTTTACCCGGGGTTTCTTCTTCTGTTGCCATATCCATATTGTAATGAACAATGTCCTCCGGACTAAAAAGAAAGAGATCAGGCCCAGCCCGGCCTCCTCCGGCCCCGGACGGCCACAGACGGTCCCGCCCTTGTCCCGGGCTTCTCCCGACGCCCTCCCGCGCAGCGGGAAAGCCTACTCCTTTTAAAGATGTGCAAAGGTGATCTAGGGGGCGTAGCCGGCAGGGAGAGGAGCCCAGCTGACACGGGCGCGCGGGGACTCCTGGAACTTAGAGTCCACCCGCTCTACCCTCGCAGCCCTGCCGGTGTCCCAACAAGCCCCCGGCAAATTCCCCACAGCTGCTAAGACCGCGAAGCGGGACCCGCGCAGCGGGTCCGGCGAGCAGCAGCGGCTTAGCAGGCAGGATTCAGCAACAGAGGTCCGTGGCGTGGCGAGAGTCCAGGTCAGTTTCCCGCTGGTGTGGGGGCTGGAGATGATTAAGTACTGCTGTGTTGGGGGCGCGGCCGGCAGGGAGAGGAGCCCAGCTGACACGGGCGCGCGAGGACTCCAGGAACTTAGAGTCCACCCGCTCTACCCTCGCAGCCCTGCCGGTGTCCCAACAAGCCCCAGGCAAATTCCCCACAGCTGCTAAGACCGCGAAGCGGGACCTGCGCAGCGGGTCCGGCGAGCAGCAGCGGCTTAGCAGGCAGGATTCAGCAACAGAGGTCCGTGGCGTGGCGAGAGTCCAGGTCAGTTTCCCGCTGGTGTGGGGGCTGGAGATGATTAAGTACTGCTGTGTTGGGGGCGCGGCCGGCAGGGAGAGGAGCCCAGCTGACACGGGCGCGCGGGGACTCCAGGAACTTAGAGTCCACCCGCTCTACCCTCGCAGCCCTGCCGGTGTCCCAACAAGCCCCAGGCAAATTCCCCACAGCTGCTAAGACCGCGAAGCGGGACCCGCGCAGCGGGTCCGGCGAGCAGCAGCGGCTTGGCAGGCAGGATTCAGCAACAGAGGTCCGTGGCGTGGCGAGAGTCCAGGTCAGTTTACCCATTTAAAATAAGATGGTAACTCCTCTGAATTCCAATTTTGGAGTAATAAAGAACAGGCAACTAATGTACAGATCGCTATATAGGTTTCTTCAGCACTGGACAAATCGGTTCTCTTTGTTGAGATGCCAAAAAGGGCAATCTCGGCTTCAGGTTCAGCTACCTTATTTATAGGCTGTCTTATTGAAGAAAGATTTTGCGCCAAAATATCTCGAGTTTCGGGCATGTGTAGAAAATATGAAGCCAATCGCCCCCCTCATGAAACTGGCATCTAAAGCATTTGTTTTCTATTCCTGGAAAGCGTTTATTTAAAGCATTGGAGTCCGGTAGGCCAGCCAACGGGATAGAAAAGACACCCTTTTAAAATTGGCTGCTCTAAGAGCCTTACCTCCTAGCTGGGCGTTCTGCTCCCATTCCTGCCTCGAGAAGGAGCAATTGGTTTCATGAGATATTTTAGCCAGAATTTCATCGACCAAAGGAGATTCTTCGCCCTTTATCAGAGAGTTGTACCAATTCCCCACTCATTTTTATTTCACTTTATAAAGGGCAGTAGCCAAAGGCATTAATATTACACCTGCCGATAAATTATATTTGTTTATAAAGTTTATAATCTGCAGAAATTCCAGAAATCCCGTTTTTAATTTATTATCAAATCTAACCAGAACCTCTTGCCAGGTAATAAGTTTCTGAGATGTAAAATAAGAGCCCAGATCACCAAAACCAGAATCTCTCCACGTTTTGAGCTTACTTGAATGAATTTGAACCCCAACTCCTCTAATTTTAAGTAATGGAACTCACCACCCCCTACCTGCTTAAAAAAGGACTGCAGTCTATAGGAAAAATCACGGATAGTCGACACACCCCAGACTTAATAAACTCAGTGGAAAAAACGACATAATAGCATGCGATTTCGTGAACTGCGTTGTATTTGCCCAAAGCAGCAGAGACCCTACAATCGCGTGGCAACAGCATGAGCAGTGAATGCGTGCAATGTAATGCCTTTTACGATTTGAACACTGCGCTGTAATTGCTGGTGTTGTTACGGTTGGCGATGTACCATCATACATCCTTCAATACCTTTCACTCTGATTACACTGTCGCGACTCAGGATGAAGAGCAGGGGTGGCTATTTTCTGGCCTGTCTGTGCTTTGAGTGTGCAGTGGGATAATGAAATAGATGGTCCGTGACTGCTTTGAAGCAGAAATGAATTATAATTTATCATACGTGTGTAGCTTAACAAGTCAAACACTGGTAATGAATACCAAAATAAATGCAACAACATACCTTGTTAACCAAGATAGCATAGTTCAAAAACATACAGTCAGTGTCAGACAAAAGAACTCCAGATATTGTTCAGGTTCCGTATATTTAATATCATATACCTGAAACATATCAAAATTAATTAGATACAAAGGTTGCTCAAGGAAAGGGGGGGAAAATAGATGTGCTGGTGAAAAGGGTAGAAGGGGTGAGTAGTCACGGATATTTAAGAGTTATACATTTTTTATACATTGGCAATGGACTGGTAAAAAGACCAGTACAGCAGACCTATCCTAAACAATGTATTTATAGCATTTTTTATATTTTGTTTTTGAAAAATGCAAAAACGCAACATTAAGTGGAGGAAGTGGTGGTAGTGTTGGTGGTGCTGGTCGTAGTGGTGGTATTGTTGGGGGTATTGATGGTGGTATTGGTGGTGGTATTGATGGTATTAGCGGTGGTGGTATTGGTGGTGGTAATATTGGAGTGGTGGTGGTATTGGTGGTGGTGGTATTGGTGATGGTATTGGTGGTCGTATTGTTGGTATTGGTGGTGGTGGTAATATTGGTGGTGGTATTAGTGGTGGTGGTGATATTGGTGGTGGTATTGGTAGTGATGGTATTGGTATTGGTGGCATTGGTGGTGGTGGTATTGGTGGGGGTGGCATTGCTGGTGGTATTGGCGGTGGTATTGGTGGTATTTCATTGGTGGTGGTGGTATTGGTGGAGGTGATGGTTTTGACATTGATGGTAGTAGAGGTGAAAATGGTAGTGGTAGTATTGGTGGTGGTGGTATTGGTGGTGGTGGTGGTATTGGTAGTATTGGTGGTGCTGGTGGTGGTATTGGTGGAGGTTTTGGTGGTGGTGGAGGTATAGGTATTGGTGGTGATTTTGGTGGTGGTGATATTGATGGTGGTGGTGATATTGATGGAGGTATTGGTGGTGTGGTCGTATTGGTGGTGGCGGTATTGGTGGTGCTGGTATTGGTGGTGGTAGTGGTATTGGTGGTGATGGTATTGCTGGTGGAATTGGGGGTGGTGCTATTAGTGGTGATGGTGGTATTGGTGCTGATGGTATTGGTGCTGATGGTATTGATGGTGGTGGTATTGGCATTGGCAGTGGTAGTGGTATTGGTGGTACTGGAAGAGGCGGTTGGATTAGTGGTGGTATTGGTGGTGGTGGCATTGGTGGTAGTGGTATTGATGGTGGTGGTATTGGCGGTGTTGGTGTTGGTGGTGGTATTGGTGGTGGTGGTATTGGTGGGGGTGGTATTTGCATTGGTGGTGGTATTGGCAGTGGTGGTACTGATGGTGGTATTGGTGGTGGTGGTATTGGAGGTGGGGATATTGGAGTGGTGGTGGTATTGGTGATGGTATTGGTGGTGGTGGTATTCTTGGTGGTTGTTGTATTGTTGGTATTGGCATTGGTGATGGTTGTATTGGTAGTGGTGGTATTGGTGGAGGTGGGCGTATTGGTGGTGGTATTAGTGGTGGTGGTGATATTGGTGGTGGTATTGGTAGTGGTGGTATTGGTATTGTTGGTGGTGGTATTGGTGGTATTGGTGGTGGTGGTGGTATTGGTGGTGGTATTGGCGGTGGTACAGGTGGTGGTGGTATTGGATTGGTGCTGGTATTGGTAGTGATGGTGTCATTGGTGGTGGTATTGGTAGTATTGGTAGTGGTAGTGTTGGTGGTGGTGGTATTGGTGGTGTTGGTATTGGTGGTGGTATTGGTGGTGTTGGTATTGGCGGTGATATTGGTGGTGGCGGTGTTGGTGGTGGTACTGGTGGTGGTATTGGTGGTGGTTTTGATGGTGGTATTGGTGGTGGTGTAGGTGGTGGTAATGATAATGGTGGTATTGGGGATGGTGGTGATGTTGGTGGTATTGGAGGTGGTATTGGTGGTGGTGGTAGTGGTGGCAGGGATTGTTTTGGTGGTGGTGATTTGGTGGTGGTATTGATTGTGGTGGTATTGGTGGTTGTGGTATTGGTGATGGTATTGGTGGTGGTATTGGTGGTATTAGTGGTGGTGGTGGTATTAGTGGTGATGGTATTAGTGGTGATGGTATTGATGGTGGTGGTATTGGTGGTGGTGGTATTGGTGGTGGTGGTAGTGGTGGTGTTTGTAATGGTAATGTTGGTGGTGGTGGTATTGCTGGTGGTATTGGTAGTATTGGTGGTGGTATTGGTGGTGGTGGTACTGGTGGTGGTATTGGTGGTGGTTTTGGTGGTGGTATTGGTGGTGGTGGAGGTGGTGTTAGTGATAGTGGTGGTATTGGTGGTGGTGGTATTGTTGGTGGTATTGTTGGTGGTATTGATGGCGGTGGTATTGGTGGTGGTGTTCTTTTTGGTGGTGGTGATATTGGTGCTGGTATTGGTGGTGGTGGTGGTATTAGTGATGTTGGTGGTATTGGTGGCTTTGGTGGTGGTGGTGGTATTGGTGTTGGTGGTATTTGTGGTGGTGATGGTATTGTTGGTGATGGTATTGATGGTGGTTGTATTGGTGGTGGTGTTGGCATAGGCAGTGGTAGTGGTATTGGTGGTGGTGTTATTGGTGGCGGTGGGATTGGTAGTGGTGGTGGTATTGGTGGTGGTATTGGTATTAGTGGTGGTGGTGGTAGTGATGGTATTGGTGGTGGTAATGGTGGTGGTATTTGTGGTGATAGTATTGGTGGTGTTTTGGTGGTGGTATTAGTGGTGGTGGAGGTTGTGGTAGTGATAATGGTGGGATTGGTGGTGGGATTGGTAGTATAGGTGGTGGTATATGTGGTGGTGTTGATGGTGGTTTTGGTGGTGGTATTGGTGGTGGTGGAGGTGGTGGTAGTGATAGTGTTGGTATTGGTGGTATTGGTGGTGGTATTGGTGGTGGTGGTATTGGTGGTGGTGGTATTGGTGGTAGTGGTTTTGGTGGTGGTAATATTGGTGGCATTCGTGGTGGTGCTGGTGGTATTGGTGGCATTGGAAGTGTTGGTATTGGTTGTGGTGGTATTGGTAGTGGTGGTATTGGTGGTGGTATTGGTGGTGGTGGTGGTGGTGGTGGAGGTGGTGGTATTGGTGGTATTGATATTGGTGGTGGTTTTAGTGTTCGTGGTAGTATTGGTGGCATTGGTGGTGGTACTGGTGGTCATGGTATTTGTGGTGGTATTGGTGGTGGTGTTGATATTGGTGGTGGTATTATTGGTGGTGTTGGTGATGGTGGTATTGGTGGTGGTGGAGGTGGTGGTATTGGTGGTGGTGGCATTGGTGGTGGTGGTATTAGTGGTGGTGGTAGTGGTGGCATTGGAGGTGGTGGTGGTATTGGTGGCGATGGTATTGATGGTGGTATTGGTGGTATTAGTGGTGGTGGTGGTTTTGGTAGTGATGGTATTGTTATTGATAGTGGTGGTATTGGTAGAGTTGGTGTTATTGGTGGTCGTATTGCTGGTGGTATTGGTGATGGTATTGGTGGTGTTATTGGTGGTGGTTGTATTGTTGGTATTGGTGGTGATGGTATTTTATTGGTGGTGGTGGTCATATTGCTGGTGGTATTAGTGATGGTGATGATATTGGTGGTGGTATTCGTAGTGGTGGTATTGGTATTGTTGTTGGTGGTGTTGGTGGTGGTGGTATGGATGGTGGTATTGGCGGTGAAATTGGTAGTGGTATTGGTGATGGTGGTGCTATTGGTGGTGGTAGTGGTGGTATTGGTAGTGGTAGTATTGGTGGTGGTGGTGTTATTGGTGGTGGTGAGTGTTTGGAGGTTGTGGTAGTGATAATGGTGGGATTGGTGATGGGATTGGTAGTATTGGTGGTGGTATATGTGGTGGTATTGTTGGTGGTTTTGGTGGTGGTATTGGTGGTGGTGGCGGTGGTGGTAGTGATAGTGTTGGTATTGGTGGTGGTATTGGTGGTATTGGTGGTGGTGGTGGTGATATTGGTGGTATTCATGGTGGTGCTGATGGTATTGGAGGTGGTGGTATTGGTGGTGGTATTGGTGGTGGTGGTATTGTTGGTGGTGGTGGAGGTGGTGGTATTGGTGGTATTGATATTGGTGGTGGTTTTAGTGTTCATGGTGGTATTGGTGGCATTGGTGGTGGTACTGGTGGTCATGGTATTTGCGGTGGTATTGGTGGTGGTGGTGGCATTGGTGGTGGTATTATTGGTGGTGTTGGTGTTGGTGGTATTGGTGGTGGTGGAGGTGGTGGTATTGGTGGTGGTGGTGGCATTGGTGGTGGTGGTATTAGTGAGGGTGGTAGTGGTGGCATTGGTGGTGGTGGTGGCATTGGTGGTGATGGTATTGATGGTGGTATTGGTGGTATTAGTGGTGGTGGTGGTTTTGGTAGTGATGGTATTGTTATTGATGGTGGTGGTATTGGTAGAGTTGGTGTTATTGGTGGTAGTATTGGTGGTGGTGGTGGTGGTATTGGTGATGGTATTCGTGGTGTTATTGGTGGTGGTGGTCGATCGAAATCAGAGAACGAACTGACCGGGAACAAACCATGGGCGACAACTAAGATGCATAAGACTTTGGGATCTATCACAATCCTATTTAATTTGTGGCCACCATGATGAAATCCGGCCAACAAACCTGAATGGATTTCAGTAATTGACATCACGACAAATGTTTTTCCGAATATCACAGAATATTATTTGAAGCCTGAACAGCTATTATTGACTTATGAATGTGCTCTAATTTTTGCGCGAAATCGGATTACTCTACATCACTAAGGGACACTATAACTAAGGGAACTATTTCCACTACTTCCAGGTCGTAATAGACAAGATTAAGCCTTGAGAAAGCCCTGTGGGCGAAACGCGCGTCAGCTGTTACTTGGATTATCGCGAACTTGTGGAAATTAAAAAACAGACTTCAAGACAGAAGCTTTGATTGGACTATCTTATTGGTTCTATTGAGATTGTTTATGGACTTTGTGGATACAGGGCGTTGAAAAATTATTGATCTGTGTGTAAGAATATCTATGCACCCCTCCATGTGAAAATACTGATGTTGGTGTAGCTGGGGTATTCTGTATTCTCTTATGTGGTTGTATTGTTGGTATTGGTGGTGGTGGTATTCGTATTGGTGGTGGTGGTATTGGTGGTGGTGGTCATATTGGTGGTGGTATTAGTGGTGGTGGTGATATTGGTGGTGGTATTCGTAGTGGTGGTATTGGTATTGTTGTTGGTGGTATTGATGGTGGTGGTATTGATGGTGGTATTGGTAGTATTGTTGGTGGTGAGGTGGTGGTAGTGATAGTGGTGGTATTGGTGGTGATATTGGTGGTGGTATTGGTGGTGGTGGTGGTGGTTTTGGTGGTGGTGATATTGATTGTGTTGATATTGGTGGTGGTGGTTTTAGTGGTCGTGGTGGTATTGGTGGTTGTACTGGTGCTCATGGTATTGGTGGGATGGTATTGGTGGTGGTGGAATTAGTGGTGGTGGTGATATTGGTGGTGATGGTATTGGTGGTGATGGTATTGAAGGTGGTGGTATTGGTGGTAGAGGTATTGGATTGATGGTGGAGGTATTGGTAGCGGTGGTGTCATTGTTGGTGGTAGCTGTGGTATTGGTAGTGGTAGTATTGATGGTGGTGGTGGTACTGGTGCTGGTGGTATTGGTGGTGGTTTTGGTAGCATTAGTGGTGGTGGTATTCGTGGTGGTGGTACTCGTGGTGGTATTGGTGGTGGTTTTGGTGTTGGTGGTTTTTATAGTGGTATTAGTGGTGGTGGAGGTGGTGGTAGTGATAGTGGTGGCATTGGTGTTGGTGGTGGTATTGTTGGTGGACTTGGTGGTGGTGGTATTGGTGGTGGCGGTGGTGGTGATGCTGTTGGTGGTGGTATTGGTGGTGGTAGTGGTATTGGTGGAGGTGGTATTAGTAGTGGTGGTGGTATTGGAGGCATTGGTGGTGGTGGTGTTATTGGTGGCATTGGTGGTATTGGTGGTGATGGTGGTGGTATTGGTGGTGGTGGTATTAGTGTTGGTGATGGTATTGATGGTGGTGGTATTGGCATTGGCAGTGGTAGTGGTATTTTGGTGGTGTTATTGGTATTGGTGGTATTGATAGAGGTGGTGGTATTGGTGTTGGTATTGGTATTGGTGGCATTGGTGGTGGTGGTGGTATTGATGGTGTTGGTATTGGTGGTGGTATTGGTGGTGGTGTTGGTGGTGGTGGTATTGGTGGTGGTGGAGGTGGTGGCATTGGTGGTGGTGGTATTGGTGGTGGCATTGATGGTGATTGTATTGGTGGTGGTGGTCATATTGGTGGTGGTATTGGTGGTAGTAGTATTGACAGTGGTGTTCGTATTGATTGGTGGTGGTGGTATTGGTGGTATTGGTGGAGGTGGTGGTATTGAGGGTGGTGGTATTGGTGGTGGTGGTGGCATTGGTGGTGTGGTATTATTAGTGGTGGTGGTATTGATGGTGGTGGTGTTGGTGGTGCTGGTGGTATTGGTGGTGTTGGTGGCATTGGTGGAGGTGGTGGTATTGAGGGTGGTGGTATTGGTGATGGTGGTGGCATTGGTGGTGTGGTATTATTAGTGATGGTGGTATTGATGGTGGTGGTATTGGTGGTGATGGTATTGGTAGTGGTGGTATTGGTGGTGGTATTTATGGTGATGTATTGGTGGTGGTGGTGGTATGGGCATTGATGGTGGTATTGGTGGTAGTATAGGTGGTGGTGGTGGTATTGGTGGAGGTGGTGGTATTGATGGTGGTGGTATTGGTGCGGGTGGTGGTATTGGTGGTGTTATTAGTGGTGGTTGTGGTATTGGTCGTGGTGGTGTTGGTGGTACTGGTGGCATTGGTGTTGGTGGTATTGGTGGCGGTATTGATGGTGGTATTGGTGGTATTGGTGGTGTCATTGGCATTGGAGGTGGTATTGGTGGTAGTATTGGTATTGGTGGTGGTATTGGTGTTGACGGTGGTATTGGTGGTGGTGGTTTTGGTGGTGGTGGTGGCATTGATGGTGGTGATATTGGAGGTGATATTGATGGTGGTATTGGTGGTAGTGGTGGTAGTGGTGGTATTGATGGTGGTATTGGTGGCATTGGTGGTGAGATTGGTGGTGGTATTGGCGGTGGTATTGGTGGTGTTATTGGTGGTGGTGGTGGTATTGGAGAAGGTGGTGGTTTTGATGATGGTGGTATTGGTGGTGGTGGTGGTGTTGTTGTTAATAAAACAGTTTTTTTTAAACAACCTGTCAGGTAGCTTTAGTACAGATGACCTGCAACACAGATGTGCTTTTGTCAGCTTCAGCCCATTAGCACAAGATTATGTGCTACCTGGAATTCACATGACCTAGGCCTAGATGTAGGTAATTTTATTTTACATTTCTTAAATACCGAATTTTACCGATTCGGTATTTAAGAAGTGGTAAAATAGAGGGGGGGGATGTAGGTATACAGAATCGGTAAATACCAAATTGTTAAGATTCGGTATTTACTGATTCTGTAAATACCGATTCGGTAATGCCGATTGATTCATATGGGCATTGAAGCCCATAGGAATCAATGGGCATTACCGAATCGGTATTTACCGATTCGGTAAATACCGATTCCGGCAAGGGTGCAGGGGGTGTCACTTTGACACCCTCTAGCACCCCAAATACAGGCATGTGTGCCATGTGGCACACAGACATGCCCTAAGGGCATGTCTGTCTGTCACATGGCATAGATGTGCATGCACACATGTGCATGCACACCTGGATTCGGTATTTTACCACCCAATTGGATTGGGTGGTAAAATACCGAATCTGAAAGGCCTTTGGGACTCAGAAGAGTCCCACCTACATCTAGAAGTTACCGAATCGGTAAAAATACCGATTCAGTATTTTACCGATTCGGTAAAATTGGACCCCTACATCCCAAAAACCCATTTACCGGTCGGTAATGTCCGAAATCGGCCGTTACCGGCCGGTACATGGCCACCTACATCTGGCCCCTAATTCGCTAATCATTTCTAAATCCATTTTACTGGGGGGGGGGGAGTTGAAACAAACACAAGATAATGCTGGGTTAAAGTGATTGAAAGCAGACGCCCGGGTTACGGGGGCAGCCGTGCTGCTTAAAAAAACGTAAGCAGTTTCAGCTGAAGGAGCCATGTCCGGCATGCAGTAAGAGAAACTCATTAAAGTGAAGAGTGCTTACAGACTAAATAACAGGTCCCGTCAAACAACCGAAGTAAAGGGGCCAGTCGCCATGGGAGAGTACAAATGAAGACAAGGTCGTACTAAGGAAGGACTAACAAGCGTATTAACGAATCCAAATTTAGCATTTACCAAACACAATGATACAAGTCAATGAAAAATATGGGAAGAGAGTGGGCGCGGTTCTCTCGCATACTCTACTACAGCAGTCTCGCAGAGCAAGTAGCGCATGCGCACTGCTGCTAGGTTCGACCAAAAAATAGAAGTACCATGCCATCGGGTCACAACTTTTATAGCTCTGGTCTTTCCTTCTACAACTTAGAGTTTTCAGGTGTGTTACTCCAAAGTGGTCGACTGAACTAAGACAACAACCCAAGTGTGGGGTGATTTTATAGCAGGTCCATTGGTAGCCATGATGCTCACTTTATCGCTTTTGATTTCATAAAACTTTTAGAAACTACAGACCACATAAACAGCGACTAATATCCAAATTATAACACCAGCTAAATAAAACACCTACTTAGTAAATAGATGATTATTCTGGTACAGCGGGAAGATGCTCCAGGTGACAATTATTATCTACTGATTGTGTTTTTATGGTAGTACAGTGTCCAATTTATATCCTCTTGCGATACTGTACACACTCGAACATCTGCAATCCTAGATTTGTGCATAGAGCGTACAATTGTGTTTTTATGCTAGGGCTCACCCTCAATTCAAGGAAGATTTGTGTATATTTTGTGGTCTTAACTGCTCGCTTGAAGGATGCGAATGGCTAGATGCATATTCAACGGATGTTAAGAAATGCGCTCAAGAAGTACTTGATATTTTCCACTGGGCTTTATGGTGCCTCGGTAAGGCGGAAACACTCAACATAAACGTCCCCGGAGCAGACACCTAATCCAACGTGCAAATGAGCTGCCGACTTTGGAATATGGGAACCAGGGGGCATATCAGCAAGTACCTCGTTAAAATGATCGCTGTTTTAGATGCAGGAAATTGCTGCTAAAACGGAGATAAAGGGCTTGCTAATATGCGTTATAGAATTCCAATAGAAGCCCAGGTTAGATGTGCAGGACATCTAACCTGAGCTGCTATTGGAATTCTATCACGCATATTAGCAAGCCCATGTCGCCGTTTTAGCGGCAGTTAACTGCCGCTAAAACGGCGATAATTTTAACAAGGTTCTTGCTAATATGCCCCTTGGTTCGAGTCTGGGTGTCGGCTCAACACCCTGTGATTCTGGGCAAATCACGTAATCTCTCCGCGATCCAATACCTTCCGGTCGAGTTCTAGCTATACAAAACTGCAAAACAGTGTTAAAAAATCTGGAACTGTAGAAATTATAGCTAACTTAACGTCCCGGAAGAGGAAGGGGGCAGTTTCATCAGCCTGTTCGAAGGAATTGGACGTTTTGGCCGGATTGACATGTTAAACAAGAGTCCCAAACAGTACTGGGTAAGTGGGTGGGAGAGGGGGACACGGTGGTTTAGAGGGGGCGTCTACCTGTGTCTGCAGATGAAGAGGTGAGCTATGCAAATGGCGGGCATTAGCAAAGAAATAAATACTCCCGATCTTCAAATGCCCCTTTGTGACTGGCTATAGAAACTCCCGCACTCTGCATGACAAAGAGCAATTAAGCTCCCCTTTCAAGACCTCTGCAGCTGGCGGCCCATCGGGAAAGTGGGAGGAAAGGCGAAGAGATTAATTGAGAGGAAAAGTTGTTTTTTCTGTCCATGTTTCAGGGGGTGGGTGGGGAGCCGCGGCTGGGGTGGGAGGGAGTCCTCTTTGGAACTCTGCCACCTGAACATTATTGACTTTTTTCCCACAATTATAGGCCACGCTTGTCATGGATCAAATGTTTGAAAAAGAGACCGCTCCTTCGACCCCAATAGATAAGGGAGGCAGGGGGCGGGCAGGACCTCTGGGATGGTGCAGGAGAGGTGACGGGGTCGGTGGTGGGTGGACGCGTGTCCGCTGCTTCCTGCTCTGCGCGCTTCATTCCAGGGGCATCAGCCCAGGCCACCGCTGGGCGCCTCGTGACCGGAGGCGGGAAGACGAACACACACCGGGCGCCGCTGTTCTCCTCACGGAACTTATCCCCTCTGTCCCACAGTAAATCACGCGAATAACGCGATAAATACATTTCTTTATAGGAAAAATATATATAAATAGGCATGGACTTCCTTCCGTTTTTAAACAGTCTGCGCGCTCTGCACTGCTCACTCTTCTAAGCGATGTAAATCAGTTATACTATTATCCAATTTAATTATATTCAATTTGCCGAAGTCGACAGATGAAAGTTTGAGCGGGGATTCCCGGATTCGCACATTGATAGGGAACACGAGCAGCTAGCTAGCATCAGTTCATTGATCCATACTGCTAACCTTCTGCAGTTTGACATTGTAGTGATAGGCCAAACTTCACATAAGTATCCTAACAATGTTCACGTGTCTACATCAATTGCCTATTTAGATAAAAAAAGGTCAGTCTATATAACAAATGTTAATTTTACAAATGGAATTCCAATTGTTACCATATGCATATTTTAGCCTGTCGTGTTGTAATTTCTCTACTTCTGCGGATGAATAAATGAATAAATAAAAATAAAACTGTCATGGAAACACACATTTATAAGACAATGATATTCGCTTTTATAGAGCATTTATTATCATTTTTCTTTTGGCACATTTTTACTAGGTGAGCTGTTAAGTTATTAGAGTACAGTTACATCTATGTAGCCGAGCATCTACATTCTTTGAACAACTGTGGATGTTATACATTATGTGCTTATCAGGTTTTCAATTTGGGGGCTTATTTAGAATTTGGAATAATATTAACTTTGACTTATATTTAATGTTTAACATTAAATTACACTTATAGAGACTTTTAAAAACTCAAAATAAATACATTTATTTTAACATTATTTACCATGGGGTTCTATTTTAAGTCCCTGCCTCCTTTATTTTCTGTTTGAGGGTGTTGCTGTACCAGTCGTTGGCCATGTGTGATGCTAGACTTACTCCAGGTCTGAGCTGGTGAACATTTATTATGGTTGTAGGTTCTTTTTGGCTTTAGTAACTTTAGAAGTTCAGTTTTTTGAATAGCTGTGCATTTACTTTTTTGTGGGAGTGCTCTGCAGAGGACTTCTGTGTGATCAGGGCTGGTCTCTGCATGACAGGTAGTCTCCCACGGGTGAGGGGAGCGAGGACATCACCTGTATGTATGTATGTATAGGCATTTATATAGCGCACTACTTACCCGGAGGGTCCCAAGGCGCTTCGACCACTGCGAAACCCTTCCTGGCTTCCCTGAGAGATGGTCCCTTAATGGGTATCTCCAGGGTGAGACCTGGCATCCCCGGCGGTCTGGTGGGGCCGTTAGTGAAGATGAGGCAAGCTAATGCCCAGAGTTGCCGAGTGTGATCGCTGATCAGAGTGGGCACCGAGGCGAGAGAATTATCGAGTCCGCTGACCCTGGTCCAGAAACCTGCCGTGCCGGGAATCGAACCCTGGTCCCGGGCCGTCCTCTGCTCTCGGGTCTGCCGCCTCTAACCAGTGAGCCACACTACTTCACCTGAAATCTGTACTTCTTGCTGGATGAGCTGAGGGTCTGGCCAGCACCTAGAATCCTGCCTACCACCTGAGAAAGGATAGAACACCTCATCCTGCAGAAAGACAGCCTGTCCAGGAGAAGATGTCCAGCATATTCCATCTCAACGGTGACAGAGTATCCTCTCCACCAAAGTCAAGGTCCTCCTGCCCGATTTAGAGGTGGGTGGACCTTATGTATGTCCATGTCGGAGCTTACCCCAGCTCTATCACCAACAAACTCCTTTGACGGACAGAATGGGCAATTGGATGTCTTTTTTTGCTGTCCATCATCACCAGGTTGGCAGTCTTGCACTGTAAAAAAAAAGAAATTACAAAGCCAATACCAGGAGAGAAAACACCATGGTGTGGGGGTCATTAGTTTTTCATTTTTCAAAACAAAACTCCCAGAACTGGAGTTTTTTTTTGAGGAATGAAATACTTTGTAAACGTTTGACAGGTGACAGTCATGTTTGACTGACCCATCCATAAAACGTTCACAATATTAACAGGAACCGCCGTATTGCTGGTTCCTGACAATGCTTAGAGTGGTCCATGGTGCTGGCGAACTTTAAATATGGTGAGCGGTGGTCCCTCAGGCTGTCAGAGGAGTGTATTGGTGATGGAGCCAGAGTAGGCTTATGAGATGGGCCTTGAGATGAAGTCCTTCATGCTCCTTAGGATCCAATCATTTTGGTGCCTCTTTAGCGTTTTTTCAAGAAAACCAGAGAATTACAACTACGAAAGGTGATGGTATAAATGGTTCATCGTAAATGAGTGATGATTCAAGATAACATTGAGACAAGGCATCAGCAAACATATTCTCTGAACCCGAAGTATAAGTTATAGTAAAGTCAAATCATGAAGAAACAAAACGCCCATCTACTTTGTCAGTTATTCTTACACTGTAAGTACATTGAACATTGTAAAGTTAAATGATCAGTCTGCATTTCAAAAGTTTCCTTGATGCCCATCCGCAAATGTTTTCACTCAACACTCACTTTTTTCCACAACTACTAACTCCAGTTCCAACACTGAATAGCTCCATTCCCTTCCTGGCAAGATAAGGGACAGACAGGATCAATGGGCCCTAGAAGAAAGAAGGGATAGAGAGGAAAGGAAAAGCATGAAAAAGAGGGCGAAAGTCAAGAGAAAGAAATAAAAAGGCAGGAAAAGAAATAGAAAGAGCATAAGAAATCTACGGAGAAAGAAAAGCTCAGGATGGCAGCAGAGACAGCTACATCTAATAAATGCACTCTCCCCTTCTACTCTGCGCAAGTACCTACCAAGGTTCCAAAAGAGCTTGTGCTTGTGTATGTGGAAGTATAGGATATTTTAAAATGTTTTTGAGTTTTGAGATCACTTATAGAGTGCAGACTTTGAATGAAGTGGCTAAGCCAGTCGCTATAGTGAGTTGCTTGTACATAGAATGAATGGTATTCACTGGGCGAATGCCTGTAGCTGATCAAATAAACTATGATCAAATGAAGTAAGGTCTGATCAGATGGTTAAAGGGGATGCCTGCTTAGTATCTTCAGAGATTCAAACAAAAGTAAGAGAGTGGATAGTCTTCTGTTTGAAACTTGCACTCATGGGATGTTGGTTTATTGGAATAAGTAAGTAAGAGAAATAGAGGCACATTTTCATGGGCTTCAGTTGTTGACGGTAACAGAGTGACTCAAGGAAGGTGGCCTTACCCTTTGTTAGCAAAACCTGTCTGATATGACAGAAAATGACAGAGCAACATGCAATTTTACCCGACAAGTGATTAGCTAAGAGGGTTAACCAAGGGCTGGAGCGGCAAGGCTCTAAGCCAAATGGAGATAGAAACTTTCAACAAATTAGTTTCTAACCAGAAGTATGGACCATAGCAAGTTCCAAGGGTTCAAGAGTGGACACAGGCCAAATATGGAATTGAGTTCCTAGTCAGGAACAAGGTTATGAATGGTGACAGGGAGGTTCTTCAAGCACCAAGTGATTCTTTTTTATATGTCGCTACGAAGGCACTATAAAAGTGACTACCAGGTAAAAATCTTTGTACCATTCTTGTGATTTGATGCAGGGACTTGTGATGGCCTGTGGAAGTCAACATAGCAGCAATGGACTTTAAGGAATGAGACTCAGATGCTCTAAAGCACATTCCTCCAAAAAATCTTGAATTTGTGTTGGTTGCAGGTATCAATGGAGAAAAAGTCCTGCCCTGAGGCTTGCATGTGCTTACATGACTATGGGGGAGAGGAAGCATCTCAAACCTAACGAGATTCTCTCTGGTACAATGACACAGGATTGGCAGCCAGTGGGGATGACACGGAGTACTCAATTGCATGAATTAAAAATGTAATCAATGATAAGGTGCCCATGGTGAAATATGGGTGAGAGAAGAAAGTAGCTGGATGTTCTTGGTCAATTATGAGACTGCCTCTTGTTTAGTACCAGGTCTAGAAATCTCCATGATGTGAACCACATCAGATGTGTTGATCAGAGCACAGGCTAAACATCAATATCAAATGAGACCTGGACAACCCAGATTTGTGGATACCAGAGAACAGTAGTGAGTGACTCAGGCAGAATCTGAGAATGTACTCCAGAGGGAAAAGAGGACCAGGCACCTAAAGAGGCCCAGGTGTTAGATTTTGGTCACTTCTAGAGCTGCTGGATTTCTCAACTGGTGAATGCTCTTCCAGGGGAGATTTCTAAAAAGCACAAATTGAGTGCTCCTCACTTGTGGGACGTCCAAGAACATGTCAGCAAGGCAATGGATGGAGCAGAGGACAAAGTAGGGGATATTTGAGAGGCACAACATGCCTCTACTTCTTCAATTTGATGAAAACAGTTCCTCTACTTTATGATACAATTAAAAGACAATCGTCTGGGGACAGTTAACTCTGATAGTTGAGATACCTCAGCTGAAGTTGAGGGGAGAGAGTCACCCATCCTGAAATGCTGAGGAAGGGGCAGACAGCTTAAAAAGAAATAAGCCTTCCAGCCAGGGTGTCTACTGTCTGAATGAAATGCATATGTGCACATTTGGTTAATTTGTAAATGTAAAGGCTGCTTTGGAGTCAGTATTGGCTTTAATTCATGGTGCCACGTGAAGAGTATTCTTTTTGAGAGGTATTGCAAGGTGACCTGATGAGTTGTTGAGTGCATGCTTTTAAGCGACAGTTAGAATTGTTTTTGCATTAGGTACATGCAAGGTACATGCTGCATATTACTCAGATCTAAATTTTGAAATCACTTCTATCTATCTTAAATCTAAATATTTTTGTGCATTTTGTTGCAGCCTATCTTATAATGTGTCCCATGCTGTACACACTTACACTTCTTTCTTTGACAGGCTGGGACCTTGTAATACTATAAACTCACAAATCCCTATTCCCCATGACACCAACCAGAATTCAGTTCTGTCACTCTAAGTGGTCCCATTAGAAATAAAACCACACAGGGTAGGTTGGAGTGTTTGCTGAATTTGCCAGGGACATGCTGAGACGCAGGTTCTGTGGAGACAGTCCCACTGGACAACTGAGTGGTAAGTCAGAATGCAAGACCAAAGCACCGTTACTGTCACTAATATGAGTTTACTTCAAATGGTTGCACAATTATTAGTCTGTGTGGCGGCCCTCAGCATAAGGTCACAAGACATCTTGTTTGCGGAGGAACACGTTGTCAGCTATCAAAAGGTTGCCCCTCTGAGGTGCACAACTTTTAGGGTAGTAGCCCGGGCCCTCTCATTGATCTTTTAAAGACTGAGGGGCCTATTCACAAAGGTATAATTAAATGTAACTAAATCTACCTGTGTAAATTTACCTTTGCACTTAATTTATTACTTTTGTCTATTCATCATTTCCAAGTATAAATTTACTACAAAGTGTTGGCTTACAGGTCTCCATCTTCTGAAACACGGGACAGAGCCAAATTTACGAGGTTAAAGTCACTTTCCAGACTTTACAGATGCCAGACTTTTCACACATAGGTGGAGTAGTCAGCTATGGTGGAATTCTCCCTATAGTTTAGTAAGGAGAACATTTACAAAAGTTTATTAAACTTTAAACACGATTAGTAAAAAGATTCTTGTGTTAAATATTAATTACATCAATTTTATATATTTACTTTAAATGTGAAAAAAATAAAAAATGCTCACAGTTAATATAATTTTGAATTAAATGTGAAATTCAAATACATTAAATTAAAATTCTTTTTTAAATAATTATTTTAAAAACATACCACCTAATTTAAAATGTTTAAATTAATTGATGTATTAAAACTGTGAAATGTTATGTATAGAATTAATTTAAAGGATTTTTTTTAAACAATAAAGCTACATTTATTTTTACATTCAAAAAGGCTATTTTTAAGTATTTTATCATAAAATAATATTGTTTTATTTATACATAGTTTTTAACATTAGAGTATGTTTATATAGACTTTTAAAAACTCAAATTAAATGAATTTATTTTAACATTATTTCCTATGGAGTTCTATTTTAAGTCCCTTTCAAGTTATTTTCTATGGTAGGGTGTTGCAGTACCAGTGGTTGGCCATGTGTGATGCTAGACTTACTCCAGGTCTGAGCTGGAGAACATTTATTATAGTTTTAGGTCCTTTTTGGCTTTTGTAACTGTAGAAGTTCTGTTTGTGAATAGCTGTGCATTTACTCTTTTGCAGGAGTGCTCTGCAGAGGACTTCTATGTGACCAGGGCTGGTCTCTGCATGACAGGTAGTCTCCCAGAGGTGAAGGGATAGAGGACATCACCTGAAATCTGTACGTCTTGCTGGAGGAGCTGAGGCTCTGCCAAGCATCTAGAATCCTGCCTGCCTGCTGAGAGAGGATAGAGCACCTTGTCCTGCAGGAAGACAGACTGTCCAGGAGGGGAAGTCCAGCATAATCCCAGAGTGAGGAATGCCTAGAAGAAACTGACTTCCAGTCAGCCGCGGTCCGTGGAGGGAGTTCTGGTGGGGCAGTCAGGCGGGGCCGGGGAGGGGCAGGGTGGGGGGTGATAAACACCGGAATATGGATGATTGCAGGTAAGTAACCAATTAAATTAATAAAACGAATTTCGTTCTGTGCCCTGCATCGCAACTCCCTCCACAGACCGCGGCTGCTTCCAGTGTTAGGGAAACTAGCAGTGACCTATGCTGTGTGGGATCCTACTGTCTCCCGAGTGGTTCCTGTTGTAAACTGTGCCAAGCCATTCAAGTGAGAAGCAACGTTGTGCTCATCCAGTGCCATACTGTATACTTGAAAGACTGGTTCTGCTGTAGTCTGATTTCAAAACTATCTGAAGGAGAATGACTTTCATTGCTAATGTGGAAGCTCTGATCTGGCCTGGAGGCCACAACTGCTAAAGATGACCATCTGCTGAAGACCCGACCCAGACCCTGCAACTGCTGTGACCGAGCACAGGTCTGCCATAAAGGCCGCAACAACTGAAGATGAGCATGGCTGTGCAGGTCTGACATGGTACTTTCCTCCAGTGGTTCATGGCCCAAGTAAGGCTGCTGCCACAGTTTAATACCACGGAAAGTGCTGCAATAGGAATAGGTGGGCCGAGCACACCCATCTGCACTAATAGAGTTGCAGTTTCAAAGAGCAGGTGAAGTACGGTCTCACTGTGACAGACCAAAAGACTTAACATGCAGAGAAATCTGCTGTGTGAACAGGAGACTTTTTTCCCACGTGAACTCTTTGTGGCAAAACCATTGAACTGATATACACATTAGCCAGTGGGGGGTAGATGGATTACAACCCTGTAAATGTACCTTTATTGAAATGAGTGGTATTTCGTTTTTGCAGAGACTGCAGACAGACCTGTTAGTATCTTAGGGGCAGATTACGATGTCGGTCAGAAAGGCTCTGTACGGCATTCGGTTAGTCCAAATTTCCGACTGACCGATTACGATGGTTGTAAACCATTCGGACTGTCCAACTCGGTTCCGACTCGCGTCCGAATGGCAGTCAGAGCTGACTAGTATGTCTCTATGGACCGCGTTTCTGACCGAGCGATTACAATGTCGGATTAGGACATCCTATCCGAATAGTTCTGTGCGACATGGATTGGCTGGGGGTATCCGACTTTGGGGGTCTGTAACAGTCCCCTCTTCATCCGGGGGCCTCCGGTTGGGGCCTATGGGGTAAACAATGGACCCACCTTTTCAACCATGCACATTGTAGCAGGCACCAAAGGGTACCCATCATAGGGTGCAAGGTTTTCTGTGACCACCCCTTTCTTCAATGGGATCCTGTGTTGTTGGTCGGAACAAAGGCTTCCATTGAAGTCAATAGGAGTCCAACCGAACGGTGTTCGAAACATCATAATCGGTTGGTCGGACTCCCCGAACCCAAGTTGGTAGCAAACCATTCCGAAACCGAGTTGGTTGGAATGCTGTCAGACCGACATCCTAATCGGCCTCATAGTGTACAAAGGAGACTTGTTAATGATTGTTGTGGTCAGTCCAACAACCACAACATAATATAAAAGAACAGAAAAGAAAACAACTAAATATACAGTATAATTGACAGTTACTACTGAATGAAAGTCTTGGAATTGCGAATGGTAAAAATCTTAATGCATGATTTTAACAAAAATTCTGTGAATAACAGTTTATGAAAATGTTGTTAAACAACAGCATAATATAGATGTAACAAACTGCGATCTGGTAATTGAATTTTAAATTCTTTTTCAATACTTGTGGGTTTTCTTTAGCACTGTCTGAACATTTTTATTATTATTGGTATGCAGTGAGTAAAACGTTTATATGTTCAGCGTATTTATAAACGGAAATAGCCCGTATGGTGATGATATATGATAGTTTCTACCACCAAAGAGCTGACTGGGGGAGTGGAGAACACACATGTTAAAAGAAAGAGGAGGATGCAAGGGGCGGAATGGCGATTGAAAGCCTCAGGCCCCAGTCCATTAAATACACAGTTCTGCTCCTCCTCAATGCAGCCCAGTAAACAAACAGGCTGAAGGGGAGCTGCCTATTGACTCGCGCCCTTTCATGTGCACTTAAGGATGCACAATACAGTATTCAAGCCGGCCCTCCACGCAACACTATGGAACAACTTAGATCAGCACACGGAAAACCGAACCTGATTGAAAGAATTTTCAATCATTCAGCCGGCTTTTGTCTACAAACCATGCGCTTTTTAAACTGCTGACACATCCCTTGTGTCGAAGTGCTCACGTGCATACTTTCTAAGAGATATCTACAAAATACACGTGGCGTCCATATTTCCAAGTACCTTTCAACTGTTAATAAACTGAGCTACACATTAATCCACCAAACTTCTTATTTACAGGCAAAATTTAACCACAACCCCTTTACAATTCTCTCCCCTTACACCTTCAACATTCATGGACATTTAAGCGGCTCTTACACATCTTTTCTATTGGGTTTTGTTGTCTGTGTTGATTTTTATGCATCCTATAAATACCCGGAGAATATTCTAGTGACTTCCATATTTATCATGGAGCAGGCTGTTATTGTCGTGTAATTGCCCTAAATGCTTTTAATTACTATGTAACTAATAAAATGTCCCTACTATTTTCTTCTGGGTGTGTATATACGCGCAATACACGTGACACGTCTAAATTAACTATACAAATGTCGTTTGACTTTTACTTTATTACCGAGGTAACCGAAAGTAACAAAACAAACAGAAAGGGAAAATAAATGGAAAACATCTTTACATCTTCCATGACCTCTCCCCAAAAGAGCTTTGCGCCCAGATTATTTCATTTTACGCCATCTAGTGGAAAGAAAATGCATAACCCTCTTCAGTAGTCTCACTAGGATGCTTGCCTGTAAGGAATGTTCACCCCAACTTCGCCCTTGATTTATCACAGTTATCTCCACAGGGAAATGCAAGGCCAGAGGTAAAACAACCCCATGTGCAGTCACTGTTCCTGTAATCCACTTACAAATGAAAATCCATTTAATTCGTTTATGTTCACTTACTTTTATATGCACAATACTATCGAAAAAGTGCTCTGCATAGCTGGAAGAATCTACAGTGAACAGTGTCTTTCGTGTCAGGGATGACTTTGCACCTTTGACCTGCTCCTTTAGTGGGGCAGTTGAGGAATGGTCTGAAAGCCACCTCCTCACAATCTTACTACCACCCTAGACTGTATCGCACAGCCTTACTCACCCCATCCCACTGTGATACAAGCCTCTAGCGCCACCACAGCGGCACGTTTTCTGGTGCTCTGGTGGCGCTGTGTGCTGGCCCACTACGCGTGGCTTTACACAGCCTTCTCAAATGGCATGTCATGAGTGTTCCGTTGGGTGTTCCCATGCAACTACCATAACTTTTTGACACTGCCCCGTGATTTACAATCCTTCATAAAGCTGAGGCAGTGCCAAAAACGAGTGCCTTTCCAGGTGAGGCATTAAAGTGACACAACAAGGAGAAATACTTTTATTTCTCCTTCTTTTTTGCTCTTTCTATGTTTGCTGCATTCTGCAGCACATATAGAAGGAGCAAAACGGCATTAATGATTATTTTGTGCTGGGAGGTGTCCCTTCCCCTACAAACACAATCATCCCTGCAACGCAAGCACCCTTGCACCATGCTGCAAGGGTGCCTGCGTTGGTGCACAACTGCTGTTTGAGCACTGGCAGAGGGGAGATCACAGGGGTGCACCGTATTCTTGTAAATATGGCATATCACTGCATTTTTTAAATGACGTAGCTAGGCACAGCTGCGCTGCACCATTGCATTGTAAATATGCCCCTTTGTTTTTTCTGTATGTGTATTCATTTACTGCCCCCGGGCTCATCATAGACATACCCTCATGTCCATTCTTTTATGTGTGTGTCTCATTGCTGGGTTGATATGTACACTGATACGCTATCCTCTGTTGCTAGGTTTGCGCTGTATAAATAACCCAAGCTAAATAAAATATATTAAAGTGATTTCAAAGAGCACTGGAGAGAAGAGAGGGATTCATAATGATCCTGATCATAGAGACAGATTTTCAAAAGTTTTTTGCAGCTGTACACCCAACTTACACTTGGAAAAAGGTGTATGTTATACCAGTATAACAACATGTGCGTGTCACTTATGTTTACTCATGCTTCCATAACTGGCACACCCTTACATTTTACATACTATTCACCACATTTATACACAAAAGATTCTGATCTGAATGCTGCTGATGGTGTGGGAAAACAATATACACCAATGAGTTTACTTTTTACTCTGTTTAGAACATCTATTCAAATTTCTTACTCTTTGTAGTATCTCACATTTAAACTCAAATACATGCATAGACCTCAATGGCAAGCAAGAACGAACACGTCTCCGATGCTAAATGCAACTTCGAAATCCATACTTCCCTCTAACTTTATGTATACAACCTAAAATTGTTTTGTATGTTGTACATCTTTGGCATCAATTGGCATGTGGGAATATTTGCTTAATAAAAATACAGGTAAAAATGTATTTTACGTACATGTATGTATATATTCACTTTCAGAAACGGTGCACTGCCAAAATATTGTTTAAAAAATATTGCGAGGAATAAAATTCATGCCAAAAATATAACATCTTGTGAAAAAAATCAATTACCATGTCAAAAATGTAGATGGTAAGAATTTCGTTCTATCTAGGCAATACATGTCATTTTTATTATAGTTGTATATAATATCAGTTTCTTATTATTTGTTGTTTTTATTAGTTTTGTTTTGTAAGTTATTATTATTGTAATGATAAGTGTGTGTTATTTTTCTGAGTATTTTTTATTCAGTGATATTCATACATATATATATATATATATAGTGTGCATTTAGGTTAACTGGTCGGTTTGTCTGTGTATATATCCGCCGTTTTTTAACCAATACTGTTTTCTTTATCACTTTTTCACTTATATTACAGTCACTGATTGCATATTTCTCATAATTTTTTGGTTTACAGATTTGCCTGGTGACCAATTTTGGGAATCTGTCCGATTATTAAGAGCCTCAGATGAGCATGAAATGTATGAATGGACTTTGCTGAATTTGTGAAACTTTGGAACAATTTGCTTTTGCCCACTTGGGCGCAATCACAGTATTATGAATAAGGCTTCGCATGCTTGAAGATGTTCCGACAGTATGAATGAATGAATTCAAGGCTGTCATGGTGCCCACTGGGGCATAACTCCTCACTAACTCAATGACGATTACAATGCTTCCAGCCTTTGGTTGCATTTTAATTTGTAATCGGACAACCATTGCACGCCATTTTGTGCAATTGCGGTGCCCACTGGGGCTTCATGAGTAGTATTCAATGCAAGCTAACACAATTTATTTTTTATGACTGCAAATCTGCAACTTTAATCTTTGTTTCATATGTACCATAGCCTTAATGGGTCCATTCTGTTGCACAGTGAGTCTTTGTTTACACCGGACTCAGCCCGTGAATTTACCTGTAGTCTGTTTTCCGTGAGTATGAATTTAATACCATGTGACTGTATTTATTCAGCACCTCCTGTTTGGTTTCGGTCTCGTGAAAAAGCAGAATTGACTGCGAAACGCGTCGAGAAAGCCATTGAATAAAAATCACGCTTTGCACTTCCAAGTGGCCCGGATCTCTTTTTCTTTACTGGAGAAGGTTTTGGTTGGATACATTGGGACTCGCTATCCCATCCGAGGCCCGCCTTTGAAAAGCGGCAGGGGTCTACAGCGACTTGTTTGGTTGGATATATATATATATATATATATATATATATATATATATATATATATATATATATATATATATATATATATATATATATATATATATATATATATATATATATATATATATATATATATAGCAATCCCTGCTACCTCTCGCCCGGAGCCCAGTCCTGGATACCGCTGCGCAGGAAGAAGGAGGAGACCTCAGGTGCAGGTGAGCAATAATTTTTATTTCCTCGAGGAGACGGCACACCTCAGCATGATGTTTCGGCCTTCACAGAGGCCTTGATCACATATATATATATCAAAGTCCAGATCCTGACTGCCAATGGCAAGGGGGATTGCAACAGGTACAGACCTCTTCCCCAACGTTCTCCATTCAATGACGAGCCATAGCACCAAAGATTTGTGCAAGCAGAATTGTTCTTTATTTAAAAAGATTTAAAGACTGATGTCTTCCATGACGCTTTTCACTCCGTGAAGGAGCTTGTTCACATAACGCGCCCCAGCAGGCATTGCAAATTTATAGTGCTGTTAAAAGCCCAAACAGCTCAAAAAAGTGGACTGAATGGCGTGAATAGTGCAAAATAAACATAATAACAAACCATGGCAACTAAATTATACATAAACATGTGGCGGTTTGCAAAAAATGGCTGATTAAAAACTAATATTGTAAGGAAAATGCTGACAAAGGCATACCAGAAATACAACCTAATTCACACTGGCAAGTGCCATAATAATAATAGAAAAAGGAGCAAATCGTCAATTTGATTGGAAACAATTCTAACAGAAAGCATTTTAAAAGCTTATGTCATGCATCAATACCACATCATGATATATTAGAGCAATTCTAACGATGTCATAAATAAAGTGCATATATATATATTACTCAAGAAATACATGTTATATATCAGCCACCGACCAAATAAAGTGCAAGTGCACGTACAGTGTCAAGAAACTACTATTCATGCAAATTTAAATTGTCACAGTAATGCGACAACATGCCATGGTAATATCTAAATAGTGAAAAAAATGGTGGTCTGCAATATAATCAAAAAAAGCATACAAAATATAGCTGACAGCAGCACTGAGGCTCAATGTGTGAGAAACACAATACTTCAAAAAGTTGTTAACAACAGAAACAGCAACGCAGAAAACAACTCCACGTAAGGTAAATAATTGATGCAGCTTGAAAAGGAGAAATATACATTCAAGGATCACCATTAATTACAAAAAATTATGTAAATCTTCATTAATTTTCAAACCATTCGGAACTCTGGTATCCAAACACAGAATAAAGTGGGTTTCTTTTTGTCTTAGTAATTTGTCTGGATTCCCGCCCCGTCCGTGGTTAGGGACTGAACCTAGGACAGTATACTCTAAGTCTTTGAGCTTGTTATCATGTACCGCCTTTAAAGTGTCTGGCCACCGGATAGTTACTGTTAGAATTGACGATGGCCCTTATGTGCTGTAAGATACGTTTGTTAACTGGAAGCTTAGTACTTCCGATGTATTCTAGATCGCACGTACATCTAAGCTTGTAAACTACATATTCTGACCTGCACGTGAGATATTCACGAATCGGGATCAATTTCTCACTAAAGGCAGTTTTGTAGTGAGTACCGATTTTTGCAAACATACAAGCACGACAAGACGTGCATTTGAAGAAACCCATTTTGGATAACCAGGTTTTCTTTGGTGGAACTTCTGACATAGATCTATCTAGGGCATCCCTCATAGATGGTGCCTGTCGAAAAGTGATAGCTGTCTGGGTTGGCATGATAGGACCTAAAATGTTGTTGGTCATAACAATAGGCCATTCTGGATAAATAATCAGCCGAATGGCTTTTTCCCCGGCACAGAAACTGGTAATTAGACAAACTGGGTGTTAGACGGGGACCTGGAGGGTCGGCCGAGGACAAGGGGAGAGGCCTCCGGGGAGAGCCGTCTCCAGCGATCGTACAGACAAGTAACTTCCCCCCCACAGATGGACACCACACAAAGATAAGGTTAACGCTTTTTATATGCAGTTCTTGAAGTAAGGTAGTACGGTACAATGTGATCAGGACACGAGGGTCCTCTCAATTCTAGTCTCTGGAAGGGCAGGGGGGTAGCGGGACAGTCTTGTTACCAATCTGGTATTGAGGTGGAATGATGGGTAGCTCACAATCCTCGAGCTATGAGTTCTGGAAGGTCGGGCCGCGGCAGCGCCAGCAGGTCCCGAGGAGGTCGTAGGTAGCAACGGGCCGCGGCAGCGCCAGCAGGTCCCGACGAAGATGGTGGTTGCAAGGGGCCGCGGCAGCGCCAGCAGGTCCCGATGAGGACGTAGGTTGCAAAGGGCCGCGGCAGCGCCAGCAGGTCCCAACGAGGATGAAGGTTGCAGAAGGCCGCGGCAGCGCCAGCAGGCAGGACGACGGTTCACAAGGCAGGGCTGCGGTAGCGCCAGCAGTCCGTCAAGGATGAGTTCTTCATGGTGTCTCTCGACTCCAGGATACAACTGCCTTCCTGCTCTGGAGCTGCCTCAGTTATAGGTCTGGCGCCCTTTGATGTCCGGACCCTCGCACTTGGAGGTCGGGAGGTCCGGGATGAGGGAGTCCAGACACCCAGCAGGGGGGTGGAGCCAGCGCCCGGGGAGGCTGGGGGCGGTCGGCACCTGGGGGGGGGGAGCCATTGACCCTCCTCTCTCCCATTGACCTGCCAAGTGGTCTGTTCACCTCCTGGGTGGATGGTTGTGCCGGGATGTCGGGGCCTGGCCAGGCCCAGGGTTGGGGTCGGGCTGAGGCCATGCGGCCTCGTGGTGCAGTGTCCAAGATGGCGGCTGGGCCCGGGCAATGGTGCTGACGGTGGCCCGGGCCAGTGATACAGAGATGTCCGGGGGCAGGCGTCCCGTAGGGGACGGGTTGCGGGTTGCTTCTATGGGGAGCACCTGGAGAGCCGGTGTCCGGGCTCTGTCATGCGGGGAGGGAGCGAGCCCTTCCTGGGGCCTGTCCAACATGCGTCCCCCCCAGTTGAAGGCGGGGAGAGTCACCCATCCTCTTGGGGACTCTCCTCGTCGAGGCGGAAAAAGCGTGACAGGCCATCCGCGTTGGCGTGGTCCTGGCCAGGGCGATGCTCCACAGTGAAGTCCATCCCCTGCAGGGAGATGGACCATCGCAACAGTTTGGGATTCTCCCTCCGCATCTGAATTAACCATTGCAGGGGGCGATGATCTGTTTGTACCCGAAAGTGGGTGCCGAAGAGGTAGGGCCGGAGCTTCTTGAGGGCCCATACTACGGCAAAGGCCTCCCGCTCGATGGTACTCCAGCGCTGTTCTCGGGCCAGCAGGCGTCGGCTGATAAAGGCCACTGGTTGGTCGACTCCCTCGGGGTTCAGTTGGGAGAGGACGGCCCCAATGCCATGGTCTGAGGCATCCGTCTGGACGATGAACTCACGGCTGTAGTCGGGGGCCTGGAGCACAGGGGCGGTGCACATGGCGGCCTTCAGCTTCTCGAAGGCCGCTTGACAGTCTGGGGTCCAGTTGACTGTTTTTGGGTGTTTCTTGGATGTGAGTTCCCTGAGGGGCCCCACAATGCTGCCATAGTACTTCACGAACCGTCGGTAGTATCCGGTGAGCCCCAAGAAGGCTCGGACCTCGGTTTGGGTGACGGGGGGCTGCCAAGACTGGATGGCAGCGATCTTGAGCTGGAGAGGGGCCACCAGACCGCTCCCCACTTGGTGTCCGAGGTAGGTCACGGACCCCTGGCCAATTTGGCACTTGCTGGCCTTGATTGTGAGGCCGGCCCGTTGGAGGGCCTGCAGGACCTCTCGGAGGTGGCGGAGGTGGTCTGACCAGTGGCGGCTGTATACCGCGATTTCGTCCAAGTAGGCGGCGCTGAATTCTTCGAGGCCCGCCAATACCTGGTTCACAAGTCGTTGAAAAGTGGCTGGAGCGTTTTTCATGCCGAATGGCATCACCTTGAAATGGTAGTGTCCATCCGGGGTGGAGAAAGCGGATCGTTCTTGGGCCCTGGGGGTGAGGCCGATCTGCCAGTAGCCCGCTGTCAGGTCGAAGATGCTTAGGTAGCGGGCAGTCCCCATGCGGTCAACCAGTTCATCTGCTCGGGGTATGGGGTGAGCGTCGGTTCGGGTGAGAGCGTTCAGACCCCGATAGTCGACGCAGAATCGGAGCTCGGGGGTGGTGCCCAGGGCAGCAGCTTTGGGGACCAGTACGACTGGGCTGGCCCAGGGGCTGTCTGAGGGCTCGATGACTCCGAGTGTGAGCATTTTGGAGACTTCTTCTTGGATGCAGGCGCGCACCCGATCTGGTACTCGGTACGCCCGGTGTCGGATAGGGGGACTGTCCCCAGTGTCCACGTCGTGAAGGCACCAGGGGGTGACCCCGGGGGTGAGGGAGAACAGGTTTGCAAATTGCAGCAGGAGGGCCCGACAGTCTTGGCGCTGCTCCGGGGTCAGGGCATCGGAGAGTCGGACCCCGTCCACCGAACCATCTTTTTCACGGGTCCTCAGTAGGTCAGGGAGGGGCTCGGAGTCTTCTTCCGCCCCACTGTCTGTAGCCATCAGTAGGCTGAGCTCCGAGCACACGAAGTGTGGTTTGAGTCTGTTGGCGTGGAGGACCCGGAGGGGGTTCCGGGGGGATTCCATGTCGATGAGATAGGTGACGGGGCCTTTGCGCTCGACCACCTTGAAGGGTCCTGTCATTTGTCCTGCAAGGCACAAGGCTCGATGGGGGACATTACCCATACCTGCTGACCAGGCTCGAACTCGATGGAGGAGGCATGTTGATCGTACCATTTCTTCATGTCCTCCTGACTGGCCTCAAGATTGGCTTTAGCGATCTCCCTGAATCGCCTGGTCTGATTGCGGAGGGTCAGGAGGTACTTATAGACGTCTGGAGGGGTTTTCAGGGGGGCCATTTCCCATTCTTCTTTAACTAGGCTGAGGGGCCCTCGGACAGGGTGTCCATACAGGAGCTCGAAGGGGCTGAAGCCGAGGGACTTCTGGGGGACTTCTCGGAAGGCGAGGAGGAGGCACGGGAGTAGCACGTCCCACTGGCGGCGTAGGGGTTCCTCCAGCCCCATGATCATCCCCTTGAGAGTGCGGTTGAACCGCTCGACCAGTCCGTTTCCTTGCGGGTGATAGGGGGTTGTGAATCGGTAGATGACTCCGCACTGCTGCCAGAGGGATTTCATATATTTGGAAATAAAGTTCGTGCCCCTGTCGCTGACGACCTCCTGGGGGAAGCCCACTCGAGAGAAGATCCCCATTAAGGCTCGGCCTACCACTGGTGCTGTCACAGTTCGAAGGGGAACGGCCTCGGGATAGCGGGTGGCGTGGTCCACCAGGACCAGGATGAATCGATGCCCTTGAGCTGTTCGGGGGTCCAGGGGCCCCACAATGTCTATTCCCACCCTTTCAAACGGGGTGGTGACGACGGGGAATGGTTGCAGGGGTGCCTTTAGTTTTCGGCTGCTCTTCCCGCTGGCCTGGCAGGTGGGGCAGGCCCGGCAGTGGTTGGAGACGTCATTTCGCATTTTTGGCCAGTAAAAGTGGGTTACCAGGCGGTTGTATGTTTTGTCTTGCCCCAAGTGCCCAGCCAGGGGGACATCATGTGCCAAGTTCAAAAGGAAGTCTCTGAAGCGGAGGGGCACCACCAGCACCCGACTGGCCCCCCACTCCGCGATTCTTTGCTCGCTGTACAGTAGGTCATTGTCCCAATAGATCCAGTGGGCCCCTGCGGTGTCTCCCGCGCTCTGGGCGAGTGCTTGCTGTCGGAGTCCCTCGAGGGAGGGACAGGTCTTTTGCTCCTGCCGGAATTGTTCCTGGGTGGGTCCCCCCTCTTGACGCCACTGAGCCAGGTCTGGAAGGTCTTGGGGCTGAGCGGGCCCTTCTTGGGTTTGTTCTGGGGGGGTCAGTATGGACGGTGTCTTCCTCTGGATTGATCGGGGGAGGAGGTGCTGGCCATTCGGGTTCTTCGCGTCTGGGGATGGCGCGGGTGGCCATGGACCCAGTTGTTACGCACGCCCAGTCCGGGAGGCCCAACATCCCCAGGTGCTCTCTTCTTTCAACGGCCGCCCACGGGGAACTCTCGAGATCGTTTCCCAGGAGGCAGTCCACGGGGGCATCATCGCGGACAGTCACTTTTAGCATGCCGGACACTCCTCCCCATTTGAAGGGGACGCAGGCCATCCGACACAGGCTCTCAGAATTGTCGGCCGATCGGACGGGGCAAAGAACGTTTGGCAGGATTTGTTCTGGGGTCACCAGGTGACAGCGGACGGCCGTCACACTGGCCCCAGTGTCACGCAGGGCTTCGGCCTTGCGCCCATTTATGTTCACCCACTGGCTGTATTTTCTGGTGTTGGCGGGTAAGGGAGCCCGCGGGATCATGTCTCTTCCCCCTAGGCAAGCCAGGACCATGGCGGCAGTTTCCCACTCGGGCTGCTCCTGCTCGTACTCTTCATGCTCTTCGGAGATTTGCTCTTCTCCTAGGGCGGCGGCAGCGACCTGGCGGGGCCCAGGAGTCTGGTTCTTTGGGCAGTTCGGGTCGCTGGCATAGTGGCCGATTCGCTGGCACCGGTGGCAAGTAACGTTGGCTCGGAACCCTGGGCGCATCGGGGGGTTTCCCCGGCCGGCTGGGGGCGGGGTGTTGTTGGCGGGAGCTGCCAGGACGGCATCTCTACCCCGGCCCTGGCCTCCTCCTCCTCCTCGGGGACGATGGTGACCTTGGTTGGTTCTGTTCTGCTCGTTTGGCCCACTCCGGGCCACTCGGGTGCTTTCCCATCGGTCAGCCTCAGCGGCGAGCTGCCGAGGTTCAGTCAATTTACTGTCGAGGAGGTGCTGCCTGAGCTCGACGAAGCAGTTGTTGGAGAGGTGCTCCCACACAATGAGATTGAAGAGTTGCTCGTAGGTGGTTACGTGGCTACCCTTGATCCATCCCTCGAAGGCTCGGCTGAAATAGTTCACATACTCTACCCAAGTCGTACCCGGGATCCGTGTGCAGTCGCGGAACCTCTGGCGGTACATCTCGGGCGTGAGCCCATATCGAGTGAGGAGGGCGGCCTTCATGTGGTCATAGGACGTCATCTGATGGTCCGGGAGCTGTAGCAGGGCATCACGGCCTTCATTGACGAACCTCCCCCATAGACCGGCTCCCCATGCACTTCGATCGATCCGGTGGGAGGTCATGGCGATCTCGTAGGCCTTGAACCACTGTTGTATGTCGTCGTTCCGATAATATTCTCGGACGACATCTTTGGGGATGTGGACCTTTTGTTCTGTAGCGCCTGGGGTGCGCGGTTGCTCGGGCACCCCTAGTTCTTTGTTCTGTTTCCGCATTTCTATCTCTGCTAGCTTGCGCTCGTGTTCGTATGCCAGTCTTTTCTCTTCGAGTTCTCTTTGTCTTTGCTTTTCTTCCCGCTCTTCTCGGAGCCGTAAGTGTTCTAAGCTTATCTTTTGTTCCGCCAGTTTCAGCTCTCCGTCCAACTTGAGCCGTGCGAACTCTAATTCGTGGAGTCTGCTTTTTTCTCATTCTTGGATCTCCTCCCGGGAGAGACCCGCTCTCCTTTCTTCGGTCGGAGTGGTGTTTGTCTCTGGTGCTTCGACGTTTTGGTCCCGGGGTCCGGCGGCACCTGTTTCTGCCCAAGATTCTAGGGCGTGTTTGAAGTCCTCTTTCGTGCTCAGACCGGTGGTAGCAATGCCTAGTTCTATGCAAAATTGTTTTAGCTCTCGATGGCTGTACTCTTCTAGTTTTTCCATCTGGAATTTCTCTGTGGATCCGCTCTCTTTGGTTGTCATTGTGGTTTAGTCGTGGGGTGAGTTACTCTCTGTACGATTACGCGTTGGTTCGGATCGTGCCGCTGGCCACCAATGTTAGATGGGGACCTGGAGGGTCGGCCGAGGACAAGGGGAGAGGCCTCCGGGGAGAGCCGTCTCCAGCGATCGTACAGACAAGTAACTTCCCCCCCCACAGATGGACACCAGACAAAGATAAGGTTAACGCTTTTTATATGCAGTTCTTGAAGTAAGGTAGTACGGTACAATGTGATCAGGACACGAGGGTCCTCTCAATTCTAGTCTCTGGAAGGGCAAGGGGGTAGCGGGACAGTCTTGTTACCAATCTGGTATTGAGGTGGAATGATGGGTAGCTCACAATCCTCGAGCTCGGAGTTCTGGAAGGTCGGGCCGCGGCAGCGCCAGCAGGTCCCGAGGAGGTCGTAGGTAGCAACGGGCCGCGGCAGTGCCAGCAGGTCCCGACGAAGATGGTGGTTGCAAGGGGCCGCGGCAGCGCCAGCAGGTCCCGACGAGGACATAGGTTGCAAAGGGCCGCGGCAGCGCCAGCAGGTCCCAACGAGGATGAAGGTTGCAGAAGGCCGCGGCAGCGCCAGCAGGCAGGACGACGGTTCACAAGGCAGGGCTGCGGCAGCACCAGCAGTCCGTCAAGGATGAGTTCTTCACGGTGTCTCTCGACTCCAGGATACAACTGCCTTCCTGCTCTGGAGCTGCCTCAGTTATAGGTCTGGCGCCCTTTGATGTCCGGACCCTCGCACTTGGAGGTCGGGAGGTCCGGGATGAGGGAGTCCAGACACCCAGCAGGGGGGTGGAGCCAGCGCCCGGGGAGGCTGGGGGCGATCGGCACCTGGCGGGGCAGATCCATCGACCCTCCTCTCTCCCATTGACCTGCCAAGTGGTCTGTTCACCTCCTGGGTGGATGGTGGTGCCGGGATGTTGGGGCCTGGCCAGGCCCAGGGTTGGGGTCGGGCTGAGGCCATGCGGCCTCGTGGTGCAGTGTCCAAGATGGCGGCTGGGCCCGGGCAATGGTGCTGACGGTGGCCCGGGCCAGTGATACAGAGATGTCCGGGGGCAGGCGTCCCGTAGGGGACGGGTTGCGGGTTGCTTCTGTGGGGAGCACCTGGAGAGCCGGTGTCCGGGCTCTGTCATGCGGGGAGGGAGTGAGCCCTTCCTGTGGCCTGTCCAACACTGGGCAAGCTGTTCTGTGATCAGTAGATACAACAGCACTGGATTTGAGCAGGTCACCCCTCATTCTAGCTTTTGCTTTCAACAGTGCCTGGTCCAGAATTTTCTTTTTATAGCCTCGCTGGAGGAATCTCTGAACGGATTCAGCCAGGTAAAAGTCTGATGTAGCTTCATCGCTACAAATTCTACGGATGCTAATGAATTCACCAGACGGAATATTTTTGATGGTGTGACTAGGATGCGAGTTACGAGCATGTAGAATCGAATTGCCCGCTGTGGACTTTCTATGTAGCTTGGTATGGAGAATCCCTGCCTCAATATGTAGTTGCACGCCTAGAAACTCAGCTGTGTCATTGGTGATAGATGCAGTAAACTTAAGATTGAGGTCATTGATATTGATGGCATTGACAAAAGCAATCGCTTCTTCAGTTGGCCCCTTCAAGATAATGCATATGTCGTCAATATACCGCCAGTAGTGAACAATATTGGTCCACCACTCGCGATGGGTGACTCCGAGCACATGCTCCTCCCACCAGCCTACATGCAAGCATGAATAGCTGGTGGAGAAGCACGAACCCATTGCCACCCCACGTAGTTGTTGGTAAATCTCACTCAGGAATTGGAAGAAATGAGTAGGTAAACAGATGTCAATCATTTCCAAAAGCATTGTGTTATGCTCCCTTAGCTAACATCACGACTACCTAGCAGTGGCGGCTGGTGACATTTGAAGGTGGTGGGGCGTAAAAGTTTTGTATGAGTGCCCCGGAGGCGAGAGCGTGTAGCGAGTGAGTCCAGCCACCATTTGGTGGGGTTCAAGGAGATTCTCCTCAAACCCCTTCCCTCACCCCCGAAAAAAGAACAGGCAAATGGTGCATTTAAGTAAATTTGAGGAAGCAAGAGAGTTGATAAAGCAATTGTGAAAGTGTAGTTATGGCATAAATAAAGAGACCCTGAGCCATAATCCCTATTAACAAGCCCTAATCCTTAGCCATGAACACCAACTATGAGCCCTAAACCATAAAATGAAGCCTTAAACCCCATTGCCCAGCCTTAAGTCCTAATACCTAGCCATAAACCCCAACTCTAAGCCACAAACACTAGCCCAAAACCCTTATGCCTAGCCCTAAACACGAGCCCAGCTCTAAAGCCTATCCCGAACCATAAACCCAATTCCTCACACCTAAAACCCCCTCCTGTGGCTCTCGTATGCAACATACCTCCCGACCCGCCAAACCGTGTTAGAACTAGCTGGAACACCCCCAAATTCGACACCCAAATCACGTAAAAACGCATAACCGCAACTAGGCCTCAAAATCGTGTCCAACTCACAATCACAAAATAAGCACTTCCCCTGCTTCAATCTTCATCACACTTGCAGGGAACATAGTTCCAGCGATTCACAACATCCTCACCAAGCCACAACTTCCTCGATCTACCGGAACGGGTACGACTTTTCTCCCGAATTTACCCCACGCCCCACATTCAAAAACATCCCAAATTCAACCAAACTTGCCTCAAACCTTGCCCTAATCCTTAGCCTTGAACAGAAAGTAGGAGGAAAAGAAAGACAGGAAAACAGGGACAAAGAAGAAGGGATGCAAAATAAGCGATAAGGGTGAGGGTTGTGGAGAAAGAGGAACGTGGAGGAATAACAGTTAGACAACGTTGGCATTTGACAGCCTGGCATTATGTTCTTAAGAAAACTTTGTCCCCACATGTTTTTTAACATGTTAAGTACAAGTTCATTGACGGACCCACACACGACTGACACTCCTCAGAAAGAAGGTCGGTAACAAGAAAAGCCAAGGACTGGAAACGTGGTGTCCGGAGAAACCGCATGTCAACTCTCGTGGACAAAGTAGATTCCCACGTGACAACTGCTGGCCACATCGTGCCTCCAGGCCCCTTGAAAACCTTGTGCTGTCTGTTCCCTCGGGTCGGAAGAGGCCGTCACGAAGACTTTCCTTTTAAAGGTCTACCGTCTCAGAGTGCAGCACCCTGCAATCCATCAGGCCTTCTCACTAGCTCTCCGCATATTGTCCGGGCCTGCGTGGTGGTGCCGAGGCAACACTTGGGCCACCGTCCGTGGCTATGAAAGGAACTGTACAACGAGCGCCTGACTCACCTTCCTGGCCCACTAGAACACTCCCTGCAAACAACCACGCCAGAGTCGGCATTTCAGACATCCCGGGTTTGCAGGCCTTGAGGCCTGGGTCCCGGATGAAAGATTTGCACCTCGCACACAGTCATGAATCCTAGCGCCGAAACACAGTGGTCATCTGAAATAAAGCATTCTCTGTCTTCAAACTAACACCAAAAATTATAGTCTTCAAACTTAGTTTACCTGTGGGAAATAATAAAGCGGCTGCTGTTTTGACAGAAAAAGTGTGCGTGTATTCATGAGTGGTTTGAAAATTATCAGACTGGGACTGCAAATAGCGAAAAAGGCGCCCGGCGTCCTTACCTGCGTTTCTGGGCTTCTTGTTCTTCATGATGACCAGGAGACTGCCACTCCCATGCCACTGCAGCCAGCTTGACTCCCGCCCTCCCGAGCCACTGCAGCCAGCTTGACTCCCGCCGGGCGCCGTTTTCAAATTAATTTCTTGCAGGCAGGACTGCACGCACACAGGACTACAGTAGCCAATCCTGACGCTGCCCTCTTTAGAGGAGAGCATCAGGATTGGGCTGAGCACAGAAAAAACGCCGCCCTTTTTACAAGCACTGGGGACTGTTGCAAATGCTAACCCCGTACTCTGCAGTGCTTGCTTTTTGAAATCCATTTCGTTTGCTTGCTGCATAAAGGCAGTCGGGCAAACGTCACATGCGCAGTGCGCACTGGCACTCCAGCGCCACCCAGTGTCTGCAGACAGTATACTGACACATAAGTGAAGCGCTTGACACCACGGCTGCAGCAGGGCAATAATTATCGGGCAATTTATTCGAGCGGCGCATTAATTTATAAAACTTTTATTAACGCGCTGCTTGAATAAATTGCCCAATAATTATCAGTGGGGCAACGCCCCACCGCCCAAATGGAAAAACCGCCACTGCTACCTAGAAAGAATTCAGTAGCCTTAATACCTTGCCAGTGGTGAATACTGGTATAAAGTGATTCTATGTCCATAACAACAAATAGATAATTAGAACACCAGTTCACATTTTTCACTTTAGTTAAAAAATCAGTAGTGTCCTTTAAATACGATGGTAAACTTGTCATATGTGGTTGGAGGAAAAAATCCACATATTTGGATAGATTTTCATTCATGCTTCCATTGGTTGATATTATTGGGTGGCCTGGAACAGGAGTGACCAGTTTGTACACCTTTGGCAGGAGGTAAAGAACCGGTGTGATAGGATGTTCAACACTTAAAAATTTCGATTCTTCTTTGGACAGCAATCCATTTCTCTGTCAATTGTGGATCTTTTTGCGAGTGGTTTCTTCGCATTTCCTCATAATTATCTTAGTACTTTTGATGTAGCAGGTGGGATCTGATAGATGTTTTTCAGCTTCGTTTATATAGTCCTTTTTCGACCATAGAACAGTTTTACCACTTTTATCTAAATTTTTCATTATTACGTTGTGGTTATCTTGAAGTTTCTTAATTAAAAGATGATATTGGTCATTGTTGTAATTGGCCTGTTTTGATTTTGAAGAACCGGGTTTTAGAACCCATCGGCGCCAGGGAAAATGCCCGATGTCTTCGGATTCCCCTGCCTCGGCAAACAGAGACACGGGACACTTCTTGATGACGTCAAAGACCAAATTTATTGGCTGCAACCAGGAACAGAGGTCTACGAAGCACAACACGGGTGGTTCGCTAGAGACTGCACAAATTCATAGAGCGGAGCATCGTCTTTTATGCTAAAAATCACATTCCTGGCTAGCATCAATTACATACAAACTGACCAATTGGAGGGTGACATTTCAAACATATCGCATGATGACAAACCCACTTTCCGTTGTCCAGCCCACCAGAGATGACCAAGCAAAATCCAACATGCATGCTCGAACAGGCCGGACGGACCCATCCTAAAGACCTCAACCCAAATCAATAATTAAGCCATAAAGGAAGGAACAGAAGCAGATGAGAAGCAAGATAGAAGGGTGTGTGCATGTACCGTAAACTCAGCAGTGTCCTGCTCTTTGATCTCTATCTGACCAGCTGCTTAACAAGGAACTGGCTCAACGAGGTCAGCCTCGGGCAAGAGAGTCAGTTTGTTCAGGTCACTCAGAAGCCAGCTAAAGGTGTACGTGTCCCAAAGACTTGTTCGGCCGTAGTCATCGGCCTATGTACGGGCAACCACACAAAATGGCTGCCGCACACAAAATGGAACCCGAGGGTTCAAACGAAATCCCTGAATACGTAGTGTTCTCATTGATCGATTATGACGAAAACACTCGTACATACAGCATTCGTCATTTGCGGTCCGCAGACACCAAAATCGTCTATATCCGACGACCTTTATTGAACAGGTTCGGAATCACAGAACCTCAGACCCTCTTTTTGCCCTTACATGGGCAACAAACCCAAACCCATGTCAGTCTGAATCCAGGTCTATATTCATCAGATCTTCAAGATGTTGCTGTAGCATCATCCTGGTACTTAGCATCTCTCTCTGGACAGGTCTCCTCGCACACGAAGTAGCACAAAGGCCACATATAGCAGGAGCACACTGTACAAAGAGACAGAACAGGAAAAGGATAGCTAAGATCATCTCAATTACCATCAGAATCTTCCATCCCCACGTGGATAACAATCCCAAAAACCATCCCATCAACGACCAATCTCCCTTGTCTATATGTACAGAATCGGAGATCTTATGTAGCCTGGAAATGGCCTGGAAAACTGTCGGAGCGTTGTCTGGAATGAAAACGCAGCAGCTCGATTGAATCAATTTACACACCCCACCTCTATCTGCAAGTATGACATCTAATGCAACTCTGTTCTGAAGAGTCATAAGGCGATCCGACTGGAGCTCAGCAGTCAAGTTACTAAGGGCACCGGCAGTTTTGACTGTGGTGGACTCAACCACTCTCATCAACTGTTGAATGTTCCTGCTATTAGCCTTAGGTCCCCAGAACGGCAGAAAACCCTTAAAGAAATCTCCCAATTCTTGTCCTGCGGTATCTTCCTTACTGAAGACACCTCTAGCAACTCTCGTCTTGTGGTAATCTGCCGCAGCTGTAAATGTGGGTGGCACCAGGAACAAAACAAAACATGTGCCCGAAAAGTCAGGGGGCAACCATGTGTACGCTTTATCGTAACAGATGAAATAGGTACCCTTAGCTGCTAGGAACGCTGGGGAAGTCTGAGACGCAAATACATAAGTCTCAGGGCAAACACTCTTCCCTAACTGAGCTCTCGGATTCTTGCCATTACCTTGCAGACAATAATGACCCTGATGGGGCACTATCCAAATAGGAGGGGAACTTTTCGCTCACTGGTTAACACTCAGACTAACTCTGTATCCAGTAACGTTCCATCCAATGTATGCTTGCGTCTCATCTCTCGGGATAGTCTCATAGGAACTAATTCCCCTAATCATGTCAACTATTCCCTTGACCAGAGCAGTAGTCTTCGGACTATCTTTCACGGAACGTTGGGGATAGACTCCATGAGCATATTTGAACATTGTTCTGTATGCCCAAATAGAACCATTGTAGCTGAAAGGCAAAACCAGGTAAGGAATACCTTTATCGGTAGTATGGGGCATAAGGCCACACACCCAACAATTTGTCATGTTCATTACTAGCTGGTGTTGATGCAGGAGCTGAACAAAGGAATTGTTAGCAAATTCCAATCTTCTAACAGTTTCATGTTCGGGCAGAGGGTGAAAAGAATGTGAAGAAACAGTAGGAGGAGGCATAGGTTGCATAGTGGGCACAAAGGTCACTTGAAAAGAAAATGTCACATATCCAATTAAAAACATCATTAAGCTAAGCAATATAAACAAACACAATATTAAAAAATGTTTTCTGCTCATTCATTTACAGATTTTGCTCTTAAAGCTTATTCTTTCAACAGGTCTCTCCATCTGGAAAAACTCCATCCTCTCTAATTGGTGCTCGCGGCGGTATGGTGTTCTGTGCTAAGGAATGCGTCTGTCAGTCCAGGGCAACTCCCTTAGACCAACCAGAACGGTCAACCTAACGTCTTCGGCTTGCACTCCAAAGACTTGACACCGCGACTCTACAGATGAACCCGGATGGCGGTTCGAAAAACAAAAATCAAAATAGTTCCTCGGAGGAGAGCTAACCTTCAAAAATCTGTAAAAGAAAGAATCTGAGTGCTTTATTAGTCCAGCGACTCTCGGTCGCACATTATAACGCTCTTTGCCAGGCAATGTCTGTTCATGGAATAATAACTCAGGTTCAACAATGTTCAAACGATTCAATGGAGGCACAGCTTCTTGAAGAAGATCGTCACTTTCTTGCTCAGTGTTCGTGCCAATCAAACGGGCATCGCTGAAAGGCAGAAAACGAGGCACGGTCTCAGTCTCAGAATCAGGAAGTCCTTTCTGGACCCACCGGTCGTCCAACAGAGGCAAAGGGGCTCTCTTACAATGTACGCCATGGATCCAGTTCTTTTTACCGTGCACTCGTATTGCAGAACGGGTGGCCAAAAGGACTAAATAGGGGCCGTTCCAGCGGGGCTGCTCGTTCTTGGTCCGCTGGAAATTCTTCAGAAGGATCCATGTACCAGGTTCGTTGGCGTGTCCTGGATCTTCAGAAGCTTGTGGCAGTGAATCATGAACCTGTTGATGCAAAACACGCAATTTAGCCGTCAATTCGTACAGGTAGTCAAGCAACACAGGATGTTCTATTTCGCTAAACTTTGTCGGCCGCGGCACTCCCCAAACATTTGCTGGGCGACCAAACACTACCTCATACCGACTCAAACCCATTCGTGAATGCACAGTCATTCTAGTGGACAAAAGGGCTAGTGGCAAGGCATCTGGCCATTGTAAACCAGAGCTTGCTTGAATCTTGGCCAATTTCAACTTAAGAGTGTCATTATAGCACTCAATTAAACCAGCTGATTGGGGGTGATTTGCAAATCACACAGCGAAAGCCCTTATTAAGGACTTTTTCCCTAGGTTTGGTTTGCAGAGAATGATCTGGAGTGACAATGGAGTGAATTTGTGGGTCAAGTGATGAAGAGAGTGTATGTGATGGATAAGGCCATTGTAACTACTGGAAGTACATACGCATCGGGTAACAACCATCTCTGATGCTCTGACAATTCAATCCAACAACCATTCGAATCCAATTTACCCTTGCTCTCTCTCCATTCATTCAACTCTTTCTCTGTAGCTTCAGCTTGGATGGATTTCACACTCTCGATCGTATCTTCACACATACTTCTATCCGGAACCCATCTCGCCGGACCCGCAACATACATTCGACTCATCACATTTCTCGCAGTTTCTTTCGCGACTTCATCTGCAAACGCATTACCACGACCACCATCATCAGTGACTTTCTTATGCGCACTGCATTTCACGATCGCAACTTGCAACGGAAAATTAAGAGATTCAAGAAGTTCATTCACCAACTGACCATGCTGAATCTTAGTTCCATGCGAAGTCAGGAACCCACGCTCTTTCCACAGTAACATCTGTCTCAATTGAAATCGGCAACAACGTGGCTGGATTCAACGTGTTGCATCTCTTTATATGCAAATGACTCGCTAACAAGGTCAATTCGTAACCCGACAACCGAGCACTAGTTAAGTGCTGTGTCTTGGTACGATTCAACAAGGTATCTACTGCATGTGGAACCATCACAATCAGTGTATTGTCCATCACCAAATCAGCAGACTGTCGAATCGAGACAGCCGCTGCCGCTGTAGCTCTCAAACAACTCGGCAACGCTTTAGCTACCGGATCCAAAGTCGATGAAAAATAAGCACATGGACGTTGCTTATCGCCAAACTGTTGAGTCAAAACTGACAATGCACATCCCTCTCTCTCGTGGACATACAATGTGAAAGGCTTACTGTAGTCGGGAGTACCCAACACAGGAGCCAAACACAATGCATCGCGCAATTCTGAAAAGCTCTTCTGACATTCGTCAGTCCAAGGAATAGGATTTGGAGTATCCTTAACAGTAAGAGCTATCAAAGGCTTCGCAAGCAACGAAAAATTAGGGATCCACTGTCTACAATACGATGTAATACCTAGAAAAGCACGCACTTCTCTCTGTGTCGCAGGCACACTCATTTTCGCAATAGCTTGAATTCTTTCTGGGGTCAGTTTCCTTCCCTCCTTCGATAAGAGGTGACCTAAGTAGGTAACTTCTTGTCGACAATATTGCAACTTCGAAAGAGAAACCTTATGATGGAAATCAGACAAATGACGTAACAACGACAAAGTAGCCTCTCTACAGATCTCTTCATTGTCAGCAGCAACTAACAGATCATCGACATACTGGATAAGAGCAGCACCATCAGGGAAAACCCGCAAATCAAGTTGTGTTTTCAAAGCCTGACTATAGATCGATGGACTCTCACAATAGCCTTGAGGAGCGCGCTTAAAGCAGAAACTTAGTTCTTCTAAAGAGAAGCCAAAAATATCTCTACTCTCCACGGCAATCGGGATGCTGAAGAAAGCATTCTTCAAGTCAATCACCGAAAACCACGTGGCTGTAGCCGCGATCAAAGTCAGTAAAGCGGTGATATCAGTCCCAACAGGAAATTGCGGAACAACGATCTTATTCACCTCGCGGAGATCGATCAGAAACCTATATACAGGAGGTTGTGAAGAATCAGTTCTTTTCAGAACAGGCAAAACCGTACTATTGCACACATTACCTCTCGTTTCCTCAATCACACCTTTCTCAATCAGATCATATATGATCGCCAAAAGTGCTCTTTGAGCCATCACTTGAAATTCGATATTGTGGAATACGTGGCAATCTAGCATTCGCTTTCAACGTCACAACATATGGCGGAATCTCTAGGAGACCCACATCATTAGGACCAGTAGCCCAAAGAGAATCAGGGAGAGAAGACAATTCAGGTGGAAGTCGATCTTTAGATAAATACATCGGAGAGATCTCTCTCTTACCCAATGTAAGGTGTACTTCTGACGGAGAACAATATAGCGTCGCATACAATCTCTTCAACAAGTCTAATCCCAACAAGTTCTCACCACAACCTGTCGTCAGAATGAGGGGTGCTTCGAATTCACAAGGTCCAACAGAAATAGACAACGGACTAGAAATCAGATTCGTAACCGGGCCGCCAGAAAAACCTACTGAAACATTCGTTAAGCCAGACAAAGGTGCGCCAGGGAGTTTAGAGTGCATAATAGAACTCTTCGCAGCACCAGTATCCAACAGAAAAGGCTCTGACACACCTGATGCAATCACTTCAACATAAGGTCCACTCTGATCTACTGGAACTGAAACAACTCCCTCTCTTTGTCTATGGCTGTCCTAGCAATCATTACCATCCACATTCTCACCTTCGACATAGTAATCGTCCGCATAGTACTGTGCCGTCCTACCATACGCACCATTCTGTTGATTAAAGCTATTCATAGAATTCTGTGGAGGCAAAGGACGCGCATTATGACCACAACCTCTACCTCTAGGAGCTTGCTGAACACCTCGACCTCTCACACCAGAAGCACCATTCGTGCGCTGTAACAGAACCGGACAACTACTCTTAAAACGACCCACTTCTTTGCAATACGCACATTGATTAGGGCCTACGGGAAAACGCTGTTGAGAAGACTCAAACCTTTGTGATTTTCTCTGATATTGCTGAGGTTGCTGATAATCGCGCTGATTATTACGAGGCGTATAAGCTTGCTGTAAAAGAACTTTAGTCTTCAATTCCTTAGTCTTCCTATCCGCTTTCTCTATCTCATCCTTATTTCTATTCTCATAGTACTGGGCAGTAGCCAAAATCTGCGCTGACGTAGAAACAGCCCAAGCACTCTCAGAATCCTTCAATTTAGCGGACAACTCGGGAAGCAAATTATGCACAAACTTGTCAACGAACAACCGTTGTCCACCTTCTGTACTCATGTCCTGACCACTGTGATCGATAAACGTCTCTTCGAATCTAGCGAAAAAGTCAGACACAGTCTCGTCTTTCTTCTGCTTACACGCAGACAACATGTCCCAACTAACACGCATAGCAGGCATCAGAGTCTTCATATAATCAATAATCCTACCAGGGAGGTCAGCAATCACATCCTCTGGTTTAGCACCACCTACTTGTCTATTATCAGCAGCTCTAAGAATATTCCATGTATCACCTAATTCCTGTGCATGATCCGTATGACGAATCAATCCCCATATAGACTGTGGAACAACATTCCCAAACAACATGTCTATATCAGCTAGATTCATAATACATTAATCTGCAGTTTGAGATAGCTCCTTATAGTACCCTGCTGGATTTTTACGTGGATCAGGCAAAGTCTGCTTAAGGGCTAAAACTTCAGCACGCTTCCATGGAACATGTACCAGACACGCTGAAAGTGTGGCGGAATAGGTGGATTAGCAGCTGCATCACCAGGTCTCCAAACTGGAGGAACCTCTCACATCGGATATTGTCGCGCCTTTCTCCTAACTGAAGAATCAGGCTCAAACAGTCGCTGAGAAGGAGATTCACTCCAAAAGGACAACAACGTCGCAACTGCTTTCTCAACCTCAAGACCCACTAAAGTCCCTTTCGCAAACTCAGAACGTATACGGTACAACACAGGTGGAGTTTGTCCTAAACCACCATCTTCCCATTGTTCATGAAGGAAAGAACACATCATATCAAAGACATATCTTTGTTCCGGTGCTTCCCATTGACGGAAAACATCCATAACACACTCAAGATCATAGTGCGAAGGATACGCAATCCATTTACGTGCTAAGTGATCTAACACTGTCCGTTCATCAGGACCAGGCAATTGGCTACGCAATTGCTTACGCTCTACAACAGGAGACATACCCAATGAACCAAGAAGAGGAGAAAAGAGACCAGCAACAGCATCAGTCATTCTCTGTCGAGCAGAAGGAGAAGTTGACAGAAGAACAGGAGACAAAGCAGAATGAGAAGAAACCAAAGTCGGAACAGTAACAGAAGGAACAGGCAATACAGGTGTAGGAGTAGCAGACGAAGGAGGTAGCAAAGTCGGCGGCCCTTGAGAAGGCTGCGCCAAAGCAGTAGGAGCCAGTGGAAGAGGAGCTGGCTGTTGAGGAACCACTGGTGGCAAAACAACCGGAGGTTGCGCAACTATAGCTTGTGGAGGTGCGGTAGCACTCTGCACATAAGGGGGTGGCGAACTCAATAGATGCGACATTAAAGGATCTTTCACAAGAACCTTCTTCTCTTTTTGCTGTTGAGGTGGCAAAGCTGGATAGCACTTGTCTATCGCTAACTTATGTTGCCTAAGCATCTGTTCGCTTTCTTGTTCTTCTTCGTCATCCCTAAACTGTATAGCAGCTTGCACCATTGACATACCTCGTTCTGGTTTATTTCGTTTCGCTAACTTAATTTCTTTCCGTTTGGCTTCCTTTTGCCATAAGCGGAAAGAGTCAAACATCACCGGCCAGGCTTTCTTCTTGAACAGTTTAACTTCGAGATTGTCTAAAATCTCTGTTTCGAAGCTACCATAATGGTACCACTGTAGGACACCATCTTTTTTGGTATATTTGATCCATATTTCATTATACGCGATAGGGCCCACTCCATGTTTTATGTAGAGCTCGTAGGTCGGAGTTCCAATCGGAGGAACCGGACATGAATCCTCCAATCGGGAATCCCTATTACAACCACAACAAAATATCTTTCCAAGTCTGCTAAGACCAGGCATCTTCGCTCACTAGTCTAGCTTCAAACTTCAAGGGAAATCTCCAAAACGATAGTCTCGTGAATACACGAGTCCCTCGGTTTTGGGGCCTGCAGGTACCAAATCAAAGAATCCCGAAGGAATACCAAAACAAAACTAAGGACTGGGAGACGCTCCACTCATACTTAACTGAAATTTCGATGGCGTCACCAGAAGACCCGTCTATCGTCTCGCTCTACAAATCGTCTAATGGCTCCAAGACAGGGCGACAGTCAGGGCAACAGTCCTTCGTAGCCGTCGGAAAGCGGGGAACCTCGCAGCAAAGACTTTTGGACCACAACGACATACAGGGGTCGATGAAGTGGCAGGCCTACCTCCAGAATTCTCACACAAAGCTCCTCACGATCTTCAGGCTTGGACCGGTACCGCTGAAGTCGCCCCATTAGGGGCGCCAACTGAAGAACCGGGTTTTAGAACCCAGCGGCGCCAGGGAAAACGCCCGATGTCTTTGGATTCCCCTGCCTCGGCAATCAGAGACACGGGACACTTCTCAAAGACCAAATTTATTGACTGCAACCAGGAACAGAGGTCTACGAAGCACAGCACAGGTGGTTCGCTAGAGACGGCCCAAATTCATAGAGCAGAGCATCGTCTTTTATGCTAAAAATCACATTCCTGGCTAGCATCAATTACATACAAACTGGCCAATTGGAGGGTGACATTTCAAACATATCGCATGACGACAAACCCACTTTCCGTTGTCCAGCCCACCAGAGATGACCAAGCAAAATCCAACATTCCTGCTCGAACAGGCCGGACGGACCCATCATAAAGACCTCAACCCAAATCAATAATTAAGCCATAAAGGAAGTAACAGAAGCAGATGAGAAGCAAGATAGAAGGGTGTGTGCATGTACCGTAAACTCAGCAGTGTCCTGCTCTTTGATCTCTATCTGACCAGCTGCTTAACAAGGAACTGGCTCAACGAGGTCAGCCTCGGGCAAGAGAGTCAGTTCGTTCTGGTCACTCAGAAGTCAGCTAAAGGTGTACGTGTCCCAAAGACTCGTTCGGCCGTAGTCATCGGCCTATGTGAGGGCAACCACACAAAATGGCTGCTGCACACAAAATGGAACCCGAGGGTTCAAACGAAATCCCTGAATACGTAATCTTCTCATTGATCGATTATGACGAAAACACTCGTACATACCGCATTCGTCATTTGCGGTCTGCTGAAACCAAAATCGTCTATATCCGACGACCTTTATTGAACAGGTTCGGAATCACAGAACCTCAATTTGCCCAATGTTTTTTTGTTAAGATCTTTTAATTCGGCGATGATTCGGTCACTGAAAACATCTACAGCGTCTTTCGGCATGAGTGGTAAAAAAGTGGATTGGGGCCAAAGGGGGTGGGTGCAGATTTTTTGACGTTGAGAACTTGACTTATAGTAGGCGCATTATGTGTGTCATCTTCAAAGGCAAGATCATATATGGATTGTAAATCCGGAATGTCTCTAGCTTGCAAGGGATTGATGGAATGGTCACATTCTGATTCTATGGATGTTTTCTTCTTCGGAGATGAGTGTAGCTGAAAGTATTTAATCAGTTTGATCTTCCGAATAAATTTGAAAACATCTATGCGCATTTGGTTGTATGAAAAGTCATTTTTAGGGCAGAATGTAAGTCCCAAAGAAAGGAGCTGTTCCTCAGCCTTTGATAGTGTGACATCAGTCAAGTTTACAACTGTATTTTCTATTGTGGTGTTTATTTTTTCCAGTTTCTCCGCGCATTGCCTCGCGATGTACCTCTGTTTGTGTTTGCGCCCCCTGTTGCGCCGGCTTCTGTTGGTGCTGTTCTTGCTTCAGTATATATATATATATATATATATATATATATATATATATATATATATATATATATATATATATATATATATATATATATTCACTGAAAAAAACATAGGTTTCACACCAGTTATAGTTAGCTGAACAATTTACTCATACAAAACCATTGATATTCCCACGTTATAGTTAGTTGGACTCACTATAACTCGTGCGCCCACAATCCAGTGCTGATGATGTCACATGTTACATCATTCATGACCTGTTCGATGTACATCCTTTCACTGGCGACGAGTTGACTGGCAAGGCCCGGCATGCATTTACTTTCGGCTGCTTCTCTTACACAGTGGATCATCGGGATTTTTACCATTGTGTACCGAAGGCCACCATCATCCTACAGCCCAGTTTGGAAGCCGGTGGTTGTCCACATTATCTGCGGAAGAGCCTTGACCTGCCTTGGGTCGTCTTGAGGTACTGTGTGGTGCACACCCTTTTGGCTGCGGTTCCAGCAAATCCTGGCACATGACGTCACGTTCCCATGTCAGCCGCCATTTTAAGAATCGCTGAATGGAGGCAAGGGTCAGCATTGCAGAGGCTGCATCAGCTGGGTCGGCGAACCCTCCCACATGATGGTGATGTTCCTACGTTAGCTGCCATTTTTGGAGCAACCTATGGAGGCAATGAGTCAGTGTTACAAAGGCAAGAGTCAGCATTCCCGTTTGCATCCGACGCTGAGTGGTTGCCATTTCTAGGCAGCTGTTTCAGCTGGGCCAGCGCTGTGCAGTGGGTGCTTGTTTCCGGTTCCAAGAAACAGGTCAGCGCTGCAGTTTTTTTCCTGATGACATGGTGAGGTTGCACAGAGTTTGCAATCCAGTGTGTGTCGATGACACGCACATCTTAATTATCACTGCTGGAATCCTGGTTATGTCAGCTGGACCAGAATTGTATTAGCGCGGCGTGCCTTTTCCTAATCCTGGGATCTGGTGTGTGTCGATGACATGCATATCTTAATTATTGATCCAAATTACAGTGCTATTTACTTAAGGTATTTGAGCTCAGAGGCACATTCACTACTGAGGACTGTCAGTGTGTGTTTGATGACACACACGCCTTTATTTCCTTTTTTGCTCCAGTATTGTTGTTTAAGTATAGTTCCTCCACCTTCTTTTCTTCCAAGTCCAGGGCATCCTGCTGTTGATTGGGAACAGTGGAAAGAGGGTTTTGAAACCTATTTAGACGTAATTGATGGAGATGATTTCACTTACAAAAAAAAGTTTGCTTTATTAAAGCTCTGTTTAGGCCCTATGGATAGGAACATTTTAAAGCATCTTCACCCCAAGCAGTGATGGGAGAGGGGGATGAAGTGGATGAATGTGCATACGCAATCAAAATGTTGGATGTAAGGTTTAAACCTCTTAAGAATGTAGGGGCATATTACCAACAACTAGCGATAATTTTTGTCTCTAACTTGTTTAGAGACAAAAATTATCGCCGCACATCGGCGATTTTTATCGCAGATAAACCTTGCTATTAACAAGGTTTATCGCAAATGCGATAAAAAACGGCCGAAATGCATGAATATCTCTGAAAAGTCAGCGATATTCATGCATTATCGAGCAAATGCTCTTAGCCATGTTATCCACCTCCCATTGGATAACATGGCTAAGAACTGCTCAGGGCAGGTGTTAGCTTTTGGAGATATTCGCGCTTAGCGCGAATATCTCCAAAAGTTGGTAATTGGAGATAGCGATGTTAGGGACTGTTTCCAGTCGCTAACATCTTGGCACGCCCACTTTGCATGTCATTAGTGATAAATATCACTGACATGCAAAGCAAGGCCCAAGATGGTCGCTATCTCCTATTAGCTGCCACTAACTGGTGTTAGCGACAGCTTGGTAATAGGGAGATAATTTTATCTCCGCTTTCTTGGCTTTTAAAGCCAAAAAAGCGGAGATAAACCCCCTTGATAATATGCCCCGTAGTTATTGAGAGACATAAGTTTCAAAGTCGCCATTAATTGCCAGGTGAATCTGTGGAAACCTTTGTAGGTGCTTTAAGAACCTTGGCAGCAACATGCGAATACAAGGATTTCGAAGATGAGTTGATCAGGGATCAAGTAGTGGAACACACTAATAACAGGAAAATACAAGAAGTGTTACTCAAATCACAGAATTTAACTTTGAATAAAGCTATGGAGTTAGTAGCTGGGATTGAGAGTACAGCAACTTTCATGGAGCAAATGTCAATATCCCAATCTCCAGCTTAACAGGTGATTACTGAAATTAAATGCAAAATGTGAATGAAGGGCAAGGGAAAATCGAAAAATGTAAAGTGTGACAGATGTGGGAGTGAGTATCATTTGGGAAATGTAGCTACTTGCCCTGCTATTGGTAAAGTGTGTGTCCTTTGTAAGAAAAGTGGACATCTCGTGAAAGTGTGTAATTTCAAAGGGAAAGAGAAGGAAAAAGAGAAAAGAAAAATGAACGTACTAGAGAAACGGAGAGTTGTTAGTATGGTGGATGATCACAGATCTTCTGAATCTAGTGATGGAAGTGGTGTTCAGACACAAGATACAACTTAAGGAATAAGCTGAACCTGAGGTACACAATGTAAGAAGGGTTCCATTGTTAGTGAGCCCTAAATTTAAGAAAACATTGGACAAGTTACGTGAACAGGACATAATTGAGCCTATTGAAGGTTCAGAATGGCTATCCCCTGTTGTTTTAGCTTGTAAGCCTAACAGGGGTTTACACATGTATGTTGATTTGAGGGATTTGAATTCCAGGATTTTGGTTGACATCCCTTACCCAATATCAACCAAATGCTTTCTCTGGTCAAGGGTGTCAAAGTGTTTTCCACTTTGGACATGTGGTCTGCCTACCATCAGGTTGATTTGGAACGAGATTCACGACATCTAACATAATTTATCACTCCTGATGGAGCTTTCCAATTCCAGAGAATACCCTTTGGATTAGCCTCTGGTTTGGAAGTTTTCCAGCATTTGATGGATAATATGTTTAAGAATGTGGAAGGAGTCACCTTTTTCCAAGATGACCTATTGATCTATGCAGAGAGTGTGACTGAGCATGACAGAAAGCTATTTTGAACAGAGAAGATAGTGGAAACTTCCTAAGTCATAGCACCTAATCCAAATCACTCCCAATTATAAGTCACCCGTACTATTTTGTTTAAAGGGAGTGTGTGCACACTGACGGACACCCACTATCACAGTGCTAGTTCAACAAGGAACTTAGAAGGTAATGTATAAACGCACAGGTGCACAACACATTTTTTTAACAGTCAAAGTAGTACTAATGATCACAAAAGTGGCTTTTCTTGATTGTAGTTCTTTTTATTCCAAAAACAGTATAGATTCATACAAGCGTTTGTACAGCCAACGCGTTTTGTCCACTAGGGACTTCTTCAGGGCGAATTCTTTTGAGTATTTTTTAGTCGTCGTACTGGAATATTGCAATTGTTTTCATGAGAAGGAAGGCTATTTTATTTTATTTTGAACATGTCTTAGTAGTGTGAGCGTCTTCATATATCCGAAGCATGGGTAAGGTAGGCCGTCTGTACTAAATGTGTGGTGCTTGGATTAAGAGAGTGCGGCTGGGGACTCAATTAATACAGCAAAAGGCGACTCATAGTAAAGCCATCTCCGTCTATCTCCACCCCTCCTGGCACCGTACCGCGTAGTGACGACTCTTGTCCCGAAACGAGTTTCGGATATAGGAAGAAGCTCACACTACTAAGACCTGTTCAAAATAAAATAAAATAGCCTTTTGACTTGCCCTCCCGATATACTGGCTCATCTGTAATTTCTGTCCGTCATTACCCGCAGAGTAAGGAACATTGAAACTTTGAATTATATGTCCAAGACCGTGGATATTTCTCATGCTTCCTGAGATGCCTTCCTTCTCATGAAAACAATTGCGATATTCCAGTACGACGACTAAAAAATACTCAAAAGAATTCGCCCTGAAGAAGTCCCTAGTGGACGAAACGCTTCGGCTGTACAAACGCTTGTATGAATCTATACTGTTTTTGGAATAAAAAGAACTGCAATCAAGAAAATCCACTTTTGTGATCATTAGTACTACTTTGACTGTTAAAAAATTGTGTTGTGCACCTGTGCGTTTATACATGACAGAAAGCTAGTTCATGTGCTGACCTTCCTAGAGGAGAAGAGTGTGACCCTAAAGGCAGAGAAGTGCAAGTTTGGAGTGGAAAGTGTAGAATATTTGGGACATAAGTTGTATGTGCAAGGTGTGGAACCAAAGGAGAATTTGGTGGAAGCCATTGTTCAAGCTCCCATTCCAGAGTGCAAGGACCAATTAAGGTATTTTATATGTCTTATGAAATTCTATGAATGTTTCATCCTTAGATGTGCTGAGAGAACACATGCCCTAAGAGCTCTCAGATCAGATGGGTGGAATGTTAGGATGTGAATCATCGCAAGGGCAGTTGCTGTAACCTGTTGTGCTTGCGGGTCACATACTAAAGAGTGCAAATATAATAAGTGGATTTACCTTACCTTACCTGTTTGGTGTACATCCTTTTAATTTATACTTGAGATCTAGAAAGAATCGGTTCTGTTGGTACCTGCAGCCTTTTATATCACTTCCATTTTCAATCAGGGTATGCTGCACGGTCTCATGAACTATAACGCAGACCTATTGGTGAGATCAAGCTCCCCATTACATTCATTGGTTAAAAAGTATCTTACTGATGGTGCACATATCAGCTCTAGTGTATCTCAGGACCCTACAAACATATATATGAGAAAAGGTTGTGAGTGCACATTTGTTTCATTTAAGTTTAATTCCACTAAAATGCAGTTTAAAAACATGGCTGTCAGTTGTTGCCCTTCATCTCTGGCTGACCCCAGTTTTCTCTTAGAGAAGATTCTAAAGGCCCACCTCCTAAGCCAAGCATGTCCCTTCTGATTTCCTCTTACCCTCAGCCTTTTCAGTATAACTGTGTGCATGTTCTGTCCCATAATGCTGTTGTTTTGCAATTTGAATGCTCTGATTCAAGTCTACAAGCCCCACCAATGTACATAAAGAAATCCTGCGGATAACAACTGGTCAGCATTCATTGTGGAACACGCTGGCCCATGCACTTATAGACATGGAATACCTTATCATCATAACATACTGAAATTACGCTCTGTAGAATGCTGAACATTCTGCCACAACTGCAAGGTGGCCATTTTGTTCATAACAAAGGAGATGAGTCCGTATTTCTACTTAAGTAACAACGCTGTTCAATTACCCCTGAAACAATTAACTTTGTAGTCAAATTAATGTCTAACTAATTGTAGGACTGGTGGCTTCACTTTGTAGCACAGAAGTGGCACAGTTCCATTTCCTAAAGAAGCAGACCTACAAAGAGGCCTCTGAGTTCCCTCAGAAGTGATCAATCAGTGCTTTTGGAGGAATAATGGTTAATGGATTGTAGAAACGAGTCGATTACTTTATAGGGAAGGGAGTATCTCCGTTCAAATTTCTCATTAATTTTGCTCGACACTTGTGTCTGTGTATTCCTCCAGGAAGAAAATATACCGAACTTTTTAAAGCAAACTGTTTTGCCTTCTAAACTCAAGTCTCGTACATTTCTTCTATATAAGTAAAAATGTGTCTTTTCTCAAAGTAGTAAACTACAAAATAACAGAGGCACAAACTACTGATTGGCATGCAAAAGACGTCTGGTTTATTTCCATTTTGTTTATCGTTTTAATATACTTTTCTTATGATGAGCTATTCAACCAGCTGTATTTTCTCTGCTGTTTTTCCAACCTCTGGATAAATAAGAGAGACTGTTTTCTATCTGGCAGGGGCGTGATAATAGCAAAACCATGTAGCAATGTACCCTGCCGCTGGCTAAATGCATTGTTTGGCCAGCAGCCATGCAAATAACGAAGAAACTTAACAATTTACCCAGCCACTGGCTAAATAGTAGGCATTAGATACTATTTTGATGCTGGCCATGCAAAATTATTTTTTACTAATTACCTAGTCACTGGCTAAAAAGACAATATGTGCACTCTTTGATCAATTGCCATGAAAATAGTATGGAAACTTTTTACCAGACTGCTGGTTCAAAACATGAAAATATGTAAGATTTGACTGACAGTTGTACAAATAGCAAATAAAGTTCACTCTTTATCTGGCTAACAAGTTGAGATTATGCACCGGGTGGCCAGTTGATGTGTCAAAGACAAAGAAACTACATTGTTTACCTGGCCACTGACTAAATACTACAGGTTATGCATTGTGTGGGTGGAGGCCATGCAAACAGCAAATACATTTCACTATTTACCTGGCTGCTGGCTAAAAAGGTAGGGATTATGAGCTGTTTGGCAGGCTGATGCAGAAATAGCAAAGACACTTCACAATTTACCCACTGCTGGCTAAATAGTAAAGATTATGCACTGTTTGGCCAGCTGCCATGGAAATATCGAAATAAACTTCTTATCTGTTTAGGCATGATGGACTCCTTGAAAGGTGGCCATGCAAACAGCAAATAAATTTACCCAGCCACTAGCTAAACAGCAGACATACGTACGGTTTGGCTACAGCCTTGAAAATAGCGAGAAACCCTCACTATTTACATAGCTGCTGGCTATATAGCAGACAATATGTAAGGCATGATTGGTGGCTGAGCAAGTAGGAAAGAAATGTCATTGTTTGTCGTGGTCATGGACCTAGTAGCAAAATGTAAATGCCATTTGACTGTCAACTGTGCAAATAGTAAAAAAAGTATCATTACTTAGATAACTAAAATTATGTATTGTTATGACTAGGGCAGCTTTTAACAACACATACCATCAGAAAGATCTGCAAACGAACACCAAACACAATTGGCACCCATCTGCTTATGCAAATTAGTGCTAAAATTTGCTTGAAACAATTTGAGCACAAACAGCACTAAGGGACTTGCAAGACCGCCAAAGCCTTCCGCTCACCGCCAACCAGATTAGGAGTTTAGTCGTGGTTTGGTGGGCAGTGCTTTGCCGGTCCCACAGTGGTGCCCTTTTAAGGCTCATATCTGAGCCATAGAACGGCACTGCAATGGGAGCGCCAAAGCACAGTCCTCAGTCCTACACGGCATAGACTGTGCAGTCCATGCCATGCAGGAATAGAGGGGACATACAGACAGACAGGGGGGCACACCATGTGCACTTCTTCATGCCCCCCATGGCCCAGAAGCAACAGGGGGCTCTACACGGGCCATGTAGGGCCCCCTTAGTTTCCTCCCCGCCACACACTCATGGCTGTATCACAGCCATGAAAACTGTGGCTGTGCGGAAACGTGTTATATGCTTGGCTGTGCTGCTGTGGCACCGCCAACATATTGTGGCCTCACACCACTGCAGTACCACGGAGGAATTATGGATTCCCCTGGCAGTTGCAGCTGTCCTTTGGCGGTCCGACTGCTTAACTTGTAACAAGGCAGTCAGACCGCCGGTGCGTTGGTGCTTGCACTGGCACCGCAGCTACAGCGGTCGATGGGACCACCGTAGTAGTAATAAGCCACTAAATTATAGGTGTAAAAGGTTCCAGTAGTCACTGAGATGGATTTTTAAAGTTATTTGTAATAATTGGCTCCCCATTACACCAAGGGCCAAAACATAGCAACTTTAGAGGCTTTTTATGAAGGTGTCCTTTACTCCTTTATTACTGGTTCTTCATTTTTATCAGCTGTTTACTCTTCTAAAGCTAGTTGTTTGGTCTCTCTCACGCTGTTATGGTATAATCCTTGAACCAGTTATAGGGTTACCAAATTGTTCCATGTTATTAGGGCACCTTCGATTCGGCCCTTAAATTTACTTAACAAATCAATGCATTCTGAAAGTTGCAATTCTGGTTTATTTCAGGTAAACAGAACAGACGCACATGCCCGAAATCAATTGATTTGTAAAACGAGAGCCAACATTTGAATAGTTGTATTTCAATATCACGGTGCTGTCTAGTAATCCTAAGCATATATGATGGTGGATGATCTGATGGAAAAGGGCAAGTTGTTCAGGTCCCTTTTGCAAGTTACCAACTCATTATACTATTATGTGGTGTGGCTCACTGGTTAGAGGCGGCAGACCCAGGAGCAGAAAACGGCCCGGGACCAGGGTTCAATTCTTGATGCAGCAGGGTTGTGGACCAGGGTCAGCGGACTCGATAATTCTCACCTCGGTGCCTACTCTAACCAGGGATCACACTCGGCAACTCTGGGCATTAGCTTGCCTCATCTCCACAATGGCCCCCCACATACGCTGGGGATGCCTGGTTTCACCTTGGAGATACCCAGTAGAGACCATCTCACAGGGAAAGCCAGGACGGGTTCTCCAGAGGTCTATTGCGCAGAGATACTCCTTCGGGAGTTGATAGTAGCGCGTTAGAAACCAGCAAATAATTAATTATCATTGCGATGCTTCATTGCAATTTCACGACAGAAGAATAAAAACAATATATCTTTAAAATATGGAATCTATACACGTAGCCAAGTGTCTGTCATTTTCTTTGTCTGCTGCCTTCATAACTACATTTGGCAGATTAATACTGTGGAGACTAAATCACTGCATTACATCAACTTTCAAGTCTAAGTCATTTAAAAAGAAGCATCAGGAACACTTGTTGAAGGACATAGCCTGGATAATCCGATTTTCATTATGTGATTGGTAAAAGGCAGTCTCATTGCATTGCCTTTGTAAACCTGTTGACACAGCTGATCTTCAAAACATGTGGGTTTTAATTATCCTCTCTTTAAATTCTTTATATTGTTTCAACACATAGTATTGCACTGATTTCTTACATACAGCACTCTCTCTACAGCATCAACAAGTATGGCCACCCAGGTGCGCTACTTGTGGATCTAAGTACAGATCATATATATTCTGCATGCAAATAAGATACATGCAGTGTTTCACCATGCAGCCTTTCAACATTTCCACTTTCTATGTCCCATAAGACGATAGGGAAAGGATTCTTCCTTGTCTGTGAAGGGGCGTTTGTGGTATGAACAGACAATATAGGAAACGTATAGGAGCATTATAAATGTGCTTATAATAAACAGCACGAGAGGTTAAAATTGTAAAACCTAAATGTTTGCACATAACTGAGGTCTGTTGTATCGAGGTTCAGCATATGTGTGTTTTACTGGTGGCGACCATTTGAACCTGAGTGCGTGCTGCACAAGGTGGTGGCCTCCTTCAACAGGTTGCTTTAGCCCATGATAGACATGCTAGAATACTTCTCAGGTCCCGCTTTCTAAAACTAGTTCTAGAAAGACGGAGACAAAACGGAGGTGCTGATTGTGGGCAAGTCTCCGTCTGTCTGGACATCGGCCTGGTGGCCTCAATCATTGGGTCCTCTACCTGTACCCAAGGATCAAGTTAAAAACCTCGGAATTTGGATTGATTCTAAAATCTCCTTCGAGTATCACACCAAACGCGTGGCTGGAACCTGCTTCAGCATTCTGCGTAGTCTTAGAAAGACACTTGATTTGCTCCCTGTGTCAGCTAGTAAAGCCCTGGTCCATGCCTTGGTTACTTCCAGGCTGGACTACGGGAACGTCCTCTATTTGGGAGCCAATGTGAAGTGTCTTCAGAGACTACAGCATATTCAGAATGCTGCCGCCCGCCTGGTGTTGATGCTACCCAAGAGATCCGCCTCTAAAAAAACTCTGGAGACACTTCACTGATTGCCCATTAGGGAGCGTATCCAGTTTAAGGCTCTCTGCGTCAGCCATAGGATTGCGCAGGGGAAAGGCCCTTGTTTCCTGCGCAATTTGCTCACATCGTACATCCCACTCGGCTGCTGAGGTCGCAGGGTGCTGGTATGATACAGATTCCCAAAACCAGAAGGGCCAGAATTAGAGGTAGGTCCTTTCGCTTCTTGGTGGCCCACAGGTGGAATACCCTACCCCTCAGGCTCCATGTGGAATCCTTGGACGTGGCTTTCCGTAAGGACTTAAAAACCTATCTTTTCCCTAGGGACTAGTTTATTTCGGTGGGCTTGCGGAAGCTGTAACGGTGGATGCTGGAGCCAATGATTAGGGCAGGGACACACTAGTTAGTGTAACCAGGCGCTGTATAAGCTCAGGATTATTATTATTAAAGTGGATGGGCATATGGCTGCCAGCCAATTCTCTTTGTCGAATTAGGTTTCCATCTGCCATAGTGAATCGCCCTCATTCTTTCCTTTCCATTGTCTCCAAGGCAATGGTAATACATGGACAGGTCTGTCTGACATGTAATTAAACAAAACAATCTTGGCCAGTACATGGTGATTGAACCTATGACTCTTGGTTTCAGAGTCCAGAAATAGTTGGGACGAAGCAATAATCTAGAATTGTACAATACTATTATATGTGTGTAGCACTTCCTACCGCTGGGTTGTCAGCTAAAAGAAAGCTCTGTTATGCAGGTTGGGTATTGCATGCCATTTGTAGAAATCATTAGGTGTTATTTGTGAGGGGGGAGGTGGGCTCCAAGCGACCATGTGGTTGTGCCTAAGTATTCAGTGAAACAGAGACAGAGTTGCATTTTCAATCACATACCATCTTATGTGTGGCTCCTCTTAGTTGGTCAGTGGTAGGCCTGTAGTTTGACCTATCTAAAAAGCTCCTTTTATGCCGACGCAGACTTGTAAGCATGCTTATCGCATGAAGTGTGGCATAAAAATGTTGGATAGATGGAGTATGACCTGCGGATACATATCATCATCCTCTAATCTGACCTGTACATCAACATTTCTGCAACAGCTGGGTCTTTCATGTCCCTTTCAATTCAAAGCTGTGATTGCCTTGGTGGATGATGCAGTCTTGAATGAGCTATGTGTAACCATTGGCAGCCAGTGGTGAGACTTTTATAGCAGAGGCGCATTTTGGAAATCCCTGTCACGTTTTGGGACCGGACGGTAACTGGCTTGCTTCGCGGCACTTTGGTTGTTTCAGTGATGGAATCTGTCCGGGACCCGCCCCGCTTGCTGGAGGACCTGAGCAGTTGAGGTATCGCACCTCTGTTTGGGCAAAAAGCCCCTGTAATATGGACTTCCTGCACTGTTGGTTGTGGCAGTAAGAGGGGACTCAAGGAGAGACTTTGAAAGCACAGGACAGTTTTGCTTGTCTTCCCATTCTGCATTTTGCGGTTCGCATTTTACCAGCATTTAAAAATATTGGTTCTCCCTACATTGTTTCACCGACCCGGGTTGCTTGTACCATAAGGCATCCTGGGAGTTGCAGTTTGAAGGATCACGAACGTGCTGCAACAGGTGAGTTGCATTGCACGGGGGAGGAGCGGACTCACGTCAGCTACTTTAACGGTAGCAGGGAAGAACTCACCAAGTTTACCATTCCGGTGTTGGGCGCTGACGAAGGCGTAAGCCAAAATGCATTTGCCGCCACTGGAGCTGTTTTGGCAATTAAAGGCTGTCCTACCTGTTCCCCTTTGGGTTTCCGCTTCTTCTTTCTGAGGGAGGTGTGTGGACATTTTCTGCGCCAGCCAGAGGCGCATTTTGGAAATCCCTGTCACGTTTTGGGACCGGACGGTAACTGGCTTGCTTTGCGGCACTTTGGTTGTTTCAGTGATGGAATCTGTCCGGGACCCGCCCCGCTTGCTGGAGGACCTGAGCAGTTGAGGTATTGCACCTCTGTTTGGGCAAAAAGCCCCTGTAATATGGACTTCCTGCACTGTTGGTTGTGGCAGTAAGAGGGGACTCGAGGAGAGACTTTGAAAGCACAGGACAGTTTTGCTTGTCTTCCCATTCTGCATTTTGCGGTTCGCATTTTACCAGCATTTAAAAACATTGGTTCTCCCTACATTGTTTCACCGACCCGGGTTGCTTGTACATAAGGCATCCTGGGAGTTGCAGTTCGAAGGATCACGAACGTGCTGCAACAGGTGAGCTGCATTGCACGGGGGAGGAGCGGACCCACGTCAGCTACTTTAACGGTAGCAGGGAAGAACTCACCAAGTTTACCATTCCGGTGTTGGGCGCTGACGAAGGCATAAGCCGAAATGCATTTGCCGCCACTGGAGCTGTTTTGGCAATTAAAGGCTGTCCTACCTGTTCCCCTTTGGGTTTCCGCTTCTTCTTTCTGAGGGAGGTGTGTGGACATTTTCTGCGCCAGCCAGAGGCGCATTTTGGAAATCCCTGTCACGTTTTGGGACCGGACGGTAACTGGCTTGCTTCGCGGCACTTTGGTTGTTTCAGTGATGGAATCTGTCCGGGACCCGCCCCGCTTGCTGGAGGACCTGAGCAGTTGAGGTATCGCACCTCTGTTTGGGCAAAAAGCCCCTGTAATATGGACTTCCTGCACTGTTGGTTGTGGCAGTAAGAGGGGACTCGAGGAGAGACTTTGAAAGCACAGGACAGTTTTGCTTGTCTTCCCATTCTGCATTTTGCGGTTCGCATTTTACCAGCATTTAAAAACATTGGTTCTCCCTACATTGTTTCACCGACCCGGGATGCTTGTACCATAAGGCATCCTGGGAGTTGCAGTTCGAAGGATCACGAACGTGCTGCAACAGGTGAGCTGCATTGCATGGGGGAGGAGAGGACTCACGTCAGCTACTTTAACGGTAGCAGGGAAGAACTCACCAAGTTTACCATTCCGGTGTTGGGCGCTGACGAAGGCGTAAGCCGAAATGCATTTGCCGCCACTGGCAATTAAAGGCTGTCCTACCTGTTCCCCTTTGGTTTCCGCTTCTTCTTTCTGAGGGAGGTGTGTGGATATATATATATATATATATATATATATATATATATATATATATATATATATATATATATATATATATATATACATGTATATAAATATATATATATATTACCTACTGGCGGTCGCCAGTAGGTATATATAGTTAGGATTTTTTTGAATAGGGATTTCTGAAAATTCTATGTTGAATAACTAGCGTTGATGGACGAAATTGGTTGAAATTTTCAGGAAAATGGCACATTTTGTTTCTGAGCGTCCCCTGAAAGTTTGGGGGGGTTTCTTGAAGTGGGGGCCGAGAAAAAAGGGGGGTCCCAAAACGTGTTTTTAACATTGAGTTTTCCATAGGGCGGTTGGACTCACTTTTAGCTCGAACGGCAGAATGGATTTCTATGAAACTTGGCACAATTGTAGGGACTGGTAGTCCGATGTGCCTTTGCTAGGTCTCAAGATATGTGCTCTAGTGGATTTTGAGTAATTTAGGTTAAAATAAATATATATATCTGTTAGCGCGCCCCAGTAGGCGCACCGGAGAGCGCTCCGGGCGCGCTACGCGACTTGCGCGCGGAAAGCTGATTGGCTCTCCGGAGCGGCCGCCATCTTGTGTCTCGGTAGGATCGAGACACAAGAGGTGGCCAAAACAAAGGGGGAAATGACCATAAGGGGGCAGAGTAGATCCTCCCTGACCCCCTAGGTTTGATGTCGGGGCTTTAAAAGGGTCCCGCGGGGCAAAAAAAAACAAAAAAAAACGTTTTTTTTTCGGGGGGAGCGCCCGGTACGCGCACCGGTAAGCGGTCCGGGGAGCGTACTATGGGGAAAAAAGAAAGATAGACTTTTCAAATATTGTATGTTTATTGATTGTTCTTTTTGTTGGTTTTTTTTTGGTTTTTTTAATTTAAGTAGCAACATGTAGGTACCAATGCAGAGTCTAAAAATTAATATACACCGTCTCCTTTGTAGATATCTTGCATGTTGTTTCAGAAGTTATTTTGGTATATGGAATTCATACCATAGTCTGTCAGGAAAGCAGAAACAATATGGAGGCAGGAGATGATAAAGAGATGTTAAATACACATTGGAGATAATATAGTTGGAGAAAGGAAGTAACTATGAGCAAACTTACTATGTTACACAAAAAAGTTGCACAGTATATTTTAAGTCTCACTTTATATTATATCTTTTTGGGTACTATTTCATAATTTTCATATAAAAAAGAATAATGTCTCAAACAATTTTAACTTTTAAAATTTACATTTATTGTTCTGATTTTTCAAAATCTAAAAGAATTTGTAACATGAATTCATCTGGTATATCCTCCTTTTCATTCCATGATTTACATTCTTCAACACATTTAATTTATTCTTGGTCTACAGTGTCATCCAAAAAGTCTATTTCTTCATTTTCTTCCTTAGGATTGTTTTCAATCTTAATTTCAAATGAAATATTATTTTCTTTTTGTTGTGCTTCCATTTTCTTGCTGTAAATTGCATAAAAAATAAATATATCAGTAGAGATAGGGCACTGTTGGGTTTAAGTTCAGGCAGGTACTTGTGAGTTTTTAACAGTGAAGTTATCTTTGGGCACTGTATGGTTTCAGGCAGGAAGTAGAACTATTACAAAGTGCCTGTGATGAAACCTAAGTAAATTCATAATTATACCACAGAAGCCTAACTCAATCAATAATTTAAATAATTAAGCCTTTCTCAAGGACTAACTCTTATAGAGGGACATTATATAACTATCTCAAAACGTTTACCTAAATCAATTTAAAGTGCATAATATAGTTCTCCTTTCAAATTTTAAAAATAACATCTTACCTTTCAAAAAGAAGTTTAAGTCGTCAGTGAAAATGCTCTTGAAATGTACTTCAGAAAGTGGTAGTCAAAATGGCTGTGTTTCTCTCTCTTTCTTTATATATATTCAGGTACATAACCAATCAAATGTCATGAAATAATAGTAGAAAATGAAAGTAACATTTTAATTGGTTGTCAATTCTAACACTTCATATGTGCTTTTGTCATGTAATTTACCTCAGGATATTTAGTCAGGCATACAGCATAAATGTCTCAATGGAATTCTATCAAATTTGGGTAAATGGTAGGGACTGCTATGTAGTAGGGCTTATTCTATAAGTGTCTCCAGTGGTTTTTCTGTAAATTACTTTCCCACCTTTTTTAGCGAGCGCTTACCGGTGCGCGCCTCGGTACGCGTACCGGCAGCGTTACGGGAGTCCTCCATTTTGTGTTACGGTAGAATTGAGACACAAGATGGAGGGCAAACAATGTTCGGAATGGGTAGAAGGGGGCACGGTAGACACTTCCTGACCCTCTAGGTTTTCTGAGGGGGGCTTAGGACGCTCATATAGGCAAAAAAAATATTTTTTAAATTCGCTTAGGGAGCGCCCGGTACGCGCACCGGTAAGCGTACCGGGGAGCGTACTTTGGTGAAAAATAGTGAAAAAAGTTAGAAAAAGATAAACGTTTTGAATGATCAGAGGTAGGGTAGCTCTGAAAAGAGCTATTGGGTTCTGTGGCTGATTTAGGTACCTACAAGTAGGTTCAAATGCACAGTCTTAAATTCAGGAGGAATATTCTATTGCTCTCATCTGAGAAATGCACACCATCTCCTCTGTAGATGTCTTGCATGTTGTTATTGTTGTATATTGAAGCCATTCTAAAGTCTCTCATGTAAGCAGAAACAGATTTATTCACATGTTTCCGTGCTTTCTCAAATTGTGGACGAATTGGTTGGACCAGTTCCATTTCTGTCTTTGGCATATATTGGAATATACCAAGGCAGTTTGGGGAAAAAGTGTCATCAATTGATGAAAGGTGTCCTTTAAAAGCATTTCCAGACCAACCCCAGTCATAGTGGCCAAATCATTTCCATTTCCACCACAGTGCACTATTAAGAGGTCAGGGTTTGGCAGATGCATAAAAAATATATTAAAAACATATAAAATATATTTTTCCTTTAAAAGAAGAATACATTTTACTGCTTTTGATATTTACTATTAAAAAACCATTGAAATTCACTGAAAAAACCATAGGTTATAGACCATATATAGTTAGGAATTAGCATTTACAAAACCTTGAAAATTCACTGAAAAAACCATAGGTTATAGACCATATATAGTTAGGGATTAGCATTTACAAAACCTTATTTTACTCACACAAAACCATTGAAATTCGCATATATAGTTAGTTGCACTAACTATATATCGCGCACCCGCAATCTACTGCTGATTATGTCACATATTACATCATTCATGACATGGTCAGTGACATCACTGATGACATCACTGTTGACAACTCAAATGACATCACTGACAACATCACTGATGACATCATTGATGTGATAATACGATGAACCTCTTCAGACTCTAATGTAACCTTAGATACACTCAGTGTAAACAGACACTCACAGATTGTCACTCATCCATGGAGTTACTCATAGACCTAGTCAGTCATGCAAAGAATCAATCACACCTCCATTTCCTCAACTATACAGTTATACACACCTTACTTATTCAAACATATTCTAACACATATTTACTCTCTTATACAATCACTGATACACGTTTTCAATGATCCATGCAGCCACTCACACATTCACTGGCTCTTATACACAGTAATTTATATATGTCAACTCTCACATGTACTGTGTTTTACATATGTACTTACTTTGACATGTAGCACTGAGATATTCATTCACTCACCAATACACTCATGCACACAGTCAACCACCCATACAGCTGTTTCCACATGCAGTTTTGAACCCATACATCTAGTGAATCAACTGTTCACACATCTATGCACAGAGTCACACACACACACACACTCACTCTCCCATACAAATACTTGGGCAACCAATCAATAACCCATATAGTTACTCATATAGCTACTGATCAACACATGCAGCAGTTTACAGAACAACAGATATAATGAGGAACAAATTAAGACAGTTTAATCACTAACCCATGCACTCAGTGAGACACATTTAATCACTCTCTCATACAGTCAGTCATGCACCTACTAAATCCTTCATCCAGACACTTATATATCCACTTATTCTTCAATATGTAAGACATATTTGAACTTTACAGAAAAATACAGTCACTGGGTGATGTCATCAGTGATGTCATCAGTGATGTCACTGACCATGTCATGAATGATGTAATATGTGACATCATCAGCAGTGGATTGCGGGTGCGCAATACACAGTTAGTGCAACTAACTATATATGCGAATTTCAATGGTTTTGTGTGAGTAAAATAAGGTCTTGTAAATGGTAATCCCTAACTATATATGGTCTATAACCTATGTTTTTTTCAGTGAATATAATATATATAGTCATGCATGTATATAGTGGAGCTAAAAGGCGGCCACAATTTTGATTTGCTGTAGTCTGCACAGAATGCAGACAATTTGTATTATGCGATTGGTTTGGAATGCATTGACAACTTTTGGTTGGAGAATGATGTGATCAAGTTTCTTCCATGATCTGAAGGGGGCTTTGTTGAAAGTTTTAAGTCATGTAGTAGGAGCGAAGTGTAGGGTGAGAGCAAAGGTCACTTGTTGTCAGTCAAGGTGATGATCTGATTTTCTGTTAATGCTCCCAGCATCATGTTCTACACTAGCAACACTGTAATTGTCCCATTAACACTCTTCTTTACAAACTCCCCACAAGGGTGACCTGCTGAGATAGTAAGCTACCCTATCTTTTTTTCCAGGGATGTATTTCACCTTATACGCGTAATCTAGTAAGCAAAGGGTCATTCTAGCTATACCACGAGTAGCAATGCTTGATCCTTCAGTGGTTAAAACTTTCACCCGTGGCTTATGGTCTGTTTGTTTCGTGAACTCCATACCGCACAAAAGCTGTCTGAATTTAGACGTGGCCCATAGAACACGCTAACATTTCCTGTTCTATCATGGAATATTTTCCTTCAGGAGGAGTTAAAGATCTGGAGGCAAAATAAATGATGCTCTCCACTCCATCACTTGAAATCTAGGAGAGGACAGCACCATTCCCTTACTGCTGGCGTCAGTGGTAATCAATGTTTTAGCTCTATGATCAAATCCTTGTAGGGGTGTTGCTCCATATATGTACTGTTTAATCAGCTCAAATTGCTCTTGCCACACCTCATTCCATACCAATTCCTGCCTAGTGCGTAGGAGTTGCCTCAAGTGACACTTTTTTTGCACACCCCTGAACAAATTTGGCATAAAATTTGGCTAAGCCCAAAAATGACCTTACTTCATTTTTACATGATGGAGCCGGGGCATTCCTAATAGATTCCAGAATTTCTTTTTTGGGGTGATACATTTACCACACAATTTGTGCCCCAAATAAGTCACAGATTGTTGGTACTCTGATACCAGATCAGTTGTAGAGAACCACTTGACACCCTTGGTCAAAGCCAGCAACTTGTTTATCTTGGGCAGCAGGAATTTGTCTACAACTATATGTTTATTGAGGTCTCTAAAAATCAATACATAACCTCCATTTACCGTTCCCTTTCCTGGCCAAAACAAGTGGAGCCATCCACTCAGAACACTCTACAATCTCTACAATTTCTATAATCCCTCGGCATTCTATGTTCTCCAATTCTTTCATGACTTCTTCCCTCACGCTAAAAGGAATATTACTTTATGAGAAACAGGTACTGCTTCCGTCTTCAAGGCAATCTTATGGACAAAGTTCTTTAGATTCCCAGTGTTTCTGAAAAACCCCTTCGGATACTGTTTTTTGAGCCTGTCTACCGAACTCAATTCAGTGTCATCTACTCCTAGTACTTGCTCCACTCCGTTGGGGTTTAACATATTATTCAAGGCTTTGTGGTCCACCCACCCCAACACCAAAGGGCCAACCTCAGACACGTTTAGTTTAGCTACTGTCACTCCACTTTTGAATTTAAAGGGTAACACACAATATACACACATCGGTATTTTCTCACCCATGAAGGTGACAGGATGGATGTCAGACTCGATCATTTGCATACCCACTACAGCTAAAAATGTACTTACCCATACAGGTTTGTTCACAATGGTAAACGAAGAACCAGAGTCTGCTGTGATACTTATTGTTGTGCCTCCAATGTCAATTTCACACAATGGTTTGTTCCTAGTCACATTGCCATGGTTTAAAATAGGGCTCTCAATGCATAGCACCCACACATCTTCATCTACGTGGCCACTGTCAGACAGTTCAGAGTCTGACCTGTTATCTACAAATTTAACACACTGCAAACCTTTATTTTTCTTCCTGTACACTTTGGCATAGTGACCCATTACACCACAGAATAAACACTTCACTTTAATTTGCAGGGCGGTGCCTATCACTGGCAGGGTGCTCTTTACTACCGCACCTATAGCAACTCAGATCTTTACCTCTCCAACTCATTGCAGATTTCTTTTTTGTCTCAGAACTGCCAATAGCTTAATAATTATTTGCTTTAGACACTTTACAGACAAACACAACTTCCTTAGTTTCACCCCCACTAGTGGTGGATGAGGAATGAGCTGCTTTGGCACATCTTATAGATAGCTCACTCTTTTTTTATCAGGGCTATAACATCCTTGAGTGAAGAGTGCCCACTTACCCAAAGCCTTTCTTGTACTTTAGTATCATTAGTATGCATAATGACTTGATCTCTCATTAGGATCATCATGTAAATTATCAAATTTACAAGTAATCACAATTTTTTTTAAGGCTGATACATAGTCCTCTACAGGTTCAGACTTGCCTTGCTTCCTCTGGAAGAAGTTAAACCTGTCCATGGCTACACAAACTGTGGTTAAGTAATATTGGTCAAAGTCATCAAGTGCATTCACAAAAACATCCCCCTCTTTGTCTGTTCTGTTTTTTTCTTCTCCATTTGGATGCGTATTCCTTCTGGACCTAGATTATGCAGTCAAATTTATTTATGTGGTATGATGGAAATTCTTCAGAAAGCTCCTCTTGAATTGCTGATAAATAGTTCATGAAATAGTGCTTCCATTCTGGCCATTTCATTTGTGTCTTCCCAGGCCCAGGTAAAAATGGTAAGGGAGGGGTAAGCGAAAAAAATATGCGCACATGGTTGAAACACAAATGGAAAATAATGAGTCAAAATTTGAAAGTGACAACTTTTCAAAGATGGAAAGTGCATATATTTGTAATTACCGTAAGGCACATAAGGTACCTTAGGTTAACTTGAAAAGCCCCAAAAAATCTCCCTAATAAGGTGTGCGTAACACCGTGACACACAAAACCGCGTAATAAAGTTTGGCAGAGGAATACATTTCCTTTAAAGGTGTGCGTATCACCGTGACACGTCGAACTAGAAGTAATTCTTGAAAATTCCTAAAAGTGCGCGTCTCTGAAACCTTTGGTGGAGTGTAGAAATAGTTTCCTCTCAATAAAGTGTGCGTATCACCATGGCATGCAAAACCAGCATAATGTATTTGGCAAGAGTAATGAAAGAAAAATAAAATCTGATAAAGATGTGCGTATCACGGTGACATGCCAAATATGCACAATGCAAGTAATAATGCAACATTAACCAAGAGAGAAAGAAATCCCTCACCAGATGTGTGTATCACTGTGACATGGGATAGCATACTTGAAAATCCCCAAAAAGTGTGTGTGTCACACAATACTTGGCGTTTAGAAGGGATTGATGACTTTAGGAGGTCTGCGTGTCACTGTGACACACAAGGTTTGAGGATAAGCCAGAGAAACAGCTGCTGGCGCAATCGTAAAGACGTGCAGCCAGCTCTCCTCAGCTTTGACGTGCAGCCGACTCCTCACTCGTATTAAGCAAATGCGTAAACTCCACATGCGGCACTCCGGTAGAAAGTGAGATAGCAGAGAGCACGTCCTCTGTAATTCCTCCCCGCAATAAGCCAGAAGTAGAAGTATCTTAATAGATGTCTGCTCTCCCTCAGCTCTGTGGCGATCCCCCACAGGAGAAGACCGAGGATCAGGTGCTCACAGCAGAAAGACAATGCAAACAGGAGTCTCCCTTCCGAAGAGTGACTCTGCAATACTGCACTGACAAACTCCAGCAGCTTCAAGCGTGGCTCGCAGGTCCAGTCTAGTCATCGCCAACTTGTGGTATGTAAGACTCAATGCTGGTGATTTGGTTGAAAATAAGCTTTGTTCCTCATGAGGGAGATTGGCAGGAACACGACTAGTGCCGGCAAAGAGCAACTGTCGAATCACACAAGCTGCTCACCTTAGAACGTTCCAACCTAGGCATTCTCCCCTACGCACTCAGTAGCAACCGCACGTGACAGCGAGAATGTCAACACAACACCATGCCCTCGAAGCAAGTTGCCCCAAGTGGAATCAATAGGGACACCACTCAAGGCAACTGCGAGTTATCCTGTGTATCTGAATCCAAAATTCTGGGATCCGCACCTAGTAAAATCATGGCTGGAGAGGGATAAGGTATGTGGGCCCACCTCTCAAACACCATAAGTCAGGAGGCAATGCTCCCCCAAGAGAGGTCATAATGTCTACAACCTCTAAATGCCAACCCAAACCACACATGAAACACTGCACACCACACAAAGGGGCATATTCTCAAGGAGCTATTGCCGAGTTAACAGCACTTTATCGCAGTAAAAGTCACAATACATTTATTACTCCATTTACAAGCTGGTGCTAACAGACCATAGCACCAGTTTACCTGCAATAGCAGCCGCAAAAACATCACCACAGATGACTCCCGCCACTATCGCTAATGAGATGCAGAGTAAGCGTTCCTGTGCCAAAAGCCGTGACAACTCCACTCCGCAACATTCTCAATGGCCAGCCAGATAGGCGAAAAGACCACGAAACATGCGATAAGGCGCGTTAGCTGCAGGAAAGTAACACCTGCCCTGACCTGGTGTAAAGTAGGACTTCAGCCTGCACCAAAAAAGGGAGTCCAGCCCAGAGCCACACCTGAAGGGCAACAGATGCCATGGAGCCACTGAACATGGGGGCCAGACACCCAAGAGGGCCACAACACCCACCGCCATCATCCCCAAAACCTTCCCCAGGCATCCACTGCCCCCTAACCTGGACCAACATGGAGGCAGCACAGACAAAGACAGCGACCCCAGAAAATTCACCAACCTCCCAGACCCAACACCAGAGAATGTCATTGCCCACTACAGGCTCAAAGGGACAACCCACCTCCGCATCCTGACCACCATTGGCCACCTACTGATGGTACCAACACAGCAGACAGCCAACATCCCACCTCAGGCAAAGCTGCTGGCCGTGATGCACCTGTTGGCCTCTGGTACCCACCAACCGATAACCGCCCGAGTCTGCAGAGTCACACAGCCAGGCCAATCCAAGTCCCTCACAACGGTCATGGATGACACCATCAGCTTGGTACACCACTATCAATACTTCCCACACACTGTGCAGGAACAGCCAGAGACCAAGCAAGGCATCTACACCACATCTGGCTTCACACACGTGTCAGGGGGCAATTAACTGCACACATGTCCCACTTGTGCCCGCTGGCAACACTGCACACAATAAGCGCAACAGAAAGAGCACGTATCCCACAAATGTGCAGGCACTAGTGGACCACCGGGGAATCTCCACCAACGTCGCCGTCAACCACCCATGCAGTGTGCATGATTCATACACCTCCAACTGTCCATCATCAACCTGCGCTACCAGGATGGCACCCAAGGAAATGCACTGCTTGTTGGCCAATACCAAATGCACAATATCACATACAACATGCACACCCACCAGACATGACAGCACAACTTACTGTGGGAACCTGGGCCACCAATCTACATTAGCTATCAACGGCATGGCACCTCAGCCACACAATAGCAGAATTTCGGTAGAGGAGGGAACCAGGCTTGTGCGAAGGAGGCATGTGACCCATGAATGAGAATGTACACAATGCCAAGTGTGGCATGGATGTGATGGCCAGACTGCGGTATGCAGATGACAGACATGTCCATGTTGACACACACCGCTGGTGTTTGGAGTGTAGTGGACAGTGAACGCAACAATGTCACCCCAGCCAGTGGAGAAGATCACGGAAATGTAGCGTGTCACGTTCCCCCCTATAAGAGTGAGCGGAGTGGGCTGGGCCGGTGTACAGCAGGCCAGCGTAGGGGTGTGAATAAAAGGGCCGTAACTCTGGGCTTGGTCCACTTCCGGAATGCCCAACGTCTCTGCCAGGGTGGCTCTTCCCACTCCACCACAAGGCCGACGCCATCGCTATGAGCGGAGTTGCCTGTGATCCTGTGAGTCTGTGCGCCTGCTGCACCCTGGGATGCTGGTCCCGAACCTGTCTCATCCGCCCCTGCATACCCAGGCCTCAATGCCCACCTGCCAACACCAGCATGTGTCCACGTGCCGGGGCACACTCTAAGCCCGATGCCCGCGACCCCGGCAGCCTGCTACGACCGCCACGGCCTACACGAGCAAGGTGCGCAGTACTCTATTCTCATCAACAAACTCCACCGGCATACATAGCGGACTAGTAGGTCACACATTTGGAACTGAATCTTGATTACACTATGGCAGAGAATGATGTTTATGGCTGACTTGAAATCACTATATTCCCTTTGATGTGGTGCCACCAAGTCTGTGCTTAGCATCACAACCACACGTGCATGTGAGCCCATGCAGACTACTCTGCGCTCAAGTAGATCACACATTTGGAACTGGACCTCAATTATTCAAAGGCAGAGTACATATCATTGCACGCAAGTAGAGGCGTAAGAGGATGACACGTTGCATTTGGGAGGAAAAAAGGATCATCATTACGGAGGTGATCGAACACTACCGACAACTGCTCTGGTGTCACTAACTCTGTGCATCGCGAGCCTGCGACATGTGGCTGTGGGCCACTGCTGACGGCTGCCTCCAGCCTATACTGTGGTCCAGTAGGTCACATAGTTCTGATTTAGCAATGGCGGAGTTCATATCAGTGTACCTGCACCAACCCAGACTGCATCCCCTCAAGGCCCTGTGTCCCTAAGTCTGTTCCCCGAAATTCATGGACACTCTCTGGTCGAACATTGGTGGCGTCTGTGTCTATGGACTAGGGGGCAGTTTTCATCCTCATGCAGCTGACACCGAATTGGTGGTAGCAACGAGGCTGATGCTTTCCACTCCCCCATTTGCTGTTTCCAGACAACATCAGACCTCTGCATCATGCCCTGGAGGACACCTTCCACTGTCCCCTGCAACTCTCTGCCACATTCCATTCAGACCTCGAAGAGGACCCGCACAGTCCGCGTGGCCCTACCTCAGTGGACCGCAAGTCACTGTCCTCTGGCGGGGTGCCTGTGCCAGCAGCTGTGCATCCGGGACCCCTAACTCTGTGCTCCTCAAGTCAGGGACAGTGTCTGGATGAATATTGGATGACCTCTGTGACGGTGGTCTTGGGGTCATCAACGTCATGTGTCTGTGGCCCTGCGCTGTCCGCTGCCTGCGGCCTCAAATGCGGTCCACCAAGGCTGTCACATAAAATTGAGTCCAGACTGGCCCGGAAGTCGCATCACTGCAGGTGGCACATGCCACTATCGCCAGGACCACCTCCAACGGCCATCTACCTGAGCCAAAACTGTGGCACTGGTAGACTGACAGAGTTGCTCACACATGTCGTGGATGCCATCATCTTCCTGATCCTCTGCTCAGCACTCCAGGTGCCACTGACTCAGTGCACCGCAACCCATGGACTGTTGCTGATTGAGTTTTGTGCTGTGGAGAGGTTGCGCTACAATGTCACCTCAGGCAGTGTGGGAGACTTGGGATGTGTATGAGGAAGATGATGCAGGTCTAACACACCCCACTGCATCAGCATCCAGGATCTCCCGAATGGACACAATCCTAGTCATTTTCATCACATGTGCGCACTCAGCTCTAGTGCCCCAACCTCAGTGCACTGTGACTCACTGACACTTCTGTTTGCATGTTGAGTGCCCTCTGTACTTGCTCCTGCTCCCTCCATGTTGCTCATCAGTTGTCTCTGCTATGCTGGTATTTTCTGTTTCCGTTTTCATGGTGTTCACTGTTCAAGTTGTTGCCAGCTACAACCACTCCGTGCGGGCTGGCTTACACTCATCCCACACACATCCAGCACAGGCGTCACTGTAAATGTGGCCCAGCCAAGAAAGGGGCCGGGTGAACGTGCCGGCAGCCAGTTCAACATAATATCTGCGTGTGTCCCTGTGGTCTTGTTGTATGCATGAGGGCCCTGGGCCCTACAACATTACATTGTGCTGTGTACAGCGGGCGCAGACATGTCACCGCAGGTAGCGGGTAAGACCTAGGACATGTAGATTTGTCGTCATTCACTCACAGGGGCGGCTGCTCCATTAGGGCGTTGGAGCGCCGCCCCACTGCTTTCTCGCAGCGCAAGAAGCAGCAAATAAAATGGTATTTCAAATACCATTTTATTTTCTTCTTCTCGCGCTGTGAGAAGCAGACGTCAGGGGTATGCCTAGTTGGGGGTGGGAAGGAGCATTTGCCGGGTTGGGGGCGGGCCAATGGGTGGGTGAGGGAGGAGTGGCTTGCACCACTCTGAGTGCCCTGACTGCTTGGTCGGCCCTGGGGCCGACCAAAGCAGTTATACGCACTCTACATTTTCTCTATGTAGGCTGCAGAAGTGGAGTCCCTACTGGTATCCGGATGGGCGCCGCCCGGGACTCTGTACCAATCATAACGGTGAACAGTGTTGTGAATGGCTTACAGGATGAGAGAGAGCTGTAGCATGATGCCAGCACTTGAACGTGGGAATGACCCCGGCCCAGGAGCAGAGGAAGTGCGGACCGGTCAGGTAAGTTTGCTTTTATTTTCATTTTACTGTGGGGGATATGAGTGAGACATTAGAAAATGAGCGAGTTATGTGGACTAATGATGTACGCCTGGTGGCTGGAGGGGCACATGGGATGTAGGTGACATACATTGGAGTGTAAAAGACACATAATGTCTACAGGTGCATCTCGACGCAGTGGGTAATATGTGAAGACTTATGAGGTGTGTGAGTGGCACACATGTTCTCTGACGGAGAGCTGAGAAACCTATCGTAATTATTTGGGGTATATCATAGAAACATGTGTGCTGTGTGCTCTTGACATGGGGTGCATTTCAGAGAGACCTGGATTTTGTGAAAGATATAGAATAGGTGGAGGTAAGAAGGGTCTGTGTGAAAGGTCCATGGTTCAAGGGTCTGTCCATGAAACATGGCCTGCCTCTTGCAAAATGAGACGTGCCATAGTTGGCATATTGGGAAAGTATGTAGGTGTTATATGGGTAAAAGCTGGGTGTTTAATATGAGGCTGTGTATACATGCGCCGGATTTGGACTGCATGTGTGCGCCCACTTGGAGGGCTTTCGAGTGTCACATATGTGTGTGGCAGATGTCATAGAAAGTATAATATTTTAATCCGCAAATGCAGCAGGGAAGGTTTGGTAACGACGTGCGTTCCCTTGAGACTATGCATCGTAGGCCTTATGCTCTTGGTCAACTCTTGCTTGATTGACATCTATGACTGCCTCTCTTTACAATTCATACAAGACCATTTGTGATTACTTGCAAGCCTTGTTTCATGAGCTTCAATGTTTACAGTGCCTAACTATTGTGTCTAGTTTCTTGTGGCAATGGACCTTGGGTCATCTGATGTCCCTTCACGCACACTTTATTATAGCTATTTATTTTTACATGAACTTACATTCACAGGTCCCTCTGTGCATATTTTTACATGAATATTGAGCTACATGCTTCAGATGCCCTGCAACATCAGCATCGATTTGTAGGTTAATATGGATGACCCGTACGGTAGAGCCCATTGGTCAACCTGTTGCCTTGGATTACAGTGTTTGATTTTATTTAGATAAGCACAACCCTACATGATGCTTCTGCTGATTCATGTGATATTGGGCATTGGGTTACTGTGAGTACTCCACTTCTAGTGAACACCCTGCTCATGGTCTTCCTGTTTCCTCAAGTTTGCTTGAAAATGCACCCTTTGTCTACTCTTTTTTTACGCGTGCTCGCAATAGTGCAGTATGGCAATAAGTTTACGCCACATCACTTTCAAATGTCACCAGGCGCCACTGCCCACTCAACTCAGAAAGGGAGTGGCTTGGGCTGTCTTACACAGAGCCAATGTGGGTGTGTGAATGATATTTGCGTGCCCCTGGGCATGGTTCTGTACAGGGAATGTGCATCTGCATGTGTCTCTAAGGCAGTGTGGGTCTCCTTTGTGGGGTGTAGGTGGTCCCAGAAGGATGATACACACCCAGGTATGTGATCTAGGTCGCCTTCCATGGGTTCGGACCTCACCCACACTTGTTCAGTAACCTCCTTTTGGCATTCTGACACCTGGCATTGGGGTGCCATGTGTGGGGCGGTGAAGTGTTGTGCACCAGCCGTGCTAGAGGGTTCTTCCTGTTGTGTGATCGGTTTCAGGGGCTTTGTTCTCCTCTAAGTAGCTTGGCTGCTCTGGTCCTGGTGGTGGGTTGTGTGGGATGTCCATGGGCTGTTGTTGGGCATCGGTGTCAAAGGTGTGGTGGTACTCTCCGGCATCACTGATGTGTGGTCTTCTGTGTTCTTCTGGGGGTGTTGTGTGTCCCTCTGCAATGTGAAGGGGAGATGCATGTTGACATTGTGTTAACATGCATGTTGGCGCATTGTTCTTGTTTACCTGGAGACTGTATGACAATGTACAATATGACTGTTTGGGAGGTGCAGGATTTGGATGTGGGATCGTGTACATTTGGACTACATGACGGATGTGAGGTTGTACACGTACATTTCCATTTCACAGTTTCCAGATCTATCAGTTTTAGTAGGCCTGTTTCTGCACTTGTGCAGAGCCTTTTGTGTCCTCTGTTCTGCAGTGTCTAGGTTGCGCATTGTACCACATTGTCGTCAAAGTGGGTCTGCTGTTCTTGCCATGTGTGTGTGCTGGAGTGAGCCACGGGGTCAGGGACATGATCCAGGGTCATTGTGGGTGTGCAGTCTGCTCCACCTCATTGTGCATGTGTGTCATTGTGCCTATCTCCCTCCGCCCCCCCCCCCGGTCCATGGTTGTTACTCACCCTGTTGCTGTTGTGTCAGGTCCTCTCGAGCTGTGTCTGTACTCCCTACTCCTTGCACCATCTCCACACTGATGACTGTGGCCACCATTTCCTCCAGCTCCTCCTGTAGCGCAGGACTCCCACCTCCTGTTGCAGTTGCTGTCTACCTGTTGGTAGCAGGTTTGTGCCTGGTTTAGTTTCTCACTTCATGCCAGCGCCTCTTGGCCTTCTCGATCGGCCTCCTCGATAATCCGACTGCATTCCGGTGGTCTACTTGTGGGTCAGTTGATAGTAGTGTTCTGTCACCTCCGTGACGCTGATCTGGTTTTGATGTAGTCCTTGGCCGTCCCCGTCCCCGTTGTTCCTTGTTGGTGGTCTGTGGGGGTTGTGGGGTTTGCCTTGGCCGGATCACTGAAATATTATCGACGGTCAAAATATCGACTAGCAAAAATATCGTTGATAAATTATCGACTACAATAATATTGACTTTCTATACTTATTTAACAAAGTACACAAATATCGAGTAAATTATATCGAGTTTTGAAAATATCGAGAACATAAATATAGACCAACTACATATCGACTACAAATATATCGTTTTTCATCAAATTACTCCTAACACTACAAAAATATCGACTGCAAAAATATTGACTACCATAATATCGTCTTTTGATGATTATCGACTTAGGATTATAAACATTTCATGTCTAAAATACTATAAAAATAGTCTTAATACATAACGCTATCATAAATACATATAACATATATTATTACATTCTTTTATTACATTCCTATTTATCTACATTTTCCCGACATTATATGACATTCGTGCTATTATTTTATAAGTTTTTATAACATTGTAAGAAGAATATTTCACATTATTTTCACATATACATTTATTTGCTTAAACAACTAACCTGCTTTAATGCAGAAATCTGCACATATCACCATTAGCACATAAACAAACACACCAATTTACTTAAAAAAAAATTCAAACTAGCCTATAAAAAGCTTCTTTTCTTCCTACACCCAATCAAATGAGAGAACACAAAATAGACATACTATAAAAGGAATATATGCCTACTACCATTTGTTGCTGCAAACTCTATAGAAAGAAGAAGCTAACACTTTGAGGATCTTGTTCCTGAACAAACAACAGAAGTAATCCAGCTTGCTACCAAAATATTCAAGTAAGTTACACTGAATGATTTAAAATACACAAGTAGTAGACTATTATGTTTCCTAAATCTCCTAACTCTTTTACTTATTTTATTTCCTCTCCTCCTACATTTCTGATATAGACTACTCCTAAAAACATCTATATACCTGCTCCTATTTGTTCACCAGAAATATCTGATTGTAAGTATATCTAAATGCTCTGTTATACACCAACTACAGTTCTTAAAGACTATTTTATAATATCCATACTTTATTTCCTCTATGTTCTTAACAGATAGTCAGAGAACTTCCTAATTCTACTCTACAAAATTGTAAAACTACACAAATTAAACATGTAAGTATATATGTAATTTTATTTAAACATCACTACATACAAAAGCTATTTTCTAAACAACATATCTTGCATATTATATCTTCCTTACAGATCCTGTAAAGACATCCTACAGCTACTATACCAAAAGACAAGACTACACTTGGAAAAAATGTAAGTATACTTTTTATTTTCCTAAAAGTCCCTAAAAAGCTAAAGCTATGTTCTAAACACCATGTTATATTTTTTATATGTCCTCTACAGATATTCTGAATACATCATACATCTACTCTACCTACAGCAAACAATACTACATTTTAACAAGTAAGTATTTATATGTGATTTCCAAATTTCCCTACCATTATTAATATTTTTACTAATAATTTATTATTGTTTATTCTATCTTCTCTACAGATCTAAACTTTACATCCTTCATCTACTCCACCAAATACAAACACTCAACTATTTAAACAAGTAAGTATTTCTAATATTTTAATTAAATATACTACTAAGCTAAAGATAAAACAGCTTTATCCTAGGAAAATCGTTTGTCATGTGTAAATATTTAATTTTCATTTATATCTTTTCATACCAACAGGAAATAAAGAAGAAAATACAAGATTATAATTGAAAACACAGTTTCTGCTTTTTTGGAAACAAGCTTTACTAACTGTAAGTATAAATGCAGAAATAAATATGTATGCACCCCAAACTGAAATATCTTTCTTTTAAATATTTTCTTTCTACTCTTTCCTAGAACAAGTAAAACAAAATGACAGAAGGTGTTGAATTTGTAATGTCACAGAAAAATAAATTACTGTTATGTTATATGGGGTATGTTTATAATCAGGAAAGACAAAGTGGAAGAAAAGTATTTTGGAAATGTACCAAATATTACTCAAACAAATGCTATGGGAGGGCTACTACTGAAGAGACAAATGTCTTATTTACCAGGGAACACAATCACCCCCCCAATGCCACAGAGATAGAAATAAGAGATGCATTGGAAAGTATAAAAACTGCTAGCACACAAAGTGACAAACCAACCACACAAATCCTAAAAGAAGAACTGTTAAAAATTCCAGCCCATGCTTCAGGTCAACTACCCTCTATTGACTCCCTTAAACGCACAATAGCACGCACTAAAAGACTAACTACCACAACACAACCTAACCCTACTACCTTTGAGGAAATTATAATTTCCCCAGAAATTAGCGTAACACACAGTAATAAAAATGTATACTTTTTGACAATGAAAGCAGTACAAACAGAATAATAATATTTGCAACTGCAAGTAATTTAAGAAAAATACAACAATGTGACCAATGGATGATGGGTGGGACTTTTAAACCATGTCCAAAACCTTTTTATCAACTATATTCTATACATGGATTATACCATCACTATAACATCCCTTTCATTTACTGTTTGTTACCTAACAAACAGCAAAATACATATACAGAAATATTAAATGTTATCAAAAATGAAATCAATAATTATTTTCCCCAAAAAATAATTATTGATTTCGAGCTAGCTATGATTAATAGCATTTTGAAAACATTTCCCCACACAGCAATCCCAGGGTTGCTACTACCACTTCAATCAGAGTATATGGAGACATCTCCAGAAATCCACCTTAAGCATTTTATACTCAACTGATAGCAACTTTGCATATCAAATTAAAAAATTGATAGCACTAGCCTATGTTACAGTTACTGATGTAGCGGAACATTATAATTTACTAATTGACAGCACATATTACAAAAAGTATGAAGATAAACTGGCCCCACTACTGGACTATTTCGAAGATACTTGGGTGGGAAGGTTACATAGATCTGGGCACCGACGCCAACCCAAATTCCACATACCTTGGTGGAATGTATACCTAAGTACATTAAACCAAGAGACAAAAACGAATAACAGTGTCGAAGGGTGGCACAATGCATTCCAAGCAACCACTAGCAGAGCCAAACCCACCTTCCAAAACCTACTAGAAGCTTTAAAAAAAGAACAAAGCTACCAAGAGCTAAGAATACAACAATCTGTTACCCAAATTGGACCGAAACTAACTAAACAAACGAAACAAATGTTCAGACTCCTGCAAAGCCAAGTCACACTATATCCTACAACCAGAGGACTAGAATACCTGTCATAATAGCTAAAAGCCTACTATAAATATTCAACCCAAAAATACAAATGTCTTCTGACAATAATGTTAAATTTTAAAAACATAACCATTTCCAAGTAATTATGAATAATACATATTTGTTTCACATATTAAGAACATTTTGTAAAATGATTTCCGAACAAAAATGCAATATTTATAATAACATCAAACATACACATTACATCAAAAGCGACATTTCCCACCCAAATAAAATAACGTAAAAATACTTACAATTTATGTAGCAGAGAAAGACGTAATCCAGCCACATAGAATTCATACAATGCTTACAATCCAGGCCAAATCCAATATCGGAAACCCTCAAAAACCCAAAAACAATGTAAAAATAAAATAATCGCTCCAGAAAATCCCGAAAACACAAGTGTGGACACTTTAGTATTTAAAGTGATATACACACACCTTTAAAAAAAAACGGTAACGCATTATCGTTTCTCCAATCCAATACGAGCCCCTACAAAATCCCGAAAAATATTAAAAAGTTAAAACAACCGCTCCAGGCAATCACGAAAAATAGGAGATAGATGTAAAAATATAACTGTTACGAGTTATACACTACTTTCTCCCCAAAAAAAACGCTTCCTGCCATGTAAATCTCATGCGAGGAACAGGAACCTGTAAAAAAGCATACATAAATAAACCCACCCACAAAAACCCCTAAACATTTCTAAATACACTCACAAATAATGTTGAACATGTAAGAAGACATTTCCTAAGCCTTAAAATAACACTAGTACTGAAACATACACGACGCATCCATAACAGCGACATTTCACCTAAAACTGACCTAAACAACGACTACATACACACAACAACACTACACACTTCGAATATACCCTCAAACATTACTACTCTGTAAAAAATAATAGTTAAAAAGTACCTTACCTCTCTCTACGCGAAGCAGCTCCCAACCGCGAGCTTCTCCAGTCCTGAATGAAGCTCAATAACCTTACACGGTAAAAAAGTAGTCCCCTTAAACCATATTTGAAAACGATTCATAGTAAATACAATGTTATAATAAAATATAACATACATAACCATACTTATTATATGAAAAATAATTTGCAAGACTCATAATAATTTTATGAGTGAAAATATATATATTTTTTTAATACTAAATAATATATAATAATTATTATATAATATTAATATTAAAAAATTGTAAAAAAGGTAATTAATATATGTTAATATTTTATATTCTTGTAAATTTATTGCAATCACTTATTCCTTTATTTTAGTGACTATACATTATTATTGCTTTTGTAAATTATTAATATTAATAAATAATATTTATTATTTATTTTTATTAATATAAATTCCATATGTCAATGTGAAATATAAACAATGACTTAAATAAAATGTAATTTGTATTAGCTGAATGTATGTATTTGTGAAAAAAATGTTCGAATTAATTAAGTATAGTAATTAATTATAATAATTAATATATATTATTAATTATTATAATTAATTATTAAAACAATTAATATAATAATTAGTACGTTTTCTAAAATGTGATAAGTTCCAAAGTCATTATTTTACAATGTCACATATTATTATTATACTTATTTTTTCCCAATACTGTTCTATAAATAACAACATAATAAATCTTTTTTATGTCAATGTGAAATATAAACAATGACTTAAATAAAATGTAATTTGTATTAGCTGAATGTATGTATTTGTGAAAAAAATGTTCGAATTAATTAAGTATAGTAATTAATTATAATAAATAATATATATTATTAATTATTATAATTAATTATTAAAACAATTAATATAATAATTACTAAGTTTTCTAAAATGTGATAAGTACCAAAGTCATTATTTTACAATGTCACATATTATTATTATACTTATTTTTTCCCAATACTGTTCTATACATAACAACATAATACATCTTTATGTATTCTTTAGTATGAACATTGTATTTAATATGTACCATAAAAATGTCTTAGTTTGTAGTATCATATATAGAACAAATATAATAATTTTGCTGTTACTTTATAAATATGTATATATTCAAAATATATATTTAATAATATTAATATATAAAATATTAACATTATTAAATATAAATAGAACAAGCAGTTAAATATGTGAATATTATTAGTATTAAATATTAGTACTTGTTACCCAAACATAAAGAAACAATAGTTTTTTTTTCTGTATAAATACTGTGAAATATTGTTTTTGGACAATGTACAACATTTACATAAAAGATAATGTGTTATTTTGCTAATACTACTTTCCAAAATACTTTTATAATATGTTTGATTTTTATTATATTTTACTGTACATAATGAAAAAATAAAATATCTGAATAAACTTTTTTGTAAACATCCATGTTGATTTTTTGTCTAAGATAATGACACAGTTATGTGAACTTTTCTGCAAGCGTACTGGACACTGACCAATTATAATGTACTATTCCTCGGATGACGCAGAACACGGAGGAGCAGGGAGGCCGACCCGAAATTTTAAGGTGACGAACCTCTGCTATTCAAATATACACACCGTTTGTAAGAAGGCGACATAAGTGTGGGATCTCAAAAGCTCTGAAAAGGACCCGACACTTCACCATATAGACTCCAATTGAGAGAGAAGTCCGGTGGCTCCTCCGTGGTTTCTTTACTCTGTACCTTGAATTGAAAAACAGGTTACAGTGAAAATTGCAGAAACTGGTGATGCAAGCATACCTGATGATGTATATATAACTGGTTGACCATGAAGTCCTCTTAATGGCTAAAAGAGAACCTTCAAATAATATCAGATTAATTGTGAATCGTCAAAGTGTCCTGAAGAAGGTGTAAACAATATAAACGAACACCGAAGCGCAGCGTCAACCTTTGTACTTTGACCCTTCTTTTTTAGATTAATTTCACCTTTGTGAATATTTTATTGTATTTTATTTAGATTGTAACCCTCTTAGGGAGGTTTTTTAATAAATTGTGTTTATACCTTTTAAATTCTACTGTTGTGTATTTACCTGTTAGATTTTGTTTATTAACTATAATTTTGTGGGGAGGTATACAAATGGATAGTGCTTAAAACTCCAACTACTCCTATATAGTGTTGTAGTGACTGATCTGTATGAATCAGTTTCCACCTAGCATAGTCTAGTTTCAGTCAGCATTCGTGACTCTATTTAGTTTTTTGCAAACCACAGGTCTCTCCTTTTCTCATACTATTCCTACTCCAGTAAAGCAAATATCAGGGAAGGTGCTGGACACTGACCAATTATAATTTACTATTCCAACTCCAGTCAGGCAAATATCAGGGAAGGTGCAGGACACTTACCAAGTATAATTTAATATTACAACTCCAATCAGGCAAATGTTAGGGAAGGTGCTGGACACTGACCAATAATAATTTACTATTCCAACTCCAGTCAAGCTAATATCAGGGAAGGTGCTGGACACTGACCAAATAAAAATTACTATTCCAACTCCAGTCATGCAAATATCAGGGAAGGTGCTGGACACTGACCAAATAAAAATTACTATTCCAACTCCAGTCATGCAAATATCAGGGAAGGTGCTGGACACTGACCAATTATAATTTACTATTCCTACTCCAGTCAAGCTAATATCAGGGAAGGTGTTGGACACTGACCAATTAAAAATTACTATTCCAACTCCAGTCATGCTAATATCAGGGAAGGTGCTGGACACTGGCCAATTATAATTTACTATTCCAACTCCAGTCAGGCAAATATCAGTGAAGGTGCTGGACACTTACCTATTATAAATTAATATTCCATCTCCAGTCAGGCAAATGTCAGGGAAGATGCTGGACACTGGCCAATAATAATTCACTATTCCAACTCCAATCAAGCTAATATCAGGGAAGGTGCTGGACACTGACCAATTAAAAATTAATATTCCAACTCCAGTCATGGTAATATCAGGGAAGGTGCTGGGCACTGGCCAATTATAATTTACTATACCAACTCCAGTCAGGCAAATATCAGGGAAGGTGCTGGACACTTACCAATTATAAGTTAATATTCCAACTCCAATCAGGCAATTATCAGGGAAGGTGCTGGACACTGCCCCATAATAATTTACTATTCCAACTCCAGTCAAGCTAATATAGGGGAAGGTGCTGGACACTGACCAATTAAAAATTACTATTCCAACTCCAGTCAGGCAAATATCAGGGAAGGTGCTGGACACTGACCAATTATAATTTTCTATTCCTACTCCAGTCAAGCTAATATCAGGGAAGATGCTGGACACTGACCAATTAAACATTACTATTCCTACTCCAGTCATGCTAATATCAGGGAAGGTGCTGGACACTGGCCAATTATAATTTACTATTCCAACTCCAGTCAGGCTAATGTCAGGGAAGGTGCTGGACACTGACCAATAATAATTTACTATTCAAACTCCAGTCAAGCTAATATCAGGGAAGGTGCTGGACACTGACCAATTAAAGAATACTATTCCAACTCCAATCATGGAAATATCAGGGAAGGTGTTGGACACTGACCAATATTATTTTACTATTCCAACTCCAGTCAAGCTAATATCAGGGAAGGTGCTGGACACTGATCAATTTAAAATTACTATTCCAACTCCATTCATGCAAATATCAGAAAAGGTGCTGGACAGTGGCCAATATTAATTTACTATTCCAACTCCAGTCATGCAAATATCAGGGGCAGGTGCTGGACACTGGCCAATTATTATTTACTATTCCTACTCCAGTCAGAAAAATTTGTAATAATGTGCTGTACAATAATCTATCCAAATTTACTATTCCTACTCCTGTAAATGTAATATAAAAGCATACCTTTTACCAAATATTATGTTATAATTTATTATAGTGTTATTGTTTTTAATGATATTAAAAAGACAATAATTATATCATATTATTACTTTAAATTACATCAATTTTTTTGTTATTATTAAAAATTATTTGTAAAAGAAACTAAGTTTCTCTATTAAATATATGTATTTTTTAAGGTATATAAATAAAAATATATGAAAAATAAAAAATGTTTTGCATTAGATTAATATATGTTGCAAATAATATATTTTTTTATAACTAATTATTTTTTTTTTACCTGTAGTTGTATGTGATATATTTATGAGATTTTTTAAAATATTCCATATTTATTTTATTCTATTATTTTTTGTAATTTTTAACATATTTTTTTCCATTCAAAAAACTATAACAGAATTTTTTTGTTTAAATTTTGTAATTAATATTGGATTTAAATTTTTTTTGCAAATATTATTGCAAAATTATAAAATTGCAATTTTTATTTTGCAATTTCTTTTTGATCCCTTTTTTATTTCAATGTTTTTGCAATATTATATAAATATATTTTATATTTTCTACTATTTTTTTAAATTACTCCCCACCCTTATCCCCTATTAACCCAACATCCCGCTCCTAAACATTTACAAAAATTATTGTATATATATATATTTTTTTTATATTTATTTTGCAATTTTTATCAATTAAATATTTTGATTTTCTACAATATTTTACAATTTTACTGTATATTTTTAAATTACTCCCCACCCTTATCCCCTACTAACCCAACATCCCGCTCCTAATAATTAACATACATTTCTATATTTTATTTACATTATTGAAAAATTATTTTTTTTGATTTTTGTACTATTTTTCTGGATATTGTCGATATTTTTGCCTATTACTATTTGTCGATATTTAGTGTACTCGATATTTTTGATACGATATTTTTGTACTCGATATTTTTTTCACATTATATATTTCGATATTTTTTCCAACGATATTTTTACTTTCGATATTTAACTATACTCGATATTTTGGACACAATATTTTCTTCTATCGATATTCTGGAGTCGATATTATGCCTAGTTACCGCCTTGGCCTCTGCGCTCGGTCAGGGTGCATTCATGATGCGACGCACTTTGGATTGTTTCCGGTGTGTTATTTCTGTAGTTTTTATAGTGCATTTTCCCGGCAGGAGCGTGGGATTGACAGGCCTGTCGCTGGTTTTCGCTGCTTTTTGTACCGCGATTGGCCTCATCGCAGGATTTTTTACATTCGCGTTTCGCATTTTTGTGATGTGGCGTTAGTTTTGATGCGGACATTTGATGCGTTATCTGGAGGCTATCGCATGATACCTTCGTGTTGAGAAGAATGCTTCGTTAATACAGCGTAATTTAACTGCAATCGACTACAATGTTGGGAGTTGCATTGTTACTTTTGCGATGATTATCACACGTTCTTGAGAATATGCCCAAAATAGTTTTTGTATAACAGATTAAGAAGATGTGTGGCATGGAATAGAACACAATAAATGAAAATATCTACAATGCAGTAGGTGAGTTCTCTTTCTTAAACATCTGCAAAGTCAAAATCAGATGCACAGCGCCTAACCAAACTATTCTCATCCACACCGGTCTCATTTTCACAAACCCATCAAGTCTTCAAGGCCAGGTAGGGCTAGTGGTCTACTGGGTCAAGATGATGGATGCACCTTGCCGAGCTCCCAATCATCTCGACAGAAGGGCTGGAATCCTTAGTGCTGGTGGGGTCCTCAGACTGCACCCACCTTCCTACACTTCCCCCCACACTGGGGGGACGACTTACACCCCAACTTCAGCTGCTTTGGCAGTGGCATCGGGCCAGTGGACTTGACTGGGCCCAAGCACAGAAGCTGTTCTAGTGATGTAGAAGATGGGCCCTGAGTCCCTCTGCATGTCCACACCACATCCTACGTACCTCCGGAACTCCAGGTGAGGTGGTGCTACTGCTCTTGTGCAACAGTGAACACAAATGGCTACAAGGGGCCCCGGGGCATCCCTAATATGGTGGTATGGCATGTCTCCGGCCCATGGGCTAGCACTACCATGGTAGGCCCTGTGGGAGGTCTGGGGAGGCCTTGCAACAGAAGCAGACATGCTCCGGCCTGAGATGGAGACTCTGGGTTCTGCTGTGTCAGGTACTGGGGAAAGTCTTTGCAGAGATAGCAGCCTGTGGAGCTTGGAGGCCCATGCCTTTGGTTCTACCCCACCTGCCACTGCATCACACGACGGTACACAGCTTCCCCACTCCTTTCCTCAGGACTGCCGATGTTGGCTTCATTTGCCCCACCCATGTTATGTAAATGTAAATGTTTTTGTACTTGTATAGCGCACAGCTACCCGCAGTGGGTTTCCCGGCGCTTGTACGAATACCGCAAGGAAACCCTTCCTGGCTTTCCCTGTGAAGTGTCCACTCCTGGGCACCCCCATGGTGCAGACCAGGCATCCCTCGCGTTGAGGGGGCCGTTGTGGAGACTAAGCAAGCTATTGCCCAGAGTTGCAGCGTGGGACCCATTATCAGAATAGGCACTGAGGCGAGAATATCCGGTCAGGGGAATTAATGAGCCCGAGACCCGCTGGAGCAGGAATCAAACCCTGGTCCCTGGCCAGAGCTCTGCATCGAGGGCTGCCTGCTCTAACCATTGAGCCACACTTCTCATGGGCAACGTCCGTGTATGGGGGCACCACCCACTTCGCTGGGGCACTGTGGGCTGCAGGGATTTGTGGGGGAGATGGCTGGGGTATCTCTGGGGCCTCTCCATTGCCCTGGGGGGCTCTCCACATACCATGCCCTCCGCTGCTGACAGGACGACCGGGGGCCTGTGACTAGGTCTGTCCCAATGGCTGGGACTTCGCAGATGCCACAACACCTGTGGCTCTGGCGGTCCGCGAAGGGAACCGCTTATTGATTAAAACTTGTAGACAGACATGCCTCACCTGTTGCTCTCCCCCAAAGGGATGAGGACTTTGGACCCCCCGCTGGACCCTACTGCACATCATCTCTTCCCCCTCCTGACCTTCTCAGCCTCCTCTACTCTCCCTGTTTCTGTGCCCTGGCTTCTCCAGCTGCCTCCCCTCTGTCTAGTTTATTTGGGGGCAAGCAGGCCAGGCTGGGGGCAATGTGATCCTTCAAACTCCTTCTACCCCCTTGGTCGTCTCCCTGGCTACTCCTGCTGTCCACCCCCTTCATCTGGTTTCTTGAGGGGCAAGTGGGCCAGGTTAAGGGCAACAAAATCCTTCACATCCCAAAAATGCACCCCAGGGCCTGCCACTCCTTTACCATAATGCAGAGCTTTGCCCGTTGGATGGGGCGCAGACAGAGGAGGTCCCTTTCTCTGGGCAGACTTCCACCTGAGCTCTCATAGCCTGTGACAAGCCAGCCACCTACCATTTGCAGGCCAAAATCTAATGCTATACAGCCCCCACCACGGCCTCGCAGGGATCTTCAGCCCCTCCAGATCATCCTGCCTTACCTCCCACCACAGACAACGCCATCCTACAAGCCATACAAGCCTCCTGATCTGCTTTAGAATTGGCGAAGTGGGGTTGGAAGTCTCCTTTCTTGACCAGGACATTAGGGGAGTGACTGACAGAGTTACGGAAATGGAGGGCCGGGTTGCAGAACTGGAAGTCACCGTCCAGGAGTTCAAGTTAATGGTCCATCGCCTTGCCACGACTTCAGTGGCACAGGGAGCCAGAGCTGAGGACGCCGAAGGTCAATCCTACCGATTCAAGTTGCACTTTGTGGGATTCTACGTGGGAGCAGAGGATCAATCTCCTGAGCAATTCCTGGAAACCTGGCTGAATCAATTTGTGGAATGAAAAGATGTTTATTCACACCTCTAGTCCTTGACCTGTTCTCTTTTCTCCCAGAAGGGAAATTTATTTAAACCAAAAAATAATGTCTCAGTGTACAATAGTTTGCATTTTGTATGCTTTTTGTTTTAATTGTCTTTTTTCTATCTCCTCAGGGTGCCTTTGCCTTCTGAAGGGCTTCTGTCGGGTTGAGTGATTTAACGAGGCACCCCTCACCATGAAAGTTCGAGAGGTAGCCCTTAAGATCTTTTCCTTTCCACTTTACAGGGTTTCTGGCTTCCTCATTGAGTCATCGCAGAAGAAGTGGTGCCTGAATGCAAAACATCTAAATCAATCTGGAGTGTGAACTTGGCCCTATGCGCTGCAGAACACAGGGTCACCAAAACCTAAAATGGTGGCTGGGAGAGGGAGAGCCAGCCCCTCATAGCCATTGGGCTATCAAAATGAGTTGGGCTACGTTTGGGCTATTCCCCACGTAGCCCAAACAACTTTACAAAAATGGCCACTGCCGGCCCCCACTCCCGCTTCCAAACTGCCTGTGGGACAGACCTCCTGGGGCTCAGCTGCCCCCCAAACCCTGCTTCTGGATAATAAGCACTGTGGCTGTTTAACCCCTTCGCTGCTCATGACAAGCTCAGCTCATCATGACGAGCTCAGCTCGTCATGAGTCGCACTGGTCGTGTGCTTATGACGAGCTGAGCTCGTCATGAACAATGGGGAATATGAAGTAACAGCACAGGAGGGGAAAACCTCTAGCAGCCAAGGTGTTAAGCGTGGCCTAAAATAGACCTGCAACTCTGAAAATGGCCACCATTAATATTTATTTTCTTTGTGTTCTGTTCCAAATCTTTATAAACCTTTTAATGCTGTATAATCGAATCAGCCAGTCTCAAGAAAACCTTCCGCATTCGACTCCTCTGCCATTCCTGTGTTTATGTGGCTTGGCACCATCACATGACCCCTCACCTGGGTAACTGAGAAGAGACTGGAAGATGAAACTCAGGGCACAAGTTGAGGGTAACTCGCAGGTAGATGGCATCTACCCACTGTTTCCACAGGGTGGACGCCGCAGTAGCAGTTGGTGTCAGAGGAGAGGAGCGGGGTGGGGGGAGGTGACATACAACAAAATAAAGGGGGAAAAAAAGAACTTACCTGCTGCTTGCAGCATACCGCATCACCGTCCTCAGCTCATCTCTTAGCCACATTGCAGGTAAGGCTCCCAGGCTCCCCTGCTGCCAGTCCTAAAGTTTCTCTCACGCACAAAAGCACCTTTAAGATTGGCCTCATCGCCAATGATTTCTGCTCCCAGGGATACTCCATGTAGCTGTGTTGGAGAGAGCTTCAGTGCGCATGATGGTTTGGCCGGTCTAAGGCGGCTGGCCAAACCAACATGTGCACTGACAGCAGTGCAACCGGCTCCTGTCATCCTTGGGCCCTGCCCCCAAACTTAGCCAGGAAACAAAATAAAATGGTATTAGACCAGGGTTTATTATCTTTTTTTTTTTACAGTGCCGGCGGAGGGGGCAAGGTGGAGGCGTCTACCATGGTAAGAGGCTGGGCCCCACTGAAATATGTAATCTTGCCCAGTGCGCTTTTCAGACACCGGGATATATTTAACGAAGGGGCTTATCAGATTCCAGCTGGGCCCATAACAAACAGCCGAAGTTAAGGGGTCATCAGGCCTCTTTTTGTTGGAGTATCTTCGCTGGGAGCTATCTGGAGCCTCACACCTACAAGCAAATGCAATGGATGGGAAACAAAGGCACACAGCTTGTTATCACGTCACAAATACTCAAGAGAGGTATGCTTTTGACTTTGTTCAGTCCCTGTATATAAGAGATATGAATTTGATGTAAAAATGTTAGATGTGTTGGTCTGTCCAAGTATTTAGACAAATAACAATTTAAATACCACTATTTTGTTTTATTTCTTTTATAGAGCTATAGTTCTACTTATCCAATTTCAGGGAGTCAGAGTGCTTTACATCACATTGTACATTGAAAATAAATCATATGTGTGTAAATTAATGTACAGGATGTGTTACATAAGGCAGTGAGAGTTACAAGGTGTAGAAGCCACATGTCTTTCATAGGTTACTGTGGGTATATTAGAAGGATTACAATGTATGAACTGCAAATAACAAATGGATCTTTTTTGGCACAACCCCAACGCAAAATCTCATTTGTTAAACATTGTAATGCAATCAAACGTACTCAGGAGAGACCTGCTCAACATATGTGTGAGGTATTAAGTTCTTACATTACTTCTTGTGATGTTGCTGCCTATGATGCCACGTGCGAAGTCACGCGCCGTGATGTCAGACACTGTGATGTTGCGTGCTTTGAGGTCAGTTACATACGCCTAACTTGGGGCCTCATTAGGATGGCGACGAATCTGCATCCTCCGGGCCGGCGGAAGCCACCGCCGGCCCGGAGGATGCGGATTCACCGCCGCAGCCACATAAAACACCCACCGCCAGATTAAGATGGCGGTGAAATTGTGGTGGGACCAGCGGTGGACCGCAGGTCTGTCTGCCGCTGATACGTGGGTTTTGGAGGGCTATTTGGTGGCGGTGTCTGCAAGACACCGTCAGTCAAATTAGGAAGCATGTGAAGACATGCTTTTCCTCTGCGTTTTTTCCGCTGTGGAAAAGCATGTGGACCTTTGCTTCTGGGGGGCCCTTGCGGGCCCCCAGGGTGAAGAAGGGGTGGGGGTGTACCTATGGTACCCCCCTGCTTTTGCATGCACAAAGCGGCAGGCACCGCGCGGTGCCTGCCGCTTTGTGCATGCAGATGCAATGCATGCATTTTTAACATTGCGGCGGGCGCCGCTTGAAGCAGCACCCGCCGCAATGTTAAGCATACAGGATGTGACCGCCAGGGTGGCGGTCACATCCTAATTTGAATGGAGGGACCGCCGCTGCCCATGCGGACGGTCCCTCTACCTCGGGGGTGGTGGACGGACGGAGGTCCGTCCGCCATCCTAATGACCCCCTTGGTTAGTCCCCCCACTTCTTTTTTTTAGAACTTGCTTAAGCCCTGATGAAACTCAGGGGCATATTAGCAAGAACCGTGCTAAAATTATCGCCGTTTTAGCGGCAGGAAACTGCCGCTAAAACGACGATAATGGGCTTTGCTAATATGCGTTATAGAATTCCAATAGAAGCCCAGGTTAGATGTCCTGCACATCTAACCTGGGCTTCTATTGGAATTCTATAATGCATATTAGCAAAGCCCATTATCGTCATTTTAGCGGTAGTTTCCTGCCACTAAAACGGCGATAATTTTAACGCGGTTCTTGCTAATATGCCCCTGAATCCTGAAGCTTGCCCTGGGGTCTGGCTCCGATTTCCAGCCTTGATTGGGCTTACCTCTGCTCCTTCCCAATTGGTTACCTTCAGCCCTCAACTTCAACTCAAATTTATGCTAAAGCTGACATTCCAGGAAACCTCCACATCGCACATTCACATCTGTCAATCCGCTCTTTCTCACTTCAAGCAAATCACAAGTCCACCCCCTCCCTTTTCAAACTTGCATACAGATAGAAAGCAGAGCCCTCTAACCAGAAAGACATGTACTTACATTTGTATAATAATGGATCATTGCACAGAATAAATGTACATAAATTGTTAGCAAGAATCTGAAACTTCGCCAAAGATGTCTGGCCTCTCGACAGATTTTCAACCCCAGCTGTACTGTGTATTTAAGACTCTGGCCTTCCACTTAATTTTCAAGAGCTTGCCTGGCTGAAACGGCAAGGAAATACTACCAGATCAGGAGGCCATTCAGAATTCGAAAGTAATGGGACGTACTGGACGAATTGTGAAAATACTGTGTTGTGCTGTGGGAACAGGGCACAAGTGATTTTCTTGCCCACACACTTTTCAACCAGAAGTGCCTGGTGAAGTATGCGCCGGAAAAAGATCCCAGAAAGTGGGGAAACCTGCGTGTATCAGGCAGAAGCACCCTCCTAAGGTTTCCTAAAGGAAATATTGATACACATTTTGTAATGCAGCACTCACAACTTCCTGCTCAGTCATAATACTATAGGGATTTGCAGGGGTGTTGTTACAGCAATCAAAGTCCTGCACTCTCCCCTAGGGAGTAGCATTTTTGTCTGCTCCTTTCAGACAGGGCTATGCTACGCTGGAAGAGGGAAGCCAGCTAGGGCAGCGGGGGCATTGGGTGGGGCCCAACAAAGGGCTGTCCAGAGTAATGTGTCTCTAGAGTTGAAATTGGACCGAGGAGGGGGGCTGCATGCCCCCATCCTGGATTGGTTGCCTTTGGGGAGCTGGCCACAGGGCTTGGCCGCAGGCCATATACGGCTTGGGGTTGGGTGAATACAGGGGGTTGCTTGCAGGGCCTGGCCACAGGTCATTCGAGATGTCATCAGTGATGGCACAAATTATGTCGTAGAACTTGTCATGAGTGATGTAATATGTGAGATCATAAGCTGTGCAGGCCAGGGTGTAGGCTATAGTTAGCTCTGTTAGCTACAACTGGTGAATTTCGGTGTTTTTTTTTAGTTCAAAACCTTCATATTTTTACTGACCTGTTCACCTAACTATAATGTTACTTTAACCTTTAATTTTTCAGTGAATTTTTAAGTTAAAAAAATTAAATAAACATCTTTTTATCACACCTAACTATAAAGTTACTTTAACCTTTGTGATGATTTTTTTGTATTCTAGGTTTCCTTTTAACATAAAGTAATTACCTTACGTTAATCCAACCCCCAGCCACGTATAGCTGGTGGCTGCAGGTCCTGGCCTGAGGCAAGGCCCTGTGGCCAAGCCCCCTGCATGCATCCAATGCCACACTGCGCAGGACCTTCAATCGTGCACAGCGGGGATTGGCTTGCAGCCAACCCCCTGAAGTCGCCCAACCTCACGCTACACATGGCCTTCATCCATTTATGGTGGGGGGTTGGCCACAAGGCCTGGCCTGTGGCCAATCACCCCAAAGGCAGCTAACCTTACACTGCACACAGCCTTCTGGCAGTGCGCTGCGGGGGTTGGCCATAGGGCCTGGCCCTTAAGGACCCCAGGAAGTTTTTTTTATTAAAGGAGAGGGGTGCGTAGCTACCCTCCCCAAGCAACTTTTCATTCTGGGGACTCCATCCTCCAGGGCCATACATACATGTTAGACCCTGATTACCTCATCCTCCAGGGCCTATTCTTTATAAAAGGACAGGGGGGCCTTACTACCCACCATTTCCCAGGGCCGTAAATATAAGTTAAAAGTGGAGATGGTTGTGTGGCCCCCCTCCCAAGCCTCCTAGGCCCTGGGGACCCCATCCCTCAGGGCCATACATATATGTGAAAAGGATAGGGGGCCAACCCGTCTTCACCTTCACAAGCCTTAATAGGCCCTGAAGACCACAACCCCCAAGACCATTTCTAAAAATAAAGGGAAGCAGGCCAAGTCATATGTGGCCCAGGGACCCTATCCCCTGGGGCCACGGATTTAAATAAAGAGGAGGGGGCTACACGGCCCCCTCCTCAAGCTTTGTTAGACCCTGCGGACCCCTTCCCTTGGGACCAATTCTAAAAATGAAGGGGAGGTGGGCCGCTCTGCCCCCCTTCCTGAGTCGTTGTTGGTCCTGGTGACCCCATCGCCTGGGGTCACTTATTTAAATAAAGGGGAGAGGGTTGCAGGCCCCTCTCCCGTAGCCTCTTTAGGCCCAGGAGACCCCATCCTCCAAGGCTGTATATATATCTAAAAAAAACAGGGGAGGAGGTCCACGCAGCCCCCCTACCTGATGCTCTTTACACCCTGGGGACCCTATCCCCAGGGCTGTGTATTTTTTTTAAGGGGAGGGTTCACCATGTGGTCCTCCTCTCCAAGCTGTTATTGGCCCCGATGACCCCATCCCCCAGGCCCACTCTTAAATAAAGTGGAGGGGGGGAAATCAATTGATTTGCCCCAGATATGTGACTGGGGATCAATGTTTGATTTGTTCAGTATTCCATCCATCCATCATCTGTTGTTTTTACAATCGCCACCATAAGTGGAAATGGTAAGGCCATACATGCGTCCTGTGCTTGCTAGGCCACTAAATTCAAGCTAGCCTGACTGATAAGGGGTGATACCCCAAAAGTAGTCCCAAAATGCTTGTTTCTGGTCCAGGGAGGACCTGATCTGGCAGTTCGGGCTAGACTGTTCCCGTGGGGAGCAGTGTCAATACTGATTTGCATATGGCTGGATCCAAACTATAATGACTTGGCGAGCAAAAAAACAATGGATTTACCACAGATCTGTGACTAGGGGTGAATGTTTGATTTGTTCAGTATTATGTCCATCATCTGTTTTTTTCCAATTGTCGCCCTAAGTGGGAAGGTATGCCCAGACGATATACCCAGATGTGGGTCCCATGCACACAATGCCACCAGATTCAAGTTAGCCTCGCTGATATGGGGGGATACCCCGAAACTGTTCCCAGGATGCTTGTTTCTGGTCCAGGGAGGACCTGATCTGGCAGTTCGGGCTAGACTGTTCCCGTGGGGAGCAGTGTCAATACTGATTTGCATATGGCTGGATCCAAACTATAATGACTTGGCGAGCAAAAAAACAATGGATTTACCACAGATCTGTGACTAGGGGTGAATGTTTGATTTGTTCAGTATTATTTCCATCATCTGTTTTTTTCCAATTGTGGCCCTAAGTGGGAAGGTATGCCCAGACGATATACTCAGATGTGGGTCCCATGCCCACAATGCCACCAGATTCAAGTTAGCCTCGTTGATATGGGGGGATACCCCGAAACTGTTCCCAGGATGCTTGTTTCTGGTCCAGGGAGGACCTGGCCTGGCACTTCAGGGTGGACTGTTCCAATGGGGAGCAGGATCAACACTGATATGCATATGGCTGGGTCTAAACTGGAATGGCATGGTGAACAAAAAAATGACAGATTTACCCCAGATCTGTGACTGGAGATGAATGTTTGATTTGGTCAGCATGTCAACGAGCATCTGTTCTTTTCTCATTTAACTATAATTTGAGCCACTGGAATTATGTGGCAGAGAAGGGCCAAATTATGCAGCAGGGTTGAGTAAATTATGCGGTATAATGCCATACATTTTATAATAGCATTACATTATTATTTTGACATTTTTTTGTCAAAGGTGTATTTTATTGAAAGGTAAAAGAAAAAAAAAAAAGAATCTTTCGACAATCTCGCACAACATCCCATGCAGGGGGTTAGTCAAGGCAGGCGGGGGGACATTGAAGATATGGGCAAATCTAACCATCGGGCACACCGGGGTACGTCAATGTCAATGTCAATGTCAGAGTTTCTTATATAGCGCAGCTTATCACCGTAAGGTCTCAAGGCGCTTGCAGCACAAGGAACCGGAAAGAAGATGACAAACAGAAGAAAAAAGAGATTAAACAGCACAGGGGGTCCTACTTGGGAAAAGCCAGGTTTTCAGTGCTTTACGGAATTTCTGGTGCTCCACGATGGAAAGTAGGTGATTAGGCAGTTTGTTCCAGAGTGTGGGGGCAAGGTAGGCGAACGAGCGTTGGCCGTACCTGGAAGAACGCACACGGGGTTGTGTCAGCAGAAACTTATTGCCAGACCTTAAAGGTCTTTTCGGAACATACCAAGTAAGTTTTTTTTTAAGGTAGCGAGGCCCTTTACTGTATAGTGCGTTGTGGGCCAAGCTCAAGATCTTAAATTGGCTTCTTTGCTGGACGGGAAGCCAGTGCAATTTTTCCAGACACAGCAAAGAAGCCGTCCTAGGTGGCATGTCCATCACTAGTCTGGCGGTAGTGTTCTGCAGAATCTGCAGCTTTGCCAGTAAATCCCCATTCAGGCCATGGTACATGGCGTTACCATAGTCAAGACGACTAATGATAAGGCCCTGCACCAAAGGTGTTCTTGCCTCAATGGGGAGCCACCTAAAGAGGCAACGCATTATTCCATAGCAGGTGCCCGTCATCTTGGCTACATGATTTTTCATAGACAGAGTGCTGTCAATAATTATTCCCCGGTTGCGGACAGCCGTCTTGGGGGTGGGACATATCCCCAATTCGGCGGGCCACCATTCCTGGGTCCAGCACTTCTCAGCCTTGCCAAACAGGATGATTTCTGTCTTATCAACGTTTAGTTGGAGCTTGTTATCTCGCATCCAGCTGCTGATCTCACCCATGCAGTTTTTAAAGCGAGTGCAGGTGTCTATAGAATCTGCACTGCACGTGATCAGCAGCTGGGTGTCATGAGCATATGACACAGTTTTAAAGCCAAATGATTTAATGATTTTAGCCAGAGGAGTCAGGTATAGGTTGAAGAGCAGCGGGCTCAAAATCGACCAGAGCGACTGCCGGAGACCAGGGAATCGACTCGAACGGTGGTGAGGCGATCAGTAAGGTAGTCCTCAATCCACCCCAAGGCCCCTCCTCTGACACCTATCTCCCACAGCCGATGTTTCAAAATGCCGTGGGAAATGGTGTCAAAGGCCGCAGAGAGATCCAGGAGGATGAGGATGGCCGAATCGCCCCCATCCACCGCAAGTCTGATGTTATCCACTATCTCAACGACATCCGTCTCAGTACTATGGGCAGCCCGAAAACCGGACTGAGAAGGGTCAAGAGCACCACACGCTTCTATATAGGCCATCAGTCGGTTGTTAATAAGAAGCTCCAACACTTTGCCAAAGAAAGGTAACAGCGATATTGGCCGATAATGGGATGGTAGAGTGGGATCATCCGAGGGTTTCTTCAAAATGGGCTTTACTTGGGCGTGCTTCCATTTAGTGGGGACGTGCGCTTGCTCAAGCGAAGCATTGAATATGGCTGTAAGGGGTACTGCAAGCAGGGGCATTATTTTTGTACCACGGCGGGGAGGGAATGGGTCCATAGGCGATCCTGACTTTATTTTACTTAAACCTTTCAGGGTTTCATCAACGGTGATGGGGGCAAATTCAGTTAAATGGAAGGCTTGGCTGCAAGCCTCCTCTGGCGAGGACGTTACCGGATTCCTATGTAACGGGGGTTGATTTGAGTCTGAAATAGGGAATGCAGAATATATTTTTTGGATTTTATTCTCGAGGAAATTCGCCATTGACTCAACCCATTCTATGGAAGGGCTAAACTAAATAGTCACTGGAGGTGCAGTCCAAGCCCGATGTGCCATCAGTGATTAGCAGCATGGATCTATTGGGACACTTGAATCATAAAGCACTACATTTGAAAGAGGTACCCTTGGGTGGGTCGCTAAGTGCCTCCCGCTGCAATTGCGCTAATAATGCCACAAACAAACCAACACAAAAAAGAAGAAAAAACTCCCCCCCTCCCACTCCATCCCTCCCGGTGGTGGCAGCACTCCGCATTCATACTAGTCCATACGCACAACACTCACACCTGGAAGAGATGTAGGCTCCTCAACGTGGGTGGGTAGACTGCTGATGGCAATCCCCTAGAGAGGAAGGGGAACAGAGGTCCCCAGCGAAAGGTAAAGCTTTTAAAATCGCCCAGAAAGACTTCGGCCATACGTTCCATGCTCAACAATCTCCACAGTCTAGCATGCCACAAAGAGATCGCTGGGGCCTCCCTCTTTTTCCAAGCCGCCGCCAGGGTGATCTTGGCTGCCCCAATACACAACCAGAGGATTTTCTAATCAGCCCGGGTCTGGTGCTCCAGCAGTGGATCACGGAGGCCCAATAGCACGTGTGCCATTGAATCCGCTACGGGGTAACCCAGAATATCTTTAATGTGGGAGAGGATTTCCTCCCAGTAGTCGCGGATAGCTGGGCAGTCCCACCAGATGTGGCGAAAGTCTCCTAATAGGCCACAGCCGCGCCAACACCTGTCGGAAGTGCCAGGGTATATGCGATATAACTTAGCAGGAGAGAGGTACCAATCCATCATTGTTTTGAGATGTGCCTCGCGAAGTTCAATGGAATGATTGTGTTTCGCCAAATCTCTCCACAGTTGTGACCATTCCACATCCGATATATCGCGGTCCAAAATTTCTTCCCAGAGGCCCATGTAACGCGGTCTGGGGGAAATAGCCGTGGACAGGAGGTGTCGGTAGAGAAAGGAGATAACTCCCCGCATGGCAGTGGCCCGGGAGATGAAGGCCTCAAAGGGGGTCAGGGCTCGAGTGGCCGCGTCCCGAACAGCAGGGGAGAGCGCCCAGTGAAGCAGCTGGGCATGATGGTACCGCTCCGCTGGGAGGACTTCATAGTCCCGTCTACAGTTGTCAAATGTGAGCGGAGCATCCCCATGGAACAGGTGGGTAAGGGCAAAACAGCCCCCACTCCTCCAGGCATCAAAGGGCCCCTCACATAAAGCGGGCGGGAAGGCAGGGTTGAAATGAATGGGCGTAAAGGGGGAGGGGAATGTTGTCCACCTCTCATCCCCGGAGACTGAATCCCATACCTTCAGGGTGGTGCCAGTGGGAATGCTAATATATGCATTCTTAGGTCTATCTCTCTTGGGCTTCCAGACTAGATCCCAAATTGATCTCCCCGCCACACTCCTGTCCATATGTAGCCAATGCTTTTCTGACATAGGTTGAGACCACTACACCAACACCCTGAGCTGCGCTGCTTTGTAATAGAGAAGCATGTCAGGAAGGCCAACCGCTCCCCCCTCTTGCGGACGCCTAAGAGAGGTAAAGGAAAAGCGAGCCCGCCCTCCTAGCCAAATAAAGTGGAGCATAAGGGTTTTAACACGGCAAAAGAAGTCAGTGTCTACAACTATGGGGAGCGTTTGGAATAAATACAGAAGTTTGGGGAGGAGTGTCATTTTAATCGTGTGTATCCTCCCTAGCCACGAGATATACAAAGGCAGCCACCGTCTCAGATCTGTTCGGATACGCGCCAACAGGGGGGGAAATTAGCGGCGTACAGTTTCCCCACTGTGGGGGCAAGGTGAACCCCCAGGCACAGCAGAGAGGAAAGGGTCCACTGCAAAGGTGACAGCGGGCGAAGGCGGTCCACCTCTGCTAGGGAGAGCGTGAGATTTAGAATAGTGGACTTGTCGTAGTTGGCTTTAAAGCCCGCTACCGCCTCGAAACGCGCCAGTTCCGTCTGAACGTGGGGGAGGGAGTGCGCGGGGTCGGAGAGGGATAGTAAGACGTCATCCGCAAACAGGGAGATTTTATGTTGCTCGCCAGTGAAAGGTAATCCCCGGATGTCCGGGTGCACCCGTAACGCCATCGCCAGCGGCTCTATACTTAGGGCAAAAAGCAGGGGAGAAAGTGGGCACCCCTGCCTCGTGCCACGTGAGCGTGGAATAAAGGTTGATAGGTGGCCGTTGACCGAGACTCTGGAACGGGGGCAGCTATAATTCACCCCCACCATGGACAGGAATCTGGGCGAGAAGCCAAAAGCCATAAGGGTCTGGAATAAAAAACCCCAGTCCACCCGGTCAAAGGTCTTCTCCGCATCCAGACCCACCAGGACTGCCGGGATACGGAAGCGATTAGCCTTTTCTATAAGGTGGACCACTCGTCGGGTGTTATCGTGGGTCTGGCGTCCCTTAATGAAACCCGATTGGTCTGGGTGGATGAGAGCGGGCATGAGATATTGTAATCTGGACGCTATTATAGATGAATATAACTTAGCGTCAATGTTCAGCAGAGCTATAGGCCTATATGAGGTACACTTGGTGGATCTTTCCCCGGCTTGGGGATAACCGATATTACAGCCTCCGCCATGGAGCCCGAGGTTGTGCCCGACTCAGCCATGGCGTTAAAAAGGAGCACCAGATAGTCACTTACTTCCGGTGCAAAGGTCCGGTAAAAAAGCGCTGTGTATCCGTCCGCCCCGGGTGCCTTATTGAGTTTTAGAGTCTTAATTGCCGTCAGAACCTCCTCCTTAGTGAAGGGGGAAGCGAGCAACTCATGCCACTGGGCAGAGGCGCGAGGGAGCGGAAGGGCATTCAGATAGTCTCGCTGAGCCTCCGGGTCCAGTGTGTCCCCCGAGTACAATTCTGCGTAGAACTCCCCAAAGAGTTCAGCCTTGACCTCGTCGCGGTGCCTCAGCTCCCCTCCTTGGTCTTGAATACCGCCGATATACTCCTTCTCCCTCTTATCTCTCAGCTGAGGCGCGAGGTGCTTCCCTATCTTATTTCCCTGTGAGTAAGAGAGACGGCGCAACTTCAAGAGAGTGAACTCCGCCCGGTTATTATAATGGGCCCTAAGCTTACCCCGGATCGCCGTCAATGTACGGAGTGTCTACCTGGTGGGGTTCTATTTGTGGGTCTGTTCCAACCTGGATAGTTCCTCCTCCAACCCCTCTCGTTCCTCCCGCCGCAGCTTATTGAGAGCCGCGTTAAGGGCTAAGCAACTACCCCTTATTGACGCCTTAAAGGCATCCCAAGTAACAAAAATTGAGGTCAAAGAAGTTGCGGATCGCTGTCCGCAGTGCCTTACAGGAGGAATCGTCTTTAACCAGGGAGGCCGGGAAATACCACTATTTTGACATTTTTACACTTGTTAGCACTGTACGGTATTGCTTGCTCCTCATTTGGTCCAGGTTAACACTCAAATATAGCAATAAGCAACAAGAAAGGTGCAACCATGGTGCAAGGATGGCAGCGTCATGGGGATGATCATTTATGTGCAGGAAGGTGTCCCTTCCTGCACATAAACAAGCTGAAATGGCGTTTTTCAGCTTCTATGCATGGTGCATTAGCACACATAGAAGTTGCAAAATGTAATTTTTTTTAATGATTGTTTATGTACAGGAACGGACACCTTCCTGCACACAAACAATCACCAGGGGTGATTTCTTCGTTCTATGTGTGCTGTAAAATGCAGCACGCATAGAAAGAGAAGAAACCGAGGAGAAATGAATACGTTTCTCCTTGTTCTCCTTTTTCCCCCTTCCTACGTCTCTCCTGGGGAGGCATAGCATTCAGACACATTTCCAGATTTAAAATTTCTCCTAAATCTGGAAATGTGTCAGGTTCCATGGGTGTTGCTTGGGAACACCCATAGCAACACCCATGGAATGCCCTTTCACGCAAAATGCTGCCTGTTAAGGGGTCGTATTTACAAGGACAGGAAAAGACACGCAGGGTGTTTTTTCCTGTCCTTGTGAATATGGGGCAGCAAAATGCGCCTCCGGTGCATCACAAAAAGTGACGCTCAAGCGGCGCAAGGGGTCTGTAAATAAGCCCCTCAGTACCATCTACTTAGACCCTACACGTAAATGAAATGTACCAATCACATATATGCCAAACAACGAAATCCAAAAACTAAATCCAAACTAAATCCAAGCTGAGTTTTGGGGGGTTTCCCAAGACAGAATGGTCTCAGTCTTGAATTAGAGGGGCTTCAAATTCGTGCCCCAGAGACACCACAGATCCCTGCCCTATCTAGCACCTGCTGACAGTAGCGACTAGTGTCCGATAATAATGGTGCGGCAACGCTGGGGCAGTAACAAACAAACAAAGCACAAAAAAACACTTACCTGATGCTCAGTGCTTTTCTCCTCGCTGCTGTTCTACTCCTCTGGGTACAGGCTCCCAGACTCCCCTGCAGCCAATCCCGATGCTGCTCTTATCAAAAGAGCACATCTTTATTGGGAGCAGTGCACTGGTTTTGCGCTCCATTGGGAGCTGAGAGCCTGTGCCTGCTGGTATCTCCACCTAGCAAGGCAGCTGGGTTGGGGAGAAGTCAGTGCGCATGACGGTTTGGCCATCCTAAGGTGCCAAACCACCATGCGTACTGACAGCAGTGCCCAACACTCCCCTCTCCCTGCTGCAGTGCCGCCCACAAAACTCAAATGATTTCATTTTTCATCTGCCTCTGCAGGCAGGGGGGCGATGCTCCACCGTCATAGCGGAGGAGCCGCTGCCGCAGGGCCTGTGACACCTCTTGAGGTGGAACAGGTGATCCTCCCAGATGGAATTAATGACAGTTGTGTCATCCAGGTTGGTAGCACTGAGAGCCTCCATCCCAGCCAGGACCCTGTTAAGCAACCTCTAAAAGATGGCAGGGGTATTCCTTAGCCCAAAGGGTTTCACCCTGAATTAGAAATGGCCTTGTAGGTGGAGAATGCAGACCTCTCCTTGCCCCCTCAGGTAGTTTGATGTGCCAGTCCCCAGACATTAAATCAAAAGTACTGAGGAAATTGGCAACTCCCAATCTATCTATGAGCTCATCAGCTTGGTGTTTTGGGTGTGCATCAGTCTTTGTAACTGAGTTACACCCCGACAGTACACACAGAATCTGAGTTCTGGGATGGCACCTGGAGGTGCAGCACTGGGTATCAGCACCACAGGGCTGGACCAAGGGCCATTGGATTGCTCAATCAACCCCAATTCAAGCATCTTAGTCAGTACCTCCTTGATGCTAGTTCTCACCTTTTAGCTAGATAGCATGTAAAATGTGTTCTCCACTGCCCAAATGTGTGAGCCAGGGGTTATGGCGAATAAAGAGGCAAGCTATCCCAGCAACTGGCGACAGTCCCTCTGCTGTCCTGGGGGCAGGGTATGAGAGAGGTTGACACTTTCCATTGACCCATCCTACTACTTTGGGAGATAGTAGGATGAGGAGAGGATCACTCTTCTCTTGCACCCCATCAACTGTCACCAGGAGCATGGCAATTTTCGACCTCTTGTAGTGGAGTTTGAGGCAGTACACTTACATGGAGTACACTTAATGGGTTCATGGAAGTCTTGTCCTCTCCATTTCTCTCCTTTACCTCATAAGGCATAGAGCAGAAGTCTTATAGGGCCCTAGGCTGCACTGGCTCCGTAACACACACTTTTTTGCAAGGCTGAAACTCGAACAGGGTGGCCTTCTGCTCATGCCAAAGCTTCATTAACTGTTGGCTGGTTTCCAGATTCTCAGAGGCCTTCTTCCAGAGGTGCTGTGTCTGATTTCTCAGAGGCACATGTAGCTAATCACATCCTGGGGGAAGGGTGTTCTTGGGAGCTTGCTCATACCCCTCCTTCACACGACAGAGAGGCTCCTAACAGAGTGGTAATACAGGAGCTAAAACTGACTAAACCCATCTCCTTTCTGTGGCACCTCCCTGTAGGAAAACAGAAGGTATGGATAGAAGATATCAGAATTTCATCTCATGGACTCTGGTGCACCCATAATCATGACTTTAAGAGTCTTGCTGAACCTTTCAACAAGCCCATTAATCTGAGGGAAATACAGTGTGGAGAACTTGCAAGTTACCTCATACTCATCCCACATTGACTTCGAATAGGCAGACAGGAAGTGTGTGCTCCTGCTAGATACTACTTCTTTGGGCAAAAATTCCCAGCAATGTCCTAGCTACTGTGTGTGCAGCTACAGTCCTGAGAGGTGTAGCCTCTGGGTATCTAGTGGCATTGTCCACTAAGAGCAGATAAACCCATTTTCCGAAGCAAGTTTTGGGATTCAGGTGCCTAACAATGTCGATGCCTACCCTTTCAAATGGGGTGTCAATGACAGGTAAGGGAGCCAGGTGAGCCTTCAGCTTTATCTGTGATTTCACGTTGACCTGGCAGGTGGGACATGGCATGCAGAATGTATCTGAGGCTGTGTTCATCCTTTGCCAAGAAAAGTGGGTGACAAGCCTGACGAATGTATTGTCCTGTCCCAGATGTCCTGCCAGATGTAAGTAATGACCCAGACCCAGTAGGGAGGCTCTGTACCACTGGGGGACCACCAACACATGGGCTTCCCTAGGCTCAGAACTCTTAGGCTCTCTATATATTAGGTACTTTTTCCAATAGAGCAGATGATCTCCAGAGGCATCTCCCGCTGCCTGGGCCTCAGGCTCTCAAGGGTAGGACACTCCTTTTGAGCTCTGAAGAACTCATCCCTGGATGGCCACCCTCTGCTTGCCAACCAGCTAGTGAGGGTAGGTCTCTCCAAGCAGTAATGCCCCCCCCCCCCGCCCCTTTAGGTTATAGGATGTTGCCATCAGGCTCAGCCTGCTCCCAGACTGTAGGAGTTTCAAGGGCTGGTTTCTTCGCCACTGGCCCCTCCTCCTCTTGGCTGATACTTGAACTATCTTTTCAGGACTTCTTGACCACCCTTTCCAGCTGCCATGGACATTGTGGTCAGGAAATCCCACTCAGATAAACCTAACATCTCCAGGTGAGACTGGACATCCACTTCTTTTCAGAAGGTGTGCTCTTAGTGATTCCCTATCAGGCAACCTACAGGCATGGCAGAACTTACAACTACCTTCAAGTAACCTGAGACCCCCCACCCCACTCAAAGTGAACCAGAGCCACTGGATAGTGACTCTCACGGTTCTCTGCTATCACAACCTGGTGGGATATATTAGGGATTAGTTGCTCTGAGGACACCAATCCTGACAGTAGTAATAATGGCCCATGTGTCCCTCGGAGCCTCCACCCTCTGCCCATGGATAGTGACCCACTGCCTGTACTTGGACGTATTTGAATTCATGTGGGCTTTGTGTACCATCTGCTTGTCATCCAGGGACACTAGGGTAACCTCTGTCCTAGCCCTATGCTACACTGGCCAACCGTGGTGTCTGACATCCAACAGTGGAGGGCTGTGCCCTCTTGGGACACTTGGCATCCCCTTCATGTTCCCATACCCATAGCACTTGGGGATGAATTTCCCTGTCATCTTATTAGGAAACCCATTCTTCTTATGATCAGGTGGGGATTGTATATTCTTCCCCCATGAACTATTTTTTTTAATTTGTCGATCTCCCCTTTCTCCTGTTGGAGACACTGTCTCATGGATCTTGGTGCTGTGCAAGTGGTAAGCTTTTACAGCAAGCTCCATAGGGCCAGTGAGCTTACTATCCACTAGGTGTTGCTGCAGCTCTGTAAAACATGGGCTGAACATGTGCTCACTGGCAATCAAATTATACAGCCCCTTGTAGTCATCTACCTTGCTGCCCTTCACCCAACTACTCAATGCATTGCAAAAGTGATCCACAAAATCCACCAGGACTATTGGGACAACTTTGTGCTGTCTCTAAACTTCTGCCTACACTTCTAAGGTGTGAGACACTATTTTCTGACAAGTGTGTCTTTTATGAGTGGATACCTCATCCTGTCTCCCTTCCCTCATAGGGTATACAGTACATTATTCCTTTCACTGTGAATGTACCACCAGAAACTGGCTCTGCAATACTCCTCAGGGGCCATATACATCTCCAAGGCAACCTCATAGGCCTCAAACCACTTATCAATATTGCCCCCCACACATTGGGAATGGGGACACTCATATCTCCATTGGTCACTAGAGTATCACTGCCACCATTGCTGCTGGCAGCTGGGCTTCATTTGCTTTAAGGTCCAGTTCTTTTAGACTTACTTCATGAACCAAGATCAATTTTCTCTTGAGCAAGGCCCTCTCAGGCTCGGCTATCTCCTAGTCTATCAATACGGAGCTGTTGCGGGAACAAAAAGAACAGGTCGCTCTCCTCTCAATTTATCAAATACACAAATGACTGTTCCCTCAGGCTTATCAAATCACAAAACTGGACGTAGAATTTGTATTTTTTATCTAGGTTGGTCACTCCTTACTTCTTACAAGGTAATGTCCCACAGCTTTATTGGCCTTCTTTTTATAAAATGGTGTTTTTATCAAATGACAGTCATAACCCATCAAATATTAAAGACGGGTAACAATGGTATATATACCCCAAATAACACACCCATAAATGTGTTTAATATCTCAAAAATAGTGAAAAAAGCAAAATGGCACCTCACGTGTGCACCATCAGTCGAGCTTGCTGATTGGTACTCACCAGCTATGCTCACTTTTATCATAATCGGTAACCATTTTGCTAAAACTTATAAGTGTCCCAAAAAAGTGTGATCAAATGATTTTAAAAAACACACACACTATGTGCTTTGCAACTACCAAAACAAAACAAGACCCAATGCAGTATAAAACTGAAATAAGACGCACAAATTACCAATGTTATTCTTTTCTTGTGCGCTTATTCAGAAATTTAAAACCGGCTGCATACATGCAGACCATTTCCTTTCTTAGCCGACATGTTCCATTGCCATTCAATCTTTAAGGCAATTTCGTCAGAGCAGGGTAATTCGTCGCTACTGTTGAACACTGGTGCAATTTTCTTAAAATGACTGTCAAATGACAAAACAACACAATGGCAGGGTTACCAGAACACATCTTATCTCTCCACCTCTTTAAAAAAAGGGGGGGGGGGCAAGCATACACACATCACTCTAGGGCATTTTATCACCATAAGGGAGCCAAGGCCAGTCATACCAGCTCTCCTTATTATTAGGGGAACTCCTGTAGTGAGGTCGTTCACGGCAGGAGTTCCCCTAATAATAAGGAGAGCTGGTACGACAGACCTTGGCTCCCTTATGGTAATGAAATGCCCTAGAGTGATGTGTGTATGCTTGCCCCCCTTTTTTTTTAAAGGGGTGGAGAGATAAGATGTGTTCTGGTAACCTGGTCATTGTGTTGTTTTGTCATTTGACAGTCATTTTAAGAAAATTGCACCAGTGTCCAACAGTAGCGACGAATGATCCTGCCCTGACAAAATTACCTGAAAGATTTTATGGCAATGAAACATGTCGGCTAAGAAAGGAAGTGGTCTGCATGTATGCAGCCGGTTTGAGATTTCTGAATAAGCGCACAAGAAAAGAACAAAATTGGTAATCCTTGCATCTTATTTCAGTTTTATACTGTAATGGGTCTTGTTTTGTTTTGGTAGTCGCAAAGCACATAGGGTGTGTGTTTTTATTAATCATTTGATCACACTTTTTTGGGACACTTATAAGTTTACTGATGGTGATAAAAATTTGCATAGCTGGTGAGTACCAATCAGCAAGCTCGACTGGTGGTGCGCACCTGAGGTGCCATTTTGCTTTTTTCACTATTTTTGAAATATTAAACACATTTATGGGTGTGTTTTTTTGGGTACATATACCATTGTTAGCCGTCTTTAATATTTGATGGCGTATAGCTGTCATTTGATAAAAACACCATTTTATAAAAAGAAGGAAAATAAAGTGGTGGGACATTACCTTGTAAGAAGTAAGGAGTGACCAACGTAGATAAAAATAAAAATTCTACGTTCAGATTTGTGATTTGATAAGCCTGAGGGAACAGGTCTTGTGTGTATTTGTCAGCTATCTCCTAGACCAGGGCAATCTCTGATCTGCCCTCCTTTCTTGCAAGGACCTTTTTGCAACAGTCCTTGGCTGCTTACATTTCTAGGTCTTAGCTTTACCATCTGCAGCCTGAACTCCCTCTCAGCCTTCCTGTACTCCAGTTCCTCAGGGGCCAGGTTGTGGGAAGAAATGCTGCTGCCTGCTCTTTACCTTGCAGGAGACCATGCTCCTGTGGGTCTTCCTCTCTCCTTTGGGGTCATGGTCAGAAGGTTCTCTCTGTTTCTCCATCTCCTTATCCCCCATCCTGAGCTGCAGCTTGTAATTTGTACCCTCCTCTCTGAGGGCCTTCCTGGTTTCCTGCTTTCTGAAGCTCCTATTTGCTGAAAGCCCCCCTCTCCCTGCAGAATCCCTTGAGCTCAGTCACGGTGTAACTGTCCAGGTTGTTGTGCTCAAACTCCATGCTTGCAGCAGGCAGAGTCACAGGTGTACAAAGTCAGAGGGAATAGAAGTGAATTTGAGAAAAACAAAAATAGAATTTAAAAAGTGATTGAGTCTGATGTCAAATTATTTATATGGGATTTTAGTGTTACACAAAAGTACTGAGTGGCACTGCACAAACACAAGCAATGGATCCCACCACTGAGAACTAATATAGGGAAATTAGTTTTAGGTTGAGTGGGTTGATAACCCAACTCAACCAACAACCACAAGCCTTGTCAGGGTGAACGACAAAAGTCACTAAATTAACATGTGCTTAACCCTCTAGTACTTTTCCATAAAAGAAGTCATCAGGCTTAACTTAGAGTCAAGTGTAAAGTATGTATGCAGCACCCAAACAGTAATAAAATTAAAACACAGCACAAGAAAAATCCATAAATAATTTTGAAAAATATAATCAATTTTATTGATTAAAATGATTTCAGGGCAACAAACATTCAATCAGTAGAACTGGAGATATTGAATGTGAAAGTTTTAGGTAGGTATAGCGCAAGCTTAAAAGCACAAATAGCTACTCACAATCATCTGGTTGTGCTAGACCGAGGAAAGTCACAAGCTTGGGCTGAACATGATACATGAATCAGGTTAGTCCTACTGAAAAAGTTACCTTCTCAAAGTCCGGCTCAAAGAGTCCAGAACTTGTGTATTTCTCCTTTTCTTGTAGAGGAGTGCACTTTCATGCCAGCTTAAGGTCCATGGCCTGCGGAGGCACCTCTTTGGGTTCAGGGACTCACTGTAGTAGAGAACAGAAGGGCTCAGGCAGGCCCAGTTTTAGCAGGTTAGCTGGGCAGTTTCAGGGAGGTCCCTGGATCTGTGTCTCTGCAGGTTACAACAAGAGGTCAGCCAACTGACTCTTGGGAGTCACTCAGGTAGCCTGAGCTGAAGGGAGCAGGTCTAGTCTTCCTTCACAGAGAGCAGGGCAGGTCTCAAGCAGCAGGGAGGTCCTCTGGGGAACAAGGTAAGCTTCAAGCAGCAAAACAGTCCTCTGGTAGCAATACGGTAGTCCTCTGAGGAACAAGGCAGGCCTCAAGCAGCAGGGCAGTCTTCTGGGGATCAAGGTAGTCCTTCTGTAATGTCTGCAGGTTTAGGAGTGTACTGAAGAGGGGCTCAGAAGGTCCAATTTTTATATCGAGCGCCACCTTTTGAAGTGGGGGAACTTTGTAGGCTACACACATCTCTGGTTCTGGAACATTCTTCCCTTTCCCTGCCAAGGCTCAAAGAAATCTAGGGTCATAAAAGACTAGTGTTAGGTTACCTTGTGTGCGCTGGAGTCGAGCCCTTTGAAATGTAATTGGGGCAGAGAAAAGCTCCACCTCAACCATCCTGGCAGGTTGGTCTATCCTGTCCACAACTAGTCTTGTATTGTTCACTGTTTGGGCCCAATACACATTCGTACTGGAGGAGCGTTAACAGACCCAGGCAGCTGGACACTCCTAGAAGGTCTTAAAACCTTTTGGGCAGGAAAATGCTAATTTTCTAAAAGTGTGTAATCTAAAGTCCGACTTTACTATTAAAGAGGATTTTAAATTTCTATTCATTTGAGTCTAAACAAGACACTTCTACCTGCTCCCAATCAAGAGCTAACACTTATTAAACTGTAATAAGTTAAACCAGTGTTATCCACTAGCAGAGCTAGACCTGACATTAGTGAAAACAAATGTACACATTTTTCACTACCAGGACATGTAAAAATTAAAACACATTTTGTACTTTTTAAATACAATGCATTCTGAAAGTTTAGGGATGGCAAATAGTTTATTTTTAAAGACTGTCCCACAGGCTACAGTGGCAGACCTGATAGTTTCTTTTTAAAGACTGTCCCACAGGCTACAGTGACAGACCTGATACATATTTTAAAAGGCTACTTCGCTGGATGCCACAATGAGTGCTGGACGCCCACGTGTAGCTTTTTGTTTACAGGCCAGGATGCTTGTTTCTGGTCCAGGGAAGACATGGCTTGGCAGTTCGGGCTGGACTGCTCCCATGAGGCACAGGATCAGACTGATTTGTATATGGCCATGTCTGAACTGGAGTGGTGGAGTGAGCTAAAGAATGATGAGGAATTAAACCCAGATCAGTTGACTGGGGGTGAGTGCTTCCAATGTTCAGCATCCGTCCATCATCCCCTTTGGTTTTGCTTTGTTCGACCTAAGTTGGCAGGGTATGCCCAGACGTGGGTCCCTTGCTCACTTTGACACTAGATTCAAGCTAGCCTGGCTGATGATGGCTGATTAGCGAGAAACCGGTCCCAGAATGCTTGTTTTCAGTCCAGGGAAGACATGGCTTGGCAGTTCGGGCTGGACTGTTCCCATGAGGCACAGGGTCAGACTTATTTGCATATGGCCATGTCTGAACTGGGGTGGCGGAGTGTGCTAAAGAATGATGATGGATTAAACCCAGATCAGTTGACTGGGGGTGAGTGCTTGCAATATTCAACACTCCGTCCATCATCCCCTTTGGTTTGCTAACTTTCTACAAGTGGCATTTTCAAAATTGTAATCTAAAGTCCGACTTTACTATTAAAGAGTATTTTATATTTCTATTCATTTGAATCTAAACAAGATACTTCTACCTGCTTCCAATCAAAAGCTAACACTTATTAAACTGTAATGAGTTAACCCAGTGTAATCCAGTAGCAGAGCTAGACCTGACAGTAGTGAAAACAAATTTACAAGATTTTCACTACCAGGACATGTAAAACGTTAAAAAAAAAATGTATTTTCTAAATACAATGCATACTGCCCTATGGGATGTGTAGGGCATACCTTAGGGCAGGGTGCACCTTAGGGCGTGTACACCACCGGAGGATCACATTATATGGTCCTGATGAAAGCTGAGCGACTTGGGCTCCAAAAAAGCAGAAACATGTCGACCAATATTTTTCACTATGGACTAGGGGTCTTTAATAACTGAGACCAACCCTATGGGTCCATTTATATCTGTTTTTAACCAGTGCAAACCGGACGATTTATAAAGTAGTTGAAAGTCACGAATTTGCACTTTTTAATTAATTCTTTTTCACTTTTTTGCACTCACCTAGCTTAATTTGGCCGGAATACACCCTCAACACACACAAGAACCAGCTCCGCTGTAAACAGGCGTTGAAGCACACTGGAAAGACACTAGGTCTTTCCAGTGGGAACCCAGTGATGAAGCATGTCACCACTAGGTTGGTGAGTGAGGGTTCTTAAATTATCTTGTATTGTCTCATCCCTCTGTTTTTCCTTCCACCTCATATATTATTTTGAGGTTGTTTGTTATTTCTTCACTCTTCTGTTGTTTATTGATAGTAAGGTAAGGGGTGTAAGAGTGAATATCCATACCCTTACTCTCCTGTTGTTTTTTGATGATTTAGGCAGCGCACAGCTTCGAGAGTTAAAATAACAACAAGTTTTGCACTTCCCTGAAAGAACTTCTCTTTCACATAGCAAGGACAATGGAAGACATAGGTCTGTCTTTTTCAAAGGAGGAGGTTGATGCTTTATTAGGGGACAGTTCCCTTTTTTCGGACACACTGCTGGCACAGACTATTTCTCAGACAGAGGATTGGGACAAGTTAGAAAGCTCAAAAGGAGTCGTATAAGGGCCATACTACACGGCACTATGAGCGCAGATAGCTTGGCACTGCACAAGAGATTGGGGTATTCTCATCATAAAAACAGCGTTACGACTTTCTGAGACTCTATTATTAGAAATCCAAACAACTGAATCCCAGTTTAAGGCAACACTAACAGGTTTTAAAAAGAAGTTGGAAGAGCTGAATAAAGAACAGAATGAGTATAAGGAAAATCTAGCACAATCTAAAGCGCAAAAATTGCAAAAAGATCTCAAACGCTGGTCATATACACAAGTCTATCCTTATTCCAGCCCAGACTATGTCCAGCCCACAACAACGGACTATAGTTCTGACTCCTCAATAGATTCAAATGCGAGTGGCTCAAGCGGGGGAAATACAAGAAGCGGTAACAGAGGAAGGCGACTTGGGCGTGGTCGAGGCAATCAGGCGACCCCCACGTATCAAGGATGGCCACAATACTTCCAACATCCTGGACTAGTACCCTACCACAATAACCCTTTCCCACCACCCACACCACCGATGATGGGGTGGAACCCTCATTTTGCTCCGCCACATTTCCAACAGAACACCTACCGCCAGCCTTTTTTAGATCAGGGCCGACGAGGCAGGGGGAAACGCAAGGGACCGAATCAGGTACATTGGGACCAGTCAGAAACAGTAGGGGACAATACCCGAAGCAAAACGGGGGAACAGAGAGCAGGCCCAAGCAACAAGTAAGTCTGGTAACAAACTTATCCTCTTACAGTTTGAATGACGATGAAAAAACGGTTTTGGAAAAAGGCCTTGGGTTCATATCTACCCCGAACTTTGACAAATTCAAGTTGTTGTGTGAGCTCAATGAGTTCTTTAGAAAACTGAGATTGAAGAGTTTCTTTGAGAAGAACAAGGACACTGAACTCACTGAAGTAACCAGAAGCGATACCCCTTTCAGACTTAAAATCCAACTTCACCCCTCCGACTCATCTTGTACCACCTGAAGTTCTAGCTTTTGAACAGGCTGTTTTACATGAGGTTGAATCACTTTCCTGCCCACCTGTCTTCAAAAAATTGAGAGCAGTGGAATATCAGGCAATACAATCACTGAAGAAATACAATACTATTGTGATTAAAAGTGCCGATAAGGGCGGAGGCATAGTGGTGCAGGATAAACAAGCTTATGATACTGAATGTAGACGGTTATTGAATAACACTACCATCTACACTATTCTGAGAGTGGATCCCACCGAAAGTCTCCGTGATGAGATTTTAGAACTGGTTTCCACAGCAGAATCAGATGGGTGGCTATCGAAACGAGAAGCCAATTTCCTGACTTCATTAGCTGGCAGAGTACCATATTTCTATACTCTGCCGAAAACCCACAAGAACATCTTGCCTCCACCTGGGCGCCCAATCGTCACTGGGATCGGTTCATTATTGGAACCCCTTTCTCAATATTGCGATTTCTCTCTGAAGCCACTGATACAATCGACTGAGACCTACATTAAGGACACCAAAAGCCTTCTAGCCATGCTTAAAACCATTGAGATACCTGAGGAACCCATACTCCTAGTCACCCTGGACATCGAGAGCCTTTATACCTGCATACCGCAGGATGACACCATCAAGGTAGTGGCTGATGCTCTCGACCGGGCTCCCTGGGATTTTACAGTACCGAGAGGTTTTGTGGGAGACTGTGCAGCGCTAGCCCTGAAAAGGAATTATTTCGAGTATGAGAACCAAATAGTCCTTCAAATAACAGGGACTTCCATTGGCAGCACTTTTGCCCCTTCGGTAGCGGGATTGTACGTTTACAGCTTCGAAAAAAAACCCATCCTAGCCCCCACCAACCCATTTTCTACCAACATCGTCCTGTGGCAACGCTACATCGACGATATTTTGTTGCTATGGAAAGGAGATGAAGCATCCCTACTTCCTTTCTTCAATTGGTTGAATACTTGTGATCCTCATTTGAGGTTCACAAATGAATATGCCAAAGAAAGTATCACCTTCCTGGATATCACTATTGATAAAAAGGAAAATCTTCTGCACACTCAAACGTACTATAAACCAACATCGAAAAACAACCTGTTGTTGTTCAGCAGCTTTCATCCCCGTCCGTTAAGGGAGAATCTCCCCTACGGACAATATCTCCGCATAAGGCGCAACTGCAGCGAGCTGAATAATTTTAAAAAACAAGCAGATGACCTGACGACAAAGTTGGAGGAGCGTGGCTACCCAAGGAGAATACTCCAAAAAAGTCGGAAGAGGGCACTCAATCAGAACAGAGATGCCCTTCTGGAGACATACCCTAAAAACACCCAAGAGGAGGTTCCTTTGACCTGCGTGACCACGTATAACAGCCTGTCTAACGTGGTGAGTCGTAGCATCCAAAAGAACTGGAAGATTGTGACGAGCAACCAACTGACCTGGGAGAAGCCTCTCTTTTCCTACAAGAGAGCGACTAGTTTAAAAGACTCTCTAGTCCATACTCGCCCAGTGAAGAAGCAGATAAGCCAGGATCCCACAGTCTTATCCACCTGGGGACTGCCACCGGTGATGGGACATTTTCCATGTGGCGATTGCAGCATTTGCCATTTAAACACCCACACCAAATTCCTGAGCTTGGAACCTGGAAAACAATGGGAACAACGGAGTCATACCAACTGTAATACTAGCAACTCAGTGTACTTGATCACCTGTTCCTGCGGTCTGAATTACGTTGGTATGACCACAAGACGTGTCAAGCTCAGGATTTGTGAACATCGAAGTAGCATTCGATGTAAAAGGAATGCTACCAAGCTGACTATTCTATTATTATTCTATTAAAATTATTTATAACGCGCACTATCACCATCGGTTTCTTGGCGCTCATTGACATATAGCGTTGATCCAGAGTGAGGGGTTAATCATAAGCAGCTTGAAAGAGCAGGGTTTTTAAAAGTGTACGGAAACAGTCGTACTTTGGGCAGAGACGGAGAGAGGAAGGTAGGGAGTTCCAGGTGGAGGGGGCCAGGACAGAAAAGCTCAGGCCACCGTGCTTTTTTCTTTTAAATCTGGGGACCTCGAGGAGGTTTAGTGATGCTGAGCGAAGAGCTCTGGAAGGGATGTGACGGGACAAGGTCGAAGAGATGAACCTAGGAGCTGCGTCCGAAAGGGCCTTAAAGGTAGTGCAAGCCAATTTGAAAGTGCAGCGTTTAGAAACAGGGAGCCAATGCAGACTGCGGAGGAGGGGAGTGACGTGCTGGTGTTTGGGCTGGCGGAAAATCAGGCGAGCAGCCTGATTCTGCACCAGCTGAAGTCGGTGGAGGTGGCATGCAGGAATTCCTGCGTACAGAATGTTGGCATAGTCGAGCCTGGAGGTGATGAGCGCGATGACAACTTGGGTCAGGGCCTCTTTGGTAAGAAACCTGCTGATCTTGCGGATCCGCCTGAGGTGGAAGAAACAGGCAGAGGTAACCGCGTTGATATGTGGTCTCATTGATAGATCTTCGGAGATGATCACCCCCAGGCTTTTGACTGAGCTCACAGGAGTGGGTGCAGTCCCCAGAGATGTAGGCCAGAAGGTGGCATTCCATGGGTGATTGGGGCCGCCTACCAAGACGAGCTCAGTTTTGGTAGGGTTCAGCTTTAAGTGGCTGTGGTACATCCACTCCGCGATGGTCAGCATGGTGGACTGGAAGTTGATACGGGAGGAAGGGAGGGAGTCTATGGGAAAAATTAACTGAAGGTCGTCCGCGTAATTAAAGATTGTGACCGGGGAGTTATGGAGGGAGGCTAAAAGTGGTTGGAGATACAAATTAAAAAGGAGAGGGGATAGTGCAGAGCCATGTGGGACACCGCAGGGAAGGGAAGTGTAGGGTGCAGAAAAAGTGGAGAGGTGGACGGACTGTGAACGCTGGTGAAGGAAAGATCTGAGCCAGTCAAGGGCCACTCCCTGAATGCCGGCGTTGTGGACACGGTCGATCAAGATGGTGTGATCGACCGTGTCAAATGCCGCCGAGAGATCTAATAGGACAAGGGCTTGAGAGGTGTTTTTGTCAGCGCCTTTCCTGAGGGTGTCCATGACTGCTACTATGACCGCCTCGGTGGAGTGGAGGGGTCTGAATCCCGCTTGTTGAGGGTCTAGTAAATATGATTTCTCTATGAAGGAGCTCAAACAGCAGGTAACGTAGGTCTCCAAGATCTTTCCTAGGTAGGGGAGGAGGGAAATGGGTCTGTAGTTACTAAGTATTGTAGGGTCTGCATTGGGTTTCTTTAAGATTGGTAAGACTGCAGCTTGCTTGAAAGAAGATGGGACCTCCCCGGTAGCAAGGGAGTTGTTAAGTAATGCTAGAGGGGGGCCTGGGCATGCAAGAAAGGCTCCTTTCAGGACCTGCGGGGGACAGCAATCATTGGGGGATCCCTAGCTGACTTTATAAAGGAGGGAGGCAAACTCTTGTAGAGATATAGGTGGGAATTCAGTCAAGATGCTAGTGTTTGTAGGGGGGAGAGGAGGAGAAGTAGGAGATGCCGGGGTTGGGATATTATTTTTTATTGTTGTGATTTTTTCTATGAAATAAGAATTGAGCGAATCACAGAGGATTTGGGTCGGCTGAGGTTGGGGGGTGACTCTATCTAGTAGGGAGAGCTCATTTACAATTGAGAAGATATCTTTCGTTTTGTTATTTGAATTCAAGATTTTTTGTGAAAAATATGCTGTCTTGGCTGCCAAGATAGATTGTTTGTAAGATTTTAAGGTCTCAATGTAAACAAGTTTGAGCTGAGGATCGTAATGGCGACACCAGCGGCGTTCAGTTTGCCGCAGGGCGAGTTTGTCCGCTTTAAGTTGGTCCGTAAACCAACGTTGAGCGTCGTGGGGGCGCATAGCTTTAATTCTTTTGAGGGGGGCAGCTTTGTCGCTAGCCTGACGCAGCCATTCATCGAGTTTTCCCGCCTGATTCTCTAATGAGGACAGCGGCGTGGGTGCAGTAGAAGCCAGTAAGTCGTGGAAATCATTTAATTGAAAAAAATCATACGCCGAACGACATGCGTTGGACCATCGTGGAACAAATATCCGGTGATGAGAAGACTCTTTTTGAGAAGGAGCAGCGATGGATTCATCGTCTATCCAGCCATCGCACAGGCCTTAACGATGATATCGCCTGGGAATCGGTACTACGACGTTAATACAGCTTTAATTACCACTCATTAAAATATTTTGGGCCTTACATTGGGTATATCTTCACATTGGGTAGGATCATTTTACCTTTAAGTGAATCGCAGGACTTCCCTGATAGCCCCTCCATTATGAAACATAACGTTGTTACAGGGGTTCTAAACCAACATACAGACGTATTCTAAAAAAACTTCCGTTTGTAGGTATTTGTTCCCCTTGAGTAATTTCTGATATTTCTTTGGCTTTGGATTAGGCTTCTTTAGTGAGATACAACATCCACTTTACAAATGAGTTGCGTCTTTCAAATAATCCCGATAATAATAAGACTGTCATCTAATTAATTTGTTGGATGAGTTTAGATGCATCTTGTCATAGATATAGTCAATGCCAGCATTGTGTGTTTTTTTAGGTGGGCCCCCCCCCTTTTCCATGCAGCGTTCTTTGTTAATTTCACACGCAATTGAAGCAAATCTCTCTGTCACATAAGAGAAAAACCTAAGTTGCACACGTAACTGCGTGGAATAGTGTTCGGGTATTATGGCATTTACCAACGACAAACTAAACGAGTACGAAGACCCTATGAATACTTGTAATACTCGCTGAATTAACCCACCTTCCGACTTTTTAACACACCGAGTCGGAACAATAATAGTACGTCCCCTTTAACATCTTGGGACGATATCACGATCCACACGATCACATGACGCGGTCACGTGCTATTGTTAGGAAGTACGAATACAAGCAGCGCCATCTTCTCAGCGTTTATACCGGGCCGCGGTGGTGTTCGAATAGGTATTCGGCGGGGAGTCGCCTGAAAAAATGTAAGTACCGACCTACAAACGAGAATCTATGACCTAGCGTTTCACTGCTAGTTTGATTCTTGCACTGAGACGTGAATATTTTACTTTAAGTGAGTTGTCCCTTTGGCTGTCTTTGTATAGATATGCGGCATGAAGATAACCCCTCACCGCGTTCGCCCATGAGGACATGCACTGACGTTCCTCCTGTGAGTTTAGACAGAGACCTCCCTGTCTTCCCATTGTTTGATCCAGTCCTTGCCTACGGAGCCTTTTTGAGGCCCCTTTTTTACGCAAATATCACTTAAAGTGCATTGCTAGCTTGTTGTTTTCTATTTAAATATTTCCACGTTGTTATTCTTGATAACAGTTGGATGTTATGTTGAGCCACAGGAATTTGGAGGCAGTACATAATTCACTGATTCACAGAATGCCGAACAGGTTGTGATGTTAGCTTATGTCAATCGCGACATTGGGAACACTGATTAGCTACCCCATTGATTAATTCACCACATAGGTTTTTTCGTCTGGGTGATGGGATTGAGTGGTATTAATTGGTACTGCACCATATTAGTTGAGATTGCTTCATTCTAACTATGGAAACATTTCTCCCTACAGGTACCTGACTCCAGCAAAATTGCTGTAGTGGTCTTGAACGGCTTACAGCCGTAAGTATAATATATACTAAATAAAAATAAAAAAACATTATTTTTCTTTTCACACGAATTCCTCACGGCAGGGTGCACCTTAGGGCGTGTACACCACCGGAGGATCACATTATATGGTCCTGATGAAAGCTGAGCGACTTGGGCTCCAAAAAATCAGAAACATGTCGACCAATCTTTTTCACTATGGACTAGGGGTCTTTAATAACTGAGACCAACCCTATGGGTCCATTTATATCTGTTTTTAACCAGTGCAAACCGGACTATTAATAAAGTAGTTAAAAGTCACGAATTTGCACTTTTTAATTAATTATTTTTCACTTTTTTGCACTCACCTAGCTTAATTTGGCCGGAATACACCCTCAACACACACAAGAACCAGCTCTGCTGTAAACAGGCGTTGAAGCACACTGGAAAGACACTAGGTCTTTCCAGTGGGAACCCAGTGATGAAGCATGTCACCACTAGGTTGGTGAGTGAGGGTTCTTAAATTATCTTGTATTGTCTCATCCCTCTGTTTTTCCTTCCACCTCATATATTATTTTGAGGTTGTTTGTTATTTCTTCACTCTTCTGTTGTTTATTGATAGTAAGGTAAGGGGTGTAAGAGTGAATATCCATACCCTTACTCTCCTGTTGTTTTTTGATACCTTAGGGTTGACATATATGTATTTTAATAAGGAAAGTTTAGGGATGGCAAATAGTTTATTTTTAAAGACTGCCCCACAGGCTACAGTGGCAGACCTGATACATATTTTAAAAGGCTAATTCACTTGGTGCCACAATGAGTGCTGGACGCCTACTTGTAGCATTTTGTTTACAGGCCCTGGGTTCATGTAGTGCCATTTACTAGGGATGCACAAGTGAATTAAATGTTTCAATCAGGTATATGCCAATTGCACCATGCTTGAAGGAGAGAGCAGAAGCAGTTTAGCACCGATTAGCAGTTGCATATTGCCCAGAGCCGTAATGCCAAGAAAAACTAAATGATGACAATAGTGGGAGGTGGAGGCAGGGGGGGACAAAAAGCTTGGTGGAATTCACATATTTTCCAATGGTCACATGAATTGAATTGTGTTGAAAGTGATGTTTACAATGAGCATTGTTTAATAGTATTTTATGCACTATGCCGCTAAAAAAACAATAACGTTTCAATTGTCTTTCTCCTCTCTGCCTTTAGCTCTAGTTAGAATGTTTACTCTACAGTCTTACTACACAGCTTGAGTAGTCAAAGGTCACATTACGCAGAGTGAGCCAATCCAACCAGAGCAGTATTCCATATTAACATGAATTGCCTTGTCTGGGATAAATGTTATCTGGCTCTGGGAAACCCTACCCCTTCTCTCTGCGTTGCAGGTAAAGGATGGAGCCAGCCCTGGGAGGGCACCTTGCTAGATACTAGGCAAACACCAAGAATCAATATTTGCCACCAGCTGATAGGGAGAAGGGGTAACCTACCGGATCCCATTCACGTGAAGCAGAAAGAGTCATCTGAAATGGAAGAGAGGTCAACAGACGCACCCCTAAGGTAGGCCCGAGGGAGGAAGACCCTCTGGCTCTGGAGTAAAACGTAACATGTATTTATGAACTTTATTTTCATTAAAGTGCTTCAGATGCTAGGGGAATAGTGCAAACTGCTCTTCCTCACAACAGCAGAAAAACATTTCAAGAGTGGAGGGTCATGATTGCAAGCGATAGACTAAAATATACTGGAATTATTTTACAGAGGCCTGCGCCTTTAAAAGTACAATACATTTGGTACAAGTTAATCACATGTGAGGCAACAGGTCACATGTTACTGATTCTTCCCCAGCTTTGCCAACATTTCAGGTGTAGCCGTTCCCTCCCAAAAGACCTTTAGGATACACCAGCCTGTCACAAAATCTCCCCATTTGACTGCATATCAATCTTACTGTAGATTTACCATAATGTATTCAACTACATTGAATTAAACTTTCCTTACAGAACCTTATCAATTGAGGGTGACCCATTTCTGGAGACAGGGAGCTTCGCTTTTTTAATAAAACAAGAATGCAAATGCAATTGTCTCCTTTCCCTGAAAGCACTTGTCTCCAGAATACTCAACCTCCTTCAGGGGACTTGATTCTTCTTGTGGTGAATCCTTCGATCTCTTTTTTCTTGTTCTCTCTGCTAGAAACACAGCACTTTCTTGCTGCCCCATTGCATACTTCCTCCCTACTGCTCAGATACTTACAATGGCTGTCCCAAAATGCAATGCTCCCTCTTCCTCTCCAAGTTGGCCTTATGGTGGCATGAAGTGCAAGCTGACTTTAAGGTGGCACACAGTGCTGTGCAAATATCCAATAAAATAAAGTAATTTCGATACCCTATCCCAGAGGGGAGAAATTGTATTCCTCCCCTTCTCGGATAGGGTATCGAAATGGACAGATTTTATGTATTTCCTATCTCCATGGATGGCAGATACCTACCACTTTTTTCGGACATGGCAAATATTTCAATGTATCCAAATATTTTCAGGTTCTTACAGCTGGCCAAAAGGAAAGTAGCATTCCTTAAATTATCATTAGTGGGAAAAACAACTGTGTTGCGCTAAATATTGTCTACAATAAGGAGAAGTGAATAAACATGTTATGTAGTTCGAGTTTCAGGTGTGAGCTCCTGAGATAGTCCAGTGACTTACCTGTGGCGGAGTAGGGAGGGGAGGAGAGCAACACCTCACATACATGCTACCGGTGGTTAAAATAGTAATAATAATCAACATTTGTAAAACGCAAACAATCACCCATAAGGGACCCTAGGCGCTGGGGAGCATCAGGAAAATTAAGCAAGCTACTGCCCAGAGTCACATGGTGCTGGGCTAATCTGCTGCCAGTGCCAGGGATCGAACCGTGATCCCCAGATCCCGGACTCAGTCGCCCTGGCCGTGGCACGACACCATCTGTTACAGGTCTTAGCTAATCCCCCATCCTTTATATCGGGGCCCCTTTGTGTTGAGTTTGACATCTAAAACAAACAACTACCAATCAGGTTGGCCAGAGATCTCATTTTTTCACAGTATTCAGTGTATATTCTTTAAAAAGTACTAGAAGTTGGTTTGGTCAAAAGGTTCTGGTCCAGGTCTGTTCTTTACAGCGTCTTGGTCCTGAATTCCCTTGACCCACTGCAGTTATTGATGCACTTGGACAGTATCCTGGCTGTAGCTTGGGTGAGCTGCTTCACATTCCCTCAGCTTTGGCAAGCGAGTGGGGTAAGCACTAAAGCGGGTAAACACCTCTGCATTCTGAAGTGTAAGCACCCTGTCCATTCAGCCCCTTGTGCGGAATTGCATCATACTTCTGTTTGGTAGAAGTGAACAAACTGACACAGATATATGTTAGAATTTCCCCCAATCTCTTGATGGTTGTGCCTCCCCTACTTATAGTTTCATCTTCAGTGAACCTTATTTTGCTGAATCCATCATTTGAGTGACGGAATGAGGCGTTAAATCTCAAATGGCGCCGCTCCCTCTGCTGTTCAACTGTTCTACACAATCAATCCTTGCATTTTCAGTTCCTAATGGAGAGATAAGCAATCCTGTTTATGGTTGAAGGAAGGTTGTATTTTCTATCACATCAGCTGGTACAGTGAAACACTGGGTCCTAGTTTCAATCAACTTTGCCATAAATCGTGACATGAGTATTGGTGGCTACTGGCATGAAGGCCAAACGTGTGGCTTTGAAATGCGTTGAGGAGAATTCTCTTCATTGGGTGTTACATTATTTATGTCAGACTTCAGATGCATTCATGAGGGATGGTGAACATCACCCTTGGTGTAGGTCTGCTTCCAGCAGTACCTCTAAGGTTAAAAAGGCATTTCTAGTAGAAACGTACTTCTGTTTTGGTAAGCCCCAATAACCTTCTGGCATCCAAAGCATATTGGCCCTAAGGTTAAATCTTTGTCTCCCCTCTTGACGTTTTGTTCCTTCTTGTCATCTAGCTTTCTTGTGCCTAGAATCTCCAATCTTCCCACTCAGGGCAGTGGTGTTTCATGTCCGATTATGGAATTGTTCTCATTCCTTTGGACCTGTCTGGGAGAACTATATCCCTTACTTACTGTTCTCCCTTTTTAGGTCTCACCTGACCCAGCGCATGCACTGATCTGGCGAGACTTTTAGTGAGGACTCAAAAAATGCTACTGACAAACGCGACTAGGCTGTTCCTAGAGTACAAAAGAAGAAGAGGAAGAGGAAGTGGTCATGGGAAGGGCAGGGGTAGTGCTCAGTGGAGGGCTACCCTGGGTATCCAATTTGTTGGATGTAATGGCCTCACACACCCTTGCGAGTGTCATGCTTCTTCATAGGCAATGCTCCTCGTTGGGCAGGCGGTGCAATGCCCAACAGGCTCACCTCGAAGAGGGGCTCTTTGGCGGAGATCTTTTAGAACATCAAACCGGAGTTTTTAAAGAACATCAAACATCAAACATCAAAGAACATGTTGCTGTGTTAATGCTTTGCTGCGCCCGTTTGACTTACAACATGATTTCTCTTTCCACAAACTTGATGTTTGTGTTCCTTTATTTTGAGATGCTTTTAGTATTACTGTCACACACACAACCACAACCATACACACAACCACACACACAACCACACACAACCACACAACCACAGACACACACAAAACCACACACACACAACCACACACACACAACCACACATACAACCACACATACAACTACACACACACACACAACCACAAATACACAACCACACACAACCACACCCACAACCACACACACAACAACCACACAACCACAACCACACCCAACCACACCCAACCACACATCCACACACACTCACAGCTACACCTGCACCCACAACCACACCCACACCCACAACCACACACACAGCCACACCCACACACACATCCACACACACAACCACACACGCAACCACACACACAACCACACCAAACATTGGCATTGCCAATAGGTCTCGCCTTTGGGACCTTATAAGTGTTTAGCCATGCAACAGTTGATGTGGTTGCACCATGGATATTGTGCTGCATAACTAAATAATTAGAAGGTTCCAAAAGCGAGGGATATATGATGTTACCACGCGTACTTTTAGCACGCATACCATTACCACGCATTTTTTACAACGCAGGTCATTTTACAACGGAAACCTTTACAACGCAATACACTACAACGCAGATACTATTACAACGCATACCATTACAACGTAAGTATAGGTAAGTATATAATATTAATATATAATGTAAATAATTATTTTTGTATTATTTAATTTAATTATTTATTATTTCATTATTGAATAATATTATTAATAACATTAATTTTAATTTTATTCTTTGTAAATATATGTTAAAAATACCCCTGTACCCCAAAACACAATCCCAACCCTAAAACCTAAAAATACCCCTGTACCCCAAAACCCAAACCCAGCCCTAAAACCTAAAAATACCCCTGTACCCCAAAACCCAAACCCAGCCCTAAAACCTAAAAATACCCCTGTACCTCAAAACCCAAACCCAGCCCTAAAACCTAAAAATACCCCTGTACCCCAAAACCCAAACCCAGCCCTAAAACCTAAAAATACCCCTGTACCTCAAAACCCAAACCCAGCCCTAAAACCTAAAAATACCCCTGTACCCCAAAACCCAAACCCAGCCCTAAAACCTAAAAATACCCCTGTACCTCAAAACCCAAACCCAGCCCTAAAACCTAAAAATACCCCTGTACCCCAAAACCCAAACCCAGCCCTAAAACCTAAAAATACCCCTGTACCCCAAAACCCAAACCCAGCCCTAAAACCTAAAAATACCCCTGTACCCCAAAACCCAAACCCAGCCCTAAAACCAAAAAATACCCCTGTACCTCAAAACCCAAACCCAGCCCTAAAACCTAAAAATACCCCTGTACCCCAAAACCCAAACCCAGCCCTAAAACCTAAAAATACCCCTGTACCCCAAAACCCAAACCCAGCCCTAAAACCTAAAAATACCCCTGTACCTCAAAACCCAAACCCAGCCCTAAAACCTAAAAATACCCCTGTACCCCAAAACCCAAACCCAGCCCTAAAACCTAAAAATACCCCTTTACCTCAAAACCCAAACCCAGCCCTAAAACCTAAAAATACCCCTGTACCCCAAAACCCAAACCCAGCCCTAAAACCTAAAAATATCCCTGTACCCCAAAACCCAAACCCAGCCCTAAAACCTAAAAATACCCCTGTACCTCAAAACCCAAACCCAACCCCTGTACCCCAAAACCCAAACCCAGCCCTAAAACCTAAAAATACCCCTGTACCTCAAAACCCAAACCCAGCCCTAACACCTAAAAATACCCCTGTACCCCAAAACCCAAACCCAGCCCTAAAACCTAAAAAATACCCCTGTACCCCAAAACCCAAACCCAGCCCTAAACCTAAAAATACCCCTGTACCCCATAACCAAATACCACTAATAAATGTTTTAAAAAAAGGATAAACTTACCTATAATTATACTTACGTTGTAATGGTATGCGTTGTAATAGTATGTGCGTTGTAGTGTAATGCGTTGTAAAGGTAATCGTTGTAAAATGACCTGCGTTGTAAAAGTATGCGTGGTAATGGTATGCGTGGTAAAAAATCCGTGGTAACAGTTACATACCAAAAGCGAGACCTATTGGCTATGCCAATGCTTGTTCAGGATGTATTCAGCCAGGGTAATTCTGAAACGAGATCCTGAACTTGTTCCAAAAGCTTCCTCTAAGCAGAATATAGAACAAGAGCTTTCTATTTCTGTTATTTTCCTTAATCCAGTTTCAAAGGAAGACAGTGCCTTGCACATCTTAGATACTCACAGATCACTTTCCATTTACATAATTGCAAGGGCTGAGAGTCATCATTGTAATTTGCTTTTTGTTTAATTTTGGTTCGGCTTCAAATGGACTAAACCCCTACACTCAGTCAGTTAGCGGAGGGGGTGGAGGGGGTGTTCAGTCATTTTAGAAGCTTATGTCTGTAATAGTGGGGCTCTCGCTTGCACTACTCAGGGGGCCCATTATGGGTTAGCTGCCTCCTGGGCGCTGGCCCAAGGCAGTTTCATGGGCTGTACCTTCTACTTTCATTTCTCGTGATTGATTGTCTTCAAGTCTGATTTGATGGAGAACTCGAGAGTGGTACTGAAGCTTTGGCACATGTCTCTAAATCTAAAGTTAAACAAGGTAAAGGGATGATGTTCTGAGAGGTGAATTACCTCTCTCAGTAAGGAATGGGACGAGGGCGTTCTAGCCAGCTCACCTCCATTTCATATTTGAGTCTCATCAGTGACACGCTGCAGAAATAGACCTTTAATGCCACTGCATTGTAACAGGACACAGTGCAGAATGGTGCGCTTGAGGTTGTGAATGATGGTCAGCAGTACGTTTCCTAGATTAATGTGCCTCGAAACCACTTTCTAAACGTTTAGAAGGCTTTGCTCTGACCTGCACAGGTCGGTAAATAGTGCCAAGCCTTAAGTAAACAGAGCAAGCGCTAAATGCGTGCGATGCCCTGTGAACTCAGTGGGAGGGAGGGGGCACTAGTGAATGAATACCTGTTGCTTCAGAGCATCTGACTGCTTCCTCCGTGAGGTGCCTCGACGGTGACGCGTATTTACCTAGCAGGCATGGGCAGGGCGCCCCAGGAGGGCCCGGGGAGAGGGTACCTCACCTGTCCTCTCCGGTGTGACTGCTGACTCCTGTCCTGCACTACGAGGCCCCGGTGCGGATCTCTCGACAGAACTGCGGCCACCTCGCCCCTGAGGCTCCGGCCATGGAGGGCATGATGGAGGCAAGGGGGGTTTACTTTGAGAGTGGTTATGGAACTTGTGGAGACGAGCTGGAGTACTTCCGGCAGAGCCCCCCAGCCTGCCTGTACGCGCAGGCACAACCCTGCTCCGGGGGAGAGCCTCTTGGGGCAGCGTGCGTCAGAGGGGGCATTGTGCACGGACACAATGAGCTGACAGCTAGAGCAGGGCTCGAGGCCTCCCACTACAGGGCCTCCTCTGGCCCCGGCAAGCAGTGTTCGCATGGCACGCTGTACCCCTGGATGCGGAATACCAAGGCCCAGCAGCCCCAGCGAAGCAGATGCGAAGCTCAGTACACAGGTGAGCACTGCCCGGCCGCCACTCACCTCACTGACATGCAGCTTCCATTCACTTCACTGCTACGCAGGCACCAATCACCTCACCGCCCCCGCAGCACTCGCCTCACAGCCACGCAACCACCACTCACCTCGCTAACACACAGCCACTATTGTCCTCACTGCCATGCAGTGGTCGAAGTGGGCCGGATCGGCAGGGCACGGCGCACCCCTACTTATTTAATTCTATAGATACGGTTCCCATACTTTTTTATTATGAACATGCGTCCCTGGACGTCAGAAATATTCAAGGCCTGCCGAGAAGGCTCGGCATTAGTGGCTGTTCGGGGACGGGCGGGGAGCACAGAAGGAAAAGGTCTCTGCCTCTTACTTCCTGCCCAGACAAGACAAGGTAGGTGTCCGCTTCTGCTCTGCCACTGGCAGCTGCCCCCCTCTCTTTCTTACTCGTATTCCCTATCTTTCTGTCTAGCTCCTCCTTACCGAAAACCAAGATTCAAGAAATGGTTCTCACCCTGTCTTTCTTCCTGTCGTCCATTTGTTCCCCTGTGAAATGGATGCAAAAAAGAAAAGCACTTTTGCTGGAAATGCGTTTTGACATTTTTCTATGTCAAAGTGCAGCCGGAAATAAAATGTTCAAAATATGAAAAATAAATAATTAAATAAAGCAAGACGGAATGTTCTTAAAGTGGCCAGGTTGTCAAACCCAAACACATTAGCGCCACTTTATAGAGTTTGCCAGTAAAGCGCTACTTTTGGTTTCTTGTCTTTCTTTGAACCGCATTGAATACCTCCAGTACCTCCTACCTGGGGGTATAATACCTGGTTGATGGGTGGATTGGAAAACAAAATGTTTATGGCGGCTTTGTGTTGACAAATGTGGTCTTTTTCACCCATACTGCTTACATTTTGTAAGCATATAAGCGGTGGACATTGAAATGGGTCCTTTCTGGGCCCTGTAGTTACGTCCTTAACTTTTCAGGCAAAAATACTCGTTGATTTCTGAATAATTACTGTAAAAGAGTTAAGTTCACCATGTTGTTACTGCTTACGTTTCACATGCTTTATTTAATCTTTCATTCCCTATGAGTGTTTGCTTTTTCCAGGGTGTTGTTACCTTTTCTTTTAGGCAGCATATTGCTCTTGCCTAGTGCATAATTTGAATTGAGTCGCATCCAGTTGTTTATAGCAGTTCAAATTGGATTGTAGTTGAAGGCAGTATGAATTTCTCTCAGTGGGGCAGTATGGTGTTCAGTGAGGGGGCGGATGTAGCACTGCGGGAAGAGCTGCTGAATTTAGAACTGGGGAATCAGGTTCAGCCTTCATGAACAGTCTCCCAGAGCACTCTCGTGGTGGGAGCACATTCCCATGCTAGACCTTAGAAGGTCCCGCAATACTGGAAAAGCCCTGGGGCCTCATTTATGAAAAGTGACGCATCGCTGTGTGAAAACAGCGATGCGTCACTTTTCACTGCGCACTCCTTACGACATTCCTGATGCGTCATATTTAATGTATGACGCATCATGTCGCAAGGAGTTACAGATACGTCAGTATTTCAGACGTATCTGTAAGCGCAAAAGTGACGCATTGCTGGAGTGTGCCACAAAAGTGACGCAACTCCAGCAATGCGTCCTTTCACATGGGGAAAGCCCCATGCGAAAGGGCTTGCGTCAGTCTTACGCCTGCTGTGAGGCAGGCTCAAGATTTTGACGCAACAGCGTCCTAAAAGTGACGCAGTGAAATCCCATAGATTTCACTGCGTCACTATTACGAGGCTTTTTGCGGGGGAACGCCCCCTCTGCATACATTATACCTGACGCAGGTATAATGTGGCGCAGGGGTTTAAAAAGTGACGCATCTACCTAGATGCGTCACTTTTTAAATATGGCGCAACGAGGCGCATTTTTTACACCGCTGGTGCGTCACAAAAAGTGACGCACCGGCGGCGCAAAACTGACGCATGGCCTTCATAAATAAGGCCCCTGGTGTCTTAGCACCAGCAGGTGGACCCTAGCAGTGGCAAGTGTGGGTTCACCTTGAAGGCTTGCCCACCACAATCCATACTGAAGTTCACCTCCAGTCTTGCGGGCCGGCCTACGATGTAGCAGACCCTCGAGCAACAGTGACTCTGTCACTGAGGTCACAGGACCCCTGAAAAGAGCTGGCTCTAGGGCGGTGCGACCGGTGTGACCACAATGTGCACTGACTTTGAGTGGGGGCGTCGTATATTATGGTTTTAAAAGCACTGGCTGCCTTCTTTCTGGCAATAATAAAAATGTCATGATAACTCCGGTGAATAAACTTCTTCCTAGAGCGAGATCAGAGTTTTGTCTAGTGGAAGTTTTGACTCATGGAAAGATAGCGTAGAGGGTTTATGTGCCTGCTGCAAACAAAATGTACCATGCCCATCACAAAGTGCACATATTGTAAATAGGTCAGTGGGTTACTGCTTTTGTCAGTGAGATCCTTTTGCTACTTGCAGTTTATACATTAAAATCCTAACAAAGACCAGTGAGCTATTAATTTTCATCTAAGAGCTGCATACAAACTGCAAGGTATAAACTAGAGCGTTATGGTTTTGTCCCTAAGCCTTTGATTATCCTAATGTTGCAAAAAGTGTTATTTTTTATAGAAATCAATAATGATTATTAAAGAGAACCCCCAATCATGGTATTAAGTTTTACATTTTGAGTTTTTGTTTCTCCAGATGAATCACTATTAAACTATACTGCCTACTCGTATGATTGTCAGTGACTCCTACACCTTGCAGTCCTTTGTCTTCTGTAACATTTACAATACAGTTATTTACACATGTAAAATTGATTGTCTCTGTGTATTCTGCTGACGACAGAAACTCCATGTCTCGGAAACAAATGGCTTGTGCTTCCACTTTTAAGCATATTTGGCACATTCTGTGATTAGAAACATATCCCACTTTGTGAATTTATTTTAATGTCTATAACTCATATTAATCGTTAAATAATCATGTGTATCCATTGGTTGAATTACATAACATAATAAGCTGTAATTGGTCAGTGAAATGCCAAACAAATACAAAAAATTGGGATGTTTTGCGTATCTTGGCTACACCTCTAACTCCGCCCACTGATCCAATCCTCAGGTTATTTCCACCCTTTGATTCTCTGCCCACAGTCCCCCTACTTCCCCTCCCCCCCACTTCGACCACTGCTGCCATGTAGTCACCGTATACCCCCACTCACCACACAGAGGGTGTGGCTTAACAACCAGAGATGCCGACTTTGAAGCTGGGGAACCAGGTTTGAGTCTTGGGATCGGCAGAAGCATCCTGTGAATCTGGGCAAATCACTTCATCCCCGTGCCTAACAAAAATGACCGTGCACGTCTGTAATGCAACTGGTGCGCATGTAAAGCGCTCTGGTATCAAGTATAAAACTGCAACAACAAAAAACTGCACCACGCCCAATTCTCCTACACTCACTCCTTCGGAGCCACCACTCGCATCCCTGCCTTGCAGCCCTCACTCACCTCACCACCACAGAGGCTTTACTCCCCTTACCTGCACACACCCAGCACTCACCTCACTGGCACACCGACATCACTCACCCCACTTTGTACTGCAGTCATCACGCACCTCACTTTCACACAGCCACCCCCGCCTCACTGCCATGCAATCAAAACTCACATCGCTCCCACACAGCTACTACTCACCACAAGCCATCACTCACCTCACCGCCACGCAGCTTTCTAATGTGGTACAAGAGAGACGCTCAGAGCACAGGTCCGTGATTGTTAGATTTGAGAATTTCCTATTGACAACTGTACATTTGAAAATATGAAAAACTGGAATTACAACTTGACATTCGAACTATCGCAAAGACACGGAAGGCCCCTCTGAATGTCATTACTGATCTAAAACGTTAATTATGTTAATCTGCAAAGGGAATTGAAATGAAATTAGTGACCATTCTGGAGAAGACGCTCACATAGTCTTTTTTGTTAAAATAAAACAAGTGTGTGTTCATTTAAGTATTTGATTGATCTTAATTGCTGGTTTATGGCTTTTCTATGTAGGAAGTTATTTGTTTGGGAGACTTACGCAGTCACAAAGACATAGTGCTGTTCACTATTTACCCTTGCACATTAATGTGTCATGAAAAAAATGCAACTGAATTTCAAGCTTTTTTTTTGCTCGCCAAGTAAAGGCATGCACAGAAGTAAGAATTCTTAAAAATGAAAAAAAATGCTGTCCCTTTGTCAAAAGTATCTGCTAAACATTTTTTGGGTGAGCATGCCGTTTACGTTCGCTCCGTACAATGCGAACTTCATCCTTTAACTCTTTTGCGTAACGCTCTTGTTTGAGGGTACAGGCTAACTCTATTAATGCTCTACTCCCAGGTTTCACATCATTATAGGTTACGATGTTATGTTGGTTGCCTCAAAGGGCGGCATAAACTATTTGTCCAATTATTACCAAACACTTCATCTAACAAAAAGCTACCAGCCATATTGGCTTTGCCAATGATTGTTCATCACAGGGGGGATAGTTTAACTATTAAGAACTGCTTAAAAGAGTGCTGTAGAATTGCAATGTATGATTTGCTTTTGTTTTTAAGAACATATAGAGAAGTATCACACATTCAGGGCCTTTTGTGTCTGGCTAACAGGCCCGGAGTTGCCTGTAATTTACATGACCACCTACAGTATTCCCTTCATTACTAAAATCATTGAATGCCTAATAAACCTATTAAATACTCACTTATGCCTCCTCAACTTCCTCTTGGCTCGCTTTAGGTGACACCAGAAACAGCCAATATTTATTTGCCTCCGGGATGACTTGGATATCATGGTAGACCAAGAAGGGGAGATACTACTTTGGCATAATGAACAGCTCCTCTTTATGTCATTCATTGAATATCAAAACCTACTTCAGAGGCTGCAAAAAAATTGCTACACTTCGTGGCTCTATGCAGAGCATGAATGTAATCCTTCACCAAAAATAGACAAAAGCTGCAAATTAAAAGAGAAAGGCTAAAGATCTAAGGTATTCTTAACAAGGCCATCTAGATTTCAATGTGTAATTTCTGCACTGCTAGAATATTTTAGTAACTTTAAGAGAAAATCAGTCAAACATTCGGTGAGGAGAACTACACAAGATGTCTCTAGTTCCTAATAGAAGATTAATAGGAGCCTCTTGATTATATGTTTTGTTTAACCTAGAGCAAAGGAAGAGACATGCCTTTTGTATAGTGTCTCAGTTTGTGCGAGCATTACAGGAGGCCAGAATGTTTATCTCTGATACATCCATTCTCTCACCTTAGACTGTCCTCTTCTTGGTCAGAAGGGGTATATAAAATAACTTAAACATTTGTAGTATGATATGTTACGTGTTATGTGGTGGTTTATTATTTGCTTTAATGAAGAACTAGGAGAAAGTCCTGGCCACTTAATCTCATGAAATGCTACTGCCTAAGCACTTTAAATGAATTTAAATATTATGATTTTCCTTCAACAAACTTGGTTTACTGACATATCAATGTTAAAAATATAGATGAAAAAATATAGAATGCAAAAATATTGACTCTCTATACTTAAACAGGTAAGTACAAAAATATCGAAGTAAAAAACATAGATGTACAAATTATTGATTTAAAAATATATCTGAAATATATTTAATACATTAAATATTAATAATATTTTTAACAAAATACATTACATTTAATAAACATTTACCTAAATATCACATATAAACTTAATATATAAAATTATAAACACACAAACATGATAATTTACACATATACATATATTTAACTATTAACTTTTTTAATTTTTAAACTTTAGAATTATATAAAAATAAAAAAGATATATATCAATAATAAAACAAATTAAAACATTAAATTATTCAAAAAAATTCAAACTTACATTTCACAATAAAATAAATGCAACAGTAAGGAAAAAGTTGGATAGCAAAATAATTACATTTACTATTCCAACTCCAGTCAGTGCAACAGTAGGGAAAGTGTTGGATAGCGTTGGGGGTTAAAATTACTATTCGCCCTCCAGACTGTGCAACAGTATGGAAAATGTTGGATAGCATAGGGGTAAAAATTACTATTTCCACTCCACTGAGTGCAACAGTAGGGAAAGTGTTGGATAGCGAAGAGGTAAAAATTACTATTCCCACTTCAGTGAGTGCAACAGTAGGGAAAGTGTTGGATAGCAAAGGGGCAAAAATTACTATTCCCACTCCAAATAGTTCAACAGTAGGAAAAATGTTGGATAGCCGAGGGGTAAAAATTACTATTCCAACTCCAGAGAGTGCAACAGTAGGGAAAATGTTGGATAGTGGAAGGGTAAAAATTACTATTCCCACTCCAGCGAGTGCAACAGTAGGGAAAGTGCTGATTAGCGGAGGGGTAAAAATTACTAATACCACTCCAGTGAGTGCAACAGTAGGAAAAGTGTTGGATAGCGGAGGGGTGAAAGTTACTATTCCCACTCCAGTGAGTGCAACAATTGGGAAAGTGCTGGATAGCGGAGGGGTAAAAATTACTATTCGCACTCCACTGAGTGCAACAGTAGGGAAAGTGTTGGATAGCGGAGGGGTAAAAATTACTGTTCCTACTCCAGTGAGTGCAACAGTAAGGACAGTGCTGGATAGCAGAGGGGTAAAAAAATTCTATTCCCACTCCAGTGAGTTCAACATTAGGGAAAGTGTTGGATAGCAGAGAAACAAAAATTACTAATAACATTTAAACACTAGAAAAGATTAAAAAAAACATAAAAATAAATAAATAATATTAAAAAAATATACAATGAAATATATTAAACATATAGAAAGAACACATATTATAATATAAGTTATGTATAACAAAAAGCTAAAAATATTATATAAAAAAATTAATAAATACATTTATAAACATTAATTATTTTAAAGGAGCAAATATTAACAAACCAACAAATTACTTAAAACATACATTTATTTATTTTATTTCCTACCCTATAACACCACACCAATAAAAAACGTCAAAAGTTTTATTTACATTTATTTCCATAATTAACATAATTATAATCAATTAAAAAATTAGTATTAAGAAAAAAATAAACATTCATTAAATACACATGCTGTAACACTATAATATCCACAACTCACACCAAAAATAAATTATACAATTACCATAATTAATTTCTATTTAATTAATTTAAATTAATTAACAACTAATTGTTAATTCATCAATTAAAAATAAATTACTTCCCAACCTTCCCACCCTTTACACCTATAAATACCACAAAACACACCTAAAACTAATTACACAACACTCATAATTAATTACTAATTTACTAATTATTTATTTAAAATCAATTAACAACTAATTATTAATTCATCAATTAAAAATAAATTAATTCCCACCCTTCCCACCATTTACACCTATAAGCACCACAAACACACCTAAAACTAATTATAAAATCATACAATTACCATAATTATTTACTAATTAATTATTTTAAATTATTTAACAACAAATTATTAATTCAATTCAAAATAAATTACTTCCCACCCTTTCCACCATTTACACCATTTACACCTATAAACACCACAACACACACCTAAAACTAATTATACAATTACCAATAATTGTCAATTAAGTAATTAAAATTAGTTAATTTTATTCATAACAAATTACTTTGCACATTTAAAACTATAACATCTCAACTAAACAAATATGAATAAATAAAAAATATTCAATGCATTTAATATAATTAAATTACCGTATTTTCCGGCGTATAAGACGACTTTTTAACCCTTTAAAATGTGCTCGAAAGTCGGGGGTCATCTTATACGCCGGTAACCAAATTTTACCGCTCCACCAACCTTGCCTATGCCTGCCTGCTGTTGTCCTTACCGGCTATGGTAGTCGTGCCGCTCCGCTTTCACGACCCAGGTCGCCGGAAAATACGGTATACAAAAGATATGAACAGCTGTGGATCTGAAAGACACAGTTCCCACCACGTTTTAGGTCCTTAAATTGACACTAACAGCTCCCCACGTACCGGCTAGTCTTTAGACTGTGCACTCCGATACAGGGCACCGAGCCTGTGAGCATGCCTCGAGCCTCCGCGTCGGCGCATTTAGTGATGGCAGCGCAGCAGCTCCAGTGGGGAGAAATTCGGGCGCCCTGTTATCTGCCACTGCTCGTGGGAGGGTGGGGGGATGCAGCAGCATGTCCTGATCTGGCGTCTCTCTCCTTCCGATGTGGCCAGAAATCTTGCGGTCATCGGAAGCAGAGGAGCGTCAGTTAATGGCCATAGAAAGGGGACTGTGATATTTTCCCGCCGGCAATACAGCAACATAATGTTTTGCTGCAGTTACCCACAGTACATTCCTGTTGAATCACCAAGACACTGCGTTCTTTTTAAGATCGGATGGACAGTTCTTTACACTTCATGTCACGGAGGAGGGCTAGAATCACGGGTAGTCTTATACGGCGAATATAGCACAAAACCTAAATTTTTTCATGAAAAGTAGGGGGTCGTCTTATACGCCGGGTCGTCTTATACGCCGGAAAATACGGTACTTCCCAACCTATTCTACTATAAACTCACAGCCCGCTACTGAACTAAAAATGCAAAATTCAAATATTTGTTTTTAATAACAACTAAAAATGATCTATACTTTTTATATAATTAAATTACTTTCCGCCCTATTCCCCTATAAAGCCACAACCTGATATGGAACTAAAAACGCAAAAGTCAAAGAAAAAAAATTAATGACTACAAAAATATTAACACACATAGTAAAAATACAAACAATTCTTATACAAAAAACATACATCACATACATATAAAATATATACTAAAATACATGACATTAATAAAAAAATCGATATGTTTAACAATTATATTTTGGCAAACGATATTAAACACTTCGATATTCTAAAAATCAATATTACCTACCTAAAATCAATATTCTTGACCACTATATTTTATCTGTCAAAATTTCTGACCCGCGATATTTTTACCTCGATATTTGTGCATATCGATATTTTTACATCAATACTCCCCCCGCTAGTTTAGCCCTAACAGTGTGATTCTTGATGGCTGGTTATTAACATCATGGATTTCTAATTCATGACAGTTATAGCTGCAAGCATCAGGTGGGGGTAAGCTCGGTGGAGCCGAGTTCAAAGCAGCCCTTAAATCCGGGCCTTCTGCTTCTTTGGCCCCCCTTTAGGTGATCCAGGCCCTCCCCATTCACAGGGAGCACATCCCCCATATTTGTTGTTTTATGTTCATTTGCTGTAAAGACCACCACATTCGAAACTTACATTTGAACGACAGAGCCCCCCCTTACCCTTCCCCTTAGTTAGTGCTGGTGGGGAGAGAGTGGGAGAGTGCCGGCATACCTTCTTCCTGGCGTTGGATGGGGGGCCCAGCTGTCTGCTTCTTTTCTGGAGATCCAGGCTTGGGCATATTCTTCGGTGACTGTAATGTTGCAGGGTTAGTGTCAAAACGGTCTGATCCGCTAGTTTCAGGCGAGCCTCGCCTATGTAGATCCTGTCTCGCTGCTGATCTTCTGAGGAGATCAGCCACCTTAAGGCAGACCGGACTGGATTACCGGCAGCCCCACCTCTCCCCATCCTCTCCGGAGGAGGTTGAGTGTCCTGTATGGAAGGAGCGCGTTGTCCGCCTTGCCTCTTGGTCAGCCCTCCCGTACTCTCGCTACCCTGCTCAGCCGAGCCCGGAGCAGCCTGCGCTGAGGGCGAGTGATCTTCCCCTGGAAGATTTCGACCCAATTGTCGTTGATGTTACCACGGCGTGGCAGACAGTGCAGCCAGAATGTCAAAGAGCAGACGCTGTGAGGCTGTATAGTAATATACACATGAAAGGTGTCAAATGCATCCTCAAGACGGTGTCAGGAAGAAAAAGTCACAAAGGGCAGAAAACATCTCATTGACAATATTTATTTTGTTTCCATTTATTTTAGTTAGAATTGCTGATTGTGGAAGGGAAGTGATGTTGAAGCTGAAAAATGGGACACCGAAACCACCTTGAAATCTGGGTTGAGAAAGAGTCCAGCATGAGATCTTCCAGAAGAAAGATTTCCAAAGGAATCCTGCGGCAGAGAAAGAGTGCCACAAATTTAAGTTAAATAGGAAGCTGGGTGGGCAATAAATGCAACCAAAAATCAAGGTAACAGAGGCATTCAACATATTTGTCTGAAGCCCATACCCCCTTATAAGTGATATAGGTAGGGAATTCTCACAGGGGAAAAGACTGACACCATATTGAACTGGAGACTTCAGGCTGCAAATACTGGCTATGCAACCATCTTGTATAGGGATATATATCAATTTGGTCATACCTAATCTTCCAGAAGAATGGTGTTTTTCTGACCTTGGCGGTGAAAGAAGCATACCTCAAGTTTGACAACCCTCATGCCTTTGCACTCTGCTACCTGTCTCCTGCATCCAGTGCTTTGCTGCACCTGCATCACACCATGCTTAGTGACTTTGACTACAGAGATGCCAAAACTAGCCAGGTGGAGCAAGGGAAAAGCTCGACCACACACCAGGCACGAGAATCAAAGACACATTGTCATTTCGTCACATGACACAAGAGCAGGAGAATGTGATACTCTCTTTTTCTGAGATATAACAATGTACACGGACAGGATGTATTTATGGAAAGCCCTTCAATCCACATTGTAGCATATGCAAGCCATGGATTCTAAGAAATGAAATTATGTCTAATGGGTTACATAAAAGTTGGTAGAGCAATCAAATTTAGTAAAATGAACAGGAGTCATGCTGTTTTCATAATTTAGCTAACACTTGATTGAATGCATCATACTCCAAGCCCTTTGACAAGAAAGACCAGAGCTCGTGGTGAGTGAGCATGAAAGGAAGCAAGATGGTGGCTGCGTAGGTCGCCGACAGTGGCACGCAGACCCGTGGTTGAGTTCAGATACTAAGTAATGGACTGACCTGAGAAAAGGTGATGACCCTTGATATTTTTCATGGGCATATTGGCATCCCCAAAAGCTGCCCACAACTGGCACTGATTCACGGAAGTCTATGCACTATGCTTTTTACACGTACATGTAAGCAAATCATGACTGTAAGATGATTGCTTTGTTTGAGATTTCAGAAAAGGCAATCTTATTTAAGTCCTATCAAGAACTAATGCATAGTCTAGCAAAACTTGACTAAAGACTAATTCAACAATTGTTGGTTTGCATTTAATTTAGTTCCAAAATAATTTCAATACCAATCTCACGTTTTAAATATAATGCATTAAAACATATATAAATAAACCAATAATTGTTTGTGGGTAAAAAAAAAGTCTCCTAAGGCTGAATTCTAATCAAACTCAGGCCTAGGCAGTATCTTCACACAGTTATACAAATTTGTGCAATAAGTGAATATGAAAACTATAGTATTGCATACATTTTCCCATAAATGCCAATTTATTTTATTTGTAAATGCTAAAACAGCACATGCAAGCAAATACAGTGCTGTATTCATTGTTTGCATAATGCCAAGGCAGTATAAAATAAAACAGCATTATCCTTCACTTTGATTAGTCAACTGATAGTAGATCCTTGGACTCCGAGGGATGGAGTAGTGGAGCGGACCCGTGGGGAAAACACAGCGGTAGACAAAGAGCTAAAGCCTGGCACACCTTCAATAACACCCAATCGACTTTTTCCAACCCTCACCACCGTCCCAACTACCACAATATTACGGATGGGTGAACCCATATAATTAACACAGACCTCACAAATTTCTGTTAAAAGTCTAAGGGCTGCCATTGGATAACCTAAGCCCAAAAACGTTGGTCCATAAACAAAACAGGGCCATAAACAGAAACAAAACAGAGCAAATCAGGATCCCAGAATCCATTCGAAGCACTAGTGCCAACTACGTCCCAATATGGCGGACTCCAGAGGCAAAGACTCAAATGATGTTGGAGAGAACAAACCAGGTCAAAAATTATCTGATCCACCAACCATGGATTCACCAGTAAAAGGAAGAACTGGAGCGAACATGGACATTATCCTGAAGAAATTGAATGCCCTTCCCGAGCTAACAATCTTGACTAAGCCACAACCCACGAACAGATATGGATGAACTCAGGAAGAACTTCAAAACATAACACTAGGGGCTCCATTAGGATAACAGGCGGACTTTGCCCGCCCGTCATACCTTCGTAAATCGGGACCGCCCGCCATAAGGGCGGGGGTCCCGGGGGTGCCATTAGGATGTGCCCGCCACAGTGGCGGGCACATCCTCTATTTTCAGCATTGTGGCGGGCGGTGCTCTCTGCATCGCCCGCCACAATGCTGAAAATGCACTTTAACATTGTCATGTGCAAAGCGGCAGGCACGGCGCGGTGCCTGCAGCTTTGCAAATGACAATGAAGGGGGGTACCGCAGGTACCCCCCCACGTGCACCCCCCACCTGTACTTCACTCAGGGGGCCCGCAGGGGGCCCCCAGAGCAAAGACTGCATGCCTTTCCGTGGCGGCATCGCCGCCACGGAAACGCACTGCACACCAACCATCATAATATGCCTGGCGGTGTCTATTAGACACCGCCACCATATTATTCCTTTTCCGCCCCGGCCGCAAGGCGACTGGGGCGGAAAAGTGGCGGGCGGTGTTTCCCTCCGTTGTGTTCCCCCCCGCCATTGTAATGTGGCGGGGGGTAAAAGGGTGGCGGGCGGGCATTTCTGTCGGGCGGATTGCCACCGCCACCATGGCGGTGGGGATCCCCCCGACATCCTAATGGAGCCCTTAGAGATAAGGAGGCAGAGAATAGAGTGAGTAGGGTGGAAGACCAATCTAATTCTCTACAGAAAAAAACAACAAGCCAACAAAAAGAAAATTACAATCCTTGAAAAATAAATCACAATCTTGGAAGACAGAAACAGAAAAAGTATCCTTAGGATCTTTGGATTACCCGAAACAGAGAGTGAATATGATTCTTGTGCGTCTTTCCTAGCGGTTTGGATACCACAAGTCTTGAAAATTTACTTCAAATGGGAATGGACTTAACACCACCAGAATGTCTTAAAAGTGATGTTCTGATGGCGTAAGTTCTTGTACATATGCCCCTTAGACACCCAACAAGATCATTGCACCACCTTAAAATACCACGTCCTATGATGTTCAGACCCTTGAGATATGAACACACTGAGAAAATACTTAAACAAATAAGATCTCTGAGAACAGTAACTTGGAATTAATAAATGGTTAACTTAATTATTCTGCTCACTTGATAACTAAGTTATGCCACTGTATAACAAACCTGTTTCTACACAACACATATTGCCTCAACCCATGTAACCTTTCACTAACCATGCTTGGAATGGCCCACACTTAATTCCTGAAGTTTCGAGACTCTACTTGCATGGTTAAAATTGCTAGGACTAACGTTTAAGATAACGTAAAGAGAGTCCCATTGCAACCATAGTTGCTTACAGCAATTAGTTTGATGTTGGACTTCGAAAACTCTTAGATAAATAACTGTTACTGTATTCCACTGGATATAGTTATTTAAATGCACTGCGTACTGCTTTCTTTAGACTATACGAATATAATAGGCACATATAACATCTATATGTTAAATGTAATTATGACCTATATAGAGTTTTTGAGAACAAGTTTGTCTCCACTAGGCACTAGTCTTGGCCACTGTTTGCTACCTTAACCATCCTGAAACAATTGTCTTACAACACTGTAATCTCGACAATAACATGTTTTTATATGTTTTATGTTTAATGCTGAACACTCAAAATGCTTCAGACGGAACTTAATGTCAATATCAATGTAATTAATATTATCTGTTCTGTTAGCTGTTTTTTCCTTGCTCCAATTGCTGCTTGCATGTTTCATCACCCCATCTGTTAGCGACCAGAGTCCCTGGGACTTCCATTTCCTTCTGTCTCCTGGAAGGTACTCATTGATTTGGTTATGGATGGGTCAAGGGGTTTTTCTTGTGTCCTATCTCCTTCTGTTTTTCACTCTCTGTTCTCCTGATATCTGTCCTTTTTCCTTTTCTATAAACTTTCTTTCCCTCCTTCAGATGTCACAATCACAATCACCACACTTCTTCACAACAACTGCTGGTACATACGCCACCTTGTTATCACCATAGCACTCCATCACTAGCCACGACCCTTACACCACCCTGCATCCTTAACAATCCGATTACCAATCCATATATGTGTCTCTAATGATTAGAGATGGCCTCCTTATTTCACATATATGTGCACCTACAAATACTCACGCTCACCATGAGTTGACTTGGACCCTCTCAACCCCAACTAGAAATCATGGCTAAGAACACACTAAAAGTTTTCTCTCTCAATACCAAAAGTATCAATCACCCTGTAAAATGTATGAAAGTCTTTAAATACTGTACTAAACTCAAGGTTAGATATGGATGAACTCAGGAAGAACTTCAAAACATAACACTAGGGGCTCCATTAGGATGACGGGCGGACTTTGCCCGCCCGTCATACCTTCGTAAATCGGGACCGCCCGCCATAAGGGCGGGGGTCCCGGGGGTGCCATTAGGATGTGCCCGCCACAGTGGCGGGCACATCCTCTATTTTCAGCATTGTGGCGGGCGGTGCTCTCTGCACCGCCCGCCACAATGCTGAAAATGCACTTTAACATTGTCATGTGCAAAGCGGCATGCACGGCGCGGTGCCTGCAGCTTTGCAAATGACAATGAAGGGGGGTACCGCAGGTACCCCCCCACGTGCACCCCCCACCTGTACTTCACTATGAAAGTCTTTAAATACTGTACTAAACTCAAGGTTGATATAATACTTTTGCAGGAAACTAACTTGGGTCGCAAAGACTGCAACTTGCTGCGATATCAAGGTCTACAGAGTATCTCTGCCTCCCCTGCCAATAAAAAATAAATTGGGGTGATAACCCTGATAACTAAAAAAGCTAATATAAAATCATGTACAGCAGGTGGCTAATCTCCCAAGTTAAAAACAATCATTTCTCGCTCTATACTATAAACATATATGCTTCTAAGGCTGACAACCCTGATTTCTGGATCACCTTAAACAAACAGATATTGTCGGGAATACTCTGTCCCGGCCTCAAGTTGCAGCAGGGGTGGAGCCACGCCAGCTTAAAGGATCGAGTAGGGAGGACGGAAGGAACACTTTGCGTTCTAGTTCAAGCGAGCGTTTCCTTCATGTCAGGGGTCACTCACCTGCTTCCAGGTCTCCGCAGCAACTTCGACTCCTGTCTCCTCACGTCGGGTTCTTGGTCAGCGGCCCTTCGTCCGTTCCGCGGCATCAGCAGGAATTCCTCCTGCATAAAGACAAGAAAGAATCTTGAAAAGCATTGTGTGGTGAAGGTGGTAACACGCTTGCACTCCAGATGCATAAATAGAGGTTCCAGATTTAAAATTCTAGAAAATTCCTATCCGATTGGGTCTCCGTAGCTGAAATGGGCATCTGCATTCCCTGTTGTTGCATTGTTTTAGGCTGCGCTGAAGAATAGCAGTCAGTAATTTAGATTCCTGAAATAAAGGATATAAGAAATACGTTAGCCTGCATATTTTTTGCATTTTTATTTGTTGCTACTCATACTTTTCACTGGGGTTGATGACTAGGCTACCATTTTAGGGCTATATTTCTTTCTTTATGTTCATATTCATGGTAAGCCCATTACCTAGTACATTACACTGCATAAAAGGGAATAGGGTACACATTGTGATATTCTCTGTTTTGCTGTTTTCAATGCAGAATTACTTGTTGACCTGAAACAATTATTTTGGATGTTAGTGGAAGAGGGTAATGAATCAGGTAGAGAATATTGACATGCTTTTAGGTATTGTTTACAAACTTGTTTTTCTCTATCTTGAGTATAGTCTTATTCTGATGCCTTGCTTACAGGATCAGGTACCTTTCCAGTGACAAAACTTTGCTGTCCAGGTCACACTGAGGGACCTGCTTAATTTTTTTCTTTCTTTGTTTCTCCTCTTCCCCCAGTACACTGATTTACTTTGACTTTGTTGTGCAGACTAGGTGATAGCGGGAAGTCGGGATCTACTCTTCAGTCTCTTGTCTCTCATTCCTGTGGAAATTTCAGGTGATCTCTGATAGATATGTGAATTACCAAATAACTTTAGCATTCTCCTTGCAGAAGATTTTAACCTCCCATGGGATGCTGTATTAGATAGGAATTCAGCTTGCAAATACAGACCAAACAAATCCCATTAACAAATGAGGATTCTGTGTAATGCACACTTCCTGAATGAAAACTGGCCCCTCCAAAACCCAACTAGAAGCAAATTTACATTTTAGTCACACCCACACAACACAGTAGCAATAACAGACTATATCCTGACAAACAATGTGCTTACACCGGCTGCCATATCCTCAACAATTGAACCAATATTATTCTCATACCACACGTGCATCTCTGTGAACTTACAAAATGATCACAACCCCCTTAGGAGGAATCAATTGAGATTCAACAAAGAGGTTCTCAAAGACCAATCATTTATCAACAAAATTAAAAACTCCATAGACAATTCTTCCTTGAGAACGACTCTACTAAAATCTCTAAAGAAACCACATGGGATGTTATGAAGGCTATCATCAGGGGGAACTCATTAACATTATGTCCAACATAAACAAATTGACTAACAAACTCATCATCAAATTAGAACATTAAATCAAACAACTAGAAAATAAACTCTCTGTTAACAAAAATTAAGAACTTCTGCAACAACTTAAGACACTAAAATTTGATTATAACATGATTTTGAGTAACAGGGCGCACACCTGGGTACAACGCAACAAAATGAAAAACTTCAAAGGTTCAAACAAGGTAGGCAAAGCCCTAGTGAATTACTTAAAATTTAAACAGGACCAAAACTAGATCCCATATATTAAAAATAAATCTGGAACAATGATCATTGATCCTACAGAAATAGCTAACGTCTTTAGAGAGTTCTATAACGACTTTAACAATCCCAACAAAATTACAACAATAGCCGATTGTGAGAAATACTTGGAGAAAATCCAGCTCTCAGATCTCCCAGAGTCTAACTATATTTCCCTTAACCAACCCTTGTCTCGTTTGGAGATTGTGAAAGCAATACATTCCCCTACGCTAGGCAAAGCACCAGGGTTTGAAAGGTTAGCAGCCAGCTTTTACAAAACCTTCCAAAATGAACTAATTCCTCATCTAAAGTCCCTTTTCACTCACTTTGAAAAATCAGGTGAAATCATAGCCACAACACCCGAAGCCAACAATTCAATGATGCACAAAGATTGGAAGGATCCCCTAGAGGTAAAAAACTATAGACCCATTTCAATCCTAAGCTTGGACTGTAACATATATGCAAAATCTTGGTGAACAGACTAGAAAATAACTCTCCCATTCCTTATTCATAGAGCACAAAAAGGCTTCATTAAAGGTAGACATGGATCTGATGTTAGACTTTTCTGCCACGTCATTGAAAAAGCGAAACTTATAACATCGCCAACAATGGCCTTGGCTTCGGAGGCAGGGAAGGTCTTAGATAAGGTTGCCTGGCCTTTCCTGCGGGCTGTCATGAGCAAATTTAACTTCAAGGATACTTTCATTCACCAAACATTTCCTCTACATCCCCAAACATCGACCCATATCAGAGTGAATGGGGTCCTATCCAAAAAAAAAACTTGGCTCAAGGAACTAGACAAGGCTACCCCCTTCCTCCTTTGTCTACCTTTTAGTCATCAAACCCTTCCTTGTTTCTATCAGTACCCACACTCTTATAAAAAGCAGATGTTTTGGGAACACTGACTACAAAGTTGCCTCCTATGTTGACGACTTACTTATATTTTCGCAAGAGGCCAATATTGCCATCTCGGCAATCTCATCTGAAACGCAGTTCCTACGCTTAGGTCACAGGCTACTCCCTAAATCTTGAGAAGACCGAAGTGTTCCCTTTGAATACCCTCACTCTCCGGTCCATTGTGAACAACACCAAACTACAAAGGCAATCCTCTCATATCAAATACCTAGTCCTATACGTTAAAAGCAATCTAGAAGACACAAGGAAAACAAATGAGGATTACCTCCCAAAGAAAATCAAAGAAACTCTGTCAGCCTGGTCTCCAGAATTAATGACCCATTGGGGCTCAGTGGGATGCATTAAAATGATTACTCCACCATAAATACATTTTATTTACATCCATACTCCCCTCACAATTATCAAACACCGTCTATAATAACACTGACAGCGTAATTTGCGAATTTATCTGGAAAGTGAAAAAAGGTGGACTGGCACTCAAGAAACTAAAACAAAATAAATGCAAAGGAGGCCTCAACATTCCCACCTTTCTAAAATACCAACTTGCCTTTTTAATCAAAAAAGTCACTTAGTGCTCACACCCATTAACACTAGACTCCCCGCTTTGAGTTCAAATCGAGGGATCACTGACAAAACCCTAGGTCTGAATCTCACTGCTAACCATGAAAACAGTACTGCTACAACACTATTACACTGTTATCAAATACACTATCTTGGCCCTCAAGTCATTAGGTAAGATGCTCCTGCATAAAATCCAAAACTCAGACTACACTTTCCTATGGTACAAGGCAAAAATATAAATAGATGGCACTTCTCCATCTTGGACATCTTGGTCATCAATTAATATATTGTTCCTCAAAGACCTCACCCATCAACTTTTCCTAAAACATTTGCAGAATTACAGAATGCCCACAACCTGCAAAACATTGAATTCTATAACTTCCTCAAACTAAAGATCGCAAAAGACTCATGCCCCACACAACTCTGACTTAATCCCCCTACTTCTTACATTATCCAAAACCCCTCATGCTGCATCAATTTATAAGTTACTGAACTCCACCAGCCCCAAGAAAAGAATAATATTCATGATCAATTTAATGCACTAGGTCAGCCTCTATCTACTCTATTTCCACCTCAAATTATCCATTGTGGAAGAGGATCTGGACATACTCTCTCAAAAATAAAATATCCCCCACTTTCTCACAATGGAAATACTGGATACTACATAAGGCCTACCTCTAGGGCGTCTTGAATCAGACATTTGCTGGAACTGTCAAAACTCCTCAGGTACTCTTACCCATATGTTATTCAACTGTGGTAAGCTCCAACATTTCTGGAACAAGGTTCAGAAAATCGTAAATACAATCTTCAACATTGATGTTGCCCTAAATTTCCATACAGATACCTAAGGCCCCTGGGCCCACTCTACCACCTTAGAACTAAACCAATCAGACATATGCCACATGGACGTCCTATTGACGATAGGAATTAAAAAAATGCTATGCAAATGGAAATCTTTTGAAAATCTTACATATCACACATGGTGGGCGTGGGCCTGCTTCACGAGAAGCGTGGATAACACTCGCTAACAACGCCTACACTAGCCAGACATCTCAGAAACTATGGAATAGATTAGACAAATACATGCAAGAAATAAAACCTCCTTAAAACCTTAAAACACACTATCCCCACCTTCAACTTTGGGGCTAACCCAAAGCTTCCCACTTGCTTACAGGTGCTGAACAACAGCACAAACCATCACATCACCATCATTCTAGACATCTCTCTCTCTCTCTCTCTTTCTCTCTCTCTCTCTCTCTCTCTCTCTCTCTCTCTCTCTCTCTCTCTTCTCTCTCTCTCTCTCTCTCTTACTCTCGCTCTCTCTCTCCTTTATTCCTCTGTCTCTTTCTGGGGTACCTTTATTCCATTCCTCTGCACCTCCTTACCTCCCCACTGGGATTTACTTTAATTAATATCCCTGTAATTACTAATGTGTTTGGATCCATAACCAGCGGATTATATTTGGTTCTATTCTTGATTGTACCAGCCGCGGCCCGTGGAGGGAGTTCCGTGGGGCAGGCAGGCAGGGCGGCAGAGGGGCAGGGTGGGGGGTGGTAAACACCGGAATATGGATGATTCCAGGTAAGTAAACAATTAAATTAAAAAAACGAATTTTGTTGTGCGCCCTGCATTGCAAAATGCGATGCAGGGCGGGTGGATTGTACTCTTGTTCTACAAGTATCTTTCTCATTATGACTGTCTAATACCTCACCCTTTTTCCATCCCCTTATCTTTGTATCCTCTGATAACAATAAAATACTTTGAAATCAAAAAACAGAAGTCCATGGGCACACAACGGTGACAGTGCACATAGTTCAATAGGCATGGTTACACTTGCGACTACTTTATTGGTATCTCATCAGTCAATGGTCGTCAGTCTTACATTCTTTGAGGAAGTTATTTTAATGGAATTAAAGGAATCTCTTGCTAGTAGATGGACATTCACAATCTGAAAAGGGGCGCTAAGATGCACCTGGACCCCCCTCGGTTGTTCCCACGACTGATTCTAATCGTTCTCAATGTTATATCCTTTGAGTAACTCTCTTACTACAGAATAATGTGTTGGTTAAGTCAGCCAATGCTCTGACGGTCTTATACATAAACCATCAGGGAAGTACCTGATCGAAGAGTCTCAACCTAGTGGCAGTGCAGTTGAGTCTTTAGGCAGACAGCAACCTGTCAAACTTTCTACGGTTCACATCAAGGGAGTCGACAATGTGCTAATGAACTCACTGAGCTGGAAATTCACCTTTTCTCAGGATCTCACTCTTTCCAGGATGACTTTCAGGAATATCTGCAAACTGTTTGGGGTTCAGTTTATGGATCTGTTTGCAGCAAAAGACAATGCACTTCTACCAAAGTTCTGCACCAGTTTTTCTGGAGGAGAAAGCCTGGGGGTCAAAATTTCTGGAAGAGAGAAGATATCTGATTCTGGTGTTTCCCTAATGTTGTGGAATTTTAGAAAGTTCACCTTTTTGTACCTTTTGAGAAGCTTGGTTTTAATTTTTATCCTTTAAGGTTCTTTTCTTGGTGACTAATACTTCAGCCCCTGGTATTGGTGACTTAGGGCTTTTAGATGTAATCTTCCTTTTGTCAGATTTATGGATAATAGGCTAATTCTCAAACCTGGCCCTACCTTTATTACCAAAGTTAATTCTGTAATTCACAGATTCCAAGAGTTGATTTTTCCTTCCTTCTCCCCCTGCCCCCAATGTTGGAGAAGTATTGATGAGTACTCTGGATATTAAAAGGTTTATAATGATAAGTTTCAACACCACATAAAAACGGATAATTTGTTTGTGATATCTGGCAACCCGAGAAGGGGGAAGAAGGCAACATCGATTACTCTAAACAGGTGGACTAGGTCAGCAAATGTGGCGGCTATCAGCAGAGACAATGATCTCTGATAGCTCAAAGGGTCAACATGTTTTGTGCCATAGGTTGTCAATGATGATCAGTTGGCAATTTATCAAGACCAATTATCTCTAATCTACACAGTGGTTGGAATCTGGTATCATATTAAGGATTATCCAATCACAAAGTAACCTAAATATGGTGTAGGTAGATACCTTCATATAGTGTTTTCTAAAATGGAAAGCCAACCTCTAATAGAAATAAAAACATGAAAAAGGCCAACTGTGTGATGCAGGTAACCATAAACATATTCTCATCTTACAGCGGCATGCATAATATTGTTTGACATGCTGCTATCAGTGTTGGTGCACAGTGACAAACAAAACACACAACAAACAGGTGATATACTCAGTGGTAATGGCATTTAGATTTTACGCACTGTCACAAGAGGAAAACAATTCACCCAATTTAGGTAGCACTTCTTCCTCCTCGGTGGGAGCAGAGTTAACACTGATATAGCATGCTAAAATGCAAGTTAAGAGAAGCTGTAGTATTCCCATAGTGGAGATCAGGGTGCTGTTGGGAAGACCTGTAAACAAATCATGTGGTGGTAGTTACCGTGCCGTGGTGAAGACTTCACAGGATGACCTACCAAATCGCTGCTGTCTCGGGAGTGGAGGAGCGAGAAAAATTGTGGACTTAAAAAACCACAGTGGTTGGTAAATTTTAGGTGATTCTAATTGTAGAGCACTGAAGAACTAGACTGAGTCATGGAGGTAAATAGTATGGGCGTCTTTTTGAGGGAATATGAGGTCGCCTAGTGCACTTATTGGGGCCTCCGATCTCTCTGGTAGAAACCAAAAGTAAAGAATGGAGGAGAAATGCCCTGAAAAATCCCCCAGGACCGACTCAGCTTGAAGTCTGATGCCTGGGATTTGGAGCATGTGGATCATGCATGCACAAACCTGAGCATGTGGCCCGGTTCCCTCTTCGCGCCTTGATAGATTGGGGAGGAGACGACCAAGCTGCTAGTGTCTCAAAGGAGGATGCCTTGGAAGTGAGAGAAAGGAGAGAGAGCAGGCAATACGTGCATGCATGTTAGGGCAGTCACGGAAAATCTCCCTGAGCGTCATATTAAAATTGAAGGCAATTATACTGTGGTATATTAAAATATAGACACAATAAGAATTCAGAGCCATCACATTATCGCCATTGAAGGCAATTATACTGTGGTATATTAAAAAATAGACAGTGTGTGATTCCAGAGACAGCACATTGTCGCCTAAGAGGGCAATGGTCCCTGGTGCAAGGGGATGTATACTTAATGTGGTGCATTGAAAAGTTTGGAATATTGATAGACACAGTGCGGTTACCTCACTTTCAGAGCCTATGAATATGCATGTCAAATTGTTGCCTCTAGGGGCAATAAACACTGGTGCAAGGGGATGTATACAATGAAAGATATCCCTAATTACAGGTATGGAGAGAGCCTTGGTCATGGGTGTAAATAATGCACCTGGAGCTACGAATAGAGATGACTGCACATCTGCTATGGAAATTGAAGAAGGCAGATGCCTTATAGTAGACAGACAATAACTGTAGATAGCAATCTGTCTGCTGCTGTAGATCCAAAGGGTAAATGCCCCATCGTCTACATGGCTGGACATAACTAAACAAGGATTTACCCTTTGGATCTACAGCAGCAGACACTGACTTACAAAAAAACCTACTAGCTGCTTGAATCTATACCCCACATTAATACTCGCCTGTACTATTACTATCTGCCTAAAAACTAGGTGCATTACTCTTGAACACATAGAAATCGTTCCTTTCATTTTACATATAAATCAAAAGTATAGGTTCTAACTTCAAGCCTGGGGGCATTTCTCTAAAGAACTCAAGTAAGTATACCCACACAATCTGTACCCCAGAACTTAAAAAAAAAACCAGAACAATGTCTCATAATTGTATCGGCTTTAATACAGAACTCCTGAGCGCTCGCTGGGACAGTCATCTTTTGACATTTCAGGACTTTTAATTATTTCAAGTCTCCTTCATCAGGAAAATGTTTACTTTACTATCCAAAGCACCAAATTGAGTATAATCTAGAAAAAGAAAAAAATAACTATAAACCAGCAAAAAAAATACACACATTGGTAGAAGCTCTGTGATGCATGCCATTTACCCCTGCAATCAAGAAACTGCACTTGATGAATTCCAGAATTTTACCAAAAATCAAAACCACTTCCCAGCCTTACCATCATATAAATATAACAAGATTTACATAAACAACTCCATATACAAATTCATCACAATCCCTATTGCACATCAGTAAAAACTGCATTGTAGACATAAATGACATGCATCATCATTGTTAATACACTCAATTCAATTAAATATTTATTAAAGATTTGGAACTCAAATGAGGTCCTCAAAAAAAAATCACACCTTCATCTTAATACATAAAAAATTGTAAAATATCATGGGGCACATTAATGGCAACAACTACATGTATAAATCGCTAATATTGTTCATGCACAGCCTTCGGATTCAATGTTGAATAAAGGCAATCCAAACTTGATGTGCTCCTGGGGCATAGCTCATTGATCGAGAGTGTGGTGAACAAAATCGATAGTCCAACTCACATTAAGTTGAATCCCCCGTGCACGATTTTGGCCTCTATCTTACTAGAGGATTTGAAATTTGCATGATTTTAAAAAAAAACTGTCATCAATATTTCTGATCCAATCAATTGTATTGGATTATTAGATGAACTTCCATTCAGTCCATTAATGTTTAATATTTATAATGCCATTGTCCTTTTCATATCTCCGAAATACAATGCATTCGGGCAGGGGCCCTTCGTCAGGGATCACTCTAAAGTTAAATGAACATGTCATAAAGTATAGGAGAAACTATAATGTCATTCATAAAATATAAAAATCTGAAATGTAGTTAAAAGTCTGATGAATGTTATGTGATCAAAGGAACAGTAGGTGAATCATTGTGATCGTTGACTAGCGTGTAATACAGGTGGTATTGAGTGGTTGATATTCAAAACTCACGTGTTAATGGTGAAACTACATGTACAAATTTTACTACCTATAGCAGCTTCGACAAATAAAGATTGGGATCATCAGCAATAGGAATAAAGTAACAAAGCATATCCCTAATTGTGCAAAGAGCATTTAAGTAGCAGTCAGTTCATGTTCAAAATACGATTAAAAGCCCAACTTCAGCAAAAAGTTGAGTTCAAAATTAGCGGTCAGTTCCTGTGTAAAATACAATTAAAAATCCCAGAAACAGAAAGTTGAGTTTGAGAATGGCAGCAATAGAATAGGGGTACCAAAGCATATCCTAACATATATAACAGAGGCAGTTGAGTTACTGCAGATTCTGTACATAATATAATCCAAAATCCAGCATCAATAGAGAATTAGGTTTTAGAATTGGCAACAAAAAAGTGAACAAAAAGCAAAACTAACCAGTTATACAAAGAACAATTAAGTAATAGCCAAAGCGTGTGCAAAATACAGACATAAGAGGGAGAGAATATTTATACTCCATAATAGGACGGTAGGCACAGGAGTAACAACCCATTTAGAGGAATGTATAAAAGGTTAAAATATATACATAAACTCCTTAAAAAGTTGACCAATTTTGCAGAGACAGCTTTGTTTTTCGGATTAAAGAGAAAGTCACGGGCTGCAGCTACATCTTTAACACCATTTTGTAAGAACATCGGCCGAAGCCAGCGGCGATGACTCGAAACCAATGCTGGACAGACAAACAGGACATGATCCAGGTTCTCAATGCTGAATTCACAAAAATTACATATTTTTAAATTTTTCATATTCTATGACCAGCTTACTGTTAAATCGTTTAAAGGTAAACGATTCATGCGACAGATGGTGAGTCAACGTCGAATTCCCTGTTCTAGGTTCCAAGATAAATATTTCTGGGAGATTCTCGAGGAGCTCGTCTTCGTTATTATCTTTAATCTCTCTTTTATATTACAGAATTTGATATCTCTATTGTAGCTGAGTTTACCACTTAGAGTTTTTAAAAGGGATTCAAATTCTAATGGCAGGAGGGTAATCACTGATTCTTCTTGTACACAAAAGAGATTTAATGCCAGAGAGAAGTCACGAAATAAGGAATATTTCCCCCCAATACCACCAAAGATTTCTTGACGCATTCTTCCTGCATCAATGATTTTTAACATAATAGTGTACATGCCCATACGCCTGCTTCCCAAATTGATTGAAAATGGTCATGGGCTCGACCCACTGTTTAAATTATTTCCACAGTCATAAATGCTCTCATGGTGTTAAAAAAGTTTATTTTGCTAATGTGAAAGGTCAATAATGGGCCCAACGTATGTACAGGCTGGCTTCATGCACTGTGCTAACACAGACATCTCAAAGTTAACCATCTCACAATGGCTCCCCTACACACAGGACAAGATACAATGTAGAAAATAAATAACAAGAATTTTCAATGGAATAGGTCTCGCATTTGCGAGAGTTTAAGCTATTGGTATTGTAAATGACAATGCCTTTCATTCATGTTTTAAAAACCAACACATAAATAAAAGGCATTGCCATTTACAATGCCAATAGCTCAAACTCTCACAACTGTGAGACCTATTGCATTGCAAATGCTTGTTTTCTGTGTCCGTTGGAGTCCCAGCAAGGCAGGTGTAGCTCAAAAGCAGCCAAATATACGAGAACTATACAGAAAAGGGAGTGGTGATGAACAGAGTGTCTGAATTAAGCAGACCACTCTTACCCAGTCCAAAGATCAGGGCTTGATCCATCACCGTTATTTATCTCACTGCACCATCCCAGCTCAGAACCTGGCTATATGCAAATCAGTCTGTCCCTGGCCCAATGCATCATGGGAACAGGGCAGACTAAACTACCAAGCCAATTCTTCACCAGAAAGGAGACAAGCTACCGGGGACCGGTTTCTGGCATTTTAGCCGTCTTCGGCCCGGCTTGCTTGAATCCTGATGGTGCAGTGAGAAAGGGACTCATGTCTGAGTATACCCTGCCACACCTATAGTGGCCAAAAAACGATACAGAAAAGGGGGTGGTGATGAACAGAGTGTCTGAATTAAGCAGACCACTCATACCCAGTCCAAAGATCAGGGCTTGATCCATCACCGTTATTTATCTCACTGCACCATCCCAGCTCAGAACCTGGCTATATGCAAATCAGTCTGTCCCTGGCCCAGTGCATCATGGGAACAGGGCAGACTAAACTACCAAGCCAATTCTTCACCAGAAGGGAGACAAGCTACCGGGGACCGGTTTCTGGCATTTCAGCCGTCGTCGGCCCGGCTTGCTTGAATCCTGATGGTGCAGTGAGAAAGGGACTCATGTCTGAGTATACCCTGCCACACCTATAGTGGCCAAAAAACGATACAGAAAAGGGGGTGGTGATGAACAGAGTGTCTGAATTAAGCAGTCACAAATGCTCTCATGGTGTTAAAAAAGTTTATTTTGCTAATGCGGAAGGTCAATAATGGGCCCAACGTATGTACAGGTTTGCTTCATGCACTGTGCTAACACAGACATCTCAAAGTTAACCATCTCACAATGGCTCCCCTACACACAGGACAAGATACAATGTAGAAAATAAATAACAAGATTTTTCAATGGAATAGGTCTCGCATTTGCGAGAGTTTAAGCTATTGGCATTGTAAATGACAATGCCTTTCATTTATGTTTTAAAAACCAACACATAAATAAAAGGCATTGCCATTTACAATGCCAATAGCTCAAACTCTCACAACTGCGAGACCTATTGCATTGCAAATGCTTGTTTTCTGTGTCAGTTGGAGTCCCAGCAAGGCCGGTGTAGCTCAAAAGCAGCCAAATATATGAGAAGTCACATTTTGATTGTGGAGAACTGTTGATGTTCCATAATTTCAGTGTCAAGCTCCCATTTCTGAGGTAGTGCGAGAGCTGATAACATCTGTGTTGATTTGCAGCCTTAAGGCCACTGCTCGGTTAGATGGTTATATACCTTAGCCCTTTGCATGCTTTAACAGTCAGCCCACAAAGGTGTCTGGTAGCAGATTTATGAGCCATGCAAAAAGAACACAACATAAATTCTTGCCGAACACTGTATGTCGTGCTTGCATAACAGTTAATTGGCCCCTGAACCTTAACGACTCCAGATCTAGTCCGGCCCACTACCCCCACGCTTCTCTCCCTCCCGCACACACTGACACATTTTAGATAGATGGATGTAAAAAGGTACGTAATTTATCGATTTTGTACTCATCGATATTGGTGGCCATACAGTACACATATCCTGGAAAATAGCTAAGTAAATGTACGTAGTTTATGTACACATGCAGACATAAGTACACATGCATAAAATACGCTTTTGGAAAGCGGTGTGTTGAAGTACACAGCATGCTGGCTGCGAACATACCGATACATAAATAAATGTTGCCACAAACACTTACATACGGTACGTTCTGGAAGTGAATGTAAGGAACTGAGTGACTCTGTATTGTTATAGAGAGGTCTATTGATAAACATGTACAATTTGAAAACACATTCCAAAAGATGTATTTAGATGTATGCGATCAATCTACTATGCGCACATTTATATTCACATATTGACACACACATACACTTATACATACAGAAACAGATATCAAAAGAATACATTTTTTCAGTAGAGCTTCAGACCGCACTCTTGCCGGTTTTAAGTGCTGTAAACAGCGAATGTTACGGTCGCCTGAATTTAATGTTCTCTAAGTGTCTTTAATTTAGTGACGTATACTTTCGCTAGAACAATACCCACACAGGCATACAAAAACATTGATGCATTCTGAAAGTGACGGCTACTTAGAAACAAACGTGTGATCTGTGGCAGACGCATGTACGTGCTTTTCCCACGTAGCAAGCGTATGTTAGCAGCCGCGGCATGTACAGTTAGATGCTTATTCATACGGGCAGGCACACACTGTTTCATCTACAGACCTTTCCACAGACCCACCAATAAGAGAAGGACATTGCTTCTGACATCAAGCTGGGCTTTTGTGCGCGTGCAAATGTGTACCAGGGATCGACGCAAATATTTCTACCTTGTGTGCGTGTATAAACGTGTACCAGGGATCGACGCTCATATTTCCAGCTTGTGTGCATGTGCAAACATGCACGGGGGATCGACGCTCATATTTCTTGCTTGTGTGCATGTATAAATTGGTACCAGGGATCGATGCTCATATTTCTAACTGGTGTTCATGTGCAAACATGTACCAGGGATCGGCGCTCATATTACTAGCTTGTGTGCGTGTGCAAACGTGTACCAGGGATCGGCGCTCATATTTATAGCTTGTGTGCATGTATAAACATGTACGAGGGATCGACGCTCATATTTCTATGACTCCAACTCTAGTCCGAAGATAAGGCCTGCCACCCATTGAATAACAGCGATGTTCGACTTCTGGTGTGATCAGTAACACCCGATAATGTCAGCAGATAATCAGACTAAATACTACTTTGATTAACGTGTTGTTCCCGAAAACATTTGTTTCTTTGCACTGTCTGCAGGGTTAGGCAAGCACAATAGTTATGGCTACCTTAGATTGTGTTGGTCAGTTATCAAAACCAGCCCCGGGACTCAATGCCAGCTGAGCGGGCTCTGGAAGGGAGGCTGCAGATGAGGCTTTTTTGTGCTGGAGAGGAGTTGGAAGTGCTCGGAACAGCTTGTCTGCTTCACGACTGTACTGAAGACTTTTCTTATCTGCTTGTTAAAATAAACAAGTAGGTAAGAAAAGTCTTTACGGCAGCCGCAAAGCAGACCATGGTGTCCGGAGGGACTGTCTGAAAAACGGACAGGGTGGCACCCAAAAACACTCCTTTCCATTGGGAAGCCAGCTTTTACCATAAATGCTGACGCTACCCAATGGAAAGGAGGGGCGTGACTTAGAGTCCCCTTTAGAATTTTTTTTACAATATCTCTCGCAGAGGCTAAGCAGCTTCGCTGCCACGCCCACGCGAGACCTAAAAAATGGTACCCTGAATCAGCCTATTTACTCACCGCAATGTATCTACCAGTATCAGTTAGGTGACTGTAGAAGATTATACACATGACCACATTTATATAAGAGTTATTATAAATTTGGCACTCTCCCCAGGCATTACCTGGTACAGTTGTGGGCTGTGGTGAGCTGTGATAGACTGGAGAGTGCCCAGGCCTGCTTTATGCATGCAGATTCCGTTTCACATCACTCACTGTAGCAGATTTTCCAGCAAATTGCTATTAGGGATTTCATACATTTTTGTGTTCAGTTTTGCCAATATATTAGTGATTTTACTTAGCATTTAGCCACAAGGTCTTAATGTTTTGGCGTATAATACATTCCTTTAGTATGACAAACAATCCAGTAACCCCTTCCATGCTGGTGACGAACCCCAGCCGTCACGCTCTGCGGCGCTCGTGTGCTGATGACGGCTGGGGTTCGTCACGGCCCGCCCTGTTCTTTTGTTTACCGCACAGCGGCGGAAACGGCCCAGCATGGAAGGGGTTAACATATGATTGCTGACTTGGGGGTTGGAGAGGAGAACTCATCATCAACCTGTTCAGTCTCTGGCAGGACTATCCGTCATTCCAAAATTGGGTCAGTCTTAAAGTAAGACATGAAGGTGGGATCATGGGGGCACTGGAGAGTTTTCTGCACTCCACACAGCAGTCGGATATACCTTCATTGCCCTGGGGTTAAGAATAATCTACCATTTGTGACTAAAATGTTTAGCACACATGATAATGGCCCAGGCAGAAAACAGTTTTGAAGGACTTCAGTGTAACCAGCTTTCGTAGTCGCACACAGCAAAAAACATTAATAGTGATAGACAAGTAACATGCACTGACACCTCCAGAGAGTAACAAGTATTAAAGGTACACATTAATGGCCCATACTGTAGTGATAAATAATAACCTTACAAAGTGAACATCACTGGCCAGCTCTTACTACTGGTGCTATTTTATGTTGCAGCTGCAGAATGTGAGCCTTTGGACCATGGGGAGTCAGAGTGCTGTGAGGTGCTATAAGCATGTGCTGGCTGCTAAGTGAGCCTTGTTGAAACTAGTGGGGTGACATGGACCAATAGCAGTTGCGTAAATGAGCTGGTTCGGGCACCGTAGATCATCAGCTAAGACAGTGAGGTGAGCAGCTGGTAGTTGGAATCTTGCTAGCACAACTAGGGATTGAAAATGCTGCAAGAGCTATTATTTTAAAAATGCAATGCCGCAGAATGATATTATTTTTCGAAATGCATGACGTTTTCCATGGCAACTGCGGGGTATCAACATTTGATCATCCCAAGTTCGGTAAGGAAAAATACATACTTTTTGTTCCCATTAATTATGTTGTGCACTTTTAAGGTCAAATCTAAAATGGGGATCCATGCCATTAAGGCAAAATCTAAAAAATATAGTGGCATTATTGTTTTGTTAAAATGGAGCTGAACTGAAATATATATCTTGCAGGGCATTCCTGAAAATTGACACATTTCATACAAATCAGGCATACTTTTATTGTAAACATGACATACTCTAACTCTTTGGAGTGTATATTGTGAGGCTTAAGACCAAGTGAAACTAATATTATAGCTGGTAATGATAACTAGCAGTATGATAGATCACCATAATGTTGTAGCAGCAACTTGACATTTATCGCACTCACAAAAATTAAAAAATGTAGCAAAGAGAACAACAATATTGTGTAAGAGAAATATTGTGTCAAAAATATTTACAGAAATATTGTGTCACAAATATCGATTTCCTATTCTTATAATGGTAGTTACAAAAATATCTAAAAAATATAATATCACACTAATACTGTTAAAAAATGCAACACTTTTGTTTCTAAATATATATAATTTAAAGTATTCAATCTTAAATATTTTAATACATACCATGAATATAATGTTAATTAAATAAGTCTTAACATATTTAATTGTATATATGAATGTATACTTATATTAACACCATACATATATGAATATTTGTGTATGTTTATATACATATATATTCACACAAAACAAAAAACAAAAGTTACACGTCAGTTATAGTTAGGAAACCATTATTTAGGTTTGTTATAGAAACACAAATTACGCTCCACAAACATTGGAAATTCTACAGTTATAGTTATTTCTTAATTTTATCATTCATGCACTACTTACGCACTCATTTCAATCTTATGTGTGCCAGACACACCATAAACTATACAAGCATACCAAATCAATTACTTGTAGTTATCTTTTTAAATGATCAGTTATGCGCTGCTTTCATATTACAATAATTCATACTTATAACTCACATTTATACTTACGCGCCACCTTTGGATGAATATCACTTGTGCAGTTCAGTACACAGTCATCATGTCACTCACCATACTACATTGCCTATAACTCACCACTTCGCCGTGTACTACCTATACCCTGGGATATTACCTAAGTTGTAGCATGTGAAATTCTTGGAGTAAATAAAACCCTTATGACATCAGAAATTATATTATTAGCCAGAATACAGTGCATTGGACAGTGGTGAGTTATAGGTAATGTAGTATGGCAAGTGAGGTGACAAGACTGTGTACGGGAGTGCGCAAGTTATATTAAAGGTGGTTTGTAACTATAAATGTGAGTTATAAGTATGAGTTATGGCAATATGAAAGCAGTGCATACATTATCATTTCAAAAGATAACTAGAAGTAGTGAATTTGTCATGATTGTGTAGTTTAAGGTGTGTTTGGCACTAATAAGATAGAAATAATATCTTAAGTGGTGCATTAGTGATAAAATTAAGGGATAATTATTACTGTAGAATTTTAAATGTTTGTGGAGTGTAATTTGGGTTTGTATACCAAAGCTAAATAACAAATTCCTAACTATTACTGACGGGTAACCTTTGTTTTTTTGTGAATTGCAGTGGTTTTTACAATGGTAGTAACAATTTTGTCATATTCATCCACTTTAGTGGAGTGTGGTACATTATAGTGGTGGATAGTGTTGTAAAGTGAATTCTGGGACAGTATATTGAGGTATTTTAAAGTGGAGTAAAGTGGAATGAGGTGTAGTGAAGTAGTGTATAGTTGAATGCCATACAGCAGAGTGGCATAGAGTTCAGTTGCATACAGAGGAGTGTCGTACAGTACACTCAGATACAGTAGAATGAGATTTATTGCAGTAGCAGAGAGTTAAGTGGTATACAATGCACTGATATGAAGTGAGATAGCATAAAGTCGAGTGTGGTAAAGTGGATTGATTCCCTATCAATATTTGGCGTAGAGTGTAGTGGTGTACATTGGAGTGTTGTAGAGTTTAGGGGCCGATATTTGAATATTGTGTACTGAAATAGCATTCAGTGGAGTGGCATACAGTGGTATGTGGTACAGTGGAGTGGAGTAAAGTGAAATTAGGTACATTGGAGCGAGGTATACTGGAGAGCTATGGAGGGAAATGGTGTTTAGTTGAGTGGTGTACGGTCTGGCATACGTAAAGTGAAGTGTGGTACAGTGTAGTGTTGTAAATTTAAATTGCGTAAAATGGAGAGGCATATATTGGAGTGCTGTATAGGGCAGTGGTGCAATACGGTATACTGTAGACTATAGTGGGGTAGAGTGTACTATGGTATAGTGTAATAGCATAAAGTAGAGTAGCATAAACTATAGTGAGATAGAGTGAAGTACTGTATGTGTTGCAGTACTTCAACTGCCATATATATTTATTCCTATTACAAAGTGTGACTAATCAAGTTGTGTATCCATCAAGTTTAACCCACTTCCTATAGTTCATAAAGTTCTCTTTAGTTATAGTTAAATTAATTCTCTGATGACCCTTTCATAAGAGATCTCCCGTAAGTCATGAGGGTTCTTGTGGCCACTGACATTCATGAAACTTGACTTTTTAGTTTTTGTGCTTGTCTCTGTATAAACACAAAAGGATGTAACTTGCTTATAATATTCAAATTCTAACTGTAGCTGATATTTATGGCTGGCAACATAGCATCTTCATTTATTAGTAATAACGCCCTTTACTCCCTAAAGGAGCTTAAATTGGGTGAATAGTTTTCAAAATAAGTACTTTCACAAAGCTCTCCATGGTACTGAAAAGCTTTTAGAAAGTACGTGAGTAATTCATGTTAGCACCCCCAAACATAAAAAAGTCATTAGAATACCACTGTAAGTATATTCACATTTCATGTAATAAAACAACCATATTTTGTTTTATGTCCTCACAGGTGAGTTTTATGCTGTACATCCTGAGGACGGAAAGCGGGCCCGCACTGCCTACAGTCGGGCTCAACTTCTGGAGCTTGAGAAGGAGTTTCATTTTAATCGCTACATTGCCCGCCCACGACGGGTAGAACTGGCTGCTATACTCAACCTCACCGAGAGGCATGTAAAGATATGGTTCCAGAACAGGAGGATGAAGTGGAAGAGAGATAAAGTTCAACAAGAGGCAAGGCTGGCCTCAGCACCAATTAAATCAAGGACAACCAAAGGACTAACACAATAAAACGTACAAAAATTGATCTGTCTATAATAAACATTTATTTATTTAAATTTGAATTTGAATTTGAAGAGAAGGAGATTTATAACATTTTTGTCTATTTTTACAAGATTATTGGAAGAAACAGAAGACAATTGTTTAAATGATGCACATTCTTAGGATGTCGTCCAATGTGTCTTTTATAAACATTGAGATGCTTAAGTTGTGAACTAAATGAAATGCACCGCCTACAATAATTGAAGAAAGCAAATATTTTGTATTAATTGTCTCCCTGGTCCAAGGGCATTTACGTTTTTTTATCTGGATTGTTCACGTTTGTGTTTTCCTGATTACATACTTCTAACTTTGCTGGATACATATTTAATCATGACAAAAATAACTCAGCAATACAAAATACACACAGGTAAGTTTTGGATTCTTTTTTTTCTATGGACAAAAACACATTTGTGCACTTTGGATCAATAAAGTTAAAAGAATTATGAAGCAAATCAAGACATTAGTGGTCAAAGATATGCTGAACGCTGAGAAGAAAATATGAGCTTTGTAACTGGACCAAACATTTTAGGCATTTGTGCGACCAGCACTCAGGAGAAAATCTGTTCCATGTACAGAAAATCCCAAGCTACAGAGAAAGAATGTAACGCCTTGCAAGTTTGAGGGTGCCCATAATATTTTGTATTGCAAACCCACAAGAATTCTCACCAGCTTGACTACTGTCCAAATATTTATGACGGAAAACAACCTGCAGTAATGAACATTGAAAGTTTGCCAATACAATATTTACCTTGTTTGAAATTTCATAATAAAAAACTAAAAATTTTCATCAAAATGTTGACATTTAGCACTGATAATAAAAAATAATATTTTTTAAATTTATTTTGCTGAGAAACAGTCCAACATAATTTTAAAGTTATAGAAAAACTATTCAACTTTTTTTTACATCTTAATTTATAAACGTCAAGCTACACTCCCCTTAGTTTCTGGGAAATCGAACTAGCCTTACTTTATTTCCAAAGTTTTTTATAACTGTTAGAAAAAATAGAATATCGATCTTTCACAACACAAAAAAAGTGATGTTACTTCGTATTTTTCATATATTACACAATTCAGTTCTATTTCTTATATTGCAGTTCACAAAAAAAAATTTAAACAAATAAAAAGGGTCAAAAGTCAAGCGAAACTACTAAATTCTAATGTTTTTGGAAAACACTCTACACTTTTGCGCATTTAGGGGCAGATGTATCAACATCCATGTTTGGGATTCTCAAAAGCGATTTTTTGAGAATCGCTATTTGAGAATTGCAAATTGGGACGTATGTAGAAAATCGCAATTTTTTAGCGATTTCTTAATATTCCTTAATTGCGATTAGCAAATTGCGAATCGCAATTAAGGAATATTTTCCCATTCATTTGTATGGGCCAGGAGGCCCATAGGAAGGAATGGGAAGTTATTCTCAATTTGCGATTTGCAATTTGCTAATCGCAAATTGAGATTAATTTCAAGGGTGCAAGGGTGTCTTAAGGACACCCTGCTGCACCCCTGAAATGTACAAGTGTGAGCATATGGCGCACATACATGCCCTAAGGTCATGTATGAGCGCCACATGGCAACTTTACAAATGCCAAAAAGTGCATTTGTAAAAGAAATCGCAAATTACCACCAACTACAAGTTGGTGGTAATTTGCGATTTCTTAGTGTGAAATCGCAAAACTTGATTGCTTCTTACATAGCATTTAAGGAATCGCTTTTTGCGGTTCCTTAAATCCTTGCGCAAAATTAAGGAATCGCAAATTTTGCTATTCCTTAATTTTGCGATGCGATTTTCTTCATACATTGCATTTGCCGATTTTTTTGTCGCAAACGCTGCTTTTTTGTGAATCGCAGCGTTTGCGACAAAAAAACGGATGATACATCTGCCCCTTAATGTAATAATTTCGTAAACTAACCCATTGTTTTTATATGTAATACAAATAATATTGCATTCAAATTGAGTTAATTTTCCTCTTTTCTACCTTTATTTTGATTTTCTTAAAAAAGCAATGCAATGTTTATAGTCCATTTTATAAAAATCATTTAGCAAGTAACAAAAAACAATGTCTACAAAGGGAACAGGTTGAGCAGTTTATTCATGGCATCAGCAACAGTCGGCAATAGATTAACAATTTTTTTTTAACGGTTGTTCATACTGGGTCTGCCACTTAATCTGAATGCTCTCATTACAATTTCAGTGAGAATCATGATCCTGGTGCAAACAAGAGTTTGCATCTCAATCAGCATTCCGAGATTTGACGTAATCACTACACCTGCGTTTTTTCCTCCCATTATTCTCGGCAGATAAAATCTGCTCATCTGTTCTTAGTTTTCACAACTCCTAATACCATTGTGGTATCCTCATTCTGAGGTAAGTAACTAAGAATGATCATATAATACCAGCTGCACCTGATAAATAACACAGTCTCCAGAATCATTATGAACCAGGTGGGTTATTACCACTCAAAATAAATCCGACCTAGATATTCTGAATAAGGATGCACTAAATAAATCTGTTCCCTGTGGCACAAAATCTCTCAAGATGACACTGCATAGATCAGTTTCAAGCCAAGCAAGTCACATCACACAACCACATACATAGCCTAGATTAGAGCAGCCTAAAAAGCATAGGAATTATCAGTCTTTGGCTATGATGGAAAAGGTGGAATGCCAATTATGGCATTCTAGATTACTGACAGCTCTGCAAGGCCATACTAATGGCATACTGGGCCTTGTCACATAACGCAAACAGTGGACATGCTAATTCAAGGCAGGCCTCCGCCATGGTTCTGGGCCGACTGGTGTCTTAAATAGTGGAAGAGGTGGAGCAGGAGTAATTATTACCTTTGATAGTGGTAAACGATCATTCGTAACTGGAATTTTAAGTGAATGTGCATCTTTTGGCTGGAAATGTAGCAGAATTTGTTGACCCCTATAATCGTGTTAGAAGATGCTGAAGGAAGACTTTTAATGGCTCCCACTCAGCGCCCAGAAAACGTCATGCATGACCTCATCACAAGCTAGCTGGACTCACCCCCTATGCCGGGCGCAACAAAAAACTCACCAAAAGGCTGCAGACCATTCAGAACTTGGCAGCCAAAATAAGTCTCAAGCTCCCACACCACACTCACATTACACCTGAAGGAGCTCCACTAGCTCCCCACACACACTCAAGAACAATTCAAACGCCTCACCCACACTATCAAGGCACTACATAACAATGGCCCAGCATACCTTACCAAATGGATATGCTTTAACATATCTTCCAGACACCTCCACTTATCTGGTCTCCTACTTGCCCACATCCAACACATATGGAAAAAAAGAACCATCCATGAGGTCTTCTTACATCACTTCTAAAGTATTCAACGGCCTGCCACTACTTATATGAGCCACAGTAGCGGTCGGTGGTGAGAGTGCTGCCGGGCGGTGATGAGGGGCAGTGTGGGCAGTAGTAAACTCTGGAACATGGCCAAATGCAGGCAAGTAAACATATAAATAAATAAAACGAATTTTGTTGCGCGCACTGCATCGAATTTGGCCATGCAGTGCGCGCAAACGAAATTAGTTTTATTTATATGTTTACTTACCTGTATTTGACCGCATTCCGTAGTTTACTACCCCCCACTCTGGCCCTCCCCCGCCCCACGTCACCGCCCGGCAGCACTCTCACCCCCGACCGCTACTGGTGAGCCTCCTCCTCACTTTTTGAATCCAGCAAGAAGCTGAAGATGTGGCTTTTCGAGTAGTCCCACTAGGCGCTAAGTTTGGTTGGACTCACACCTGCTCAGCACACGGATACCCTCCCAGGTGATAGTGCGCTCTACAAGTCTGCATAACATGACATGTAAACAACAGAACATATCACAGTAACATAGTAGAAGTGACCACAACAACACAATAAACACATACTTGGGCAACACACAACAAAACAGTCAAAGTGAAACAGATCACAGCAAACAGTACAACAGATAATGCAACAATACTGCACAAAAACATAAAACAACAGAACATATTACCATCACATCAAAATGCAGCACCATAAATATGCACACACTTTCTTGTCACAATATTACTAGCAGAAATCTGCTTTAAAAAAAGATGTAATCAGTGCCAGTGGCAGTGCCTGAGGGATTCAACGTAATATCCCCTGGGATTTTTGGTCAGGTGGTGTTTTTAGGGGAATATGGGGCATGGGATAGGTTAAGTGGCCACACACTGCAGCGCTAGTAGGGGGTTGAGTCTGTGCGCAGTGGGATGTTGACACCCATTGCCTTCTCATTGCTCACTGGGTACCTTTTGTTTTTGGGTGTGTTTCATGAGGGTTTCCAAAGAGGTGTAGGAAAACCTTTAGTCTAGGGCTGAATGGCTAAGCAGAGTATGTATCGTCAGGTGATAATAGGCGTGCATCAGAAGAATCCTTAATGACTGTGAAGGAGCCTGGCAGTCAGGATTTACGGATGTACGTGAATGTATAGAAAAATAAAACCCGAGAAACAACATTGGAGCAAACCAAACCATAGAAAGCTAATTTTAAGGAAAGACATTTTTAGGGAAATAAAAAAAACTTTAAAAATTCAAGGAAACATTTTGAAGGAAAGAGGATTTTAAGGAAAAATCTAAAAATACATTACAATTGGAAGGAGTTTTTGGATAGTAAATGGGCTTTGGGTTCAGGAATGAGTGATGTTTAGGGTTGATGAGAGACTTTAGGAGTCACGGATGGGCGAATTCGGGTGTTGAAAGAGTTTTAGGGTATTTTTCGGGTTCAGGGAGTTCACTATAGGAGTGTTGAGTGTTTTTTAGGGTTCAAGGATGGGCAGGGTAGTGCTGCAAGGGTTTGTAAAGTTGAGAGATGGGTATAGTTTAGAGGTGACAAAGTGTTTTTGGGGTTCAGAAGTGGATGGTGGTTAGGTTGGTGCAGGGCTTTAAGGGTTTACAGATGGGTGAAATTTTAGATTTAGAAATGGGTCTTCAAGGGTCTGGGGTGGATGGTCTTTAGGTTTGGTTAAACAGTTTTTAGGGGATCAGGGATGGTTGTTGTTTAGGGTTGGTGAGGTTTTTTAAGGGTTCAAGGATGGGTGAAGTCAGCCACGGCTCGTGGAGGGAGTTACGGTGGGGCAGGAAGGTGGGGAGGGCGAGGGGCAGGGTGGGGGGTGCTAAAAACCTGAGTATGGATAATTGGAGGTAAGTTCAAGCTCAAGTTCAGGTACTTGTATAGCGCACTGCTCACCCAGAGGGTCTCAAGGCGCTTGGGAAAGGGGTTCATTATTTGTCGAATAGCCAGGTTTTAAGTTCTTTTCTGAAGGAGATGTGGTTTTGAGTAAGGCGGAGATGAGTGGGGAGTGAGTTCCAGGTTTTGGCAGCAAGGAAGGAGAAGGATCTGCCACCCATGGTGGATTTTCGGATGCGCGGGACAGTGGCGCGGGCTTGAATGGACGATCCTAGTTGGTGGGTGGGCTTGTAGAAGGATAGTCGAGTGTTGCGGCATTCGGGTCCTAGATTGTAGAGGGCCTTGTGTGCGTGGGTGAGAAGGCGGAATGTAATTATTTTGTTGACGGGAAGCCAGTGGAGGTCTTTTTAGGTGTCCAGTGATGTGATCTTGGCGAGGGATGTCTAATATGAGTCTCGCTGATGCATTTTGGATGCGTTGGAGTTTTTTTCTGTAATTTTGTTGAGATTCCGGCGTATAGTGTGTTACCGTAATCCAGTCGACTCGTGACCAGTGTGTGAGTGACAGTCTTTCTTGTCTCGAGTGGGTTCCAACGGAAGATCTTTTTGAGAATGCGAAGTACGTTGAAGCAGGAGGAGGAGACTGCGTTGACTTGTCTGGACATTGAGAGAGAGGAGTCTAGGATGAAGCCAAGGTTGCGTGCGTGGTCTGTGGGTGTGGGTGCTGTGCCCAGAGCGGAGGGCCACCAAGAGTTGTCCCAGGCGGAGGGGGAGGATCCTACGATGAGCACCTCCATTTTGTCTGAGTTGAGTTTTAGGCGGCTGTGTTTCATCCAATCGGCTACTTCTTTCATGCCTTCGTGAAGATTTGTTTTGGCGGTGTTAGGGTCTTCGGTGAGGGAAAGGATAAGCTGGGTGTCGTCGGCGTATGAGATGATGTTGAGGTTGTGTTGACGCGCGATGGAGGCGAGTGGGCTCATGTAAACGTTGAAGAGGGTGGGACTGAGTGAAGATCCTTGTGGTACGCCACAGATGACTTCAGTGGCTTCAGAGTTGTACGGGGGGAGTCGGACTCTTTGAGTTCTCCCGGCGAGGAATGAGGTGATCCAGTCCAAGGCTTTTCCTTGTATTCTGATGTTGCTGAGGCGCTGTATCAGGGTGCTGTGGCAGACTGTGTCGAAAGCGGCGGAGAGGTCAAGTAGAATGAGGGCCACTGTTTCACCGTTGTCGAGTAGTGTTCGGAAGTCGTCAGTTGCTGCAATGAGGGCGGTTTCGGTGCTGTGTTTGGCTCAAAACCCGGATTGAGATGGATCGAGGGATTTGTTGGATTCAAGGAAGGCGGCGAGTTGTTTGTTGACGGCTTTCTCGATGACTTTGGCCGGGAATGGGAGGAGGGATATGGGTCGGTAGTTTTTAAGTTCAGAGGGGTCTGCTGTGGGTTTCTTCAGCAGGGCGCTGAGTTCGGCGTGTTTCCTGCTTTCTGGAAAGGTGGCAGAGTTGAACGAACAGTTGATGACATCACGCAGATGGGGTGCGATGATGGAGTCTGCTTTGTTGAAGATGTGGTGGGGGCAGGGGTCAGTTGGTGAGCCAGAGTGGATGGAGTTTATTAGGCGGATGGTGTCTTCAGTGGTGATTGGGTTCCAGGCGGTAAGGTTGTTAGTTGGCGGAGCACGATCTAGGAGGGGTGGGGAGGGGTGAGCGCTGGGAGTATTATGGAAGCTGTTGTGGATGTTGGCAATTTTGTTGTAGAAGAAGGAGGATAATGCATTGTAGTGGTGCACAAGGCAAGGGCTAGGCTTGAGGTAGCTGAGGGTGCTGGAGGTTTGGGGCAGGTTGGGGGCAGCAGTAGTAGGAAATCTGGCTGGAGCAGTAGCCCCAGGAGTGCAGTGGGTTGCAGAGCATCCGGCATAGAGAAGGAAGTCCATTCTGGATCCAGGAAGAAAGGTTGAGGCCTTTAAGGCAATGGAGTGTGGTAGGTGAGAGAGCAGTAGTTGTGGACCTGGAGGTTGCGGGGTTAAGAGAAGCAAATTAATTGAACCTGCCAAGGCAGGTAAGTGTTTCAGGAGACAAAAATGTGAAGGCAGCAGTGAGAGGATGCAGTGAGATATGGATGATTGAGGTGGAGCCTGCAAGAGAAAAAGCAGTTCGAGAGAATACCATGGAGGCAGAGCTCAAAAAAGTGAAAGGGTGGAATGGCATACGTTTGAAATTCATTGGAAGGGTGAGGATTTTGAGAAGTCTCAGCCAAATAGGATTGTGGGTGCACTGCTGACAGGGGAATATACCTAAAGTGAGGAATGGGAAAGGGGCAAGGTGGGGAGAGCTATGTAGAGAGTAGGTTTATTGTGGTCCATGGAGCTACCAGTGCACCAGACCCTTATGGTTGGCTCAACTATGGAATAGGGGTGCAAGCATTGCGGGCAGACAAGGCTGGTATTGGTTTTCAGCTACCAGTGGAGTTTTGTGTGGCTTCAAGACCCTGTAAAATAGGAACAGTTTGATCCGATATGGCAAGCTTGATGTCAGCAGGTGAAGGAACATTGCTGAGTGGAACACAGGTGCTGAATATAGGGAGGTTCTGGGGGTTACTGGCAGGAGAATGACAGAAGTGAATGGTAAAAACTGGAATTATGACGAAATTAGGGTGAAGAGATCAAAGAGGATGCACTTGTGAATGACAATGTGAGTAAGGGACAGAGGCCTGGTTGGCGTGATCAACAGGAGCAGCATTGACGGGTGTGAGAATTATTGTGTACAAGAAGCAAGGATAACAGGGAGAAGAGAGTTGGTGATTTTCAGTGCCACAGTACTCACCTGTCTGCAGAGGGACCAAAGTAAAGAACAATGAAGTTGAAGCATCGTGTACGTTGGATGGCCAAGGAGATGAGAAGGTGTTTGATTTACGGGCAGGTAAGGCAGACTGCGGTAGACAGAGGAGACAGAGTCCAGCAGGAGGGGAATATTGGGCATTTATAAAGGGCCTCTGCAGTAGGGCCTTCTGCAAGTTCCGGTCGAAGTGTCCTAAATGCAGGGCAAAGCATCCTGTTATTCAATATGTTGGGCAGGTTGCTTGTGGGCAGGAAGCATTAGGAAGGGTTTAGAAGGCTCAAGGTCGTGTGGTAAAGACTTGTAAAAGTTGCATTTCTGGCTGGAGCGCTATCATGATCAATGTGATTCTATTATATTGGAAATTAGTTTTATGGAGTGCATTTAGTTGAATTACAATCGGCCGCATGAAAGGCAGAATTTGAAGTCAGCAAAAGGAAACCCACAAGAAGTGAGGGGCAAAAAGAGCAAATAGAGCAAAGAAAAGAGCAAGGGCAGGGAGGGGGGTTCGTTAGACAGCTGTACCTTACAGGACTTGATAATGTTTCTGTTATGAGTTGTCCCCAAAAAGGCAGCATGAGAGTTCACATTGATTCACCATTTGTTGTAGACAGAGGGTGGGTTGGTAAATTATTACATTCCAGTGGAAGACACTTCTGTTCGTGATGCAAGTGGAATAATGTTGGTCTATGGTCAGGGAGCAGATAGTCAAGCTGTGATACAAATTCAGCTTTTCATTTCATGCAGGTTAAGCCAAAATACCTTTGCCTGCTAGGGATTCGATTGTATGGGTTTTATATGTACAGATAAGGTGTTACCCATGGGATGTGCCTTATCGTGTCCCTTTATTCAAATGTTCAACAGTTGTTTGCAATGCCCCTAAGGGCTCTTGGAGAAGCCTGGACAGTCGAACTGGGGGTCTTAGACGACGATGATTGGACAGATCCCTTACAGAGTCCCCGGGAGGTTGCATTCAGAGCAAGGTTTTGCTTCATACAATTGCGTATATGACACAGATCATACAGTTCAAGGACTCTACTACACCGAACAGGACGAAGTGACACAGATCAGTGCGTAAGGGATTGAGGGGAATTGGGCACCACCTTTCTATAAACTATACTGTTGCCCTCAAATTCAGCAATATTGGAGATAAATAATAGGGGTAATGTCTTTGGAAGTGGTATACCAAGAGGTCATTTTGGGGGCCAAGTAGCATATCCAATGTGTGGCTGTAGTGGATAAATGGCCAAAATATTCCAGGATATGGCTTAGATCGCAGACATAGTAGCCAAAAGAAATATAGCAAAGGAGTTGAGGGCACACCAATCACCGATGTGCAGAGGAAGGAGGATTAGGACTTCTGCTGAAGTTGTGTTCCAGGGCAAGGGGTACCATAAGAAGTGGGACAAAATCTGTGGTAAGTAGATACAATACAGAAGTCTCTGAGGTAACTTTATGAGGATTGGATGGGTGGAAGGAGGGGGGTACACAAGACACTGTACTACATTGAAATGTACCTAGGAATGATTTCATTGATCTATTTCTGTACCGCAGCATGATAAGCCTTATAGATGCTATGATGGATACCCTTGAGAAATCTGCATGGGAAAGATCCTTTAATGGACACACTGCCAGATTTTCTTTTTAAAAACAGTCATTTGCAATGGATCTTCACAATGAGGATGCAACATGAGCTAGTGACCCATTATTTGGGTGGCTTCCTGTTCGCAGCAGAAGGGCGTTTGGTTGTGTGTAGGGAAACATTAAGAGGTTTTGAAGCTTCGCTAGGAACTTGGGGGGTGCTGGCACTCAAGAATATATAAAACCAATTTTTACACTAATCTTCCTCGGGCATAGGGTTGGACTCTGAAGGCAGAGGCCAGTTTATGGGCTGAAAAAAATGAAAACGATTATTGATTGAGGAGGTACTAGCAGCAAAGAAATTAAAGATGAGAAAGGTACAGGTTTTGCAAGGACACTTGAATGTTTTGTGCAGTGTGGTAAGGGTGAGCCATGCTTTCCGGAGGAGGCTGGGACTTCCGTGATTGATACAGTAGTGCCATACGGTTTAACAACGCAGTAGTGAGGGCTAATGTATGGGTTTGGGCAGCCTTTTTGAGGAATATTGATGGAGTTATGATGTGTTTGTTGGAAGTGGAGCAAGGGCTAGAGGGTTTAGTTTGTTGGGGGCTGGCAGGTGGTGTACATAGATAGCACTGGCCAGACATTTGAGTTTGCTAAGGAAGGAGCACTGCTTTCCTAGTGGTCTTCCCATTGGTAGTAGCTGTTTTTTTTATGTGGGGGGAGGAGTGGGACCTGGCATATGAAAATGGGCATTCCATTCAGATAATCACTTGGTTGCAGCAGTGCACAATGAAGAGTGTAGGGTATTTCTGTGTGGTCGTTAGATTGAGGTAATATGAATTTTTATGGTCAATTGTGTCCCCTAACGTAGACCCCAACGGCTCCATGTACGTGCTTCAAGTACATGTATGTTCCCTCCACAACCAGCTATGAAGACGCAAATATTTTTGCGTCCAACGTCAACATGTCCTCTTTCAGATGCACCATGAATGGATCGATAATTCAGTTCCTAAGTATGCCTTGCCACCGTCTTTACATGGTGCACCTTCACGTTTTCCTGGCTCTGGCGAGCTAGGCCCTGATTCCTGCCATCAAGCCCTTTCTGCCTTCTGCCTCTGAAAGCTGCAGCCTGCCGCTTCCATGACCCTTGCCTTACTCCCTGTGCGGCGAGCGGTGCCCGGCTCGGCCTGCTTGCCTGCCAAGACTGTATTTTGCCTTCAAGTTATCTGCTCCGCTCCTCGAAAATACATTCCTGTCTAGTGATTTAGGAAAACATCTTCCCAGCTGCAGAGCAAAGGGCCCGGCCTTTCTGTCTCCGTGCAAGTAATTCATTGCTCCTGTTACCATGGTAGGCCCATGGCCCCCTCGCATTACACGTAGACACGTAGTCGCATATGCATGCACTAGCAGTCAGGATAGAATAGCCTCTGCCCGAGAGACCTTTCCTTCTAGATAATACAGTTCCGCAAACACAAGATACCAGATATGATTTGGGATTAGGTTGTTCTGACACGCCAGACTTCTGTCTCCACATATAATGCTAAATGTCAAGTCCCCTTCACCCTCCAGTTCCACGTCATTCACACGTCATGCTGCTGCGCGCGCATCTCTGCCATATATTTCTGCTGACACTGCAGGATTCTTCTATGGATCCACCCACCTGTGACACTTTCAGGTGACGTTGTCTAGCACACACCTCCGTGTACGCCCTCGTGCACGCCTTCTGTTACGTACATGTGTTCTTATCTCTTTTCTCTCAGCTGTTACGCCTTCTGTATCCATCACCATTATGTGCATTTACTATATATATTGTATTCTGTTAATAAAGCATTGTCTATCCCTTCCTGAACCTTCGTGGTGATGGAACACAATACCTGGTTCGAACCAATTCCATTTTATGGAATAAAACCCTTATAAACTCAGATGCCACGGACTCTGCCTCTCATTTTCGATTGAGTTATTTTATTGAACTTTACCGCATAGAAATTCAGTATAGGTAATTTTTATTTACCACATAATTGGCGCCCGAATAGGGCCCCCTCCCCCACCTTACGCGCCGGCGGTGCGTTGCAGGCCTGGTCCCCTGCCACAGCCGTGACGGACAACTACGCGTACCCGCAGGATTTCCTGTATCTCCCTCAGGCCAACGGAGGTGACTGAGGCTGCGATCGACACCCAGACGAGGCGGTGAGGAGTGCGGAGGATCCCGACCAGAGCCCAGCTGAGAGACCAAGGTCCGAGGTGTTCAGAGGCCCACCAGTTCCGAAGTTCCGAAGTACCTATGTCACGAGTCGAGTCGAGTCCAGTCCGGTCCAGTCCAGTGTCGAGTTTTCCGAGGCCTTCCGTTCCGTGCTTCCCGGTGAGTACCGTTGCTGGGGACGCATCTAGACGGGTGCATTAATTTGTGTCCGGTCAAGACGGGTTTGGGTACACAGACCCGGTCTGCACTGTTTAGCAGTGTATCTGTACTGTTTAGCAGTATATCAAGTATTCAGCTATCAAGTTATTGTTCGTTTTCCGAAATGTTTTAATGTGTTTTAATGTCGTGGTATGAGTGATTGTCTGATTTTCATTACTGTGTTTATTGTATTAGTCGTGTCCAAGTCCGAGTAAGTATCAAGTGTCAAGGATCACGGCTCAAAATGCCGCTGTTTTCTAAACTGAAACAGATAGGAACTAGAAAAGGGATACTCGAGGAAGCTGTTCCCATCCCACCCAGGGACACTCCCGGATATTTTATGTACCACAAGCACGGCTTAGACGCTGTATTATATCTCGACTTGTGGGTGGATTACACCAAGGATTTAGCAGAAAACCAGAGATGGCCCGTTACAGGGACATGGGATGCCGAGTGCATCATGAGAGTAGAAGAAGCTTTATGGAAAAAGAAAGCCAGACAGTCACAGAAAGATGCCATTGAACTATGGCGTAAAGAATCACACAGACGGACAGAGAAAGCACTCAGAAAAGCAGAGAAAAGTAGAGAGGATTCTGAAAAAGCCAAAGAAAAAGAACTACTAGAAGAAGGGGAACGAGTTAGAATGGAACAACACGACAGAAAAAGTAACGCACTTATGACAGGATTGTATCCAGTCCTGGCCGAGGGCCTGCCTAAGGCGACCCCGGAAACACCGAAAAATCTGCCCCCTCCATTGGTTCCGACTAAATTACATCACAAGACCGCAGCGGACATTTTTATTTCATCCTACTTGGATGATGTAGCTCCCGCATATGCTAGTATGCCTGCCCGTGTGCCACCTGCCGACGGTAACCCGCCCCCTGATCCTCAGCCCCCAGGTCCGCAACAGCTAACCCCTCCCGGTCCGCTTCCTCCACCCTTACCTGCACCCCCTATTAATCTGCATAATCCTTTTGGGCCTGGCGCGGTTCAGGCCCCAACTCAGTTACAGCAGGTACCGACCCTACAGCCAGTTTATGGTCAAGCCTCCGCTTCAGGAGGTGCTACCGGAGGTTATCAAACACCCCCACCGTTACACCGAGTGACAATGAGAGATTTAGCAAAGGCTCGGACACCTAAGGGTGCACCGGCAGAACAGCTTAGAAGAGAACTTACAGATTGTAGATATGACACAGTGCCCGGTACAACAGGACCCATGTTGCTAGCGTCCCTACGTTTGCGACGTGTTACAGATTATCTGATGTTACTACCAGGAATGCCAGAACATCTAGACAAATTGTATTATTTTATTAGAACAGGAGAAGGAATGGAGTGTGTTGCCGAAGCCATGTCACGTCAGAAAGTAGAGAACAAAGGTTTAATAATGCGATTTATGGTTAATTGTTTAATAAGAGAACAAGATCAGGCAGGTTTTCCACAAAATGAAATGGATAGACTGAATAGATGGAGCCAGAATATCGCGGATGGTAAACATGAGAAGGAGAACAGTGTACATATTATGGTTAGAAAGATCCGTAAAGAAATAATAGACATACATGCCCGACGAGCCCCTGAAGAACATCTTGAATCAGACGGTCCGACTTCCTCGCAGGAGGAGGATAATACAGAGGATCTAGCAGAAACTTCGCATCAGTCAGGCAAACAGATGATAGGATATGTAGGCTGAGGGAAATTCCCTAGACCGCATCCTTTTGATAGGCCCTTCGACAGACCCATTCGTAAACAAGAAACGTATGAAAAGCAGAAACATTACCTCTGTCCAATACCAGAAACATTTCACTCTGCTATGTCAAATCCGAAGACTCCTGAACATCTATTTCAGGCTACCGATAAAGTACTTCAAGAGCGAATGGGGTACCATGTACTCAATTCCATGGATGAACAAGAATTAGCCAGGTCAGCAGTACAATGGGCTGACAATTCTGATAAATATAATGATGACGCAGTAGCACAAACATTTTTGAATCTTTCCCCAGACGAACAGCGACTAGCTGGTATGTACATGATACAGCATCTCCTTATTCTGTATAAAACCCAACATTCTGATCCAGGTCCCCTATCTAATGTATTAATAGAGTTACTCATGAATAAATGGAGAGGCCTGGGTACCGATTTAATTAAAGTAATTCTAGAACATCGACACAAATATAGTGCTTTCCTGAATCCACAGTTTGTTTCAGCTCCACCCCCAGAAAGAAAAATGTTTTACATAGACAGACAAAATCCCTTGCGAGAAGTACATCCAGTCAGGAATGATGATAACACTCTTACACGTGTGTATGTATACACGCCCATAACTAAAATGGAATTGTTAGAAATGAAGAAAATAGTGCCCAGTCATGATAAAGACCCTGCAGGTTTTCACCGTGAAATAAAAGACATGTTACTCATGGGGGATTATACCTATCCCGACATTATGAAGATATTGAAAGTACTATTGCCTGCCGGTATTTACGAGAAACTCAAAGAAAAAGAATGGGAGGTGGGAGAAACAAAGATTGATTGGGCTGCATTAGAAACTGAAGAAGCGACCCGAACCCCAGGGTTGGGTCTTGGGGACAAAACAAAAGCATTACCAGGATTGTTAGTACAAGTATTGCCAAGGTTATTAGCAACTAAAAAGGAGGATTGGGATGCAATCTCAGCCTGCAAACAGAAACCCGATGAAGACACTAGTGATTTTTATTCCCGATTTGAGAAATGTTTTATTATTAATAGTGGCCTGAAAGCAAGTAGCGAGTCGTATCCGCACCTCTTTGTATCCAAATTAGTCGAGAATTCTCTGCCCCAAGTTAAGAATCGTCTACTGAAAGTCGAGAGCACATGGCAAGCAAATACGCCTTCGCAAATGTTACAAATGTTACAGTATCACCAGAACAGAATTAGGGAAGAACATGATCACGAACAAAGACGTATGAAAGACACGAAAATGAAAATGCTAGTTGCTCAGTCAGTTCCATCTGACGGTCAGAAAAAGGGTATGACACAGTCTAATAATTCGGCAGCTCCTGTTAAAGGGACATGCAACTATTGTAAACAGCCAGGTCACTATGTAAACGATTGTGCAGTTTTGAAACACAATATATCCACAGGTAAAACTAAAGAAAGACCGCGTCAACCTAGACAAGATCAGGTCCAACAACACGTACCACAGAATGTACAGCCTATGCATGCTCCACAACAGACAGTACAGACCGTAGCGGTACCACAGACACAGCCCATTGCCGCAACACAACATGCAACTCAACAGATGTACCAGTATGCACAAACTGATTATCCCGATTACCAGCGATACACATGAAACAGCCTAGAGAGGGAGGTTGGCTTGCCTCTTATTGAGGTTCCTGTAGATCAAGAGGGTCCTTACGTACATAGTCAAGTATTAGGGAAAGATAGAAAGTTTTTGATTGATACAGGGGCAAGCAGGATGACAATAAGTCACGACGAGGTTCCAGGGGCACCCCTCTCAGGCTCACAAAATGTTTCCCTTGGATTTTCAGGCAAACCTATTGTAAATGAAGTATCGAAACCAGTACCCCTTTTAGTTGGTCCGTTGTCTCGCACTACAGATTTATTGCTTACGAAATCATGTCCAGAAAACTTATTAGGTATCAAAACACTGAAAGCTCTAGGAGCTGTAATTTGCTGTTCTCCGGAAGGAGTAAGATTATTCTTGCGTGACTTTAAAGGTCACTATGTGTTGAGAGATATGGATCCCAGGTTACAGAATGTTCCTGCACATTTATGGGCACAAGGCCCCACTGATGTAGGTTGTATGCACATCACACCATACCGTGTCACACTCAAGCCAGGAGTAGTATTACCACGAATCCGACAATACAAGTTACCCCCGGATGCTGTAGTGGCTTTACTGAGAATCATTGACGAGCTCATTGCACAAGGAGTGGTTGTGGAAACCGACTCAAACCTCTGTAACTCCCCCATCATTCCAATTCGTAAACGTACTGACCCAAATGCACCCCCAGTTTATCGATTAGTGATCGATCTACGAGAACTGAATAAATGCATTGTACCACAGTACCCTGTGGTTCCAGACATCTCTGCATTATTGACAGCTATTGATTCAGAGGCAACGTTCTTTACTGTAATTGATCTGAAGAACGCCTTCTTTAGTGTCCCCATTGATCCGGAAAGCCAATATCTCTTCGGATTCTGTTTAAATGGCCGAAGCTTCAAATTTGCACGCGCACCTCAAGGATTCACAGAAAGCCCCAGCATCTATAGCCAAGCACTGAAAAGACAACTCGACAGTATTCACATGCCTGACAACACTGCCCTGCTTCAGTATGTCGATGATCTACTGATCACCGCCCGAAGTGAACCAGAATGTGAACAAGCATCACTGACAGTTTTACATTTCTTGGCTGACAAGGGACACAAGGTGTCTCCTTCGAAGCTACAATTCTGTGTTCAGCAAGTGGTATACCTTGGGCACTTGCTGTCCAAAGGGGGGAGACAGCTAACACCTGACCGTATCCAGTTAATTGTAAACATGTCACAGCCCAAGACACAAAAGGAGGTACGAGCCTTTATAGGCCTCACTTCTTACTGTAGACAATGGATTCCTCAGTATGCATTTCTAGCCAAGCCACTCATACAGTTGACAACACAGGAGGCAGCGACATCGACTGTCCTCCCTTGGACTCAGGAACATACACAAGCTTTTGACGACTTAAAGAAAGCCTTATGTCAAGCACCTGTTTTAGCGACACCATGTTACAACAAGCCTTTTACACTTTTTGTCACAGAACGTGAAGGTACCGCATTGTCAGTACTTACCCAGGATCAAGCAGGTTCACACAAACCGTGTGCTTATTTTTCTAGTACATTAGATCCAGTAGCCCAGGCTCTGCCTGCGTGCTTGAAATCAGTTGCAGCAACAGCTCTAGCGATCAGACAAAGTGATTCCATAGTGTTAGGACACCAATTGACAGTACAAGTTCCACATTCCGTGGAAGTCTTTTTAAACCGAACACAGACTCAGCACTTGACTATAGCACGACTGACAGGTTATGAATTGACATTGTTTCAGCCACATATAGATATCAGACGTTGCAATACATTGAACCCTGCTACACTGCTGCCATTAAATGAGACAGACCCTTTGGCACATGATTGTATTGAAGTCATTACCATTACGACGAAACCCAGACAAGACTTGACAGACACCGTCTTACCAGATCCAGACCTGACACTTTATGTGGATGGTTCATGTATGAGAACAAGTACAGGAGAGTTAGTGGCCGCCTACGCAGTCACGACCGAAACTGAAGTCATAGAAACGAATCGTATTGATACACTGTCAGCCCAAGCAGCAGAGCTCATCGCTCTGACTCAAGCCTGTATTCGAGCAAAGAACAAGAGAGTTAACATATACACAGATTCCCGTTATGCATTCGGAGTCGTACACGACTTCGGTGTACTCTGGCGAGAGAGAGGTTTCTTGACCTCTCACGGAGCCAAAATCCAGCACGGTCCCCTCATTCAAGCTCTGTTAGACGCAATACATTTGCCTACAGCCATATCCATCATGAAATGCAAAGCACATACGAAAGTTACAGATCCCATTTCCCAGGGTAACGACCTGGCAGATCGAACAGCCAAACATACAGCTCAGACTCAGACTCACGCAACTGATCTGACAAAGACAATAGTCCAGACACCGACACATTGCATGACAGTTAGAGATCCCGCCCTAGATGTAATTGACATACAGACACATGCTACACCAGACGAAATCAAGAAATGGATTGAACTAGGAGGGATCCAGACAGAACAGGGATGGATGACGAAGGGGAAAGCCACATGGTTTCTCCCCGACTCTATGGTTCAGGTTATCATTCACACAGTACATAGTCCTGCACATTTAGGAGAAAAAGCCATGTTAGACAGTATTCAAAACCTCTGGTTCAATAAACATTTACGAGCAGCAGCAAAACAGAAAGTACGTACTTGCATGATCTGTTGTCAGTTCAACCCAGGTAAAGGCATTCCCGTAGAGCAAGGTGGTTTTCATCCTCCCGAACACCCTTTTGAAGTCCTCCAGATGGAGTATATCCAGATGGAACGTTGTCGAGGATTCAAATATGTCCTCGTAGTTGTATGTGCACTTTCCCGATGGACAGAAGCATATCCAGTCCCAGATTACACTGCTCCGACCACTGCCAAGCAGCTGGTACGTGAATTTTTCCCCAGGTATGGTTTGCCCTGTATCGTGTACTCAGATAACGGTCAGCCATTCTCGTCCGAGCTTATGAAGCAGGTATCACTCCTGCTAGGCTACCAATGGAAATTCCACTGTGTCCGACATCCCGAGGCAGCAGGTCTCGTGGAACGCCATAATCAGACCCTGAAAATACGTCTTGCCAAGATCTGCAGAGAGAAAGGCGTTGACTGGATAGTAGCTTTACCAGTTGCACTCTTTTACATGAGAATGATAGCGCATTCAAGAACAGGGCTATCCCCGTATGAGGTGGTCTTTGGTAGGCCACCAAATATGTGGGGGACGCCTTTGCCGCGTAAAATTACAGATGTTGACTGTACTATGCTGACAGATTACCTTGCCTCCTTGATGTCTGTACTACAATCATGTCGTTCACAGGTAGCTGCAGCCTTTCCCGACAACACCGAGGTGAAGCCACACGAGATTGTTCCGGGGGACCTGGTGCTCGTGAGGAACTTTGACAGGAGGAGTCCGCTGGAGCCCCGTTGGCAGGCGCCGAAGCTCGTGTTATTAACAACAAGGACAGCAATAAAAGTGGAGGGCCGCAAGGGCTGGCTTCACTCGAGTCATGTTAAACGACATTATGGACTGCCTCCGAAACTAGACTCCCAGCCCTGCCCCCTTCCAGAGACTGATACAAAGCTCCCCCTGGTAGAGAAAACTCCTTCCCAGGAATTTCGCATGAAGTTGAGGTCTAGCAAGTCAGACAGTTTAATTGTTTAAGTCCTCCCCTAGGTGAATCGGTTAGACGAGTTTCTGACATGTACCCCCTAGACCCCAATAGAGAGAGAGATAGACAGAAACAGATCAAGTAACATGAATATTGTAAATCTCTCCGTAGTCACTGCATTGTGACATTATTGATTATGTTTTTTCTGAGTCTTATGATTATTGCTGCAAGTATACTGTTACACTTGTATTTTCCTATTTTCAAACGTGCACATTCTTCTTCAAATGACACTGCCGAGCATACTTTCAGTGAACTGCCCCCGCACGAGTTTTCTTATCGACTTGCGCTGCGCAACAATACATTCATTAGTATGTTACATCATTCCCATCAGACCAGCAATGCTACCAATTGTTGGATATGTGGCCGACTCCCTCCCTATCAGAAATACAAGGGAGTTCTGCCCCTCTTTCCGTACCCGTTCACACATAATGGTTCCTGTGGTGCATGGTTTAGTTTAATGAATTCTTTAGATTCTGATTCCGTAGTTTACCAGGGCAATTGGGTGTGGGGAAACCTGAACACAGTTTTGCATAAAGTATGTTTCCCTGACAAGGAGGGTCTTCCCCAAAGGACAGGGACCGATCTAGAAAACGAAGTATATGGATTAGGTAATTTTACACTTAACCTCATGATTCTGAATGTTGAGTCCGAAACCGAACCAGTTTTGCCCGCAATGTCGGTATTACCAGTCAAAGGTGAATTATGTGTCAGAAAGAATGGTTCAGTACACCTGGGTCATAGTAAATGTACTACTGTGATCGAATTCAGTGATAAAGGCAAGTCTACATTCAAAGCTTCCCGTCATTCCTATTTCATTTGTGGTCATACAGCATATATACGTTTACCTCTAGATTGGGATGGTACCTGTTACATTGCATTCCTTCTGCCACCTGTTTTCCTAGCCCCTCCTGACTATCATAGGAACCCCCATCTAGTACACAACAGACCCCAGAGAGATCTCCCGATTGTCGACTATACTGAAACGGCATGGGAGCAGTATACAGACTTCAATAAAGGTTTCTTTCCCTATCTAGGTGCTGTCTTTAATAGTAAACTGATACGCAAATTAACAAGAACCCTTGAAGCTGTAGTGAATGAAACTACTTCTGCCCTAGGTAACTTAACAGAGGAGGAGTCTGCTACGCGGATTGTTGTTCTTCAAAATCGTCTTGTTCTTGACGTCATCCTGGCCGATAGGGGCGGAGCTTGTAAAGTCATCGGATCGAGTTGCTGTGTTTTCATTCCAGAAAACGCACCATCAGTATACAGAGCCATAACCCGTCTCCACAAGATTGCAAGTCAGATACACCAGCACCCAGGCACCTGGACTTGGTCCGGTTGGTTCTGGAGCGTGCTATCAGCCTGGGGATGGAAGGTCCTATTCTTCCTCGGTATAGCCCTTCTCATAGTATTCAGTTGTTGCTTATGTTTACAATGTGGGCCAGCGATTTGCGGCTTGTGCGCCACATCATGTATTCCCCATTCAAGTCCACGTTCAAAATCCCGCCAGAAGAAGGAAGAGCAAATGATGTTATATGAACAAATTGATAGACTAATGAAGATCGATATATCATGAAGGGTCCGTAGGGGACAAGGAGGGAATGAGGTAATATGAATTTTTATGGTCAATTGTGTCCCCTAACGTAGACCCCAACGGCTCCATGTACGTGCTTCAAGTACATGTATGTTCCCTCCACAACCAGCTATGAAGACGCAAATATATTTGCGTCCAACGTCAACATGTCCTCTTTCAGATGCACCATGAATGGATCGATAATTCAGTTCCTAAGTATGCCTTGCCACCGTCTTTACATGGTGCACCTTCACGTTTTCCTGGCTCTGGCGAGCTAGGCCCTGATTCCTGCCATCAAGCCCTTTCTGCCTTCTGCCTCTGAAGGCTGCAGCCTGCCACTTCCATGACCCTTGCCTTACTCCCTGTGCGGCGAGCGGTGCCCGGCTCGGCCTGCTTGCCTGCCAAGACTGTATTTTGCCTTCAAGTTATCTGCTCCGCTACTCGAAAATACATTCCTGTCTAGTGATTTAGGAAAACATCTTCCCAGCTGCAGAGCAAAGGGCCCGGCCTTTCTGTCTCCGTGCAAGTAATTCATTGCTCCTGTTACCATGGTAGGCCCATGGCCCCCTCGCATTACACGTAGACACGTAGTCGCATATGCATGCACTAGCAGTCAGTATAGAATAGCCTCTGCCCGAGAGACCTTTCCTTCTAGATAATACAGCTCCGCAAACCCAAGATACCAGATATGATTTGGGATTAGGTTGTTCTGACACGCCAGACTTCTGTCTCCACATATAATGCTAAATGTCAAGTCCCCTTCACCCTCCAGTTCCACGTCATTCACACGTCATGCTGCTGCGCGCGCATCTCTGCCATATATTTCTGCTGACACTGCAGGATTCTTCTATGGATCCACCCACCTGTGACACTTTCATGTGACGTTGTCTAGCACACACCTCCGTGTACGCCCTTGTGCACGCCTTCTGTTACGTACATGTATTCTTATCTCTTTTCTCTCAGCTGTTACGCCTTCTGTATCCATCACCATTATGTGCATTTACTATATATATTGTATTCTGTTAATAAAGCATTGTCTATCCCTTCCTGAACCTTCGTGGGGATGGAACACGATACCTGGTTCGAACCAATTCCATTTTATGGAATAAAACCCTTATAAACTCAGATGCCACGGACTCTGCCTCTCATTTTCGATTGAGTTATTTTATTGAACTTTACCGCATAGAAATTCAGTATAGGTAATTTTTATTTACCACAAGATACATGGCACTCTCTTTAGACTATGAAATGTCCCATGAGTGAATAACAGCAGTGCAGACGTTTTGTCTCGTTTGCAGGACCAATAGGAAAAATAATGACCAGGACACTTGTTGTGAGTTGTTTGTCATTGGGGCAAGGAGATGGGCATACTGGAAAAATAGAGGCAATGGCAACTGGAGGCTGTGGTCAGTTTTATCTTCTCTTTGATAGTTTAGAAGGTAACTTGGCTGGGGTTGCTTTTTATCACAAATGTTTTTGCATTACAGGCCCACAGCAGGGACTGTAAGATGCTGGTGGGATGGACAAGACACAGAGTTAGGACAAGGAGGTGGGGGAGGCCAGTGATGTGCAAAATACTGCAGGGATTGGTGGGAACGCTCCAGCACATTTATTTTTCGCGGCAAGAGCACAAGTTATATGCCTTAAGTATGAGTTAGAGTTTTTTGGGGTCACGTTTACAGTGTTAGAGCTTTTGGGCAAGAAAGGAGAAGAGGATATTAGCTAGGATAAGGCAATGGTAGAATGTTATAGGTTGAAGGTATGGTTACAGAGTTCAAAGACTAATTAATACTTAAGTGCAACCTGTACGAGAATGTGGAAATAAATTATCAGTCCGGTTAAGGTTTTCCTGGATATTTGAATAATGAATGGTAATGTTTGAGCCCTTTTTTGTCACAGGAAGGAAAAGGCTTTGTCATGTACAAATGGTACAGGTGATGTGAAAGGCATTGAATGTGTTCATTCTGTAAGCTGAGCAGTTTGGTAAACATTCCCTTATGTTTGGGACTGCGGCAGAAGTGGATTTTTCCAAGGATGATAAGAAGCATTGGAAGTTGTAGGCCAAAAAGTTGCTGTAGATAATGTTCAACCATGAGGAATATTGCAGTGTTAAATTAGGTGGAAAATATTGGGGTTTAAGAGGTTTTGGTGGGATTGGGCATGAGCGGACAATTTGCTGTGTTTTTTGCTCCTTTCATTATTAAAGTCACAATTCAGGGTCGGCACACGGTGTAACATGTCAGCGTATAATCACACACTCATTGGTCAACTTGGCCAACAAGCCAACCAATAGTAGACCTGTCAGAAGACAGTCAGGTTTTGATGGCAGATGGATATTTGCAGTGTGGTAGAGTAAGGGCCGCATGCAATGAATGCAGCAGCTGCCGACACTGTTGGAACTGTTTAAAGGGAGGGACTTGGTTGACTTATTGTTGATACAACTAAGGGAGAATGATTCAGTACAGTTGTCCAATTTGTCACTGTAAAAGGTCATGAAAAATCTTTTGCCCAAAAAATGAATGGGGTACTAGCAAGAGAAAGGGGGTAAAGAGTATTCTTTACACTTGAGACTAGTGGGGGACAAGTAGATAGACTATAGACACTGACAGACTGTATTGGGGGCTATTTTGGGTAGCATTATGGGTGGTGGGTGGTTAGGAATATTACTGTATGAGTGATGCTGAGGCATAAGCTATAAAACATTTCAAACAGTAATGTTCATTTAGGACATATCTTATTAAAGTGGCCTTTGTCATCTAATACATATTTGTTTGACTGGCGGCAAGCTGCCGGAATGGTGTTTGCACCAAACACTGTGTTACTTACCATCATTCTCATGTAACAGTTCCAGTCAAAAATGTTTTGTGATTCGGCCCAAGGCTTGCTACAAAAATGCTACTTACCCACTTTCACCCATCCTCAAAGAATCAGCTGAAAGTGTTTCAAAGTCGAATAACAAAGGCAGAAGTGACTTCATGTATTTTGCAAAAGTTAAAATCCGAAAGAGGAGCATATAGTACAGAATAGGGCTGAAGTAATACACTCAATTAACTGCATTCTTTAATAAACTGGCCTTTAAAAACATAGATCACCAGGCTTGAGATATCATCTGGAAACACTAATTGAAGAATCTGCTAAAACTTTGATTTGCAGGCAGTCAAGAAATAGACAAGTGAGAGAGCTATTGTTATGTCGTGTGGATCAAGTACTTTGGTATATCGACAGGTTTCACTATGAAATGTCATTTTTGACACTGCAGGATTAAATGTCTTTTCTTTGAAGTGGATGGATATTGGACTCGATTCACAAAGAGAGTAGGAAAAGTACGACCAGAGATCGCCACCACTGCCTGTACAAACGTTCCCTACTTTCTGGAATTCGTAAAAGTTTCCAGGACTATGACTGGCAAACTGCACCACTGTATTTCCATACTAGGGAACTCCATGCAGGGACAGTAGGATCTCCTTCGCAAATTGACATTTGTTTCATCAGGAGGATAATATTTTTATCCCTACATCCTCTACCTAATCTGGGGCGATCCATTGCACTTCACACTTTGGAAAGGGCTTTACACCAGGCCTTGATTGCAGTAAGAATCCAACCCCTTTCCATGGTGGATAGTGAATGAGAAAACCTTTTGAAAGGCATTACATTTCCAAGATTGTGGACATTGACAAGGCTAACCCCACCTCAGAACACCCTCTACTCTACCCCTTGTGAGGGGTTTACAGGTGTAGAGAACTTTGCACTTATGTCTTACATTTGCCGGGCCCCCCTCTGTGAATTTCTGACAGATGTTAAAAAATGTAAATTCGGTCATATACTTGTGTTAGTGACCGAATTTACCTTTGCAAATAGGGTCCATCATGTTCCCTCAATTGTCCTGGGTGCGTAGTGAGAACTATGCACAATAATGCACGCAATTCTACATAACAATCCACATAAGAATGCTGCACGCAATCATCTGTAATAGAGTGAGTCAAATGGTGGGTGAAAGGGCTGCTCAGGAATCTTTTTCTATTCTAAAAAAAACCTAAATATTTCCAGACATGTGAAAATCTATACATTTAGTTATAAAACCACATGTATATGAAGCTTGGTTGTGAAGTGGATTTGACATAAACTACAAAGGGAGGGAAGGGGAGGGGACCCCTAAATTACATCTCTGCTGTCCATGAGGAGGAGACGTCCTCCCTCTCTTTCTGCGGCCAGTTCTCTGCCCATGTCCCTTGCATATCAACGGTCTTACTGAATTATTAGTGCCCCTACACTAAATTGTGCAGGGATGATCGAAAGAAAAGAATAATCTCTCAAAAGAGGTAAAACGAGACTGCAAATGAGAGCACTTGTGTGTAAGGAGAGTGCTAAGCAGGGGTGACTAAGGACTAGGGCCAAAGTCGATTTACAGAGAAAAGGCTTGTGTTTGTCTTTTACTGGGTGAGCAAACAAAAGGAAATGCTTTTAGGTACCTTAGGGAAGATTGCAATGCTCTGTCTCCCAGCAACAAAAAGGCAAACACTAATACAACAACTGCCTTCATTGCTGGCAGGAGATGCATGGCGGTAGGACCAAAGTGCACCAATATCACAACCTGGCATGGAAGTGGTGGGGAGCGGGCAGGGGGATATTCAGGGAAGACATGGTGTGAAAGGAAGGTATTTACATGTGAAACCTGTTAAACATAGCAATGATGGATGATCAACAAATTGAATTTACACGTCCACAAAAGGGCAGTCTGAGAAGAGTTGAAAGGTATTCTGTTCTGTTGGGTGTTTGTTTTTTTATCCTCAAGCACCTCTTTCGAAATAGATGTATTTCTTTTATCCAACAGATTTGTAGAGATGTCTGCAACCCGCAACAGCACTGCAGTCTCAGACCCAAGGAACCTTTTGACGCTTGATACAAATTGACCTTAACTTCTGTTACTTGGGCCGTAGAAATTACCAAGATTTATTTTACGCACAGTGATTTCAACTGCAGCCAAAATCTCAATGTAAAAGATTCAGGGAAAATATGTAGAATGAGAGATTTCTGCTTGTTATTACCCCAAAACATATAATTCCCGTCATTTTCCCCTGAATTACCAGCAACACCAGTAATGCCCAATTGTACTTGACCCTTATGGCATACCACCACCAGAAGTGAGCAATCCTAAACATAAGTGATTAGAGGGGAGACATATTCCAATTTTCGATTGCTGCAGCATACTTACACATCTAAAAAGGTCACATTTTAAAATAATTTCTACATTGATGTGTCTACTAAAGTTTATTGCAGGAACACTTGTTCACATCCATTTTTTTATCTCAACAAATGAAGGGAAATTATATACATTTCAGAACTTTCTCTTGTAGAAGCCATAAAATAAGTTTTTCGGTAGTAAAATATACATTTCTTTTATATGTTCTACTTACAACACTTTTTTGCTTCAATTATTTTTACATATTTTTCTTCATGTATTCTTCCTTTGTCATAGGTTCTAGTTTACAACCATGAACAGCAATAGAGTTGTGGATGGAAATGGTTCAAAAATCTTAAGCAGTAAGAAATCATCTATTTCATGGTTATTAGGTCCTCTGTGTATTATGGTAATTGACCAGCATTTGACTAATGCAAATGAGCCTTTGCCCTGCACACAAATGAGCACTCCTGCTCTTACTGGTAGACTGTATCTTTCTCAATAGTACACAAGCAGCCCCATGCATGTTTCAGCACTGGTGGTCCTTATTGGACAAAATCAACACCTACCAATAAAGCACATCACTCCATTGAACACTCCCTCTCACCCCTCCATTCAGTATTGATTTAGTTATTCACTTCACATCCATTACTTTTGGCTTCTAATTATAGTCGCTGAGCTAGTGGTTGCTTTGGCCTATTTCATAATTCGAGGATGGAATAGATTTACTTGGTCGGGGCATTGGTTATACTTTTTTCAGTAAAGCCAAGGATGACAGACAAGCTGCATTTTGGTGGTGGAAGGACAGTCAGAAATGTATCAATTGTGGCAGGGAAGAAAGTGTTGCATCACATTTGTTCTTATAGAGCCGTATCTGAGCTCATTCTCGATAACAAAGCTGATAAGGACATGGGCCACCGAATAGACGAGTTAACAACTTGGACAACAGAAGGTGGGGATAAATGGAGACATAAGGTTCATGCTTTGCTCTTTAAATTGTTTTGATTGCTACGCTGTGTGAAGCCTACATTTCCCTGTCCTCTAACATCCATGTCAATGTCCTCTAACATCAACATACACCACAACGAACCAGCAAACAGAAGATGGAAACTCAATGATGACATACTTAAGAACCAGGAGAATGTGGCGGAGATAGAAAATACTATCAAAGAATACCTGCACTTCAACGACACTCCAAACACAGACTGAGCCACAATCTGGGATGCCCTGAAAGCCACAGTCAGGGGGAAACTACTCAGCATCAAAGCTGGAGCCAACAGAGAGAGAGACAAAAAAATAGAAGAGCTCGAAGAGCAGATCAAGTTACTGGAGAAAAGTCACTGTGCAAACTTAAAAAACAAAACCACCCTAACAGAACTCACAAGGACAAAATACCAACTGAACAAGATCCTAAGTAAAAGAGCTGGAATCTAGATATCGAGATACAAGGCCATTAATCTTTGCAAAGCGAAAAAGGCAGGCCGAGCATTGGCATCCTACCTCAAATGCAAACAGAGACAACACACAATAGTAGCAATGACAGACAGTAAGAACAAATCACGCACATCCAACAAAGAAATTCTCAGAGTATTCAAAGAATTCTATGAACTCCTCTACAAAAAAGACAAAGACCTAGCGGCAGATGGCGGGGCCAGCCTCCTGGCCAGACTAGAACTACCCGGGCTAAGTGCAGAACAGAAAGAGAATCTAGAGCAAGACATCACGGAATCAGAGATAGAGAGAGCTACGGCTAGCCTTAAGGACAACAAAGCACCAGGACCGGATGGCTACACAACGAGCTTTTACAAAAGATTCCTTCCGACACTCAAACAAACAATGAAGGAAGTCTTCACACAGTGCTTCCAAAAGGGGAAAATGACTGACTCGATGGCAGAAGCCAACATTATAGTTATACCCAAGGAGGGGAAGGACCCTCAATACACGCAGAACTTCCGTCCGATCTCGCTGATAAATGTTGACTGCAAGATCTACGCCAAGGTCCTTGCAGCAAGGTTAAACTCCCAACTCCCAACCCTGATACACAACTCGCAGGTGGGCTATCTCAAAAACAGACTCTCCCAAGATAACACAAGACTGCTTTGCCATCTGATAAACCACGCCTCCGCAAAGCCTGAGCAGGCGGTGATGATAGCCCTGGACACCGAAAAGGCGTTAGATAGAGTCTTGTGGCCGTTTCTGGATCAATGCATGCAAAGATTTGGTCTAGGGGCAAGATACAGAAGAATGGTTATGGCACTGTACGACGCACGGAGGGCGCGGGTAGTGGTAAACGGCTGCTCATCAGAGGTGCTATCTTTGGAACGGGGTACCAGACAAGGGTGCCCACTGTCGCCAGCACTCTTCCTACTAACCATAGAGCCACTACTCTGCATGATCAGAAGCAACAAAGACATAAAAAGGGATACAAATCAAAGGTGAATCCGTCAAACTAGCCGCCTACGCGGACGACGTACTCATAACTACTGAAGACCCTAGCACGTCCATCGCAGCCCTAATGTCCACCATCGATCAATTTGCTCAAGTCTCGGGATACAAACTTAATAGAGACAAATCTGAATGTAAACCACTAAACGTGCACACTAACAAGGAAGTGCTAGGTGACTCAGGTCTGAAATGGCAAACAGGTGCTTTGAAATACCTCGGCTTACACTTCGAGAGGGACCTCAGGTCGACCCTGGAACACAACAAGAAATCACTCCTGAACAAAGTCAAGGAGAGACTCGAATCGTGGTCACCGAAACATATCAGCTGGTGGCGAAGGGTAGAAACCATCAAAATGATGATCGCACCACTTGTCAACTACACGCTCAGCATGCTACCTCTAGCGACTGCAGAAGAATTCCACAAAAAACTACTCAACAAATTCCTGTGGAGGGACAAAAGACCAAGAATCAGCCTTCAGAAGCTAAAGCTCCAAAAGGGCCTAGGCGGCCTTAACATAACCAACTTCAAGATATTCCAGATGGCGTGCCTTGCCAAGTAAGGACTACACTGGCGAACTCCGGAACAAGAATACTCCCCGGTGTGGCTAGCGCTAGAGAGAGAAATACTAAATGGGCTGCAGCCCCTAGCCCTGCTAACAGCCAACAAGCACCCAGGGGCAAACAACCAGATACTCAGACACACGAAGAACGCACTCAACAAGGTGGACAAAAAAATGGAGAGCTTACTCAGAGGCACGAAATGGGAATCCATCTGGTTCAACTCAAACATAAAATATAAAGACAAGACATTAGACATGGCATATTGAAAAAGCCGGGAACCAGCTCACATTTGATACCATAAAAAGGCACTACAACTTCACAAACATTGAGCTATACAACTTCCTGAAAATAAGAGCAGCGATAAGCAGAGCGGAGCTGAGCAAAAGAACTCCGTCGATCTTGCAGTACGCCCACAATCTGAACAAAATTGGCCACCAAACCTCGCACCTGTACAAACTACTGAGCCCGACTACTGCAAAACTGAACACCAAAACTCTGACGTTCTGGGAAACGCAGCAAAACAGAAGATTCAGCGACAAAGAAATAGCGTGCCTATGAGATCGGCCAGCACAAACAAGGTTACCCCGATTCTGGCGCAAACAAAATACTGGCTCCTCCACAAAGCATACTGGGCACCAGCAAAAACTAGCAAAAGTGGGGATCCGAGACAATGACCTCTGCTGGAATTGTAAGAAATCAAAAGGAGACATGGCGCACCTGATCGTGCACTGCCCTAAAGTCAAACAATTCTAGAGCAAAGTACTGAACTTCATACACACCATAACGGGGATCACAATACAGGCGGACCTTGCAGGTATAGCGGCAGGTTTCATGACCCAGGAAATCCATTCCAAAGAGGACAGTGAACTAATAGACATCCTACTCACAGCAACGGTCAAATCAATCTTATCAAACTGGAAAGACACGGGGAAGGCCACGTTCAAGGGCTAGTTCAATTGGATAACTTTCCTCAGGGGAGCACATAACATGACGACCAAACGCACTCAGAACCTGAGTGGAGAAGCAGGGATGTGGACGGCCCTAGACAAGCATCTAGAACCTCACAAACCTCCATGAACACGACAGACTACAGCTCCATCAGGCTGGCCAGACAATCAATGGAGAGTTCCACCACTGAGTCAGCCAAGACGCCCCTCCCCGGCGGTAACACAATTAACACAAGTGCCCCCTGGCAAGTTGGCCCCAAAACTTAGCCCTAACGTTGTCAGTCCCCCCCCCCCCCCACATTCCTTTTTTCCTTCCTTTTTCTTCCTTCCCCCTTTTGAAGGCTCCTCAACAACCAGTATTAACTGAACAACTGAATGGAACTGTGCAGCATATGGAACGTTATATAACAACTGTAACCCTGTTATGCCTTCACCTGTCTGTATATACCATACTTCTTCTAATAAAATCTTTTGAAATAAAAAAAAAAAAAGCATAGAATGTGCATGGTGTTTCCTCCACAGTCACTAGGTCGTATATCATGACGTGGTTAATCAAGGTCTGGAATTTCTCACTGCCTCCCTACATACATTGAATGGAGGTGGACTTTAGTACAGCTGCCCATAGCACCATTGCTTTCAACATCAACATTTACCTCAATTGGGCGGGAATATGCCTACCTCCTATTCAATCAGTACCTCGCACTGGCTCTAACTGGAGCTTCCTTTATGCTGGAATCACAGGGATGGTGATCAAGAAATGGTTTTGTAGGAATGTACTAAACTCCCTTTGCGATTCGGAAAAGCCTTTCCAATGCAAAAGTGTGTGTTTCATGATTTGTGACTCCAGCTAAGTTCCACATCACTGAAAAATTACTGACATTTGTGTCCCAAACTGGGGTGCTTCCACTTTGGAAATTGTGCTGGGGGGTCTTGGAGGGATTGAGTATTGGTTCAGGGGAGCACCTCCTACTCCCCCGATGTCTAACCAAAGGAGAAACATTTTTTTTTTTAAAGCAGCATCTGCTTACTTTAAGGAATAAGGACTGAGATAAAAAATGTTTAAGGAATATGGGCTGATACATAACATCTTTCTTGTTTCGGGAATACAAATGCAGGGATGGAGTTCTGCAATCCTTTGAAGGCTACTATTGGTAGCCCATCCTAGGGGATTGTAAATGCTGACCTGCCTAGTTAACATTCATCAGGCAGATCATTCTGCAACCTCCTGCAAATGGGCATTTTGTGATGCGACCTATTAGGACATGGAACACATCGAACAATTGCAGATGTCGCAAAATTTGCACTCATTTATGTGTGACCTGTCTGTAGGTACTGATGCACCCATATCTTCAGTTGTTTTTTGGGTGTGAAAACCTGAAAGCAAATTTGTGCTGTCAATTTTACACTCCAGGTATGTAGGTCAACTTGTGCGTTTTAGTAAATGTTAGGAGAGCAAACAAACAAGACTAATAATGTCTACTAACACATGCATGCATTGTTTTTTATAGTGAGAAAAAGAGAAAGACCAACAAAGAGCCCTAATTGTCACTACATATCTCTGTGTGCTCAAAACGGAATGTGAGTCTTTTACATGCGTGTGACAACACCTCTGAGGCTTAATTTGCATGGACCAAGTACTAAGCACTGAAGGCTGTTTAAACACAAATATGCATTAAGCTTAACGTTTCTTAAATGAAAAAACACAGCTTGAAGGTTAATGAATGAACATCAAGTACCACCTGAAGTTACATGTGAACGTAGACTCTCAACTCACAGCCACAAATATGTTTTGTGCAATATCGAGTCGAAATCGAGCCCTGGTGGGGGTCAGTGAAAAAGGTTAGAACTACTGTCGCTCTTTTTAAAGACCTCATGAGTCCATATCTTTGATTACTTTTCAAATTCAGATGAACTTTATTAGCATGTTAAGATTTCCCAGTGGGTAAAGCATCTAAATGCTGGGGGCCTCATTTATGAGAAATGATGCATCGCTGCGTGAAAGCAGCGATGCGTCACTTCTCAGTGCGCACTCCTTGCGACATTCCTGATGCATCATATTTAATGTATGACGCATCATGTCGCAAGGAGTTACAGATACGTCAGTATTTCTGACGTATCTGTAAGCACAAAAGTGACGCATTGCTGGAGTGTGTCACAAAAGTGACGCAACTCCATCAATGCGTCCTTTCACATGGGGCAAGTCCCATGTGAAAGGGCCTGCGTCAGTCTTACGACTGCTGTGAGGCAGGCGGAGGATTGTGACGCAACGGTGTCCTAAAAGTGACGCAGTGAGATCTCATAGATTTCACTGCATTACTTTTACGACCCTTCCTTGCGTCAATACGCCCCCTTGCATACATTATACCTGGCGCAGGTATAATGTGGCGCAGGGGTTTACAAAGTGACGCATCTTCCTAGATGCGTCACTTTGTAAATATGACGCAACAAGGCGCATTTTGTACGCCACTTGTGCATCACAAAAAGTGACGCACTGGTGGCGTAAAAGTGACGCAAGGGCTCATAAATGAGGCCCTGGGTTTTTAATTGTGGGAACCTTCTTTTGATAAGCCTCCATTCACAATAGTGAGCGTAACATGATTTGTTCACCCCTAACACAGGGATTTGGTGTTGATTAATTCCTCTGGGCCTTCACCCGTATTGCCTCTGGTGATGACTGAGGGGCAGTGTCTACATAGTAAATGTTTTGTCCATTAAAATGGTTTGATATCAGCCTAGACCAGTAGCAAGATGATTAGCAAGTAGCTTCTGGCTTGGAGGCGGAGTGGTGGATTCTGGCCAGTGGTGGAGATTTAGCCATGGCCGAAATCTCCACCTCCGGGCCAGAAGGTCCGCCTCCAAGCCGGAAGCTCCGCAACAGGGCCGGAAGCTCCACCTCCAGGCCGGAATCTCCGGCCTGAGTGTGGAAGTAAAGTTAGTAGTCATAAATCCATTCTGTGAATACCAAAAGTAGTAAGTGCATTCTGTGAATACCAAAAGTAGTAAGTTTAGGATTTTGTCTTAAGTTAATTCTGTGAATCAGGCCCATGGGAACTATGGGGCCCATTACAATGGCGTAACGATCGCCACCGCCGAGCAGGTGGTGGTGACTGTTAAGCCATCGTAACGTGAAATACCCCCGCCATATTAATATCGTGGTGGGTATCGCGGCGGACGCAAAGTCCGTCTTCCGCTTTTCTGCCAGTCGGCAATCGTTACGATTGCTGGCTGGGCGGATTTGGGCCACTAATATGATTACGTGCCTAGCAGGCACCGCCAGCCATATTAGGATGTGTGTGGTGAAAGCCTAGTGGTGTTTGGCTTTGGGGGCCCATTGCATGGCCCGGGGGTTGGAGGGGTGCACTAAGGGCATACCCATCGTACCCCCCTACAGTTCCCTGGACCAAGTGACAGGCACCGCATGGTGCCTCTCGCTTGGTGCAGGGAAATGCTGTGCATCCCCTTTTACCATTGCGGACGTTGCTGCAGCCAGCAGCACCGTTCGTAATGGTAAGAGGGCAGGATGCACCCGCCAGTATGGTGGGCGCATCCTGATTGGGCTGGTGGCACCGCCGCATATCTGGTGGTCGGTCCTATCACCGTTATGGTGGTAGGTGGACTGATGTCTGCCCACCATTATAATGAGCCCCTAAGACTCAGAGAATATGGACCTTGTGGGAAGAAGGAAAGTTACCCCATATTGCAGTGGACATAACCACACATTTAATAAATTGGGGGCACTGAATAATCTCATACCTCATTAGGGACAATACTGAACTGTTGTGCCCAATGAAAAGGAGAGTATTGGGCCTTCTAGAAGAGGATAAATATTTGGTGGGTGGAATGGGGCAAGGTGCATATGGGTACAAAAGTATAAGAGGTGGAACTTAATGAGTGTGACTTGAGCCTTTCTTTTGTGATGATGGTGAGAAGCGCACTGGAGAGAAGTTAGTAAACATAATAGGGGAATTATGTTCTTGGAGGTTGTTAGGAGGTGGATAAGGCAGCCTTCAGTTGTATTTTATCTTTAAAAATTCAAAAAATATGATTGAAAAATAAGCACAATATTTTGACATATCAAAAAAATATTGACACAATAGCATATACCGAAAATAAATATTTTTGTTTGCCGATATTTTACGTACCACAATATTCTTGTAGTAGATATTGTGATATTTAAACTCCTAGTTTTTTCAATGTTAATAAATGACATATAACCAATTGACAAAAAGGGGCAGAAATAAAAAAATATTTACATGGTTAAATATTGTTTGAATAATACAAGTGTGAGGCAACTCCAAATGGACATTTCAGATTAAAACTTTATCTGTTCAGATATGTCTAAGAATCTTACGAACAATCCTTACCAAGGTTGACAATAAATGAAAAACAGGCACCGGCAAATCCAATATGTTACACCTATGTGAAATCTATTGGCTTTGCCAATATTTTTGGACATTGTTGCACAGCAATTAAACTGCTGTACAACTTGGCTTAAAGTTTAAAAAAAACACGCACTATGATGTGGCCTGCATTGACCTCGTCATAGCGCTTTTAAAAAAAAACTTTTTTAGGTCTCGGCCTGCGTAGGCTGTGCTTGTGCAGTCTCGCTCCGAGACTTTATGTTTTAGAGAGTGGGGCTTGAACCCGCCCCTCTTCTCCATTGGCTGGTTTCCTAAATGGAGGCCAGCCATTGGAGAAGACGGACGTCTGTCAATTTAAACCCCGTCTTTTTCAGATTGGGGGCGTGTTTTTTGTTTCTTTCTCTCTGTGACGTCATCATTGCAAAACACGCCCCCAATCTGAAAAGGACGGGGCTTATGGACAAATGGCGAGCGCTCGAGCACTTGTTCTTCATAATGGCTGCTTTGAGTCTGTAGATCTGCCAATATTCACCTCAATGTCCATCACAGAATTGAAACTTTGCTTTGATGGCTTGTTTAAATCTATGTATGACCTGACATATTTCTAATTGTTTTCCGGAATTGACAGCAGTCCAGGATTCGAAAACACCACTATACACCTCCAGGCGGCGCTCGTAGAGATGCCGAGCCAACACTTCTCCTTTTGGTGAAAACGTTTGCTTTTGAATGGCTTTTAGTTAGTGAGCCGGTGAACCCGCCTGTGTTCCCCTGTGATATCTACCGTTTCTCCGTAGGCTCCAACGCCTTCTCTCCCTCTGTCTCTATCGATCAACCCTGTGATTCAGGGCGATCTCCTCCTTTTCCCCTGTACCTTCAAGGATGCCCCCCTTCCACAGTGGTCTCGTTTGGTTTCCCTCGCACCCCTGTGATCTCTGCTGGTTCTCCCGCGCATCCATCGATTTCGCCTGGATTTCCCGTCATCCTCTTGATTTCTCCTGTACTTTCAGTGAGCACCATTGGTTTTCCCCCGTGTCACCTATGACCTCTACTGTTAACAGTGTGCCTCCTGTGACCTCTCCTGTATTTACCCTGTGCCCCAGATATCACCTATTTCCTCGTATGCCTAGTGTGATGGTGGTTGCCGTTCCCCCTGTGCCTCTCTCTGGTGGTCTCGCCCGCACTTCCCTCGTGCCTCCAGTGGTCTCACCCACACTTCCCTTGTGCCTCCGGCTGTTTCCAATGCGCTCCTAGTCGTCTCCTCTCTCCTGTATCCATTCACTTCCTCTGCGCCTGTATGATGATAACCCCTCTCTGCCTATTGCCTGTCTTGTGTTGTGCTGTGGCTCAAGATGCCTCCATAAAAGCATTCTTTGTGCAGCTGTTCCATCACCTGGATCCGCAGCCATTAATGGCCTCTTGTGTGGGTGATTAAGGCCCGGCTGCGGCTCCCACTGAGCACGTGACAAGTGAGCACACAGCACTGTTATCTGTCCCCTCCTCTCCCTCCAGATAAGACCCCCCACCCTGGGCAGGCCTGCCTGCAAAAAAAAACACTTTTCCCAGCCTAAATGCTGTGAGCCCTTTCATGTCCACAGCCTCGGAGGGGGAGGGGGAGGTCATGTCAGGCTGGTCAGTTTTCAGCCAAATTGGCCAGGGGAGGAAGGAGCCATGGGGGAGGGGGCAAGGAAGGGAGGGGTAATCCATTTCTTCCTTGACAGGTAGCCTCTAGGCCCTGATTGGCCGGGACCAGCCCCCCACCAAGAGATACCCCAAATCCCTGGAATGTGAGATTATTCCCAGGACCGTCGTCACATGCCTTTGACCGACAGGGAAAGAGGGGCAGGGCACAAGGTGTGGGACACCCAGGATATGGGGATGTCCCTAATGTCCATTGTCCATGGGGGTCTGCGTGCCAAGGCGTCTAGCAGGGGCTCCTGAGCTGAAGAGGGCAAAGAAGCCCCAAGGGGGCAGCATGGCCGAAGGTGACTGCTCATGGGACCAGCATCGAGGGGGCTGGGGGGCATCCATTAGGAGAGAAGGCAGCTTGACAGCAGGCTATTTTTTGGGGGGAGGGCATCCATTGGAGGAAAAGGCAGCATGACAGCAAGCTATTTTTTTTGGGGGGGGAGACGGCATTCCCAATAGGTCTGGGTGCTTTCATACAAAGCCGTACGGCAGAAGGTGGGCGCTCTGCATGTATTGCAGTTGGTTGATGGGGCTACGCATGTACTGGGTGTACGTCATCTGCGAAAGGAGGTTTGGAGAGCATTTAAAGATCAAATGCATCGTGTGCATTCACCAGGGAGGAGGTCCTGCCTCGTTGGGGGTCTTCTCTATCTGAAAGGGACTATTTGCAATGTTGATTGTTTGGGGTGTCAACTACTTCTGGTTGTGGCGAGGCCCGAGGAGTGATTTTGGGATGTGTGGGGCTCTAGAGGCTGCTTTATGAAGGGGAGGGGGGTCTGCTTGGTCCAGGAAGTGGCGGGAGGAGGAAGCAGGGGCCGGGGCCTGCCATTGTATTGCTAAATTTGGGATCCTTTCAGAGTCTGACCCTCCCCCTCCATTGTGCCGGTGGAGATGTGATCAGGACTGGCCTGAGGTTTTCAGTGGCGGAGGGTGGGGCGCTGGGAGAGCCCGTAGGCTGTGGAGGGGAGAGCTGGGAAAGGCCCGGGCTGCAGAGGGCCAGGATGGACTCTGTCTCCAACCAGCACACAGATGAGGGTCTCTGACTTCTTGGGGGTACATGGGTGGAACACTCTATTTAAGGGTTGGCAGGGCTTGTATTCATCCAGTGGGAGGGCATGTGGGTTATTGTAGTATAGGATTGAGTTTAAGTCCTAAATGTATACCCATACGTCCACGAAAGGGAGCGGGCTTCCTGTCCTGCCTGAGCATTTTCTACATGGACTAGGATGGGCATGGAGTGTCTCGAACACGGTGAAGTCCAGCTGCCTCTTTACGTGTTCCGAGGAGGGGGGGGGTGTGATACAGTACATGGGGAGTCCTAATCACAGGGTCTTCTCATATTTGCTTGGGGAGGGGGGATACAAGCAGCTTGAAGTGAAAAGGGGTCAGTGTGGCCATGTGGACATCATGTGAATGTTCCCTGGAGTGGGTGCCTATCCAAGGGAATTGGAGTGTCCTGGGTTGGACCAACTCTTGATAAAGGGGGGACTGTTACTGAAAAGTAAGGAAGCAGTTGTGGATTCGGGCGGGCCGGCACGAGTCTAGAGGTGGCATCTCTATGGAACCTGGGCTAAAAGGGGGTGCACAGGTGAGATTTGGGGGTCTGTAAAGTTCTGTATGATAAGATGCATGGATCGCTCCAGAGTGAATGCTGGTAGTTGTTCTGGGGTGTACAGGTGCCATTTGTCTAAGATTATCCCAGGGCTAATTGGCAGTGTCCAGGCTGGGCACTGTGCTCCTGGGTGGGCCGGTGTGTTGGCTACTGACTCGTGGGCATGGAACTCCGGGGTGCAGTTACCCAACCTTCTTTAAAACTAGTGCCAGCACCGGTGGCTAGACGGGTTCTATGTCCCCCGCCCCGGTGTCTTTGAAGATACAGCACCTGAATGGTTACCAGTGCTGGGAGACCTGCCAATCCGCTGATTTTGCCCAGCACACACGTGCACTCTGAGATTTATAGTCTCGGGTCTTTCTACCACGGCGGCACCCCTCACTGCAATGACGAGTGAAAAGGAAGCCCAGACCTGGAACCGGTGTCCCGTTGACCCGGAGCTCTGGGTTCTGTCTGAGGACAGTGTGGCTGCAGCTGAGTAGGGCATGGGGGTCCCAGGCCAGAGGGTCCTCACACATGGAGCTCAGACTCACTAATGCCCAAGGTATGCAGCCCTAGGGTGGGCTCAGGGGTTGTAGCTTGCTTGGTACCTTCAGCGCTCTGGCGCATAGGTTTCTCAGGCTGTGCTCATGTTTGTTACCTCTGTTCCCTGGCTGTGCTCATGTTTGTTGCCTCTGTTCCCTCCCTGGCTGTGCTCGTGTTTGTTTCCTCTGTTCCCTGGCTGTGCGCATGTTTTCTTGTTGCCTCTGTTCCCTGGCTGTGCGCGTATTTTCTTCTTGCCTCTGTTCCCTGGCTGTGCTCGTGTTTTCTTCTTGCCTCTCTTCCCTGGCTGTGCTCGTGTTTGTTACCTCTGTTCCCTAGCTGTGCTCGTGTTTTCTTCTTACCTCTGTTCCCTGGCTGTGCTCGTGTTTGTTGCCTCTGTTCCCTAGCTGTGCTCGTGTTTGTTGCCTCTGTTCCCTGGCTGTGCTCGTGTTTGTTGCCTCTGTTCCCTGGCTGTGCTCGTCTTTTCTTGCCTCTGTTTCCTGGCTGTGCGCGTGTTTTCTTCTTGCCTCTGTTCCCTGGCTGTGCACGTGTTTTCTTCTTGCCTCTGTTCCCTGGCTGTGCACGTGTTTGTTACCTCTGTTCCCTGACTGTGCTCGTGTTTTCTTCTTGCCTCTGTTCCCTGGCTGTGCTCGTGTTGTCTTCTTGCCTCTGTTACCTGGTTGTGCTCGTGTTTTCTTCTTGCCTCTGTTCCCTGCCTGTGCTTGTGTTTTCTTCTTGCCTCTGTTCCCTGCCTGTGCTCGTGTTTGTTGCCTTTGTTCCCTGGCGGTGCTGGTGTTTGTTGCCTCTGTTCCCTAGCTGTGCTCGTGTTTTATTGCCTCTGTTCCCTGGCTGTGCTCGATTGTGTATGTTGCTCTCTGTGTGTGTGTGGCTCTGTGTGTGTGTGTGTGGCACTGTGTGTGTGTGGCTCTGTGTGTGTGTGTGGCATTGTGTGTGTGTGGCTCTGTGTGTGTGTGTGGCTCTGTGTGTGTGGGGCTCTGTGTGTGGGGGGCTCTGTGTGTGTGTGTGTGTGGCTCTGTGTGTGTGTGTGTGGCTCTCAGTGTGTGTGGCTCTGTGTGTGTGTGTGGCTCTGTGTGTGTGGCTCTGTGTGTGTGTGTGTGTGTGTTTGGCTCTGTGTTTGTGTGTGTGGCTCTGTGGGTGGCCCTGTGTGTGTGTGTGTGTGGCTCTGTGTGTGTGTGTGTGACTGTGTGTGTGTGTGTATCTGTGTGTGTGGCTCTGTGTGTGTCTCTGTGTGTGTGTGTGTGTGTGTCGCTGTGTGTGTGTGTGTGGCTCTGTGTGTGTGTGTGTGTGGCTCTGTGTGTGTGTGGCTTTCTGTGTGTGTTTTCTTGTCCGCTAATACTCTCCTATTGCCTTTTTAAATGACAATACCATTTATTCACGTTTTTATGTAACAAACAATGAAAAAAATGCCATTTGCAATGCCAATTGCTCTAAGTTTAACAAAGCTGAGGCCATTGCATTTTAAATGCTTGTTACTTTAAGGAACTACAGCAAAGTGCACGCCGTTTTCACTAGCAATGGTGCGAATAGAGCAAAAAGAGCACCCACAGGAGCCTGTAGTGGAGGGACACTGGTAACTGTAAGCCTATTTGGTCCAGGCTCCATGGCACAACGAAGACTTGAAGCCCAGTAGGCGAACATAGGCGAGGAGGCGCTGATCAATAAGAAGCAACAAAACAAGGCAAAAGTGATGTGGGAGCCAACCAATGATAAGTAAAGTGATGTGGAAGCCACGTGGGAGCTAGCCAATGGTAAGTACAGGTGGGTAATGGGCGGGCTCTAAGAAAGCACAATATTAGCACCTATAATGGAACTTTGGGAGCTGGGCAGGAAATCGGAATGCTTCATTTGTGGGTAATAACAGCTTTTTGTTGATTTCAGTTCATTGTGGATCTGCTGTGCCATCCCCAGTAGATCAGGTTTGTCAACAAGTAAAGATCGGAGGCTTACGGGTTCAATGTATCCCCTGAGCAAGTGATGAATGCATTCATCACACAGTGCCAGTAAAAAAGCATTATTTTTGTTTTTGTATTTACAGTTCTAGCTCTCCATTCGTTATGCAGCTGACAGAACAAACCTTTTTGCTGACATGTTTTACCGAGTGTTTCCCTGAGGAACAAAGCAAGCATGAATACCACAGAGCAGTTGGAAACAATAAACAAAAAGAACGATTTATTTATTTTTCTCTGGTTTCTCTGTGGTTGATGGGCGTACTTTCCCCCAGTGAAGCAGGCACGCCATGCATGCGAAGAAAAAAACTGAAAAAAGGCTGCTTCTGCCTCCCAACCTTGTCTTTTCTATAAGGGTGCAGTAAAAAAATGCATAAATCAAGATTACATTCGGTTTGCAAGCCTTAGCTGCAGGTCACTAATGGCTGTAAATCACCTGCAGGTGAACGCACATAATTATCTGAAAAGGAAATTAGTATATTGCATAGAATGCTGAGTTTAACCCAGTCAGTCACCCTAAAGCTTGTATTTTGGCAGTAACCACTGTTGGTTGCCTACATTTTAATTTCAGTGAGTGTGGTGCAGGGCCACGATGCAGAAAAAGAGTTTATTCACCTGCGTGGGTACTGTGTTGGGTGAGGTTGGGGACAGGTCCCATTGGCCTTTTTTGCCCAGATGCTGTTGGGTATTTACAGCTGGTAATTGCTCCTCTCATTTTGTGCCTTTGACTTTGGCTCAGGCGACCATTGTGGAGTTGGCAATTAACAGCAGTTATTGACCTCGGCAGAGGTACTCCATTATGACTATATATATTAACCTTTATATTTAAGGTTCACAAACAGTTTGATAAAGACAGCACATCACAAGCATAATTTTACAAACAGTGATGCAGTTGAAGAGAAAAGCTCTTACCTACCTGGGCTTCCTGCAAGAGTGCAATTCCACATAATTAATAACTTTGGACAGGGTGCAAGAGTGATAATACATATCTTACTTGTTTTTATAAATATGGCAGCACAGAAGAGCGCAATTTATGGTCAAATGTCAAATGTGTTATGGATTAAAAAAAGTCTACCTCACACTGTGACCACTGGTATAAGTGTTATGTTATGTTGTTATGCTAAGGCATTTCTAGAGCACGCAATTACCAGAGCTTCTTGGTGCCTCTAAAGCCCACCTATACCAGGAAAAAAAGATTAGCACAGATGAAAAACTGTTTTGAACAGGATCCATAGGTGAGTTTAGAGCTCTACTAGCAGTGAATTCAATTACTTACTTGCTGTGCAGGAGAAGAAATGTTGCCCCAAAAACATAAAACGGAGAGAATAATGAGTCAAAAATAAGTGATTACATTGTATTCTCTGAGCCACTGGGGGCCAATATGGATGAATTATACTGTGAGTAGAATTGTACCTGAAGCTAGTCTTGGTGTTAGTGCAGACAGTTGATTTTTTTTATCAATTTCAGCCCATTCAGCTGGCCCACTTGCTTGCCATTGGTTCTTCGATGGACCTTTTAGATCCAACTGAGAGTTATTCTTAACATTCAACCAAATTTCAATTAACAGTGCAGCCCATTTGGCTACACAATGAGGACCAGGAATTAGTATCCAAGAAAGTTTATTACAAATTAATAATCAAGTTCAAACACATCACTCTTAAAACCATGATGTAAAGGTACAGAATAACAATGGTAGTCCGAACCTCCGAAAGAAATTGAGGCATCCCTCGCGGCGGGATGCCTGGCTTTCACCTTGTGGATACCCTGCCAGGGTTATCTCACAGGGGAATACCAGGACGGGTTCCCTAAGCAAGCGCCGGGAAACCCACTGCGGGTAGCTGTGCGCTATATAAACTCAACTACATTTACATTTACATTTATCAAACAAACAAGGAGTGTGGTGCCTGCAATTCTAAAGAGCAGCATCAATATTTAGTGCTCAGAAAATAGTCCAAGACTCTCTTGCCTATACATCAGTAATCTAAATCTCCAAAGTTCAGAGGATGGTTAGGTAGTAAAGAAACTCAGAGATCAGGGAATGCCTATGAATGATATCAGGACAAGACAAATGGAAATCAAACAGGAAAATGTTAGCATCTCAGGAGCTCATCAAGAGTGTTCTAGATCAAGTATCCATACAACACAAGACTGTAACATAAAAGGGGTTGCTATCATCATAAATAAATCCCTGAATGCAAAACTGGAGTCTGAAGCAGTGGATAGTAAGGGTAGATGGCAGTGGCCAAAATCAGGATCGCGGGATCCACATTTACGATCGCAGGATATTATGGCCCAAATATTGATGATTCCATTCCTCTCAAGAAACTATATTTAGAACTGCTGACATCCCCAGCCCCGATAATCGTAGGAGGAGATTATAATGTCATTCTAGACCCGAAAGTAGATAGATTGCCTCCCTCTAAACAAATGAACTCACCAAAGATGAGGGAGTGGCAGGGAATATACAAAAAAGACTTGAATCTGGATGACATGTGGAAGCAAAAGGGAGAGAAAATCAACCCCTTTACTTTCCACAATAAGAAGCTTGGGCATAAATCCAGAATAGACTTCTTTCTAATAAATAACTTACTTCGGGATAAGGTTAAAAGCATTGAGCACCAACCGGCACACTTATCGGATCATTCAGCAGTACTACTAAAGCTCCTAATACCACAAATTCCAACTCCGACTAGATGGACATTGGACCGTTCGATATTAATGGTGGAAGATATGGTGAATCACCTTTTAACAACCACCGTTAATTACTTTGCAGATAATGATATGGGAACCCCTAAAAGAGTAATATGGGACGCATACAAAGCAGTAATTAGAGGCAATCTACTCAATTTGGGAGCCCACAAAAATAAGCGAAGAAAGTTAGATATTAAAAAATTAGAAGTAGAAATCAAAGAAACAGAAGTACAGCTAAGCGATGGGATATCTTCGGAGTTAAGAGAAAGGCTAAGAGAGAAGACTCGTAAGTTAAAAGAAGACCTGACAGACTATCTAGAGAATATTGTTCAAGAGAAATGGGAGAACAGTAAATTGGCTAATTATGAGTATGGGGAAGGCTGCGGAAAGATGTTAGCATGGAAACTGAAAACGGACCAGACAAGAAATACCATTTTAAGTGTATATACTAAAGATCAATCAGCATTATGTGTGGAGGATGTCTCTATAAGACAAGAGTTTCTAGATTTTTTCTCAACGATATATAAAGAAGACACAAACCCCACGGAAGAAAACATCAAGAACTATTTAGAGGGTATACCTTTGCCAAAATTGACTGAAGAGGAAGTGGATTTTTTGAATAGCGAAATAACAACAGAGGAAGTGAGAACTGCTATAAATAGTTTAAAAAGGGGGAAAGCTGCTGGTCCCGACGCACTTCCTAATGAATTTTACATAGCTTTAAAAGAACCGTTAATTGCCTACTTGACAGAGATCATGAACAAGATCTACATGGATTGTGAAAAGATCCCTGATTCATGGAATGACGCAACTATAAGCCTAATATTAAAACCAGGGAAAAATCCAAAGTTGTGTGAGTCTTATAGACCAATATCACTACTTAACTGTGATTATAAATTGTTCATGAACGTATTAGCAAAAAGACTATCAAAAGTAATGCCTAAACTAATTGATCGGGATCAGAAGGGTTTCATAAAAGGCAGACAAATCCAAGAAATTACACACAAATTATTAGCTGCGATTGATGTAGCTATTTTAGAACAATTACCTCTTACAGTTATTACGTACGATGCGGCAAAAGCCTTTGATCGTGTGAATTGGGCTTTTCTAAATAACATCATAAAAAAAACTATCTAGGAAGTAAGTTTAGTCACATGGTGAAGGAAATCTATATGAGCCCCAGAGCAAAAATAATAGTGAATGGAAATCTGACAGGCAATATTACTATTCAGAGGGGTACGAGGCAAGGTTGCCCCTTGTCTCCACTGCTTTTCAATTTATTCATTGAACCACTGGCTTGTGCTATCAGAAATCATAGACAAATACCACCATTCAAATACCGGAACTGGTCAAAGAAAGTGGCACTATATGCAGACGACCTCATGGTGTTCACGGATAACTATAACCTTTCAGAAAAGGCAATTAAGGAAACAATGACCAATTTCGGTAAGGTCTCAGGATACTTGATAAATAATAGCAAAACAGAAGCAATGAGTTGGAATAGCAACCTAATGCCAGCTTTCTCAAAGAATAAAATAAAATATCTGGGAATCACACTAACCAAAGACCTGGAGAAAATACCACAACTAAATTTAAATATAGTAGTAAGAGAAATGAGAAGACTTTTTAAAATCTGGTCCGGCTTACCATTAAACTTTTTGGGTAAATCAAACACAGTCAAAATGACAATCATCCCTAAATTTACGTATCTTTTCAATGCCATTCCGTTGGAGTTTAAAAAAGTAGCTCTAAAAAAAATACAAGGAGAAATATCCAGCTTTATTTGGTCGGAGAAAAGCACAAGGATAGCCTGGAATAAACTCAGGAGAAGAAAAGAACAAGGCGGCATAGCAAGCCCAGACGTGTTTGAATATTTTAGAGCTTTTCAGTTTAAAAACTTCAGAACCCTGCTAAGAAAACACTGTGTATACCCAAATTTCCTACAACATCTTACAAATGGAGAAGATAATTTTCTTTTCAAATTCGGCCATCCGAAATTTTTTAAGAAAGTAAAACTGAAGATTCTAAATAATGCGGTCAAATTGTGGACTCAAATCAGAAACGTAGTGAAGATCCCATATTATAGTAATATGGCCCCTATATGGGACTCACCTGGAACACCGGAGTGCTTAAATGACGCATTATCTAGACCACTCAGACAATTAGGATTTGAAAAATGGGGACAACTTCTGTTTGAAAACTCCTTAATATCTTGGGAACATCTACACACAATAACGGAAGGGAAGGTTTCGAAGTTGAAATACTACCAATTGAATAGCTGGGCTAATACCATACCAAAAGAAGCAACAGATAAGGGTAACCTTGAAGAAGAAATGCTAAAAGAAGTCATAATAAAAAAAGAGGTATCGAAATGGTATTGGGCGTTAATCGAGGCTGGAGATGAAGACTTAACAATATCAGACAAAATATGGAGAAAAGAGTTTCCCAACGAAGAGATTGATTTGGAAGTGATTTGGATAAAATCTTCGGGAAAATGTTGGGCGTGTGTGAAATCGGCAGCTTTAAAAAGAAATCATCTGCTTTCAATTCATAGAGCGTATTGGACACCAAAAAGATTATCGAAGTTTAAAGGTGCAACAGTAAAAGCATGCAGTAAATGTGGTGAAGATAAGGCGGATGACATTCATATGTTTCATCGATGCCCGGCCCTTATGGGTTATTGGCAAGAGATTGGTAAGACATTATCGGCGGTAGTGGAAACACCAATAGCTGTAAGTACGCCTTTAATTATTTTCGGGATTCAAACAGATGTCTTAAGGTTAAGTAAACTTCAAGAAAGCCTAATATATGTTCTGATATTGCTAGCAAGAAGAGAGATTTGCATAAATTGGGTGAAACCAGTAGCACCGATACATGAGGATTGGCTGAATTCTGCTATTAAAATGTGTAGACTAGACAGAAAAGGGAAACGCACCAAAAGGTCGTTGTTCTGGGCGATGTGGGAAAACTTTACCACCCCTAGTTAATAACATAGATTCCTCTGTCTCTCTCCTCTTTTCTCTCCAGTTCTTTTCTTCTCCTGCTTAAGTGTTTTTTCTCTTTTTCCTTTTTTGTTTCCTTTTCCTTTCCTTTTTTGTTCTTTTTTTTCTTTTTTGTTTTTCTTTTTGTTTACCAATGATTAAAGCGGAGTAATTTCCAGGCAAGATCGGAACTTTGCCGAGTAGCTATATAGCTAGCTCATCTCAGGAACGTTGGAATTATTGTGCAGGATAAAGGTAAATCGGAGTACATTGACTGGTTTCAAGTTACAGCTGGAAAGCGATGGGACAGTGAAGGCAACAATTTGGAAAAACCGTCAATTCTCTCAAATACCCTTTTATCTACTCTTTCACGATATGAGGTACAAAAAAAAACAAAAACAAAAAAAAAGAGTGTTCTATGGAAGGAATAAGTGTTAGCTTAAGCCACATTTAAGCACCAATCAAAGGGAAGCATTGAGGTCTAGACCTAATGAAGTCCATTCGGGCGGTGGGGAATCAAAGAAAGAGAGATGTGCATAGGGGTTCTGCATGAAATCAGGGAAAAATAGGAATCCACATTTTTAAAGCGCACAATCACCCATTAGGGTCTCTAGGCGCTGGGGGTCGTCGGGAAGATTAAGCAAGCTATTGCCCATGGTGCTGGGCAAATCTTCCACCGGTGCCGGGGATCGAACCGTGATCCCAAGATTCCGGAGTCAGTCGCCCTAGCCGCGGCGCCACACCTCTTGGAAGTCAAAAAGCAATCTGAAGGGATCCGAGGTTCAATAAGGTGAACACTAGATTATATCTCACAATGTCTTTGGGTAAAACTCCCCCACTGATCACACCATCAGGGATCCACTGTTCTCATTGGTTCTCAGGTTGAAGACTGCAACAATGAAAGGTTAACACACGCTGAGCATTGGAATTACATCTCTTTCTCACACACATGTTGGGACAAGACAAACATGGATTCAGTAGCGCATATTTAATATGCGTGTGAACATTTAATCACAAAGGAATATAAGGTTCTAGTACATGGTATTAAATTCCCACTATATGTATGCATACAGTAAATCTTTATTTTAGTCGAGGGTAAGTATGGCTAGGAATCAAAATTTTCCTAGCAGACACAAAGGAAAGTTTCAATTTATTAAGGACTCAGTAGCGAGGATTAGGCTCTGCTTTCTTTATTTTCCAGCACCAGCAGATTTATCGTTTACAGAAAAAACTCTCTTTCCCAAGAACCACAGGGAAAGGACAGTCCCAGATGTCAGCCAATCAGCATCCACGCATGTCCTGAGGGTCCCGTGATTGCTGGGATATATGCTCTTTCTTTGACTGCGAACCATCCAGCCGTTAACAAATTCCATTAGTCTATTTTAGGTGTTTCCAATCCTAAAAGAAGTGAAAGGATATTGAATGAATCTGAACTTAACTACCAGAGGAATCACAAAGGTATAGCCCAGATAAAACTTAATATCATGAAAGAAAAACACAAGAACAATTAAACTATCCGTCCAAGTACAGTAACACCCTTAAGCACAAGTATGGAGAACAATACATATACCTTACAGAGTGTTGATCCATAGACTAGGGTGGGAAAAAAGTGACTGAATCCTCAGGAACTCTGGATGGGAATAATCCTCACCTCCGAGTTCTTAATCGAATTGAAACTTTCTTTTGTGTCTACTAGGAACTTTTTCATTCTATGGCAGGACTGGAGGCGAGGATTATGCTCGTTCAAAGCTTGTCTACCACCAGGAAAGCCATGTCAACGACCGGTTTAAAATAGAATCTTTTAAACATTGAGTCCGATGACCAGTCGGCAGCATTGATAATATCCTTGAGGCGTGCCCCGAGGGAAAAGGCTTTGGAGGCCATCGCTCCTCTCATGGAGTGGGCACCGAAGTGCGAAATGTCAATGCCTGCTTCCCGCATGACCCAACTGATCCATCTTGCAATGGTGGGAGGAGACACAGCCCTGAAGGGTTTCCTGAGAGATACTAGCAGTTGGTTTACACCATGAGGAGGTCAATATTCATCCGTCATACTCTCATAAACTTCGAGGTAGCACACCACACACATCTTAGGGTGTTTGTCAAAATCTGGGTATGAGATTACCCTAGAATCCGACTTAGTGCGGCGTGAAATATGAAAAGTAACCCCCTGGGGGGTAAAAACCCGACCAAGGAGATCGAGAGCTCTCACATCAGAGACCGTCTGGCAGGAGACCAGCAGAGGAGCTTGGCCAACTTCGCAGACAGTTCCTTGTGAGACAGATATCTATTAGAAGGCCAGGACTTAAAGAGATATAACACTTTGTTAATGTCCCACAGTTGTGAGTATTTAGGGAAAGGAGGCAGGGATGAGCGAACACCTCTCATTAACTTACAGACAAAAGGGTGTTCCCCTACCATGTTACCCTGCACTGGGTCATGGCCCGCAGAGATTGCTGATCTGTAGGAATTAATGGTGTGGTAAGTCAAGTGCTCTGTGGCAAGGGAAGCCAGGAAATTCAAGACACGGACCACTTCGCACCCCACAGGATCCGGTCCAGGCTGAGGCACCAACCCACCCATCTGGACTAATCCGAACTGTATCGTTTTTGGTGCCGTCGGCCCATGCTGCTGCCAAGATAGTCAGAGCTTCTCCTGATAAGCCCCAGAGTCTCCAATGTAGCCGGAAATCCACCAAGCCATGAGGGGCATCCGATTCTGTAGGACCAACAGTTGAGGCCCTCCCAGGGGATCCCGGAGAATCGTCTGATCAGGGGGTAGAAGGATTTGAGAATCCCAAGAAAGTTCCGTAAGAACTGGAAACCATACTTGCGACCTCCAATAAGGCGTGATCAAAACTACCTTCGCCTGCTGTCGGCAAACCTGCGCTGAAAGGTGCATGATCATGGCAAATGGGGGAAAGGCATACCCTGTCTCCAGCGACCAATCCTGAAGGAAGGCGTCCATTGCCACCGCCTGAGGGTCCGGCTTCCAACAGAAGAACTTGGGAAGCTGGTGGTCCAGACGAGAGGCAAAGAGGTCCACTGAGAAAGGGCCCCAAAGAGCATGGAGTCTCTGGAAGACTCTGGTATCCAATTGCCCACATCTGACCATTCTCAGGAGTACTAGTCTGCTACTACATTAGACGCTCCCGGAAGATACTCTGCTGTTACCGAGATGCTGTTCTCTAGGCAAAAGGACCAACACTCCTTGGCCATGTCCGCTAGCACCTTGGATTTCATGCCCCCCAGGTGATTTATGTAGTGGACAGCCAACACGTTGTCCATCATGAGAAGGACATGACAGCTGATTTTGTCCTTCGTCCGCACTTGATGGTGATGGAACCGGACAAAAGTTCCAAGCAATTGATATGAAGCCGCGGTTCGTCTGCTGACCATTTTCCTCCTGTAAAGGAGTCCCCGCAATGCACCCCCAGCCCGACCTGCTGGCGTCCGACTCTATAACGATGTCCGGAGCCAAGCGGATAATGGCCCTCCGGTTCCATGCCTCCATGTGGTCCAGCAACCACTGCATTTCCAACCTCACCTCGTCTGTGAGGGGAACGAGCTCTGAGTACTGCAAACCCTTCCTGAGGTGAGTGGCCTCCAGCCTTTAAAGGGTTCTGTAGTGAAGAGGCCCCGGTAAGATGGCCTGTATGGAGGAGGAAAGAAGACCCACCACTCTGGCAACCTGCCAAACAGAGATGGTGGAATGGGCCAGGGTGCGCCTGAGTTCTCGACCAACTTTGAAAACCTTCCTGGAGGGGAGACTTAACGTCTTCTTGACAGAGTCTATGATGAAACCCAGAAACGTTGTTTGGTGGGCCGTGACCAAGAGGGATTTCTTCCCATTGATTAAAAAGCCTAGGCCCTGTAAAAGATGTACAGCTGTCTGAAGCTGCTCTGTAAGCAAGGCTGAGGATTGAGCCAGCAGGAGGATATCATCGAGATGAATAAGGAGACGGAAGCCTCGGGCTCTGAGGTATTCTACCTCCGGCTTGAGCACCGTGGTGAAGCACAAGGCATGGAGGAGAGGCTGAAGGGCAGTGTGGTGAACTCGTAAACCTGCCCTTTCCACTGAAACTGAAGGGGCGAAAGATAAGCGTCTTTCAGGTCGAGGCGCACCAGCCAGTCGTTTGGACGCAGGAGGTCGCACAGCAGGTGGATTCCCTCCATTTTGAAATGGCGGTACACCAACCAGCTTTTGAACTCCTTCAGATTGATCAAAACCAAAGGGGATGATGGACGGAGTGTTTAACATTGCAAACACTCAACCCCAGTCAACGGATCTGGATTTAATCCATCATCATTCTTTAGCTCACTCCGCCACCCCAGTTCAGACATGGCATATGCAAATCAGTCTGACCCTGTGCCTCATGGGAACAGTCCAGCCCGAACTCCTTCAGATTGATAACCGGGCGTCGACCCCCATCTCTTTTGTTCACCAAGAAGATGTTGCTCAAGAAACCATTTGGGTGGAGGGAGGAGCACACTATCGCCCCTTTGCGGAGGAGATTGTGAACCTCTTTGTCCAACAGAGCAGTCTGAGCTGACATAAATACCAGGGGTTGTGGCCGAAGTTTCCTGTTTTGGGGTCCTGTAGAATTCTATATGAAAACCTCTGATGGTCTGAAGGACCCATGAGTCTGAAGTAATGGCCTCCCAAATGTGAGCGAATGAAGCCAGTCTGCCCCTCACTAGCAAATGGGGGTAAGGGGAGAGACTCACCTGATTGGTTTTGGAAATGGCCTCTGCCTCCTCCTCTGGCGCCTCTGCCTCTGCCGTTTCTTTGTGATTGGAAGAATTCTTGTTTGGGCTGGTTATTCGTCCTCTTGAAGCCTTTGTTAGGGGCTTGAGTGAAGAAGCGGCCGGTCGAGTGCCCCCGGTCACGACCGACCCAACAAAAACCTTTGTGTGAAACACTCTTAATGGAGACTCGCGCCCTATCCAAGGCTCACCGAAGAGTCCCCCGTCCACAACAGCCCCTGCCTCTAAGGAGGCCAAATCCCCTAGTTTTGGGTCCACTTTAAGTAACAAGGAGTGCCTTCTCTCCACCGCGAGGGCGCAGTTCGCATTCCACAGGAAACTGATAGTCCGCTGGGCCCAACCTGAGACTGACTCTGGGGAAAGCGCTGTGCCAGAGGCCTTCGCCTCCTCTGCAAGGTCCAATATCTTAGTGAGAGGGATGCAGACATCCAGGAGCTTGTCCTGGCAAGCTTTCCAGGACCTATCGATCCTCTTCTTGGGGTCTCGAATATATATCTGAAGGAAAGTGGCCATTCTGGCATCTCTCTCTGGAGTTATGGCTACCTTGCCTGGCAAGGTGGGGCGAGGTCATTCCGCCTTCAAACAGACCCTAACTTCCTTCTCTATTAAATTAAATTGCGTCACCTTATCGCTCTGGATCCACACCGAGGAGCGAGGATGGACTAAATCTTCTGGGTTCAAACATGTCCGTAGGGCCCTCTGCCACATTCTGGGGAGGACGCCAGGGTCTATAAGAGCCCGGTTCATCAAGGGACTCTGAAGGGGAATCATCACCCTTGTCATCATCTCCCTTGGGGAATAAAGGGATTCCCTCATCTAAAGGGTCTACCTGAAATACAGGAGGACGCGCCAGGAAGGCCTTTTATAAGGTGTTCAAAAGCCCCCATATCCACTGCCGCCTCTGATTTCCTTAGGGGAGTGCGGTGGGGTTGGTGTTCCCCGAAGCATAAGCGAGGGTAGCCATCATAATGTGCCACTCGAAGGGACCCATAGCTGCAGTGATGGCGTGGTGGATGGAAGCATCTACCGTATCGCAAAAATCATCATCAACAGGCAGTACCTGAAAGGTCTCTTCTTACACATGGTCCCCTTCCATAGCTAATGATGAATGCCAAAGTTTGGGATAGACTATTAGGTCAAAATGTTTGACGAATCTAAGGTTCTCAAAATGTTGGCGGGTTTAACCCTGTAATTTGGCCTGCCAAGCAAGTAAAGGGGCACTGAGGGACTGCAAATAATGATAATAATATTGCCGCCAGGCCCCTGAAACATTTTTTGGTTAAAAACAGTGGCTGACTGGGAATACTACCGACCCACTTAATGGGCGTCAGGCTGCAGGCAAACAGACCCGGAGTCGGGTGTCAAGGCTTCCAGGCGTGCAGACTCCTTGCTCGTTGGGGGACGCACTGACAGGAATTTCCTGACAGGAAAAAGCGTTCCTGCCGAGCAACAAGTTGCGAGACTTGTTGCACTGGCCCCATCTGGGGGCCGCCTGCATCACCGTGAGCCCGTGATGAAGCCGCGAAAGGAGCGATGAGGCAGCCAAACTGCAAACACTAAAATAAATAGCACTATAGCGCTCGTGCTACACCTACACTTGTCAGGGAAAGGTACAGAAACAATGCTAAGTGCAAGACAACATGCTGGAAACCATAGAGTAATGGAATGCGACTTATCTGCTGGTGAGCAGGAAAAGAAAGAGCAGATATCCCAGCAATCCCCGGACCCTCAGGACATGCGTAGATGCTGATTGGCTGACATCTTGGACTGTCCTTTCCCTGTGGTTCTTGGGAAAGAGAGTTTTTTTTCTGTAAATGTTAAATCTGCTGGTGTTGGAAAATAAAGAAAGCAGAGCCTAATCCTCGCCTGCGGTCCTGCCATAGAACTGCATTTAAATGCATAGATGTGTAACATCAGTGCATACATTACATAAACTTTGTCGTTTCAAGTAAGATCACATTCTACATATAAGAAGATTATTAGACCTAGCTTCCATGGCAAGGTTTCTCCTGACTTTTTGCCTCCTACCCTCCTGTTTTGTTGACTTCATTTTTGCTTGCTGTAGGATTCTGGGCACTTTACTACTGTTAACCAGTGCTAAAGTGCATATGCTCTGTACTTTAAACATGGCAACAATGGCTTATCCAGAATTGCCATATTTAATTTACTTGTAAGTCCCTAGCAAATTTCACTATATGTTCCCAGGGCCTGTAAATTAAAGCTTCTAGTGGGCCTGCAGCACTGATTGTGCCACACACTCAGTAGCCCTTTAAACATGACCAGGCCTGCCATTGCAGAGACTGTGTGTGTAGTTTTAAACTGCCATTTCGACCTGGCAAGTGAATATACTTGCCAGGCCAAAACCTTCCTGTGTAGACCTCAGGTAGCCCCATGGACAGGGTGCAGTGTATTTAAAAGGTAAGGGCAATTACTTGTGAGTTGTACATGCCCTGGTAAAGAAAAACAGCTAAATTTATTTTTCACTACAGCAAGGCCTTATCTATCTGGAGCTACAATGACAGAGGCCTCTGCATGGAGATTAATTCAGGCTTGCTATAACAGTTATTTGTGAGGTACAATGCTGAATGTTGGGTCCAGTGGTAGCTTGCATCAATGCTACCTTCTACCTAGGTGACTGCTTTTGGCCATACGCATGGCTATCTTATGTTGCTTGTCCCTACCTCTATGGTTCTGTTACTCTAACTTCTGTGTCAAATCTGGATCCCATGTGAAGTGAAGTGGGTTCACTATCCCTGCGTAACTGTGTCCTGATACCAGCTTCCAATACCCCAGCGAAGGATCATTAGCTGTTGCAATCACACTGAGTATCATTGCTGTCTGTGCACTGAATGGGGTTGTCAAAGAAAATGTACTATCTAATCAATAATTATAACAGCAAAGAAAGTCCAGCCGGACTTGCAAATGTATTCAATAATTCAATAGTCAATAGGAGAACAATAAAACCGTGGGACACAGTCCTGTATCCACAACACTTACATAAACTTGAAGACAATACAAACACATGGAATATATCAGGCAAGTAACAAAAAAATGGAGCAAGAAAAGAACCTCTACAATGTGCTTGCTTCACATATGTGGGGAACAGAACAGATCATGCACATAATAGTGAACTAGTGTTAAGCCCACATATCATGTCGACGGCGTTTCGATCCATTCAAGAATGGTGGATCATCATCAGGACTACCATTGTTTGCCTGAATCAAAGCATGAGGAAAGCTGCCACGATGAGTCCAAGGCGCTGGGTAGGAGATGAATACAGCTGGTTAACCGTGCTAGTGCCGAGTACCCAGAAGGGGATGGAGCAAGGGGCTCGGCACCGCAGTTAAAAGATCTGAAAGTAAGTTATTAAGGTAGTGCTTCAGGGATCTGAGAGCGCTACAGCTGTGGGCGATGCTTAAATAGCAGTGGCCGCTATGAGTTGAGATGCGTCGCGTCTTCAATAGGAAGCACGGTTCTGTGGGGCCGGTGGGGGTCCAAGGGGTTGGGGCACCCGCGGATGCGGCTAGGATGAGCGCTGTGTAGCTTCCTTCGTCCTCAATGGAACGACTGGAGACGACCCGGTGCACGGTCGCGCCGTGGAGCCGTCTTCAAGTTTATATAAGTGTTGTGGTTACAGGACTGTGTCCCACGGTTTTATTGTTCTCCTATTGACTATTGAATTATTGAATAAATTTGCAAGTCCGCCTGGACTTTCTTTGCTGTTATAGTGCACATCGTGGCCTATAATTATTACAAGTAAAACATTTCTTTTGTGTCAAGGGCCGTTGTCTTTCGTAAAAGTTGATACCCCAGGTCCTTGCCTACCTAGAGGGTTCCCTTGTTTTTTGTAATAATCTAATCAATAAGCCACATACTTCACTGCGTACACACTTGTATCCATCATTCTTGCGAAATACAAGAAGCTTGGAAGTTGCTGTATCACTGCTACTAATGGTGCATGTGCCCCAGAAAGGTAGGGTAATTTTCAGTAGACCCACTCCTGCCCACTTCTGTCTCTACACTAGCTCCTCGCAGTCATACAGTGGCTCTCCTGTCAGGTCAGAGTGTCAAGAGGATCTTCGGTCTGCGACAGACTATACTTACTATTGTGTCATGTACATTGAACTAAGTTCACAGGGTCTTGTAGCTTGATCTATAACTGGTTATTTTCCCTAAGTTCTCTTAACCATGTCTATGAAGCAGATATCCTATCCTCCTCCACCAACCCCTTTTCATGTTTGGCGTTTCTTGGTAAAGAGGCGATACAAATGATGCCATATTCCTTGGAACAGAATTTACCTATTAAATTTTGTTCATATAAGTTACAATTACCCATTTGTGCCTATAACTCTCATACCCTTCTAGACATACTGCAGGCACTGTTTAGATTGTAGTCCTTCTGGACCTGAGTTGTTCTCATATATTCAATGATCATCCTCATCGTGACAACTACTGTATGTAAACCAATGGCGTTTCATTTGTAATCTGCGCATCATACCCTTTGATAGTATCATTATGTCATCTGATTGTATTTATTGTCTCTTAAATTGATAAAATACTTTGAAATGAAAAAAAGGCCTTTTAAATATATCCTAAGAAACCTGAGACAAAATATCATTTGTAAAGCCACTTCAGGGCTGGCTCTAGGGCGTGGCAACCGGTGCCATCCCAGCCGGTGCTGACTTCAGGTGGGGGTGCCCTATTTGAAATAATATTGTTTTAAAAGCACCTGCTGCTGCATCCCTGGCCTCCAGACATTTTCAGGCAACTATATAAATGTGAAGATAACTTCCGTGATTAATGTTGTTCCTGGAGGGAGTTGAGTTTTGTTTAGTGGAAGTTTTGACTCATCTAAAGGTAGCGCTGAGGGTTAATATGCCTGTTGCAGAGCACATAAACCATTGTGCTCACAAAGTGCATGTAAAGTAAATAGATCAATGGGTTACTGCTTTTATATGAGAAATCCTATGTTACTTGCAGTTTATACATTCTACTCCTAACGTAGAAAGTGAGCTATTAACTGTCATAAAAGTGCTGCTTACAAACTGCAAGGTATAGTTTGGAGCTTTGTATTGCATTGTATTGTATGCCAAATGTATAAAGCACAACTTTCACCCAGCGGATATCTTCATGTTGTAGCACGTGCCATCAACACCCACAGATGGAAAAAGGGAGTGGATTGGCTGTAAACGTTCACCAACATCACAGGATCAAATTCTAGAGGAACAGCCATGTTTGAACCTTTTTCCTAAACTACAGGAGGTCCTGGGACTGTCTGACTTCTAATGCAAGTTTATTCCAGAGCTTTGCAGCGACTGTGCTGAACGCTCTACCACCTGATTTCGCTCTCCGAAATTTAGAAACTCTCACCAAGTAAGCATAGGACGAGCGAAGACACCTCGTCGGAATATACCAGGTGAATTTCTCCTGTTACGGTTTGGGTCCTGAACCATGAAGGGCTTTAAACACTATGCAAAGAGATTTAAACTGAATTCTTTGCTGTATTGGGTGCCAGTGTAGCTCTTCAAGGGCCAAAGATCCAGACGAGCTCTGTGGCTTCATCAAAGCCAGCTTAGCTGTGAAGGTTTGGACCCTTTGAAGGCGTTCAATCAGGAATATTGGAGACTTCAGTAATAAGGCATTACAATAGTCCAGCCTGCTAAGGATGATACTTCCAACTAGCAAGGCTCTAGCCATGATAGGCAGCAGTGGGAGGATCTTCCTCAATGCTCTGATGAGGGAGAAACAGCTCCCCACCAATGTATTTACTTGTCCATCCAAATTCAGATTAACATCGAGTATTACTCCCAGATTGCGTACTGATTTAGCAGAAGCGGGGTGGGGTTATTGAAGAAGGCCAAAAATGATCAGAAAATAGGGAGGGAACTCTCCCAACAGCACAGTATAGGACTTCAGTTTAGTCCGAGTTAAATTGTAGGGAGTTTGCCTATAAGCTTTATGATTTGTATTTAGTCTTTTATTATCCTAATGTTGCAAAATGGGTTCATTTGGATAGAAATCGATTATGATGATTAAAGAGTTTTAAATTCTGAGTGTGTGCTTCTCCAGACTAAGCACTGTTAAACTATACAGCTTACCAGTTTGGAGGACATGTGACGTGACTCCTACACCTTGCAGTCCTCTGCCTTATGTAACATTTCCTATACACTGATTTACTCACCTATGAGTGATTGTCTCTTGTAGTGTGTGTGATGTAAAGCGCTCTGACACCTTACACTGGGATGAGTGGCAGCGGCGCTAGAAAACAAATTAAATGCATCTGAGAGAGAGTGGTTATAGAGACTGAAGTGGCATTGGAAAATAGTGGTAGTTAGGGAATCTGTGGCAGAGGTGGTCATTGGGGGGCGCCAACAAACATTGTCGTACTGGGCACCACCAGCGCTTGAGCCAGCCTTGAGCCACTTATAGCGATGTGACCCATTTCTGCTTAGTTTCGGGGTTTTGTTGCAAACTAGCACCAAAAAAAAACAACATTACTTGCACGAAGATGCACAGTTTCCTCGCTTGTAAGTTTTTTTCTGATCGCAGACTCAGGCCTTTGGTCATCTGTGCATGTGTCGCTTCTCTTCCGAGGCCTAAAGGCAATAATAGGTTTCTTTTAGTATAGTTCATGACGGAAGGTGTCAAACATGGAGATCAATTATATATTTTTTTTAGTTTAAAGAGCTTTATTGAAGCAAATACAAACATAGGGGCAACACTACAATAATATTTGTAGAAAAATTGCAAAAAATATCAAACAAAGTGTATAAGCTAAGCAGAATGGGAACTCAAAACAACAGCAATTTCTAAAACTAAAACCAAAGAATGAATGGAATGATAACTAGGTATGCACCTTAACAGATAGCATTTTAACATTTTCCAATGTGGGTGGAGAGAGAGAAAGAAGGGGAGAGGAGAGAGAAAGTCAACCAAAAGGGGGCAAAAAGAAAACAACGTCTTTACCAGATATCATATGTAAGAAAATCTAGATACGATAACAACACAGTTAATAATACCCAGTAAGAACTCAACATTGACTTATACGAACTACATAAGAGAAATAAAGTATAATACTCAAGGCGGCTGAAGGACAAGGATCTCTCCTTATTACGTAATGCAGAGGAGGATAAATAGTTAGTGAGTGGAGACCACAAGGCATCCTTTCGAAGGAGTTGCTGAGATGTGGTGGCTGAAGCTCTCTCCAACCTGTGATGGGAGCAGAGAAGGTTCCACCAAGCAGAAAAAGATACCTTAGTGGCATCCTTCCAGTTAGAGGTTATTACCAGAAAAGCAATAGCAATTAACAAAGATCAATGATTTTAATTTACCAAAATATGTGAAAATCTACACATCATAGGTTTCAACATTCAATTTGTGGACCTTTCCCATTGTTTTAAATTAATAAAATCCATAGAAATGTGCCTTCGATTTCTCCTCAAGTTGCCGATTTCCAGCGTAATTTTATTACAATGCAATCTGTGGAAATAAATGTATGCGCATATGGTGGAGGTGGCAGACTTGTGAGGCAGTCAATGGGATCAATACTCATGAATTGTAGGTGAAATATTATGAGCATACGAGAGACAGCAACTTAACATATATCAATTAGCTTGTTTTGTGAACATTACAATGTTGTAAATTAGTCCAGTTAATTTAGACTGAAGTACCCTTTTTTGGCACTGATCACGGCATCAGTCATATGATTCGTTTACCAAAACTTCCACATATTTTACCACTGTTCCATTCAGAAATATGAAAATACTCCAACACATTTTCACATATTTTTGGAAGATTTGGACTGTCTTTAGTCAGTATACTTTACAACCACGAAAGTCGTAAAAGACCACAAGATGTTATGTACATTAGGAAGAGAGGGTGGAAATGCTCTGCTTTGGCTAGAGGCAGGTGAGTGCCACCATCTGGTTTGATCAGAATGCATGGTCATGCCTGTGCAGAAGGAACATGGTCCAAAGTGGTGCATGATCTCTTCCTGTTCTAAGTAAGTGATGGATCTATACAAACCCTAGGGACCACAAATATCAACACAGGGCACCACTACCCACTCATTCAGTGGAATGGTTCACGTCATTCAGAACGGATGTTTGTGAAACTCTGTGCTTAGAGAGATTTGCAAATAGTGTACATTTCCTTCACTGTAAAGTTGGCACATTTTTCAGCTATGCTGGTCGAAATAAATCCTACATCTGTACGTCATTTCGTAACTAGTGGGGAACCTATAACAGAGATTGCAATTCTCTGAAAACTAAAGCTAGTTTGACCATTGCACCGAATATACATGTATGGTTAACTTACCTTATAGTCGTAGTAGATTATCTACGTCATCAACCTCACAACTATTGTGATGCTCGTGGACATCTTTTAGATTGCTTTCACTTCCATCGCTGTCCCCTGATCGAAATGTATATTTCTTCAAAAGCAAGATGCCTAGCCTGAAATAAATTAGTAAAAGAGTTGTAATTAAGACTGGGAAAAGTAACCTCAAGTTCTTGTACATTAAACGCAGTTTGCTAAGTAGCATAGTTTTAACATTTCAATATTTCAAGCACCATGAAAGCAAGTTCCTTGCCCTCAAAGGCTATATACTTAAAGGGGATGTAAAATCCTCTTCAGCTGGAACTCACACTTGAAGTCAGGGTCAGATCAGTCTCAAGCAAGATAACAAATAACTTCATTCAAGGGAACCAACCTGCCTTATTTTTACTAGAGTCCAACACATAGGGGCAGATTTACAAGCCCCCTGTGCCACCTGTATGTCACTTTTTGTGACGTACTGGTGGCGTATTGTACTGCTCCATATTTACACCCTGCGTGGCTTTTCCTGTCCTTGTAAATATGGCCCCTTTACACGCAGCACTTTGCGTGAAAGGGGCAGGGCGTTTCATGAGTGTTGTCATGGGTGTTTCTATGCACCACCCATGGAACGAGACGCATTTCCAGATTTACGAAGATAACCGTAAATCTGGAAATGCGTGTGAATGCAACACCTCCTTAGGGGAGGCTTAGGGAGGCGCAACAAGGAGAAATGTTTTCATTTCTCCTCGTTTGTCCTCTTTCAATGCGTGCTGCATCCTACAGCACACATTGAAAGAGGAAAATGCCTTTAGTGATTGTTTTTGTGCGGGAAGGTACCGCTTCCTGGCCAAAAACAATCTCCCCACGACGCAGGCATCCTGCACCATGGTGCAAGTGTGGCTGCGCCGGTGCATGACTGAAGTTTGTGCGCCAGCATAGGGGGAATCACAGAGATGCGACATGTTGTTGTAAATATGTCACATCCCTGTGCTTTGAAAGTGACTAAGTGTGGCACAGCAAAATGGCTTGAGGATTGCACTGAGTCACTTTCATTGGAAATCTGCCCCATAGTTTCTGTAGGAAAAGAGGAGACATCAGTGATAAAAGTAAAAAAGAAAATAGCATAATGAAAAAAAGATACTTGGATACATTTTTCAAAAAAAGAAAGATTGCAAGAATTTTTGGCAAGGGACAGAAACCACTTTCTCTAATTGAAAAGATAAACATAGAGGGATTTGCAGGATTCAAGAAAGATTAAAACAAAATCACTCAGATATTGTCCAATAGTAGTACATAATGAAAGCGTCTCTAAAAGAAAAAGGCATGAAATCAGCCTTTGGATTGCAGTCAAATACAAAAAAAATGAGGCATCATATGCTTCACATGTAGTCAGCCTTAGGAATCTTGCATTACCTAAGTATTGACACTGGGGATCTGTTTTCCAATTTCCAACCAATTTGTATTTGCCTACAGTGCTTAAATGATCATTTACAAATTCTTTATCATTTATGCATATGGTATGTGCTTTGCCATGAGAGTAGCATACAAAGAACATCATTAAAATGAGACAAAGTGCAAACGCATCTGAGAAGGGCACGGAAGGGGGTGAGAACCACGTCTGGGATAAACACAGGAACCGAATAGGGGACGGGTGGATACGGGGCAATGACGGACAGATTAAAATAGCAGACTGTGAAGGAACACACGTGGACGAAGGACTTTGTGGGTGGATAAAGAGGGCAAATGGAAAATTTTCTAATAGACACAGGGAGCAGAGCTACAAACAGAGCTCATGCGTAAAGATGTACTGGACAAAGAAAGAGATGAAAGGTAAAACAGAGAAGGTAGACATGGAGTGGGGCATGGAAAGGTGTCTTTTACTTGTTTGGTAATGGTTATGCAGCTATAAAGTGGAACATTGATGCAAAACATATACATACATACAAGCAAAAATGTACCATAACAAGTAAGCCAAATAAAACAAATTAATAAGAAAATGAGCGAATAAATCAGAAGACAAACATGAGAGAATAATTTTGCAATGGTATACTAAAGATCCATTACAGCATGTTAATTATTTATTCATAATCCTACTTCAGGGACATATTTAAAACAGAATAAGTACATTCTTTATAAGTACAGAATATAACTAAATCTAAAAAGAAATGCTGTTTCATACAGAAATGAAGCAGTGCTAGAGAATCCATGAAAGTATGGCAAACACATGTTCAAGACTTATGACATAAATGGCCATAGGTCTGTGTAGTGAAGTTATGGCGTGTTCCAGGAAGGCTGGTCCTGCTCTCGTCCAGGTGACTGCTTTACCCACCAGTGACACTTGCGTGAGGGAGGTCTGCCCTACGAGAGGTGAGGTGTGTGGTCAGTGGTCTCTGGGGTTGAGAAACCGCAGAGATACAGTCATTGGAAATACGCCTGGACAAGTCATAACCTAAAGGGCTTAGACATTTCGTGTTTTTTTGCGCTCCATACTCGAGAACCCACGGAGTAAAGACCATCTTTTCGAACCTCACATTGATCATGCAAATACGACGTTGAACAGGCATCGTTTCTTGCACAGGCTGTTTTGGCTGACTTCCGGTTCTTTCCACCTTCTCATATTCATCGATTATTCATATCTTAAAACATCCCAAGCTAAAGTCCGGCTTAGGCTTCCGCTCGATAAGCTTCCTGCTGAGAGATGAATCATATTTCCAAACATCTATCTGGCCATTTTTTATTTGGTTTGACTATCTAATCTTACCTGGGCAGTTTCTCCCCTCCCCCAAGTCAATAGACGGCGTGTTGACACTTCCACGGCAAGATGGGAGGGAGGGTAGTGGTAGTGTGCAGTTAGAAAATCAGAACAAGAGACATTTCTCAATATCTGGAAATGAAGGACGTATTTTAGGACCGTTTGGAAGAAACAAGCCCCAAGTTCTGTAGTTCAACAGTCAAGAGTATTCATAAACACTGGAGTCTCCCTGTAACTCGCTATTTGTATATTTATTTTCGCGTTCCATAGCACCTTGCTGCTTTTCTTCTGCTTCACGGCACTTTGTGGCACCGCATACCAAGCATGTAGAGGTATTAATTACAAACAAGCATTAGAAATGCAATAGGTCTCGCAGCATTAGAGTTAGTGCTTTTAGAATTGTTTATGGGTTTTTTTGTAAATCTTTAGCATGAGGTTGAGGGTGAGTGAGGGTGAGGGGTTGAGGGTGAGTGAGGGTGAGGCTGAGGTGGTGAGGGTGAGTGAGGGTGAGTGAGGGGTTGAGGGTGAGGGGTTGAGGGTGAGTGAGGGTGAGGGGTTGAGGGTGAGTGAGGTGAGGGGTTGAGGGTGAGTGAGGTGAGGGGTTGAGGGTGAGTGATGGTGAGTGAGGGTGAGGGTGAGTGAGGGTGAGTGAGGGTGAGTGAGGGTGAGGGTGAGTCAGTGTGAGTGTGAGTGAGGGTGAGTGGGGGTGAGTGTGGGTGAGTGTGGGTGAGGGTGAGGGGTTGAGGGTGAGTGAGGGTGAGGGGTTGAGGGTGAGTGAGGGTGAGTGAGGGTGAGGGGTTGAGGGTGAGTGAGGGTGAGTTAGGGTGAGGGGTTGAGGGTGGGTGAGGGTGAGTGAGGGTGAGGGGTTGAGGGTGGGTGAGGGTGAGTGAGGATGAGTGAAAGTGAGGGTGAGTGAGGGTGAGGGTGAGTGAGGGTGAGTGAGGGGTTGAGGGTGAGTGAGGGGTTGAGGGGTTGAGGGTGAGTGAGAGTGAGGGTGAGTGAGGGTGAGGGTGAGTGAGGGTGAGTGAGGGTGAGGGTGAGTGAGGGTGAGTGAGGGTGAGGGGTTGAGGGTGAGTGAGGGGTTGAGGGTGAGTGAGGGTGAGGGTGGGTGGGTGAGGGTGGGTGAGTGAGGGTGAGGGGTTGAGGGTGAGTGAGGGTGAGTGAGGGTGAGGGGTTGAGGGTGAGTGAGAGTGAGGGTGAGTGAGGGTGAGTGAGGGTGAGTGGTTGAGGTTGAGGTGTTGAGGGTGAGTGAGGTGTTGAGGGTGAGTGAGGGTGAGGGTGAGTTAGGGTGAGGGGTTGAGGGTGAGTGAGAGTCTCTGAATTGGTTCATAATCTTTTTTTTCCTCTTGTGGCACACAATGAAATGGCCTACATTTCTAAAAGCTCTAACTGAAATGGTCTGAGACCTATTGCACTGTGTGAGGGTGAGGGGTTGAGGGTGAGTGAGGGTGAGGATGAGGGTGGGTGAGTGAGGGTGAGGGGTTGAGGGTGAGTGAGGGTGAGTGAGGGGTTGAGGGTGAGTGAGGGTGAGGGGTTGAGGGTGAGTGAGGGTGAGTGAGGGTGAGGGGTTGAGGGTGAGTGAGGGTGAGGGGTTGAGGGGTTGAGGGTGAGTGAGGGTGAGTGAGGGTGGGTGAGGGTGAGTGAGGGTGAGTGAGGGTGAGTGAGGGTGAGTGAGGGTGAGTGAGGGTGAGGCGTTGAGGGTGAGTGAGGGTGAGGGGTTGAGGGTGAGTGAGGGTGAGTGAGGGTGAGTGAGAGTGAGGGTGAGTGAGGGTGAGTGAGGGTGAGTGAGGGTGGGTGAGGGTGGTTGAGGGTGGGTGAGGGTGGGTGAGGGTGGGTGAGGGTGGGTGAGGGTGGGTGAGGGTGGGTGAGTGAGGGTGAGTGAGGGTGAGTGGTTAAGGTTGAGGGTGAGGTGTTGAGGGTGGGTGAGGGTGAGTGAGGTGTTGAGGGTGAGTGAGGGTGAGTGAGGGTGAGTGAGGGTGGGTGAGGGTGGGTGAGGTCCATAAATCCGTACAAAGAAGCAGTTCTTGCTGCTCCTTGCCCTACCAGAGCTTTTTATTTCCCCAGCCGAGCCACAGTGCAACCACTGTAGCATCTACGCCAGGGTGTCCAACGTAGGTTAAAGAGGGCCTGATGCACACATATCTTCAGGATAGCCACTGACCGTGTAAATTGGTTAATTTACATTCACTGTATTTAAATGTACCTTCTATGGATGTCATGGAAAGGGACACTTATAATGGATAATATATGATCTGATCTGTGCTGTACCCTTGAGTCGAGGTGTCTATAAGCGCAGAGATGCCATGCCCATGTGGATTGTTTGTGCCTAAGAGAAAATGTCACGACACTACATAAAACACAACAAGGATGCTACATTTTACAGCTTCAAGTTTGCCATGGGTTGGAACACGAATGAGCTTGCACTACAGGTAGCGCCTGGGTATCGGGTATTATTCCAAGGGTGAGAGAGCGCTACCTCGGAGTACAGGGAGCTGGTATCTCTTGTTCGTATCCATTGCCACAGAGCTGCAAGCAGTGTTTAGCATTCCTGCTCCACCGCCTGTACACGGCCTTGGGCACATTATGCTTTCACTGCGCTCCCAGTGGCCTCATATGTAGGCCTAGAAGACACTCTCCGCCAGCTCTTAAAGTCCTGCGTGGGTGGGCGTGTGCCCGCTCCAAGGCCACCGGCTCGGATTACAAGGTACTGTGTAAACTGTAGAAGACAGAAGCAGCACACATGCTGGCGTGCCCTCCTACACGATTTTTTTTTTGAGAATGTCAGAATTTAGCTCTCAGAAGTGACCGCAAAGCGACTTTTCAGAGCTATACAAAAGGCCTTGAACTAAAAAAAAAAACAAGTAAGACATTTCTGATATATAACCTACGCTCCAGACAGGTTATCATCAAGTGGGAAGGGATGAGCGGCAGCTGGCCATGCCCAAGGGTTAAAATAAACCATGATGTCGAAATACCTCAGTGGCGCAATCAGTCTATAATACAATTTCCAGGGTGTGTGTGTGTTTTTAAGCCTCTCTGATTTCCTGTTGCGGAGTGTTACTACATCAGTTTGCAGGTGTAGTCTTCGATTTACAAAGGCGTATAATACCCCCTAACCTCAACAGTTTAAACTTCACCAAATACGCAAATTGTGGTCAAATTCTGGGCAAATCACTTAATCTCCCCGTGCCTAAAAGTGTAAAGCAAATACAGGGCTCATGTAAAGCGCTCCAATACCTTCGGGTCGAGTTGGCGCTATATAAATAGACACAAAAAAAGTTTTCTGTCCCAGCTGTCGTGCGCGTTGATGAAAGTGAAACTAAAAGACTAGAATAGAAAATGCAGAGGTGCAAGTTTGTGGCCAGCGTCAGCGCCCATTGGCAGTCTTCCAAGGCAGCAGTAGCTGTGTGTGTTTTTCTCACGTTCAGTACAATTCCCACTTTCGGAGACACACAAAGGCACCGGAAACAGGATCGATAATTGAACCTCCGAGAGCAGGTCTGTGCAGGGGAAGCTGCCTCGGGCTGGGGGTGCTAGGGGGAGGGGGACGGGGCAGATGGCTTTCATCTGTAGTCTGCACACGTGTTCCTTCAGAACCGAAAGCAGCGTCAGGAGGAAGAGCCCGCGTGGTTTCACTTTCAGGCTCCGCCGACCGGAGGGTGCAACGCCCGGGAGATGCCCCGGGTTCGGTGAGGCGCAACCAGGAAGCCGGGAAAAGGGAGCCAGGAAGTAGGAAACCGAGGATCCGGCGAGGGCAGAGACAAGAGGAAATCAGGGGACGATCGGGGGAGCAAGGGAAATCGGAACCCCGGCAGGAGAAGATCAGGAGCTAGGAAAAGATCGGGAGGCGGAGAGTTGAGGCAGGCAGGCAGGCAGGGGAGGAGAGGAGGAGGGGGGAGGAGAGTAGTGGTTTCACTTTCAGGCTCCGCCGACCGGAGGGTGCAACGCCCGGGAGATGCCCCGGGTTCGGTGAGGCGCAACCAGGAAGCCGGGAAAAGGGAGCCAGGAAGTAGGAAACCGAGGATCCGGCGAGGGCAGAGACAAGAGGAAATCAGGGGACGATCGGGGGTGCAAGGGAAATCGGAACCCCGGCAGGAGAAGATCAGGAGCTAGGAAAAGATCGGGAGGCGGAGAGTTGAGGCAGGCAGGCAGGCAGGGGAGGAGAGGAGGAGGGGGGAGGAGAGTAGGGGAGGCACGGCCTAGCGGCCGTGCAATCAAGTAGTGAGGGGGCGGAGCTGGGGGAGGCTGTGAGAGAGAGTAGGCGGCTGGGGGCATGTGCACGCGCATTTAAGCTCAATGCGCATGCGCATTGAGCTTAAATTTCTCGTGCACTGCAAGGAATCGCCACGATTCCTTGCAGTGTGGATAAAGAGCGGATAAGTGCCAATACTCTCGCCTTGCTCGATGCGCATGCGCATCGACAGGCGAGACCTAAAAATGGACCATTCCTTATCTCAGTTTCAGGCTTTCAGCAATCTGCTACTTTGCTGCCCAACACACTTAAATATACATTCAGCATTGAGACAGAGGAGCAAAGTCTAACGAGCATTGGCAAAGCTAACAGGTCTGGCTTTGGAAATCTAGATTATTTTTCTTCTAACAAGCATGTGTAACAACCAGAAAGTAAGGAAAACAGAAAACATCCCACTGCCTAATCGAGGCAGGCATATGCTTGCAATAAAAAAAATAAATAAATAAAAAAAATACGTAATCAGAAATTTTAGTAGAACAGGATGGGTGTTTGCTAGCAAGTAGATGTATTTAAGGCAGGTATATAACCCTTTTTTAGTTTTAATGTACATCACAGGTAAATATGAGTCTTATTAGAGCAAAAAACAGGTAATTTTGGCTTTGAATTACTGTAACCCGAAGGCATAGCTTATGATGATTACAAAATGTAAAAGTGGATAAAGAATAGAAAGGAAAAATAACACTGGGAAAGCAAAGTACTGGCCGACCAGCCCTGACATTGAATTGCATTTCCTTTTTTAGGCGAATTTGTACATGTGATCAGGAAAACTCTCTCACTTACAGTCTAAGGGCTAGATGTAGGAGCCCTAATACCGGTCGGTAACGGCCGAATTTGGCCGTTACCGACCGGTATTAGGTTTTTCTAATGTAGGGGGCCTAATTTTTACCGATTCGGTAAATTTACCGAATCAGTAAATTTACTGATTCGGTAAAATACCGAATCGGTATATTTACCGATTCGGTAAATCCAGATGTAGCTGGCACTTCAAAGAGTGCCACAGGTCCTTTAGGAGTCGGTATTTACCACCCAATCCTATTGGGTGGTAAAATACCGAATTCCAGTGTACATGCACATCTGTGCATGTACACCTATGCCATGTGACACACAGACATGCCCTTAGGGCATGTATGTGTGCCACATGGCACACAAGCCTGCAATTTGGGTGCTACAGGGTGTCAAAGTGAAACCCCGTTCCCCCTGCCAGGATTCGGTATTTACCGATTCAGTAAATACCGATTCGGTATTTCCCATTGATTCCTATTGGCTTCAAGGCCCATAGGAATCAATGCGAAATACCGATTCAGTATTTACTGAATCGTAAATACCGAATCTTACAGAATCGGTAATTGTAAAAGAAAAATTACCTACATCTGCCTACTTCCAATTTACCTACTCTTAAATACCGAATCGGTATGATTCGGTATTTAAGAGTATGTAAATCGGAATTACCTACATCGGGCCCTAAGAGAGTTACAGGTAGATGCATCAAGAATTTTTGCCAGTGCAAACAGTGCGAATTGCAAAATTCGGCCGTTTGTGCCCGCAAAAATGGCATTTGAGATGCATCAAGGGTTCATGCACTCGCAATTTAAGAATTCGCAAATAATTGCGAGTTCTCAAATTGCGATGGCACCAGTGAACATTGCCATTTCAGGGGTGCAACAGGGTGTCCTTTGGACACCCTGGCACCCTTGAAATTGCGGCACATTTGCGATGAGCTAATTGCTAATCGCAAATAAGGAATAACTCCCCATTCATTCCTATGGGCCTTTAGGCCCATAGGAATGAATGGGAAAGCCATTCCTTATTTGCGATTAGCAATTAGCTAATCGCAAATTAGGAATCAGTAGGAATCGCAAATAATATTGCGATTCCTACATGCATCCCGTTTTGCGAGTCTTTAATAGCGAATCCTTAAAATTCGCTATTAAGGACTCGCAAAACATGACTTTGATGAATCTGGGGGTTTGTGGCTTAAGTGGCCATTGCCCAATCCAGTATTTATGCTGTGATAGAAAGACGCACAATGAGAATGACAGTTGAATAGACCAATCAATGAAGAGGGCTATGTATGTATTTTTTTTTTTATTATTACATAAGGCTAAGAAAAAAACTAAAGCAGTTTATAGGTCAGACCTAAAAACGAGAGCAAATTATATTTTTGATCATATTAACATTTATGTCCATAGGGAAACAAATGAAAACAATGCTGTCCCCTGTACTAGTGTGGGCAGTTACCAACAGGTTTTACCTAGACTCACCTGCCGCAGCCCAATATGGGCGAGGAGTAAAATGTGGGCAAACACAGTCTACGCAATTTTTTGCACATGTATTTGCTGTCATAGGCAAACAGGGTGAATATGCATTCAGGTGTTATTGTGCTCACAATTTACACGAGTGTATATAGGCAAAAATATGTATTTTGTTTTTAGCCTTGGGAGGGAGTGTGCAGTTTTGAACAGGGGGTACAAGCTCTACGCTTCTAATCCTCCTGAAGGATCTCATAAAGGGCTACGCACGAGTAACACCCAAGCTGTACGGGTGCCTGCAGATCCAAACAAGAGACAGATAAACCAGTGGCAGGCGACGGTCCTGGACAGAAGACGGACCTAGCCTGCATCTGACAAATGTATTAGATTCTCTCTTGGTCCTTTATATTCAAACAAGTCTGTGTCGATGTATTTTAGTAAATCATCACATAAATGTGGTTATACTTAGATATCATGCTCTAAATATCAATATTTATTTGAAAAGTTTTATAAAATGCGAACATGACCCTGGCAGGGTATCAGAGCGCTGTACAACGTCGTCTGCTGGGTAAGCTTGAGCAGGAAAACACAATCGGCAACGACGCATAAACAGCAGAAGCATATTAACCCTTTCGCTGCGGCGGCTATTCCGCGGCAGCGCTTACGGGGCAGGGCGGCCGCGCGGCAGCCGCATGCTGGTGACAGAACCGCTCCGTCACCAGCCGCGGTTGAGCTGTGCTGGTGACGGAGCGGTTCCGTCATGACCCGCCCCGCTCAATACAACTGCTGCGCAGGCGCGAAATCAGCGCCGCACATGCGCGGCGGCCGGGCCATGACAGAACCGCTCCATCACCAGCACAGCCCAACCGTAGCTGATGACGGAGCGGTTCCGTCATCAGCAGGGGAGGGGTTAAAGACAAATGAAAATAGACATCAACACCTTGAACAGTAAGCAGATTGCATCGTAGGTAGGGGAGGTAAAAGTTGTAAGGTCATTTCAAATAGTTTGTGAGGTTAAAGTACTAGGACACAATATTTATGTTAGGCACTATTTGGGTAACAGGGCGGGCTTTAAGCCTCCGGTGCAACACTCATTTTGTGTGCCCCTTAACACTCCATGACCGCCTCCTCGCATTCTCTCACTACCATCGGGCAAAAGTTCCCCTCATCTCTCCAATCGCAAGTTATTGCTAAACACTCTGCCCCCCCACCCCCAGTTGAGGTCAGCGCCCCTTTCACAGGTCAGCGCCCAGTGCAGCTGCACCAGTGGCACTCCCTGAAAGCTAGCCCTGTCTGGTACCATACTGTGCTGTTGCTGTGTTTTAGAAGCTGACAATTCAACCCTCCCCATCATTTTCTTACATATGAAGACTTTAAGCACTGGAAGAAAATTACTTTTTCGGGGAACGAAAACATGACAAAATGAATAGTGGGAAAATATTAGTGTGATGTGTACACTAATCTTGCTTCTTTTCTTTGGGCAGGGCACCAGCATGACATGTGTCCTTCCTGTAAGAAATGTACCTAGAATATAATATTACTTTTGATGTGGGCTACCGTGTGTCTTTGCTGTCGATATATGAGGTAGCCCAGTTCGTATCTGACAGGCGCTAAATGTGTGCAGTCAGAAGTGATGGAAAAAATGTTAAAGCAGTTTTGTTGGCCCATTATGTCACCTCACTAATGGCATAATGGTGATAAAAGGAGCGTGTGTACTAAATGGAAACACAACAATGAGAGAATTCAGCAAATGTTTATCAAAGTTGTGTGGTATTGTAATGTCATTTATAGATGGCACATGTTCCATCAACACTGCCTCTTTGTACAACTGAGACATCATAAACAACCACTGTTCATGCAACTTTAGTTTGACTGAGGATGAGTGAGGCAATAATCCCTTTCACAACATAGGATGCTTTGTTTTAAAGACGAACTTTCGAACCGACCAATAGTGAGAGCTCTGCTATGAGGCTTCCACCTCTAAGGTAACATGTTCTCTCCAAGCCTCCTTCAGTGATTGGTCCATGTAAATCTGTAAAACGCGGCACGCAGTCTCTGCCAAACTCAAATAACCAAACGTTGGAGAAGAGGCTCTATTGTATTTTATTTTTAGTAGCACAGTGTGTCGAGTCAGGCAAACATACTACCGACATTCTCCTTACAGCAAACATTGCTGGCCATTTAAATGTAGGATTTAAGAATAAGGGGCCCGATGTAGGTATAGGAATAGGCCCGATGTAGGTGTAGGTGTAGGAATTTTACCGATTCGGTATTCTAGATTCGGTAAATGAGATGTAGATAATAATTCGGTAATTTTGTACCGAATCGGTATGATTCAGTAATTACCGAATCGGTATTTACTGATTCGGTAATTGACATTGATTCTTATGGGTTGATTCGGTCAAATTACTGAATTGTCAAGTGGGACAGGGTGTCACTTTGACACCCTGTTGCACCCATGATTCTGGCTTGCGTGCCATGTGACACACATACATGCCCTTAGGGCATGTTTGTGTGCCACATGGCGCAGTTGTGTACATGCACAGATGTGCATGTACACTGGAATTCGTTATTTACCACGAAATATTATTTCATGGTAAATAACGAATTCTTAAGGGCCTGTGGCACTGTTTTCAGTGCCACCTACATCTAGATTTACCGATTCGGTAAATTTACTGATTCGGTATTTTACCGAATAGGTACATTTACCGAATCGGTAAAATTTAAAGCTCCTACATCTCAATCTCCAAATACCGACCGTTATTTGGCGACCTACATCTGACCCAAGGTGCCTACTTTTAACCAGTAATTGGGGCCAAAAAACTGTAATTTAGGTGAGTGTATTAACCGCATCGCTGCGGCGGCTTTTCCCGCTGTGCGCGGCAAATTCGAAATTACCGCGTTACGTGACGAGCTGGCCTTGTCATCCGCGCAGGACAGGTAAGCGCGATGACGAGCCCAGCTCGTCAATAGCCTCGACGGGGTTAAAACACTTGCCGTTTTGACATACAGAGTCGCAAAAAGTGGTAAAAGTCAATTACCAAAAGCCATAAACTAAAATAACCTAAGGTGTTATGGTAAAAATGACAAGTGGCAACATTGGTATTGCACGGTTTTACACTGTTATACATTGAAGATTAGCACAGGTGTTTTCATGTGGCAATGAGGACAGTTTATGTATGCAGGGATACAGCTTTTCCCTGTCAGTGATGTGGTCAAATGTTTTATGAAAATGGTCTTACCAATAGATTCACGATGCGTGCAAACGCCACGACACAGCTGCATTATACTTAACAAAACTGCCAGTATTTATGATGGATGATGAATGGCATTATATACCAACAATACATTTGACTTCTCTGTTAGATAAACAGTACAGTGTAATTTGGGTTTGCTGTTCAATTTCAAATACAAACACTAAAATATTTGTTACCCTCGTACTGCAGAAGAGAGGGACACATTCTTAACACAAAGGTTTCAAGAGTACTCCTGGAAACTTGCAATAGTTGCACGTTCACAGGAGTTCTACTGGAAAAGGTTTATGAATGAACGAGTAGGTGTAGGGAGACGAACCTGCACTTACCTGACAGACGCCGCCACCGCCAGGAGTCATTTCCAGGCAGCCAGGAACCTTGAAGCACGCCGCCACCGCCAAGAGTCATTCAACAGCTGACTACACGCGCCGCCGCTCCGGGACTACAATTCCCGGAAGCCTACGCGGCGGTGCGCTTTCTGACAACGCGAGGGCGCCAGGAGGCGCACATAAGCATCACAGAAACCCGCTTCGCGGGACGCGAGCGGGGCGCCCGGAGCGAAGCCCGGGCAAAGGGGGGGCCCTCTACGGTCCTCATCGGCAGGAAGAGGCAGGAGCAGGGCCAAGAACGCTGCCCAAAAACACTCAAGTAAGTGATATACTCCCTCAAACCCCTGTAAGTGCCTCGGATATCATATTGACTTAAAACCCCACGGACCTGCATTGTTGTAACCTTGTATAATCGCACGGAAAATGTCTAAAGCGAAAACATCCTCAGCTCCACTTAATACAATAGACAATTACATGGTACAGAAAGTTGCCAAAATTAATCATGACAGGAGATCATCCCTGGGTCTCAGTTATTCGCCAGACTTGCTTATTGACAATACGCCTCTACCTACCCCAGCTCTTGATATCAGCAATGAGGTGTTTCAGACCCCAGACAACAACCCATTGACCCAACTACTAGTAGCAATCAATGAACCAGCTCCCGAAAGCACAAATGACATTGACATTGACATTATTACTCTAGAAGAAGAAACCCCTACACCGGTCCCAGCTCCTAGAGTAACAAAGAGAGGGGGAAAGAATATACCAAAAAGGGGTGGTCTTCGATCAGGTAAAAAACGCCCTGACGTTTCCCCCCAAGGAAATACTGGAGATGATACTAGGAGTAATGTGGGAGGAAAGGTTCATCTGGATGAAGACCAATTTAAGAAGCTGCTGAATGCCATAGATAATAAAATTAAAACTATTACCAAACCACTCCTAAGCAAAATTGACCAGCTCACAGAAGAGGTTAATAGACTGGGGGTGCTTTTGCAAAAAACAACAGAAGAAAGATCAAATACTGCTTTGTTAAATTCAGTTACAGCTGACCCAAAAATTACTAAAATTGCACCTGGGTCAGATTTTTCTGCAAATACTTCCCAGAATACCATGAGGAGGCCTGCCCAAGGGGGGGAGGGATCGGGAGACCCAAATACAGTTACTACTGATGAGGATTCTGCAGGGCCCAGCTTTAGAAGCACAAAAGATCTCGTCAATATAGAGAAGGGGCCTGTCGAACTAATAGTGGAAGCTTCCCCACTAATATTGGTCCTAGCAAACGTTCCTCAATTAGAACCAGGGCAAGTAGAGAACATCCCTTCTTTGATAAATAAATCACTCCACTGGTTATCAAAGAACATGGCTTTTAAACCAGGAGGCAGGGACCAGTTGGCACAGGAAGTAGTCAAAGCTAGAAGGGTTGAATGGATCGGGGGTGGCATTAAAAAATTCAAGGGGGATTGTGTGGTGCTACATTTCTCAGATCCAGAAGTTTTACCAAACATTCTAGCCAATATATATCCCCCTCAGCGTAGATCCACCGAAATAGTGCCACTAACGTTGGGTTTCTTTTATATAAAAAAGGGAAACATTCTAAATCCAACATTGCTGAAAACGAAATGGAACCCTGTAATAAGAAAAGCCAAAATCCCTGAAAATAAAAATAATTGGGGCATCTCGATTGAAAACAGGTTCTCTGCCCTTTCAGGCCTAAGCCAATGTGATGGACTGGAAAAATCGAGGAGTTTAGGGAAAACCAAGGTTGTAGAGGTTAAACATGGAAACAATAGTACTCTTACGATATTAGGAACAGATTGTTGTGAGGGCAAGACACCTGACCCTAGAGATCACGCCTTCAATGCAGTAGTGAACAACTTACCAGTCGTTCATACTAGTATTAACGTTGTTGAAGTTATTTCTCCACCTCGTGCGCTTCTCTCTAACCAGACTATTCCCTTAAATAGGAGGAATATGGAAAGGGAAGGTAGCATTAAGTTCATTTCATGGAATATTGCGGGTATCCAACATAAAATAGAGACTCCAGATTGGTGTGAGTTCATTGACCGTTATGATATCATTTTGCTGCAGGAAACATGGTCAGTGTTACCAGTTTTTCGTCAGGGCTTTCTAAATTTTCACGTGCCAGAGAAAAAGAATATCAAGGGACGCCCTTCTGGGGGTCTAGTCATATGGATACGCCAATCTCTGCAATGTATCATCAAGCAGAGCCATATCACTAATAGTGACCTACTTTCTTTTGTGCTCACCTGGGTTGACGGTCACAAGCTGGCAATATATAATATCTATGCAAGGGGAACCCAAGGGGGCACATTCTCTGATGTAATAGGTGCTCTAGATAATGACTTAGAGATGCTACCTACGCAGTACACTATTTTGGTGGGTGGAGACCTAAACACAACATTTGAACCTTTAGGCTGTGAGGACAACGATCTGACACAAGAGGAAGATACCAAATGGGGAATTCCCCAGTTAGACCTCCCGCTGGTAAAAAAGTGGACAGAAGTAGCAATACAGGCCAAAAGCTTATGCCTATCCAGAGGACTGAGGGCAGCCAATGGCCGGACCCCTTCTGACCTACAGGGTAGGCATACCTTTGATAACCTAAGATCAAGCAGCAGGATAGATTACATTTTGGTAGATGTTAGAGGATGGAGTAAAGTGGTCGATATGCAGGTCATTCCAAGGTTGGAGAGCGATCACAATCCCTTGTCTTTGTTCTTCAACTTGGAACAAAGAGCAATATCAGAAAACCAGGCTAGGAACCTTACGACCCTAGATGTTGTTTCATCTAACAATCTCCGTCACATCAAATGGATAACTTTGGTAGACAACCCAGAGGATAGGCAGGCCCTTGAGGGGTTAGTTATTGATGAAGTAACCAGACTACAGGCTTTTATGAATGATACAAATTTTAAACTACAAATTGAAGAGTCACAGCCAAAGTTTTTTGCTAACATACAGAAGCTATTCTTTAAAACAATTAAGAAGAGGAAGGGCACTGGACCAACCATAAAGAGGGGATGGTACGACCAATCCTGCAGAATAGCGAGACAAAATCTCAGTACAGCGCTGAAATCTAAAATAGGAGTTTTAAATGCTAGGGACGAATATAGAAAAACACAGATTAAGGCAAAAAAACGGTGGGATGAGAACCTTTGGCTAGACCTGAAGAAAGCATGTGTTGACAAACACCAGAAAGAGTTTTGGGCCATATTAAAGTGGGGCTCAGGGGGAATAGCTGATTGCCCTAAAAATCATGTAGCAAAGGAGGCCTGGGTGGACTTTTTCAAACCCCAATATGCAGACAATTCAGGTTCGCAAATTGTTCCCCCTCCAGAAAGGGTATTTTTTACCAACGAACTATTTTCATTGAAAGATGTACACGAGGCAATGGATGGAGTGACCAGAGGTAGGGCGCCAGGAATCGATGGAATACCGGCAGATGTGTTTTTATTGGACAGGGACAGCTGGTGTAAATACTTTGTATGGCTGGGAAATGCAATTGCACAAGGGGCAAAGATACCAGCAACATGGAAAGGAGCGGAAATAATACCTGTTTACAAAAAAGGGGATAAGGCTCTACCAAGTAACTACAGGCCCATCAGCCTCATCGATTGCGCCCAAAAACTGATGGGCAGGATGGTACAAAACAAAATACAAGCCTGGATAGTTGATAAGGACATCCTCTCCCCGTACCAAGCTGGTTTCCGCCCTCTAACTAGCTCTGTCGATCAGGTATTCCACTTTTTAACTATATACTGGAAAAACGTAACCCTGCTAAATGGTCCTCTGTTTGCTGTTTTCGTTGACCTGAAGTCAGCCTTTGATCTAGTTCCCCGGCAAAAACTTTGGGTTGTCTTAAGGGAACTCGGAATAAGCCCTGAACTACTAACTTTGCTTGTAAGGATGCATGAGAACAATTATGCCCGGATTAGGTGGGGTGCCCAGGGAGATGTTACGGAATCCTTCCCTGTCGAGAGAGGTGTGAGACAGGGCTGTGTCCTGGCCCCCACCTTATTCTCTCTCTATATCAATGGCATAGTTGACTTTTTGAAGCAATTTCCGACGGATGCTCCACTACTAGATGGGAAGCGAGTTCCAGTACTAATGTTCGCAGATGACACCTTGCTGGTCTCGCGAACCCCCAGCGGTTTACAAAAGACAATAAACGCTTTTGGTGACTTCTGTCGGATTCGGGGCTTGGAAATAAATACATCAAAGACTAAATTTATGAATCTGAATCCCACTAAGAAATTCAAGGGGAAAATGATCTACAACGGGGCTTGTTTGGAAGAAGTGGATGCTTTTACCTACCTAGGCATCTCCCTAAATGCTAACATGAACTGGAGATCCCACATGGATTCTGTAGTGCTAAAATTTAATCAGCTGGCAGGGGCAATAGCCCAAAAGCACAAATCTTCATTTACAAAACTAATCCAGCCTATAATGGAGATTTACGGTATGAAAGTGCTGGGTGCATGTCTTTATGGATCAGAATTATGGGGCTTCACCAATTTGAACACTTTAGTAGTTGCAGAAAATAAATTTCTTCGGTGCATAATTGGTGTCCCACAGAGTACCCCCTCGACCCCACTCCATTATGATCTTGGGAGGAAAAAGATCGAGGATATGGTCAGACTGCGTCCCCTACTATATTGGAGGCGCATAAAAACTACTCCTGAGTTGAATCATTACGCAGCTGCCCTCTTGGATGTTGATAACTCTGACACTTTCCATAAAGTACTTTGGCTCAAAGAAGTGAGGAAACTACTCCAAAAACTGCACCTTGAACACTTGTGGTCTGCAGTAGACCCAGATGATTTCCCATCAAAGACTGCATTGAAAAAATTGTACTGGGACATGATAAATAACGCTGCATTGACTCGCAATCAACCATCCGTGCTGACATCCCAGTTTCTGGAAGTTAAAACTTGAACAGTACTGGGACTTGATCTCTAAGCCTCTAGATAGGAAATTGTTTTTTCAGCTTAGAATTGGCTCTTTACCCTTAAATGCTTTCACGGTCAAATGGTCTCCTGATAATGTAAACACTTGTTTTTACTGTAAAACACATGTAGAGGATATCCCACATTTTCTATTTGTATGCCCTTTATATGCTGCCCCAAGGAATAGATGGTTGAAGCCAGCATGTAGAAATTTGGGTACAAGGAAATATCTAGAGGCCTTAAGGATTTTAAAATCAAACAGTGCCCCTAACCTTGCAATTGCTGTAGCTAAATACATGGTGTGGGCATGGATAATACGCACGCGCACTTTAAATCTCTAATGAATTATCTGATTATCAAACCTTACATTTTTTAAACTTTGTGCTGTGACCCTATTTTATAAATGTATATTTTATTGCGTTATTCGTCAACAAAGTATAAACTGTATGGAATTTAATATGTTTTTTAACCTTTCTAGATTAGTATTTATTCTGTTTAGCTTAAGGATATATGCTTTTATGACAATGTTGTCGAATAAAGTATTTAAACTTGAAAACTACAGTTTTTTATGTGCACTTTTACAAAGTGCATAATGCAAAACTGCATTTGAATTAGTGCAACTTCGCATTAATGCATATTTTGTGTCACTCTGTTGTCAACGCCAAATGTTTTCTCCCCATGGAGATACCCCTTTCCTCATACCCCCATCAAATCTTAGGGTGAACCTTCTCATTCAACCCTGGTCTGAGGGAATCCCTGTCTAGATCACCTATTCCCTATGCCTGAGAAGATTTAATCATATCATTCTCTGTTTGTGAAATTCAGTAGTGAATTTGCACTCATAAATCGTGCCATGTAAGTTCAACGTACACATAGATGTGATTGATTTAAGTTGATTAATTTACATTTTTATAGAGCACGCAAATACCTAAAAGGTTTTCTGCTGCTAAACACAGCTGAACACTAGGATGGGCAATATAGGAGAAATGGTGACAGGCTTTCGAAAGCAGTCTGCAGGAGTTTCCTGAATGGCATTAACTGATCAGCAGCTCTTAGTTTGGGAGTGAGTTAATTTCAATGTTGAATGGCTAAAACTGAGAAAGTTCACTGTCCCAGCTGAACACATAGATACTTGAGGACAGCCAATAGGCTAGTGTTAATGAATCTCAGCTGCTGAGGAGGAGAATAATGAATACATTTGTGTCTTAAATAGAAGGGGCCAGAGCGTGGTAAGCATTAAATGTTATGCACATGGCCTTAAAAAGGATCCTGTAGAAGATGGGCAACCAGTGTAGCATTTTCAAACAGGCCAATGCAAGGGCATTATGTCGGGCACCAAGTTCCAACCTGGAAGGAAGTTTTAAAATCATTGAAGTCTTGAAAGTGAATAATGGGGTGAACCAAGAAGCAAAACATTGGAGTAACCCAGACAAATTAAAATTGATGCCTGGATCACTGAGGGGCATATGCATCAACAATCGGTAAAACATGCCAGTAATAACGAAAAATAAGGAATCGCTATTAAGGACATGCAAACCGCGATGCATCAAACGAATCGGTAAAAATGACCGAATCGGTAAAAATCGCTATTAAATTGCGAAAGTACGACAGCAAGAGTAGCAAATACCGAGTTAGCTAATACCGAATCGGTATTAGTGAATCCGGTATTTGCGATTTTGGTAATAGCGAAAACGGGAAAATTACGCGACGCTTCAGAAGCAGGCCGATGTCATCACAACCAGGAAGTAGGACAGCCACGCTGCATTCAGTGGTCGGAGTAGCACAGAGGAGGAGGCAAAGCACTGGAGCTGAGGACCCAGACAGAACCAGTAGCAACCAGGACAAGGCAAGCAGGACAAGATGGAGAAGGAGGCCCCCCAGCAGGGAAAGGACACACACCGAAAGCGAAAACGCATGTTTTCTGATAAGGAGCTGGAAATCCTAATAGAGTGTGTGACCAGCAACAATGACCGACTGTTTGGGAAGTTGTCGCTGAAGGTGCCAGAGGCAGAAAAACGAAAGATGTGGCTGCGCATCAAGGACAAGGTAAATGCCTGCGGAGTCACCCACCGTAGCATCAACGACTTAAAAAAACGCTGGTATGACCTGCGTAAGAGGGCCAAGGAGAAGATTGCGCAGAGGGTCAAGGATGCTGCTGGCACAGGAGGGGGCATATCCAATGTGACGCCTAACACAGCCCTGAAGGATCTAGTGAAGTCCACCATAGAACCGGAAGCTGTTGTGGGGGTCACACGTCTGGACACCTCTGGTGCTGCGGAAGGAGGACAAGGTAAGAAGCATGGCAGCATAACAATGCAGAGTGTACTAAGTCCCTGCCCAATCCCCCATGCCAGACCCAGTGCACATGTAGTGTAGCCCTAAACACATACCCTCACCACTGTGTTGCACCATGGGAGTTGTAGTCAATACATGAGTGGGTGCATGCCAGCGCCCAGAGATGAATACAGCAGCAAAGGGGCAAATGTCAGTCAGAAAAAGTAATTTATTGTGAGATGCCACAGCTATTTACACATACTATACCATGATAATAACTATGCACTGTTTCACACACAGATGCATCCCCCATCGATTCTAACGACAGTGCCCACCTCGTCATCTCTGAGACGCCAGTGTTGTCAGATGCGGAGTGCTCACAGGGAGCTGAAGCCATGTCCTCCCCTTCACCACCACGGCGGACAACACCTCCACCATCCCTGCGGTCCAGGACACCACCACCACCACCACCATCCTCGCGGTCCAAGACACCACCACCACCACCACAACCACCAGTGCGGGCCACTCCGCGGAGCCGCAGAGCAGATGTTCCCTCCCTGCCCGTGATGGATTCGGATCACAGTTCAGCACCTCCAAATGTTCCACGCCAGGCTGTCGTCACTCCAGCCAGCCAAACTGCAGCACAACAGCGCATCAGGCAGAGGGCTGTGCCCCCGGGTCGGGCTGCTGCAAGACCAGTCGATCTGTCCGAAGGGTACGGAGTTGTGGAGACCCGGATGCTGCGTGTCCAGCGCCTGCAGGGGAGACACATGGGTGCCATGAAACTCTCCATGACCAAACTTTGCAACAAACTAGGCAACATGACTGACGCTGTGCGTGAGCACACCACTGCCGTAGCTGCCGGCAACAATGAAATCAAGCTTTGCCTGCAAGAACTGACACGTGCCGTAGTCACAGGCCAGATCATGCTGGCAGTGAATTCAACTAACAAGGTAATTAATAAGCTGTGCAACAGCACGGCTGTATTGTCCCGCAGGTCCGTGTCCCTGCAAATGGACCTAGGTCATTATTGTGGGGATGTGGCAAAGGCCCTTGAGAGGGTGACCACTGCAGTGGAGCAACTTCAGCCTGGGTCAGCCAGTGTCAGCAGTCTGGGAGCGGAAGAGGGGAGTGAGGCAGCCTCCAGTGTCAGCAGCGTCTCCCTGTCGGAGACCAGCGGGAGGAGGCGCAGTGGCCGCAATGCAACTGCCACAGACTCCCATCGTGTAGAAGCCGAGGAGTCACAGGACAAGAGACTGGGGGTACGCGGCAAACTGAAGTGAACATGTGGCAAAGTCACACTGTCCTTGGTGACATAACCATGGCCAGACTAAAGTGCCGCACGCATCACCCATTCTGAGAAGGGACAATTTAAGTTTGACTTTAACTGCAGCAGCAGCATGTTTGTGTTACGTATATCTGCACCAGTCAGGTTTCCATGCCCATTAAACCCTTGCAAATCTGATCCTGTTGTCAAGTCACTCTCTTACCTGTCTCAGAAATGATTCCGTGTGATGTATGTCCGCCTCCGTTGCCCTTCAGCTGTGTTGGGCACATGCGCCTGTCGGTGTTGGGGGGGTGGTTGCTGTGCACGTAGTTCATCCTCTCCGTCCACCTCTATGGGTATCCCCCTGCGTGTGGCGATGTTGTGCAGGATGGCACACAGAGCAATGATCTGACAGCAGGTCACTGGGTCGTACTGCAAGGCACCTCCAGTCTTGTGCAGTATTCGGAAGCGGCTCTTGAGGATGCCGAATGTACGCTCAACCACATTCCTTGTGCTGATGTGTGCTCTGTTGTAGCGCTGCTCTTGCGGTGTAGCTGGGTTGAGGTAGGGAGTGAGTAGATATTCACGCAATGCGTATGCGCTGTCACCTGCAGGATGGGGAGAGAATGGTCATCAGCATGATTGCAAATATACATGTGGGGATGGAGTGGATGGAGAGTACGATGATGCATCAACATGTACCTAGTAGGTGTCCCTCTCCAAATTCACCGTTGATCAGGCGCCTGTGGAGGCCACAGTGACGGAATATGTAAGCGTTGTGTGTGCTCCCGGGGAATTGGGCTACAAGGTCTGTAATGATGTACTTGGCATTGCACACCACCTGCACATTTATAGAATGATATGACTTCCGGTTGCGGAATATGTGTTCGGTGGCTGATGGAGGACAGATGGGGACATGCGTGCAGTCAACACACCCTCACCTGGACCTGATCCAGCTCGGTCGCTCCCCCCACGCTCCCTGATCCCAGCTCCTGTTTACGATCTGGCTTGCTGGTGGTACCGTATCAAGACTGCAGATCTGTAACTGCTTTTATTTATTTAATTTACCTCGCGCTGTTATTTATTTATTTAATTTACCTCGCGCTGTTATTTATTTATTTAATTTACCTCGCGCTGTTAGTTATTTATTTAATTAGACTCGCGCTGTTATTTAATTATTTAATTTGACTCGCGCTGTGATTTATTTATTTAATTTGACTCGCGCTGTATTTATTTATTTAATTTGCATCACGCTGGGAACTCGTTTGTGCCCCCGGTGCCATGGTGCATCTGCTGCCCCTGCCTTACTCTCCCTTTGACCCTCCATCTTGTTTGTGTGTTCCCTGGCCCGCCCCTCCTCCCTGCTACCGCCTCCCAGCTGCTGCCCCTCCCACGCTCCGCCCCCTCCTCTCTCCATTTATGACAGATGTCCGCACGCGCAGCGTCCACGCGCTACGGCCACGCCGAAGGTGCGCCAAAGGTAAGCCCGTCTACACCCGTCCGCGCCTGGACCGCGCCCAGCGCCAGTCCCCCTAGCCCCCTTCCCACCCACCCACCCCACATTACTTACGATGCCACCACCCTCCTAGCCCTTAACCCCGGCCGACTCTCCAACTGCGCCCAAGCCGCCCCTGGCCAAACCCAAGGACCCTTCTCTTGCAATTCCTGCAAGTTCGACTGCACCAAGACCAACTCCTCATCCACGAACACCAAACATAGCTCCGACTGCAACCACCTTAAATGCATCCTGCTCAACACCCGATCGATCCACAGGCACGCCATCGACCTCTGGAATCTACTAGACACCATTTCTCCCGACGTCGCCTTCCTAACAGAAACATGGATGAACGCCTCATCAGCCCCAGACATCACCATCGCCATCCCGGAAGGATTCAAGATCATCCGTAAGGACCGCATCGACCAAACAGGAGGAGGCATCGCCATCGTCCATAAGAACTCCATCCGCATCTCAACCAGCTCAGACGTCAACCTTACCAGCGCCGAACACCTTCACTTCCAGATCCACACCGACCCCAAGACCACACTCAGAGGCACACTCCTCTACCGACCTGCTGGGAGACCTCAACTTTCACCTGGAAAAGAGCAATAACAGCAACGCCTCCTCCCTCTTGGACAATCTCGCCAACCTCAGACTCAAACAACTTGTCTCTATGCCCACCCACACCGCAGGTCACACACTCGACCCTATCTTCACCTCCAGCAAACATGTTTCCTTCAGTCACACCACTACTCTCCACTGGACGGACCACTGCTGCGTACACTTTTTCTACAACAAGACCACAACTCACAACCACCCTCAACCTACTCTGCGAAGAAATTGGAACAAAATCACTATCGACCAGATCTCCTCATCCCTTCTTCAAAACCCCCCTGCCCACTCCTCAAACCCCGACCAAGCAGCCATTAACCTCACCCAATGGCTATCCAGCAGCGCCGACATCCTAGCACCACTGAAAAAACGTCAAATCAAACTAGGCAGCAAAAACGCCTCCTGGTTCAACGATGACCTTAGGAAATCGAAGAAACTCTGTCGCTCCCTCGAGAAGGCCTGGAAAAAAGACCCAAACACCAGCACTAGGGACGCCTTCAAAAACGCCACCCGCATACACCACCAATTAATCCGATCTGCCAAGAAAACCGCATTCAAAGACCGACTAGACAACAACGCCCACAACAGCAAGGAATTATTCAACATCGTCAAAGAATTTACCAACCCCTCAGCCAACTCCAACGACATCACCCCCTCTCAAGCCCTCTGCGACTCCCTAGCTTCGTTCTTCCACAACAAAATCGCAGACATCCACAACAGCTTCGACAACCGACCCGGAGACCAACCCACCCAACCTTCTGCAGGACCCCCACCCCCCTTGAACATCCTCAAAGACTGGAACCCAATCTTCACTGAGGACACCATCCACCTGATGAACTCTATCCACTCAGGATCCCCGACAGACCCATGCCCTCACCACATCTTCAACAAAGCAGACTCCATCATAGCACCACACCTCCGAGACGTCATCAACTGCTCCCTCAACTCCGCCTCCTTCCCGGACAGCTGGAAACACGCCGAACTCAGCGCCCTTCTGAAAAAACCCACAGCTGACCCCACCGAACTCAAAAACTACCGCCCCATCTCGCTCCTTCCATTCCCGGCCAAAGTCATCGAGAAAGCCGTCAACAGCCAGCTCGCCGCCTTCCTCGAAACCAACAAATCCCTCGACTCCTCACAGTCCGGCTTCCGAGCCAAACACAGCACCGAAACCGCCCTCATTGCTGCAACAGACGACATTCGAACTCTACTGGACAATGGAGACACAGTCGCCCTCATCCTCCTCGACCTCTCCGCGGCCTTCGACACAGTCTGCCATAGCACCCTTCTACAGCGCCTCAGTAACATCGGAATCCAAGGAAAAGCACTGGAATGGATCACCTCATTCCTCACCGGAAGAACCCAGAGAGTCCGCCTCCCACCATTCAAGTCAGAGGCCACCGAAGTCATCTGCGGCGTACCCCAAGGGTCCTCACTCAGTCCCACCCTCTTCAACGTATACATGAGCCCCCTCGCGGCCATCGCTCGCCAACACAACCTCAACATCATCTCCTACGCGGAGGACACTCAACTGATCCTATCACTCACCAAAGACCCTAACACCGCCAAAACTAACCTACATGAAGGAATGAAAGAAGTAGCTGAGTGGATGAAGCACAGCCGTCTGAAACTGAACTCAGACAAAACAGAAGTCCTTATCTTAGGTACCTCCCCCTCCGCATGGGACGACTCTTGGTGGCCAGAGGCCCTTGGAAAAGCACCCATCCCGAAAGACCACGCACGGAACCTGGGCGTCATCCTGGACTCCTCACTCTCTATGAACAGACAAGTCAACGCTGTTTCATCATCTTGCTTCAACATTCTTCGCATGCTCAAAAAAACATTTCGCTGGATCCCCACCGACACCAGAAAAACGGTCACCCATGCTCTGGTTACCAGCCGCCTGGACTATGGAAACACCCTATACGCCGGTATCACCGCAAAACTCCAGAAAAAACTCCAACGCATCCAGAACGCATCAGCTAGAATCATACTAGACATCCCGCTTAAAGACCACATCTCTAACCACCTGAAAAACCTCCACTGGCTCCCCGTCAATAAGAGGATTACTTTCCGCCTCCTAACCCACGCACACAAAGCACTCTACGAACTTGGACCCGAATGCATCAACACACGACTTTCCTTCTACACTCCCTCCCGCCAGCTACGATCCTCCAACCAAGCCTTTGCCACCGTACCTCGCATCAATAAAACCACCATGGGAGGTAGATCCTTCTCCTACCTCGCAGCTAAAACCTCCCCACTCACCTTCGTCTCACTAAGAACCACCTAGCATTCAGAAAGCAACTTAAAACTTGGATATTCGACAAGTAACTCCCCACCCTTCTTCAAGCGCCTTGAGACCCTCCGGGTATGTAGCGCGCTATATAAATTCTTTGACTTGACTTGACTATGACATGGGGGAATTGTGCCACCTGGTAGAATTCCCGTTTGGTGCGGGTCAGCTGCTGGGGGGTTGTGGGGAAGATGATGTGGCGATAAAGCGCTTTGCGACATGCCTCCAGTCTCAGCTATTACCCCCTGGAAGCTTCCAGACGCAAGCAGGTGCAGGCAGCATAGGACCTGCACATGGGCTGGTATGGCGTTGGTCCTACGGGTCTCGTGCTGCAGTAATGGTTCCAGGTCTGCTATTAGGCGCATTATCATGGCACGGTTGAGTCTATACTTGTCGTACACCTGTTCCTCGGTCTGCCCCAGCAAAGTGATGCGCACCCTGAAGATCCTGTCCTGGATCATCCTCCTGCGATGGGCCTGGGCGTTGATCCTCCTCCTCCTAGCAAGCACGTCGAGGGCAGCCATTTTGGTTGACATGTGGGGTTTCCCAGGGCATTTATGAAGGGTTACTGATTGTCAGCACCTGCTGATGGGGTTTTAATTTTTTTTTCTGTCCTTCAGTTAACTTTACCTCCTGATTGTGATTCCCCTTATTTTGCTCATGCTAAATAGCGATTTTTGGGATTTTCGGTATTAGCGACTTTTCATGCATACCATTGCGATTCGTTAATAGCGATTCGGTATTTCCGAAGTCAGCTTTGGGGTTCGGTAATTCCGATTGTCTGTTTAGCATTTCGGTAATTTACCGCGGGGTTTTTTAGCGATTCTTTAGTTTTTACCGATTTATTGTTTGATGCATAGCATTTTCTGGTTTTGCGTTTGGTATCGGCCTGTTTTACCAATTCGGTGTTTTACTGGGAGGTATTTTCGTTGATGCATCTGCCAGTTAGTGACTTGACTCAGGGGTTGAAAAAGGAAGAATCTTGCACAAGCCTTTTAGCTAGAGGAAACAGGAAGAAGATAGCTTACTAATCTGTAGAGCTATGGAAAAGTTCTGTTCAGAGAAAATTTCCAGTTTACTGACCACCAAATTATGCTTTTGAGAGGATACTGACAGACTATCAGAAACAAAAATATCATGTGTAAAGCGCTCTGACATCCCTCGGGATATAAAACTTCATAAATAAATAAATGTGAACAGAATATCATATCAAAATTATTGAGGACCAAAATACAGAGAAGGTAAGTGCAAATAGGTGAGTATAGATTTACTATTCTTAACTCACTGAAGATATATATATATCCTCAAGGTAAATGTATATGCTGTTATAGATAGTTAAACTTTGCATAACTTTAGAAACTTACCTTCACAAAATTTTTGTCCTCGATATTCTTGAAACAATATTCCTGCTTCCGATATTCTGTCTAACCACCCATTCAAGAGGAGCAAAGCTGGGCAGGCCAAACACGAGTTATAAGACATTGGGGTACCTTCTTACCCAAGAAGATGGTAATCTTAGTTTTGTCAGTTATTTAGTTTCAGACACTTTGTCCTCATCAAGTCAACCACAGGAATAACACAATCATGGAAGGCAGTATTGTCATTCTGCACTTGGTCATCAAAAGAGACAAGAATTTGGTGCCATCAGCATTGATCGTCAATCTAAGACCAGCCAAACTGATCAATTTAATGAAAGGATGAACATGTAGGGGCCTGTTCACAAAGCACATTTTGTGGTATGTTTAGCAGTATTACAGAATACTGTTCACTAACCTACCTGCGGAGATCCCTGCTTCCGTCTCTCCTATCCTTTCTCTGCAGAGATCTCTGCCTCAAATCCAGATAGAGCTCCACACATGTACAGCTACGTTTCAGTAATAAATGTGGGAGAGAAAGAAAAATGGGAACTATTACTGAATGGGCGGGAATACGGGAGGGTTAGAAAAAGGGGTTTAGGGAGGGACACACACCCACCAACAAAAGAATAAGCCGATTCTTATTCACAAACTGCACTCATAAAGTTACTACAGTGAAAAAAGTATGTAAAATAGTAGCAAATGTCCTACAGCTCAAACCTGGAAAAAGTACAGCACCACATATGGCCAACCACTAGTCCTCAAACCTATAGAAAATAATGGGGACAGTGACTTAAAATAACACCGAGTTGAAAATATTGTTAAAAGAAATACATTTATCTTGACTTCTTAAATATATATATATATATATATATATATATATATATATATATATATTACCCACAGTACTTACCCGCCCAGGGAGAATTCTCACGGACACCTCGAATGGGTTTGCAGGTAATTTATTCACACAACAGACTGGACAGCAGCGCGTTTCGACTTTCGTCTTGGGTGTGACCAAGACGAAAGTCGAAACGCGTTGCTGTGCAGTCTGTTGTGTGAATAAATTACCTGCAAACCCATTTGAGGTGTCCGTGAGAATTCTTCCTGAGCGGGGAAGTACTGTGGGTAATATTGTACAGGGCTGCCGGTGCCCTGACCACGGATCGCCCTGCGAGACGGCCTCTTTCAAGACCGGAGTCGTTGCTGTTATATATATATATATAGCACCATTAACTAATGAAACACAAATAAAAAACTTGATGAAACGCATGGAAAAGTGCATGAAGAGTGAATGCACGAAATGGTGGGAACACAAATCGCTCTCAATGTATGTGACAGAGGGGCGGGTCCCACGGGGACTGAGAATCCTTTGGGCCCCCAGCTATGATCAACCATATCCAGACATGTTAAAAGAATGGGGTCTAACCAACTTGGAATCATCTACTAAGCTGATCAACATATTAATTAAATATGCTGAAATAGACCGTTTGCAATTGTTAAAAGATATTGAAAACATCAATGAGGAACTGACTAGATTTGAACCAAATGAATTGATACCAAAATTAAAAAAGGAAATTCAGGAGCGCCTTAAAGTGCATGAGGACAAAATTAAAACAAGGAAAGCGTGGAAATTTGCACGCGACAAGGACGATTTTGAAAATGGGAAAATCTACACTTTCGCACATGCAAGTTCGATAATGCAAGACGCTTAAAAGCCAACCCAAAAGCGACCCAAGTTACAAATACTACAACGGAAGGCAGCACAAATGCTAGCCATGACACGGAAGGGGGAATCAGTGAGACTGAATCCAATAGCAGCAATGTAAGCAGTCTCTATTCTGATGAAGATCCCAGGGGAGCGGCAGGTGGCTCAGAACCAATTCATGTCCTCAATGTTAGCGAAGAGGTTGATTTTTTAGTCAACGCCCGCTTGCAAAGTCTGCGCTCACACAATCGACAGGGGCAATTTCAAAAAGGGCAAGGATCAACAGAAACCGAAAACAAAGGCGGAAAAACCACAAAGCCAAACAGCAACAAAAAGAATAAGTTTTGGCGGAAAAACAAAAACCAATAGGAAGTAATACCAACAGCATTGTGAACCTATCAAATGTGGTGCTAACAAAAGCCGAGGAACAACTACTAAGTTTAGGTCTCACATACTGCCCTATAACAGACTTCAACTATACATCCACCAGAGTTGATGTTTTCAGATATATAAGAAAACTCAAATTGCGAAAATTCTTCAACATTAAAGAAGGGCTCAGTGAAGTAGAAAATACAGTGAGCGTGCCGCCAACAACTTTAGAGGCCAGAGATGCAAGAGGGCTTCTAACTTTGCAACAACTGGGTAGCTCACAAATAAACAGCGATGTTAATATGGAACAATCCACACAACAAGAACTAAGAGAAGCATCCATATACCAAGTTGGAGCTGGCGCCAGCCCATTCAAACCAGCCTCTAATTTCATGCCAACCATGCCAAGAGACGCCATTGAGTCTTTTCACGAAGTAGTTACGGCAGATCTCAAGAGACTGTACCATCAAGTGAAACACCGCAAGAGAATCAAAACAGAAAAAGAAAAAGAATATTGGGCATTAATTAACAAACTGAAAAATGATCATAAAATTATCGTATGCACCGCAGATAAAGGAGGCAATATTGTCATCTGGCCCCAGGTTCAATATGTGGAGGAAGCCCACAGACAGCTTTCAGACACGGTATGCTATGCCAAAACAAATATGCAAGAATACAATTTGTCTAGAGATCATTTAAAAAAACTTCTCTATAAATTTAAAAGGGAAGGACTTATTTCAAATGAAGAGTTCAAATTCCTTCATGTGGAACATCCAGTCTTGCAGAAATTCTATTTGATTCCCAAAATACATAAAGGCAGGTGTCCAGTGCCGGGCAGACCTATCATCTCTGCCATTGACAGTGTAACAGAACATCTGGCACAGTACACGGATTATTTCTTACAGTCCCTGGTGAGCAGTCTGCCTACGTACATAAGAGATACGGGACACTTTTTACAAAAATTGAAAAACATTGCCTGGTCAGAAGACTGTATATTGGTAACATTGGACATCGAAGCCCTCTATACCAGCATAGATCATGGGAGAGGGCTGGAAGCACTGGACTATTTCTTAAGCACCCGACCAGTGCATTGTTACAACCATAACAAGATGTTGAGTGAATTTGTAAGCTGGTGTTTGCATCACAATTATTTCTTGTTTGGTAAAGACATTTATATACAGAAAAGGGGTGTGGCCATGGGGGCCTGCTTCTGTCCCAGCTATGCGTGTCTACACGTTGGCTGGTGGGAGAAGCGGGTCCTCATGGAAACACACCGGGCGGTGTTCACTACCAAGGTAGTCATGTGGGTTCGTTTTATAGACAATGTGTTTTTAATTTGGAGGGGCAATGAAGAAAGTGTGAAAGAGTTCATTTTGGCCCTAAATAATAATGAAGACAACCTGAGGTTCACACACAACATTAGTAAAACATCGGTGGACTTTTTAGACGTCAGGGTCTTTCACACAGCAGGACATCTAGCCACCACATTGCACAAAAAAGACACATCGGGTAACACAACCCTACATGCAACAATTGCCCACCCTCGCCACGTCATTGACAACATTCCATATGGCGAGCTTCTTCGGGTGAAGAGAATCTGTAGCACTGATGATGAGCTCAACACATGTACAGCCCAAGCATTAGATAGATTTCGGGAACGAGGTTATAAGGAGAACATACTTACAAAAGCAGTCAACAAAATGAAATCTAGAGCAAGAGAAACCCTATTTTCACCAGTGGAGGCAAATAAGGTTCCAGTAGGAGGTTCGGCTGAATCTCCTATTAGATTCATCACTGCATACAGTGGCCAGGACAGAATAATCCAGTCTATTCTTAGTAAAAGTTGGCCTATCCTCCAAACAGATGCAGTACTATCGCATCATTTACCAGCACGGCCAGAGATTACGTTTCGGAGGGGACCCTCCCTACGCATGCATATCTCCAAACCTTGCCCCGAACTACCTATAACAAAAAAACCTTGATTTCCACCTCAAATTGGATTCTATAAATGCAGTAGCTGCAGAGCCTGCACATTTGAAGTAAACACACAGCAGTATTACACTCCATTCAGTCCAGGACCACAATCTATCAAAGGACATTACGGTTGCAAAACAGAGTATGCTGTTTACGTCCTGGCATGCATGTGTGATCTCAGGTATGTGGGAAGCACCAAACTACCAGTGCATGCCAGGATATTGCAGCATATCAGAGCAATCGTGAACAACGATAGCTCCTATCCGGTAGCTAGACACTTTAGGAAGGTACACAACAACAACCTCCAGTGTCTAAGCTACTATGTCATCACCTCAGTACCCAAACCTAGAAGGGGCGGAGACCGTGATAGGATGCTTAGACAATTAGAGTCCAAACTGATCTTAGAATTAGATTCTAAGGTACCGAATGGACTCAACACTAAGGAAGATCTGTATCATTTTTTATGAGGATAACATTCTACAGATTCCGTAGGTATAATAGGTGTAGTTATACTGCATAGCGATATCAAGGTTGTGAGAGGTGTTTCCAGCCAGCCACCCACAATGAATCTATATATTTTAACCATGTCTCACTCCGACGCCCAGATGAAACTTTTCTCTTTTTTTCCTTTTTTTACTTTAAACTGTAAATAACAGGGGGGAACTTGGGTTCTCCCTGTGAAAATACAGTCACTTTATGGAAAAAGAAATTTTTGAAAATAGGTCACATAGGGGTTGCCATCGACACTTGATGTCCCCGAATGTGTAACTAGTTGCGGTTGCCATCGACACTTGATGTCCCCGAATGTGTAACTAGTTGGATTTGTAATAGGAGGATTCAAAACTGCATTTAAACATTTTGCTTGATATTGCACATTTTTTTGCGTAATGTTGCACAGGAGAGTGTCCAGTTTACTTCACACCATTAAACTTTGACAAAATGTAAATTATAAATGAAATTACATATATATATTTTTTCTACCTTTACATAATAGTTTTTAGTATGCATAATTGTACTTTTAAACTGGTCTTGGTAGACAAAGGCAATGGATTTCTTGCATATTTTAAAAAAGTTGATTTTATATCTATTTATATTGTAAATAGGATAAATCATATATTTTTTGGATAGTGCACAAAAATATTTATTGGCATTTCTTTGCACATAAGAAAAGGACATAGGCACATTGCACTTTATTGCAGTTTTGATAAATTGAATGAAACAAGCATTTATGCTGATATCAAATGAAAAGTTAACAACTGAATGAAATAATGATATAGTTATCCAACTATTTACATATGTAATCAAGGGCACTTTACATTGTATTGAAATGTGACCTAAAAGTATTTCCTTTATATTTATTATTTGTGCATCACATGGTGTATATGAAGGGGTTTAAAAAGAGGCATTATGGGAAATATTTTTTATGTGAGCAAGGGCACCCGCCCGAAACGCGTCACCTGTTAGTGCTGCTGTGACCTTCACTTGAATAAAGTACCTTTTGCCAGCAATTTGGGATTCGTTGGTTTTTTCCTGGGACAGAACAGCAACTGGCATTCCCAAGGTGAACCTACATTGTTTGATATATATATATATATATATATATATATATAGCCAGTGATCAAGAGCCAACTGGGCTCGAAACGCTTATGGCAGTTTGCAGAGGAAATGGATTTGGAAACGCTGTTTGATAGTGCCGGGGTCTGTATGCTGTTTCCCCTCTACGTGTGACAACTCCAATTGGGCAACCTGGTTTATATATATATAGATATCCAACCAGGACAACACATACCCGGTAGCCGGGCACTTTAAATCTGCACATAAATCTAACAGCCGTGAGCTCAGTTTCTATGTAATGGACTCGGTACCAGCCAGCAGAAGGGGAGGTAACCGTGAGGAAAAACTACGTCAACTAGAAACTAGATATATCTTAGAGCTCAACACTAAACAACCAACCGGTTTAAATATGACGGAGGATTTATCTACATGCCTTTAATCCCCCTCATGTTAGATTTACTGGCGTACAAACTGTAAATGGTTCTTATTGTTCTTATTGATCAGATTCAATATACACCTCACTATGTCAACTCAATAAGATCACTGTACTCTAACATGTTTTGCACCTATGTGACTCTTTCATGTCTATGGTCACGTTTTCAAATGTACTGTGCTGATGTCATTACTTCCTGCATAGTATTTAAACCAATGTGTAATCTTGCACTGTGTCATGTGATCAAGGTCCAAGGCGGGACCGAAACGCGTTGTGACGCTTAAGCACTAAAATAAAGAAGAAGCACGATATTTGTGGTCCGTGTCCGTATCTCTTTTGACTACTTGGATTGTGGTTTCTTTCACGATACGGAAACTGTGTGATATATATATATATGTATGTTCGAGGTGGAGAGTTGTAGCGCTCTTGTGGCGGGCGTGAACTCCTCGGCGGAACCCAGCCGAAATTTATTACAACAATGTCCCCCTCTCAGCAAGAGACTATGAGTCGCACACGAAACTTGACCACTACCATTTATTGGTGGATTGACAACAGGTTAAGGCATAGTCCTTACATGTTTCGTTCCCCCTGGAACTTTTTCACAGGTGAGCCTTGCAATGAAAACAAGTCGTTTTTCCACAGACAGGTGTTCTCCATTATTGTTTTGCATACGCTACTGGCACTGTTTTATGAAATCATTTCCTTTTGGTGACGCATTGTGGGATCTGTGGTTCAACTAATGTTTTATCCCTCCAACGGGTGGTGTTTAATGTCCTGTTAAAATCATTGTTCCGCCGAGGACTGGACCTCGGTATTGGTCCTGAGCCAACCCTGAAAGTAGGTTGACACGGGGAAACTTTCTGCCTAAATGGATGGATAATGCGAACAATGATTTTAACAGGACATTAAACACCACCCGTTGGAGGGATAAAACATTCGTTGAACCACAGATCACACTTGCCCTTGATAATACTGCCACTTTTTCCACTCTCTCATCGAAAGTCCATCAGTTCCATGTTACAACACAATTAAGGAAGCCCAACTCCATTGTAACATTTGGAGAGAGTATGGTGCAAGGATTAGTTCCCTTCTAAGAATATTGAATTGTGGACATCTCTGTTTTCTGACAAAATATTTATATTTAAGGCGAGTGCTAAGTACTGCTCAGACAATATGGTACATCCTCATGATGTGACTATAGAGATTTTCAAGGTGACTTGTAGGGACCACTGACAGAATATCGACAGTCAAAATATTGACTTGCCAAAATATCGAGGTAAAAATATAGAATGCCAGAATATCGACTTCCTATCTACAAACAGGTAAGTACAGAAATATCGACTCCAAAATATCGATAGGAAAAAATATAGACAGTCAAAATATCAAATTTTTAAAATATCTTAAAAGTAATTTAAAACGAATATAATAATAAATATAATTAATTTAAACATACTTAAAATACGTAAATGAACTTTAAATTAATAAATAATTAATGTAACTTAAAAAAAAAATTCAAACATATATTCAACAATGATTTTTAGGAAAGAGCGGAGATACAGACTGGATAAAGACAATTGAGTGTGAGACAAGATGAGTAAGGCAGTGAAGAAACAGAGAAAGTGAAAGAAAAAGTTAGAGTAGAAGACTGAAGGCCACATTTATGAGGCCATGCGTCACTTTTACGCTGCCGGTGCGTCACTTTTTGTGACGTACCAGTGGTGTAAAAAATGCACCTTGTTGAGTCATATTTATAAAGTGACGCATCTAGGTAGATGCGTCACTTTGTAAACCCCCATGCCACATTATACCTGTGGAAGGTGTAATGTATGCAAAGGGGGCGTATTGACGCAACAAAGGGTCGTAGAAGTGATGCAGTGAAATCTATGAGATTTCACTGCGTCACTTTTACGACACCGGTGCGTCAAAATCTTGCGCCTGCCTCACAGCAGGCGTAAGACTGACATAGGCCCTTTCACATGGGGCTGGCCCCATGTGAAAGGATGCATTGCTGGAGTTGCGTCACTTTTGTGACACACTCCAGCAATGCATCACTTTTGCGCTTACAGATACGTCAGAAATACTGACGTATCTGTAACTCCTTGCGTCATACATTAAATATGACGCATGAGTAGAAGACTGAAGGCCTCATTTAATGAGGCCATGCGTCACTTTTACGCCACCAGTGCATCACTTTTTGTGATGCACCAGTGGTGTAAAAAAATGCACCTTGTTGAGTCATATTTACAAAGAGACGCATCTAGATAAATGCGTCACTTTGTAAACCCCTGTGCCACATTATACCTGGGCCAGGTGTAATGTATGCAAAGGGGGTGTATTGACGCAAGAAAGGGTCATAGTAGTGACACAGTGAAATCTATGAGATTTCACTGCGTCACTTTTAGGACACCGTTGCGTCAAAATCTTGCGCCTGCCTCACAGCAGGCATAAGACTGACGCAAGCCCTTTCACATGGGGCTGGCACCATGTGAAATGATGTATTGCTGGAGTTGCGTCACTTTTGTGACACACTCTTGCAATGCATCACTTTTGCGCTTACAGATACGTCAGAAATAACGACGTATCTGTAACTCCTTGCGACATAATGCGTCATACATTAAATATGACGCATGAGTAGAAGACTGAAGGCCTCATTTATGAGGCCATCCATCACTTTTAAGCCACCGGTGCGTCACTTTGTAGATCCCTGCGCCACATTATACCTGCACCAGGTGTAATGTATGCAAAGGGGGCGTATTGACGCAAGAAACGGTCGTAGAAGTGACGCAGTGAAAACTATGAGATTTCACTGCGTCAATTTTCTTGCGCCTGCCTCAGAGCAGGCCCTTTCACATGGAACTAGCCCCATTTGAAAGTATACATTGCTGGAGTTGCATCATTTTTGTGACACACTCCAGCAATGCATCACTTTCCTCTAAACACTCTGCTTTTTTTTTTACTCTATTTTTTATACTGTTTTTCCCCGTGGTGCGCTCAGGGTGCGCGAACCGGAGAGCGTACCCGGGAACGCACCCAGCGCTTACCCTGCAATTTTTTTTTTTTTTAAAAAAAAGCTTTTTTTACTCTTCAGGGTCCTTCTAGGCCTCCCTCTGAAAACCTAGGGGGTCAGGGGGTGTCTACTCTGCCCCCTTTTAATTATTTCCCCCTTTCTTTTTCACCTCTTGTGTCTCGATTCTACAGAGACACAAGATGGCGGACTCTCCGGACTGTTTAGAATGTTGACAGACACCCGACAGCCAATCAGCTTTCCGCTCGCGCACTCCCGTAGCGCGCGGGGTGCGCTCCCCGGTGCGCGCACCGGTGAGCGCTCAGAGCGCGCCTATAGATATATATGTGTTTTTGAAGTTAATTTTCGTAAAAACCACTGAAGCAATTTTCACCAAACATAGCAAAGGCACATCTGCGTACCAGTCCCTACAATTTTGCAAAGTTTGACGTAATTCCGTTCAGCGGTTCGGGCTGTAGACTTGTCAGAACGTCCTATGGAAATTAACATGGAGAAAACACGTTTTGGGACCCCCCTTTTTTCTCAGCCCCCACTTCACGAATCCCCCCGAAACTTTCAGGAAAAAATATTTGGAAAATTACACACAAATTCCTCAACCGGCGCCAGAGTTATTCCCAATAGAATGCTGCGGATTTCCTATGGTAGCCAATCCTAACTATAACTACCTACTGGTGATATATATATATCCAGCTCACAATTTCATTCCACAGCGCAAATGAAGGGACTGCACACATCAAGATGCTCGGTTACAATTTATTACACTGAGAGTTCCACAGGACGCATTCCAGCTTTCGCGCCTTTTTGGACTGAACAAATGTGCATCAAAGGAAACGTAAATATTATATCCGGTGCTCGATAAGCATTTCCGAGTCAGTCCCTATAAACATAGTAGACAGATTTAAAACATCTTATGCTGGTGCCACAAACGAAAAACAAAGGCAGAATGAATTCCTTATTAATGCCTCAATCATGAATTTAACAATTCTACAATTTTAACTAAATAATCTAGCAAAAAAGAAAATGTATTCTCTTTCTCAATCGCATTTAAACTTGATGAGAATAGTTAATACACACACGCTTCTAATCAATGCAATTCCTTGTATATCATTAAATCTTATTATTTACATAATGAAAATTCATCAATCAACTGAGGATCAAAATAATTAAGCCCTGGATGGGCATAAATGTATTTGTTCTCAGGGCACCCTTAGGGGACAAGAAAACACCCCAATCTCCACAATTGAGCCCTGGATGGACAAACATAATCAATATGTACATTTCATGAATGACAAATTAAACTGTGAATTCCCAAAACAATTTTTCCAGAATAAAAATAAAAATACAGGTTAAGGAAAAGCTCTTGCCCTCCTTCAGTGTCTATGGGAATTAGAGGCAGAACTTAACATCATCAGTCACTAGTGTTCTCCCACATTCAACCCAGATGGCTTGCTAGTTCTTCTCCTGTATTTAAGCAATCAGAGAAAGTGGCTTCTAAGTCAATTGTGAACCTCGATTCAAGGCGTTGTAGATGCAACTCACAATTGCCACCTTGATCACTAGCCGGTACATGATCTAGACAGAAGAATGTTAGCAAATTCTTATTACTATCATGGAATTTGGCAAAATGCCTAGCTACAGGGTAAGTGATCTCCTGATTTTCAATGGCTTGGCATGTTCTAAGATACGGCGCTTGGTTGGGTGAATTGTACTGCCGATATATTGTTTCCCACAAGGGCATAATAGACAGTACACACAGAACAGCGTATTACAAGTCATAAACTTATTAATGACTCTAGGCTTAGACATGTTTGGAATTTTGTACGAGAGAACCTTTTAACTCCCTTTGCACACCTTACATTTCAGGCATGGAAAGAATCCTGTAGGAGAGCTGATACGTGGAACAAAAGGGATTGACTTATGGTGGCTTCTCACTAATATATCTTTCAAGGATTTGCTTCTTCTGTAGGGTACTTGTGGAGAAGCAGGTATAGAATTTCCTATTATCCCATCAGCTCTCAAAATATGCCAGTTACCGCACAAACTCTTTCTCAGGGAGCCTGTTTCAGTAGAAAAGGTTGTAATAAATCCAGCAGAAATCGATGTCTGTTTGAGATTTCTCTTTCTTTTGTAGCAGGCATTGTCTAGGAATCTTATTTACTTTCGTAAGTGTCTTAAAAAGCAGTTCGGGGCAATAGCCTTGTGACTTGAACCGTTCAATAGCTGCAGACGCCTCATTCTGGAAGTAGCTATCTAGAGAGCAATTACGCTTCAAACGCAGCAGTTCACCATATGGTATACTGTTCTTTAACAATTTTTGGTGACTGCTGCGAGCCTCAAGTACAGAGTTCCCTGCTGTGTCTTTCCTCTACAGGGACGTACAAATTCTATTCTCCCTTACAAATACTTTCAAATCTAGGACACTTCCGTTGAACTGATATGTCCACTAAAATGCAGATTTAAAGAATTATTATTCAATTCCAAAATATACTTCTCGGCTTCTTGTTTTGGTCCCTTCCACAAAATAAACAAATCATCGAGATATCTATACCATGCGGTGATACAGCTAACCCATGGATTATATTGGTCGGACCAGGCCACCTGCTACTCCCACCAGCCAACGAAAAGCTGGGTGCGAAGCAGGTGCCCATCGCCGTTCGCTGTATCTGATGAAAATTCTGTTTCTGAAATAAAAAGATGTTATTCGTCAGGCAGAATACAATAAATTCAACCAACATCGCATTGTGCTCGGAAAAATTTTGCGATCTGCTTTTTAGAAAATACTTCACAGCCTCCACTCCCTGAGTGTGTTCAATACAAGTATACATATTTCTTATGTCCAGGTCAATCATCCACATATCTGATTCCCATGGTTTATTCATGATATTGTTAATGTAATGTGTGGTATCCTTAATATAGGATGGCAACATGTGGACAAACTCCGCCAAGAAAAAATCCATGTAATGGAACATATTCTCAGTTAAACAGTCGATCGCTGAAACAATAGGACGCCCTGGTGGTCGTATGTATGTATGTATGTATGTATATGTATGTATAGGCATTTATATAGCGCACTACTTACCCGGAGGGTCCCAAGGCGCTTCGACCGCTGCGAAACCCTTCCTGGCTTCCCTGAGAGATGGTCCCTTAATGGGTATCTCCAGGGTGAGACCAGGCATCCCCGGCGGTCTGGTGGGGCCGTTAGTGAAGATGAGGCAAGCTAATGCCCAGAGTTGCCGAGTGTGATCGCTGATCAGAGTGGGCACCGAGGCGAGAGAATTATCGAGTCCGCTGACCCTGGTCCAGAAACCTGCCGCGCTGGGAATCGAACCCTGGTCCCGGGCCGTCCTCTGCTCTCGGGTCTGCCGCCTCTAACCAGTGAGCCACACTACTTGGCGTCTTTGTGTACTTTTGGCAGGTGGTAGAAGGTTGCTGTGATCGGGTGTGGGCATGTCAGAAATTTAAATTCATTAGTACCAAGCATCCCTTGATCCTTCCATTTCTGGATAAGTTTGTGTCTCCAATACTCTTAATGTATTCCTCCATACTGATCGGGAGATAACATTTAGTATCCGCCAATTGCCGTAATGCCTCTTGTTCATAATATTCCTGAGTCATTAAAACCACGTTCCCACCCTTATCAGAGTGCTTACAAATCAGCTCTGGGTCACTAGTCATTTCTTGTAGCCCTACAGTAAGGTTGTTCTCTAGATGCTTAGATATTGCAGATCTGAGTTTTAGCAAGTCTTTCTTCACAGATTCCTCAAGTGTATCTATTGCATCAAACGGAGTTAACGGCATATAAGTAGATTTTGGTTTGAAGGCCGCATTTTGGTGCTTTAAGTTGTATAAAAAAAACAAGAGAGGTACTAAGAGTCTGTGAAAGGAAGAAATGACAGGACCAGGTTGTGTCCAGTATAAGTGTTCAGATCAAACCATTGATCTTGAGCACATGACACTATTATGTCATAGAGGTGAGGATAGGAAGATACAGGGTTTAGAAAGTAAGAACATAGTACCCATCCGCCCACTCATCAGTGGAATTTCGTCATCTGGGTTGGTGAAAAGAAAGGTGTCCTATGGGCTTCTCCTCAGGGAGAGTCTGAGGTAGCCAGATGTTGGACCCTTAAGAACCACATCCAACCAGCAGAGGATAGTGTGTGAGTGGAAGGGGCAAATAAATTTGCAGTGCTCAGAAAAGAAAAAGGAAACTAATCCTAGTGATTAAAAATACCTACTTTGATGACATAAGAAGACTTTTATTTGGTGTGACCATCAAAGTGGTATCGTTAAAAACAGTAAGCTGATAGCATGTAAGGAATTGCTATCTATCACGTGTATTAATCGGTCGACATGTTTCAGCCTATACCGGCTTTCTTCAGGACCTATGATAAGCTACTGCAACATATACTTATCGTGATTTGGAGCTTGAACATGAACAATCTCCAACAATTGAAGGTGTATCTCCTCCCCAATTGTAGGGAGAAAAAACCTCACCTCGCCTGGCAACAGCTCAGGTTGGAAGGAGGCCACGCACTCTCCGTCGTTACCTCGGGTAGAATCCTGAGCCGAGGGGGAGCTCCAACCTGAGCTGTTGCCAGGCGAGGTGAGGTTTTTTCTCCCTACAATTGGGGAGGAGATACACCTTCAATTGTTGGAGATTGTTCATGTTCAAGCTCCAAATCACGATAAGTATATGTTGCAGTAGCTTATCATAGGTCCTGAAGAAAGCCGGTATAGGCTGAAACATGTCGACCGATTAATACACGTGATAGATAGCAATTCCTTACATGCTATCAGCTTACTGTTTTTAACGATACCACTTTGATGGTCACACCGAATAAAAGTCTTCTTATGTCATCAAAGTAGGTATTTTTAATCACTAGGATTAGTTTCCTTTTTCTTTTCTGAGCACTGCAAATTTATTTGCCCCTTCCACTCACACACTATCCTCTGCTGGTTGGATGTGGTTCTTAAGGGTCCAACATCTGGCTACCTCAGACTCTCCCTGAGGAGAAGCCCATAGGACACCTTTCTTTTCACCAACCCAGATGACGAAATTCCACTGATGAGTGGGCGGATGGGTACTATGTTCTTACTTTCTTAACCCTGTATCTTCCTATCCTCACCTCTATGACATAATAGTGTCATGTGCTCAAGATCAATGGTTTGATCTGAACACTTATACTGGACACAACCTGGTCCTGTCATTTCTTCATTTCACAGACTCTTAGTACCTCTCTTGTTTTTTGTAGTAGTAGTTGGGGGACAAGGTACTCACATTGTCTATAAACTAACTCCCCTAGGACCCCCCAATACTCTGTTGTATTTTTGCTTTAAGTTGTATGCCGTAACCTGTGATGGTAGAGACTTGTTGTGACATGCTTTGTGGGTCATCTTCACTATGACTACTCAGGATTTGTAATATCTCCAAATCTTCACCCTTTAGGGTATCTAATGAGCTACATTCAATTCTTTGCTGGGCAGACGGGTGTTGCAGGCCTTTTAGCTTGAAAATTGTCTGTAGTTTTAATTTTCTGGTAAATAGGTACAAGTCGATGCGAGTTTGAGTATATTCTAACCTCTTGGTCGGACAGAAAGTAAGTCCCTTCTTCAATACCATTTCTTGATCCATTGTCAGTTTCTTTGGTGTCAAATTCATAATAGTTAGATCTTTTCCTGAGACTATTTCTTGAATCCTCTCTTGCTGCGAGTCTGCCCCACGATTCCTTGTCCTCGCTCTTCACTTGTACCCACCGCCCCTTCATGTCTTCCTGGGGCGTCTTGCTTTCTCGTTCCTCGTGATCTGCCCCGTTCTCCTCGTTGTTGAGAGTCCCGCATCAGCAGGAACTCCTCTTAAAAAAACGATTCCTTGCAGAGGAAGATGCCCCCAAATCCGCTCCATTATCACCTGACTGTCTATAAATATATATATATATATATATATATACATAATGTGATCAAGGCTTTGGCCGAAACGCGTCGTGGCAAACTGGTGCTTGGGTCTGAAATAAACATTTAAAACACCTAAGAATTGGGTCTCGCATCATCCTTTGGCAGTACATGCATGCTGAGCTGAATCAAGCTGAGGACGACACATACCATATATATATATACATATATATATATATCACAAAAAGAACCGCGTTCCGACGAGCACTCAGTAAACAACAACAGGAGTCAGCAATAGTGCACCAGAGCAAAAGGGTGTATTCCGTCATAAACCTTGCGACGCGTTTCGCGCTTGAAAAGCGCTTGTTCACACAAAGTCTGTAACAATTCGTTCTAGCTTTATGGACTCAAACACTTCCCTGTTGGGGGACATCGAAATAGGACTAACAGTGTCCCCCATCTTGCAAAGGTAATCTACGAACATTTTGTACATACAGGTTGTGTTAGCTCGTATTACTTAGTATCTCACTGCAGAGAGGTGGTACATGTGAGGTAAATCAATAAGTGTACGTTTAAAATAAACTTAATGAAAATTCAATGAAAATTACAACTCAAATGATGTACGTACTCAAAGAGATGTATGCTGGTACATGAAGTCATAGTAAGTTTAAACTGCTCCAATATGTCACTAGTGATTAGTACATAAATGCATCCATAATGAAATTCATTGAAAAAGGTAATGAAAAAGGTATCAGTGATGCGCTAACCTGAGGCTCCATTTTACTGGGGGCCTCCGACCCTGCAGGGCGGGCTCTGCGTGCAGGACTGGAGATCCTGTTGTAGTGGATTTTGCCAGGAAAGAGTGCAGAGCCTCAACCGCGACTTCCATTCAAGAAGACTTTATTCGGTGGAAGGATGCACTTTCAAATTTGGATACCTATTTGGTGTAATTATTTACAATGTCAGTGAACTCTTTTCTGGCAAAATCCACTACAACAGTATCTCCATTCCTGCACGCAAAGCCAGCCCTGCAGTGTCAGTGGCCACCAGTAAAATGGAGCCTTTGTTTGTGATATTTACGGAGGGGGCATGACCCACTCATTCCACGCACCAGCCATTGGACTTCCACGGGCATTTGGTAACGAGACTGAGAAAGGGAGATGAGGGAGGTGTTCTCCTCTTTCTGGTAACTACGCAATTCAAGTGTTTATCAGAAGCGTGGCAGCATATGCGCTTTGCAATTTGATTGAACTTGGTGCACTTCCGAATTTGGACACCTATTTGGTGTAATTATTTATAATGGTAGTGCATTATGGGGCCCGGACTACCAGCAGGGGCTAGTGACCACTTGGACTACAAACCGCACTCACTTGTGAACAAGGCGGAGTCCCGCCGAAACGCGTAAGGATGATTGGGTGTTTTAAATGCTGTGCCACTCTGACGAATTACATATATATATATATATATATATATATATATATATATATATATATATATATATATATATCAAAGACAAAACGAATTCACCGCACTTCCGCACTCAGGTTGGGCGAACAGAGATATATATATATTTACACACACACTCACACATACAGGAAAAAGCTACATTGTATTACTCAAACCTAAAACTAATATTGATCAAATACCAACACATATGACAGAAATATAAATCAAATATTTAAAAAACACAATTAACAAAAATTACTTGTAAATACAATATTGTAAAAATATTTTTTAATGAATTAGAGATAATCACTAACTCTAATCTAAAAACATGAAAAAAAGAAACATTTAAAATATGCCACTGTTAACTACAATCCAACAAACAATAGGACAATTGCATAATGTGTGGGAGGGGGATACGATTTACTACTCTAAGGCCAATGTGTCATCACTAAGAGAAATGCATACATAGGGAGGTAAAATATAATCTAATTCAGCCCAACAAACATTATGAAAATATTAGAGGGGTTCAGATTTACTATTCTAACTCTGGTCTAACAAGCATTGGAGAAACCATATATATGCAATGGGGGAGCTCATATTTACTATTCAAATTCCATCCAATCAAAAATGGAGGAAAGTGTAAACACAGAGAGGGGTCAGACTTACTATTCTGTTTCAAACAAACCAAAGGTACAGCAAGGAGGATACTTTGGAGAGGGGTCACATTTACTAATCTAACTTCAGTCTAACAAACACTGGACAAAGTGTAAACATGAACAGGGGTAAACTGATCATTCTAACACCAATCCAACAAAAGTTAGGGAAAGTGGACGTATTGGGGGTGGGGGGAATCTGATCTGCAATTGTACCAGCAGTTTAACAGACATTTGAGAAACTGCATACATCTGAGTGGAGTCAGATATACTATTCTAACACAATTCCATCAAACATTAGTGACTACACTGAAACTAGGGTGGTGGGCACTTGCTGACTCTTAAAAAATACTGGATAAAGTGAAAACATTTGAGATTATAATTATGTATTCTAACTTCAATCAGACAAAGGTTGGGGAAAGTATGTACATTGGGGGAGGGCGGTGGTGCAGGATCACTATTCTAACTCCAGTCTAACAGCATTGAGGAAAGTGCATACATGGGGGAGGAGGTATTCGATTAATAGTCTAGCTATAGCCCAAAAGACACTGGAGACAATGCATACATTGGGGGTCAGATTTACTATCCCAACTCTAGTCTGACAAACACTGGGGAAAATACATACAGGAGAGTGGGAGATTCCTTACTCTAACTCTTGTCCAACAAATATAGAGAATGGCACCTATATTTGGGGTTAGGAGGGTTGAATTCTCTACAAAAATATACCAACTAAGCAAATTATATTAATATAATAAAAAAACAGTTTCTGAAAATGTAAAATTTGTCAGTATTTCTTAATGTAACTAAAACATATTAAAAAATATTTTTAATGGAACAGTATGCTTCAAACTCACTATAAAAAAGCACACACCTACAAAATTATCTATAACATAGAATGATTATTTGCAGAACATTTTAAACATATTAATAAATGGTTTCTTAATTACAAAATAAAGCATGTTTATTCAAAAGAAAGACAGGCCCTACAATAATTCCACACTCTTTAAGGAAATATGTTTTACGAATTGAATTATGAAATATTTTTTAATGAAAAAAGAAAAATAAATATTTGCACATTTTAAAATTAGCATAAATAGAATTGTTTCAGTTACTCTTAGTGCATAAATACATATTTTTCTAACAACTTTATTTAGCATTTTGGTTTAAAGAAACATGACACACACTGCAGAGTCATCTTATACAACGGTGAAGACAATTATCTGGAGGAAATTGGCACAAGTCCATACCCCTGATTTGCACAACAGGGTTGATCTAGCAAAGTACCACATTGTTCCCCAACTCATGACATTTGATAAATCTCTCCCCAACCAGATTTAAATATGACATACCATGCAAAAATGTATAGTAATGGGAAATGCCTATGGAGTGGGATTTGCAATTTCAAGAGTCAGGCCGGGTAACTCTCTGCGTTGGAGAGGTGCATGACCCATAAATCGGAACCCTTTAGTGTTTTAGACATTGTTAGGTGTATTTCTCCTGTTCTATGTTGCCATCATATGTAAGTAGTAAATGGATGACACGTTGAATCAAATTTGAATATTTTAGTTATTTTTAAAACTACCCACTAATCTCTTAATAAACTCTCCAAAACAAATATATTATTTATCAAAATAGTTGACACTTAAACATTAAAACTATTTTTTTAATCACACACAAATCAATTCAATCCCACCAATAAACCCCACAACAGAAAATGAAGTCCAATGCATAATTTACAATTGTATTTCACTTTTAAAACATAATTACAAATCAAATTAAATAATATAATTTGCACGTTATTAAAATAACGTTAAGACAAATGTAATAAAATAACAATGCCCACAAAAGCCCCAAATAAACTAAACAACTTGCAATTATAATTTAACAAAAAATTAAAAATGCATTAGACAATTAAAATATAAAGCAAAAATGATTAACATTAATGTATACATTAAAAGAAAACATTACCTACCCAATTCCAATTAAACTCAACAACCCAAACAAATATACATTACAATACTATTTAAAAAAAATAATAACATTTAAAATAATAAAATACAATAAAACACCATAGGAAAAATAGATATTTTAAAGTTTGATATTAGAGTTAAACAGTTAAAAACAATGGGCTTAAATACAAATTTGACGGTCCATAAGACCACCAAACTAAGGTGCTCATTAGGATGGCTGACGGACCTGCGTCCGTCCGCCACCCCAGAGGAGGAGGGACCATCCGCAGAGGCAGCGGCGGTCCCTCCAGTGCAATTAGGATGTGACCGCCACCCTGGCGGTCACATCCTCAATATTTAACATTGCGGCGGGTGCTGCTTGAAGCAGCACCCGCCGCAAGGTTGAATATGCATGCTTCGCATTTGCATGCACAAAGCGGCAGGCACCACGCGGTGCCTGCCGCTTCGTGCACGCAAATGCAGGGGCTACCATGAGTACCCCCCATGTGCACCCCCCACCCACCCCGTCACCCTGGGTGCCCGCAACAGGCCCCCAAAGAAATCACTGTATGCCTTTCCACTGCGGAGAAGCCGCCGCGGAAAGGCATCTGTTTACCCCCATCCTAATATGGCTGGCGGTGTCTGTTAGACACCGCCTCCATATTAGAGCTTTTCCGCCACGGTCGTAAGTCAACCGCGGCGGAAAAGCGGCGGACGGTCTTCTTGACCCCCAGCCATCCTAATCTGGCGGGGGTCTTTGAAGCCTCCGCAGTGTTTTTTCTGCATCCTCCGGGCCGGCGGACACTTCCGCCGGCCCGTAGGATGCGGTAAAACCGCAATCCTAATGAGGCCCTTATTATAGAGGTGTGGTGGAGGCCGGGACCACGGCACCAGTGGTCTGACCACCGTATTACAACGGCAGTCGGATTGCTATAGGACTGCCGCCTCAGCCAAGGATCCTCAATCCCTGGAGGTGACACTGCGGTCTGAGGGCCGCAATCTGCTGGCAGCGCCGCTGCTGCACCACCAAGCATATTACAAGTTACTTCACTGCTACAGATTTCATGGTGCTGAGCCAGCAATGAAACCTGTGGCAGTGAGGAAACAAAAGGGGCTCTACAGGGCCTCTTGTTCCCTCATGACCTGAGGATGCATGGCATGCCCCCCTGTGTGCATGCACCCCCATTCCTGCACGGCATGGACTGCACAGTCCATGCTGTGCAGGAACAGACTTTGGAGTTCCCATTGTGGTGCCTTTTTAATAGGCACCGCCATGGGAACACCAAAGGACCACCCTCCGGGCAATGCAAAAACTCATAATCTGGCGGGCAGCCAGCGGTGAGGTTAGGGGGTGGTATGAGAGTGGGACAGTTGCCTGCCTCCTGCTCCCACACCACCAACCTCCTAATCAGGCCCAATATATTTACCTTAGAAAGTTTGGCCCACAATATATTTGTCGCCATAATATTTTGAACACAATATTATGGTCAGACAATATTTTCTATTCAATATTTTTATGAAAAATCATCTGATGATGGTGGCCAGTGGTAGATGTTTGTATTAGCAAGAGGTGGTGAGTGTGCCCTGAACTGTGGTGCCACCTAGGAGATTGGATTTGATGTATAATAGTAGGGAGGTGGATACAGAAATGATGCATGCAAAATTATGATATGCAAAAATAAATTTGGAGTTGTTGATTGTAAAACCATGCTGGCTCAGGAGGGAAGTTAGCATCTATTTCTTAAAAGGAAGACTTATGAGCTGTGGAGAAGGAGTGACTAGTCTGCGAGTGCAAAAACTGTATTTTAAATACCCCAGGACCGATGTCAAGGGGCACATTTCAAGGAACAGCTCTGGGAAGTTTAGGGAAAAATAGAACTGTGGTGTCGTTCAAGGTGCGGGGAGTTGAATCAGCATACACACAATCAGCTAGACATCAGGTGATGATAAAAAATGGTGGAACTCCTCTGCTGACTGTATGTGAATGGAAGGAGTCCCGTATGAGAAGCTGGATTTCAATATTGGGAGAAGTGATTGATCTACAGTGAAAAGCCAAGTTCTGCTGGTTCAAAGAACATATAGAGGATAGTTTGAAGGAACAGGATTATCCAAGAACCATGAGGTTGGCCCAGACAGCAGCACCATCAGAGAGCATCCAGCCAAATCCTTCTTGTTTGAGGAGAGACACCAATATTACTGCCCAGAGAGAAGGGTGCTATCCCTTGTTCTGACCCTCTTGTTCCCATAAAGTGCCTAAACCTATCTCTAAAGCTAAGAGATGTTCAGAGAAATCCTGATATCAACCCATTACCTGGGGTCTTGTGCCATCAGCTGGAAGAGGTTGTCCTGGTTCTGTAACCATTGGAATCCTTGTTAGATTAAAACCATTCTTCAAATTCCTAGTCATCACTCGAAGTTCCGACCAATCTTCAACTGGCCACTGAGTCCTCTTGTAGCTGTTGTGTGAGCCTATGAATCTATGGTTTTCCCCTTCCAGTGGAAATTATGTGTCACAACTGGTGCATTTGATAATACAGCCCTCCCCCAGCCCACTGACTCCTTAAGGGGCACTCAAGGCGAACTGATACATTAACCAGCTACTGCCCCAACCCTACTACTAGGCTGTGGCCAATTTGACTCTGGCCTGGCACGGGCACCAGTGACTGGACAGTGGGTTACCCTCACCAAATACAACTAGTAAGTTTTAGAAACATTGGTTTTACTTGCAAGTATACTATGAGCATGTTATTCTTTGGTTGGTGGGTTTCATCTAGCAATTCTTGGAACTTCGTAGCAGGTGCATTAACTCCAAAGAATGCCACATTCCAGAGTGCATACTGTAATATCCTTGGTCCATGCTGCCCATCATTCCCAATGCTCCATTTACTACGTTCCAAAGGACATACTGTAATATCCCTACCCTTGACCCACATTGACCCTGCATTGCAGCCTGCATGGAGAACATGGACACTCTGTTAGCCCCTGGGTGGACGGCATCCCAACCAATCACAACGCTGCATGCTGCATTGTGATTGGCTTAGGGGTGGGGGCCTGGCTGCCTGCTTCCTGTTCCTGACGGAGACAGGAGAGCAGGAGAGCAGGAGCCGAGAAGACGCTGAACTGATGGAGCAAGGTTTCATACATACAGAAACGTGCTCGTATTCAATCCTCACGATATAACATGTAACTTATTAACCAACATGTTTTGTGATTCCTAAAACCGCACTTCATGACATTTCTGTATCTAAGGGAAGATTTCCTATGTGCTTTTACTAACAGTAACCCGAGGTCCTAATATGGCCGTCGAAAATGGGGGAACCTTTCTGTGCATGCGTCTGCTACACGTACCTAGTGTGACCTATCTATGCTTTTGGTGGGAATTCTTTGCAGCTGCGCACTAGTGCCAAAGATGGCCACTTCAAACTTCACATGCTAAAGCATATGCTTTGCTTGAACTAAACCTTGTATGTTCTGCTTAACTAATAATGCTATAGTTAAAATAAAGTAATGGGGATAGAGTAGAAACAAGTGGTATACTGTGCATTCATTTATGTTTATATTCTAATGTATCTTTCTTTGACCTTATTGATAGCTCGTATTTGGGCGTGATGGGTGTTGCAAACTCCATTTTGAATCTGCTGATCATACGCAGTTTTCATTGAAAACCTCGAAGCCTTGTCATTGAATCGCTGCCAATTCTCATCTTACCCGTGACGTTCGTGGTAATATTACCTAGTGACCCGGAGCAAGAGGAAGAGAAAGCACAGAACTTTATACATTGTATAAGAATTGAAATAATATTGCTGGGTGGTATAAAGAGCATGGGAAAGTAAATTATGGGCGGGAACATTGATCAACTATATGGAATAGAAATGATCTCATACTGGTATGGTGTGATGACCTCTCCTCATCTTTCTGACCAATCAAATGAAGGGAACACATAGAATTTGCAACATTATGGGGGAGGTACACACTCTGAAATGGTATAACTAAGGTAGGCTTAGTCAGTTAGATTGTCCGACTTGTCACAGACCTGTTACTGACTCAACGTATGCTGAAGGAGAATCGAGAGCAGAGTGCTAGTCGAACACTTTGACATAAGAATCAGGAGTTTGCTGAGGGAGAAGAATCGATCTACCCAGTCGGGGTACGAGAGTAACCATAGAGAGGGGTGTGACGCTGGTGTTGTACTTAGCGGAGGTTGCCTGTCTGTCCTGCACCTGTCCTGTCCTGTTGGCATCTGATTAGTCAGGAGCCTTTCTCTTGTCCCAGCCCGTGGCCAGGGTTGGTCTTCACAACATTCTAGGTAAATAACAATCTGTGTGGTATGTCATTGTACCGTTTTCCCTTTTTCACCCTTCCCAGGTAGCAATGTTTAAAGGTATTTTCCTAAAGTCCTGAAAATGTTATACTTTAATAGTTATTTTCTTACCTGCAAAATCCTTAATCTCACTGTCATGGCAACTGGCTTAAAAAAATATTGAATAGATAAAATGTTTAAAACTTTCCTGAGTCTGTGGTTTATTTTTCATAAAGTGAATGTTATTCTCTACCTATTATTCTAACTCCCTTGATCCTTAGATTTAGGACTTAGAGCACCAGTGACAAAGATTTGGTAAGGCAAGGTGTACAGGTATAAATCCTAAGGTGAATAAAACTCTGATAGGCAGGAAGTTAAGTTGGATTACTGGTTCAAAGAGTGAATGTTTATGGTCCCAGGTGAGTATGGTTAACTGAGCTGGTAATCCCGCGCCATCAAAACCTGGTGGAAAGGTAAGTTTAATTTTATTATTTTTTCATTTTTTTATTTCCCCTTGATCCCCCTGCAACACCCCCGACGAATCCTCCCCAACACCGCCCCACCATCCACGAGCAATGCTGTCTGCTACTGTGCAATGCCCTAAAAACCTAGAAATTCTCTTCCAACAAATGTTTGCATGGAAGCCTTCACATTATTCACGAACAGTCTAAAGTATATGCTAGATGTCTGCTGGTTTAAAGGCCTTCTCCCAGTATAGAAAGCCTGGATTACTTTATTGATGTACTAAACAAGAGATGGGTCTCTAACATAACCCTGTCTTGTAACATATATAGTCCATGTTCTTAAAAACATGGCTTACCTGAGAAAGCTTCTCATCTATGGTTATATAAATGATATAGCTCTAATAATCCTGTCTTTGACTATGTAAAGCCCAATATAACCCTTCCTAAGGGTCACAACTACTCTATTCAAAAACTGAATAAATACATTAAATCAGAATTTTTGCTGTGAGAAGGCAAGAATTATGTAATTTCTCTTATGCATTTTTTTTTAAAGGCAGACGGTTTTCCTTAAAGGAAAACGTGATTCATTTCAGAAATAAAAATGTTAAGATTTCTTTTTCTTTTTTTTTTACAGTAGGCAGTGGTCCATGGCATGTGAACGGCATACCACCAATTTTAAATTGGTGGTAATCTGTGAATATTTTGCAACCGCATTCCCGGCCGCAAAGCATTCATATATACCAGTGTGAATCTATAAGGGACGCCGTTTACACATCCCTTCCTATTAGTGACTCACAAATCCTATTTTGTGAGTTGATAATAGGTTACCAACTAGCAAAATAGGGTCAGTTCATAGGAAAATGCATTTTACCGGTCACAAATGGCCTGATAGGCTGTTTGCGACCGTAAAACGTGTAGCACGTCTGCCCCCAAATGTCTTCTTTGGTTTGCAATATTGCGGTCTTGTCTGGCGCATAACCTGCACAGTTACTCTTGTTGACTGGATTCTTTCAAGATATTACACCACAGGCAATTGGAATAGTGCATGAGAATGGCTTTCTTTGGTGATTGGCTCAGCTCTGTGCCTGAGGCACTGACAAAAGAAGGTCACATCATTATTACCTGCCCAGGAAGACTGCAGCTGTTAAATCAAAAATTTCAGATCAAACCAATGTCAAGGCTAACGTTATTTTTTTATCCCATTCAAAATGTGTGGTGCAATTCTCAAACCAAGCATAAAATAGCCATTCAGTTCTAGTGTGTTAGGAAGTTGTTAGTTTGAGGATAATAGTTGCAATAAAAATGTGTGGGAGGTTAAAGGTCTCAATTGTTGAAGATTAACCTGGGAGGAGGTAGAGACTTGCAGGTTGAGGTTTTGTGGGGGGAGGAGGTACTTTTAGGGGTGGGGGTAGTTTATCATATGTAACATTTGTACAATGAGGCTTTCGTTTAGTAAGGCAAGAGGGCCATGGTTTATATGTGTGATGTGCACCTGTTTCAATAAAAGCAGCATTTTTCACACAAATCTGGTGTCAGTGGTCTGTGCTGCTCTCCCTTTTCCTCAACAGGGTACTCCCTACAATCTGGACCTCCAAAACGTCATGTATCCGGCAGTGTACCAGTTTGAATCCTCAGAGGATGCACTTACTTTATCATCTTCCGTCACTGTTGGATAATTACGACACTGTAATGATGAATGTTATGGGCCCTGGGCCCTCATGTTAGGCGCAGCAATGATGGACACGGACACCAGGAATGAGTGGTAGGAAAGGTCCCGTGTTCTCTTGCCTAATCTAAATAGGCTGAATCACGTGTCATCCATCACTAAACGCATACAACGACCCACTCGAGTTCACTGATGCAACTTCAAAGACACATAACGTTTCATTGCTATTGTTAACAACCAAACTAAACTCCGCACGGGCGGCAGCAGTTTCTTTTTGAGGCGAGCAACCCTCTTAAATGGCGATGAACATCAGGTTATTGAACAGAAAGAGGTCAAACGTTTAATTGAAGGACATTTTTTTCACCAAATATCACATACGTGAAAAGCAAACCCACAATTTTTGAAGGCTCTCCATCAAGAACGTAGATTATTTATCGGCGTGTGAAGAACTATTAATAGTGCTCGTACCGCCCTCTTGCGGTTTGATACGACACCTCTTTCCTATCGTAAGGCAATTCATTCAATAAACGAATTAAAACACATCTAAAAAAAACTCAGGCTTCATGCGAAGAAATGGTCGCAGTTCGGCAACGTACGTTCTGGAGTGGTCTCTTGCGCCCTCCTGTGGGAGGAGACGATAACGCCGATTTTTGAAGCAGGCACTCGAGCAGCCTCTGTGAACGACGAAACAACGCTTTCGAGAAAGCTTGGTGGCGCCGGATATGACCGGACAGAGACTAAAATAGATATAAGGTTCAGGGGCGCTAAAGTTGTGTGTTAATTAGTACTAAAGTTGGATGAAGCTGCTGTTATCGTCCTTGCGCGCCGACAGTGCATTAACGGCACCTCCCACACTCAGGTTCGAGTTTCGGCGTCCGCTCAACATCCTGTGATTCTGGACAATTCACTTAATGTCTCGTGCCTGTCAAAAATGAATGTGTCCTTGTGTAGTGTAACTGGTGCTCATGTAAAGCACTCCTATACTTTCGGGTCGAGAAATCGCTATATAAAAACGCAAAAAAACTATAAACAAAAAAAGCAGACGCCAGTCCTTGCTTCGAAGTTCTCCACGCCAAGCCAGGTAGTCGAACTACTCGAGCGCTACTGCGGGGTCATACTAACAGCATTATAGGTATAATTACAAATATTTCCATCCCCTGCGTGCAGTGAAGCACTTTCACGAAACGGTAGTCGATTTAACCCGTTTCCTCTGTGTATGCCCTGGGCCAGTTCTGCAGCCAGTTGAGTTTGTTCCCAGGTTTTGTAATAGTACCTCCTCGCCCTCCCCTCCCCCGTCTCAGCCACTCCCTGTCTCATATTGTAACCTGTAGTCCCAGGAGCGTACACAGGCAGCTTGCTCTGTGTTTATTTCTTTTAGGAATTTCATTTTCTCACACACCTCCCATCCCCCACCTACATGTGTTTACGTTTACGAGTCTCTCCGCACAAGCCTTGCATTGTGAGAACAAGAATATCCAGGCCACCAGCCACCTCTACAAACAATGGGCCGTGTTTGACGGCGGGGAATAACGGTTAAGGCGCGCGGGCTGCCGGGTCTCATCAGAGAGAGGGGACGGTGATGGCTGTTATGGTGCACTTTCTGGCTTTGTTCCAAAGAGCGGGCGTTCCTCAGAACAAGTGCCTGTGTATTCGTGCCCTACTTGATTGTATCTAGTCAGTGTGAAGGGGGCGGGGTGTTTTGTATTGGATACAGGCGGACTCCTAGCATTCTTAGTGCAACTAGTCTGATCTGGCAGTGTGACCCATTGGTGTCCCGGCCTGAGGGTTCCACTGCACAACCTAATTGCTTACTTCTACCATCTAACTCAAAGCTGCCAAGTCTTGGACTTGTAGTCATAATTAACCCAATATAAAAGACTACAAGCCCCAGAATTCTAAGAGAAAAAATAACTAGTCAGTCACGCATGGCCCTAGAAAACTTGTCAGCTATGCACCACAATAAGGTTAGGGTCGGAGGCACTCTCCTCCTCGCCTGCAATAAGTTCCATGGTTACCACCGGCAGTGCTTGATTTGTAACAAATAAATAATAAAAAAGAACTGTCAGGATCAAAAACCTTGCTTAGTAGGGATCGTCAACCTCATCTTCCCCAGCTGTCTTTTTCCGCCACTGCCACCACCCACTGCATTGTTCTATTTTATTATGGAAAGTACTAAATAAGCACCAATAAAGACCTAGAAGGGGTAAGATACCTAGATTAAAATACAACATGTACATAAAAGCATAAAAAGCGATTTGCTGTAGAATGAGTCTGAATAATCAGTACATCAAGAGATTGAGCTAAAAGGCCATACAATTAGGATAATAAAGTGTCAACTTTCTAAAGTGTGCGCTTTGTTTTGGTTGGATTTGCTTAGATAAAAAAGTTTTTTTTTAAAATAACAACTAGTTACATTTCATCTTTCTAAAGCAGTGCCTCGATTTGGATGTACTTGTTAGAGTAAATAAAGATCAAGCAGGTAGGCTAGCAATGGAACAATAAGTATTGAGGAATTGGTGGAAGTAAGTGAAATATCAGGGCGCTTTTAAATAAGTTTAATGATTTCTACCGTCTGATAGACACTAGTAGGGAGTTCCATTTCTTAGGAGCAAGCCCGAGAAGGAGTGGGCAGCGGATGAGCGTTCTTAAAATGTTTTCTCTGTAGGGGCAGGAAAGTTATGCTTTGGCCATCAGCAGCGGCCTGTGCAGGTAAGAGCGTTGAGGCCGGGTATGGTCGGGGAGGGGGGGTGTTCGCAGACGATGAGGGGAAATTATTTATTTTATCTCGTGGTCATCTGTCGAATCCCCCCCTGGCCTGGCCTCACTGCTCTTACCTGCACGGGCCGCTGCTGCTGGCCATATAAGAGCCCCCACAGCCAGACAGTCTCTGCAAGATATACCTGAGTGCAGTACCATATATATATATATATATATATATATATATATATATATATATATATATATATATATATATATATATATATATATATTTTTTTTTTTAGTGGTCCTCATTCGCCAATAAGTAGAACAGAGCTGCTGGAATCACTCCTGTGGCCTCCCTCTCGAAAGCGCCAACTGGAGCACTCTGTAGCTGATTGGAGGTGCTTTACACAAAACCTCACTGTGTAGATGTTCTGAAACCTGGGCGCCCTACAGAACCAGGGAGGTAAAGTATGTCAAGTGTAAAGGCTTAATCATTGGACCAAGCTGTTTATTTATCGCGAGAGGAGAGCCAAGCCTCACACAGGCACCAAAAATCTAGCCTATTTTCCCTATTGTTCGTAGAAAACTTTTTCTCCAATTCAACTCTATCTAATTTCATCGTATATTTAATAGAGATAATCCACTCTAGAAAGGCGGGGGGAATATCTTGTATCCACTTTTTTCATACTTCTCTTCTTGCCAACAAGATCAAATATAGCATAACTTATTTTTCCATCTGGGGAGCGTCTCAAATTCTGGTAATAGGCCAAAAAACACTAAAAGTCAGCTTACCTGAGTGTTGAGACCCAACATATCTCCAATACCTTTAATTACCTCTGCCCAAAAAAGTTGGAGCATGGGACATTCCAGGAACATATGGAACAGCTAGAGGTTGGGTAAACAGCGTAACTCTGTGTTTTTCAATATCGCAGGTCGAAAAGTCCAAAGAATAGCGTCTCTAGTCGGCATGCCGGGTCGTCACCTCTAGCTGTCCCATAACCATTCATTGGAAGGTTTTCTGCATATACCAAAATAAAGTTCTGATTCAATCAACTGGATGTCCTTGCCGCCCACCTAAAATTGAAAATATCTCTTGTGGAAATTTCAGGGAGTTTCTTTCAGCAATGAAATGCTCTGTCCTGATGATGGTCTTCATGGCGACTGCATATTAGACCGAAACGTCGACACCTCCATCATCTCCAAAAACGTTGCACTGTCACCAACCTACGACCATTGTTTATTAATTTTTTTGGGTTGTTTGTCATACCTTTCAGGAGTTGATGTTTTAGCTGTGAACTGAAGTGTCATTATCATCTATACCTCTGTTCTCAGTTCTCTTGCTTTAATTCATTTTTATATATCCGTCTCCCATGATGTAAATTTGTTGCTTCATCACTAAATATAAAAACTGTTTCAGAAATATAACTCACTATCTCCGTGTGTTTTTCCTTCCTTTGATTGATTCTATTTAATGATTTAACGTGATATTCTGTTGATACACTTGAGTCTGTTACATATGTACGACTCATAACTAGGATTTATTGTTTCCAGAAATTAGTCACTTGTAGCACATTGTGTCTTCAAATATTCATTGCCCAAGCCTACAAGGGTTTATTGGGTCTCCCCTGCCTTTAATACATTTAGACTGGAGAGATCTTCAACTTTTTTCATTAAATACCAGAGGGATATTCTGTAATATAAAGATTAACTTAGGCAGAAGCATAATGTTTATTAAATTAACTCTGCCAATCAGAGTTAGAGGCAAGTAAGCCCATGCCGTCAGGGAAGATTTTATTTCCTTAGCAATACTTTGAAAATTCAATTATGGAATCTCAGCGATATTTTGGCTGATCTGTATTCCTAGATATCTAATCATTCTCTTTATTGGATGGGAAACACAAACTCAGGTTCCATACCATACATTCAGTTTTTGTGGCATTGATTTCATATCATGAGATGTTACCAAATCTATTTGCTTCCTCATATATCAATGGGATTCAGACATTAGGGTCTGGGGTAAAAATCATTAAATTGTCGGCGTATAACACCACCTTTTTGTCCCAATCCTTAAATTGAAAAGATCTTATGCCTGAGTTTAATCTGATTTTTTCAGCAAGGGGCTCGATGTATATATTAAAAAGCATTGGGGATAAAGGACACCCTTGTCTAGTGCCTCTCTGGATTTTAACAGGAGCAGACAAATTCCCATTCACAAAAATTCTTACCATGGGAGATTGGTATAATAACTAGGCCTGGGCAAAGCACTACTCTACGCTTGCGTAGTTTGTAAAGTTTGCGCAACTTCCCACTACGCGAACTGCACATAGCACAGTGCGAACACACGTAGCGTAGTGCAGCGGTCCTTTTTTGCTTGCTCGCGGTCCTCAACGTCAAGTTGGCGACCGCAAGCAAGCAAAATGACATCCTCCGAGACTTTTTCCACGTTTGCGATCAGCAACATCAAGTTGCCGATCGAGAGCATGGAAAATAAACCTCCCTGCGAGATTCTCAACGCAGGGAGGTCTGGTTTCTCATTGCGAGTGGTCGCGTATGCTCGCGGCCGCTCGGGATGAGAAACTACCAGTCCGTGTTGAGAAAGCTGCAGCTCGAGTAAAAATCTCCTCGAGCGGCAGAAAACTACAGCTCACACTGTGCAAGATGCCTTTTTCAATGATTGCACAGTCCCGGAAAACGGCATCTTGCACAGTGCGAACATGCTACTACGCAGTTCACGTAGGGCTACGCGTAGCTCGTGTAGTGCAAAGTGCACTTTGGGTAGCTTTGCGAAGCGCTACTTAGCAAACTACGCCCAGCCCTAATAATAACGAGACAGACTTACAAAAGTTTTTCCCTAAATTGTACTCTTTTAGTATATATTCTAGATAGACCCAGTTGACTCTATCGAAAGCTTTGTAGCGTCTAACGTTATTATGGCTAGTGGGCATTTATAAACAGTTGCTATATCTATTGCCCCAATCAAATTATAGATAAGTTCAGCTATGCCTCTACTTTTAATAAATCCTTTTTGATCCCTATGCAGAAGATCCTCTGCTACCCCATTTAACCTCTCTGCCAATATTCTTGCGTACATCTTATAATCAATATTGAGCAGAGAGATGGGTAGGTATGAACCACAGGATCTTGGTGACTTAGAGGGTTTAAGGATTAGGGAGACTGTGGCTTCATTCCATGAGGGAGGAATGCCACCTCCTTTTTTAAAAGATATAGGCAAAAAGTGTAGTTAGAACTGGAGAGAGAACATCCCTTAAAGCTTTATAGAGTTCTGCAGGTAGCCCATCCGGGCCTGTGGCCTTCCCTTTTTTGCGTAGATCAATAGCTTTCACTACCTCTGAACTGGAGATCGGAAGCTCCATATTCTGAGCCTTAACATCGGAGATCTTATTGATAGGGGTGTAGCCCAGCTAATCCTTAACCTCACTTGGTTGACCACTCAGGTCCTCCCAATATACTTCATCAAAATGCAGCTGAAAGGCCTTAGTAATTTTGTCTGGGGTCTCAAGTGTAGCTCCTGGAATGGAGGAATTTAACTCACTAATAATACCTTGAGCCAGATCTTGCTTGGTCTTCCATGCCAGGAGCTTCCCGCAGCTCTCCCCGTATTCAAAATGAGCTAGTTTGCTAGCCTGCCACTTTCTTTTCAGCCTTGACTCCAGGACTGCTGCTAGGTCTGATCTTAGAGATTTTAGCTTCTCTGACAAAATAGGGTCCAAGGGTACACTCTGCTGAGTATTAATAGTATTCTCAATTGTTTGGATCTCTCTTTCTATTCCCTCAACTTCCTTCTTATATTTTTTCTGTCTGGCAAATTGAATGGCTGTAATTTGATGACCTCTTAAGAAACACTTGTATGAATCCCATACTATGTGAATTGGGGCACTGCCCACATTAGTTTGAAAGAAGGCCTCTGTTTCTATTTTTAGCTTATCGATTATTTCTTCCTCCAAAAAGATGGCACGCTCCACCGTTCACCTTCTGGAGGTTGGCCCAACTGGAAAGATAATAGAGAGACAGCTGAGGGATCCGAGAGATGTTCCCCTACATGTTTAACATCCTGAACCCATTCTTTTAGACTGATGCTCAGGAGAAAATATTCTCTTCTTGAGTTGTGATTATATTTCTTATTATGAAAGGTGTATCCTCCTTTCTTACCCATTTTGTTTCTCCAAACATCATACCAGGCAAGTTGCTTCAATGTGTTCTTAACCAGGGCCGCCATTTTGTGATTACAGATGGCCCTTCTTCTCTGCGATTTGTCACAAGACTGATCCAGGACCACATTAAAATCCCCAGCCAATATCAATGGGTCGGAGTAATTTAGAAGCTCCTATAACAGACCGCAGAAGGGCCCTGAGTCGTCAGTGTTCGGACCATAATATCCCACCACTGTGAACTTGAATGTATGGCATTTTACACCGGACTCGAAAGGAGGCATACCAATTAGGAAAAAACGAGAAGTGTATTGGATTTTTGTTCTGGATACTTTTAGAAACGGGCTTAATAGTGATTGCCCGTGGGAGAATGCAATAGACACTTAATCCTTATCTCTATTTCTGATAGGTATAGATATAATTTTATACATATTATCTGTCTGTCTGTGACATTCACTGAAATGAGAACTGCGTCCCTACATGGCACCCATAATTACATTTTGATATATGTGTCTATATAGGATAATATTCCCAATCTTGACTCTCTATGAAATTTAGATTACTGCTACATTACTATACTTTAAAATGTGGCGTGTAATTTCATACTAAGCCAGATATGGTTGAGAATGCGGCATACTGAGTTATACATTTAAGATATCTGTACAGGCCCTATGATCCCTGCAATATTCTTCATATATGTATGCAGGCAAGAAAATCTCTCTCATCCCTTCTTATTTAAAATTAAAATACTTTATTTTCATCACCGATTTTGAACTATATTTTTCATACTCATACCCTTTTAAATATTGTGAAATATGAGGCACGCCTTTAACTATCTAGACTCGAATATCCAGTCTATATTTGCTCTCATTAAATATCAACTATGTGGAAGTCCGCTTTCTATGCGGATGACTATTACGACACAAATTACCTTCCGTATGTCAGTATATCGTACGCATTCATAAGTATTTAGACTTATTGCTATGGTATTAGTCCACTAACTATCTTTATGAAGCTTTAATCATGCGGGGTTTCTGTGCTGGCCTTTTTAGAAGCCCATTGTTTATTTCAGATCTTTGCAGATCGGCCGAGTAATTTATTTTGGAAGTCCGTTGTTTACATAGATCATTGCAGATCGCTGAGTCGCCTTTTCGAAAGTCCGTTATTTATTTTAATTATTGCGGTCGAGTCGTGTCATCACATTAAGCCACATGACCAATTAGGCGTGGCTTTCCTAATTAACTGACGGTTTATTAAAAGCTGAACGCCAGATAGCAGTTGTTGATCATTTTTAAATCCAGAGACACGTTGCTAGCTGCCCCTGGTCTGCGCCATCCGAATAAATACCATAAGGTAAGCGTCAGTGCACTGCTCAGCTCTAGCCTTTAGTGTTTAGACGAAGACGAATCCTTTGTAAAATTAGTTTCCTATTTTTTTTTTTTTTTACAGAATTTTAATATCCCCACATCGGGAGGATCGTTCACTAGAACGTCTAGAAATGTCTGCATTACCTATATTAATATCTTGAGGTAAGCATCACTACACTGTTTAATTTGAACTTCCAGTATGCATACGAATTAGGACTTTTTGTAAAGTAAGTTTTCGCTCGTTATTATTTTGCCTACAGCACCCTATTATCCCCACATCAGGCGGACCGTTTGTTGGACTTTTTAGAAGTGTGTTCATTCGTGTATCTGTCCGCAGACCAGGAGGCACGCGTCAACTTCAGCACCCTCAGGTAGCAGAAGAATTAGGTCTATTTCTATTTCTGCTAGCTTGTCTAAGAGATAGATATATCCTTAAGGCATTTTGCCCTCTTTCCATTTCCTAGATTCTATCTGTGTTTGGTAAACATCGATGAAACCGCATGAGACGCCGCCTTACAGATTTATTGAATCTTAACTTCATTTGATATCGGCGATTCAATGCAAGTGTTTTAGGTAACTAGTTACTTTACGATTGCGACCGTGGACTTGTTTTTAAAAAAGAGAGAAAATATATAACTATTTCTTGAAAGAATGAATATCTGTGGTCTTTATATTTTCAGCTATATATAATTTGGACTGCGTTTTTCGCATATCTTGAAGGACTTCTCGAGCTAAAATCAACGTTTTTTGAAACTTATTAAAATTTAAGGTAAACCGCTTTCTATAATTGCTTAACTGGCATCGCTATTGAAAACCTGAATAACTGTAGAGTTTCTTCAGAGTAATTGCCACCTTCCATCGATAGTCCCCTTTTTTATCTTTCGTGAAATGAGATAATAATATATAGTGTTACTTGTAGAAGATCTAAAATTTATAATAGCTTTTTATCTTTCATGAAATGGGATAACTATATATAATGTTGCTCGAAGAAGACCTATAATTTAAAATACAACACGATGTATTTAGGAAACCATAAACAACCAAGAGAGCCATTCAATTGCCCTAAGAGCTAATTTTACTCCTAATGAAGACAGTATTAAATAAATGTATATATTTATATACAATGAATTTATCTTTACAGAGAGCTTTCTCCTTATCATATGGAAAGTGGAAACCAAAGTTTTTGTGTTGTTCGCATTTCGTGACTTAGTAAGTACTCTTATCAATGAACAACTATGTATAACAATGTATACACTCCCTAATAACAGAATCGCTTCATCTGCCTAAAAGCTTTTTATATTCGGAAATCTATATAGAAAATGTCATAAATTGGGAAAAGCCCTAATATGAAGGTACCATCATGACTTTGTTAAAAGGTGATATCGGTAACAACTTAACTTTGAGACCTTGAGCAATGAAATAATTAAACTTACGAGACTAGATATTTCTAGTTAGTCTTTTGTTGCTTGTCAAATATGAGAGGTTTATAATTGCTGATGTTGATAGTTCGGCATGAAGGTTGTGCATAATAATTTATGCATTTTTGTAGCCTTTTTGTAATGGATTTAAAATTATCTACTATGTATATTCTTTTGTATTTTATAGGTAATACGTGGCTACTCCTGAAGAAGGCGCTGGTTGCCGAAACGCGCGTCGACAATAATATTACGCCACTGTGTTGTTTTTTATTGAAAAAAAGTCTTTCTTTTTTAACTAAATATTGTTTGTATAAATTTATGATCTCCTTTGTTGATGTATTGTCTCTTCGCCACTGAATTATATATCTTTTTAAATAATATGTTATTATGTATAACCTTTTGACTGAGTTAATAAAAAGCAGAATTTTTTATATGTCATTAGTTTTTTCTTCCTCTCTATCATTAGATTTGACAAGCAAATAGTAAATTGCCTAGGTTATTATTTCACATGTTGGCATTTAATTCTGGCAATAGCCCATCTCCCCAGTTTTTCTTTAAAATTATAGCAACACCTTAGTTGTGTGCTGCTGTGTGGTACAAACAACACTTTGGATCCAACTCCTAGCTTTACAGATAGATTTTAACGCTCTCTCCAACAAGTGCGTTTCCTGCAAGATAAGAATCTGCTCTGGCGTGTCTCGTAAATATTGGAATATTTTTTCCATTCTGTATTTCATCCTTAAACCATTAAGGTTCCAGGAGAGCACCTTTAATCTAATTTTCTGTTCAGCCATAGGGCAGGCTATTCTTTTGACTTCTGCTTATACTAAGAACTTCAATTACATTTAATTGGCGATTCAGACCTAAACTTTTTATTTTTATTTTCTCCCACTGCTCCCCACCCTGTGCTCCCCCCCACCACCCCTCTTGTGAAAACCCCCCAGAAGAACCCCCCTTTACCTCCTCCATGGCCACTACCTAGGCCTTTGGGGCACCTCTTCCTAGGTCAGGAGCTTATTTACTCTTCACTTATACTTTTATGAACACCTGTAGCCTGAGTGCTACTGCTTTCCCATTCCTTGCTCTCCTTCTGAGATGGACTGCAAAAAAGACTCAGCCTCTTCGACTCTCCTGAAGACTTTCATGCTGTTGTTATGCATTACTTTCAGGGAGGCTGGGAATTTTAATTGTGCAGTAGCCCTCAATTTTTTAAACGGTTCCAGTAATTTGCCCAGTTCCCATTGCCTTGAGGCCGTAATAGCCGAAACATCTGATCTAATCTGGAACGTAATGTCGTCTACTATCAGAGAGTTTAGTTTAAGTGCTTTATTAAGTATTTCCTCTTTCAAGGTATATGTAAAAAAATGCACTAAAACATTTCTTGGCCTTGTTTTGTTAGGGTTAAGCCTGAATTGATCCCTGTGAACTCTCTGCATGTCTGCTATTAGAGCCTCCTTTGAGCACTCGACTTGAGTGGCCCGCTTTATCAATTTCGCTACATACTCTTTACCTTGGTCCCTTCTACTCCTTCCCATACTTTGAGCAAACGTATATTATTCCTCCTCTGAGAATTTTCCTATGATTCCAACTTATCTTGCGTTTCTAAATCCCTCCCTTTCAAAGCCGCAATGGTTTTTTTGTTCTCTTCCATCTGGCCAGTTAGCTCAGTTACAGAGAGTTCTAAAGCCATTGTCCTTGTTGCAAGCGAGTCAATTTTGGTCTGTAGTTTTTCACATGATTTTTTAATGTCAAATTGATTGCTTTCTGAAGTAGAGAATCCCTCTTTCATTTCCTTTACAAGAGTCTGTAGCATATCACACATAGAGCCTTGCTGGATTCCATTCCCAAAATTCCCAAACTTGTCTTCTGAAGAAGCCTGCATATGAGTACTGTCCTGAGCTTCCAAATTGAGGTGGTCTGATCTTTACTGGAGAGAGCCCGTTCGGCCTCAGTGCCCAGACCTCCCACTGTTTCAATCACAGTAATGTTGGGCTCGTCTGCCATCTCTGATATTACGGGTTCGACCTTGTCCATAAGAGGCAGAAATCTACTGCAGGTAGGAAATTTAGAGAGCGGAACACTTTGTTCCAATCTATCAGACCGGTCTGGGGGTTTTAAAACTAGAGTGCTAGGGGTAATTTTGAAGTAACTCCTTAATGAGGGGGTTAACTTGTGTGGATCTCTAGCCACAGAGGCACACCTTTTTTTATTAGTAGCTCTGACTTTGACTGCTTTTAAACCTTTTGTACTTTTATTCTGCAGTACTGCTTTTTTACTCGTTTTTTGAAGCTGCTTGCCCGAATTTTGTACTTTTTCTTTACCCCCCCTCCTTGAGGGTCCACCATCAATGAACTCAACCTAGTGCTCCTAAGCGACTATCTGGTCTGCCCCCAAACTGAGTTTGCTGACATACAGCCTCCCTGATGCTCAGACTTACTCCTATTGCCAAACCGTGGCAGTCGAGGAGCTGCAGAAACACTAGACCGCTCCACAACCTCACACAGCCGCTTTGTAGCTCTCCTTACTTGCTCTCGCCCTCTGCTAGATGGCTGTATCTGCGCTGGTGCTCCGGCGGCTGGGCTCCCCCTTCCTCTCCCTCCTTGGAAGGGAAGCACTGCAACCGCTCTCCTCCCCCGATCCAATTCCAGGGCGGTGCGCACCCAGAGCGGCTTCCACACTGCACGCAGGCTCAGGAGGCCCCCACCACTCCTTCCGCGGGAACCTCACCAGCCCGGTGTCTTGACAGAGCCGGCGCCACCACAGCCACGCCCGCCACCCCCACGTCTGTCAGGGCACTCCGGCCCCACCCACGGCTCCTATTGCCACACCACACCACGGAAAACAGAAGCAGGAGGCAGTCCCTGAGGCGCGAATCACCCAGCGAATCACCCAGCCACTCTGCCGTGAACTGCAGGACCCGCAATGCAAGGCGGCTACCCAGCCCAGACCGAGTCCAAAAATCCTCCCTGCTTCGTCGAGGAATCGCACCCAGTAAGTATGATTATACAATTAACAAGTATTTGGTGTCCAGCTCTGGCGAAATCGGCATTTAGATATTCATCGTATTTGATTTCACTCCCGACCTTCAGGTGCCTCCTCGACCCTTTACGTGCCAGCCGCCATGTTCTTTCGAGTGCAGTACCTCATATATTAAACAGGCAGTTTTGTAAATACACTTTGCCTCAATAAGGAGCCCGTTTAATGAGGAGAGAAGTAGTGTGATATGGGTGAATTTATGTGTATTTGCCACAAGCCTGGCTGTTGTTTGCAAGACCACCTTTAGCGATGCAGGGCTTTCCTTGGGTAGACCAGTCTGCAGAGAGAACTAGTCTCATGGTTAAGCAGGAAAGGATGTGGGGTTGCAGAGTAGTTTTGAAGTCATTAGGAAGTAGGAAATGTTTGCCGTTACAGGGAAGTCTTTATTGACAAATAAAAAATCCTTTGGCAGTATTCTTGATGTGGGCTTCAAGGTTGAGTTTCCCACCTAAGATTGTACCTACGGATTTGGCAGATTCAGCAACCCCCTCTTTGATGATTCTGGGTTACTATGTAGATTTCTGGAGCACATACTGTGGATGGTGAAAGGGATCACCGAATTACCTGACCAATTAAGTGTCACAGGGTCATAAAGAGTGAGGGAGTCAACTTCAGCAATGAGTACATTCAAGGTATCACCTTAGATGTGAGTAGGTTTAGAAACAAACTGACAAAGGTTGTGATGCTCAATGAAAGATTGATTAGGACTAGCTATGTCATTTAGAGAACCTGAAATGTTCTAGAAAGGTATTATCATTTTTAGTCTGGAGTTTACCTGTCAGATATTCTGCAAAAATGATTTGTTCAGAAAACATACTCTGGCACCCAATGAGAAGTAGACAATGTGAAGTCTGAAGCCTTTGTGTGTTTGGGCATCTACTTGTAAGTATAGAAAGGAGGAAGGAAGCAATATTTATGTTTGAACACCTCAGGAAGGATTCTTATTGGAGGTGGGCGGAACTCGGAGAGTTTTACTCTGCAGAATTCCATGTAGTTACTTAAAAACTCAGTGAGATTCTGCCAACCGCTAGCCACAATGTGCACTTTGGAAAATTATTACTTATTACCTCTGTGGGCTTTTAAAGGTTCCCGAACAATGCTGTGCCCGGGAGAGGGTTTGGTGTACTGGGAAGGGAGTTGTGATATTCTATTCAACAGTGATAAGCGCATGCACCTTTAGTTTAATCCTGGGAGCTGTGAGCATTCATATTCCATCGCGTAATGTGAGGTATGTCTCGGCCTCTATGGAAGAAGAGAGAGGCGGTTTGAGTGCAAGCAGAGGGTGCTGGCTGCAGGTGTACAGATGCCCAAACCTCCTGTAGCGTCTGCCACGCCGGTGCCTGGGTTCTTCTGCCTCGGATCCCAGAGTCTGTTCAAAAGCTGGTCCATGTGCGCCACTCCACAACTCTGCGCAACTTGTGGGGGTCCCAGGCTTCAAGAGTGAGGGGAACCCTAGGCCTTCAGCTCGGACTGATGTGATGTCCTTGTGAGAAAGCATGAGCATCCATTGATACCCATCCCTGCCTGCGGGCAGCCCTGGGTCAGTTCAGAGGTGCTTGGTGCAGAAGGTAAGAAAAATACCAATAACGTCAATAACGTCAAAAGCAAGCCCAAACAAGCCCACCCACAAAATGATATGGACATGTCAATATTAGATATAGGTATGTACCCCGCAAGCATCCCCCTTTAGTGGCACTGTGCAACATCCCTGAATGTCCAATGGGGTCGTTCTTAAAATTGAGAGGGTTAGGTGCCAGTAAACTCCACCACGTGGCGGTTGGCAGAGTTTTGCCGAACTCCGCACTCCAAGCGCATACACAAAACTCCACGAACTCCCCTGGCGGAGCAGAGTTTACCTCCCACCCCTAATTCTTATATTAAAGCTACTCCACTACCTTCTATTTCTGCTCTTTCAGACCATATGATTTAATATCCCAGAGTAAATAGTACGTCCATATGTGGTTTGAAGAAGTCAGAATACCATGGTTCAGTAAGCAGAGACGTTTTAACGCATGGGCAAAATGGGCGCTGGCCCAGGGCCCCAACCTTTCAGTGGGCCCTCTGATAGGCTCAGCTCTGTTCTGCAGAGAGTCTTGCCCTGATTAACTGAAATGCATCTGAAATAGATTGTTTTAAATGCACTTTCCCTCGATTTATTTTTAATGTGGATGATATGTGAAAGTCTTTTACAGACATTTTGCAGAGAAATGTATATGTTTTAAAGCAACAACGCTCCGTTTCCACAAAGATTCCCGAGCACTCTGGAGTGGGTGCTGTTAGCGGGCCGTGGACCCCCGCAACATAGTACGCTCAAAAATCCTCTCCCATAAAGAAAGGAAACAACACTCCGGCAGCAGCAGACAACAGCGGTTTATTTTAGCAGCAAAACAAACGTTTCGGCCTTAGCCTTCGTCAGTGTTTCTGACCAACATCAAACAGTTCCGGTTAAATAAAGTTTTGTTAGCAGAGGTAAACATCAACAAGGGACCAGCCCAACAAACACCAAAATAGGCGCCATCTTAGAACGGATTCCTATGATGGAAACTGATGTGAAATATCGCCGTAAATCGGAATATTCACAAGAAGGAAGGGCATTAAAGCAACATCCATAAAAAACATTTCTTTTAGAGCAAATCAGGACCTTACATATAAGAAATGAGAGGATGCCACAAATATTATTTGCAGTAATGCTAGTGAGCTGCTGTTGTGTTACAATATTGAAATCACACACCACTATCCTTGAATATTTGATGTAAACATATTTAGAATTTGGATGAGTGGGCCTTTACACTGTCAGTGACCTGGCCAAAGAGGGCATGAAAGAGCTTAAAATGGACCATATATTCAAACCTGTTCTGAACAGGGCCCCAAAATGCGTTTGGCCCAGGACCCTCAAAATCCTTAAGATGCTCCTGCCAGTAAGAACCATAAGGTCAACATTAGTTTCCAAGGTATAGTTAGCGATTTCTGCAAGTGAATTAGCTGATCCACACTTGGGGAAGATATAGCATATATTTCTTTTGGCATGCATGTTCTTGTTTGTTACGTGTGAGGTTTTGATATGAATTAGATGAGCATTTAACATTTATTTTGTAGTCTTGATATGTTTTGACCGAATGTGGTAATTCCATGTCTTGTTATTACTGGAATACAATTGCCTAGCATAGTTCCCATGTGTAGTACATTTAGAATGTTTTGTATATTAAGAGTAGAGGGATGCTCACCTCCCAGAACCTAAGAACAGGTCTGAGGAACATGTACAATTGGTTTATGTGACCTTGTCAAAAGTAGACGATCTGCACTGAAATTTATAAAAGGCTTAACTAGATCTTCATTTTGTGTGGAAGTGGAAATTGTGGCTGTAGAAGAGTGTTCTGATTATGATGGGAGCGATTTAAAGTCCTCATAAAACTTTATTAAGGAAACTCTAACACCCTCAACAGAAAAAAATATATAAGTCATTTCTTTCACTAACATGTCCCGTTTGAGGAAACAAGAACACTTATCTGGAACTGTTGTGCTAATGGAGGACATCTCTGTTAGATGTGGTAGTATTTATTTTGCCAACATGAAGATACCTTAATGTGGCATTGGAATTGTGGGGAGCTGAAGCGTTTGCAGTTTCTAGAGGCAGTTTTGGCTTCAGCCTCCAATTCCTCAGATTAGTGATAGCGATTGAAAAGATTAAGCAATTGTGAGTTCAAATCCAGAGGAGGTGTGTCTGAGTTATCTATTTAGAAATGTTGTAGCAAGTGACCAAACAAGCTACATCTGTATCGATAAGATTATAAAATTGGGACTTATAGTCCAGAAGGCTCCGTCTAATGAATCTGTGTTTGATGAGCGGGAGCTTGTGTCAAAGCAAAATATTTAGGAAATTAGACGATTTGGCACCTTGGAATTGAAGTTCAGAGGAAGTGTGTATAAGGTATCTTTGGTTGATAGAAGGGAGTTTCACAAGCTATCTTGTTGCAAAAATATTATGATGCCCAGAACATCGTGGAGCATAATATTGCAGGTAAGAACATAATTTGTTTACATTGTTAATAATAGCCTCATATTTAATATGTTTTATTCATTGTCATTGTATAAAATATCATATTGCTTTTTGAATATCTTATTAGTTTGAGTGTTATAAGGTGTTATCTTATTATTTACTTGTATTTAGTTTTTATTACAGTTTATTTTTGGGTGTCTTTATATAGTGAATTTTTTAAAATTTAATTAAATGTTAATCTTTTAGATATCCTGAGTTGTTGGATTTATAGGGGAAAAGAACAGTGAGTGTTTTACCACCTATATGTTAAAACAGTTAATACATTGTTAACTATGTTTAAAATTGTAATTGGTTAATTGGATTATTAATTATGTCAATTAATTTCAATATGTACAATTTAATGTATTTTTTATGTAATCATATTATTTTTTATTTGTATTTTTTAGTGCATTATGTGTGTTCTTTACATATAAATTAACACATTTTATAAAAATATATTGTCAGTTTTTTGTTTGTAGGGAAGTAATGTGGGAAGTGTTTAAAATATAGCAATAATTTGCAGTCTGGCTGGAGCGCTCTACATGGTAAAGTATGGGTAAAATAAAAAAGTAAATTACACTCTAAACAAATATATATTGTATGATAAATATTAATGTAAATGCATATTATATATATTTATTTTAAATATAGAAATCACAAAAATGCGGCAGCACTAGTAAATGGATTGGTTATGTGTGTTGCTAGACTTACTACAGTTTTGTATCAGCAACTTACACTTTTTTCAGGGCGTGGAGACATGTAAGTTACACTTTTGGAGTAACTTCACACTCAGATTTTGCGAATAGGCAAAATTGTAAGAGTACATGTAAATGTATTCACAAGTGTCCATTGTCTATGTGAATCCCCCTATCAATTTTTATGTGTACATTTATGTAAGTCATTAAGGGCCTCTTTACGATGTTGGGCGGACTTGCATCCGCCCAACACCATAGCGGTTTGAAATCGACCGACCATTGGTCGGTGGTTCCGACAGCTGGTTTTGGATGCGATCGCCCTATGGGCGGATGGAAACATCCATTCCCCAATGGCAGCTTGTGCAGTGAGCGGAAAAGGCCACAGCACAAGCTGCCATTGGGAAATGGATGTTTTCAAACATCCCTGCTCCGTGTGGCAGGTACCATGCGGTGCCTGCCACACAGTGCAGGGATGTTTGCGGGGGCACGGTAGGTGCCCCCTGGGCCCCAAAGCAGAGGGTCAGGGGGAAAGGGGCCTGATAGGGGCTCCCCAAGACACTTTGGGACAGCCTTTCCATGTCAGAAAGACTGTTGGGAAGTGCCATCATAATCCCAATAGCAGAGCCGAGCCTGGCTCTGCCGTTATTTAGGGATTATGGTGGCTACCGACGCTCCAACGGGCTCCTTGATCCTAGTCCTGATGCTCCCTAGAAGAGCTTCCTCCAAGAATACCCGAACTGCCCTACACTGGCTCCCGGTGAAGGAGAGAATTCTCTTCAAGGCCTCGTGTGTCAGTCAACGCATCCTGCAGGGAAAAGGTCCTAGTTACCTTCATAGCCTACTGTCGCCCTATACTCCTACCAGGGCCTTGCGGTCACGGGGGATGGGACAGGTTCACATCCCAGTAATTAAAAGAATGAGTATGGGGGGTCGATCCTTTCGCTACCTAGCCGCTAAGCATTGGAACGCCCTTCCCCATGATCTCCGGAGGGAACAATCTGAAAACCTATTCCGGCAAAAATGAAAGACATGGCTCTTCCAGATACAGAATCACTAATTAGCCTGCTCAATTTTATTGCTACTGACAGGGACGATAGGCCGCAGCGCGGGCACACACTACTGAGTTTATCCAGGCGCTTTACAAGCTCATTTATTATTATTATTATAAGCGCATGGGAATCCCTCAGCAGGCTTCACTCTGACAGCCGTCATCCTAATACGGCAATCAGACTGACACGTACAATGTCTTGCTCAAAGTCTCTGACAGCTAGTCAGAGGCTTTCACCCGACGTCGTAATCGGGCCCTATGTTCTTCATATTAAGATTGTTATCATAACTTATTGTTATTATACCTTGATGTAATTATTCTATATTCTTATTATCAAGCTATCTAATTGTACAAAAAAATCAAAGGTTATTGTGATGTATAACTTTTGTAAGTATATTCAACTTTTTTTGTTGCCATTATTGATGTGGTCCATAGTATAAAGTACTACAACACTCTGGTACATTTTACCTGTATGCCTTAAGAGATATCTTACCCTTTGGTCAAAAATAACAACTGAAAGAGAATTCTTACCTCAGAAATTACTATTTATGTGAAATGTAATCACTCTTTGAATGCCTTACAGAAAGGGCCAAGCCGATGTTTGGTTTGGGGAGCACATTAACATGCATGTTTTTGTCCCAGAGACACTTCACTAAGTCCCAAATTTGTTGTATCACTGACACGAGACTAAGATGTGTTTCTACACATAGGGCCCCATTAGGATCCGCCCGCCATCCCGACGTAAAACGGGACCGCCCCCCCATAAGGGCGGCGGTCCCGTGGGGGCCATTAGGATGCGCCCGCCACAGTGTTGGGCGCATCCCTCATTATTAACATTGCGGTGCAGAAAGCACCGCTTGCCTCAATGCTAAAAATGCACATTGCGCACTTCAATGCACAACGTGACAGGCACTGTTCGGTGCCTGCCACGTTGTACAGTGAAGTGCAGGGGGGTAACATAGGTACCGGCCATGTGCACCCCCCACCCCCCGGAGTCCCTGGGGGCCCTCAACGGACCCCCACAAGACATTCCTGCATGCCTTTCCCTGGCTGCAACGCCGCCACGGAAAAGCATGTTCCCGCCCACATCCTAATATGGATGGCAGTGTCTAACAGACACCGCCACCATATGAAACCCTTTTCTGTCCGGTCAACTCGTTGACTGGGCGGAAAAGCAGCAGACGGTCTTTCCGTCCGCCGCGGTCCCCCCTGCCATAGTAATATGGCGGGGGGAAAATGGGTGGCGGGCGGGGAAGGATGTTGGGCAGATCGCCACCGCCCGCATGGCGGTGGCGATCCGCCTGACATCCTAATGGGGCTCATAGTCTTTAAAGTAAGTCAAGTAATGACATTTATCATCAGAAACTAGCCCTCTTTGCCTGCCACTGACCCGTAATCTGAAAAAAAGTTTTGTGCATTGAAAAGGAACAAACATATCTGGGACTATTCTGTAGTCCAATCACACATGGATCAAAACACCTCCCTGACAGCCTGCGTACTCCTGGCAATCAAGGGTCATCAGAGTTTTTTACAAATGCATTAACTGTTCAGCCTGTGCCTCAACTACAAATACTAGAATCTTTCAGCATTGAAATGTGAGCGGTATTTCCCAACACTGACAAAATGCAGTACATCAAATGCTATCTAGGCAGTTAATGTCCCCGGGAAGCACTTTTGTATCGGCAATAACTCTCTTAAAAATGCATTGGCCAACACAAAAGTAGAACCAGATGAAGTACTGAAAATGTACTGTTGGCTCAACATGACATAAAAAATGAACTTGAGATAAAATAGACAAAAAGAGAGGAAGTGATGCATCCACCCAGAGGTGGAGAATTTCTGGATCATGGTTACTGATAGGACATCTGTGGGTGTTCAAGTTATAAACTGTCTCAATAAGTATGAAACGACATTTTGAATGAGCTACTTCAGCAACATGATATGTGTGAAATAAGGCCTAGTATTTATTCCATTTGTCTGCTGTTCTTGCGCAGTATTTCTGAAATGTTGTGTCTAATTGAACCACGTGAATACTTTACAATGATAGCGCTATTGTTGAGTTCATTGAATCACCTTATATGCATGCTTTTTGCATATCTTTGTAAACAGCACTTAACACCCAGATTCTTTCTCAACTATTCCGCAATAATTTTCTTATTACTTTTCCTCAGGAAGCATTGTTTACATCGTGGTGTTTACACTGCAATACCTTTACAACGCAGGTATTACAACGCAAGTCATTACAATGACGTGCGCTGAATGGCGCTGTAACCTAAGGAATAGTATGATTTACTATTTCAACACCTTCCCTACTGTACGTAGACTGGAGTTGGAATAGTAAATCATTCTATTCCTAAATCCAGCACCCTCCAGCGCAAGTCGTTGTAATGACTTGCATTGTAATGCCTGCATAGTAAAGGAATCGCAGTGTAAACCCTGCAAAGTAACGTCATATATTAATTTTCCTCCTCCAGGGAGCCTTATACCATAATCCAATTACTGCTTTTGCTTCTATTTTTATATTTGTTTTACATTTTGCCATAATTTTCTCTTCTCTTTTATGGTCCTAGCATAAATCATTTTCGAGCTCCTGCCTAGCTACATGTCCTATTAGCAACTTCGTAAAACTGTAAAACTTTCTAAAACTTTCATTTTGTGTTACTACCATCCTTGACGCCCAGAATCCCAGAATCCCCTGATATTCGCTAATCTTTCTAAGACATTTCATTCATTCATTCGTTTTAACGTTAGCTTGACAAACTGCCTGGTTAAACTGTCTGAATCAGAGAGGACTGTGCTAGACTCAGCTCACCAGAAATAAGCCCCGCCTCTTCCAGCAAGCCCATGTGCTACTCTCGCTAGTGGTCTGACATGTCTGTAGTAATTTTATCTGTCAAAAGTTTTTTGATTCTAGGCAAAATTATTTTGCAACCATTATTCACACTTGCTGAGGCAGTGGCACGGTTGCATTATACATGTTATTTATACCTTGACCCTATAGGTGCTTTGCTTGGTGTTGACAGAAGTCCTGCATCACCTGTTATAATGATTTCTTATCATTGTAAGTAAATAAACCCTTCTCTCTTTGTGCCTTGATTTTTTTCTGCTGCCTTTGGCTCACCAATAAAATATTCACGCTATATACATATTTAGGATACTGAACCTCAACTGGTGTCGACTTTTTATGACATCATAGTGATATAATTTCCACTCACCTATGCGTCTATTTCGGTTTCTATGGGGTGATTGATCACTTGAATCACTCTTTCTAATGATGCAAAAATAGTTTACGCAGGCTTCATACCATACCACATTATTGCAAGATAGTTATCGATTGATGAGACAATTGGCATTTCATATAACGCAAACATTTGGGCCTCAATGTTTAGCTCGGAAACTTGTTCTAAATGTTTGACGAGATAAACTGTACTGTACCATCACTTACTTTGGTGTGCATTGAAGTATAATCCACAGACCTGCTGACACAATTATACAGCCCTCCCACAATGTTCTAATGACTCTGTGAATGTAGGAGAATGGTTGATAGTTTCTACACATCTCTAAGTATGTTCATGAGTGTCTGTGGGTAATACAGAAAGTCAAACACCCTTCTACGACCACTTAATTGTGTCTGTATGTGGAATAAGTTGCAAAGGATCATAACACATTTCCTACCATATGCTTGGGTTTGCTACCAGACCCTCTACATTTCCGCTTGGCAAACAGAGGATGGACTAGAAGTCTTCCCAGAACATTACTGCTAAGAGGTGGTGTTCTGTGTAGGATAGCAGGCAAACTGTGGCTGGTGACAACCAAACTCAAATGCAGTCTCTTCGGTCTACTATTGACCTTGAGCTGAGGTGAATCTACTGTGTGTACCAAGTCAAACAACACAACAGGTGATTGCCAATTTCTCCCATGCAACTGTGACTTACCTGTGTTTTACCAGAATGAACCTCTGTCATGTAGATAGGCTTTGCCTTCACACTGTGTTATGTTAGCATGAGCTTATTAGAAGTTTAAATGCCATTTTCCTTTTCTGCAGCCTCTGCACACAGCACATTTTGTTATTAAAGCTTTTAGCCTAGTAGGATATTTTGCTTCACACAAGAATAATGTGTTTGCCTATAATATCAGCCTTGTTTGGTAAGCTATGTCTGAACAGTGAGTGCTGAGACCTTCAAGGTTATTTCAACAAAGCGCTTGTTGTTCGGTTTGATCAGCGCACGGTCTAGACATAATACATATGCAGCTGTGGCCAACTCTGGGTTTTGGCGCGTTTAATAATGCACTGCACAGAGCAGGGTCTGCTCAGACGTGAGTCCCTTGCTCACTTTGCCACTGGATTCAAGCAAGCCTGGCTGAAGACGGCTGCAATGCCAGAAACCGGTCCTCGGAAGCTTGTTTCCGGTCCAGGGAAGACATGGCTTGGAAGTTCGGGCTGGACTGTTCCCATGAGGAACAGGGTCAGACTGATTTGCATATAGCCATGTCTGAACTGGGGTGGCAGAGTGGGCTAAAGAACGGTGATGGATTAAACCCAGATCTTTTGACTGGGTGTGAGTGTTTGATTGATTCAGATGCTCCGTCCATCACCACCCCCTTTTGTACTGCTGAATCACTCACTACCTGTTCCTGTTCAGGTCTTATTATTGTCACTTCATCCGCCAGAACTTGATCTTCTTCTCCTCTCTGGTCCTGTTCGGGTCTTATTTCAAATTGATCTTCTTCTTCCCGAACTTGTTCTTCTTCTCCTAACTGGTCCTGTTCAGGTCTTGCCACTACTTGTTCTTCTGTTGACTGAACATGTTCTTCTTTTCCTGTCTGTACCTACTTAGGTCCTTGCTCCAACTGAGTATCTTCTTCTTTGCCTGTCTGATCCTGCTCAGGGTCTCCAGTAGTTTTGTTCACCTTTTCCTGAGCGTGTTCTTCTACACCTATCTGAGCCTCACTATTTTCCTGTATCTCTAATCTAATTCTTCTTCTTGTCTGAATAACAACCTCAGGTATGTCATCCACTGGTGTCCAAACCTCCTGACTTGTGGTCGGTTGTTCTTCGTCTATCACTTCAGAATCTATCACTCTAGATTCTTCGTCTTCACACCCTTCAGCTGCTTCAACTGGTTCTCTCAGTTGTTGTTCTTCAGTAGGGTCTAGAACTCATTTGGTATGACTTGCATGTACCCAATTTGGTAATATGCACACTTCACTGCTGTAGTAGTGACCAGTATGACTTGATGCGGTTTATCCCACCTGGGTGCTAGGCACGACTTTCTGGTGTGTTTCTTCACTACCACCCAGTCTCCAGGATTCAAATGATGCGCTTGTGTTGACTGCCTGGCAACTGCGTCTTCTCCAATCTGGTGGGAGACAGAACGCACTAGGTCAGCCAATCCTTTGTAATAGTACAATAATAAATCATCAGTTATATTCATTAATTTATGTCCAGGAATGAATGCTTGTCTCATTGCCTTTCCCATGAGTATCTCATGGGACTCAATCGTGGTTTTCTGTCAGGAATACTTCGGAGTCCCATCAATACAAGGCGGGGCAACACATCTGGCCATTTCAGTGATGTGGATGCACACACCTTCCCTAACCTTGACTTGATTGAGCCATTTAATTGCTCATCTATTCCAGAAGCCTCTTGGTGATCAGCACTGTGCAGTTTCTATTCAATTTTGAATGCTTCACATATTATTCAAATTGTTTCATTATTAAAATGAGGTCCTCTATTTGATTCCAAAGTGACTGGGAAACCGAAACGAGGGATAAGCTCCCTCAACAGTAAATTAGCAACTGTGAGCCTATCATTTCTCCTAGTGGGGTATGCCTTCACCCATCGTGAAAACAAAAACATTATAACAAGGATGTACTTCATTCCTTTGCTTGGAGGCAACTCTATGAAATCAATTTACAGTCTTGTGAATGGTCCTTCTGCCTTTCCAATTTTTCCCCAACTGACCACGTTTTCCTGCCTGGATTCAACTACTGACAGATCAAGCATCTTTGGCAGAGGCTCTCTGCGACTACCCTGGACTTTGGATTGTACCAATTCTGTCTGAATAGTCTAATCATGGCATCCCTGCCTACATGTGTGTCTCCATGGTACATTCTTGCCATTAGGGAGAGTAAATAGACTGGCATGGCTGGTCTGCCATCAGTGTATACCCGTACATCATCGTCTGGCCTCCTTTCGCAACCTATTTTAATACAGATTTCCTTTTCACTTAACTCAAATTCGTCCTGCAACTGTCTCACCTCATCTCATGTTCCTAAAGCTCAGAAAATCCTAAATTGGCAGCTGATTTTACTGGTTTCAACCTTTCGGTTAAGTGCCATGTTATTTCTTGCACAATATTGAGCAATTTGATCAGCCTATCTGTTACCTGCCGACACATAGTCATTTCATGACTTGTGAGCAGCACACTTGATTACTGCTATTTACCTTGGCAACTGTATTGCTTCCAACAATTCTTTTACATTTTTGCCATTTCGTAAAGGAGATCCGGAAGAAGTCAGATATCCCCTCTACACCAGAGCAGGCCAAAATCATGCACAACCCTGAAACCATATTGACTGTCCGTAAATATGAATATCCTCCAATGTTTCCCAATTTTGTATGCCTTTGTTAAGGCCACCAATTCAGCTACTTGTGCAGATTTTACACCTGGTAAACAGGATGCTTAAATGACCCCCAAAAGTTTACAAATAGCATAAGCTGCACTGAGTCCTCCTTTCTCGGTTCGCATGTAGGAACCATCTACATAAAGTATATGATCTGATTCTTTTAAAGAACATTCTTTTATATCAGGGTGGGGCTTTTTACACACTTCAGTTACATCCAGACAATCATGATCCATTTCATCTTTCACTTCTTCATAACATGGGTCTGGAAATAATGTGGCAGGGTTCTTGATTGTACACTTGATTATAGTCACATTTTCTGCTCCCAGAATCACTCTTTCGTACTATGGGCGATATGTATCAACAATCCGTTTTGCGATTTCTAAATAGCGAATTTTAAGGAATCGCTATTTAGAAATCGCAAAATGGTATGTATGTAGAAATGCGCTTCTTTTTAGCGATTCCTTAAAATTCCTTAATTGCGATTAGCAAATTGCTAATCGCAATTAAGGAATAATTTCCCATTCATTTCTATGGGCCAGGAGGCCCATAGGAATGAAGGGGAAATTTGCGATTCACAATTTGCTAATCGCAAATTGAGAATATTTTCAAGGGTGCAGGGGTGTCCAAAGGACACCCCTGCACCCCTGCAGGACATGGGTGCACATGTGGCGCACATACATGCCCTAAGGGCATGTATGTACGTCACATGGAACTTTGAAAAATGAAAAAAATATGCATTTTGAAAGGAATTCGCAACTTACCACCAACTAGAAGTTGGTTTTAATTTGCGATTCCTTAAGGCCAATTTGCTATTTTTTTTGGCTTCTTACATTGCATTTATGGAATCGCAAAATTTGCGATTTCTTAAATGCAATTGCAAAATAAGGAATCGCAAATTTTGCAATTCCTTATTTTTCAAGCAGATTCCCTTGATGCATACCATTAGTCCAAATTGCATTCGCAAACGCCGTAATTCTGCGAATTTCGGCGTTTGCGAAGTCAATTTGGCTTGATACATATGGCCCATAGTCATCAGACTGGGGGTAAGGTGCTGTGTTCGGGTTCTTGTTAAAAGAATCTCTACTGAATGAGGAACATATACTTTGACGGAATATCCCATCACAATCGATTCCCTTTGCTCCAGACTTATAGAAGTAGCAGCTACTGATTTTAAGCAGACAGGTAAAGCTGAAGCCACAGGATCCAAAGTAGCAGAAAAATATGCCTCTGGACGTCAACTTAATCCATGCCTTTGAGTCAAAACTGAGAGTGGACAACCTTCTCTCTCACAGCAAAACAGTGCAAATTATTTTATGTAATCAGGCATACCCAACGCAGGGGCCTCACACAGGCAATTTAGCAATTTCACAAACGCTTACGCACACTCATCATTCCAAACAATCGGATCCTTTGCTGTCTGCAGGGTCAACTGAATTAATGGTTTTTCCAGCAGGGAAAATCCAACTATCCACTGCCTACAGTACCCCACTACTCCGAGAAACATTCTCATCTCCTTATGAGTCTGGGGAAGTTGCATTTGCTTTATTATTTTTATTCTTTCTGGGGTCACTTTTCTAACTCCTCTTTCTATTTTATCCCCTAAATATCTAACTTCTTTTTGACAGAACTGCAATTTCTATGGAGACACCTTGTGTTCTCCTTCGGCCAAATGGTTCATTAGTGCAATTGTGTCAGTGACACAATCTTCTCATGATTTTAAAGCCACAAGAAGGTCATCAATGTACTGAACCAGGACTGATTCTCTGGGCATGTCCAATGTTCCTAAACACTTTTTAAGGATTTGATTAAAGATTGAGGGACTTTCCGTATATCCTTGAGGAACTCAGCACCATGCCAAGACACGATATTCAAACTTAAACGCAAACAAATACTGACTATCTGGGTGTAAAGGAATAGAGAAAAAGGCTTGGCATAAATCAATTACTGTAAACAAGCCTGCATTCCAGGGTATCTGATAAAGGATTACTGCTGGATTTGGCACTACTGGGCAGCAAGGCACTACAATTGTATATATTTTACTCAAATCCTATACTATCCTGTATTTTCCACTAGGCTTTTTAAGTCCCATTATTGGCAAATTAGAAGGACTACTCATTATTTCCTTTAAAATGCCCTGTTCGATCATTCGATCAACTTCTGGAGCAACTCCTGCTTTTACTTCTGGACTCATTTTATATGGTCGTGTGTTTGGATAAACTGCACCTTCTTTGACTGTCACTTTCACTGGAGCAACATTTGACATTAGCCCGATGTATTTTCCTATAAAATCCCACACTTCTGGATTCACTGTTGTTTTCAACTCTTCTGGTAATTCATTTTCAGTCAATCAAGAATATATCTCATCTACCTCAGTGCCTTGCTTAGCTAACATCATTTTGTATACAACGTCTTCATCAGGGGTTTGGAAAGCAACACCATCTGCTGTGCAGTAGATTGTGCAATTCATTTTGCACAGTAGGTCTCGTTCTAACAGATTTACTGGACTTGAATCACATACAACAAACCGGTGCATGTCTTTGAAATTTCCAATATGTACTTCTATTGGTTTTGTGAGTGGGATTCTAATCTGCTGATTCGACACACCTACAACTTGGATTGGGTCTCCCGAGAGGGGTAGGTTTGGGATGTCTGCTGTTCTCACTGTAGACCTGTTAGCACCAGTATCCAATAGAAAAGTGATGTCACTACCTTCCACTTTCCCATCAATAAATGGACCTGACTGAACTACTGGCAAGGATGCGCCAAGCACGCACTCATCCTCCTACCTCCTCAGGAACCGTCATTGTGTACAACCCATTTCACCATCATCATTTTGCAAAAAATATTGTGTAAGCACAGAATTTTTCTTACCACTTTCTCCCTGAAATCCAGTGTTCACACTGTGTCTTTGAGGATTCACAAAATTTAGCATAGGAGCTGGTGGCACCTGATACTGTGGAGTAACCACCTGCTGCGGCTGATTCATAACCACTTTATTCTGCATCTATGGATTTCAATTTTGATTTGCCCATTATTAATTTGAACGATCTTACACTCGTTCTTCCAATGTCCAAGCTTTCCGCACGCATGACAAGGAAACTTCTTTGCTTCTTCTCTATTTGCTCGATTTCTTACTCTACCATCATTCACCACTTGATCACTCTGATTCTGCCCTTTCACCTGATTATCAGTCTGGGTATTCGATCTCCTCTCCTGCTGTTCTGCCAATTTTATTTGTGCCCACATCATTTAATCATTTCCTTTAATTTTCTATGCCTTGCCTCAATATCATCCCCGCAATACTTAGCATATTTCAAAATGTCATCAATCGGTTTACTCTGCCAACACAACATGTGTTGTTGAATCATTTCACTAATCGCCGGTTTCAAACCATACACAAACCGATACACCAAATGTCCCATATCCTTATCACCAATGTTCTCAAAACCACTGTACTGCTTAACCACTTGCAACAACCGCTCATAATATGCATGCACAGACTTATTTGACTCTTGAGTTGTCCTGTCTATCTTTACCCAATCTGTTTCTTTTGGAGGGATTTTCCCTTTCAGAAAAAAAATTTCTTGGTGATATTTCTTCATCACCTCCTCTGAAGGTGGTCCTGTTTTTGAGTCTCTAGCATACTCCTCATTTGGCCAATCAACAGTGATCTTACACTCTATCTATAAGTCATCTGGTACCACACTTTCACCAACCTTTCAACCTGTTTGTACCATTTAACTGGTTTCTCTCTTAACCTAGGAAAATTGTTTGTAAATGACAAAATATTCTGTCTGCTCTATGGAACATGAACATAACCACCACCAGGAACTTCGCTCATGGGACACAAACTCTTTGCTTTTTTCTCAATCCTTTAGCACGCATGCTGATGACTTTTCCTTTGTTTGCGCTTCCTCCTTTTTCCTTGTCCATCTAGTCCAACACTTATCAAGGTGTCCGTACTTCTGCTAATGCTCATTAACTCTGTTATCTGTAATCTTTTACCAGATACATTCATATTCTCCAAATCTTTGTCAGTAAACTCCACTCGATACGGTTTCTATAATAATTTTGATTTCCCTATATCTATTCCAGTTTCTACAGCAAGCTCTGTCAATCTCTCATGGAACAGCCTTGCATTCCTGGTTATACTCCTACATATAAATAACAACTCTTCATCACTAAAAAGAGTCAATCTTTCTATTCCCACATTTCCAGCTATCATTTTTTCCAATTCCATTTCCAATCTGTAAATGTCTAAAATCTTTGATGTTGAGCTTTGTTTTTCTTTTCCCTGTGCCCACCTTTCTAAATCTTCTGGAGTGACTGCTGTCGTGCTTCTAGTTCCTAAAGGTACCATTGACCCCTTTTATTTCAAATTTCCAGATGTGTTTCTTTTTGGTGTTTCAATTACGGGTTCTCTTATTGGTAGGTCCAGTAATGAAATGACTGAATCAAACTCACTGGCTTGATCATCAGATATTATCAATTCTTTTCTGGGATTACTCAAAGGAATTGTTACCTCTTGAGATTTTGGGCAACTCAGTTTATCTCCATATAACGGGATAATAGGACCTATAGTCATTGGTTCTGTCAATGCTTCGGTATTTAAATTTAATTAACTTATTTTCTGTACTATTTCTTCCCTAGTATTATATAGGACTTCTCTTTCTTTATCTTGTGGCACCCTATTAACTGAGGTATCTTGTGAAATTTGGGTTTTAAGGGTGTTCCCATTACTGGTGCACTTGGGGTGACTCTACTGGGTCCTTCCTGATATGGTGGAGGGTTTTTAGTTAAAATGTCCTCCAACAATTCATCATCTGATTTAACATATCCTGTCACATTCATGTGTTTTGCTTTCTCCTTACACCTGCTCCCTGACTGTTCCTCAACCATTAACAATGGGTATAGACCTTCCGATACCTCTCCTCCAGTGCTTCATCTGACCTTCATGTGACTCACATAAATATCGAGGAAAAGGTCCCATATGTCTCTCAGTCATGTTTTTCTCTAGTTCAAATGATTTAGTGTCCCACTTTTCTTAAGCCTCATACTGAGTTAACCTAGGTCTTGGTTCCAAATCATTCATTTTCATACTCAAATTATGAAGTAATCTTCCATTAAATGTACCATTTTCAGGAAAAGCTAGAACTCTATCACCCTTGGTATATTCTATCCAATTCTCCAACCACACTGGACTGGACACAGCCGTCTGGACTACGGCAACTCCCTCTACGCCGGAACCACCGCCAAAGTCCAGAAGAGACTCCAGCGGATCCAGAACGCCTCAGCACGACTCATCCTGGACATCCCCCGTCGCAGCCACATCTCCGGACACCTGAGAGACCTGCACTGGCTCCCGGTCAACAAGAGAATCACCTTCCGTCTCCTCACCCACGCACACAAAGCCCTACACAACCAAGGCCCAGGATACCTCAACAGCCGCTTCAACTTCTACGCTCCCACACGCCAGCTTCGATCGACCGGCCACGCCCTCGCCGCCGTACCCGCATCCGAAGAGCCACCACAGGAGGAAGGTCCTTCTCCTATCTGGCCGCCAAGACCTGGAACTCCCTCCCGACCCACCTCCGCCTGACCCAGGACCACCTCGCCTTCAGGCAGTAACTCAAGACCTGGCTGTTCGAGCAGTAGCAAACCCCCCCCCCCCTAGCGCCTTGAGACCCTCTGGGTGAGTAGTGCGCTATATAAATGCTTTGATTGATTGGTTGATTGACTCAAGTATGATATCCTCTTTCCATCATCATAAAGGAAGCAGGCGTTTTCGGCGGTGAAATAGGAATTCTCTCTCTAGTCAACACAGGTTTATCTTTCTTAAAGAAATTCTTAATTTTCTTTAATAATGACATTTCTCTTTTTCCTCCATACATTCTGGATGCACGATATATAAAATAATACTCCGTAAACTCTTGCAGTCTCCTGTCAGTGCGACTCACACACGTCAAATAAGAATCTAACATGCAATTTTCTTCTTAGCCAATGCTAACAAAGCTTTTATCTAATGACCAATTAAAACTCAAACTTGCACTAGTTATTTAGCCATTACTAATGCAGCTTCCATCTAACAATCAACCAGACTCAGGGTCACACCTGTGGTCTGACCAATACCAGCGTGGCCTTTAGTGACGTCAGTTTTGCTCCTTACTACTGACCCCTCCTTTGCAATCTGCTTCTCTTTTACGCCCGCTGTTTCAACCAATCCTAGCAGATCTCCCTGTGATGTCAGTACAACTCCGGTGACTGGCCCTCCCTTCACAAGGTAACACAAAAACGTATTTCTTTACTTTTCTTTAAAATAAAAATCTATTAGTAACAACATACAAACATTCGCTACTCTGCTTGTTCCACTAAAATAAAGGACAGATCTTCTATTTAATCTGGAGTCTCAGAATTGCTCCTTCTCTTACTGCGAGTAAAACCTCTGTTTACCCTTCATTCAAGCTCGAGGGAACCTGTTACTCCTTCAGTAAAGCCCTTACTAGGTGATATAAGACCAAAGTTCCACCAGCGAACCTTCTGCTACCACTCACACTCAACTTTGGGTCCCCCGGGATAGATCAGGCGACAAAGGCTTCAGGACAGGATAGATGACCTCTCTAGAATACCGATGGCTGCTTCGCACCCCTCTCTGACATTCTCTTTCTCCTCGAGATTCTTCCACGATCTTCTTTCTAATCCTAATTAATTTAGGATAATAGGCTCTCCATTCGACTTTTCATCAGCATCTCACAGCATCTCTCCCAGCAACAGCACCTCTCGCAGCAACAGCATCCCGAATTGTGCGCTCTAACTAACTAAAGCTATCTCAATTATACCTTTGTTTCTGAAATGTACCACCCATTAATGGTTCAATATTGTGAAAATACTAACTCGGATTTGTCAGGCAAGGGGAATAGATCATCACACCATGCTTATATGTCACTTTGTTCTATCAGGCCATTGTTCATAAACCCATCCCCTTGATTTTTATTAATTCTTTATTTTCCCACTGCATTCACATTTCATCTGTAATAATTGCAAAACAGTCTACAGTGTAGGCTAATTCTTTAAGCTTTTCACTGCCGGTTCTCAGGCTCAGGCATTCTTCGTCCTTGTACTCTTCCCGACCCTTGTGTCATCCTTCCGGGTTGACTTTCAGTGCCCATGTGCAAATATCACATGGTTCAGCTCACTCCTGTCATACACAAGAGGCTCAAATGTGTACTAGTGAAAAGTCAGAAAGACAGATGTTATTTTCAAGAATAAATGGTTTCACTGTATACCACCCATCTCTACTCTATCCCAATGTATTCATTCATTCTATCCCTGCATTGGCATTGGTAAATTCACTCGATTTAGTGTCAAGCAAACAGATGCAAAGCACACGAGTCTTCAAGACTCCATATTAGTACCTTCTGCTCATGCGCAAGAATTTCCCTCCAAGTGACAGCTCGTCATACTGCTCAGATGCAGTTGATGCATGCGCAATAAAGATTTCCAGTTTAAAGCCATTTTAGAAATTCATTCAAGTTATTCACGTTAGTAAACACAAATGCAAGCTTCACTAACCCGCGTGTTGATGTGGTGCACATTAGTTTTACACAAAACAGTCTTTAATACTTGTTAGTGAGTTAAAGGAGCGGATTGCCTCTGAGCAAGTCTCTTTTCTACAAGTCCTTGCTCCATCACTAGCACTTATTATTCTTGCATGGGCATTCCACAGTACTACCACCGGTGCCCAGTTGAGATGGTCAGAATTAGGTAATTCCACCTATGGACATTCTTGCAGTACTGCCCCAGTTCCCTCTAGAAGTAGGCAGCACAGCAGTAGTAGCTCTCCTACCTGTGGTTGTGTCCAATGGTGGTGGTGTCTGATGGTAAGGCACCTGTGACAACCGAGCAGTGTACCTAGTGCACACTGGACATTGTCCAACAGACACAAGAGGTACAGATGCAAGCAGCTTTCTTACTTGGCGGTGCGTCAGATACAGGAGGGGCAGTCGGCCTAAAGTTCCATGTGGCATCACTGTCATGACTTTAATATTCACAAACAGTTTCATTATTATGACCTGACCCAGTCAGTTGGGCCCAGCCAGTCTGCACATCTTAAAAAAAACACAATGCGAAGACTTACTGACTGGCAAAAAAGACATAAGTCCCAGCTCTACAAAAAAGTCCACGAGCTGAGCACCTACAAACTAACACTTGCTCAAATTAAGCATTCATAGTTCCAGGAAGTAAGTGCTGATGAAGACCACTGGCAAACACTGACACAAAATAAGCATTGGGATAGACGAAATAGCATATGACTCTGAGTGCACCCGGTTGGGGTGCCCCCCATTTTTCAGGGAAGTCCCACTCCGGCCGTGGACTCTATAGATCTGTGAAGCAGTCCTAATCAACGTTTTCAGGGAGGGGTAAGTGGAGCATCATTTTGCATTACTTTAGTGCATGAGGGGATTGTAAGGAAAAACAGAACTGTGTGCTAGGTGAATAACATCACACCTAATATGTATAAGGTTAGAAGATGATTAACACCACACCTAATATGTATAAGGTTATAGGGTGATTTCATGTTATTAAGGGTATATTTTCTTGTGACAGGTGTTTAATTAACAACCATATGCATTCTGGGACATGTAATTCTCATTCTCATCAATGAGAAAGCCATGGACTGGACCTCTCCTTTTTTGCCTTTCTTGGTGACTTGGAGGTATTAGGTTACCTCATAATCTGAGGCTGTTGCAGTATTTGCAAGGTACTGGATTCCACTTAAACTACTCAACAAATCTAGCTTTTGTCTTTGTAATCTTGTACTTGTAATTCTTATAATGGAATAAACACCACTGCAAGTTCCCAAATGCAGAGAACACCTGGGACTACATTTTATCTATTTGGTTCTTGATACTGTGGGAACAGGTCCCTGCAAAAAATGTTTTTTATAGAAACAGTGTTTGTAAGTCAACACTGCTACTTTAGTTTGAGTGATTTTTAGTGAAATGGCTTATGTTGTTATGTTGTGGAGGAAATGGAATACGTTCCTGTAGTGGCATATTTAATACTTCCATTCCTTTTGAGCAAGTAAGACCTAGCATTGTTAAAGGTGTGCTCATCTTATTTTCTGTTAGCCTTGAGTTGGAAGAAGCCAGTGGGAGTGGGCGATTTTTTCATCTCCTGTTGGGAGGCCCGTGGAAGTTTCTGCATTGTACTCTTGTCATTTTAAAACATGCTCACAGGTTTCTTAGATTGCTCAGGTTTAGTAGTTGAGAAGCAGGCCTGTCCATAATGATGGATATCGCATTATTATATTTTTCTGATAGAGTGTTTGGCTCTTGTGATAATTTCACAGATGTATTGGCTTTGGGGCCTTTTCGCTTCATGAATCTGATGTCCCTGCATGTAACCATATCAATTTCTAGTTTAACACGATCTGAGTGGTCCAATGTGAGCAGGTTCAAGTATGTATTTATCTTTTTTTGGTAATCATCAGACAAAAATGAAACACTTAATATGGTTAAGTAGGGTGCAATGTCCTATGAAGTTGTTGTCATGTTGGAAGTATTTGAGTTCACATGTCATCAGTTTCACAGAGGAGACTGAAATGTTCGAGGAAAGTCTTTTCACAATAGGAGAGGAGCTGGCCAGTCATAAAGCCAAAGAAGTCACCAATGACGAAATGTGGCTGGTTGGTGATGCTTAGCATCACTAGTTTAAGTGACATCTTTGTAATCTTGACTGTTAGATATTGGAAAGGGATTGAGTTAAGTATGTTGACTCTTTGCATTTGTCAGAATCTTTGTTGAGAAACAGACCTTTCCTTCTTTTATTTTTAGTTCTGTCAAGGTACAGAATGTTGTACCCTGGTAGTAACATACCATTTAGTGTGTTATCTGTTCAAACAAAGATAACATAAGAATACATAAACAACAAATATCAAAATACAGAATTTTACAAATATAGAGCATTTTAAAACAAAATGTATACTATGCTAGTGATGAATTTTAATTACACTCTCTATTGTAAAAGATTAGCAGAAAAGGTGTGCAATTTTGTGGGTATTGTATTGCAGAAATTATATTGCACTTACAAAGCCTGTGAGGGGTGCTAAAGTGCTTGCCTACATGATTAGCATGCTACACCATGTAGGGTATTTGAATTGGAAGGATATTGTCTTTATTTTGATCCTTGTCATGTCATGCATGATGACCACTGAGGTGTGGTTATTGTGTTATGGGAAGCAGCACATAGCAATGTGTTGGATGATGAATTGTGAGAGACAGGCATGTAGTTTTATGGCTGTCAGTGTGCTGGTAGCCTTGTACAACTCTGCAGGTCCCTTTATGGTTTTTCACATGGTATAGTCTGGTTAGCTGGTTACTGCATTGGATTGTCCAATGTGAGATTTTGTGTATAGCAGTGATCCTGAGCTGGTGTAGCTGGAGGGCGAGAGAAGTGGAGAGAGCTGATGGGATGTCCAATGTCTGAGTGTCTTTTGTGAGATATAAAGAAGTGGTCAGATTGTGTAGATATTTGGGACCTGCAGTGGTGGACTTATTGTTCAGCAGTGTGTGACGGTTCTCTTTAGTTATTCCATGGCTGTGCATTTGGTGATGGTGGTATATTTTTTGGCTGTACAGTACAGTACAGTACTGTTGATGGACAACCCTTATAGCAGATATTTTTTATGTGAATTAACAGGTATAACTTATACTTAGTTGCTGACTGCTGTATATTATTGTTTTAGAGTTATTGTGGGCCAAAAACTGGTATATATGGAATTACATAACTATATATTGCTATGGAGAACTGTAGGCCAGCCCTTCTTAGCTTATCTGCATATTGAAAGCAAATTACTGGTTCAGTTGTTTGCAGTTCATGGGTTGAAAGCAGAGAATTGCACTTGAGGGTGTCACTGTTTTCTGGGTTTTGTTGCCAGGAAGTGGGTGGTGCAGTTATCTAAGAATTAGCCATGTTTTCAACTGTCTTCGAAAGTGTTTATGCTCCTGGGTACTTCTAATGTTGGCTGGTAGAGAGTTCCAGAGCTTGGTGGCGTGTACTGTGAAAGCAGTGCTTCCTACGGATTTCTTATGGTAGGGTGGTATGATGAGAAACAGTGCAGGCCTGGGGTGCAGTGTTCAGTTTGGTTTGTATTGGTTGAATTGTACTTGTAGATATATCTGTCTTTTTCCCTGGTGGCTGTGTGGACAAAGCAGAGTGCATTGAACATTGCACTCCAAGCCATAGGTAGAAAATGGAGCCATTGCAGTCCTGGAGTCATGAGTTTCTTGGATGAAGACAGAGTAAAAGCCTTCTGGCAGAATGTTAGGTGAGTTGTATTTTGTAAATGATGAATGTGGGTGTGCCAAGGGATAGGCTTTTGGCATAGTCCAGCTTGGAGGTTGTATGATTTGGAACTTCAGTAATGTTAATTATCTTGATTAGGTGCCATGGGGCATCACTTCCACTCTCCTGGCATTTTGGCACATTGAAGTCCATGAAAAACGTGCCTCTCTCTGTTTTCAATCGACCCTCAATGAATACTGACAGATGTGCTAAAATTGAAGGGATACCCAGTGAAACCCAGACTGTCCTGGCAAATCTGGGACGTATTGTCTCAAATGATCCATTGTCTTTTTTGTTATAAAACTTTGTTCACGGGTGAAGCTTTAGGGGGCAATTTGGGGTTTTTGGCAACACCCCTAATACATGTATTTTCAGGTTAATAGTTGGATACAGGTACTATCATTTGGGTATGATGATTTTGATACACACACGCCAACAAAACACACGGACACTCTCCCTCCATCTGTTTTGAGTCTTAAAAAATGTTGGCTAGTTTACAAAATATTTTGCTTTCCTTCACTAAGTACCTTTACCAATCTGCCTTCCTCTACCTTTCCATTTCACCTTAAGCCCTTCTCATGCACCCTGCTTTTTATATACTATATCTTAACATTATATGCCTGCGTGATTGTTGGAAAACCTGAAGATCACCCTCCTCCCAATCTTACTGAGCAAGCTTCCCCCTGCATTTGTTCTCTTGTTAAATGCTTTACAGAAACTGTACAACGTCAGTGACAATTAGTGAGAGGCTACCGCAAATTTAAAGTCGCATGGGCTCCCGCAGTTGACCAGTGGTTGGACAAAATATAGAGTTTTTTATATTGGGAGACAGAAATATTGGGAAAAAATATTGTGATACTAGAATATCGTCATGCAGAAATATCATCAATAATATTGTTTTTAAGTAAGTTATATCGTTGTTAAGAATATCATTGTTGTTTAATATCATTTTCAATAATATAGTTGTAGAAATATAGTTTTTGAATTATTTTAATGTGCTTTAGTGTATATAATAATTTTATGTGTTATCATTGTTTGTATAATTGGTATTAATTTTTGAAAATATAGTTTTGAATTTTATGCGATTTACATTTTTTAATTTAATTGCTAATAGTAAATTATAGTGTTGTTGCGGGTTGTTGGATATGTAAGGGGTAGGGTGGGAAGTTAATTTAGTAATAAGTAATTATGTATGAATTAATAATTTTTAAGTAAGTATGTGATATTCATTTGGTATATTATGTAATACTGATTTATTTTATTTTGATTTCAGGTGTGGGTTCCTAGGTTTGTAGGGTTATTGGGTGGGGAGTTAATTGAGTAATAATTGATTTTAATTAGTTACAAATTTTTATACATTTTTATTTGATTAATATTAATGTATATTATGCAAAAATTATATATTTTAGTTATATTTTAAGCGGTGGCAGGGAAGCCCCAGATCCTTATTGTCTGGCAGCCCCAAATGCTGCAGCCTTAGTCTTAGATCACTCTGAGGACGCAGCAGCTAGGCCGTTGACTCCCCCACAATTCAGGGTCTCTATGCACACGTAGAACCAAGGCACGCAGTCCAACTGGAATGGTCAGACATACCATTTGATTACAACTTCAGGGCACAACCAGTGGCCCTCCAAAGGGCCGTACCTCGGTTGAACCCCTGAGGATCAGTAGCAAGTCAGCATCCCCTCCTGTAGGGAATTTAGGCTTACAGTTGGATACCATCTGCCGAGATGCTGTATTCAACCACCTGTATGGGAGTGAGAAAAGAGGTCTGTCTCTCAGCCTCAACCCAGTTGAATCCTTGCAGACCCTCAGATGGCCACCCACCACCCATTTTGATAACCAACAGTCCGCTACCCAGGCCGTAAGAGAGGAGGATGGGCATGTTCACCCAGAACTGCTCTTCATACCCCGTTACTGTCCAAAAGCCCCCAGGACACTTTTAATATAGGAAATGTGCTGCAGCTGTTTAGCCACATTTCCACACTAAAGCACATAACTTTGGAAGACCTTGAATGGGTGATATTCGCTCTGTCATTCTCAAACTCAAAACTGGAAGTTATCCCCTTAGTATGGACAACAGAGGTCCAAAGAGACACAGTGTGGGCTAAAAAAGCCACCTATGCGGAATTCTTTATATACCTTCACCAGTGAAATACCAGTATGTTCTCTTAAATCCACACCCAAGACATACAACCATGAGCATCCTGAAGGGTGCAACAGGAGGAAAATGAGGCTGAGTCTCAGAAAAAAATGAGGGATCACACGCCCAACCAATTGTTTGCACTCATAATAAGAGAGAGGTATGTTCTGACATCTCAAGTGATACACACAGGATGCAGGGGATGCACAAAACCTCTGCAACCTAGAAACTGGACTACTGTCCCTAGCCCCAAGAGATGCCTTAGAGATTTACCTTGGGTTTAATACTGCTTTCTCAGTAGTCTTATGGAGTGTGGCCGGCCTCAAGAGTGTCAGAACGAGCAGGGAAGCAATGTCCCACCTGGAGACAAACAACATTCTGTGCCCCCAGGCCTGGGCTCTTGCCCCTACGACTTTGCCAGGTTTCCATGAGATCTTCACAACGGCACTATGAACAAGTCTTTTTAGCCACCCGACGGGGGGCAGGAGGGTTATCTATCTTCATTAAGCACTTAAGCAAATTGGAGGCCATCACAATGGATCTTGGTTGCACGGCGTCCCAAGCAGTTTCCATCAGAGGCATGAAACTTGACCAGAAAGCTACTGGCCTGATACTGATCCACTGGTATCTTATTGCCTCAAAAGAAACCGTGCTGATGACGGTTAGAGATCGGCTCAACTGCCTTGGGTCACTTCCTTTGGACAATCCTTACCACAAAATTATAATTCTAGGAGACTTTAATATTCAAGTCATGGGGCCTTCACCTGACAGCATCTCTTGGTCAGATAGTGCTGGAGCCTTCTGCTATGGTTGTGGCTGAATCTTTTGATGGGTTAACAACCGGAATAAGAGACGAATACCCCATAGAGAACAAAGCTGAAAATGAGATCTCACCCCAGGCTACTATACAGCAACAGAGTGATATTCCTGTCTCTGCTAGTTTAACACAAACAGACATCGCAGTTGGCATTACAGCAGCGTCATTGATGGCAATGTTCTCCGCACTCTCCCAAGATATAAAGAGGGGCTTTGAGGAGTCCTCAGCTAATCAAGCAGAGATGAGAAGTTACTACGAGTCCCTTGATACCAAACTAGAAGGCCTGGCGTCAAGAGCAGGAGTATTAGAAGAAAACATGGGAGGATTATCAATACATGTAGACAAAGTTGAGGAAGACATAGTGAAGCTAAAGAGAGAGGACCAAACCCTTCAGGACAGGATGGAGGTATTAGAAAACAACGCCAGACGCAGTAACATATGGGTCCTCAATATACCTGAAGGATCTGAGGGTTCTGAAATTAAACAGTTCATGGTCCAGCTTTTGAAAGATTCACTAAGCCTGGGATGTTCAGTGGATGAGCTCACCACTGACATCCAACGGGTACATAGAGAACCCTTTAAACATAACCCACAAAGGCCTAAACCTCGTAAGATCCTGATTACCTTTCACACATATGCCCTCAAGGAACAAATTCTCAATCAAGCGCTTAAACAGAAATCTTTATAAGGGAAGGGATTCTCTTTTCAAATAAGATCAGACCTAGCCAGGGTCACACTGGAGAGACAGTGGGAACTAGGTAGGCGCTTAGATGCTTTTAGGAAGGTGGGCGCTACAGCGAAGATAACATTCCCTGCAGCGTTAAAAGTTATGCATAATAATAAGATGTATAACATCAGGACAGTGCAGGCAGCGGATGAACTTTTGTTGGAGCTGGGCAACAGGGCTTCTTCACTATAGGGGAAGATTGTGTTCTAAGGAGGTTTAAGTAATGTCATTTGAGATATTTCTCCTTCATTGCTTAAGAATTTGGATAATTGATTGGTGCCTGGGAGAGAAAAGGAAAAAAGAGATAAAGGAAAGGGAGGGGATGGGAAAAAAAGGGGCACTTATACACACATATATACACAAATGAGAAACTGTTAAAAAAAAAAAAAAAGAGAGGGAAACTTCTGTTCATCCTATTATCTTTTTACGTTTTCATATCTAGTAGCACTTAAATTAGGTTATAATGGTCTTAAAACTTAAGGGTTGGGTTCCGGGTTAGGTCGGGACCGGACGTGGTTAGCCGGGGTCCGTAGGGGGGTGCCATCTACTGGATTTGATCCGGTTAGGTACATCTAGCGTTCTCCACGGGAAGGGGGGTGGAAGTGGGCGGGGAGGATGGGTGGGGGGTTAAAAGCAAAAAAATTCCTTTTTGTCACTCCAATATGTTTTTTTATGAAGTTCAGTGGGCGCTTCACGGCCTGCAGATGAGCTTGTCCTGGTTAGAGTGGAATAGCGGTACACCTGGTTCTCAGCATTATTATTCAGTAAGAGCTTGGCTGATCCTTCTTTTTTGTTGGGTATGGCTAATCTAAAGATAGGTTCCTGGAACATTAATGGCCTGTGGACTAAACCCAGAGCTAGAAAATTGTTCCAGTATATCCGGGATATGGATGTGCAGGTTATTCTGCTTCAGGAAACTCACCTGACCCAAGCTGAGTTAGATGTATGGGTGAAAAAAAATAGGTGGATTGACTTTGCGGTCTCCACCTCCCAAAGTACAAATACAAGGGGAGTCTCCTTGATCTTTAAAAAACAGCTAAAGGCTAGATTGATAACCTCCATGGCTGACCCAGGGGGCAGATGGGTTATTGCTTTATTAAACATTTTGGGGGCTCAATTTACTTTTGTGAGGTACTATGGCCCGATTCAAGATGACCCCTCAGTATTAGAGATCATCTTTTTCCACCTTTTATCTTTCCCCGAGCCAGTAATATTCACGGGTGACTTTAACATCGTACTTGATCCAATTCTGGACAAGTCCCCAAACAATAGGTCCCGTATACCTTCAAAATCTAGGTCCTTTTTGCTTAGCTCGATGAAGCAGTTTGGATACGTTGACGTCTGGAGAGAAAGGTCTGGGACTCAGCAGGGGGTTGCTTTTAAAAATTATAAATATCATCATCAATCTCGGATTGATTTCGTATTAGTCAGCCACAGTTTACTGGCTGGCGTTAAAAATATTAATTATTTGCCCATACTCTTATCTGATCATGCGGCCGTGGTATTGGATTTATTGGTAGCTTCCGATGCTTCATGCAGGAGATGGACATTTGACTGTTCCCTTAAGCATGGGCGAATTTTGCGAATCTGGCGTTCGCGAATTTTGCGAATTTGCGAACTCGCAATCCGCAAAATCCGCGAATTCTCGCGAATTTGCGGATTTTTTTTTGTCTTCGCAAGGATTTCTGCCAGTTGGCAAGGATTTCCGACAGTTCGCGAGGGTTTTGTACCAGTTCTCAATTGCGAACTTACATGTCGGCTCGCAACGGTCACGATTATGTTGTTTCTATGACTGGTTCATCATCACAGGTTCGAAGCACCCTCTGTTTCACCCCTGCCACCCTCTGTTTCACCCATGCCACCCTCTGGTACATCAATGCCACCCTCTGGTTCATCATCACTGTAGATTATGGGGGGAAAAAGCAAGCACACCTGCCTGCTTCAACTGACATGAATTAATTTGGGGTTGATTTATTAATGTGTCACTGTTTTAAAATTCCAGTCTGGCACCTGCTTCCTTATCTGTAATTTGCTTTCTGTTGCAGTGCAATTTTTTTTTCCAGGACCTTTGTGGCCTACTTGTAGCTATTCTATGAGCCTGCTGTGAGGGTCAGAGCAGGGTCATACAATTGTTGCAACTAGCAACTGAACTCTGGAGGGGCCCTTGTCAGGAAGCACTACAGGGAACGGTTACTAATGATGAGTTTGAACTTTTGAACCTGCTTTCACTTTTGCAAAACTCGTTTTTCTGCAGAACAGCATTACAGCAGCTGTAATGCCCCACCAAGCTTATATGAGAAAGTTGATTTCTAATCCAAAAGTTATCCAAAGAAAATCAAAAGGCCTCAAATCCAAAAAAGTGCAGGCAAATGTCAACCTGAGGAGTTATTCTGATAAAAATCATCATTTTCAGAAGGTCTATGCTGCTTGCTAGTAGATTTCTTGTGCAGAATTGCAATTTTTGTAATTTCGCGAGTGCGAGATTGTTGCTGCCCGCCGCACCTACATGTTCGCAATTGCGAACTTACACCGCACGCCGCAAAATTGTATCACCAAGAAAAAAAAATCCGCTGCGTGCGAATTTGCGGATTTTCGGTAAATTCGCGAGCGTTCGCGGATTGCGAATTTACCGAAAATCCGCAAAATCCACGAGCGTAACGGATTTTCCGCCCATGCTTACGTTCCCTGCTCTCCCACCCCGAAGACATTTTATCTCTTAAAACCGCGGTCCGGCATTTTCGTAATGAGAATGTTGGGTCAGTTGATAATGGTATTGTCTCGGATTCCCTAAAGGCATTTTTACGAGGCCTTATCACCGCCAAAACGTCTTATAGAAGGAGGGAATATAGGGAGGCTGTTACTTCGGTTGAAGCAAACATAGCTAAAGTCCAACACAATATCGATACCAACAGGGCTTCCTCGGCAACTCTCTTATTAAGCCTACAGAATAAGCTTCTTTCCCCAAAGGGACAATTAACCTCAATTTTAATCCAGCGTGTTCAAGAAAGATGGGACGTTAGCAAGATTGCCCATTTTGAATACGGTGTGGGCGCAGGGAAATTATTGGCCTGGAAATCCAAAACCGATCAAATTCGTAACAACATAGATTTGATCACGGTTAACTACGTCCCAAGGTCATCAGACCTGGATATAAGACAGGCTTTTAGAGAATTTTTCCAGGAAATATATTATGAAGATAAAACACCTGAACCTGATCAAATTAGGCAATGGCTGAATCAAATAGCTTTGCCGACTCTATCGAGTGAACAGAGCGAGTTATTGGATAGTATAATCTCAGAGGGAGAAGTTGAAAAAGCCATTCAATATGCTAAAAAAGGGAAGGCTGCAGGACCGGATGGTCTTCCAGCAGAAATCTACAGAGTATTGGTGCAAGAACTAGCCCCCTTTTTGACAGTTTTATTTAACCAAATTTTACAAGACGGCATTTGCCCTCCATCATCTTGGGATAATGCTTCTATAACATTAATCCTAAAGCCTGGAAAGTCACCTTCTGCATGTGGGTTGTATAGACCCATATCAATTCTAAATGTGGATTATAAATTTTTTACCACAAAACTCGCTAAAAGACTTGCAATGGTGGCTCCTGAAATCCTTCACTCAGATCAGAAGGGGTTCGTGAAGGGATGACAATTTTTCGAGTTAACATACGATCTAATAGGGGCAATAGATATGGCCTCTCTGGAGTCCCTTCCCTTGGCCGTCAACACACTGGACGCGACCAAGGCCTTTGACAGGGTGAACTGAGTTTACCTGTCGGAGGCCTTGGCTAAGTTCAGCATGCGGATGGCAATTGATCTTCTATATCAGAATCCTAGTGCCTGTATTTTGGTAAATGGCATTCTATCTGAGCCCTTGAACATCTCGAATGGTACTAGGCAGGGCTGCCCTCTCTCCCCACTCCTGTTTGATCTATACATTGAACCATTTGCCCAGTGTTTAAGAGAGAATGTTAACATCAGACCTTTCATGTATAAGGGGTGGGAGAGAAAGGTGGCCCTATACGCCAATGATATTCTGGTATATACTTCAGAGGTACACACGGCGCTCCCAGCAGTCTTAAAGCTGGCCTCTGAGTTGGAGAAATCTCTGGGTACGAGATCAACCCTGACAAAACGGAGATGTTGATATGGAACGTAGATCAGATTCCAGCAGATATCATAATACGCCCTGGGAATATGATGAGATACCTGGGTATCAACATCGTTAAAGATATCAATCAGATCGCCAAGATAAACTTTGCAGCTGTAGCTAAGGAATGCCGTAAACTATTAATGTCATGGGCACAACTTCCTTTATCATTTTTAGGAAGGGTTAATTTAATGAAAATGTCTATTTTACCTAAAATTTCTTTTCTTTTCAACACAATTCCGTTATATTTTGATCCCTCATTAACAAATAAATTACAATCTGACATTAACTCCTTTATCTGGAGTAATCGCCTTTCGAGGATCTCGTGGAAAAAGCTGAGGAGGCGCAGAGAAAAAGGTGGAATCGCGGCCCCAGACTTCCAAATATATGCATGGGCATTTCAATTATCAAATGTCAGAATGCTTCTTAAAAATCCATCAGGGTATGGGGTCGGTTTTTTGTATTCCACTCTTCTCGCAGGAGAAGGTGTTAGCCAATCAGGGTTTTTGTTTAAGTTTGGAGATCCCAAGTTTTAAAAAAAAATTAAGTTGAAGATTTTGCAAGGAATGGCCAAAATGTGGGCACAGATAACTAAAACCATTAAGGTAGGGTATTACAACAGCAGGACTCCGCTTTGGGATCTCCCTGAGAGTCCCGCTTGGTTGAGAGACAGTCTAGCGATATCGATTAAGGAGGCTGGGTTGGCTGTTTGGGGTGATTTGTTCACAGAAGGAGAGTTGCTCCCGTGGGAGTGTCTTAGAAACACCATTGGCATCAACTTTGCTAGATTTAAGTATATGCAAATAGATAGCTGGTCCCACGCATATGCTTCTCGTACAACGCGTGGAAATAAATTCCCCATAGGAGGGTACAGCCAATTAATATCCTCCTTGGTCGATAAACCTCCCGCTAAAAAGGAAATTTCCGCATGGTACAATATGATTATGGAGGAAAGGGATGGAACTTTCTCATTACCAGAGGACCTATGGTCATCAACCATAATAGGGTGTAATCTACAAGTGCTCTGGAGCCTATCCTGTGGAATGTTGTGGGGTGTAGTGAAACCATCTTGGCTCTGCAGAAATCACATCTTTACTATCCACAGGGCCTACTACTCTCCATTAAGGTTATCGAAATTTACGCAGGGGAGCCAGGTAGCATGCCCTAAATGTGGTGAGGTAGCTGCTTCGGACTGTCACATGTTTTTTTAATGTCCTGTTTTGTTAACCTTTTGGGAGGACATAAAAATAACTTTTTCTTTATTTTTGAACTTGAACATAGTCCTCGATCTCCCATTGATTATCTTTGGTATTTTGGAGGGTCTCCATAGCTCAGAGAAGAAACTAGTTTTTTATTCTATCTTGCTTGCCAGGAGGGAGATATGCAGAAGATGGAAGGACTCGTTGCCCCCTACAATAGAAGATTGGTACTCCTCGTTTCTAACTGTTTCCAGATTAGACCTGGGTAGGTCTAGTAATTCAAACAAAAAGGCGTTTTGGTATCTACTAAATTGGGCACATTGAATGTCCGGGGTTTTTTTTTTCCCCGGATCCAATGATTAAGCCACTTGGACATACTCCAGGGCCAGATATCATGGTGGAAATATCCACTCCTTTAATGGTTGGTTTTCGTTTGGTGAAATAAAGTCGGTTGAGAAGGAGGAGCTGAGGGTTAAGTATCGAAAGTTAAGGTTGAACCCTACCAGCTAATTATCTGCTGAGACAGCACCCCGCTCGTATACCACTCGACTTCATCATGGAAACAAAACCATTGTGGCAAATGAGGACAAAAAAAAAAGAGTGGGGTGTAACATGTAGGATTCCCTGTCAACCTATAAACTGATGTTGGCACAACTGGAAACTGAAGTGAAAGGGACGGAGCGGGCATTCCCTATGACTTGCAAAGGCCTATCGACTATCGATTATGTCTTTCTCTCTGAGTGCCTAGAAGCCCAGCAAATAAAAAGCAATAATAACCCACTAAAGTGCACACTGAACCTAACATCTCAACCTTTGGCTAAGAGAAATCATGTAGGCATGTCGACAGGGGGAGAGAAGGTGAACTTAGTAAGAAGAATTAAATGGAGATCAGAATATACAACAACAGTCATCCCCTGGTTAGGCAAACATCAGAATCATCCAGAATTAGCCCTTCAAATGTGGGCAAACTGTGTGGTAGACCTCAGAACATTTCTGTTGAGAAATGGATCCAGACCTAACCCCCAACAGACTGGTTAGGATAGGAGAAAAGCACCTTAGTACAATAAAGCCATCATCTTCACAAGAACAGCTCTCCACAAAGCCCAGCGTGTCTACAGACACATGCCTTCAATAATCACGGCAGCAGCAGTAAACATTATGAGATAAACTTACAAACAAACAGTCTGGGAACACAAGAATGAAAGGAACCAAAAAGAACGGGCAACCATTTTTCAGTTGCTCAAAGATCCAAACCAAGCACGCTTTAGGGACCATGTCAACAAATTAAAAAACAGCAAAGTAACCAAGGCGAAAGGTGTTTCAGAAGTGGCCTGGGTTAAGCATGTATCGGAGTTACATGCGGATAAGCACGTAGCCCCCCAGCTTAACAGCGAACCTGTGGTAATGGACGGTAAGCAAAATTCCATCCTAGACCCAATAACTGAAGAGTCAACCATCCAGCCACCAAACAGATCCAAATAAGGGCAAGTACCGGACAACCATTCTGACAAGATCCAGAGTGCTGTAGCTGAACTAACAAACATCAAGACAGTTGAGAGCACAATCAGGCCCCTGGAAAATGAATGGGGGCCCTGGCCAAAATGTCCTACCAGCAAGCCTATTCAAATATGCCCCTGAAAATTGTGCTAGGTTGCTAACTTCACTATTCGGCCTTCCTCTTCTAACAACAACCATCCCTGAAGCCTGGAGAGGGTCTACCTGAAGCCCTATATATAAAAACAGAGATCGGACAATGGCATCAAATTATCGTCTAATCGTGCTTCTGGGTGTAGAAGCCAAAAACTATGTCTATGTCCTGTTGGAGCAGCTAGAGGCCTGGGTATGAGTGGAAGACATCCTGCCATTCTTTCAATCCCGCTTCTGTGCCGGGGCGTCAACCATAGAAAGTATCCTGGAGCTATCCTTCTTTTTATATTACGTTCCGAGTTTCTAATTGATGCTGGCTAAGTGAATGACGATTGGAGGTAGTATGCATTTGGTGTGCATATAATAAACAGACCCCGAAGGGATCATTGTTTATAGTGGTAACTATTGGTGTCCTATTCCTTTGGCTGTATTGGACCCCTCTCTTCTTTTTGTGCAATCCTTCTTGAGACATCAAGCCACCCAAATGAACCCAAATGAACAGATTACCTCTCTGCTGCTGTTCCATTTGATAGGGTTAAGCGGCCAACCCCATGGAGGAAGCTACTATACACATGGGTCATATCCCCAATGTTGCTAAGAGCTGTAATCTCATTATACATGGGGGCAGAGGTCCGATTGAAATCTGGGCTCAGCACAGTTCCTCTAAGAATCTACAAGTAATCCTTAGTTCAATCAAGTAAGGAGTGATATTTCATCCTACTAGATTGAAGAAGCAGCCCTTCAAGCTGGGGACGTTCCATACACCTCCTGGATGTTGTTTTCTCCTGCTTTTTATTATAATCACTTATCTTTAACATATGTTTTAAGAATATTGAAACTACACTTCCCACAATGCTTCATTATGAACAATAGTTGGAAGCTTGTATATATATATATATATATATATATATATATATATATATATATATATATATATATATATATATATATATATATATATATATATATATATATATATATTCGAACACCGCTCCCGGCTATTCCTCGTCTCGCGTTACGGCGAACCTGTGTGGGTGCCGGACACCCTTATTCACGAAACCAAGGTTCCCCCTCTCAGAAGAACGGCACAGGCTGCCTTTGGATGCTTCAAATAAATTTATTTAGGGCACAGAATCGGCAGCTCCCTACCGACGCGTTTCGCCACTAAGGCTTGGTCACGGTTAGTGTGTACATTTTCAATGTGCTATTTACATAGAGAAAACACAGTGCATAGAGGTAGGACTACAATTGATCTGATCGGCCTCTTTGGCCGCCATACTTGAATGATGTTTTTCATTAAATCATACATTGTCATAATGTGTTCTGTTACATTCATGCAAAACGGGGTACAATGCAAATTAAATCTGGCCATATTACGCTCATTGTCAGTCATTTATGAGTGAAATCAACTTCAAGGGATTTGCACCTGTTAACGAGTTATTCATCCCTTTTGGGCGCCATTTTGGAGCAGTATTAGCGCGCCACTCTGTTTACTATGTACAAAACAATAATAGCCTCCTTCAAAACAAAATAAGTCTCGCCCCAGTGGGCTATTGAAATGTCCCGGATTTCACTGTGGTTGTGCAAGTGATGCCCCATTGGGCTAAACAATTATGACAATTCCGTTTTAGGTATAAAACCTGTTGTTGCTTGTAGTCAAATTCCCCTAAGTAAAAAGAAAATTGGTGATTTTAAAATCAATTGAATCAATTATTTACACATAAAAAAGCAAGCGCAAAGAAATGTCAGGTCCAAATATGTTCAATGATTCTAGAGGTGGACTGCTAGTTCCTCACTACAATTCATCCCCCCAGGGTGTAGTGTCTCGAAATCAATGATAAATTTTGATTCCAAGATCCTTAATTGTTGCAGCCTGTCACCCCCTCTTACATTCTCCTTAACTGCATCCAGTACTATGTATTTCAACAAGTTGTCATTTTGGTTATGGTGTGTGTTGAAATGGCGAGCAACTGGGTACTGCTCATTGGTGTTTCTTATTGCTCGCTTGTGCTCTAATATCCTAATCTTGGCTTTGTGTTTTGTACTTCCAATATAGAATTTTCCACATGGACAGATTAGGCAGTACACACAGTATTCGGTGTTACAGTCAAAAGGACCTTTGATGTTAAAAAATCTGGAACTGTTAGGCACTCTGATTTTGTTGCAGTTATTGCTACCTTTACAAGCTTTGCACTTCATACAGCATTCAAAGCCTGTAAAATTCTTGTTATATACAGTTTTTTTTGTGTGTGACCATGTTTTTACTTAACTCATCTTTTAGAGATTTACCTTTTCTATAAGTAATCTGTGGATGTTCTTTCACATAATTACTTAGAAACTTGTCTGTTGTTAAAATTGGCCAATTTTTTAACAGTATATTTCTTACTTTGTAGGCTTGCCCTGAGTATGTCGTGATGAACCTGACTTTTTCCTCATCCTCATTCAGAGATCTTTGTTTGGGGACTAGTAGATCTGTTCTGGTTACTCCGTCTACCCTTGTAACCGCTTGGCGGATAGTTTTTTCCTAGTAACCTCTTTCTTTGAAACGGTCAATCATGACCTTTTTCTCTGTTTCAAAGTCACTGTTGTTACTGTTGTTCCTCTTTGCTCTTAACAACTAACCAAAGGGGATACTCTGAATGAGAGTATATGGATGTGCACTTGTGGCAAACAGTAAGCTATTCCCTGCAGTCTCTTTTCTATGGAGGCTTGTGACTAGTTTATTATTTCTGACCTCCACTTGTGTGTCCAGGAAGATGACCCTCTCTTTGCTAATCTGTGATGTTAGTTTAATATTAACCTCGTTGTCATTCAGGTTGGCAATGTATTCTCTAGCACTTGCTTCATCTCCTTTCCAAATGCAGAAGATGTCATCTATGAAACAGGTCCATAGTATCACCCTTTCACCCTGGTCACTATGGCTACTGGACACTTGCTCCTCCCACCAGCCCATGAATAAATTCGCGTAGCTGGGGGCGAAGCAAGTGCCCATCGCCGTCCCCTGTCTCTGCCTGTACAACTGATCATCAAAATAGAAAAAATTGTTAGTTAAGCAGTAGAGTGTCATTTCTGCTAACATCCCTGTGTGTGTCACATTGCTGATGGATCTTGCTCTTAGGAAGTGCCTAATTGCTTGAATGCCTGTTTCATGCTTGATAGAAGTGTACAAACTTGTCACATCCATAGTAATTAGCAAATAGTCTGGCTCCCAGGATAAATCATGAATTAAATTCAAGAAGTGCATTGTATCCCTGAGGTAGGCTGGCAAGGACATAACAAAAGGTCTCAGGTAGTGATCTATATATCTGGATGTTACTTCCAATTGTGAGCCTATAGAGGACACAATTGGTCTACCTGGTGGAACTAGTGGGTCTTTATGTAATTTAGGTAGGAGGTATAGAACCGGTGTTTTTGGGTGCTTACATTTCAAACTCAAAAACTCCCCCTTTTCCAGTGTACCTTCATCATACCATTTTGCTAACATCTCATTGAAAGTCTCATACGAATTTTTTAGCTCTTCAACAGTTGCTTTACAATAGCATTGTGTGTCATTTAACTGCTTGTGACCCTCTGATAGATATTCAGCTTTTCCCCATACCACCACATTTCCTCCCTTATCCGATTGACGGATTACAATACAGTCATCATTTTTAAGGGAGTCAAGTGCATTACATTGTTCTTTGGTCAGGTTGTGTTTAGCCAAACCTTTGGTATTGTATCTTAAATTGTTTAAGTCTCTAGTGACACTTCGTTCAAAGACATCAATAGCATCGCTTTGAACCACTGGCATAAATCTGTGCCGTTCTTCTGAGAGGGGGAACCTTGGTTTCATATACATATATATATATATATATATATATATATTGTAAAAGGATTCACTTATATAATCAGAAGGTAGGGAGGAGGAATAGGTGTCTAGTCTGTTCCCCAGGGTAGAATTATTTATCATAAGTGGACTAAGACATCCATTCTAGAATAAAGTGATTTTGGGTGTAGGTGTGTCTTTTAACATTAACCCTCTCATGTGGCATCACCTTTTCTCTGGACACTACTGCGCTACTCCAGAGTTGACCTCAGGCTTGAGGCTGGCATGCAGCACAATAGATGACCCAATGATAAATGCCATAATGTCTATGTGGGGAGGAGAACCAAGATAAACCGCATCACCTCAAACATAGCGTTTATGAGGGTTATCTATATAACTGTGTGTAACGTAGTTACAAGTGTCTTAGTCCACTTATGATAAATAAAAGGATTCACTTATCCATGAACAAGACTTTGTTGTCAAAAGGCATTGCTGTTGGTGTGGTGGAGTGGTAAGAGATGGCCACCGAATGAAGACAATCCTGTAACAAACTCCTGGAGTGTGGCGTTATCCTTTTGTTGAATAATATTAACAGCACAGGGTTCCGTCCTGATTGCCGGCACCCTTCAATGAGCGCGCTGGCACTGGGATCCTAATTGGATGAAATATATATATATATATATATATATATATATATATATATATATATATATATATATATATATATATACATATACATATATATACATTCACTGAAAAAAACATAGGTTTCAGACATGTTATAGTTAGTTGGACATTTCACTCGTACAACCCCATAGAAATTCCCCTGTTATAGTTAGTTCAGCTAACTATAACTCGCGCCCCCGCAATGCACTGCTGATGACGTCACATATTACATCATTCATGACATGGTCAGTGACATCACTGATGACATCTCAAATGACATCACTGATAGCATCATCCAGTGAATGTGTTTTTCTTTAAACTTTAAATATGTTTTATATATATATATATGTATACCAAGCTGTATTGAAGAATCACTGGGTGTATAAGTGTCTGGATGAAGGATTTAGTAGGTGCGTGACTGACTGTATAAGTGATTGATTAAATGTGTCTTACTGAAAGCATAGTTTAGTGACTAAATTGTCTGAATTTCTGTATCAGTATGTTTGTTTTTCTGTAAGCTGCTGCATGTGTTGGTCAGGTGCTACATGAGTGTCTATATGGGTTATTGTTTGGTTGCCTGAGTACTTGTATGGAAGACTGGGTGTGTTTGGGTAGGTGGGAGGTGTGTTACTCTGTGCATACATATGTGAGTTGTTGATTCACTGGGTCTATGAGTTTCAGAGTGCCTGTGGAAATAGCTGTTTGTGTGGGTAATTGTGTGTATAGATGTGTTGGTAAAAGGTTGGATATCTCAAAGGTACATGTCCAGTAGTACATATGTAAAAGGCAGTGTATGTGAGTGTTGGAGTATCTAAATGACTATATGTGAGAGTCAGTGATTGTAAGAGTGGCTGTATGGATGAGTGTATACTTGTATTAGTGATTATATAAGAGAGTAAGTATGCGTTACTATCTGTATGAATATTGAGGTGGGGTGTGCATAACTGTGTAGGTGAGTAAATGGAACTATGATTCACTTTCCCTGTCTGACTACGATGAGTGCATGAGTGAGTAGGATGAATGGCGATGTGTCAGTTTCTGTATAGCTGTAGGAGTGTATATGATAGTGTTGTATTGATCAGTGACTACATGTATAAATGGCTGTATGTGTGAATGAGTGCATGTGTCTGTAAACCTAGGAATTAGTGAGTGCGTTTGTAGTAACTGGTTTTGGTGTCTCGATGGTTTTGAAAATGGAACTCTGTATTTTACAGGGGGTGTATCAAAGGTTATATTAGGGTGTGAGTAGGTGCATCAAGTTGTCACGTGGATGATGTCATGAGTGTTGTCATCAGTAATGTCATTTGAGATGTCATCAGTTATGTCATCAGTGATGTCACTGACCATGTCATGAATGATGTAATGTGTGACGCCATCAGCAGTGCATTGCGGGGGTGCGAGTTATAGTTAGCTGAACTAACTATAACAGGGGAATTTCTATGGTTTTGTACGAGTGAAATGTCCAAATAACTATACCATGTCGGAAACCCATGGTTTTTTTAGTGAATTTCTAAGGTTTTTTAAATGCTAATTTCTAACTATAACATGCCTCTAACCTATGGGTTTTTCAGTGAATTTCAAAGGTTTTTTAAATGCTGATTTCTATCTATAATGCGCCTGAAACCTATGTTTTTTTTCTTAATGTTAATTTAACCTATAGTTTTTTGTGACACCTAAGAAGGACACAGCACCCACTGCCACAACCATCAGGACCCCCTCCCCGTACCACCCCTCTCCCTACTACCACCAAGGCAGTGCAGAACAGGACAGCGAATCCTCTAAAAACAGCATGGTCCCTCAGCCATATAATAGCTGGGAAATGTGGCAATCGTTTTTTCAGTAAATTTGAAATTTTTTTTAAATACTAATTTCTAACTTTAATGTTCTTGAGACCTATTTTTTTGTCAATTTCAAAGTTTATTTAAATACTAATTTCTAATTATAAAGTTAAAAAACTGATGTTTTTTTCAGTAATTTTGAAAAAAAAATTATGTTTTGTAACTTTAATATCCTAAAAATAGTATTTGTAATTTATTTTATTTGTTATTTAAACTATATAATGTCTTCTTGTTCTTAAAGTATTAAACAACTACATACAGTATGAAAGGGAGCCCAGCCCACAGCCCACAGCCACATTTCAAGACCAACACATGTCATAGACCTACTGATCAAGCAGCTCCAACACCCAAGAACGACACAACACCCCACCACCACCCCCAGGACCCCCGCCCCTCAACCACTGAGGCAGCGCAGAACAAGACGGTGAACTTTCCGAAAACAGCATGGCCCCTCGGCCATTCAATAGCTGGATACTGGGACAGGAGTGAACAAACTATATGTGAAGGAAGCAATTCACCCATGAATAATGCACAAAATGCAAAGTGTAACAGTGATGTGCTGGACACATCCCAGTATGCACAACACCCACCTCTCCATGTGCACAAATACTACTGGTGCTTGTAGTGTTGTGGACAGTGGACCCAACCATGTTATATCAAACACTAGGGAAGATCTCAGTCATGTAGCTGTGTCATCCTCCCCTGTAACCATAAGCGTTACCGAAGTGGGCTGGTCCGACTTACGCCACTTCAGTGTAAGAGTGTGAATAAATAGGCCAGAGCTCTGAGCGTGGTTCACTTGTGGGAAAGCCAAAGCGTCTGCCAGGGCGGCGCCCCTCACCCTACCACGAGGCCACAGTCATGACCTCCGGCCTCCTCAGCCGATCACTGGCTTCCGACGCAGGACCCCAGCGGCACAGCACCGCAGACTTATGTCTATACAAACTACTGCCTTCGATATACACTGCGGACAGCAAGGCTCACAATTAAGCATGGGCGGAAAATCCGTTTCGCTCGCGGATTTTGCGGATTTTCGGTAAATTCGCAATCCGCGAGATTCGCGAATCTCCCGCAAAATCCGCAAATCCGCGAGCAGCGGATTTTGCTCGCACTGCTCGCACTGTTCGCGTGAGTTCGCGGCTTCCCAGTACAACTTCGCGCCCCGCGAATAAGTGCAAAATTGCAGAAATACGATTTTAGCAAAACTGAAACTACTTACCAGGTTCAAAAGTTCAGGCTCATCATTAGTAGCCATTTCCTGTAGTGCTTCCTGAGGGGCCCCTCCAGAGTTCAGTTGCCAGTTGCAACTATTATGTGACCCTGCTCTGAACCTCAGAATAGTTACACATATGCCACAAAGGTCCTGAATTACAGCTAAGGGAGACAAGCAGGAGCCAGGCTGGAAGTTCAAATCCATTAATCAGCCCCTAATTCATTATTGTCAGTTGGGGCAGGGCAGGTGTTGTAACTAATTTTGCAACAATGAAAGCACTTAGCAAGTACAAAAAATCACTAATCAGGAAGCACTAAGGAAGCAGGTGCCAGCTAAAAAAATATTCTGTGACACATTAATCAGCCCCAAATTAATTCAGGTCACTTGAGGCAGGGAAGGTGTGCTTGCGTTGCCACAATAATGTACACTGACTGGACAACCAGAGGGTGCTGTGATGAAACAGAGGGTGGCATGGGTGGGCCAGAGGGTGGCATGAGTAGTCAGAGGGTGGCAGTGGTGACAGAGAGTGGCAGTGATGAAGAAGAGTGTCCCGAACAGGCTGGACACGTAGAAACAACAAGTTCGCGAAACTTGCGACCCGACAGGTAAGTTCGCAATTTGCGAAAGTGTACAAAACCCTCGCGAACTGGCAGAAACCCGCGCAAACACAAAAAAAAAATCCGCAAATTCGCGAGAATTCGCGGATTTTGCGGATTGCGAGTTCGCAAATCCGCAAAATTCGCGAACGCGAGATTCGCAAAATTCGCCCATGCTTACTCACAATACACATTGAGTCGCCATTGCAGATGACGCAGTCCAATAGGCAGCAGACATTGCTCAAGTCAACAACACGTGGCTGTGGGCCCTTCCTCACTGCTGCCTCTCTCCTACACTGCGGTGAGTAAGGCTCACAATTCAAATTGAGCCGCGATTAAAGATGACGCAGTCTAGTAGGCAACAGACATTGCTTAAGTCAACACAACGTGCCTGTGTGCTCTTTCTGACTGCTGACTCCAGCCGACTCTGCGGTTAGTAGGGCTCACAATTCAAATTGAGTTGCGATTGCACATGATGTAGTCAAGTAAGTAACATATATTGCTCAAGTCAACGCCACGTGCTTGTGGGCCCTTCCTCACTGCTGCCTCCTGCCTCCACTGCGGTGAGTAGGGCTCACAATTCAGATCGAGTCATGATTGCAGATGACGCAGTCCAGTAGGCAACAGACATTGTTACCAGTACGGCCTGCCTGGACGATGCATCATCGACACAGTAGATCCCACACATGCAACTGTGTCCTGAGTCCTGAATGGCAGTGACCCCAAGTCCACTGGCACCAACTCCCTTCAATCAGTGAGGCATATTATCACTCAAAAATAGAGTACTACTAACTCACTGCACCATAAGTCATCGACACGTGGCCGCATTTGAGCAGAATTCAATAGACAAAACATAGCTCCGAGTGCGGCCCCTCCGGACCACGCATCTTCGCAGGATACGTACACGCTCAGTGTCAAAGGTACTACTAACTCATTGCACCATAAGTCATCGCCACGTGGCTGTATTGAAGCAGAATTCAATAGACAAAAGACATTGCTCCAAGTGCGCCCCCCGGACCATGCATCATCGCAGGGTACGTACACGCTGAGCGCCAAAGGTACTACTAACTCAGTGCACTGTAAGTCATCGCCACATGGCCTTTTTAAATCAGAATTCAATGGCCAAAAAGACATTGATCTGAGTGCGGCCCCCCCTGGACCACGCATCATCGCATGGTATGTACATGTGGAGCGCCAAAGATACTACTAATTCAGTGCGCCATAAGTCACCGCAAGGAAGAGTGAACAGTTTTATGTCAGCAGTGAGGCATACTATCACTCGAAAATCACCCACAAATACTTATTAAAAAAAAAGAGCAATCAAAGTACATTAATGATTACAATGCAGTGATTTAGAAGATGTAGAATGCAAATATGGACATACAAAATGTTGCAGATAACTGAATTGCTGTTTCTCGCTATGCCAAGTCATATATTACCAAATCTGAGAAGACAGAATTGAAAGAAATGTGGGAAAAATGTCACAGGAAAACACACTTAGCAAAACATTGTACAGTTTCAGCTTAAAGATGCTTTCACATCGAGAAATTAGATCCTACGAATGTTCACGTTGATAGACATCTGCAAGTTTATAATCATAGTCAAGAGGAATCATCAGTCTAGGTCTTGCTGCAGCACGAAATGGAGTTTTAATATAAATGATATAAAACAACTTTGTAATGATATAGAGTTACGTTTCTTTGGTAGTCAAGAGAAGTGAACAGAAAATAACAGTTTGAAAAATGTAGGTGTTGAAGAAGAGATGGAAGATAATAGTGATGTAAAGTTTCAAAAAGAAAGAACAAAATTTAAAGTAGTTTCTGGTGAAAATCCCAACTAAGCATAACGTCCCTCAAATCTACACAATATCCTTTTTGTATCCTTACTTCAAGATGAACTACGCAAGCCGATCCCACATGTGTAACTGTGTCCTGAGTTCTGAATGACAGTGACCCCAAGTCCATGGCAAAGACCACAGCACCAGACTCCCTCTGATCAGTAAGGCATATTTCCATACGCAAGACCGGCGACACGTGATGCCACTAACCCTGAACACAAGGGTGATCCCCCATGTGTAACTGTGTCCTGAGTCCTGAATGACAGTGACCCCAAGTCAATGGCAGTGACCACAGCACCAGACTCCCTCTGATCAGTGAGGCATATTTCCATATGCAAGATAGGCGACACGTGATGCCACTAACCCTGAACAACACAATCTGATCCCACATGGGTAACTGTGTGCTGAGTCCAGAATGGCATTGACCCTAAGTCTGTGGCAGCGACCACAGCACCAGACTCCCTTCGATCAGTGAGGCCTATTTCCATATGCAAGACCACCGACACGTGATGCCACTAACCCTGTACAACAAAGCCGATCCCACATGTGTAACTGTGTCCTGAATAGCAGTGACCCCAAGTCTGTGGCAGTGACCACAGCACCACAATCCCTTTGATCAGTGAGGCATATTTCCATATTCAAGACCGACATCACGTAATGCCACTAACCCTGTACAACACAAGCTGATCCCACATGTGTAATTGTGTCCTAAGTCCTGAATATCAGTGACCCCAAGTCCGTGGCAGCGACCAGAGAACCTGACACCCTTCGATTAGTGAGGCATATTTCCCTATGCAAGACTGGTGACACATGATGCCACTAACCCTGTACAACACAAGCCGATCCCACGTGTGTAACTGTGTCCTGAGTCCTGAATAGCAGTGACCTCAAGTCCTTGGCAGCGACCACAGCAACAGACCCCCTTCACTTTTATTTGTTGTTGTTTTCTTTAAATAAAATGTTTTATATGTAAATCTATACATGAGTAAGATACTTGTTTGTCCAACAGCACAGGGACACCATGGTGTTAAATTTTAGGGCAGTTATCGTGGGAATACCGATGATGTCTGCAGTTTGCACCAGCTTCTGAATAGTGTGTTAGATTCATCTCAACTTTAGTTGAATTAAAGTGCTGATAATGAGATGCAGAGTAGGTGTTCCCGTGCAAAAAGACACAACGTGCACCTTTACAATCTATTCTAAATACTAAAATCCTGTATTGAATTGTACTGGGGTAGTGGGTGCATTTACAGTATACACACAAATCAATGAAGAAATTTCAGTGTATTTATATTGATTAGGAATAGTGACTCAGGTGCTGGATCTTGAGGGGATACACTGCCCAGTTTGTTTATTTTTCTGTACACGAAAAAACCACATCACAACTTTCACAACAAAAAGGCAAAAAATGTGACGCGCAACAAATTCCGGCGATAAGCCACGTTAGCACAAGGGATTTTACAACTGCTTTCTGCTGGTGTTAAGCAGGATGACTACCTCCAGCATGAAAGGCAAAACAGCCAAGAGCCACACCGGAACACCCACAGGTGCCAAAGAGTCAATTAGCATGATACACGGACACCCATGAGGGCCACAACACTTAATGCAACAACCCCAGGACTGCCAATGTCCCCTGAACCTGCATCTGAGCAAGTGTGCCCGTGTGGTCATTGTGTTAGCACAATGGGCATGGGCCCTGCAACATCACAGTGTGCTGTCTTCAGCAGACGTTACCATCTCACCTCAGCGTTGGCAGTGAGCCTGGATGTATAACTATTCACGCATCCTCCTGCATGCACAAGCGGTGTGTGCTGGTCCGGTGTACACAGGTCAGTGCACGGGTGTGCCTATTCGACAAGTGGAACGGGGTGTCTCGGACATGTCCATGTGCAGGAAGTGCAGTAAGTGTGTCTCTGTGTTCTGGTGTAGCTGCCACTAGGGTTGCAGCAGTCGATTTTGTAAAGTGGCATGCACCACCTCCAAACGGCAGTGTCATGGTGTTGTTGGAATGCCGCAGGACATGTGCTAATAAATAGTCATTACAATGGTGTGCCGTAGGAGTGCACTGGATACAACAGTGTACCGCACAAAAGTGTGGTGACGCGTGGGAGCGAGAAGCAGCTGTGTGGCAACGTAACACACAGTGAAGCTGCCCAAGTGCCACATGCTGGGAATCTCATCCATGATGATCAGGGTCGCAGACATCCCACAACACCCACGACCGGCCTTTGTACACATCCTGTATGAATGCGGCCAGAGAAGTTACTGTAGGGATTAAAGGTTCTTTGAGCTATCCTGCGAGCATTTGTGTCCTGTGTTCGATTGTGCAAATGTTTGTGTTTGGACAACATTTTGTTGGATGTTGGTGTACTCTGCTTCCTATGTGTGTGTGCTGCATTGTGTGTGAGATGTCCCTTCATGTGAGGTTTTGTTCACCCTTCTCCCTTTCAGGCAGTGTGGTTTACACTTCTGTGCTGTTCAGTGGTGTGATGTTGGCACGTTCTGTGACTTGTGCTCCTTGTTGGTGTGTTTCATTTTGGCCATGGATTGTCTGTAGTTGTGCTGTACTTATTTGTGCATGTGTGCCACTGTGCCCATCACCCCCGTCCACCCACTCCCTGCTTGTTCCTTTTCCTGGTGCTGCTGTGTCTGTCATTTTGTTCCTTCACACATAAATACATGTAAAGAACAAATTAGAATAGTTCCTTGATTCTTTTAGATTGCAAAACTTCTCTCAATTGTCTATTTTTTAAATTTTCCATATAAACACTTTTTTTTAATATTCAAGGACACATAGAAGTCAGAAGTGCAAAGTATTCTATCAACACACTTTCTAGAACATCCTACAACACGTGCAGGTTAAAAGTTCATCAATTTTATTAAACCTAACAATATTTTTTTGCAACATTTTCTCGAACATTTAACGGCACATGCAGGTTAAAAGTTCACAATTGTTTTAAGTTCGAACACTGCCTTCCCAATGCAAGTAGCATGTATGGTTGAGTTGATCCAATTTTATCCTATGATATGTACTCCATGTTTAAACTGCTTTTTATTAACCAATCACAAAGATGCTTTTCCACAAAACGAATGTGCACCCTACTTTTAAAAAACAATGCTTTTCATCTCCCAATCAGTTATGTTTTTGTATGGGGAAAAAAAGAAGTTCTCCATCTTTAAACATATCTCTTATTCTACAAATGGACTGCATGAGCTACAGACATCTATCCATACCTCCCAGCCGTACCTTCAAAATGCTAGTGTGGATCGTAGGACATAGCTATGTTTACTGGTGCAAAACGTATGCAGAACAGAACGATTTGACTTAGACCTAGTTTTACAAAATCTGGACATTAAATAGTTTGGACAGAGAAGATTGAAGTGGCACCAATTGTTGCCTTTGGTTAAAACCTGTTTGCATCTCCAACACCCTGTCCTCATGATTGTGCACTGTGGTGGAAACGACCTAGGTACATTGACTGGGGTAGGTTTGGAAATGCTAATGAAGAACACCTTTAGATAATCGATGTTGCTTTTTCCTCAAATTGTCTTTGTATATTCCAATATATGCCAAAGACAGAAGTGGAAATGGTCAAACCAATTTTTTCCTCAGATTGAAAAATTGAGGAAGAATGTCAACAAAACTGTGTCTGCATACCTCAGAAACCATAGAATGGGGTTGATCTACAACAACAACATACATTTTGATATGGCTGATATCTACAGAAGTGGTGGTGTACACTTCACAGATCAGGGAAATCGAGTTTTTCTGAATACCCTGAACCTGTGCATTCACCCTTATATGTAGCTCCAACTAATAAACACAAGGGCTCGTTTTAGAACTGCCTTATATTCCCAATATCGGTTCCCAGAGTGACTGCTGCAATCCGGCTAGCACAGGGAGACCTGCAGGCCATCGAGCAGGCTTGCAGAGGAAGAGCTGCAGCCTGTCGGCTCGGCTCGCACAGTGTGAGCTACGGGCTGTCTGCTCACAAACGCAAACCAACGAGCTGGCTCGCAGAGGGAGAACTCGGTCTAACTCGCAAAGGAACATCACTGGGGCCAACGGCCCTGCTAGCAGATATTTCTCAAAAACTACTGAACGGATTTACACTATTTAACCAAAAGTGTACTTTCTGGACCATCACCTTTCTCCCTGCCAAATTTGGAGTAATTCTGTTCAGCACTTTAACCTGTAGTTCTCTGTAAAGTTTTGTATCGAATTTGTATGGAGAAAACACGTTTTAGGACCCTCTTTTTTTCTCAGCCCCTCCTACACCATTAACCCCTAAAATTTTAATATAGGAGCTAATCAGAAAAAGAGAAACTTTTTGGATAATTTCATAATGATTTGTCAAATGACGCCAAAGTTGCAAGTACATAGAAGACTCCAGGAGGGGGCAGCGCAATCCCCCTCCCAACATGAGTGAAACCCAGAGCTGCGCGGACCCCCGCAACCCATAGGAGCCCCTGCTATTATTTTTTAAGAAATACCCTAGGAACCAAGCCCACCCATGGACCTCATTATAATAAAATGCAAGAACCTGCGACCCCAGCATGAATTTCTGCCGAAGTTTTTATTTTTTATTACATTTTTCTGGCCCTCTGGTTTCTTCTGGGACCACCTGAGCAGACCTAGTGGGTCAGGGATGTTCTACCCTGCCCCCTTCTCTTGTTTTATACCTTTGTTTCTCTGTATTCGGAAGACTCGCTTTTACCGAGCCACAAGATGGCTGCCCACACTTCCTGGTTCGGAGTGCTAGCAGCCAATCACAGTGAAGCTCGCGCACACGACTTAGGCTCCACCAAGATATTGAAACTTTTATTTTTATATTTCCTCAGCAACTACTGAATGGATTTACACCATTTTTAATAAGGTGATTTTCTGACCCAAGCACTACCTTTCTGCCAAATTTGGAGTAATTCCGTTCAGTAGTTTCGGCTGTAGCCTTGCACGAAGTTTCCTATGGGAAAATTATTTTTTTCACTCTTTTTTTTTTAAATTTCTTAAAAACTACTGAATGGATTTACACCATTTAAAACAAGCATTAGAAATGCAATAGGTCTCGCAGCATTAGAGTTAGTGCTTTTAGAATTGTTTATGGGTTTTTTTTGTAAATCTTTAGCATGAGGTTGAGGGTGAGTGAGGGTGAGGGGTTGAGGGTGAGTGAGGGTGAGGCTGAGGGGTTGAGGGTGAGGAGGGGTTGAGGGTGAGGGTGAGTGAGGGGTTGAGGGTGAGGGGTTGAGGGTGAGTGAGGGTGAGGGGTTGAGGGTGGGTGAGGGGTTGAGGGTGAGGGGTTGAGGGTGAGGGTGAGTGAGGGTGAGGGTGAGTGAGGGTGAGTGAGGGTGAGTGAGGGTGAGTGAGTGTGAGTGAGTGGGGGTGAGTGTGGGTGAGGGTGAGGGATTGAGGGTGAGGGGGTGAGGGGTTGAGGGTGAGTGAGGGTGAGGGGTTGAGGGTGAGGGAGGGTGAGGGGTTGAGGTTGAGGGGTTGAGGGTGAGTGGGGGTGAGTGAGGGTGAGGGTGAGGGGTTGAGGGTGAGTGAGGGTGAAGGTGAGTGAGGGTGAGTGAGGGTGGGTGAGTGTGAGTGAGGGTGAGGGTGGGTGAGTGAGTGTGGGTGAGGGATTGAGGGTGAGGGGTTGAGGGTGAGGGGTTGAGGGTGAGGGGTTGAGGGTGAGGGGTTGAGGGTGGGTGAGGGGTTGAGGGTGGGTGAGGGGTTGAGAGTGAGTGAGGGTGAGTGAGGGTGAGGAGTTGAGGGTGAGTGGGGGTGAGTGAGGGTGAGTGAGGGTGAGGGGTTGAGGGTGAGTGAGGGTGAGGGGTTGAGGGTGAGTGAGGATGAGGGGTTGAGGGTGGGTGAGGGTGAGTGTGAGTGAGGGCGAGTGAGGGTGAGGGGTTGAGGGTGATTGAGGGTGAGGCGTTGAGGGTGAGTGAGGGTGAGGGGTTGAGGGTGAGTGAAGGTGAGGGGTTGAGGGTGAGTGAGGGTGAGGGGTTGAGGGTGAGTGAGGGTGAGGGGTTGAGGGTGAGTGAGGGTGAGGGGTTGAGGGTGAGTGAGGGTGAGGGGGTGAGTGAGAGTGAGGGTGAGGGGTTGAGGGTGAGTGAGGGTGAGGGTGAGTGAGGGGTTGAGGGTAAGTTAAAGTTTGTTTAAAGCCCTATATGCTCGCAAGCTCGATGCGCATGCGAATCGAATAGCTCGACCTAAAAAACTCTTAAATATCAATATAGATGCACAGATAGAAACACTAACGTGCAAGCACAGAAATATAGAAACATGCATGCACAGACAGACATGCACACATCTGGAAACACAGTCACCTGCAGCCACATACATTGATAGATGCAACCACACAAGCATACATATACACTCTCAGGCACACATACGCTTGCAAGCAGGAGCACATACAAACACAGACACACACATGCACATAGAAATGCATATAGCAAGCATGCATATACATATGCAGCACTACCAAGAGCAGATACATTTACACACACGCATGCAGATATATAAGCACACACACAAACACAGGGACTCCTACATACCTATGCAAATGTGTACACTCAGACACACATGCACGCGCACTTATACACGCACACACTTGTGATTAACATAATTCGGGAGGCACAATTGACACAATTGGCACATTAAAAATGAAAAGCAATGAGATGCATTGGGGGGAAAAAAGCCATGAATATATACATTTCAGCAATGAGCGGCACATTAATAGTGGCAAGCAATTAGGTACATTGGAAAAATAAGAGTCATAATAATATAGACCGTGCGGCATTGATTTCAGCCGAAAATCGAAAAAAACCAAGGGTTATGGCAGACAGGCGAGCGACAGGAATTAACCAAAGAAATAAAACAATAATCAGATCATAAAGGTATACAGGGATATAAATATACATGGTAAATAAAAAAGATAACATGTCAGAAGTGCATATTCAAATAATGTCAATAGGATAAAGTATGAATTTAGACATTTGTGAAAAATCAGTTTGTAAATAAGTATTAACCCATTTGTGTACAAATTTAAGAAAGGTAGTGCCCAATAGAGTGTCATGATTAAATATACGATGTAAACATTTGTATAAGAAGATATATTGGAGAAAGTAAATTTATTTGGTAATAGTTACATATTGCGAGTGTCCGGTCATTGCAGGGTTCAAGTGGAGCAATAGTTGTCAACGGAACAGACCAAGTGATGGTGGGGATTAAGATGGTTGAAACGAATAACAGGAGAAAGGAATAATAGTAAGAAACTTGATAACAGATTTGTTGGTTCAAACTGTATGAACAGTGAAATGGACTCTAATAATAAAAACGGAAAGCCTTGTGAGGGTCATTAGTATAACGGGATAATATGTTAAAGATTGTGAGCGCAAATGCTGTGCAATAAATGGTCCGGTGTGAATAGAAGGAGAAGTTTAGCCCTTGTTACACTTCCCGTGAAGTATATAATCTGATCGTGCATAGTTTGCAAAGTGCACTTTAAGGAAAAAAAGGATTAGTGATTCTTATATTCGAATTGTGACTACCTAATTAGTAGTCCTTGTGAGGAAGGAACGAATTAGAAACACAGGGTGCTGGAAAACGCCAGTGAAGAGGGAAAAAAGAGAAAAAAAGAGGCATGCTGTATGTTAAGCGTACTTACACAGTGAAATATATTTAAAAAAAAGATATCTGGAAAGACATTAAAGTGAGATCCCTCGGACACATGAAGTGGGTTATGGGGCGATTAAAGACGGAACTTGTAGGTTGGCTTACCAGTATTGATACAATCTTATGGTCCCGGCTCTTAGCGTAGTCAGGAAGTTTAGCGGTTTGATCTGTGCAATGTAAAAAAAGGGGGGTCGGGGGAGTGTGCACGGGAAAACGGTCGGGAGTATCTTAAGACAGTCGATAGACATCTAGGTAATTGGTAGCTTACCTATTAGTCACGGCATAATGCCTGGTCTATCCAGCTCCGGGTCGTGTAGCTAGTCGGTCTAGAGGGGTCTAAGCCGACTAGATAAACAGTTGTGTTAGAGAAAGGAGTTCCGATTTAAAGGACCAGAAGTGAAAAGAATGCAAAGGCCGTCGCCATCTTAGAGTGGTGAAAGGAGATGATGGGCACTATAATGAAGGGACAATATACAAGGAATATGATGTTAATAGAAAGGGATCCAGAGATCAAAATGATGAACCATAGTAAAAAGAACCCTCACGCTCGTATTCCCTGCACTCTCATTCTTGAAGAATGAACGATATATCCTGAACACCAACGCTCAAGGCTAGAAGAAAGCTCTTGAACCTGAACAGCCCAAGTAGAATATGCCACAATCGCACACCTTCACTGTTAACAAAAAAACGCATGCAGCACCCTGGATTATATAAGTCTTTTCTGACTTCAGACTCGAGTGCAAGGGAAGGCAGGGAAGGCCTTATTTTATGCGGCAGCGTTAACTAAACAAGCGCTGGCAAAGTTCCTTGCCGAAAACGTGCAGGCGAGGTGCGACACGGCAGGACGGAAGGAAGAGAGGGGAGGGGGAGGAGAAATGCGACACGGCGGGAGGGGGCGGGCAGGGGAGGGAGCTGTAGCATGTCTGTTTTTGCATTTTTATATAGCTCGAAATCAACCTTAGGATATCAGTGCTTTACATGAGCAATAGTTGCATTACAGATGGACACATTCATTGTTAGGCACGGGGAGAGTGTGATTTGCCCGGAATCACAGTATGTTTGAGCCTCCGGACAGACTCAAGGCTGGGTCCCTGGCTCAAAGTCCACCACTCTAGCCGTTAAACCACATCCTTTCCCTTCTCCCATTCACGAAGAGTGGCAACGAGGTTTCGGCATCTGTTCTGCCCATTGTAAATAAAAATGAAACGTGAATGCCGTGTGTGTGAAAAAGAAAAAAAATGCTGTCACGCAGCATGTTTGTTTAGGAGATTAGACAAAGTAATTTCGGTTCTGCTTGTTATCACAAGAACTGCCATACGCCATTCAGCTACAAGCAATGCGCTCGCGTGTTTATGGGTAATTCCTTCCACCTGAAAAGGAGCGTTTTTCAAAGCACAGCAAGGGGGTGTTCGCCATGACCCCTCATCAGTATGAACGCTGTACTCTTCAATACGTTTTATTTGGTAGCTGAAACCATGCACCTTATTGCTGCTCTACTATAAACAAAAATCACACTTTGATACTAATATACACCTGGGGTATACTTAGACGTGGTCTATTGTGTAAAACTAAACAAGCTCACACACAGAGCGTCCCGTATGCCACCCATAACCGTCAAAGTACCTTTTTTACACACACAAGCAAAACATGTTTTCAAACATGGAAATAAATATAAGTAAACTCAACCACGACTATAAAAGACTTCTAGACAGACAACCTGTTGGCCTTCAGTAAGCCAGATGACTCACTGAGTTGACCCGACATCCGAGTGTGACCTCTACCAATTCTGAATATTCGTAGGGAAGGCTCAGCCTTTCATCCTTTAGAGGGTGATAAACTGGTTGCTATTGAGCTGGTAATAGGAACATCGGGTTATAAGGCTGCAATTGGTGTGATGCAGAAATGTACTTCTAATAACTTGTCCCACCCGTAGAGTTTTATTCACAGTAAATTACACCTCGTTCACTCCTGAAGCAGAGAGAGGCTTAAAGCTTCTGCAATCAGTAAACAATGGAGTGATTTTCACATATCAAGGCCTCTGCTGTGAAGGGCGTCGGGAATTGTAGTCCTTCTTTTGCTAGTTATCGCACGCAGAAACTGATGGGAAATACAAGTTCCGGGTGCCCTGGGACATTGCCTAGGAGACGTGGGTGCAGGCTTCCTGTGGAGCCTGGGGGGGAGAGAAGATGAACATTTGAAGCAACTGGACAGGGGAGGAGAGTTCAGGCAAGGCGGAGGAGGTGAGCCCGGGAGACGACTCATGAAGGTACCAGATAATCTTTTTGGAGGGAGGTGGACATTTAAGGGCCGTATCACGGAGGCGGAGCGTTACCGAAGGGTGTGAAGGGAGGGTGGTGTTATTAGGTAGGGTCTCTATAGGGGCGTGGAGGTGCTGAAGTAGTGGAATGTTAACAAGTCGGATGGGGGTGGGGGAGAAGGGTAGTGAGCGAGTGGGAGGGAAGTGCTGGTGAAGCGTCGTGCTTCAAGAACCTGGTGAGAGGTGCGACACGACGGAAGGAAGAGAGGGGAGGGGGAGGAGAAATGCGACACGGCGGGAGGGGGCGGAGGGGTAAACAAAGACGGACGTGCACGCGCCCGTGAGTTTTAAGGTCAATGCGCATGCGCATAAGCTTAATGCGCATGCGCATTGACCTTAAAACTCACGGGCACTGCAAGGAATCGCCACGATTCCTTGCAGTGCAGATAAAGTGTGGATAACTCGCAATAGTCTCGCTTTGCTCGATGCGCATGCGCATCGGCAACAGGCGAGACCTAAAAAGGTCGCTTTCTGAACCAAGCTCTACCTTTCTGCTAACTTTGGAATAATTCCGTTCAGCAGTTCGAGCTGTAGCTCGTAACAAAATTTACTATGGAAATTAACATGGAGAAAACGACTTTTGGGACCCCCCTCTTTTCTCAGCCCCCGCTTGACGAATCACCCCCAAAATTTCAGGATAGGAGCTGACTTGGATAGACTTTTGTTTTTGTAGAATTTCAGAAAGATTCGTCAAACGACGCTAAAGCTATTAGCAAATCAAAAAATGCTTTTCCTATGGAAACTAGGTACAAACTATACCTACATACTGGCGACCGCCAGTAGGTGATATATATATATATATTCTTCCACAGCAGCACAATGTCAACACTCACGGTCAATCTCTCAATCTCTCGTTGTTGTTTGATTGAGTGAACCCCTCCCCCGCACAAACAGACGCGTTTTGGAGTGAAACACCTTCCTCAATATCAGTGGGCCCGATTCACAGAATAAACTTACTACTTTTGGCATTCACAGAATGCAATTACTACTTTTGGTATTCACAGAATGAACTTACTCATTTCGGTATTCACAGAAGTTAGGACTACTAACTTTAGGACTCCTAAATGCCTTCTGTGAATACCGAAAGTCTTAAAATTAGGATTTTTCTCAATTTAGTATTAGTAAAGTTAGGACTCCTAACTTTAGGATGCCTAAATGCCTTCTGTGAATACCGAAAGTCTTAAAATTAGGATTTTTCTCTATTTAGTAGTAGTAAAGTTAGGACTACTTAGTTAGTCCTAACTTCTGTGAATACCGAAATGAGTAAGTTCATTCTGTGAATACCAAAAGTAGTAAGTGCATTCTGTGAATGCCAAAAGTAGTACGTTCATTCTGTGAATCGGGCCCAGTGTCTCCAAGTCAATTGCTGTCTTAAGTATACACTCATTGGTGCATGTGATGATCACAAGGTGAAAAGTAAACATAAAAGACGGTATTGACGGCCTTAAAAAGTGGTGGGCATCTTTAAACGTGCAAAAATGAACTGTGATAATGATGTGAAATAAGGTATATACACTTTCGGGGAAACAGAATAATAATCACATTGTGCACATTATTCTGATTCATTCAATCTTGACAGGTCAAATAATTGTCTCATATAGCCGTGCACAGAAACCTTAATGAATCAGAAAAATGTGCACTATTTTCCAGATCTGATTTGTTAGGAGAAGGATAAACAAGCATTTACAATGCAATGGTCTCGCCTTTGAAAAAGTTAGAGCTATTGGCATTGTAAATGAATCATTTTTTATTTATGTGTTGGTTTTGAAAACAGATAAATAAATGGCATTGTCATTTACAATGCCAATAGCTTAATCTCTCGAAAATGCGAGACCTATTACATTTGCACCCACACACACACACACAGAGAGCCACACACACACATATGGATGTGGTGGTGGTGGTGGTGAATGTGGTGGATGTGGTGGTTGTGGATGTGGTGGTGGATGTAGGGGTGGTGGATGATGGGGTGGTGGATGTGTTGGATGTGGCGGTGGTGGTGGATTTGGTGGTGGATGTGGTGGTGTTGGTGGATGTGGTGGTGGATGTGGTGGTGGTCATGGATGTGTTGGTGGTGGTAGTGGATGTGGTGGTGGTGGTGGAGGTGGTGGTGGTGGTGGATGTGGTGGTGGTGGTGGTGTTGGATGTGCTGGATGTGTTGGTGGTGGTGGATGTGGTGGTGGTGGTGGATGTGGATGTGGTGGATGTGGTGATGGTGGATGTGGTGGATGTGGTGGTGGATGTGGTGGTGGGCGCTATCTACGCATCAGGTGCTGCCTATTCGGATCCCAGGGCTGCATTCCTGCCCTTAGCTCTGCTGGAGAGTAGTTGCCCACCCTACCCTGCCTCATCCTCTCACATCACCTGCTCTCTGCTTCGGGAAGCACTGCATTGTGCTCTATTCCGATTACATGCGCTGTGTCCGCAAGAGACACCCGTAGTGACCACACACCGGCTGCCACCCCTGCTGGATGCCCTGGAGTGGATAGGTTTACTGTCCCTAACCCCGGGTATCCCTTCACGCAAACTGTCCGTGCCAGTCTCCCCCACAACTTCTCTCGGCTGTGGTGGAGCGCAGCCCTCTGGGCGCTATTCCTAGACAGTGGAGACAACCACGGCACTGTCAGATCTCCGCACCAGGTGTTTGCCACTGTCAGATCTCTGCACCATGTGTGTGCCACCGTCAGATCGCTGCACAATTTCTGTATGCCACTGCCTGCTCCACGAGGGCATTAGCAGGTGCGCGTGTGTCCCAACCATGAAGAATATGTTGTAAATAGTGCAGCCGTGCCCCCTCGGTATCCACGTGTCTGCATTCTTCCTGCCATCGCTGCCGGAGCGGGCCAGCAGCACCGCTTTCTTTGGGTCAGACTCAAAAATGTCGGTACGAGGTGCAGGAGCTATTCCCGGGGAATCGATCGGTGTGCACGTTTGTGCTGCAATCTCTAGAATCGGTGCACAGAATAGTGATGCAATCACTTACTTGTTGGGGTCTGGGTGAAAAACTGGCGAGTTGTGTACACATTAACAAAAACGGTTCTAGTCAACCGGCAAGGCTTTAAGTGCACATTGTGTGAACCGGAGCGACCCAGGAGGTAACCTACCCCTCGCAGTACTTGTTGGGTGGAGTTTTGATCAGTAAAGCCATTTTGGGGATGGTCCTCTGGGGCGGGGTGATGAGGTTTTTCCAAATTAGTGTGGAAACCTCGCCTTGGGTTTGGACACTGGCGAGAGTCTGCTATGTGCAGATAATTTTAGAGAATAAAAGCAGGCTCTAAATAGGAGGCCCTAGTGACTGATTTATGGACTGGGCCGCAAGAGACCTGAGTTACAGGTTTACCATTTCTGCTTCGCTACATTGTGTGATCCTCAGCAAAATAGTTCAACTGCTCAAGCTTCATTTTCCAGATGTGTGAAAACAGATATCTTAAAACGAATAAACTGCAGGTAAGATACCTGTAGTGTCTAGGAATATACCTGCATGTTTCACTTTCATGTCCTAAACCCCCCCTCCGCCCTCCCCTCCCAGTGCCAACTTTGTTTGGTCCTGCTGTCTCTAGGAATTATTAAGCTACTTGGCTCCATAGAGGAGCGCTCTCTTAACAATGCCTGAATTTACTGACTTCTCCTGTGGGGGTGTGCTGCCAGCGAGGCCCACACCGGCGTTGGAATGCACCGCTACGGATGGATTAGGTATGCTTGTGGTGAGGGGGCGGGTGTTAGATGTGTCCTTCTAAGATCTTCTGCCTTCCTCGACATCTCCGGGGTTTGGAGGGGAGGTGGGCTAAATCGTGCTGCGTGCCCGCTCTCCATGAGCACCCCCTACTCTGGGCGCTATCTACGCATCAGGTGGTGCCTTCTCGGATCCCAGGGCTGCATTCCTGCCCCTAGCTCTGCTGGAGAGAACTCGCCCACCCTACCCTGCCTCATCTTCTCACATCGCCTGCTCTCTCCTTTGGGGAGCACCACATTGGGCTCTATTCCGATTATATGCACTGTGTTCGCGGGAGACACCCAGAGTGACCACACATCGACTGCCACCCCTGCTGGATGCCCTGGAGTGGGTAGGTTTACTGCCCTTAACCCCGTATATCCCTGCACACAAACTGCCAGTGCCAGCCTCCCCCACAACTTCTCTCGGCTGTGGTAGATCGCAGCCCTCTGGGAGCTATTCCTAGACAGTGGAGACTCCACTAACCACGGCACCGTCAGATCTCCGCACCAGGTGTGTGCCACCGTCAGGTCGCTGCACAATTTCTGTATGCCACTGCCTGCTCCACGAGGACATTGGCAGGTGCATGCGTGTCCCGAACCATGAAAAATATGTTGTAAATAGTGCAGCCGTCCCCCATCGGGATCCACTGTGTCGGCATTCTTCCTGGTAGCACTGGCCCGAGCAGGCCAGCAGCAGCACTTTCTTTGGGTCAGACTCATAAATGTTGGTACAAGGTGCAGGAGCTATTCCTGGGGAATTGATCGGTGTGCGTGTTTATGCTGCGCAGTCTAGAATCGGTGCACAGAAAAGTGATGCAATCACTTACTTGTTGGGGGCTGGGTGGAAAACTGGCGAGTTGTGTTCACGTTAACACAAGCGCTCGCCATGACACAGCCTTTTGTCGCTAAGCCCCGTCCCTTTCCGACTGGGTGCCCTGACTTCCTGCTGTGTTAAAGGTTCCTTATCTTCTTTATGGGGCCATCTGAACCCATAAAGAAGATAAGAAACCTTTTACCACAAACGTAAGGCAAGGAACCCAGTCTGAAAAGGACGGGGATTAGTGAGAAAGGAGAACGTCACTAGGACCTCTTCTCCAATGGCTGGCCACCATTTAGGAGGCCAGACAATGGACAAGAGGGGCGGGGCTTAACCCTCGCTAGAGAAGTTCTCCTAAAAACATCAAATCTCGCGAGCTCGACTGCGCATGTGCGCAGTACGCCATGCGAGACCTAAAAACAAAGTGAAGACTTCAAACAGAATATGTTGAAACGTCTTAAAGGTTATGAAGCAGTGATTAGGTAACAAAAACAATCCAAGTTCCAGAGGGATGAACAAGATTATTTAGCTGGTAGAATACTGACATTCGCACGCAAGTACGATGCACCCAGAAAGAAGATGAGCGAGCAAGGGGGGCCAACTCATACATCGAGGGACACTTCTGAATCTGAAGTTGAAACCTCCGAAAATAACCAACCGGCAGGAACGGATGATGTACCGGGCACCAGTGAACCAGGTTATTTTCAGGAGTACAAACTGATGCGCAACATAAATCAGAGACCGGCACCGTGAATTTTTAATATATATATATATATATATATATATATATATATATATATATATATATATATATATATATATATATATATATATATATATATATATATATATATATATATATATATATATATATATATATATAGTTTCCTGCATCTCCCCTCAATTCCGTCTCATTAAGATTTCCGAGGAACACAGACAGACAGCACTCATAACAGAAAGTCCACGTCAGGTAATAGTTACAAAATTATCTTTTTTTTATTTTTTATTTTCTATTTGTTCTCCATTGTTTTTTTCTTTTCAAACCGGCAAAAATGCAGAGTGCATACAGATATATATATAGAGAGAGGGATGTTATAGATATACAAACATACATATATGTATATATTTGAGTTTGTGTGTTCATATGATTATGTGTTTATATATAGTATTAAATATCAATGGAATTTAGTTAATTCACATCATATTAACTTTATATAGTACAATATTTAACATTTACTACGTTAAACTATGTATATTAAAAAATCTATATTTTTGTATATTTTTGGATGATATTAGTGCCAACGATATTTTACTTTAATATTTTTGTACTATTTTGTATTTTTGTACTTACCATTATAAGTATAGGTGGACAAAATTTTTGAAATCATATTTTTGATACAATATTTTTGTTACACAATATTATTGTTGTCGATATTGTGTCAGTGATCAGGTTGGCCATGTTTTTGTGTGGGTGCGGTAAGTCATCCTATGGCTGTGGGTGGAGGGAGGGAGCTTTGAGTTTCCCTCATCATCAATCATCCAAATTAGGGCCAGGGTGTGGATGTTTTCAACTTGGGTACGCAACTGCCCTCGGTCATCGGATTGGCTATAATCTAGAAAGGTGCAATATATTTAAGTTCTCTTGAATTCTTTTTCTCTGTGTTGGTACTCTCTTTCGGTTGTTCCAACTTTAGGAGATGTAACAGGGTGTTATAAGGTGCCCACTTGTTGGCATATTTCCAATTTAAATATACACATGAAATGCCACTCCAGGATGATCTAAGGGACAATTCAACTTTGATTGCTTCCACTGCCAGCATGCATAACACTCGTCTGCGCGTTGGGTAGGAGCAGCTAGTAGCATAAAACATTGGTGGGGCGCGGCGTGATGCCTTTCACAAAAATGCATTCACTGTGACATTTAGGTCCTTAGTTTACATCGAGGTGCATTATTATAAAGAGTAGCAGGTGCACACATAAGGCTTTATGTCATTTAATTGTTTAATAAATAAAAATTTGAAGAAGGCAACATAAAAATTTGAAGAAGGCAACAAGCAGAATGTATTATATAAGGATTTTGGAAATATATATTAAAAGATAAAATGATATTTATTACAATGGATTCCAAATAGCCACTTTTATTTCTAAATAAACTTTGTACTCTGCAATTTGATAGACGAAAAGGAAGGTGGTTGACTTCCTGTACGAATCCAACCAATCCTGGAGCTGCTTTCATGCTGTTTTGAGCATGAGAGCAGCTCCAGGATTGGTTTGAGCCTGCTGAGGAGCCGGCTGACACCCAGGCACCTTACCGGAGCCATGAACGACTGTACTGGTGAGTGCTCCTGCTGCAAGGGGGAGACCGGGGGTGAAGTAACATGTTTGGCAGAGGACGTTCCTCCCGCCCCGACATGCAGTATGGTGATTCTCCCCCACCCTCACTGCCTTTCTCCACCTGACTGCAGCAAAAAGAGAAAGCCCCTCAAACCACTCTGGGCTCCATGGTCTGGCCCATCGAGTCTACACCAGCAGGGCTAGGGCTGATTCAAACCCCTTGCAAAACGGCTTTTCTTTGCAGAAAAGACTGCATGGAGCACCCAAGCCGGCCTGACCCTAAGATGGCACCAGGTGCAGAATTAATTCAAGTCCAGCAAATCGATGAGGCCATACCCCGAGTGGGAAATCTTCAGTTTCAGGTCAGCAGGAGAGATCAATAGCGGTGGGCCACAGCCATGCTGCACTGAGGGTATTAATACGACAGCGCCTGAAGGGGGCATCAACCAGACCTTGCGCATATCCCCCACCCTTCTCCCTTACTCGGCTCACTCAACTGGACATAGAATCTGTGAACTTGGCACACGTCCGTGGAGATCTAGCATTCTGCCCGACGCCCGGTGGAGCTACCTTGATATCTATAGAGGAGATGGGCTGTGGACTCCCCCTCGGCCGTCACCTACCCAGCCGGACATTGGGCAGACTTTCCTTCGTCTCTTCGCCTTATCTCCCTCCTCATTACCCCTTTTACCTTACCCCCCCTACCCTTCTATGCTCCATTAATCTCGTCATCTGAGGTAACTTGTAACTGATTTATCTTTTTCAACAATGTGAAACTTGTAACTGATGTAACTTTGTAACAATGTGTAACCTCATGTAAAGCGCTCTGATACCTCTGGGTCTAGCCAGCGCTAAATAAAACTCATCAAATAAATAAAATAAAATAAATAAACCCAGTGCTCATTTTGAGGCTGGAGGCCTGTGCCTGCAATCTCCCTGCTGCTTTACAGCCCTGGAACTGATGTGTCTGAAGTGTGCATGTCAGAGAGGCCGGCTGTCTGACAGGCACACTGAGCACTGACAGGGGCAGCAGTAATCCTGCAATCCACCGGAAGCTCCCACACCCCCACTTTACACTGCCATATGAGTAGTGTGGGCAAGTGGCACCAGGGCTTACTTTGTGACAGTGGATTCCAGTGCTCAGCACCAGCACTTAATTGTCAGCACTGGCTCTAGTGACAGTTAACCACATGGTGGCGTTGTCTCTTTTAATTGTGAGATGAGCACAGCAACCATGTTTATTAAGTCAAGATACACTGAAAACCAATAATACCAGCCTTTCATGCAATTATTATAGCTTTGTGTGGCCGGAAATCATCTAAACTGTCAAACTTGTAGGATGTTGATGCTTAGGAGTTATGTTGGTACTGTCAATGGCAGCGCTAGCAGTGAATGGGTGGTGCAGGCTGTAGTAGCCTTCTAAGAAGGGCCCTGGCACTTCTCTTTTTGCAAATTAAGCACTAAGTGGCACAAAGAATAATAAAATGGTAATGACCAACTTATCATTCTTTGTTTACTGCTGCGCTCGCAGCAGGTGGGGCGACCTTCCTCCACCCTTTAGGAGGAACCGCCCCTGGTTTTACATGTCATCTGTGGTAAGATGATTACAATACCTGATCTCACGAGTCTGTGTGATATGTATTTTTTTTAAATGTCTGATATAACAGGTTCTATATTTTTTGTACAATAACTTATTTTATCACAATATGTTTTGCATCATCTCTTTTAGTGTCGTCAAAAGGTTGCTTCAAAATGCACACAACGTATAAATGTGAAGAGAAACCTCTGCTTCATTTACGCAACGACTTTAATGTATGTATTTAGGGAAAAAGAAAACAGTTGCTTGCCTACCCCGCTTATGCAAGAGTGAAACAGCACACACAATCCCTCAACTAAGAACCCCGTCCTTAAGGCAGGTCGGGAGTTTGAACGGTGACCAGCTTGTTATTTAAGAACAGAAACAAAAAAAACAGCGCATTCTTAAAACTCGAAGAATATCCTAGTAAAGGCAAGCCTGCACCGAGGGGGCGTGTCCGCCTCCTCAACTTGTTTACGTGGCAGTCATGCCACTGGGACAATTTAAACACAAGCTTGGAACAGCAGTTCAAAATATTTGTCTGAAAAATATATGTTTATGCTTGTGTTTACATAAATGTGTATACATTATTGCAGACTGCTTAGGCCAAAAAGGCTGTGCCATTCCCTTGTGAGGGGTCCCATTTCCAGACAGTCTGAACCTCGCGAGATCTCCTTGTACAGGGAGTGGAATTGATGCAAGACAAAATATCTTCCTCTGTAAAAACCACCCAGGTACATAATTAAGAAAGAAGGGAATGGGAAAATACAAAAGGGTATTTTGCACCGCCCTCGTGAGATAGATTCCGTGCACTTCCTGACTGTTAGTAATAATTAACTCGTCACGTACGTCCGGACACCCTGCAGGGGTTTAACTCAAGGGTGGGAGGATGGCCACGTCAAGTGGTGGAAGCGAAGAACAGTGAGGCCAATTGACAACGGGGTGCTAATGTGTAATTGAACCATAAAGAAAGTGGGGGTTCTCTTTAAACAGCCTGTGTTCCCATCAGAACGTTGAAAAAAACACCAAACACGGTCTATGTTGTAGCTTTCAAAGAGGCACAGATACACTGAAAATTGAGATTAGGAATGGGGCAGGTATAGGCCCCTGTTTGCTGCCTATACATTAGGCAGCAGTGCTATACTCTTCCTTTCACATATCTACATTCACTGGTTTTCTAGCTCGCCTGTCCTTACTACACTAACATCCCAAGGAGTATGCAATTTGTAAAATAATAACTGCCAGGTGTCTTTCTCAGAATCTCGCAGCAGGCTCTGACCAGTGTTCCAGAATACCAAGGCCGTGTAGTCTATTTTCCACCTCATGCCTGTTTCCTACACCACCATACACTCACTGCACCTTCATTTCACTCTTACATGTTCTTTTTCATCCCTACTTCTTCCATTTGTCTCTGTTTTTCTGTCTTTCTCTTCCTTTCTTCCCTTTGTCTTTTGGTTTTCTCTCTTGCTCTGGATCAAAATCTTTTGAGGAAAAGTAAGTGCTGGTCCTCAAAAATGTGTGCTGGTGAGTCCCACCTTAAACCACTGGGTCAAATAGAACACTGCCCCTAGACCAAGCAGAACCCAGTTGAAGGATGGCCTCTGAATTAACGGAAAATAAACGCTTAAGGGTCAAGGCCTCACCATAGAGGCCATTTTTTGTCCAAAGACAGCCATAGGACAAATTATCGTTGTCGGAAATTGAGACCTGTTTAGAGTTCCACAGCTCTACAACCAACGTCTTTGAAAAGCTATATCCTTTTAGAAATCTAATGAGCAAATTGTGTTTTTAGAAGGAAAAAATGAAATATTGTTCCAAAATGAGAAATGTAAAAGATAGCAATGGCAACTGTTTGCTGGTTTATTCAGAGCTTACTGGCCCTGATGAACCACTGAAGTGCTTTGAGGACAGGTAGCACGCTACTCCTTGGAACACGGAGCCTATTTGTGGGGTTAGTTGTAATGTTATGAGATATTAATAGTTGGTACACATGCAATTTATAGTCTGGAGGAAAGTTAGTTTTCAGTTGGTACTGATGCAGATGTTATAGTTTTGCATTCACAATTGTGTCTGTATTTTAAAAGGGGGTGGAGTAAAATGTTATTATTTATTGTTTCGTTGTCCTAGTACAATGTGTTAGTGCATGGCGGGTCCGTTGCTAGGGAATACATATTATATTTAGACTCATGCTGATACAGACTGGATCCGTGGGTCTGGTGGGAAGAGTCATTATGATCGAGTATGGAAGGCCAAGCAGTATAGGCCAGGAGGACATATGGACTGACGTATGCATGTACTAGTAGTATGAAATAAGCTGGGATGCACCTCACACACATTTAAGTAGTGCCTCACATGCTGTGTCATGCCAAGGTGTACAAATACAAGCAGACACTTTGATTGATGTTTTTATATTTGTAACTATATGATTTTGTCATTCAGATTATGTGAGTACTGAAAGTGTTCAGAATTTCATTAGTGCTGTAGATGTGAGTGATGGAAACAAGGCATACGCCTTATTGAAATTACATCTTTGTGGATGATGTGCTAGATGTGTTGTTCTGAGACAAACTCGTTGTTAGGTCATGACCAGGAGTGTCATTTCTTGCTATTACACTAACTCCTCGATTCCAGTTGATAGTGAGTTCCTAACTCTGGTTTAAATTCCAAGGTTCAAATGGGCAATATCAAATCACACCAGAAATGTGGGCAGGGCCGCACTGGGATCGCAAACCAGCCCTGGCAATTACGTCCGACCAGCCCTAGGGGTGGTTGGGTGAGGCGGGAACACTGCTGCTGCGCTTTTGTTACAAGGGGCCGATTTTGCAGCACTGCTGCAAAACAGGCCTGTTAACAAAAACGCCACCCACTGGTCCACAACCTGCCCTAACCCTTCCGACACACCAGAGGAATGCCCAGTGCCCACTACGGCCTGGATGAGAGAGAACAGAGATTTCTCTCTCTGGATGTGTTCAGGAGGCAGATAATGATATACAACGTCCTTGATCTAACCCAAAGCATCTCTATTTATTTAATGGGTACACGGGGCAGGATTTAAAACAATCATAGGATCTGTCGGAAGATATTATGTCTCAGTCACCGCTCCGACCAACATGTTTCATGTTACTGTTGAATGCCCATTTTGTCTACATTTCGCAGTGAAAATGCTCACAAACACATTGTAATGCCACAGCTTCCTCACAATACTTAATATTTTACTCATATGTCATATGAGGTTGTTTCAACCAAATAATTTTACTCAATAGGGGATTTATGAGCCAAAAGTTCACTGGAAGAAATGGGGCTATGCAGAGAAACATATGCCCACTCCTCGGCACATACTGGGTATGACAAGTGCTCCAGCATATCTCTCATTTGCAACAGGCGCAAGGCTTGTAGCTACCTTGGGAAGAAGTAGCAGGCAGCACGCAATAAGGAGAGGTGTGCCTTCTGAATGTATAAAAATGTCCAGATTCAATGTAGAACTTCACACTAACAGATTTGGTTGCTTCTAAAAAATCATACTTTAAGCAGATAAAGGAAAAGGGGCATAGTCTATATCCAGCTGACCAGACAATAAACCACCACACCTACCGCTCTTGAGGGACTGGAAACCACCAACCGAATAACACTAAGAGCCTTATTATGACTTTGGCGGCGCAGGAGCGGGCCGCCATACCAGTGCCCCGCACTGCCAAAGCCATAATTATACCACCCACCGGATTCCGACTGGAATCCAGGTTTGGCGGTCATGCGGTATCTGGCCCATGGCAGTGCCTGTTTAAAGGCTCATAGGACAGCCGTAACAGGCACTGTAATGGGAACGCCATTGCAGGTTCCTGCAGGGCATGGACTGTCAAGTACATGCCCTGCAGGAATTGGGAGAGCATGTAGACAGGGGGACACACCATGTGTCCCACTGTCTGCATCCCCTGGCGCAGAGGCAACAGGTGGCCCTGTAGGTCCCTTTTTGTTTCCTCTCCACCACACTTTTCATGGCAGGCTCACCGTAATGAAAACTGTGGCAGAGAGCACACTCATAATGTCGTTGGCGGGATGCTGCATATTGCGGCCTCAAGACTGCCGGAACACTGACAGGGATCTCTGACCCCTGGCGGTTGCGGTGGTGCCAATGCGGTCTGACCGCCCAAGTAGTAATGGGGTGGTCGGACCTCCGGTGAGGTGGTGTCTGCACCGCCACCATGGCTACGGCGGTCCAGTCATAAGAAGGCCCTAAGACTTCTGAGAAGTCACACCTGTGGCCCATCAGTCCCCTAATATACTAGCACACTGAAGGGGCTAGAGAACAATATCGATTGAGGTTCTCTACAAGAACTCAAATACATACATTCATTTACTTATACTATTTGTTTTCATGGTGCACTACCCCTTTAAGTAATAAGAGCCTTTCAGCGTTCTAACATGCCAAAACCATTTACAACTTTTTCATTTTGCATTCTTACATGCAGGTCTCTGTACAACCGTGCTCCTAATGCATTAGTAAGGGGAGCTCCTTACAATACACAACTAGCCCTGTCCTCTTCAGTTCTCTTCTGGGATAGGGCAAGCTGAGTTTATGGAGCAGGGGCTATTCAAAAAAATTAGTTTGCACATTTGTCTGCTACGAACCAGGAACTATTCTTTAACTGATGAGTAATTTTCAACTTTTGTACCAAGCCCTCTGATCCTTCCAACCATAAGGAGACGGTTATGAAAAAACAGGTCTCTAAGTTTACATCAGTCCTAATTTGCAGACAGAAAAAAAAGAAAGAATGTAACCCAATCCCCTCCAAGCTGCTGCCCCTGCCTACCAATGAAATTCAATCCCTTGATTTCAGAAGTCTGCTTTGCATTATTCGGCGCGTGTGTTCCAATGTCTGTCTTTATATCTGTGTGTGATTTGCGTGTTTGTGCCAGTGCCTTTGTGAGTTTGTGTTTTCTGTTTTCTAATGTAGTGTCTTTGTAGCTGTGTTCGATTTCACACAGTGAATGTGTACTGTACACAGTAGCACACATACAATGTGTGACATTTAAGGAAAAATAAGAACATTTGTCCTTCTTTGCGCCTGCCTCATGGGTTAATTATTTTTAACACAAAGCCTGGTCTAACTATCAATTTTAATAGATAGTGCTTTCCTCAGACAACCATAGGTGGTTGCCCTGGAATGCCCAAGTCACCACTCATAGAATGCCAACTTGACACAAAGTAGTGAAAAGCAGCGCACAGCACTGTTTCAAACAAGGCACTTTTCCAGTGCAAAAAAGTTGACATTGCGCCAATCTGCGAGAACTTTGGCGCAAAGTCTTGATATACCAATCACACAATGTCTCCAATCGGTAATACCAAAATCGCATGTCACACTCTTCCCCCTCTACCCACCCCACCCCTTCTGTTGCATTACCAAACTTTAAATCACTCGGTATAAACACTGGGCGGGAGGGGGCGTAATGTGTGAACATGAAACCTACCTCTGAATGCCCGTCTGCACGAGCGCATGAGAGGGAGATTTGTCTGTATATAATGATTTTACTCACATTTTCGCAGGACTTCAGCAGGCTCTTTCAGTCACAGCTTTTATTATAAACAACTCCAGTTTGGTGTCAAGGGTGGCAAGGCAAACGAGGAAAATGCACCATGGTCCCATGTTGATATTAAACAACAAAGCTTTAATTGCAGTTCAGTTGCAGTTCAGTTGGCCCCTCATTTCTCTGCGCCCTGGTGACAGGGCTGCACTGTTGATAACTACACCCCCTAAACAGCACCATAAACACAAGTTTACGTCAGTGCATGTGGGTGGTGTGTGTATGCATGAGTGTGTGCCTGCTTGTGTGTGTGCTCGTGTGTATACTGTCTTAAAAGATTCTGAGTTATGTGCATGAACTTTAGACACCACATATGCAAAAAGAGAGGCCCTCTGCTTTGCGCTGAGCTAGCACAGTTCTGTAATGACACAGTACTGGTAGTGGTGGTATAGGCTGTCGCACTACCAATCCAAATTATGAGATGATTTTATTAACATTGATTTTAGCAGTCCAAATTATTTTTAGTAGGGTGGTTGTGCCCTTCAAGGTAATGGTGTCATCCCACTACCACAGATGCCGACTTTAACTGAAATCCCTAAGGAGATCAATTATAATAAGCTAGCTAAACAGTTGTACCTCAGCACTCAAATAATTGTTATACATAGAAGCCAGTGCTTCTAAGGGAGAAACTACCCTGTCCTGACCTTATTAAGGCTCTTCAATACTTCGTCTTTGAAATTTCGAAAGCTGCACATGACACATCCTATTTTGGAAATAACAAAAGCCTTGAGGAAGTTACTTTTCAGTAACGAAACACGTGTCGGCTGCAGTTGTGTTTTTCTCTGGGATATATGTACAGAGGAACCCCCAACAACGAGTTTTGTAACATGTATCATTAATATGGCATCATATAGACAATTGTGCAAAAAACGATATTAAAACAGCAAAGATATTTCATGTCTTGGATGCTCTCTATATACAGCTAAATATTGGTTTGTGTATTCTGATCACTGACAGTCGTGACTCCTTAATAAGGTCAGGACAGGGAAGTTTCTCCCTTAGAACCACTGACTTCTATGTATAACAATTATTTGAGTGCCGAGGTACAACTGTTTCGCTAGCACAGTTCTGTGTTGGTACGTCCCTTGTTTTTTTTTAGGTCTAAGCAGTCTGATTGCAAAGACATATTGACGACATGCTGAAAGCTTCCCTTGGAATGCATTCAGCATATTGCATACCCTTGATGTTGTGTTTCGAAACCCACATTTGCTTGCTTTCTCTTTGCTGGCTTTATTTGTTTTAGGATGTCCATCATGGCTTTGTTTCTCCCATGGAGCATAGTCTGTTTACCATCTCACTGACTGGCTTCTTGTATTCTTCCACAAGAGCTAGCTTTCTGGGAACTCTTTTTTATCTTTTTCATGAAGCACTCCTCAAGCGTTCATGTGTTTTCATTTGTCTCTCTTGAAAGCTAATTCAGGAAGCAGTAAGCATGCTATATTTCTTGGAAGAGGTTTCCTACTGCTTATCTTTCTGCTTGACTGGTTCTACTTACACTGTCTATGTCGGTCAGCGCTCTTTACTAATAGTATAACTTAAGCAATCGTTTCCCTCAATTTCACACTCATGCCATAGGCTCTGGAAGTAGGAAATGGTGGGTGCAGTAGTACCCCGCCAACAAATGATAGATGGAATGCTGAATGAATCATACATTCACCCCCAGTCAAGAGATCTGGGTTAAATCCATCATTCTTTTGCTCACTACGCCACCCCAGTTTGGACATAGCCATATGCAAATCAGTCTTGACCCTGCTCCTCATAGGGAACAGTTCAGCCTGAACTGCCAAGCAGGGTCCTCCCTGGACTGAAAACAAGCATCCTGGGACCAGTTTCGGGGTAACATCCCTCATCAGCCAGGCTAGCTGAATCCAGTGGCACACAAGCAAGGGACTCATGTCTGGGCATACACATCCCACTTAGGGCGCAAAGTGCTGCAGCAACAAATGATGGGCAGAATGCTGAATGAATCATATGTTCACCCCTAGTCAAGAGATCTGGGTTAAATCCAGTGTTCTTTTGCTCACTACACCATCCCAGTTTGTACCCAGCCATACACAAATCAGTACTGACCCTGCTCCTCATGGGAACAGTCCAACGCAAACTGCCAGTCCGGCTCCTCCCTGGACTGGAAACAAGCACCCTGGGTCCGGTTTCTGGGTAACAGCCCTCATCAGCTAGGCTTGCTTGAATCCAGTGGCACAGCGAGCAAGGGAACTACATCTGGGAATACCCACCCCACCTAGCGCAAAAACTGCTGTGGTAATTAATGATGGACGAAATTCTAGATGAATCATACATTCACTCCCACTCAAGAGATCTGAGCTAAATCCATCGTTCTTTTGCTCACTAAGCCACACCACTTTGGACCCAGCCATATGTAAATCAGTCTTGACTCTGCTCCTCATGGGAACAGTCCAGCCCGAACTGCGAAGATGGGTCCTCCCTGGACCACAGAGAAGCATCCTGGTACTGGTTTTGAGGGCACACCCTATATCAGCCAGGCTGGCTTGAATCCAGTGACAACAGCGAGCAAAGGACACATGTATTGGCATACCCATCACACTAAGGGCAAAAATTGCTGTGGCAGCAAATGTTGGACAGAATTCTGAATGGGTCATACATTCAACCCAAGTCAAGAGATCTAGGTTAAAACCATTGTTCATTTGCTCACTACGCCACCCCAGTTTGGACGCAGCAATATAAAAATCAGTCTTGACCCTGCTCCTCGAGGGAACAGTCCAGCCGAAACTGCCAAGCTGGGTCCTCCCTGGACTGGTAACAAGCATCCTAGGCCCGTTTTCAGGGAAACATCCCTCATCAGCATGGCTAGCTTGAATCCTTGAATCTAGTGGCACAGCGAGCAATGGACCCACGTCTGGGCATCCCCATCCCACTTAGGGTGAAAAGTGCTACAGCAAAAAATTATGGACGGAATGCTAAACAAATCATACATTCACCCCAGTCAAGAGATCTGGGTTAAATCCATTGTTCTTTTTGCTCACTAACCCAACCCCCAAATAACCATGATGGAGTTCAGAAGTGAACGAGAAATAAAACGGTCTTTCAATTTTATTTTAATCTTGCCAAGTGTGCTGTGCATTTAACCCCTTCCATGCTCATGACGAGCTCAGCTCGTCATGAGGCACAGTGGAGCTGTGCTTATGACGAGCAGAGCTTGTCATGAACAATGGTATTCAAAGAATGTCAGCACAGGAGGGGAAAGTCACAGCAGCCAAGGTGTTAAAGACAGAGGTCAAATGTCCGGCTATGTCTTCTGAGGGTGGTAGGTGTTTGTTTTTCTTTCTTTTACTGCAAAATGAGAGAATTTATTTGATAATCTTGCTGGGTACGGGGGATGGAAAAGGCAGTAGGATTTTTATTCTAGCACACAATAACATTTAAATGCCAGTAAATTACTGAAACAATATATTTTAGAATATATCAGAATTAGGAAAGTACAAATGAAGCACTTTTTTTCGAAATTCTAATGTGAAGTGGAAACAAATATTTTAATATGATTAAAACATATCAGTACTCTAGTCGATGCTGATCTGCACACATGATTGTTTGACTGCTGTATAGTTGTATCAGGTTAACTGTATATGTACACAAATATAATAGTAATTTGTGTTGTCTTGCTACCCCACCATGCATCCTTGCTGTGTTCCTCAGGGCTCATCCCTGAGCCCTACCCTTTTTAAAATGTATATTACGACGCTGGCCATGCCGATCAGATCCTTTCGGTTCTCAGCAATATCATACGCGGACGACCCCCAAATTGTGGTGTATGTGGTAGGCGACCCAGTAGAAATAGCTTCACGTTTGCATGCTTCAAGTAGGGAAAAGGATGACCTGCACTTGCTTAAAGCTTAATTATGGAAAAACAGAGGTTCTACTCTTCGGAAGGAACTCCTCTCTGTGGTCCCCTTCATGGTGGCCGGCAGAACTTGGACCACTTAGTTTTCCTTCTTCTAAAGTCAAGACCATGGAGTGATCTTTGATAGAAAACTTTCTTTTGAGGGCCATGTAAACTCCATCACTTCAGCCTCATTCTTCATCCTCAAATATCTCAGGAAAATCTTCTTTTTCAAGAAGAATAAATGTTAAATCAGGTTAAGAGGTATTATCTTGGTTGTGTTAAGTACCATACTACTTCCCAAACCTTTACAATTGTCTAATTTCCGAGTGGTTGGTCTCCTTTGTTAATGGCAAAGAGAAGTTAGAATAATATGGAATCATGGGTAGCAAGATTAATTACCATCACTGAATTAATTATCATATTATTTCAAGCATTCCCCTTTTAACATGTTTTTGCTATCTCCCCCCCCTTCAGGGAACAACCGACCACGAGTCTCTCCCTCGTATCCATGGTACACTGACCGCTTAAAAACCCTGAAGTTAGGTTGTAAAGAGCTAGAGCGGGCCTGGCGATGGGAGTATGGCTCAATGGTTAGAAGAGGCAGACTATGAAGCAAAGGTCAGACCCGGGACCAGGGTTCAATTCCCGATGCGGCAGGGTCTTGAGCCCAAAATGTCCACGGACTCGATAATTCTCGCTTCGGTGCCTGCTCGAATCACGGGTTCACACTCTGCAACTCCGGGCAATAGCTTGCTTAATCTCCACTATGGCCCCCCACGGCGGGATGCCTGACTTTCACCTTGGGGGTGCCCAGTATGGGTTATCTCACAGGGAAAAACCAGGACGGGTTCCCAAAGCAAGCGCTTAGAGACCGTTGGTGATAATGCGCTATATAAATATCAATTACAATTACAATAGCCAAGGCGAAACTACGCAAGGCACAATGCGAGTACTATGCTGCCATCAAGCTGGCAAAAGGTGATTCCTTCGCCGAGAGAATCTCTAGAGCTAAGAACAATAGCAGAGAAATCTTTGTTATTGTGCGGAGCTTTACTTCTCCAGCGGCAGAGGTCTCTTCTGTACCTACAACCCCCAGCTGGTGTGAGAAGCTGTCCACCTTTTTTATTGACAAAATTCAAAAGATACAGGCCAGCCTTAAGCTTCCCGCTCCTATCCACCTATCTCCCACTTGGACACTTCAGGATAATATCGAGCCAACCCAGCTCCTCTCTTGCTTTGATAGAGTAGAAGTGAAGGATGTGATGGCTATTCTTAAATCCCTTAAGTCAGGGTCCCCGGCAGATCCTTGTCCAGCTGTTCTTAGTGGGGTTGCTGACGTAATCGCTCCTATAGTAGTGACCTTGATTAATGAATCACTGCAGTCAGGCGCGATGCCCTCTCAGTGGAAACATGCTAAACTCCTTCCCCTGATCAAAAAGCCTACGGCAGATCCATTGTTCCCTTTGAACTATAGCCCCATTTCCCTTCTCTCAGCTCTTTCAAAGGTCTGCGTGGGGTCGGGTTCAGACAACTTGAGAAGTTTGTGGAAGCCTCAGGGGCCCTGCACCCTGCTCAATCTGGCTTTAGATCATCTTTTAGCACCGAGACGGCACTTGTAGAGGTCGCGGAGGTCATCAAAGAATGCCTAGATGGGGGCGGCAGAGCGGCTTTGATTTTATTGGACCTCTCTGCCGCGTTCGATACGGTCCCCCATCTCCAGCTCCTCTCCAGGCTGTCGGACATTGGCATCGCAGGCTCGGCACTAAGATGGGTGGAATCATTTCTTAAAGACCGCTTCCAACAAGTATGGTTGCCTCCATTCCACTCGTCTGATAAAGTGGAAACTGGGGTCCATCAGGGCTCAACACTTAGCCCCCTACTCTTCAATATCTATATGACCCCCCTGATCTACCTGGCAGAGAGTTTGGGTGCCAAAATCATGGCCTACGCCGATGACACCCAACTCCTCTTCACCTGGAAAGGTAATGATTTACAGACTGGGAAAGCTCAGCACTGTCTGTCGTCAGTATTTGCCTGGCTGGCCCAGGCCAGCCTGAAATGTAATGAGGAGAAATCCTAAATACTTCTTTACGGACAATTCCTGATAGCTTTTAAAGAATCACTATGGCCCACAGGATCACCTTGTCCAAAGGGTGACTGTGGGATAGCCAAGAACTTGGGGATTTGGTTTGGGGCTGATATGTGCTTCCGAGAACAGATCAAAAGATTAGCGGGAACATGTTTTGGCACCCTTAAAACCATAAGGAAATTTTTCCCCCTCCTCCCTAGAGCAGCTAAGGAGGCTGTGGCCAGGGCTCTCATACTCTCGCGCCTGGATTAAGCCAATGCTTTGTATATTGGCTTTCCTGCGTTTCTTCTAGGGAAACTGCAGGTGGTACAAAACGCGGCGGTTAGGCTCCTTTTTGACATCCCTAGGAGACTAAGTGTCCGCAAACAACTTTGCGAACTTCATTGGCTTCCGGTGACCCAAAGAGTATGCTACAAGGCCTTGGTCCTGACTCATAAAGCCCTTCATGGTCCCTGTCCAGCCTACTTTAGGGCTAGGTTTAAGTTCTACCAGCCGATGTGACAATTACGCTCAACAGCACTTAGAAGCCTGGTTGTCCCTAGGTTTCGGAAAACTCGCCTAGGGGGCCAATCCTTGGCGGTTAGAGCGCCCATTATGTGGAACACCCTGCCAAACCAACTACAGCATACGATGGATCTGGCCATTTTAAAAAAACTATTAAAAACACATTTGTTTAAACAAGCCATCTAGATTCCCGGTGTATGCTGTCTTTGTTTCCTCTACGCGCCAGGACAGTCTCAACTAACAGTGCGCGATACAAATCAGCCTATAACATAACATAACATAACATCTAAGTGCTTCTCACACTGCATTTGGGCCAATGTGACAACAGGAACTAAGTCCCTAAGTGCATAGGCACCCTTCCACCCAAACATACTGTGCTCAAAAATGTTTTAACAAGAGACCCGCAAGGTACCTGAAAAGCCCCAAACCATGTGCTTCAATGTACACATGTACTGTTTTAAAGTCAAGGGTAGTTGAAGAGTGTAAGTCTTCCATCCTACTCTACCTTTCACTCTTGGCGCAGAAAATGGCAGCCGAAGCATCAGGATCGTGAGTTCATGGTGAACGTCATTCCTGCTACAAGTACCAAGCAAGTTTCAAAGACTGGCAGTGGCCCTCATTTTGAGGCCGCAACAGTGTTTTCTTCTGTTTCCTAGCTGCACTTACTGGTGGGCAGGCTTGGCTTCAACAACCTCTGCTGGACCAGGCAAGGAGTTTTATCCGAAGGTAAGCAGGTTCACCAGAAAGGTTCTCTTGACTTACAGAAGGAAATGAGCATGCGGTCCTTTTAGCATGTAACTTCCAAGTGTGCAATAATATAGCAGAGCTTAAGGATGAACTTTACACAAATCCCAAGAGAAAATGTGGGCCAACTGGCTGAAATGCCAATGACTGCTATGTTCATGGTGGTTTTGAGTGCCTATGGCTACTGCCCCTAAGATATGCATTTGGGCTTCTCTGGATTCACACCATGGGGCACAGAAACACATTCTTAACTTTCTTTTAATAGTCAAGCTCTCTTCTGTTCTCTTGCTAAACAAATTTGGTCCTTGATCAGTGCAAGATGGGGTTGCTCACAAATAACAAATGCAAAATAAATATGTATGTTTGTAGAGTACATGTTCACTCTTTGGCCACTTTGGGACTGAAAAACAGATGTTTATTGTTACCCAACTCAATGACACTCTTTTACAGACCTCAGTAGGAAGTAAGGCTGAGTAGACCTAACTGTATTCAAACCAGTGACCCCAAGGTCAAACAAGGATTCCTGGAGTGGACGAATTAGTGCATTGACCTATACAACCTGGCGTAAAAGCATAGACCCACCTCCCAAATGCATAAAGTCAGGGTGATAGGTCAATAATATTGCATAGATTGCATGGATTTCATGTTTGTTTGTGCACATGATCAAGTTCGCCAGTGGGCACATGTATAAATGCCCAAAATCCTCTAAGCAGTAGCGGTCGGTGGTGGGAGTGCTGCTGGGTGGTGACATGGGGCAGGGGAGGGGCGGGGTGGGGGTAGTAAACTACGGAATATGGCCAAATACAGGTAAGTACACATATAAATGAATAAAACAAATTTTGTTGCACGCACTGCATTGCCAAATGTGATGCAGTACGTGCAACGAAATTCGTTTTATTTATTCATATGTTACCTTACCTGTATTTGGCCGTATTCCGAAGTTTACTACCCCCACCCTATTCCTCCCCCACCCCCGTCACCGCCCAGCAGCACTCCCACCGACGACCACTATTGCCTCTAAGAGGTTATTTGCATTCAGCTTCAATTTTGAAAAAAGAAACAAAATTAATCCCTCTGTCATCATTAAAGACCATCACTAGGCCTACCAAGAAATAGCATTAGCAGTTTTACCAGCCTCATATCATTAACAAAATTCATAAATAGAAAATGCACAAATAGGCTATGGCCCTCTCCATCTATTCAACTGCCATTCATATTTTGCTTCTGTCCACCATCATATCCAATATAGGCAACGGTTCAACCAAACTCAGCAATTGGCTCTTCTCCACTTGTGAGAGGTGGCATTTCATCTGATCACACATGCACTTCTACATCAAAAGAAGTGCACTTTAGAGTCACTATAGTGGAGAAAATTGTTTACTTTGGCAATGCTTTTTTCTTTGCATTTTGTATACTATTTAATGATTTAGTGATCCGTTTCTAACTTTTCTTTTCCTTTTGCAAAATAGAATTATAGTTTTCTGTTATCTGCATTAAATCCTAAAATGTTTCTAGTCCTATGTGCTAGGAGTCACCTGCACTGATCTATTAAAATTATATGCAATGGCTATTTTTTAAAATTTAAACATCATATTGGAAGCATATGGCCACTACATTTACAGGTTTTTTTTTAAAACAGGTTTTTTTTAGAAACAAAACTGCTAGATGTACACAGTGTTGTGGTAAACACTTGCTATAGACTTGGAGGAATATTATCCAAGAGACGACTGTCAGACTGCTCCCTTCATCTACCTCTCTCTCTACTGCCTCCTTCTCATTCACCTCATTCTTATCCAGTGCTTGTCAATCTATACCTGGAGGCTAAGATGTCCCTGTACTGGGCTGTCGAGGTCATTTTATTAAGGGACATCAACCACAAGTTTCCTCCTTTTATTTTATTGAATGGGACCAATGAAATAGATAGTTACACCTGTTTAATCTCTTCCTGTGGAAAGAATCCGCCAAAATGTTATGTCTGAGTTAAATATTTTCAGCTGTACAGCTGGAAGATTGGCTTTGATCAATATATATTTCTATGCTACCATTTGAAATCTCAGTGTGTGGAATTCAAATCAACATGGAATCTTCCCCATGGATACATGGTTCGCACCCCCATAGTTACTCTTCAGTTCCTCAGTCACACTTCTTACCTCTTAGTTGGTCAAGAACTACACCCGAAGGAGAGGAAGACATTTATTCTGGGGCCATTGCAGGCTTGCACCATGTACCAAACCACCTTGTCTATTTGGCAGGCAAATCCACCACTTCGTGTGACTCTTGGCACACCTGCAGCCAGACCTCCATCAAACAGGAGCCGAAGAAATGCACAAAAGAAAAACAAGAAAACAGGTCTTCTTCATCCTTGCACTCAGGTTCTGGAGTGACTCTCTGTCAGGACCAGCCTTACACTAGTCAAATATAGGAAAGAGTTGAAGATATACCTTTTTAAAGAATACCGCAATATCTCAAAGTAACAGTCCACCCCCACTTAGATCCCACCTTCCCCTTCCCCTTCAATCACTCACTGACATTGTTCTATGCAAATACCACATACATACAGACTGAAATTAATTTCTTCTTGTTAGGCACAGATATAGTCACAGATATTTCTTTTATAAGAGAATCTTGGGTCGTTAAGGTAGCAATCTCCACCTTGGGTCTAAGTTTGTTAGTCCCAGAGTAGGGTTTTAGTGTCAAATTAATTCAGGCAGTCCTCAAAACCAGGTTTGAGATGCAAGTCAACCAAATCATTCTACATCACATTCTGAGTCTGTCAGCTTGACATCATTACCCCCAATGGATACTGATGGTACGGCCCTGAATACAGAGGCCATGGGTTATTATTCTAAAAAAGTGACTTGATTCACATATATACTGAATAACCAACTGAATAACTTTTTGAAATTCACCCTCCATCACATCTTCAGTATGAGGGGGTGTTAAGATAAATCCACAGATGCATTGTTTAACTTGTCATCAGGATGACTTTTTTCATCCATTAAACGCTGAACTATAGTATTCCTTCTAGCACTCAATGTGGACATACTGCTATTTTTCTCCTGCACATTTAGCAGGGGACTATTGTGAGCGCCAATGGGCACAGAAGGTGTGGGTGTTTATTAAACTGGGTCCACCACTATACTCAGCTGACGTTTGAATGTAAAAGGGTTCATGCGACGAAATTAAATGTTGTTTTGTTGGTATGTCCTTTTCTTTCTTTACAGTTGTGGACACCTGGAAATACAAGGCAAGTCCGGTACAAAACAGTGAGTTTTGCATCTTTTACACCTACACACCTGAGGTTAGGGCACACCTTAGTGTGTGTAAACCGCCCAGAGGTTGTTTTCCACTCTTAACTTGGTTCTGATGAAAGCTCAGCCTAATTGGCATTTATGAGCAGAAACATGTCGACCTTCTGTACACCAAGGACATAGCTGGCTCAGGCTAATAGCCAGCTGCTGTCCGCCACTTATTTTTAATGACTGCTTTCTTTACCTATATTAAAATTGAATTGTGGTTAAAGTTTGCTCTCTTTTAGTTTCACCTTGTCACCATTTCACTACTGACACAAAAACCAGCTCCACTGCAATTGCAGGTGTCGCAGCACACCAGGTAGGCATTCGGCCGGCCCGGTGGAACCCGATGATGAAGCATGTCACCCACTAGGTGGGTGAGTGAGGGTTTTCCTAAAAGCCTTAATGTTTTTTTGAACACTGCTCTGCACACTTCACTTTTGATGTTTTATACTTAAGGCTTCAAACACTAGTCCCATTCTTGTGTTTTTTGAGCCAATAGTCACTCCTTTGTTGTTGTAAGCATTTTGACCGGGGGAAGAGGAGTGTCTCCTAACCCTGCCTCTCCTGTTGTTTTATGCTACCAGTGCTAACGGTCCACTACTTCAAGTATGGAAGATTTCGGCCTTTCTTATTCGAGAGAAGATGTGGATGCCCTTATGGCAGACCCCTCTCTATTTGCTGACCCTTTAGTTGCCCATACCATTTCACAAACAACTGAATGGGACAAATTAACCAAACAAAAGAGAAGCCGTATACGGGCCATTCTACATGGCACAATGCTCAAGGAATATCTGAAAAATAACACAGCGCCAAAAGGCCTGTTAGTAACAAATGCCCCCAGAATATTCCTCGATGACGCATTATTTAGAAAAGAGTTGGCACAAATTGCATGGCATTGCACACGTGATTGGGCAGTGCTAATTATGAAAACAGCTTTGAGACTTTCTGAAGCACTCCTAGTAGAAATCCAACAGACAGAAACCCAATGCAGGACTACCCTGACGGGTTATAAAAAGAGACTGGATGAATCAAACAAAGAAGTTAATGAATACAAAGAAAACTTAGCTCAGTCCAAAGCCCAAAAACTGTGAAAAGACTTAAAACGCTGGTCACACACAAAAGTATATCCTTATTCCTGTCCCGAATACATACCACCTAACAGAAACAGTGTAAATACGGATGCCTCAGGGGACAGTGGTTCAAACACTAGTGGATCTAGTAGTGGAAGTCTGGGTAACAGACAAAGAGGGAGAGGTAGGTTTAGAAGAGCACAAGCATCTCAGCCATGGCACCCTTTTCCACAACCTAGAGGGTTTCACCAACCTTTTTAACAACCCCCTTTTCCACCTTTAATGGGGTGGAATTCACCACACAAGCTCTACCCTAAATACCAACATAATATGTACCCACAGCCTTTTTTAGAGCGGGCAGGAGGAGCAGGGGCAGGAGATGAGGGACCAACCAGGTTCACTGGGCACAGGAAGAAGCTGTAGGAGACAATACATGGAGCAAGACCCAGTAGCAACGAGCAGGTCCGAGCAGTTTGAGGGCCTATTAACCAATCTGTCTTCAGTGGATCCAAACCCTGAAGAAAACGCTGTTTTAGAGAAAGGACTAGGCTTTATACCCTCGCATGGTTGGATCGCTTTAAGTTACATTGCAAATTATCTGAGTTTTTTCGCAAGCTGAGATTAAAACTCTTTTTTGAAAATAAGACTGAAGAGGGTTCCCAGTCTGTTGTAAGTGATACAGGATTCAGAGTAAAATCTACTTTTACTCCTCCCCCTCACACTGTTCCGCCGGAACTAGTTGCATTTGAACAAGCGGTGTTTAATGAAGTGGAATCAATACAGGAACAGGAACCTACTCCATTTAAGAATATGAAAGCCACTGAATATCAGGCTTTACAAACTTTTCAATTAAACACAAAAATTGTCATCAAACCCGCTGATAAAGGGGGAGGGGTAGTGATCCAAGACGCCACAGCATATGATGCTGAGTGTAGACGTCTCCTTAGCAATGAAATTAACTACATACGCCTTGAGGGAGATCCTTCGGTGGCCCTTCGGGATGAGATTCTAGAGCTAGTATCAGAAGTCGAATACAGTGGCTACATTTCAAAACAAGAGGCGGATTTCCTTACCAACTCTGAAGGGAAAATCCCCTATTTTTATACTTTACCGAAGACACATAAGAACAAGGTACCTCCCCCCAGGCAGCCCATTGTTTCAGGGATTGGTTGGTTACTCAAGCCATTATCCAAGTATTGTGATTTTTTTCTGAAGCCATTAATTCAAGAGACCAGCACTTACATCAGAGACACAAAGAGTTTATTGTCCATGCTTAACGATATCGAATTGCCAGAGGACTCTTTGTTTCTGGTATCTTTAGATATCGAAAGTCTCTACACGTGCATCCCACAGGACGACACCATCAGGGTCATCAGGGATACATTGAATCAGTCTGATTGGGACTACAAAACTCCACCAGCATTTGTAGTCGATTGTGCCACGCTAGCTCTGAAGCGCAATTTTTTCCAATACCAAAGTGAGATCTTTCTCCAGGCCACCGGTACATCGATGTGCAGTACATTTGCCCCTAGTGTGGCCGGACTATACGTTTTTGATTTTGAGTTCAAGCATATCTTACACACTTCCAAACCCTTTGCATCCAATGTATCCTTCTGGCGAAGGTATATTGACGATGTGCTTGTCATTTGGTGGGGTACAGAACAACAGCTACTAGAGTTTCTAGCCTGGATCAATACCTGGGATGTACATCTAAAATTTACACACAACTATGATGAGAAAGAGATGGTTTTCCTGGATGTGACGATCACCAGAGTGGGTAATCGGTTAAAAACTAAAAGTTACCATAAACCGACTGCCAAGAACAACCTTTTACACTTCACAAGTTTCCATCCGTGTCCACTCAGGGAGAATCTACCATTTGGGCAATACCTTAGTCTCAGGCATAATTGTAGTGAAGTAAAAGACTTTAAGGATCAAGCACAAGACCTAACGAACAAGCTACAAAGACGTGGCTACCCTTTGAAAATTTTTACTAAAAGTTGCAAAAGGGCAAGAAATCAACAAAGGGATGCCCTACTAGAGGATAATCTCAGGAACTCTGAGGAGAGCATACCTCTAACATGTGTCACCACCTATAATCCCCTGTCTAATGTAGTAAGTCGTTCCAAAAATAAACACTTGGCAGATCCTGACAAGCAATAACCACAACTGGGAGAAACCCCTTTTCTCCTACCGAAGAGCAAGAAGTTTGAGGGACTCCTTGGTCCATACTCGGCCCATAAATATATCAGAAACAAATTATCACACTGTACTAAACACCTGGGCCTCCCCCCGGTTCTAGGAAATTACCCTTGCGGGGGTTGTAGTGTTTGTCACCTTACCACTGCAACAAAAGCTCTGGATCTAGAGCCAGGGAAGCAATGGCTTTTTCGCCAACACACGAATTGTAATTTGTGTAACGTAATTTATTTGGTTACCTGCCCCTGCGGACTTCGTTATGTGGGAATGACTACAAGGCGAATAAATATACGTATCTGCGAGCATCGTCGTAACATAAGATGCCAAAGGAATACCACCAACCTAACCGCACATTTTTTACAAACCAACCATACCCCTAATTACATCAAATGGACAGTGATTGAGCAGATAATGGGTAGTGCGAGAATACAGGAGTCCTTATTCGAAAAAGAACAGCGTTGGGTTCATCGTTTATCTACCCACCAGTTAGGACTTAATGATAACATCCCATGGTGTTCTATGATGCATCGCTAGTTCAGCCAGTGTTATTCCCATCCACAGCTTGACATAAGTATCCCCAATGGATACTGATGGTACGGTCCTGAATACGGAGGCCATGGGTTATCATGATCAAAGGCCAAGAAATTATGTTGGGTTACTGCCACAATATATGTACAGTTCATGAATGTGCAATGTGTTGTTTGCTGATAGCTGGATTAATAAAGCTAGCTCAGAGGGTTAAAGTGCTGACGACCGATCTACCTGTGATATGCAGTTAACACGCTGGAGACCCTTAGGGCCGACGCAGCCTCTCATGTGTCTGCGGTCGATAAAATGAGCAGCTCGGTTTATGCGCACATATAAAATAAATTAGTCTCGGTTTTCTTAGTATTATTACACTTAAAGTGTAGGCTGTTTTTCTGCATTTAGTTCAATATACACTGCTATAACCAGTGTCGCACGTTTAGTTATAATGTTTCCGATTGTCAGTTAGTTTTCGGGTGGATTAACTTTCTTCTTTAATCCTTCAGTGTTGTCTGGTATTGTTTTATACGCATGTCAATGTTTGTTGGTGAGTTTAGTACACAAATTCCGTATGTTCGCATTTGCTACAGTTTTGTGTCTTTCGTGTTTTTTAGAATCGGATGGAAGGTTTCTTGTGGTGATTGTGAGTTAACCAATTGCCCGTGTGACTGTTCCTTGTGCGTTGTTTCAGAGTCGGTGCTCCCCCTGGGTAGTGAGTTCTGTGATTTGCAGCGATAGAAGGAAATTGCAAAGAAAGGAAAATCGAATAGGAAGATGGGTCTGATGACTTTAAAAAGAGCGGAAAAAGTGAATGAATTAAATAGTGAAAGAAAGATGCTGAGGAAGGACGGGGTGTGTGATAAGAGAGGGCAGGACATAAGATGGAAAGAAAGAAAACTGTAGGTAGATGAGAAAAAGTGAGAGAAAAAGATAGGAGAAAGGGACGACACACAGAGCGAATAGAGGTTACAATGAGGATCAGAGAGAAGAAAGGTAATTTAAAGGGAAAAAAGAAGGAAAAAAAAGAATTACGCATTGAGAGAAGGAAACTGTGGAGTACAGGGAAAGAAGAAGTAAGCCCTGACGTGAGAGAAGGAAGTAAGAGAAGGACTGTCATAGGGAGGATGAGGAAGACGGGGCAGACTGAGGCAGCTGGAGAATAATGGAACGTGAGAGAGTGATGCGTGGGCAGAGAGAAGGCAGGCGCTGGAGAGGGAGGGGGTGGGATGCCTGCGAAAGGGACGACACACAGAGCGAATAGAGGTTACAATGAGGATCGGAGAGAAGAAAGGTAATTTAAAAGAAAATATTAAAATAAAGAAAAATAATGAACAAAACAGAGCAGTAATTAAAAAGTGAGAGATGGGCGAATGAAAGAAACCGTGAAAAGAAATGGAAAGGAAGGAAGCAGTAAGTCGGCTGGCTGGGAAATGCTCTCGGCATTGCGGGGGGCACATTCCTTTGAAGTGTCGGGTCTGATGCAATTATGCGAGGCAGGCTGGGATGTGTGGGCAGAGAGAAGGCAGGCGCTGGAGAGGGAGGGGGTGGGATACCTGCGAAAAGGATGACACACAGAGCGAATAGAGGTTACAATGAGGATTGGAGAGAAGAAAGGTAATTTAAAGGGAAATATCAAAATAAAGAAAAATAATGAAGAAAACAGAGCACTAATTAAAAAGTGAGAGATGGGCGAATGAAAGAAACCGTGAAAAGAAATGGAAAGGAAGGAAGCAGTAAGTCGGCCGGCTGGGAAATGCTCTTGGCATTGCGAGGGGCGCATTGCTTTGAAGTGTCGGTCTGATGCAATTATGCGAGGCAGGCTGGTTAGGAAGCAAATGGCAAGCGCGCTGGGGAAGCCTGTGGGAGGGAGGCTGAGGCTTTGATGTGGGGAAATGCGAGTGCTTGTGGTCACGTGATTTCACATGAACTGTTGGAAATCCGCACTCGCAATCCGCCTGGTTTAACTTTCTGGTTTCACCCCAATAGGTCTCTCTGCGAGACCTAAAAAGGTTGAGCGGGCAGATTTCTTTAAGTACCAAGAGTATCATTTGGTACCTTTACTGAAGTGCGTTTCCAATACTTAACATTTATGTAAGAATGGCTCATCTATGAAGAAATATTTTACCTAACATGACTATTTATATGGAGGCCACTGATTGATAACCCTGTTGAAAGATTCTAAGAGAAAGGAGAGCCCTCCAATTGTATTTGGAGCTGAAATCTGGGATGGAAGTTACCAACACAGGCTACATGTAAGCTGAGGGTCATATGTGAAGATGGCATCCTCGAAGGAAGACATATTTTTTTATCTCTGGACTTTGATCCAGGGCAAAAAATATAAAGGCATAAAAGGAAGGAAGAAGGGAAAGACAATACAGAGATGGAAAAGAACCTGCCAGAGTGAAATGAAGAAACAGTGAAAAAAGAGTGGTGAAATGTAGGCTAGAGGTGGAATAAAGATTCGCCGGACATGGTAGTCGGTAACCTCACATTTTTAAAGTACAGGTGTTGGGTTTCTAAGAAAGTTCTTGGCACTTATGTTTTTCGAAATTGCGCACTGTGTCTCATTCTGGAATGTCCCTAGTTTTGAGTAAGGAATGTTTAAAGCCATGAAACGCCCATGTGTAACTTCACAAACAGGGATGAGGTTGGCACAGTAACCATTCAATGAGACTTTTTGGGATGGGAATGTAGAGGGCTCATTAGATTGTGTCATCTTGGTCAGCCGTAAAATTATCCCTAATAGTAAGGCAGGGTATGATCAAACCTCCCTTTGTTCTCAAACTGGTCTGGGAATGAATGACAGTCTTTGCCTTTGTGCTATATCGGTGCTTCCGGCCTCACCTCCTCTTCCGCAGTCCTAACCGGAACCTCATCATAACAGTCTCCTCAAGGCTGGGGCTAGCCTGAAGTTCTCCTCCTGGGAGTAGCTATGATCCTTTACAGTGGCCTAGGTGGAGTCACAAGGACAGACTCCGGGACATGGGAAGATAAGGAGGATCCAGATGAAAATTACTAGTTGGATTGTTTCAAACAACGGAGGAGAGGGACAGAGATGATAAGAATGCTTTGACCTGGAAGCAAACAAGAGTTAGAAGTGGTCTCTTTATTAACCCGGAAGAAATTCATCTCAGCGTCTATCTGATATCAAGTAAATGTAAACAAGTAAATGTAATGCTGAAAGAAACAAATAATCATTTGTAAATCTTGTTGAGTTTTATCCAAATTATACAGGCGCTAAAAATGTGTCCACATATGAAACAGTCTGGTAGAGTGCCAACACTTTTTGGGGGATGAGTGGTATCATGTATCAGAGCGCTTTATATTTTGTTAGGCAGGAAAGATTAGGTAATTTGCACAAAATCACAGGATGTTGTCGAGCGTCCCTGCCGAGACTCGAACCCGGTACCCTAGCTTCGAGATCAACCATCGCTGACAAGCACTGGCTGCTATTGCTGTGCACTCCTTCCTTCGCCCCGTGTATTTTCTGCACCTGTCGTAGGGTCGTGCGGGTGGCTTGGCCATTGCACCTGCAGCCACCGGGTAAAGCATCAGGCAGCTGAGGAAAGAAAGCAACCTTTGTTGACGTCCATCCTATTGGTGCTCCAGGCCACCCAGATAGAACATACACAGCACTGCAGCCCATTTATTTATAATATAAACACAGCACCAAACTTCTCTTAGACAGGAACCCGCGCGCATATAAATAACACCCTGTTGCCAGTGCTTGCACAGACTATGGGACAAACTTCCACCGTTTCAGCTGCAAGTCCAATAAACAAAACCCTCGTTAGCCCTCCTTCTCCCTGGTGCTCACTTTCCAGCCAGGCGTCCCCCTCCTCCATGCCGGCTGCACAGGACATAGCCAGTCCTTGGAGGCCCTTTTAAAAATCATTGCTTTCATATGTCTTAGTCCAGATGTTTCAAGTGAAGCAAAAGATGACTACAACTCAACTAAAGCGCTTATTGTTAAATGGGAGCCCAGAGATGGAATAGTGCTGTTCTGGTGGCATGGATCTGGCTACTGTATAAACTGAACACAGACTATTTCTGGGGTGCTGTCAAGTACAGCAACCACGAGGGGCCAGTAAGGCACAGCTGATGGGGAGTGCTGTCCGAGACAGCAGTACAAGGACCCTCTCGCTCCCCCCCCCCCCCCCCCCCCATCTCTTGACACTACAGAGCCAATGCAACAGCAAGGCGATCAATCCTACGCAGTGTAGCTGTCAAGAGAACTCCCTATGTCATATTTGACGCCTTCACAAAGTCATGTCTTTTTAACCAACAGAACAATGATTCCAGCAATTCTGATCCTATGCAATGTCAAACGGAAAAACAACAACTCCCACAATGCAGCATCTAGTTGGCTAAAAATTATAAGCCAAGGTTGCTTCAAGGTGTTACATATGACGTGGGACGCTTTAACTGTTTCATTTTCCAACAGCAACGGAGTGCCAAATCCCCCATCGAAGTCTTAAATCTGGCCTCTTTGCCAGGAGAAGGGTCAGCTGAATATCACTTCGCCTAGAATGCCCCAAAACTAGCATAGGCTATATCATTTGGCATGCATTCTTCTCCTTTCCTGAAGGTGATCCAGCGTTTTCTGGGCCCACTTGCTTTTCATTGGTCCTCCGAGGGACCTTTCTATCCCTCTGAGAGGTGAAGGAATTTAACGTTAACATCAATCAAAATCAATTAACAGTGCAACCCATTTGTTATACAATGAGGTCCAGGAATCGATCTGTAAAGGTTAAAAAGGTCTGTTACAAATTCAAAATCAAGCTAAGGTACACGTCTATTAAAACCATACTATAGAAGTACAAAATGACCACGGGCAGTCCTACTCTGCGAGAGAAATTAAGGCAAACTAATATAATGCAAAATAGAAATTCAGTTACAGCAATACAACAGATTAGAAGCAGTATTTGATACTCAGAGAAGAGTCACACGTTTGTTGTTTATGCATTGATGAATCCAAATCAGACTTCCAGCTATAGGGGTGGTTCTTAAATATCTAAGAGTCTCGAATCAGGAATTTCCATAAAGGAAATTAAAACAAAGCAAGGGAAAATAAATAGGGAAGGTATCAGCATCTCAGAAGTTCAGTAAAGCGTCTTCTATGGGTAGAGTAAGTGTTAGCTTAAGCCACACTTAGGAAAGAATCAAAAGGAAGTATTGAGATCTAAACCTCTCTAAGTCCAAAGGAAAATACTCTAAATAGTCAGGGGACAGTCTCCAAAAGGATGTCAAAAAGGGATCTGAACTCCAGAGATGTGAACACTAATTTATAACACATAAAGTCCTCTAGGAACACCTCCTTTGTACGCATAATCAGCTGTACAATGTTCTCATCCATTTCTCCTGTTGCACACTGCAACATCGGGGGGGTAAGTCTCACATTAGACATGGAAATGACATCTCATTCTCATGAACATGATGGTTCGCAACATTTGATCAATAGGCCTTTGATTTAATGCTCTGGTTCCCCATGAACCTTTGTCAAGGTCTTCCTCTCAGGCTCTTTATGTCTCTAGTACAGTAATGTATCTATTCTACAACTAATTATGCATGTGAATACCTGCAAGAAACAAGAGAGGTATTTTGCTTAAAATGCCCGATGTCCGTGCAAGACTGCACTCTTAAGAGTAATAAACGCCCACATGCATCGTTATAAGACGCATTGCATCATTTGTTACTAATGACTATAAATCCTTGTAGGAACTTTTTGAACCATTCGCATCTCCTTTAAAACAACATAATTTCTTTCCTCACAACACAAGACAACCATTGTTAAATATTACATAGTAAACAGGTGTCAAAGTTGAAGGGCCAATTTGGGTCGAATAATAAAATGTATTGACGCATTTTTATCTTCATATCTCATTGGGTGAGACAGTGTGTACCTAACATGTACCATGTCCCCCCTCTGTTTTCTGTTTTTTTCAATAGTTATAGGTACAATCTACACCTATAATAACTTCATGTTTAGAGCCAATGTACTCAGTGACGAAGAAGGGTATGTGACTCAACTTATCTGCAATGAGCAAATCAACCTGAATTCGCTCTCATTCTGAAGAAGTCCCTCCAACCCGCAGTGACAACAAAGGGCTAAAACATGTCAAACATTCACAAATAAATACCAGGTGTGGTTGACCACTAACTCGTCCACCTGAGCACTGATCTTAATTTTAATGTTACCCCTTCATGGTTAATAAAACAAAATATACAGGAACGGAGGTAATTTTGACATTCAATTTTTTTCTGCATCTTCCGTGCATTCATCACAACTGTCTAAGACCATATGGTCTCCTTACAGGTGGAGAAATGTAGACCACCTGGAGACCTGGAAACTCAGTCGGAAAAAGACCCAAAGATGAAGCTATTTACCTAACTATTAAAGCGGAGAATCAAAATATACCACCCCTTAAGTCAGAGTGAATGAGGGTCTTTGAATACAACCCAGAGACCCTGGCATACAAAATAATTCTGCTTCTCTCTCCCTATGCATGATATATGAAAACCTGCATGAAATGTCACATTAGCAGAAACTGGAAACCAGCATTTATGCAGCATGGTGAAATACAGGCCTACTTAGGACATCTTAAAGCATATCAGTGATGCACAATCAATATGTGTGTGCACATTTAAACACAAATGAATATAAGTTTCTAGTGCATTAGATTCATGTTACATGTAACCTTCAGTAAACCCTTCAAAAGAATCATGTGCCAGTATGGCTAGGAACTACATTTAAATCAAATATATGAAATATTAATTCACACACTACATAAACTTGCTATCGTTTTTAGTGAAATCACATTCTACGTATTTGAGAATGTTTTTTCTTTAGTTAACTAAATATTTAGGAACTAATTACAATGCTGGTCAGACGAGCGTCCAACTGGCATCATGTCGGAATGGAAACCAACCAACTAGTAGTTGGCAGTTCCATCCAACGACTTTGGATGCGACCGCCCATGAGGCAGCTGCAAACATCTAGTTCTCTGTTGTGGCTTGTGCAGTGTCCGGAAAAGGGCCGCTGCACAACTCGCATTCGAAAAATTGATGCTTTCAAACATCTCTGTACTGTGTACCAGGCACCATGGGGTGCATGCACACGGTGCAGGGATGTTTAGGGGGCACCATAGGTGCCCCTAAGGCTCCATAGCGGAGGGCCAGGGTGGAAGGGGCCTGCTAGGAGCCCCCAAAGTCACTTTCCACATGCATTTTCATGGCGAGCGGACGGGCGTGAAGGAGCAGGTGAAAAGCGACATTGTAATCCCGACGGCGGAGCCGAGGCTAGCTCTGGCGGCACTTCGGGATTACAATTCTGCCTGCCGCCCGACGGGCTCTGTGAGTTCGTCTGAAGTGGAGCGGCATTCCCCCTCGGGATCCCCTCCAAGCGTGAGCATCATAATTTGGGCTCCCGGTTTTATGGTATTTATTTTTTTAACATTTCCATCTGTTTTTATCTATATTGATTTTTTGGCCATTTTATCTGTATTCATCCATATTTATTTTTTTGGTTTTTTGTATAAATGAACTTGTAAAACTGTAAATGTCCATATTTATTTAACTGATAGGACAAGCACTCATACTTTGAGGTCTATCGTGATTGAGGTATTTAAGCTGATAAATATTAAGTGACAATATATCCACTAAATATTAGCATTATACCACAAATGTATGTTGACATATGTCATTATTTAACCCATTCGCTGTGCGCGTCGGCCAATGGCCGTCGCAAGCACTACCTCGGTAGTGCTGCGCACGTCCGTTGGCCAACATGGCCCCGCCCACTCTTTCAAACCACCGCACGCGGTTAAGCGGTTAAATAAATTTCATCCAGTTTTTTAAATTTCCCATGCGGTCCAACTGCTCAGCTGTTAGGCTGCAATTCATGAAGGCAGCTCAGAGAGTCACTTAAGAGAAGCACAATTTCCTGTATTTATCCACTTTTGAAAATAAATGCAGACAGAAAATACATTGGTTTCTGTCTGTATTTATCTGTAAAAAATCTGTAAAAACTGTAGCCTTAATCATAATACAGCCGTCGGACGGAACCCTGTGATGTCGGACGGAAAGCCTCCGACAAGCTGTCAATGGCCTTCCACCCGACATCATATTAAGGGCCTAAGTGTTATTTAATGCATTACATTTGTCGTTCTTTACCATAAATGCTTTGTTATAGCCTTCAGTACCTTTGCCACCATACTTAATAAAAGAGATGGTTCCAGCAGGGAGCACCAAAGTCAAGTAGGAACTACAGCGCTCCTGATCTAGTGCAGATGCGCAAGGAGGAATTTTATGTATGAGTTTGTGGGCCGACAGATTGAGCTATCATTGTGTAGTATGATGACTAAGTGAATGGAACTTTTCAGTGAGATCTATGCAAAGCCCACTTTTGTATCTTCTAATGGATATCAAGTTCCCTTGCCCAATGCAATTACGAGGAACCCCTTAGCATTTAATGTAGCAGGTACTCCTTGTGAATGATATGAGCAGAGGGGCTTATACCCTGATCCCGATGGGGTTCCTTTGGCTTTATTTAAGTCAAGTACTGATATCTGGACACCATTATTGGCAATCATTCTTAATGCAGTTATTAACTGTGGATTGCCTAATTTGTGGATGGAGTTCATAATTGTTCCCATTTTTAAAAAAAGGTAACAAAGAAGACCAGACATGTTGTCAGCAAAAATCGCTTCTTTACTCTTTAGTCAGGGTAGTGGAGCATATACTTCTTGCCAGGTGACTTAATTTGGTCGGAGGGGAATCAAGCACATATCCAAATTCTGCTCTAACTACTTACTGATGTCACAGCCAAAGTGTGTTTCAGACCACACTGAGAGTGCATTGAATGTTTTAGGAAGGCAGAGAGGTAAGGCGGGTTGCGTGTTAGCATTCTTTTTGCTTAACCTACACCAGTGGCGGCTCCTCCGCTAAGGCGGAGTTAATCTAATTGAATGTAATTGCTGAAAAAATTAGGAGCATCGCCCCACTGCTTTAAACCGGTGCAATGCAAAAAATAAAATGATAATAACTCCAGTTATTTACATTTTATTTTTTGTATTCCGGTTTCGCAAGGTTAGGGCAGGGTGGAGTTGGGGTCCCGTGAAGTTGGGGAGGAAGGGTGACTGGTGCTGCACCTAAAGTGCTCATGAATGTTTGGCCAGCCGTCTCGGACCGGCCAAACAGTCATGCGCACTTTGCATGTCCTCCACCAAGACTGCATTACAGCCTGGGTGGAGAACATGCCCAGGCTCCCTTTCGCTCTCTGAGTACCGACCCACAGCGCTCAGACCAATCACAATGCTGGTATCAGTAGTGTTGTGATTATTCAGGGGAGTCTGGAAGCATGGGTGCTACCTGTTCGTGAGCGGTGTGGTGGTGGCTGGCAATGTCGGCGGCAACAGCGAACAGCAGAAATTGTTACTTTTTTGTATTTCCTAACCCCCCACAGGGCCAGCTTAAGCTCTGCTGGCGCCCAGTGTGACAATCATTTTCGGCGCCTCCACACACCATGACCACCTCCTCGGATTCTCTCACTACCACTGGGTAAAAGTGCCCGTCATCTCTCCAATTATTTTTATTGCTAAACTCAGCGCCCCTGAAGTTAGCGCCCTCTCTACAGGTCAGCGCCCAGCGCAGCTGCACCAGTGGCACTGCCCTTAAGCCGGCCTGCCCCCCCAGCTTCCCCTACCCCCCCACCTCGCTACTATATCCTACCAGCTGCAACTGACCTACACATAAATGGCCTGGACACCTCCCTAGCAAGCATATGGCAGGATATGACCCACATTGGTGGGCTTCCGATTCCAGTCCTCTTTATGCAGATGATGGCGGTTTTATTATTATGAATGTTCAATGGTCTCAAAAGTTGTTAGAGGCTCATTTATGCACCTTTCATTTTAAGCTGGAATACAAATTTGAGTGAAACCTATAGGATGGCACGTGGTCCTAAGGCTGTTGAGACTCTCACTCATTTGGGTTCAAGGTACCAAAGTAGGTACAGTTGCCACTTTCTCTTTATCTGCGGTTGAAAGGAGATGAGGCTGGAAGTTGGGATCACTTAAGAAATACATGTAGCTGTCTGTTTCGGAGAACAACTGAGCGTATATTTAGATTTGCCTCTAAACTGGGGCAAAAGCCCATTAAGGAATCGTGTATAATCTAGAAAGTGATGTGTGTTTCTGTAGCTATTTATGGGGCAGGTTTGTCGAGTTTAACAGATTGCGGGCATTGCAACCTGTAGAAAATGCTTTTTGAAGAGGCTACTCGCCATTACCTCAAAGGTATTTAAACTTCGCATGTTACAAGGTATTGAGTATGGGTTATTTGTAGGACAGGATTAGGTTCAGTCCATTTTCTTAAGGCAGCCAGTGTGGACTACACCTGGGAAGTCTTTTTAATAGGATTGTCCTGTGTGAGGTTCTAACGTTAAATCCCGCAATTCGCATACCCAGATTTAAGTCCATCAGGTTGGTGTGTATGAATCTGGACAGGATTAACTTGTTTACTAGCCCACAATTTCTTTGTCCCCTGTCTAAAAGCAAGATTAAGACGATGTTTTTGTAACTTTTTGTGAGGAGTCTAGGGTGGAGATTGAGGCATTTGTAACAACTGTATCTGCTTATTCACAAATGTTGATGAATGAGGGATTGCCATTTTATTGACGAACAGTGACCAATAGTCACCACAGATTACTGCTAACATGATTTCACCTTGAAATTATTGTACATTTGCCAGTGGCTTTCCCAAGCACAGGTGTCTGGTTAAAGGATGCTCATTGTTGTTAGTGTGATGGCTGCTGCTCAGCTCAGTCAACCCATTTCTTTTTAATGTGTCAGTTTTACAAGACCCCTAAGATACTATATTTGATAATTTTGCCAGTGATGGCCAGCATGGACTGGAGGTAGGGGGTCGGGGCAGGGGCAGGAGGTTGCGGGGGGAAACAGGCAACAAAAAATAAAATAAAACAAGCATTTACAATGCAATGGTTTTGCCTTTGGAAAAATTAGAGCTATTGGCATTGTAAATGACAATTTGTATTTGTGTTGGTTTTGAAAACAGATAAATAAATGGCATTATCATTTACATTGCCATTAGCTTAATCTCTGCAGTCACTCTCTACTCTGCGCACTCTCTACTCTGCGCACTCACAACTTCACAATCTGCACTCCGGGCACTCACAACTTCACAATCTGCACTCTGCGCACTCACAACTTCACAATCTGCACATTCTGCACTCTGCGCACTCACTACTCTGCGTACTCTCAACTTCACAATCTGCACATTCTGCTCTTGGCACTCCCAACTTCACAATCTGCACTCTGCGCATTCTGCACTCTGCGCACTCATTACTCTGCGCACTCACAACTTCACAATCTGCACACTCACTACTCTGCGCACTCACAACTTCACAATCTGCACTCAGCGCATTCTGCACTCTGCGCGCTCACTACTCTGCACACTCACAACCTGCACTCGGCGCATTCTGCACTCTGCGCACTCACTACTCTGCACACTCACAACTTCACAATCTGCACTCGGCGCATTCTGCACTCTGCGCACTCACTACTCTGCACACTCACAACTTCACAATCTGCACTCGGCGCATTCTGCACTCTGCACTCACACTATAATAATCCTTATGTCCTGTAACCAAGGGTTTGTGTGTTTAATACACCCCAGCACTGCCAGTTACCAGCTGTTCAGTGCCCCTTTGGACGCCGCACAACAACGTGAACACAGTGTGCTCCGAGGGCAGGGGCTTGTCCCGGCTGAGAAGGGAGGGGGCATTGAAACTACCAAGAATTGTTGATCCTGTTCAAATCCGGGCTGACGTTCTTTACAGAGCCTAAAACGAATCGAGAGCAGCTTTGCGTGTACCTGTGTTAGCCTTTTACATATACTAATAACCGGCATGTTAATAAATAAATACGTGCGACAGCAATAAAGTGAAGACGGTGGGGAACGGACAGCGGGAGGGGGGGGCGGGAATGGGCTCACGGACAGCGGGAGGGGGGTGGGAACGGACAGCGGGACATCACGCAACCCACCCCTGCAAAGGACACTTCCGAAATGGCGAAAACAAAGCTTTAAAAAATAAAAAAAACACGCCCACAGCCGCATGACGTGGGCAAAAGCCTAAAATTCTTGGGAACGCCCACGAATCTGCTCCGGCATTGACGGACATATCTCTGTTCCAATGGCTAGCCTCCATTTATGGAGCTAGCCAATGGAACAGGGGGGCAGGACAACGCACACATACTGTAGACATAAGATTTCGCCTGCGCGAAAAGTTGCGCAGTGCGCAGCTTTCGACAGGCGAAACCTAAAAGCGAAAATGGCTGCAATTTACTATTAGGACATGCCACACACATCAGGGCTTGTCCTACCTTATACTTACAATGCACCCTGCCCTTGGGCCTACCATATGGGTGACTGATATGAAGAAAAGGGAAGGTTTAGGGACTGGCAAGTGGGTGCACTTGCCCAGTCAGCATGACAGTACCAGCCTGCACGAAGGCTCTGCAATGGCAGACCTCAGACACATTTTACAAGGCTGCTTCCGTGGGTGGCACAACCAGTGCTGCAAGCCCACCAGCAGCATTTGGATTTACACACCCTGGGCACTCAGCGCACTAGACTGGGGTCTTACAAGTAAACCAAATAGCCAAACATGGAACCACCGATTAGTACATCAACTTACAATAGGGAGCACTTTCACTGTGGCACTGAATAGCAGTGGCACAGTGCCCAAAGCATCTAATACCAGCAAAAATACATGGGGCAACAACAAAAATGGAAGGAAGACCCAGGCCAATGGTGCCAGGTCTAACAGGGCCTACGTGAAGATTCATGTTTTCAGTTTCTTCCTGAATTCGAGGACTGAGCTAGCAGCCCTAATATGAAGGTGGGAGTTTGTTCCAGGCTTTAGGAGCCAAGTACCAGAAGGGCGGACCGCCGATTCTAGCTCGTCGGATGCGAGACAGCAACAAGTAGAAGGTTGTCTGAGCAGATGTGTCTAGAGGCGGTGTGGAAGCTGCTGTGGATATTCAGGTAAGAGGAGTCTTGATTATGCAGTGCTTTATATGTGTGTGTAATTTGAACAGTGCACTAGTGTGCATGGAAAGCCAGCTGAGGTCATTGAGGCGAGTGGAGTGTGGTTGAGTGAGCCTGGCTGCTGCATTCTGAATGATCTGGAGCAGTTTGGTCAGCAGGGTGGAGAATCTGACATACAGCGTGTTTCTTTAGACTAGATTGCTTTTGAGCGTCTGGATGGTAATCTGGTTGGGTGCCTGGGTGTAGAAGGAAAGCATCTGAAGATTTGGATAAGGGTGTTGAGGGAAGTCTTGTGGAAGTAGGAAGAGGTAATCAGGTGACTGGACATTGGTTTGTTGACTACAATGATTCCCAGGTTCCTGGCCTAGCAGCACGGGATGGGTCCAAGTTCAGATAAGCAGGCTGGGGACAGAGTGGAGAGTCCTTTCCGAAGAGTACTACCACTGTCTTATTGAGGGTGTTCACAGACAGGCTTGCTGGGTTTGCAGGAAAATGAGTTTAGTAAAAAGCATGTAAACATGGGGAATAAATATAATTGCTACGTCAAAACAAAAAAGTGGATGCCCAGACTGAACATGTAACTCCACAGGTACATACCCTGGCACCACAACTCATGGCGTCACTAACGTGTGCATACATGTACAAAAGCATGAACGCAAACACTTCCTCCACTCATACTACTACAAACCATGGTGTTCTAGTAATGATTTTTTTTATGCTCATAGCACCGAAGCTTGGTGCTCACCAAGCCACAAATATGCAGTAAAATCTATTACCATTCACACAAGATCTACAATGTCGTCGTACGATGACATTTAGCAGTCTGCTGTGTAAAGAAGAAAAAAGTGACACAGAGCAGGGAGAAATCAACGACAAAACAGCAAATAAGGTATACCAAACAGCTTACTATGCCATAAGCGCAAATGCTAAAACATAAGAGTGGGTTCAAGCGGTTTACAAAGATGAAGTCCATATGAAGAACTACAGTATGTACATCAGAACTCACTCAGAGAAGGTAAACCCTCGCAAACAGAACAGCATACTCCAGCAGTATACAGAACAGAAACACATGGTGGTTATACAGCAGCCCAAAACAAGAACTGCATAGAAATACACCCATTCAAGTAACACCAATAAAGGCCCGGAGTCACCTGGTCATGTGTAAAGATAAATGTGTGCATGCCCTGAACATGGGCACCAACTTCTGTGGGGCCCAATCAATATTTCAGCTGATTAGCTCCACTTTGCAGCAGTTGAAAGCACATTAAAGGCTTGGGAACTGCTAAGGAACGAAACTTCATACATGATTGCTGTATTCTGCTCGGAGTCGGTCAGTTGCTGCTTCTCTGCAGCGTAAGTACATGAGCGGTGGGAGTTGCAGGATGCGCTATATAACATTAGTCAGAACCCAAGAGGGTCTCAGTGCATTAGGAAGTAATGTTTTATCAAGATTTACACTAGAATTTTAATCTATGCCTGTTTCCCACTTCGATAATTGATTGCTTTCAAGAATAAAGGCCTAAAGTCACAAACTCAAACTTGTTTTTAATACTTTTAACAAAGTTATCACATGGCCTATTGTGAGATTCCCTGCCTTCAGGCAGTGCTGGCTTTTCATGTAGCAGCATTTCGTATTGCGGAACTTGTGTTTTTAACATTGTAAATGTGGACCGAAAAGTACAGCAATCAATACCTTAAGTAGTCACCTGTGCCATACAATCACTGTGTTGCTCTGTTTTTAAATGTTACAAAATGGTCCACTTCATTACCAATTTGGTTACTGCTTGAGCCACATGTAATACTAAATTAAAACCTTGTCCATCAGTTTCACTTGAGTACATTATTTCATTCCCATCAGGCATTTGACTTTAGTATACTGAAAATGTTTCAACGAGCTTCAGTAACAGGCAAAGCATGAACAGCAAGGGCAGGAGCACAGCAATATTTATTGACACTATACAAAGAATAGGAAAAGTGGTTAAGGCCAGACATTTTTTCCGGATCACACCGTGCTGATATTTGTATGCCTGCCATAGGTACAAATTAAGGTCTGAGACTGCAAACAAGTGCCTATTCTGTGGGCAGTTTGTAAAAGATGTGCTGTTTGCGTGAGTCTCCATGATCCTGCTGCCAGGAAGACCCACAATAAAATACATGAGCTGCCCAAAACACCTGAATTCTGCCTGCTTCTCAAGATTTACTTGCAGTCAATTTATGCATTTTTTATACCGTAATTTTGCTTTGCATGTCAGTGATTTGAAAAATGGTCAGCTTTCACCCATATGGCAAATTAGTGGATTATTTCTCCCACCACAAATTCCGTAAATCGCTCCATAAAATCCATCATAGATTTCTTTAAAGCTCAAACCTGCACAACTCACTCGTGCAGACTTTCCAGGAGGTGGAAAACAAGAGAATATCATGTGAAATTGTAAATGTAACAATTGTTCTTTTTCCATAGAAAGAATATGGTTCCCCAGGGAAAAGCGCTTCACCTACGCCTCTGTTAGAGACAAGCGTCTTCCATTCACCCAAGAAAGTCACCTGTATCTCTCACTAGAGTAACCCTGTGTTAATGCACAGTGTGCAAGCTCACATGCTGAAGAAATCTAAAAATATACAAGCCTACATGTTTGCAAGTATTCCTCTATTTGTGGGGGGTAGGTAGATCATGCTAAAATTATCCAAACCTAGGCTATAACTAACATTCACAACATTGGAAAATCTGTCACCCTAGCTGAATAATGGTGTGATATTTATGAATGGAAAATACTTTTCCCACATCTAAATGCCATGCTGGTTTTAATGTTTTTGAAATATAGCCTGGAGCTAAGGAAGCGAGGGGCAGGGCAGTGTGTGAACTAAAGGGTCAAGAAGCTGCGAGGGCAGTGATTGATCAGAGACAAAAAGGAGCACAGGAGAAGGGGTAGTGTGTGAGGAGAAGGGACATGGAGCTGTGAGGGCAGTGTGTGAGCAGAAGTGGTTGCGAGTGGAGACAGCATTAAGTCTTCAGATGGGGCCCAGAAGAGAGGCAGTGTATGAACGGGGGCAGTTTGTGAACAGAAATGGCAGAGAGGGCAACGAGTGTTCAGCGATGGCATGCAGCAGAGAAGGCACATAGCGCGAGCTCGACCCGCAGGTATCGGAGAGCATAAGTTACATAACACAAGGTCACTCCCCCACCCCCCCCCCCCCTTTAATTCGATCCTGGCTCCCGCGGCGATAGCTCGGGCCACAACGCCATGTCCTGTACCATACTTCCCGTTTCCTACTGTTAAGTGCCAGAGATGCTCTCTCATTCAAAGTTGCAAGGGCATCAGCGCGTGCCGCACAAGAGGCATAAGGACAACACAGACACGGCAAGTGTGCTGTTTGTCCGGCCAAACGTCCGCATACAGCAGCACAGAAAGTACACAACACAATTAACAATTCAGAGGAAAGAAATGTCAAATATCAGGATACAATCGATAAACGTGCGTGCGTGGGAGTTACACCGCTGGCATTATTCTAAACCAAATAACAATAAAAGTGTCGCTAAGAAAGCAGCAACACTTTAGCGCGGGGAGCGATGTGTGAAATAAACAGTTGTGCGCACAACACAAATCATACGTTACTAACTTCATTAAAGCAGCAAACACGCACCGCTGAACGTAGTGCAAGTTGTGCGTTGTGTGTAGTGAATGCGCACTCACAACTTCACAATCTGCACTCAGCGCATTCTGCACTCTGCGCACTCACTACTCTGCACACTCACAACTTCACAATCTGCACTCGGCGCATTCTGCACTCTGCGCACTCACTACTCTGCACACTCACAACTTCACAATCTGCACTCTGCACATTCTGCACTCTGCACTCACACTATAATAATCCTTATGTCCTGTAACCAAGGGTTTGTGTGTTTAATACACCCCAGCACTGCCAGTTACCAGCGGTTCAGTGCCCCTTTGGACGCCGCACAACAACGTGAACACAGTGTGCTCCGAGGGCAGGGGCTTGTCCCGGCTGAGAAGGGAGGGGGAATTGAAACTACAAAGAATTGTTGATCCTGTACAAATCCGGGCTGACGTTCTTTACAGAGCCTAAAACGAATCGAGAGCAGCTTTGCATGTACCTGTGTTAGCCTTTTACATATACTAATAACCGGCATGTTAATAAATAAATACGTGCGACAGCAATAAAGTGAAGACGGTGGGAACGGACAGCGGGAGGGGGGGGCGGGAACGGACAGCGGGACATCACGCAACCCACCCCTGCAAAGGACACTTCCGAAATGGCGAAAACAAAGCTTTAAAAAATAAAAAAAACATGCCCACAGCCACATGACGTGGGCAAAAGCCTAAAATTCTCGGGAACGCCCACGAATCTGCTCCGGCATTGACGGACATATCTCTGTTCCAATGGCTAGCCTCCATTTATGGAGCTAGCCAATGGAACAGAGGGGCAGGACAACGCACACATACTGTAGACATAAGATTTCGCCTGCGCGAAAAGCTGCGCAGTGCGCAGCTTTCGACAGGCGAAACCTAAAAGCGAAAATGGCTGCAATTTACTATTAGGACATGCCACACACATCAGTGCTTGTCCTACCTTATACTTACAATGCACCCTGCCCTTGGGCCTACCATATGGGTGACTGATATGAAGAAAAGGGAAGGTTTAGGGACTGGCAAGTGGGTGCACTTGCCCAGTCAGCATGACAGTACCAGCCTGCACGAAGGCTCTGCAATGGCAGACCTCAGACACATTTTACAAGGCTGCTTCCGTGGGTGGCACAACCAGTGCTGCAAGCCCACCAGCAGCATTTGGATTTACACACCCTGGGCACTCAGCGCACTAGACTGGGGTCTTACAAGTAAACCAAATAGCCAAACATGGAACCACCGATTAGTACATCAACTTACAATAGGGAGCACTTTCACTGTGGCACTGAATAGCAGTGGCACAGTGCCCAAAGCATCTAATACCAGCAAAAATACATGGGGCAACAACAAAAATGGAAGGAAGACCCAGGCCAATGGTGCCAGGTCTAACAGGGCCTACGTGAAGATTCATGTTTTCAGTTTCTTCCTGAATTCAAGGACTGAGCTAGCAGCCCTAATATGAAGGTGGGAGTTTGTTCCAGGCTTTAGGAGCCAGGTACCAGAAGGGTGGACCGCCGATTCTAGCTCGTCGAATGCGAGACAGAAACAAGTAGAAGGTTGTCTGAGCAGATGTGTCTAGAGGCGGTGTGGAAGCTGCTGTGGCTATTCAGGTAAGAGGAGTCTAGATTATGCAGAGCTTTATATGTGCGTGTAATTTGAACAGTGCACTAGTGTGCATGGAAAGCCAGCTGAGGTCATTGAGGCGAGTGGAGTGTGGTTGAGTGAGCCTGGCTGCTGCATTCTGAATGATCTGGAGCAGTTTGGTCAGCTGGGTGGAGAATCTGACATACAGCGTGTTTCTTTAGACTAGATTGCTGTTGAGCGCCTGGATGGTAATCTGGTTGGGTGCCTGGGTGTAGAAGGAAAGCATCTGAAGATTTGGATAAGGGTGTTGAGGGAAGTCTTGTGGAAGTAGGAAGAGGTAATCAGGTGACTGGGCATTGGTTTGTTGACTACAATGATTCCCAGGTTCCTGGCCTAGCAGCACGGGATGGGTCCAAGTTCAGATAAGCAGGCTGGGGACAGAGTGGAGAGTCCTTTCCGAAGAGTACTACCACTGTCTTATTGAGGGTGTTCACAGACAGGCTTGCTGGGTTTGCAGGAAAATGAGTTTAGTAAAAAGCATGTAAACATGGGGAATAAATATAATTGCTACGTCAAAACAAAAAAGTGGATGCCCAGACTGAACATGGTGTGATATTTATGAATGGAAAATACTTTTCCCACATCTAAATGCCATGCTGGTTTTAATGTTTTTGAAATATAGCCTGGAGCTAAGGAAGCGAGGGGCAGGGCAGTGTGTGAACTAAAGGGTCAAGAAGCTGCGAGGGCAGTGATTGATCAGAGACAAAAAGGAGCACAGGAGAAGGGGTAGTGTGTGAGGAGAAGGGACAGGGAGCTGTGAGGGCAGTGTGTGAGCAGAAGTGGTTGCGAGTGGAGACAGCATTAAGTCTTCAGATGGGGCCCAGAAGAGAGGCAGTGTATGAACGGGGGCAGTTTGTGAACAGAAATGGCAGAGAGGGCAACGAGTGTTCAGCGATGGCATGCAGCAGAGAAGGCACATAGCGCGAGCTCGACCCGCAGGTATCGGAGAGCATAAGTTACATAACACAAGGTCACCCCCCCCCCCTAATTCGATCCTGGCTCCCGCGGCGATAGCTCGGGCCACAACGCCACGTCCTGTACCATACTTCCCGTTTCCTACTGTTAAGTGCCAGAGATGCTCTCTCATTCAAAGTTGCAAGGGCATCAGCGCGTGCCGCACAAGAGGCATAAGGACAACACAGACACGGCAAGTGTGCTGTTTGTCCGGCCAAACGTCCGCATACAGCAGCACAGAAAGTACACAACACAATTAACAATTCAGAGGAAAGAAATGTCAAATATCTGGATAAAATCGATAAACGTGCGTGGGAGTTACACCGCTGGCATTATTCTAAACCAAATAACAAAAAAAGTGTCGCTAAGAAAGCAGCAACACTTTAGCGCGGGGAGCGATGTGTGAAATAAACAGTTGTGCGCACAACACAAATCATACGTTACTAACTTCATTAAAGCAGCAAACACGCACCGCTGAGCGTAGTGCAAGTTGTGCGTTGTGTGTAGTGAATGATGAGAGGCTGAGTCGCTGCAGCTTGTAAGCAGGTGTGTAGTGAATGATGAGAGGCTGAGTCGCTGCAGCTTGTAAGCAGGTGTGTAGTGAATGATGAGAGGCGGAGTCAGTGAGACAGAGAATTATTCATGTAAATTCCTATCCCAATAGACAGGCGCCGTCCTGAATTCCGCTCGAAGGCGTGCAGCTATGGACTAGTGCCTTGAAGTGTCAAGCACACCGCTTGCTTTCAGGTCCAAATAGGATTCTACAACAGCCTAGGGCAACAGTCTTCCCTACTACACTCCCTAGCCAGTATTTAGATCAGGGACCATACATTTACACACGTGCGCACACACACATCATTCACAACACTCCTTCCCAAAAATTCATATATACACGCATGCACCAAACATAAAAAGAATCGATTCGCACTTACCTGCATCTCTCTGCCTCGGAAGTCCCAGGAGGGGGAGTCACAGCACGAAGGCCCAGTGTGTTGCCGTCAATCAACCCAGAAACTCGTACAATTGGATAGTAAGACGCTAGTGAAGCTACTGCAGGCACGTCTTTCATGGATATAACAAGCACCACTCTTCTGCCATGGCTGTTTCTCGCTCTGCTTTGGCAGTATGGTGTCTCTTCACTCCTCTTCTCTGTGTTATGTATGTTAACAAAATATATCCTGACATAATTTACAACAACATCGTCACAGTTGAGGCATCGAGCAATACTTTTGCTAATTATGTTAAGGACACAACACATCTGCCCCATTCCATTCCGAGTTTCCCTTTACGCTGCGGTTTCTGCCCCTCTTTTGCCCTATCCCCATGCTCTGCCACGGCTCCTGTTACGGCCGGAGGTGCCGGTTTCTCAGTACCCTCATTCCTAAAATGTCTCTTCTGCTGGCTCCCTATCCTCGTGCCCGCCTTGCCATTGGGCTCTCCCTCTCTGTTTGTTTCCCTCTCTGTGTCTCTGCGTCTCAAAGCATTGGTTCTCTACGTCCCTGCTCTGTTAGGGAGCATATTTTGTGGCAATGTCTCTTTCCTGCTATTTTCAGCACTTCGAGCCACCCTTCTCCCCCTATGTCTTTCCGTCACTGCTTTCCCGCTGAAAGGAGTCTGCGTTTCCATTGGTCGACAGGGCGGTCCAATAAAAAGGCGTGCTGCTTTGCTGACTGTCGCTATGTGATCAGACCGGTTAATGCAGACAGAGCAGCAACACCACAGCTGAACTCAGAGCAGATTAACGCTTTACCAGGGTGATGACATCACGTCATCGGTATTCCCTCCACCACTGCACAGTCAGTGCTCGGCACAGATTACCACTTTGATGAGGCTGATATTAGGGCACTGGTATTATCATGATTCACCCCCATAACAAAATAAGCAAACACTGACTCATATGGAACGGACACACGGAGAGGGGGGGGGGTGCGGGGGCGGGAACGGACACACGGGTAGCGGGAGGGAGCCTCCCCTACCCCCAGCAAACAAAGCCCTCACCTGGACTTCGTTCCGGGGCCGAGGCGGGACCTGCTCTCCACTCCTCCTCCTCCCGATGACACGGCGGAGGCTCGGCCGGCTGGGCCAATCCCAGCGCGGCCCTGGCTGTAGACGGACGGCTGCTTCCTTCGGCAGGAAGGCGGGTGTCGGCTCAATCTCTGACCAGATTCGGGGGCGTTCCCGAGAACAGGCTTTCGGCTGACGTAGCCAAAAGCCAACAATTCTCGGGAACGCCCCCGAATCTGGTCCGAGATTGACGGACGTCCCCTCCTCCCAATGGCTAGCCTCTATTTATGGAGCTATCCAATGGGAGGAGGGGGCGTAGACCCGACTGCACATACAACTCATAAGGTTTTTTGGCGCATGCGTACTGATGTACGCATCGCCAGTCAAAACCTAAAAAGTACCTTCTCGCCGCGTCTCTTCTTGGTAGTCCTCCCTCGCTGACCAGAACAACAGGAAGCACACCCAGGCTCCCAGTCAGCCAAGCACAACGCTTCCTTAGCAGCTTTGTGCTACCACTCCTCCCCTACTCCTGCCCTCTCCCGCAAAGCTGCAGAAGTACGAGAAAAGAAAAAGCTAATAACGTGAGTTAAAAACATTTTATTTTCTCTTTATTTCACTGCTAAAAAGCAGTGAGGCGATGCCGCTCTGTCTTAGTGGACGAGCCACCAGTGACCTTTGCTCAAAAACGCTTATTTGTGGCACCGTAGACGTGCTTTGTTATTTTTTCAGTAATGACATTCACCAAAAGTTTGGTAAGCTGTTGTATTTTTTATCTTCCAGGCTACATAGATCAGGAAACATTACATTTTACAGAATGAGATTATAAAACTGTTTAAGAACTGATTTTGGATGTGTTTCGAGCATGTTTATGACTATTCAGTGCTCTTTTAGTGATTTTAAATTTGTCTAACAACTGATACTTTATGTGTTCAAAATATATTTCTGATTATCTGGGTATATTTTCTTTTTATTCAGATAAATTGTTGATTAATGTATTAGCGTTCACGGTTTGTCAATCGAAAAAATGATTTACTGACTGGTATGGTATGGCATGCCATTTTATAGTAAGTTATGGTTTGGTGTAGTATGGCCTGTTATGGTATGGTATGGTATGCTACGATAAGGTATGGTCTGTCATTGTTTAGTATGGTATGCAATGGTATGGCCTGTCATTGTGTGGTATGGCTTGTCATTGTATGGTACGGTATGTCATAGCCTGTCATTGTTGAGTATGGTATGTTATGATATGACCTGTCAGCCTCTAGTATGGTATGGCTGGCACAGGTTTTTTCAAGCTAGATTATTCTGTCCAAATAGTAATCATAAGAAATTAAACCAATTTAAAAAACACACACACACCTTGTTTTCAGCCTAAAACATTTAAGGGCCAGATGTAGGTAGGCCTTTACCGGTCGGTAACGGCCAAAAATACCGATTTTGGGCCGTTACCGACCGGTATTGAGTGATCCGTATGTAGGTGACAGAAAATAGGCCGAATCGATAAATATACCGATTCGTTAAAGTTACCGATCGTTAAAGTTACCGATCGTGGAAGTTACCGATCGGTAAACGTACCGATCGGTAAACCAACCGATCGGTAAACGTACCGATCGGTAAACCAACCGATCGGTAAACGTACCGATCGGTAAACCTACCGATCGTTAAACGTACCGATCGGTAAAAAACAGTCAAAATTGAAATTGAGATGTAGGGAGGCACAGAAATACCGAATTTGCTCCAAAATCGGTATTTAACATTCGTTAATTACCATGGATTCAAAGCAGGTGGTAACCAGGTGCAGCCTATAAAAAAGGACCCAAAATGCAATTCTGTTTGCACAATGGCTGCATTTTATGTCATTGCAAGACGGCTACGGCTACAGGAGGAAGGAGAGAGGGAATGGCAGAGACAGGAGCAGGTTTACAGGCAGAGGGTGACCCTGTTCATGCTCACAGAGGAAGAGATACTGCAAAGGTACAGGTTGGCTCCAGACACCATCTTGGAGATAATCAGGGACCTAAAACCACTGTTGGAGCACCCCACTCCAAGGGCACATGCAATCCCAACACATGTACAGGTGCTGTGCAGCATCCACCTGCTGGCGTCAGGGAGCTACCAGAGCGTGGTTGCTGCGGTGGGAGGGGTGAGCCAGAGCAGCCTCTCAAGGTTTTTTCAACATTTCCTTGACGCCATGTTGCATAGGATGGAGCATTACATTTCTTTCCCATCCACCCATGCTGAACTGTTTGTAACCATATCTGACTTCTACCAGATGTCAAGATTTCCCCATATCATCGGATGCATTGATGGGACGCACATCCCCATTTGTCCCCCTGCTGCCACGGAATACATTTACCGCAATAGAAAGTCAAGCCACACCATCAACGTGCAGGTGATTTGCAATGCCAAGAACGTCATCACAGACATTGTCGCTAAATACCCGGGAAGTACCCACGACTCATATATATTTCAAAACAGTGGCATCTATGCACGCCTGACTGCAGGGGAATTTGGTGAAGGCTACCTCCTAGGTAAGAGACAGTGTGCAACACCTATTACACCTATTGCAATAAGCAGTACATGTATGCATGTGAGTAAATTGTACCCTTTTCATTCTAGGAGACAGTGCATATGCCCTCCGCTCATTCATACTCACCCCCTACCTCAACCCCTCAACACCCAGCCAAAGGAGATACAACCGGGCACACAAGAGCACACGCAATGTTGTTGAGAGAACATTTGGTATATTGAAAAGTAGGTTCAGATGCTTGCACAAGAGCGGAGGTGCAAGGCAGTATACCCCCATTACCTGCTGTAAGATCATTGCTGCCTGTGCTATGTTGCACAATCTGGCTGTTAAGAAGAGGACTGAGGTGGAGTTATCTGACTATGAGGATCATGACGATGACATTGCTGTGCCTGAAAGACAACCTGCTGGAGTGGCAACACCAAGTGATGGCAGATACAGACGTGATGACATAGCACGCAACTATTTCTGAGTAAGTGAAGACACTGAGCTATAGTGAAAGCACAAGCTTCTGTTTAATTTGATTCGTAAAGTTTAATTGAAGAACAAAAGTGCAACAGTAAGCATTTGACATCAATGCTCACAGTGGGCAAACACACTCAGACAGGTGTAGAATCCACCAACCATAGTTGTACATAGTCACTTGGCTGGTTGCAATGGCACAAATGTGCAAATAACACTGTATGAACTATAAATCTAATGTCCATTGGCAGTAGGCCATCGTTACAGCTGTTCATTTACGCACACGCTTAGCACTGGCAGGGGTCTGTGGCTCATCCTGTTCACTGGGCGTTTGGCCTATAGCCTCACCCTGTCGCCTGCTGCTCCTCCTTGGCTCTAAGACATGGGGGCTAGCTGTGCTGCTCCTACTGGTGCTAGCTTCTGTGTCTGGCACGTCTACAGCAGAACCTTGTGCACTTTGTGCATTGAGTAGGGCCACCAGCGCACCGGTCATTCCAGCTATGCCCCTTGTCAACTGGTTGCTATTCTGAGTCAGGACTAACTGACTATTGACGCTACGCCTGCATAGCAGGGATGTGGCTGTAGCCAGCTGCTCCATGGCTGTCTCTATTCTCACTGCGCGCTGCCTGTCCCTGCGCCTTGCACCAATATCAGAGTCAAGTTTTGTGCACAGTTGCTGTATGCCTGTTGCCATGCTCTGGTTGACTATCACCAGCTCTTTTATGCCCTTGCTAATTTCTTCCATGGTGATGTTCATGTTTCGCATTTGTCTTTGACAGGCCATGATGCCCTTGCCCTGCATCCTCTGAATCCGGACCATGGCTCCCTCCAGGCCTTTGAAGACACTGGAACCCTCCCCATGTGCACCTTCATCCCTTCCTTGCACTGTGCGCCTTCTAGTGGTACCTAGTACAGGCTCTGTGCTAGGCTGCAGTGTGGCAGTGATGTGAGCTTGTAACAAGTGAAGTGAGTCTTCACCCTCCATTTCATCACCACCTGTCTCCATTTCCGGCAGTGGGGGAACAACATGCCTCCTGCCAGGGTGTGCAACAGGTGTTTCTGCAACAAGGGATGCATGCATTTCTGGTGATGAGACCAATAGTGGTGACTGCGAAGGAATTGGGGAGCCCTGCATTTCTTCACAGATGTCAGTTTCTTGGGTGGGTGGCTGCCCACTCGAAAGACCTGTGTCGTGGGATGCACTGGGCCCTGGCTCCTGACTGCCATCCCTCTGGGGTGCCGCGCCCTCTGCCTCCTCAGACTGCCTTCTGGATGTGAGACCTGTGGACATATGAGCACATATCAGCTATGTGTAAATGTGTCACAGCCACTACAATTAAACATGTTACATTGCACTTTGTACATGCTGCCTGCCCTTCATTTTGTAAGCATTCATGTGAATAATGTGTTGGTTACAGTGCTGTGTGACATGGTCTTCCAGTGACTAACTACATGTATCATGATGCATTGGTACAGTTTTGCACAGGCACCATGGGACTGGGGTAACTTAGCTGCAAGGGGTGAGGGATGTATGGGGGTGGGAGGGGGATGGCTGTGCATGCATCTTACCTTTTTTTTTTGCAGCTTGCGCAGAGCTGTCCACTTCTCCCAGTCCATGGACACTGTCAGCCTCCAGGGTTGTGGCTACCAGCTCCTCCAGCTCGTTGAGGGGGGGTGCAGTGTTCTTTCCTCGACCTGTTTGCTGTGACTGTCTGTGGCGGTCAGCCAATTTTTTCTTCGTGAGGCTCCTCAGGTCATAGAACCTCTTCTTTAAATCGTCCGTGCGTCTGTTGGTGACTCCCACTGCATTTACTTTATCTTTGATTTCCAGCCAAAGTTTCCTTTTTGTTGATTCTGGCACAGTTAGGGACTGCTTTCCAAAAAGTCTGTGGTGTACCTTTACCACCTCCTCCACAAGGAGCTGTAGCTCCTGTCTACTGAATTTAAGCTTTCTTTTCCTTTCAGCCTGCTCAGTGTCCCTGCTGCTTTCCATGTTGGAGTTTTCAGTGAATACACAAGCTCTGTCTGCTGCTTCTGCTGCTCCCACTCTCTCTGCTCCAACTGCCTTTCCTGAACCTTCTAATTAGTTACACCTGCCTGTGGGGCCACTCCCTGGAGAGTAGGGGGAGGGTGGTGGCACCTGATTGGCTGTTGTGTTGAGTTTCACTTTTGTTTGTTGTCCGTCGCGGTATTTACCGATCGGTATTTACCGATCGGTAAATACAGATCGGATAATACCGATCGGTAAATACCGATCGGATAATACCGATCGGATAATACCGATTTTTAACGATTCGTTAAATAATCCAGATGTTGGTACCTACATCCCAATTACCGATTTTGGAATACCGATTCGGTAAAATTCGGTAATATTCGGTATTTCAAAATCGGTAAATGTGATTTACCTACATCTGGCCCCTGAATCATGCCAAAGACATCATATAAATCAGGAAACATGAACAACAAAAGCAATTTGTTACAAACTAAAGAGTGATTACATAACAGCAATAGCGCGAGTCATCAATGTATGAATGATCAATCATTGTTAAAAGTGACGCTAACAACCTGTGGTCTGCTCGTGTCTCACACATGTAGCAAGTGCCTTTCTAAAAGACTTGCATTGTATTTTAACAATCAAGTTGTCATGCTTCTTTAAATTTGGCATTGTGGCAAAAGCAATGTGCTGCCAAAATATACCTATATAAAATTGGGCAGACGCATTAAACCTTCAGTAGAAGATTTATTACAATGTTTTTGTTATGCTGCACCAAAGTATAGAATGGGAGAGGATGAAAAGTAAAAGGAAACAGACACATCACAAGAAACGAGAAGGTGAAAGCAACAATGTAAAAACACATTGTAATAAAAATAATTTTATCAGCAGGTTCCCAGGACTTCTCACTGACTTAATCCCCTTTCTATCTTACAAGAAGCTGCATGGAACCATGAAAACAGTGGTAGTCACAAATGGTTGAAAATTTAAGAGGAATATGATCAGCAACAAAAATATTTACTTAGGAAATATGAAATACAGGATGGACCCACCAGTATCTGCAAGCAAATAGAGACAAAGCTGATCAATCGTGAGATGACAAAATGACCCAGAAAAATGAGGATTCAATTTCAATTTCAAAATCTTTATTCGATTATTAAAAAAAAACAATCAAAAAAGCATATGCATACACAGAAAAATTCATTACAAACTAGAAAAATTACAGATTAGGTGCAGCTCAAAAATACAATAAAAAGGAGTCATTAAAATATCATGCTTTTCCTTGCGGCCACGGATTTCAAGATAAACATAGCTGTATAAAAGCAAATGTCAGGGTCATCTAAGGAGAACAACAATCTCATAGCCGAGTTAACCGTAGTAACTGTCCATTTTATGAATAAGGGTTTTAAATTAACAACACAAAGATGTTTATAAAGGTCACACAACAATAAAAAATGTACAGTACTCTGTTTGGTGACCCCATCACAAGGACATGGTATAGAAGGATAGCTTTTCATTACAGGGAATGCCACTAGGTAGTGGACAATTCCAAATCTTAATCTAGTAAGGACAAAGCGATGGGATGGTCTGGCGACAACCTTTAAATATTTTGAGAAGTCAGATGAATCTTGGTTTGAATAATAATACTGGGGGATAGTTAGCAGCATTGTGGTGTCTCTGCGAACTAGGGCTTTCTTATGTAGATAGGAGCACTTGAGTTCTTTCTTGGGAATATCAGAGAAACTCTCTTGATCCTCAAGGAGACTGAGATTAAATAAATCCCTTGCAGTTGTTACAACATAGTCAATCCATGGGATCAGTGTGCATTTATCTAGGTGGAGACAATCAGTAATGATACTCCTTGTAAAGCTAGTTTCCTTTTTATGCCATATTGCTCTCCATACAAACAGTGGTCTTAGACAGATTAGATATGATAAAAACTCTAGACCCAGTTCCTGGTGAATTATTATTGTGGAAGCAGACTTGGTCAGGCATAACAATCTTTTTAGGAAGCTATTTTCTTCTATTTGCAAATCTTTATGGTGACAATGCCCCCAGACACCAGATCCATAAAGCGCAATAGCAACGCATCTACAGCGATAGATGTGCAGCATGTCATATATGCGCCGGTCGCCAAATTTATTTGTAAATTTAAATACGCCGTAGGCACTTTTGGACATCTTGGCTTTTGCATTTGACATCTCCTCAGACCACAAACCATTACTACAAAAAATGATGCCCAAGTAACAAAATTTGTTTACAACTTCTATTTTTTGTCCCTCTATATAAAAAAATTCAACTTCTTAATTTTGTTTCCACATGGCATGATGAAAGTTTTGGAATTGTTAATTTTTAGGTTTTTTTTCTTGATGAAACCCGCACATTTATCCATCAATTTTTGTAAGCCTCTAGGAGTTCTGGATAGGAGAACAGAGTCATCAGCATAAAGTAAGATGGGAACAGCCTGGCCATCAACTAACGGAGCATCTGAATTAACTTGTTTGAGCTCAGAGTCTATTGAGTTAATAAAAAGGGAAAATAGGAGGGGCGTAAGGACACAACCTTGTCGTATACCTAACTTAACATTGATACAATCAGTGCATTCCCCCCCATGACCATTTCTAATACGTGCAGAGAGTTTAGAGTACAATCTAGCCAGGAAATAAATAATCTCTGCTGGGGCACCTTGATCTAATAAGGTTGACCACAGCAGCGCGTGGTCGACAAGGTCAAACGCGCCGCTCAGGTCAGCGAAGCAGAGAAAAAGAGAGCCCTTCTTAGCGCGGGTATTCTTCCCAATGAGAAGGTCTAAATTAATACATTGTTCAACGGTACCTAGGCCCTTACGGAATCCGAATTGGCACCGTGCAAGTATACCGCTACCCTCCGCCCACTCTTCTAATCTGGCCAGCAGTACCCGGCTCATTGTTTTAAGTGATGAATCTAAAAGGGAGATAGGGTGGTAATTTGTAGCATCCGACCTATCCCCCTTTTTGTATATCGGGATAATTACGGATTCACCCCAAGTGGGCGGTGTGCCCTCCAGGACTGCTGCATTAAATACCCTAGTCAAGACTGGACCCCACAAGAATAAATCTGCCTTATATAGGTCTATGGGGACCCCATCGGGGCCAGGGGCCTTCGCTCCTTTGCTAGTCCTAATGGCAAGTTCCACCTCCGAAACTGTGATACTTAGGGGGAGAATTGGCCATGGATCAGCCTCTACCTGTGGGTTAAAAATACTAGCAAATTGAGAGACCCAACAATCCTCACTGACGAGAGCAGTGAGGATAGGTGTTTCATCACCTTTAAGAAAAGGGCAATTGACCGTATCCCAGAATAGTTTGCTGTCCGATAATTCAACGGCCTTAGACAAATTAGACCATGCTTCCTCCTGTAATTCCAACTTGCGACGTTTTAGTTGACCCTTGTACTCGGCCCTGAGTGTTATAATGCTTGACCTATCTCTGGGCCTACTAGATAGAGCCTTCTTGAGCTTCTGCAAGGACTCAGTGCACAAAGAATCAAACCAACCTATCCTTGGTTTGCCATTAGTATGCTTGGTAGAGGTCAGGGTGGTATCAACAATGTTGTTAATCCTGGTAAAACTGGTTAATATGTCACGTAAATCTGTGCTTTCATCCAAGCAGCACAAATCGGGCAAACAAGCCGCCACAATATTAACCAACAGCCTATCGGAGTTTTCACCCTTCCATTTTATTCTGTGGCTGTTTGGTCTGCATGGGACAATATTGGTATCAACAGTTTTAACTGGTGTTACTTTATTGCCCCACACTAACAACATTACTTTGACACAGTTATGGTCACTGAAATCCAATATAACCGGGGTGTCACAATATTTACTAATATCAGCTGAGACCAACAAGTGATCAATAACTGAGGCCGAGTTCCTCCCTGTAAAGGTAGGAACTGGATTTCCATCACAGTCTCCAGCGGGTTGTAATACGACCAGGTCGAATTTAGCGAGGGCAGAGTTCAACGATTCACCATACGTGCTATGTTTAAAATGGACATACCCTTCTCCTCTGTCATCATATATCCCGCATACCTTAGTAAAAGAAAAAGGGCACAACGGGATGTTAAAATCTCCACCCCAGATGAGTTCAAAGTTAACATGATTAGCCCGAACAATCCCATCCAGGGCCTTGTCGACCTTGCTAACCGCGGTCGATCGCGCAGGGTCGGGCAAGTTATTATAAAAGTTAATCAATAAAACATTACGACCATTCCTATGTCTCAGCCATAGCAGTTGGGAGTGATTTCCGATCATCATGAATCTTATGACCTGTACAGGCAATTTTACGGAAAGCAGAATAAGTAGACCCCCTTTAGCTCTGCCCATGTTCGATCCCTGCGCTGGTAGATTATATGCAACATAACCATCATAACTAATATCGTCTACGCTCCATGTCTCTTGTAGAAGCAGGATGTCATATGAGTCCACTATTTCTCTCCACCCAAGAACTCCTAGTTTACTATTCAATCCCGCAATATTCCAACTTGCTAGATGATACCCTTGGCTTACATTTTCTTTCGTAATACCGTTAGCTTTTTCGAACCCTGCCTCAGGGATACCATCCCTGTCCCAGTATATAGCATCTGTAGCCTTTGTATTTGCTAAATTATTACTACATCCTTGTGTGTATGATAGGCCTATACTATCAGTGGGATCCTGGGCAACGCGCTTATACAATTCTCGGTCTTTGTCTCCGATGGGGCCACTGTCCTCTATGTTGTTAGGTTGTACATGACCAAGCGGCTTTGGGGAAGCAACACATATTTCTACAGCACCCTCCTTGTCCTTAAAGGTTCCTAGTTCATTGTTAGAAGAGTGCAGCCAGTCCACAGATTCGAGACAGCTGAAACGATTAAAATTAAGGGAGTGATCCGGGATATTCGTAGGGATCGGTCTACTCCAATTCCTCCTGTATCTACCCCGCCTGTATTGCAGCGTTCTGATTGGTTAGGGGAGCCTGGGTGCCTACTAATCACAATGCTGCATTGCAGCGTTCTGATTGGTCAGGGAAGCCTGTCTGCTTGCTCTTCCATTCCTGAAGCAAGGAGAGATGACGGAGAGACGCGGCGGTAAGATACGTTATTGTTTTTTTTTAAATATCCCATCCTTCAACCCCCCCGTGCCGGTGGCTACTGTCACCTTGGAAGTAGTTACTCGCCCTAAGAGTATGCTGTCCCAGCCATCTACCGCAGCAGCATGTGATTTGACTGAATTTGGTCCCTTTCCTCTGGAACTAATCTCTCATGCGATCCTCCCTCAGTAAGTTAGTTTCACTGGATGATCCCTGTCCTCTGACATCCTTCAGATGGTGGGCAAAGTGTGTATACTAGTGTATTAGCAATGTTTTCATAGCTCACTATCCTCCGCTTGTCTTCCTTGTGGCTGAAAAAGGGCAAAAGTAGTCCATTGTTAAGAAGCCCTCTAACATTCCAGAGATTTCGGCTAATTTCTGCCCGATATCCCTTTTGTCAGAAGCTTCAAAAATCCTGGTAAAAACTAATCAATACCCAGCTGACTGAATATTTGGAAGCCAACTCTCTTTTGTACTCTATACAGTCTGGCTTTCGCCAAGGCCACAGGACAGAGACATCTCTACTTGGGATCAGAGAGATCATTAAATTCACACTGGATAAAGGGGATAGTACTGTTCTCATCCTATGATATGTCTTCATTATTTGATATGGTTGCGCAATCAGCCTTTTTAGAACTACTCACAGAGGTCAGTGTCTTAGATAAGGCTTGGGGTGAGAAAAATCCTTTCTTAAAGTGAGAGAACAACAAGTATGGCTTCCCCCCTGCTAATCATAAGCATTCGAGGTACTCCAGGGGTGTTCACTGAGTCCTACGTTATTTAATGTTTATCTGGCTGCTCTGGCCAAGTTGATTGAATCTTTTGACCTTAGGACTATTTCAAACGCCGATGATACACAGCTTCTTCTAACAGTAGATGCTTCTTCCACTTTCCCAGTGGAGGTACTGAATTCTGGCCTCACTGCCACCTTGCATTGTCTGAGCGACAACAATGTGCTAAGCAATGCGGATACAACTGAGATTCTCTTGTTTATCCACATTAAAGAAGAATGGTTGCTTAACTGCTGACACCAGGATCAGTCGCCTCCTCCGAAGCCTGTTTGTTCAGTGACGAATTTAGGGGTAAAAATAGATGACACATTGTCATTTATTCTACAAATTATTTTTGTTACTGACTCCTGCCTCTCCCTCCTGAGATCGGTGCGAACATTTCCAGATCTCTTGCCCACAACGTCACATACAACTGTGGTGCATGCACTGATCACATCAAGATTGAACTATGCCAATGGGCTTTATCTCTGCCTTCCAGACAGGCTGATTATCGAACTCCAAATGATACAAAATGCCGCAGCCCGCTCGATCCTCGGTATCCCATGGAAAGCCCATATTTCTCATCATTTGAGGGAGCCACATTGGCTCCCAGTGGAGAAGGGGATTCTGTTTAAAGCTCTGATCAACCTCTACCAGGCTTTCCATCAACCGGTCCCCAATAACTAATTTCTAGATTCATGCAGTAGTCACCTATGAGAGAATTGTCCTCTACCTGTGCCTTGATTGTTACTATTCCCAAATGTTGTTGCACAAGATATAGGGCCAGATGTAGGTAGGCATTTACCGGTCGGTAATGGCCGAATTTGGCCGTTACCGACCGGTAAATGCAATTTGAGATGTAGGGCCCTGTATTTTACAGAATCGGTAAATTTACCGATCGGTAAATTTACCGATTCTGTAAAATACCGAATCGGTATTTTTTCCGATTCGGTAAAATTGATATATAGGTGGGACTCTTCTGAGTCCCACAAGCATTACAGAATCGGTATTTTACCATCAAATACTATTTGATGGTAAAATACCGATTCTGGTGTGCATGCACATGTGTGCATGCACACCTGTGCCATATGACAGGCAGACCTGCCCCTAGGGCTTGTATGCCTGCCACATGGCACCCAATCCTGTTTAGGGGGTGCCAGGGGGTGTCAAAGTGACACCCCCTGCACCCTTGTGAAATTCGGTATTTGAAGCCCATAGGAATCAATAGGCTTTACCGATTCGGTATTTACCGAATCGGTAAATACCGAATTTTACCGATTCGGTAAAAGGGAACATCTGGATTCCCTACATACCAACCCCTCACATTTACCGAATCTTAATTACCGAATCGGTAAAATTCGGTAATTTTCGGTAATTAAGATTCGGTAAATGTTACTTACCTACATCTGGCCCCTAGAGACCTCGGGCCCGATGTAGGAGCCTTAATACCGGTCGGAAACGGCCGATTTCGGCCGTTTCCGACCGGTAAATGGCCATTTGGTATGTAGGTAACTGCACATTTACCGAATCGGTAAAATTACCTAATCGGTAAAATACCGATTCGGTAATTCTACCGATTCGGTAAATTCCTAATGTAGGTGGGACTCTTCTGAGTCCCGCAGGTGTTACCGAATCGGTATTTTACCATGAAATACAACTTCATGGTAAAATACCGATTCCGGTGTGCATGCACATGTGTGCATGCACACCTATGCCATGTGGCAGGCAGACCTGCCCCTAGGGCATGTATGCCTGCCACATGGCACCCAAGCCTGTATTGGGGGTTCTAAGGGGTGTCAAAGTGACACCCCCTGCACCCTTGCAGAAATCGGTATTTACCGAATCGGTAAATACCGATTCGGTAATGCCCTTTGATTCCTATGGGCTTCAAGGCCCATAGGAATCAATGGGGGATACCGATTCGGTATTTACAGAATCAGTAAATACCGAATCTTTTTTTTTTTTATTAAAAGACCTTTATTTTTGATATCGCCAACCGTCAGCATAAAGAGAGATTGCATTTCAACTGCACAGTTCACAACACTTCGTGAAGGCCCGGTGGGCAATTCTGTAGAGCATTATACACAGCCTGAGTGCCGGCATCCCGGAGGCCCGGCGGCGCAAGGTGATGGAACAAATCAATATACGCCAGTCTTATCGTACCCTGAAAGGCTTCAGCTGAGCAATGGGACAGTCGGCAATCATACAATTCAAGTGTAGTAGTGCGGTCTTGCAACAACAAGAAAGGGGAAGGAAAGAAAGGGAAAAACCAGAAAGAAACTACCCCTAAACAACCCCAAGGCCCTCCCCGTTTGCTATCGAGTACATTGATGGAGTCTCTGTTATGCATCCTATGTGAATGATGTCGTCTGTGTCCTAAGTGTGTGTTGCTCCCACCCCCCACCCGAGCCGTCTTCTAGTTCTTTTCGCAAGTGTACCATCTGCGCCCTCCCTTGTCCCACTTCCTACAAGAAAAGCTTCAGTGCTCCCCCTGCGGCGGTTGTCCCAGTTCTAAATCATTCTCCAACTCCTCAGCCTGAAGTTCGTCTACCTCCGACGAGTCAGTGTCGTCCCCCTCCCCCTTTAGTAGGTGTTCCTTGTAGAGGTCCCAGAAGGATTTCGGCCTGCTCTTGGGCGGCAGCAGCTCGCTGTACAATTCCGTTTGGGTGCAGCAGTATTGGAGGTCCCTAAGCCATCTCGTTTTGGTGGGGAGTGGCCCGCGCATCCAGCACGTTGCCACGACCCTTCTGGCCAACAGCAAAGCTACATCCACTATCCTGCGCAACGAAGGGGCCAGCGGTTTGGAGAAGCCCAGCAGTGCGAGCGCTGGGGATCTCTGCAGTGGCTCTCCCAAAATCCTGCCCAGCTCCGCAAAGACCTCCTCCCAGAAGGAGCTCACCCCCGGGCATAGCCAGGCCAAATGAAAGAAATCAGCAATCCGGGCCCGACAGCGCTCACACTCCGAGGAGCCACGTAAGCCATAGCGGTGTAGTTGCTCAGGGGTATAATATACCCTCTGCAGAAATTTAAAGTGCACTAAACGATGCCTGCCATTAAGAGAAACTTTACGGGTGTTGGCGCAGCAGTAGCGCCACATAGCGTCATCGATGGGGGCTTGAAGATCCGTTTCCCACGCCGCTCTAGGAGCAGAGTCAGGTAATGTTTGGTGCGAGGTTCCTAGTTTGTTGACCATAGAGAGAGTTTCGTAGGAGTTTTAGTCTTAATAATATACGTCAATTCAGGGATCTCCTCAGGCTCCTGTAGCGAGGGGCCCAATATTTCTCGGCAGGCTGATCGGATCCTGTGATACTGGAACCTTTGTAGCAGCGAGGGAGCCGGGGTGATGGGGGGGAGTTGTTCCCAGGTTTTCAGGGTACCGTCCAAGAACAAGTCCTCCATATTCTGTACGCCAAGGGCTTTTAGGGCCTCTGTTACCCCTTTCTCATTGAGTGGGTCAAGCCATAGGGCCCAGGCCACCGGCATCTGTGGGGAGTACATCAAGTCACATCCCCGCTCTCTCATCAGTGCGTGCCATGCATGGTTGGTCGCCTTGAGCGAGTCCATCTGTCCGACCGCTCGGTCCGATGGGAGACAGATCGTGGCCGGCAGGGGGAGTGGGTCAGCGAACAGCCGCTCTAGGATGAGATGTGGTGTACGTGCATCTCCATGGATCCATGAGTGTAAGTGTATCGCCTGTGCCACTCGATAGTAGCGCTCCAAGTCTGGCGCCCCCAGTCCCCCCATTTCGCATGGGAGTGTCAGTGTCGCCCACTTGACTCGAGGTTGTTTCCCGCCCCAGGCGAGCCTGACTAAGACCTGTGTTAATCGCTTAAAGAAGACCCTCGACAGTACAACCGGAATGTTGACAAAGAGGAAGAGGAACCGGGGAAGCACTATCATCTTCATGAGGGCAATCCTGCCCAACAAGGAGAGGGGGAGTCTGATCCAGACATCCACATCATCCACCAGCTTGTTGAACGCGACCCCGTAGTTGTCTCGGATCAGGATCTCAGGATCCGTGTGTAGGCGGATGCCTAGGTATCGTACCGAGTCGTCAGTCCACTGTAGGGGATATTCCATCTCGAAAGGCCTCGTGACTGGGGTCAGGGGGAAAGCAATGGACTTGTCCGAGTTCACTTTGAGTCCAGAAAGCGCTCCAAATCGGACCACTTCCCTGAGAATCGAGGTCAAATTGGTTTCTGGGTCCCGGACATACAGTAAGGTGTCATCTGCATATGTCGAGATGCCAATCTTGTAGGTGGGGAAACTGACACCTTCCAGGCTATGGTATTCCCGCATGGCACATGCTAGTGGTTCCGCCACCAGCGCATACAGCAGTGGTGACAAGGGGCATCCCTGTCGGGTTCCCCTACTGATGTGTATCGGGTCTGAAACCCTGTCACCCAGGCGCAGACGGGCCGAGGGGTGGTGATAAAGTGCCCCTATCCTCTGCAAGAACGGTTCTCCCAGTCCCAATTTTCGCAACACTCTGATCATGAACGGCCATTCGACGGAGTCGAACGCCTTTTCCATATCCAGGAAAATCGCCAACGCGGGATTCTCCTGTTTAACATGCTGTATCGTACCCAGTACCGTGCGGATGTTATAAGTCAGGTTCCGGCTAGGCACGAAACCAGATTGCTCCGGTGCCACCAGGTCCGGGACCAGTAGAGCCAGCCTGTTGGCTAGCACCTTTGCATACAATTTCGCGTCTACGTTCAACAAGCTGAGCGGCCTGTACGATCCACAGAGATCCGGAGATTTCCCCGGTTTCGGGATCGTAACCAGCAAGGCCTCCCGCATGGAGGGTGGCATTTCTCCATCTTCGCAGATGGTGTCAAAGAGGGCGATCAGGTGCGGGAGCAGGAGGTCTTTAAATGCTTTGTAAAAGCCTACCGTGAGACCGTCAGAGCCTGGGGCGCTCCCCGACCGCATGCTTCCCAGTGCATCTAAAATCTCGTCTTCGTGGAATGGGGCCATAAGAAATTCCCTGTCTGAGTTCTTGAGGAACGGCATTGAGATATAGTCCAGGTAATCGTCAATTTCCGTTTCCGCACCCCCCGCCTTGGAACGATAGAGTTCCGTGTAATAGCGCCGGAACGTCTCCAGTATCTGATCTTCCTCAACTACCCTGTCGCCCTCCGGGGTCTGCAGTTCTTCTATCATTAAGGGTCTCCGGGAGCCCTTGACCATGCGGGCCAGCAATGCCCCCGGCCTCTCTCCCTCCCCGTAAGCTCGGGCAGTGGCGTACTTGCCCATGTAAAGGACTTCTCTGTCCGCGAGCGCGTTGTATTCCGCCAGCAGGGGCGGGAGCGCCTGTCCTGCGTCGCCTCCAGAATCCGCCAGTTGTCGTTTCTCTAAGGCCGCCCGCTTGTTTTCTAAGTCGGAGAGGTCCCTCCTAATGGAGCGCAGGACGCTGGAGTGTTTGGACATGGCCATTCCTCTAATATACACTTTGAAGGCTTCCCATATAGTGAAGAAGCTATCAACCGAATTAATATTGGTGGCGAAGTAGCGTTCTATGTCTTCCGCCATCTCCCCACGGAAGGCGTCGTCTAGCAGAGCATAGGGCAGGAAACGCCAAGTGTAAGGCGGGATCCCCTTCCTGGCGGCGGAAAGACTGATCAGGACTGGGGAATGATCCGATAGTGTTCGCGGGAGAATTGTACACGAGCTGATGCCGCCAAGCACTGAAGAGGAGGCTAGCCAGTAGTCTATTCTAGTGTGTATGTTGTGATAGGCCGAGTAATGCGTGAATCCGCCCTGCATAGGGTGTTTGTCCCGCCACACATCCACTAGGTCCAGCTTTGTCATCTCCGCTCTCATATAGACAGCAGATGCCACTGGCCTTCGAGCAGGGCCCGCGGAACGATCCCTGTCAGGGTCAAATACAAAGTTGAAGTCCCCCCCCCATAGCATTTTGGAGTGTGTGTGTGCCCTACATGTGGCCGACAAGGCTGCATAAAACTCCGGATTATCATGATTGGGACCATAAACGTTCACTAATAGCAGATCTAGCCCCCTCCCCGTGCACCTAGCAACCACATATATACCCTCTGTGTCCACATGTATCGGGGTCAGTTTCAATCTCGAGGAGGGGTTAGCCCAGGTAATCACGCCACGCGCGTGAGTGGTGAAGCCCGCCGCCACTATATTTCCCGCCAACCCTCTAGACTGCAACATCTTACTATGAACAGGTAGGTGTGTTTCTTGCAGCAGGGCTACATCCACATGATGTCTGTGGAGAAAGCTCATAACCTTCCTCAGCTTGCGGTGGTCGTTTAGCCCTCGCACATTCCAGGTCAGCAGGGTTAGTGTGCGTCGGGCCTGTGGGTGCTCAGACATTACAGCAGCCGACATCTCAGATCGCAACGTGTCATAGTGACGCCATAGGCAGGTGGCGTGCCACAGCCCAGGGCACCAGTACCCAAGGCGGCCAGACAGTCACTCCATTCACATGCACGCACTCCAAGCCAGATTCTCATAGCAAACCACGGACCCCTCAACTTCCGAACAATAACAAACCCCCCGAACCCGATTCCAGAACCCGCCCCCCTGTCCCCTCCCCACCCACAGCTGACCACCCCCAACCCGGCCAGACAGAGCCCCCCACAAATCCCCATCAACTCAAGAACCTCAAAGTGTTAGGCAATACAAGTCCCAACTCCCTGGGGAGTGTCTCGACCAAAAGCACAGGGGCAAAGCGTGCCAAGACTGCATAGAACCTCCAACGGTTTCAAAGTTTATCTCCAGTTCTGCACCTCTGCCAAGCCCCAAAGCGTTCCAATGCCTTACACCGAGTTCACCCATGTCCCCCGTTCCCCCCAAACCCGTCCTCAATGTCAATACTTTGAACGCCTCTCCGGCACTTGTAGTCTGTCCCTGCAAAACCGGGCAGCGTGCCTCGCTGTGTGGATACTCCTCCCATCTCACATCAAGTGTCCCAAAATGAATCCGATGTACAGCTCACCTTATGGGGTCGCACATTGTCCTTGTGGCAGCATGTCTGACGGCTCTACCCGCAGAGGGGAGCCATACATACTGGGTGCACCGCCTCAGTCCTGTTCCTCCAAGTTCGATGCTGCCCCCGAGTCCTCTTCGTGCTGCTGTCGTTGTTCCTTACGTTCTCTGGCCCACGTTTTCAGCGACTTCTGCAGCTCCTTAGGGTCTGTGAAGAAGTACGATTTCCCGCCAGTGTTAATCCTCAGTTTGGCCGGGTAAAGCATCGCGTAGTCAAGTCCCAACTCGCGGAGCTGTTTCTTATGCGGTATGAATTGACGGCGCTCCTCTTGCACTTTGGCCGTGAAGTCGGGGTACAGCGATATGTTCATGCCTTCCATCTGGAGCTGTCCTTTTTCCCTAGCCAGCCGCAAGGCCGTGTCCCTGTCCCTGTAGTTCAGGAGCTTTGCTATGATGGGTCGGGGAGGCGCGCTAGGTTGAGGTTGAGGGCCCAAAGTGCGATGCGCCCTCTCCACGATGAACATTGGGGAGAAGGCCTCCTCCCCAAGCAGCACTTTCAGCATGTTCTCTACGTAGAGCTCCATCTTACCAGTCTGAGTCGATTCCGCTACTCCCGTTATACGAATGTTCGATCTGCGGGAGCGCGCTTCTAAGTCCTCGGCCTTGTCACGGATCACTTGGAGCAGCCTGCCGAATTGCCGACGGTCCTTGTCCCACTCGGTCTGCGCCTCCTCGGCCTCCGTGAGGCGTCGTTCCGCCATATCTAGGCGCTCCGCATGTTTGTCTACTCGCTCCGCCATGCGGTCCATGCGGTACGACAAAGCTTCTATCTTGGAGCCCACCGCCTCGATGCTGTTCTGGATGCCCTTCTCCATCGCCGCCAGCAGGTCCCGAAGTTCTGCAGGTGCCGCTGTCGCCGCCGCCCCTTTAGGGGAGGCCTCCGGTGCCGGTGGCTCAGTCCCCTTCGGCCTCCGGCGTTCAAACGAGAGTTTGGCCTGCGCCGCATCGTTTTTCCCCATGATGTCCTCCCAGTGCAAGGGGGGGCTCTGTCTCTGAGAAACCTCCTCGTCGCAGTCTAGGCTGGGCTGCGAGAGTAGTGCTCCGCTCACTCCTTCACCACTCCCGGCTGCCGCACCAGCGTTGGTGGAGCGGGTGGGCCAAAATGGCGGCTATGTCGAGAGCGTCACCTCTGGTGAGCTTCTTGTGTAGGCCACCGCAGTCTGCAGATTTTATGCTAACCCCTCCGGGTTTGCCAGCGACAGTGTCCTTTCAGCTGTAATGTCGCGGTGCGTGGGCTCCCAGGTGAACTAAGGCGTACACGCGGCCGGCGTGTCTCCCAAGCCCCCGCAGCTCGTGTTCATTCGTCACCGTGCTCGCCCGCTCCGTTGAGGTGTGGCTGAGAGGGGGTGTCGTGGCGTTAGCCCTTGGGTGGTGCGGTGTGGCTGGGGGGAGGCCTCCCGTGTGTCCTGGTGTCAGCGCGCCGATTCCAGCACCGCTCACCCCGTCTCCTCCAGTGTTCGGGGCCTCACGCCGGGTGACGTCGTGCGGTCTACTCCGCAGGGCAGGTCGCGGCTTCAGGCCTGGTCCGCCACCTCTCTCCTTCGCGGAACTTCTCCGGGTTTTCTCCGCTACTAACGGCCGCTCCGGTTCACTCAATCGGGTCTGGGGGTACCAGGGGCCACCAGGTACCGAACTCAGCTACGCTGGCATGCGGTAGGATAGTTTATCAGGATATTGTAGGGGCTTAGGCGAGGAGCCGAAAGCTCACACGTCCGCCATCGACGCTGGCTAGCTCCGCCCCCGTAAATACCGAATCTTACAGATTCGGTATTTACCGATTCTGAAATACCCACATCTCCCCCCCTCCAATTTACCACTTCTCAAATACCGAATCGGTATGATTCGGTATTTAAGAAGTGGTAAATTGGAGTTTACCTACATCGGGCCCCAGACCTTTACAGTGTTAGCCAGTGGTGCATGGAATCGACTTCCTCTCTCACTTTGTAGGCTTCCTCAGCAGCTGTCCTTTCACAAGGCTTTTGAACTCGTCTTTTTGCATCTTAGTGTGTTGGTGTGGCCGTTCACCTTACCTTTTAGTTTTCCACGCCAGGACACTCTTTCGAGTAGCCCTGCGCCCTATACACCTCTATCATTCATTCAACATATGGCATTCATGATCCCATGAAGAAGAAGTCCATGTTTGATATTTTGTGTGCCATGCAGCTTTCTGGCAGTCCATCACCTGTACACTGCACCATCTGCTAACCATAAGAGACAACTAGAGGTCCTTGTGAATGTGAAAGCACTGGAGCGGCCCCACTTGCAACATGATGCAGCGTGCAGTAATGGGCTAAACAACACTGCAAAGAATCCCCCTTCCAAAGTGCATGAGCTCGCGTAAACTTTTATCTTTCATTTAGTTCTGGGAATGATCATGGCAGAAACATAGTTTGATGTGCTAAACTGTGGCATTCTCTTCCCTCGCACATTAAGGCTAGTCCCACGCTGCTATCAATCAGAAAACAAATACAAACTTGGCTTTTCAATCAATAGGCTTTTTTACCAGCTCTATGCCTACCTTTTCAGTACATAGCGCCGAGACACCTATGGGTATTTGTGCGCTTTACAAGTTGTTAAAATGAATATATGGAAAGGAACAGAGAAAGAACTGCTACCACAAATGTTTGAACTCTAATTAGCAGAATGTCAACTTATCATTACAATATAGCCAACTTAAAATACACTTTCTGATATGGAACTAATTGAATAGCAGAACATGCAGAAAAACTATTTCATCCAATAGTATCCTTAATTGTGTATCCTTCATTATACACCTGATAGTGTCTGCAACCATAAAGACAGTGTATCTCGTGGTGAACTCTAAAGAATAAACAAGCATTGGAAATGCAATAGGTCTCGCATTAGAAAAGTTGGAGCTATTGGTCTTGTAAATGACAAATATTTTATTTATTTGTTGGTTTTTAAAATAGCTAAATTGATAGCTTTGTCATTTACAACGCCAATAGTTATAACTTTCGCGAATGTGACACCTATAGCATTTGGAATGCAAAATGTTTTGTATTTACGTGACATAGATGGCAGCTCTGGTCGTTAGGCCACATCTCTAGAGAGCAGGAGAGTGCAGCAGGTGTGAGAGGGTGAGTGGGTGTGTTAGGGTGTGAGGGTGAGTGAGGGTGAGGGTGTGTGAGGGTGAGGGTGTGGGTGTGTGAGGGTGAGTGAGGGTGTTTGAGGGTGTGTGAGGGTGAGTGAGGGTGTGTGAGGTGGTGAGGGTGAGGGTTAGGGGGTGTGAGGGTGAGGGTGAGAGGGTGACAGAGTGTGTGTGAGGGTGAGGGGATGAGGGTAAGGGTGTGTGAGGGAGAGGGGGTGATGGTGAGAGGGTGCGAGGGTGAGGGTGGGTGAGGGTGTGTGAGGGTGTGTGAGGGTGAGGGGGTGTGAGGCTGAGTGAGGGTGAGAGGGTTGTGAGGGGTGTGAGGGTGAGTGAGGGTGTGTGAGGATGAGGGGGTGAGGATGTGAAGGCGCGTTTGGCAGTGTATGTTTTAACGCTCGGAATATCATAATTAATAGGTATGTTCAAAAAGTTGTCATCTGGAAATATTACGTTTTCCCGTTCAGAACGACGGCAGCCTTAATACAGGCGACAAGGCGGCCATCTTGGGTAGGGCTAATTTTCACGTTCGTAATTACAGCTGGACTACCGTTGTGGAACGCAATACTACCCTGTTAACAGACAATGAGCCTTGAGTAGAGACGGTCGTCAGTCCCAAAAAAAGTAACGCTTGAATACCCAGCAGTAACACCAAAGGCCATTTTGAAACGGGTTAATGTCCGTCTGATGTAAAGAACAGCGGGTCAATGAGCGGAATCATACCTTTCAGTAGTAGGCATGAAGCCCGGCCCATCTGTTTATGTTTTCCGGTCTGGTCGCACAACTTTGTTTATCCCCTAACCGTCAACTTTAGGGAGCCGTGGGGGGCGACGGGGTTTAGAGAAACAGAACTACATTTTCCTATTTAACTTGTTTTGCAGGCAAGCTCTCTTTAAGTACAATGGTAACGTTGCATTTTATGTTAACTATCAGTACTGTTGGTATATACGTTGCAATGAGCTGCATGCTATTAAGGTAACGTGTTTTCTTTCTCGAATAGTAGCGGATTGTCAGTTGTCTCTGTTGAAGGACTTAATGAAGTAAACCCAAATGAGGTACTAGCAGTGGTTTCCGCATCTTGGAGCCCTGTCAAGTTGGCGTCGCTCGTGGCGTGTTGTGGGTTAAGTTATTGTCATTCTTCATAGAGGCGGATCTTCGGGTTGTTATGCATTGTGGACAGGTGCGTGGTCTGGACAGTTGGATCATTGGAAATTTAGTTTTGGCCTAGACATGTTAACGTTCTGGGGCGATAGACTTGCTCGATGGGAAGAGGATCAGTTTGGCCACTGTATACGTACTTCTAGGACAGCTGACTCGTGCTACCCCAATAGTTAATGAGTGGGCACTATGTATCAGAAGGTTACTCTCGTTAACAAGAGAAACACCGAGCACGGCGTCAGTGTTTGAATTGCTGGGGGGTAGGGGGTAAGTGGTGATTTTAAAAAAAATGTGACACGGCGGGCAGGGGAGGGGGCGGAGCGGGGAGAGGGAACAGACGGAGGGAAGGCCAGATAAGGGGAGGGGGGAGGAGAAATGCGACACGGCGGGCAGGGGAGGGGGCGGAGCGGGGAGAGGGAACAGACGAAGGGAAGACAGATAAGGGGAGGGGGGAGGAGAAATGCGACACGGCGGGCAGGGGAGGGGGCGAGGGGGGAGGAGAAATGCGACGTGCGGATGAGGGAACTGATGTGCACGCGCTTTTAAGCTCAATGCACATGCGCATTGAGCTTAAAAGTCACGGGCACTGCAAGGAATCGCCACGATTCCTTGCAAGTTGGACAAAGAGTGGATAAGCCCCATAGTCTCGCTTACTCGATGCGCATGCGCATCGACAGGCGAGACCTAAAAAAGGAAGCTGCAGTGAGCACAAACTGTACTTGTTTGAAGAAATGTGCAATCAAGAGATTTTAAGAAAGGGAGTATCTTGAAAAAAGTTTGACTGGCGCCACTCTTCAAGTTAATGATATTAATTAATCTAGTTTATGTGCAATGTGAAAATATTTGAAATTATGAAACAACTCTAGGGCATATTTCGACTAAAAGGATTTGTCTTAATATATCACAGCTGCTCCTAAAAAGACATTCAGAAACCCTGAAGCAAATCCTCAGTCCTAATAATTGTATGTGTAATTGTAAATTATATCTATATAGTGCTTACTACCCCATACTAGGCATTGAAGCGATCTGCGGCGAGTAGCATGCTACTCCAGAACCCACAGGTAGCGGTAAACAGGTAGTAGGATAGTAATATGTGCTTCCTTTTCTTTGTGCGATTAGTTGAGTTAAGTTTGTGCTGTTGAGATCTCATGCATTTATTCTAGTGTGTTAAATAGGTGTAGACTGATTGAAGTTGATTATTAAAAGGGACATGTGAGATGTTATTGGGAGTGGAGGACATGTACTCATGTTAGTGGGATGAGCTAAATAGAAAAGACGTAAGAGTGTAGAAGGCCTGTTTGACCCCACAGTGGAAAGAAAGGTTTGGGATAAGTCAGTGCTGAAAAAAAGGAAAGGAGATATTTAAAAAAATAATATCTACATTTAGAATTTGGCGGATGGATAACACCATCACAAATGTGGCAGATATTTCATCCGCTGTATTACAAGTGCATTAGAGCCTATGGCACTTGTTATATAGAGGATTGTATATCTGCCACATTTTGACAAATTATCCTGTCCACCAAATAATGCCCACCTGATTTTAATTTCAGTTGCATTTCAGATAATTCACCATGCCGTATACAAAAAAAGTTCCCCTACACTGTTTATGTTCCACATTGCACTAAAGACAATTGTTCTGATTAGCCATTTCCCTTTTCCCCAAGTCCTGAGTAGCTGCAATGGATCTCACCTGTAACCAGAGAATATAAGAATGGTATTCCTTTTGATACGTTGCTAGCCACTGGAATGGAGGTAAGACTCTGACTTTCCGCTTCATATATAATTGTCAATTTCCTTCATATAATCTTTATTTCGGTTCCAGATAAAACCATAAAAGATGCATCAACAATTTACATGTGCAATCAATTTATACAAATAACAATTAAAAAAAAAATGTAAAACCAAAAAGGAAATAGGTCAAAATATGATAAGGGGAGGTAATCCAATGCATTAGTGCATTTACCAACCAACAGATTCCATTAAAATATTTAAATAACTAAAACCTAAACATACGTTTTTTAAGAACAACAATACATTTAAAGAATAGGCACTGTATCTTAGCCTAACTATGCCTATACATGATTTTAGCGGTACAAAAGGGGGTGGTGATGGACGGAGCATCTGAATCAATCAAACACTCACACCCAGTCAAAGATCTGGGTTTAATCCATCACCGTTCTTTAGCCCACTCTGCCACCCCAGTTCAGACATGGCTATATGCAAATCAGTCTGACCCTGTGCCTCATGGGAACAGTCCAGCCCGAACTGCCAAGCCATGTCTTCCCGGGACCGGAAGCAAGCTTCCGAGGAACGGTTTCCAGCATTCCAGCCGTCTTCAGCCACGCTTGCTTGAATCCAGTGGCAAAGTGAGCAAGGGACTCCCGTCTGAGCATACCCTGCCACACTTATGGCGGCCAAAAGCGGTACAAAAGGGGGTGGTGATGGATGGAGCATGTGAATGAATCAAACACTCACACCCAGTCAAAAGATCTGGGTTTAATCCATCACCGTTTTTTAGCCCACTCTGCCACCCCAGTTCAGACATGGCTATATGCAAATCAGTCTGACCCTGTGCCTCATGGGAACAGTCCAGCCCGAACTGCCAAGCCATGTCTTCCCTGAACCGGTAACAAGCTTCAGAGGGCCGTTTTCTGGCATTCCAGCCGTCTTCAGCCCGGCTTGATTGAATCCAGTGGCAAAGTGAGCAAGGGACTCACGTCTGAGCATACCCTGCCACACTTATGGCGGCCAAAAGCGGAACAAAAGGGGGTGGTGATGGACGGAGCATCTCAATCAATCAAACACTCACACCCAGTCAACAGATCTGGGTTTAATCCATCACCGTTCTTTAGCCCTCTCTGCCACCCCAGTTCAGACATGGCTATATGCAAATCAGTCTGACCCTGCGCCTCATGGGAACAGTCCAGCCCGAACTGCCAAGCCATGTCTTCTCTGGACCGGAAACAAGCTTCCGAGGACCGGTTTCTGGCATTCCAGCCATCTTCAGCCCGGCTTGCTTGAATCCAGTGGCAAAGTGAGCAAGGGACTCACGTCTGAGCATACCCTGCCACACTTATGGCGGCCAAAAGCGGTACAAAAGGGGGTGGTGATGGACGGAGCATCTGAATCAATCAAACAATCACACCCAGTCAAAAGATCTGGGCTTAATTCATCACCGTTCTTTAGCCCACACTGCCACCCCAGTTCAGACATGGCTTTATGCAAATCAGTCTGACCCTGTGCCTCATGGGAACAGTCCAGCCCGAACTGCCAAGCCATGTCTTCCCTGGACTGGAAACAAGCTTCCGAGGACCGGTTTCTGGCATTCCAGCCGTCTTCAGCTCGGCTTGCTTGAATCCAGTGGCAAAGTGAGCAAGGGACTCACGTCTGAGCATACCCTGCCACACTTATGGCGGCCAAAAGCCGTACAAAAGGGGGTGGTGATGGACGGAGCATCGGAATTAATCAAACACTCACACCCAGTCAAAAGATCTGGGTTTAATCCATCACCATTCTTTAGCCCACTCTGCCACCCCAGTTCAGACATGGCTATATGCAAATTGTATTGTATTGTATTGTATATTAGATTTATATAGCGCTTATCACCCAGGGGTCTCTAAGCGCTTGCCTTGGGAACCCGTCCTGGCTTTTCCCTGTGAGATAGCCCCTACTGGGCATCCCCAAGGTGAAAGCCAGGCATCCTGAAGCGGGGGCAGTTGTGGAGAATAAGCAAGCTTAATGCCCAGAGTTGCAGAGTGTGAACCCATGATTAGGTCAGGCACCGAAGCGAGAATTATCGAGTCCGTGGACATTTGAGCTCAAGACCCCGCCGCGTCGGGAATTGAACCCTGGTCCCGGGTCTGACCTCTGCTTCAGGGTCTGCCTGCTCTAACCAGTGAGCCACACTTCTCCACAAATCAGTCTGACCCTGTGCCTCATGGGAACAGTCCAGCCCAAACTGCCAAGATTTGTCTTCCCTGGACCGGAAACAAGCTTCCCAGGACCGGTTTCTGGTATTCCAGCCGTCTTCAGCCCGGCTTGCTTGAATCCAGTGACAAAGTGAGCAAGGGACTCACATCTGCCACACTTATGGCGGCCAAAAGCGGTACAAAAGGGGGTGGTGATGGACGGAGCATCTGAATCAATCAAACACTCACACCCAGTTAAAAGATCTGGGTTTAATCCATCACCGTTCTTTAGCCCACTCTGCCACCCCAGTTCAGACATGGCTATATGCAAATCAGTCTAACCCTGTGCCTCATGGGAACAGTCCAGCCCGTACTGCAAAGCCATGTCTTCCCTGGACCGGTAACAAGCTTCCGAGGGCCGGTTTCTGGCATTCCTGCCGTCTTCAGCCCGGCTTGCTTGAATCGAGTGGCAAAGTGAGCAAGGGACTCACGTCTGAGCATACCCTGCCACACTTATGGCAGCCAAAAGCGGTAAAAAAGGGAGTGGTGATGGACGGAGCATCTGAATCAATCAAACACTCACACCCAGTCAAAAGATCTGGGTTTAATCCATCACCGTTCTTTAGCCCACTCTGCCACCCCAGTTCAGACATGGCTATATGCAAATCAGTCTGACCCTGTGCCTCATGGGAACAGTCCAGCCCGAACTGCCAAGCCATGTCTTCTCTGGACCGGAAACAAGCTTCCGAGGACCGGTTTCTGGCATTCCAGCTGTCTTCAGCCTGGCTTGCTTGAATCCAGTGGCAAAGTGAGCAAAGGACTCACGTCTGAGCATACCCTGCCACACTTATGGTGGCCAAAAGCGGTATAAAAGGGGGTGGTGATGGACGGAGAATCTGAATCAATCAAACACTCACACCCAGTCAAAAGAGCTGGGTTTAATCCATCACCCTTCTTTAGCCCACTCTGCATCCCCAGTTCAGACATGGCTATATGCAAATCGGTCTGACCCTGTGCCTCATGGGAACAGTCCAGGCCGAACTGCCAAGCCATGTCTTCCCTGGACCAGAAACAAGCTTCCGAGGACCGGTTTCAGGCATTCCAGCCGTCTTCAGCCTGGCTTGCTTGATTCCAGTGGCAAAGTGAGCAAGGGACTCACGTCTGAGCATACCCTGCCACACTTATGGCGGCCAAAAGCGGTACAAAAGGGGGTGGTGATGGACGGAGCATCTGACTCAATCAAACACTCACACCCAGTCAAAAGATCTGGGTTTAATCGATCACCGTTCTTTAGCCCACTCTGCCACCCAAGGTCAGACATGTTTATATGCAAATCAGTCTCACCCTGTGCCTCATGGGAACAGTCCAGTCCGAACTGCCAAGCTATGTCTTCCCTGGACCGGTAACAAGCTTCCGAGGGCCGGTTTCTGGCATTTAAGCCGTCTTCAGCCCGGCTTGCTTGAATCCAGTGGCAAAGTGAGCAAGGGACTCACGTCTGAGCATACCCTGCCACACTTATGGCGGCCAAAAGCGGTAAAAAAGGCGGTGGTGATGGACGGAGCTGTAAAAGGGTGGCTAGACAACCAGTGACCAAAGACCCTTTTGTGTTGCCCGGCGGTGTCGCCTCTATTACCCACAGAATATTAATCAATGAAGAAGCAGGCGCTGGAGACTGAAAGGCAGGAAACGAGGGTTTATTCTCTCCGGAGGAGAACACATCAATTCGGACAGCAAGTATCGTCACGAGGTGCTCTAACCGCATCTCTGAGGCCTGGCCTCTTATACACAGGTTTATTGCTTTATTACATGAAACACATATTTGTCAATACTTTGATGTTCGGAAAGGCATCCTAGGAATCCCCGCTTCAAGCCCGTTCCCACACGTTTACAGTTGAAATCCCCACCCCGGTCACAACAGGTGATGATTATCGCGCAGCTGGACATTCCGCCGATTCACGGAATGTGTGGAGTTGATCGGATCTCATGGGGTGAAGGGTGTTCGATCGACTCGAGGGTCCTTTGATAGGGGGAAGCTTCCTACTGTACGGGGGTGTGATAAACAGTATCCGCAGGGCCAGGTGGCGGCCTGGGAACAAGGGAGACAAACGGGCACACAGGAAAAGGGGGTTTGTATCAAAGGAATTGGGACCATGAAAGGGGTGAAGGGAGGTGTCGCGCTGGGAACAGGATGGGATTCCGAGGCAGGGCTGCGCTGAAGAGGGGTTTATGACCCGAGGCATATGAGAGCGAGGGGGTTGTCAGCATGCGGGGGATGCCTGCGGGGCTAAGAGAGAGTGAGAGACGCGCTGGCTATCAGCTAGGGGCAGAGGGGCCATGGTGCTCAAAATGGCTGCCGCTTACGCGCAAGGCATGTGAGAGCGGGGGGGTGATCAGTGCGTGGGGGTGCTTGTGAGGGTAAAGAGCCGTGCTGGGGGTCAGGGGTGTGCAGAGGGTGGTTCTGATCAAGGCAGCTAAAGTGGAGGGGGTGTGCGACAAAGAGTGTGGCATCGGGGCAAAGGGAAGATGGCGCAGATAATGTTCACCAAACCGTACTAATTTTCCACAGTCCTCCCTTTAACATTTCTAAGACATCTTGCCGGTCTATTTCCTATCTATGTCTACTGTGGTGGTCATAAGTAAGGAAGTGATAACCCAGGTGAAGGAACTGTACATAAACATCACATTTTTAAAATCTTTTCATCTTAGTGGGTGGGCTCATCGTTAAGCTCGTTGCAGGAAAGTCATAGTAATGCAATATCAGACAAAAATTATGTAGTGAGAGCGTTGGGTACAGATCATAGATGCTTATAGTCATTTGGAATAGGAACTGATAGGTTACCACGTAAGTAAGTTCTTTTTGTACTCGGTTGGAGCATAGTCAATTCAATGGTGGTTGGGAGAGAAACGAGACATAGTAAAAACAATAATCAGGGTTTCCAGTGTCTTATGGTCGTGGACCATTATTAGTGAGTTCTCAGCATTCTTTGTCGTCTTCTGTTGGCACTGTTGAGCACCTGCATTACAATTCGTTCTTTAGTAGGAATGTCCATGCGGGTTGAGCCGTTGGAGGTCTGCGGGCAGGAGTGTGTCTTTGTTTTGTTTCGCCAGACCTCGTGGGAGAAATGCGTTACGGTTTTGGAGCAGGTGCATTCTCTTTCATAATCCAGAGTGTGGTCATTAGAGGGAGACAGAAAAGGATTGTGATGAAGAGTGCAATTGTCTTTGAGTTGTGGAGTCTGTTTGTCCTTGGGTCTCTGTAGTGGGTATTTCCTGTTGCTTCCATCATCTTCAAGGTGCTCGGTAGCGGGCAGAACCACAGACTTCGTCTAGCTTCTCTTTGGGGCGACCCTGGGTGGTGTTTAGGTCACCGTTCTGAGATTTAACACAGTTCGTGGTCTACTTAGTCGGAGCTCCCTCCCTTTTGACGCAGGAAATACCCTTCTCTGGATGGTACAGTAGGATTTAGAGGATTTTGAAAGTTCAGGTGGAGGGAGGGGGTGTGTGAGTAGTTCCTTATGGTAGGTCGGAGGAGGAGGGGATGGAGCAGGGCCAGATCGGGAACAGACCAGGGGGACGGAAAGTTTTAGACAGGCGGGTCCATAACCAGGTTCAGAGAGCGGGGACTTTTCGGCACATGGCGATCATAAAGCAGGGGACTCAGGTCAGCCTCTTCCTTTCATTCTGTCAGAAACAGTGCCTCGTCCTGTGACTCCTTACTGCTGCGGTCTCGCCTTGGCCAATGTCGCTGATGTTCCATGATCTGCAGTCAGGCCGCGTGCTCCCACATCCGGTCTCTTTCTCCTCCGACAGTGGTACCCTTAAATGAGTTTGAAAAGACAGTCTTTAGAGATTCTGCAGAGGAAGGTAATCACATAAATCTATTTCTCTCCCAATACTAAGCAACTGGGTAAGCATCCGTTACATTGAGGTTTTTTTTTTTTTTTGCAGCCAACGTATAAATAATTGATGATAGGTTTGCTGGGTTCCCTACAGCTTTCCTTCGTTACTATTTCTTTGGCGTTTTGTTGGTATTACATTCATTGTCGTGGAACGAAGTCTGATACTTATTCATTGCATTTTATCACAGTCACGTCAATTCTTCTGGCAGAGACCCACTTTCCTAGTACGAGTCCTATGAAGCTTATGCCGTTCTTCAGGGCTTTGTATTTTACGAAAAAGTGCAACGTGCTATTCAACATGGTCTGATAGGTATCTTTCTGAGGAATGAACATAGGCTAAATGATTTTTCATTATATCAATGCATCCTATCTTTCGGCTAAACAGTTTACTTTCAACAGGGTTTACTTGCAACAAGTTCTTTCATTTTTGACTTAATTCTAACTTCACAAACATTATTCTAAATTCTACATAGTTTCTTACAACCTGGCTACTTTATTAAAAACTCGGGGCTTGGGATGACTATTCAACTCATCCTTGGGGTGAGCGAGGTCTAATGGAAAACAACTAGGAATATAGCGGACTGGGGCAAGGGACATTTTTCAAACTCTCGTCCAGGGCAGCTGATACAAAACTGGGGGCATTTTGGGAAAACGGGGATGTCTCGATCACTTTTACTGTTTGGGTATTGAGATAATTTCGGGACGGGGAAGGTCGCGTTTACCAGAGACATTTTTATCAAGGATGCCACTGACAAGTAGTTCCCTCAATATGGGTCAGATTAGGGAACCTTAGTCGTCTTACCTGTCCCTTTCTTTTCGGCCAATCTAGGTTTCATCAATATTTAGCAGAAAAGGAGAGGTAGTAACGTGGTATCGATGTAATTTTTATTTAAGACAAATTTGTGCAAATACTTGTGGTATTTGGAGCCAATCAGGTGGTGCACCAGGGGTAGTGGTTCGCCAATTAGGTGCCAGTCGCTAGGAAGAGTGAAAGTGTGGAGGAGAGAGAGAGAGAGAGAGAGAGAGAGAGAGAGAGAGAGAGAGAAATATAGAGAGAGACAGATAGAGAGAGAGAGAGAGAGAGAGATCAACAATAGGCTAAATAGTACACGCGTGACATGGAGAGTGGCCGTGTACTATTTAGGCTATTCAGTGCATTACCCAACATGAGACATTTCGGGTCTGTGTTAGAATGTAGAAAGCATGCAGTTTGGGACGGAAGAGCATTAGGCCGGGTACATAAGGACATGCATTGAGTTGAGTGTCTTTAGGTGTCATCTTGCGGTGTAGGTCCGCTTCATGTATCAGACATGGCGTGGTTCCAGATCTTTACTATACCCTAGTCGTGATTCCAATGTAACCTGTAGAGGGAGAAAAAGGAAGAAAGGGAGGGGGAACAACATTCGAGCATATCAGATGTACGGGCACGAAAGTTCTTTACTTACCACATACTCGTCTTATCTCCTCGGGATATAATCCCTAGGGTCTTGGTTTCTGAAGTCAAGGGGGGGCGGGCAGTGTGATAGGTTGTTCATGGGGGGGTCCGAGGGTGGCATTATAGATCGTGTGTAGGGAAACGCTAAAAAGAGAAATCAGAGGCGCCTAGCGCGAGGTATCTGGTTTGTAGATGTATCTAGCTATCGGGATCCTTAAATCATTCCCAACGCTGTGATGTTCTAAGGCATATCAGTTCTTCGGCCAACCCTGTCCCTTAGTACCTTCGAGCATCATACCTTTATCACACCGCTTCACTTTACCCGTACTCAGAAGTCGAGGTCCTTCTTCATGCGTTAGTTCCTGAGCCTAGTCGCATATTTGGAGGCAGCGTATCATACCTTAGATTCGATCATCAATCCGGGGCCAAACAACCATTTTCTAATAACCTTAAAAAGAGAGCAAAACGGTTGCGCACAGAATAGCCCTCCCGCCAATTCCCATATTTACAAAAGTATGGGATACCTGTTCACAGTTTGGAAAACCTTTATTTGCATAATCGTTCAGTAAGTAAATATGTGAGTGCAATCGTATTTGGCCGGACACGACGATGGCTGAAGCACATACAGTAGGGGGGCTATTTTTGCAGTATTTTAAAAACATTGAAAAACGTCTACTTAGTTATTTGCAAGAAACTAAAAATGTCTATTAATAATTGAGGGATCAGAGGGTATTTATTTCATAAATTGAAACACAGTCAGACTAATTGCAATCACATTTCCTAGATGTATACCGTGGGCGTGCGTCATAAGCTACGTTATGTATCGGTTACAATAAATATCATAATAAATCGTACATTGAAATCAACATTTTAACGGGATCCTTTCAAATGTTCGCCAAGTGAATCATCCTCCCTTTTTCGTCAAGTGTACAAAGGTTCACATACATATCTCAGAACATCAAGTCTTGTTAGCTAAAGAACACCACGCGGTGTTCGTAAGTTCCTATTGATACCGGCGCCATTTTGGGCGATGCCGGGTTGGTTGCACCAGAGTCCCTTTCGGCAGTTCAAAAACCTGTGCTAACAGAGGGGCTGGTAATGTGGACCGTCAATCAAAAAGGGGAGGGAGGTAGAATCTTCCTTACCGGGTCACGTTGAGGTTCAGCCAGAACTTACTCGAATTCGTTAGCCCGCAATATTTTTGGATGATTCAGACTGAAGCTGGTGCTGATACGAGAGCACCACCATCTTGTGGCTATGTCGTGGTCATTTCATTTGTGATCAAGGCAGTTGTTCCCCACCGGAAGCCTGTAGGGGCCGAGGGCTTCTGGCACTCTGGTAGAATCTTCAAAGCTGTGGGGATGTTGTCGGAGGTGGGGGCTCGTGCCCAGGCAGGCAAGCGCCCGAGTTGCAATACCGGACAAAGTTACTCCAGCGGCCTAGACCCGCCTTCCAGGGGGCCCAGACGCCATTTTGAGACCCTGCAGCAGCCGCCCTTCGTCGTGTCTTCAAGAGTGGTAGGGACTTCTCTGGGGCGAGAAAAAATGGAACACCGTGCCGTTGGAGCAGGACATTGGCTCGGGGCGCTAGGATGCAGCTGTGGCGCCTCTACCTGGGGAGGTGAGGGAGGCTCGTTCGCGCCGCCTCCCTCTCCCAGTGCACCCCACGCCGTTCCTTCGAATCAGGGGTGTACATGATGACCACCCTACACCCCTGATTCGGCGAGTACTCTGGAGGACCATTGTATGTCCGGTGCTGCGCAAGTATGCCCGTCGGACATTGTATGTTCTGTGCTACGGAAATATGTCCGTCGGACATTGGATGTTCTGTGCTGCGGAAATAGGTCCGTCGGACATTGTATGTTCTGTGCTGCGCAGGTATATCCGTTGCCCGGCTGGAGGATTTCGGCGCCGGGCCGGGGCTGGGAAACCTCCTACCTGTGGAGGTGGAAGAGGCTCGTCCGCGTGGCCTCTCCCTCCCAGCCCACCCTGCACCAGTTCAGCGGAGGAATTTGCGATGGCCGGACCAGGAGATACAAGGGAGGGGGTCATCTGCATCCGCCCCCTCCCTACTCGTGGCCCGGGGGACGCCGCCCCAGGAAGGAGAGGATGGGAAGACCATTTCATGCCGGGCCCGTGGAGCCTCCTGTACATTCTCGCCGGCGACCTCTTTGGTCTATGGCTGTCGGCAGGCCCCGCCCCACACGTGCTGTGTGTTTCACCTTCCGGATGGGCGGGACCGTTGACCCGTTACATTTTGGGAACTTCCGGAGTGAGCGTAATATGTTTTGTATTGCTCCTATTAGTACAGTTTTACTTTAAAGAATGTTTTTACTAGTTTTTCTATTTATCGTTGGTCGTGTGTTATCTTTACCGTAATTAAATCTTAAATTATATAACAGAGATTTGGCTTCCTTGAGTCCTTTTTCTAACGGGGCGTTGTCTACGCAGGCCTGTAATTGCTTTTGTTTTTCAGAGTGGGGGGGGGCAGGGAGTAATCAGTCCCAGAACTCAAACATGTCGTTGAAATTGGTCTGACGAAATCTGTGCCATCGGGCATAATCAAGCGTTGTAGTTCTATCTGTCCTGTCCGTGCTAGTCTGATTCGTCTTTGTCTCGCGTCTTTTCCCTTTCTGCCGGCCTGTTATTTCTGTCGGCCCTCCGCTCTTACCTATGTTCCGTAGAGTCGGGCATTGGGCTTTCCAGTGCCCGAGTCTTTTACAAAAAGCACATTGGTTTTGCCTTAAGTCTGTTCGTCCTGCGCGTAGTGTCGGGGGGTTACTTTCGGGTCGTTGTGTCTCGGGGTTGACCTGTCCGTACGTCCCTTTACACTGTTCCCTTTTTGTGTCTAATCCTTGGGACTGTGTCGTCGCTGCCCCTTCCTTTGGCCTACAAGACGCTTGGAAGGTCGCCTGTCGCGTTTCTTTACCTACTCTGACTTCGTCTCTTTCCTTTCGTTGCGTTGCTTCTTTGCGCCACATACCGAGACTGTCGAGCATAATAGGCGTGGTCTTGCTACTACGAAGGGCTATTTCTAACGTTTCTATTTTGTCAAGATCGAAGGACCCTACCAGTGGCCACTGTTTCTCTTGATTTGCTTTGGTATACTTGTGCCATAGCTTACTATAGGCTATGGTAATTAATCCATACTTTGTGAACATTTCTTTATTAGGGGTGCCTTCCAGCGGAGCTAGATGGTCCAACTCTAATAAACGGTCCGGGCTGAACCAGCTACCAATCAGTGGGGAGAAGACAGGCATGACGGGTCACAATGGGGACAATAGTCAGCACTACCTATCTTATCACTGTGTGCAAAGACTAGACAGAATATTTCTATTCTACGTTGTTTGCAGGCAGTGAATACCTCAAGAACCAATATCAATCAAAAAATGGTCAATGGGGAGAATAAGTAGGCCCGCAAAAAGGTCTGCGTCACCTACCCTTTCACTATCTGCAAAGAGGGAACCTATTCTTTCCTGTTTGCAGACAGAGAATCTCCAGAAAATAATCCGTAACAGTTAATCAATGGGGGGGGGCAATTAATCAGTGGGGGAGAAAGATAGGTATGACGGGTGCGTTACCTATCCTTCACTGTTTGCAAAGGGAGAGCCGGTTGTTTCTCCGTTTGCCGACAGCGAAACTCCAAAGAAATCAACAAAGGGTAATACTAGTATTTTTTACAATCAATCAAACAATTTCTTAATTCGTCGTGTCTACACGACCTTACCCGGACCGTATGGACAGTTTCTTGTCTTCCGAATCCAGCGCCCGATCGTCCTCTTTTCTTCGTAATCCTCGCGGCACTCCTGATGGTTCCCAGTCAGGACCGTAGATCACTCGAGAGAGGTCTGTTCGGAACCAGTGAAGTTCGGATGATCGGCTGTCAGACGAGGGTCTATCGGACAGGGTACCTCCCGATCGTTGCAGTCGTTCACTCTGTCGTCAGGACCTCTCCCACTGGATCCACGAGTCGCTGATGGGCCCCACGCTTGGGAAGCCAATTGTAAAAGGGTGGCTAGACAACCAGTGACCAAATACCCTTTTGTGTTGCCCGGCGGTGTCGCCTCTATTACCTACAGAATATTAATCAATGAAGAAGCAGGCGCTGGAGACTGAAAGGCAGGAAACAAGGGTTTATTCTCTCCGGAGGAGAACACATCAATTCGGACAGCAAGTATCGTCACGAGGTGCTCTAACCGCATCTCTGAGGCCTGGCCTCTTATACACAGGTTTATTGCTTTATTACATGAAACACATATTTGTCAATACTTTGATGTTCGGAAAGGCATCCTAGGAATCCCCGCTTCAAGCCCGTTCCCACACGTTTACAGTTGAAATCCCCACCCCGGTCACAACAGGTGATGATTATCGCGCAGCTGGACATTCCGCCGATTCACGGAATGTGTGGAGTTGATCGGATCTCATGGGGTGAAGGGTGTTCGATCGACTCGAGGGTCCTTTGATAGGGGAAAGCTTCCTACTGTACGGGGTGTGATAAACAGTATCCGCAGGGCCAGGTGGCGGCCTGGGAACAAGGGAGACAAACGGGCACACAGGAAAAGGGGGTTTGTATCAAAGGAATTGGGACCATGAAAGGGGTGAAGGGAGGTGTCGCGCTGGGAACAGGATGGGATTCCGAGGCAGAGCTGCGCTGAAGAGGGGTTTATGACCCGAGGCATATGAGAGCGAGGGGGTTGTCAGCATGCGGGGGATGCCTGCGGGGCTAAGAGAGAGTGAGAGACGCGCTGGCTATCAGCTAGGGGCAGAGGGGCCATGGTGCTCAAAATGGCTGCCGCTTACGCGCAAGGCATTTGAGAGCGGGGGGTGATCAGTGCGTGGGGGTGCGTGTGAGGGTGAAGAGCCGTGCTGGGGGTCAGGGGTGTGCAGAGGGTGGTTCTGATCAAGGCAGCTAAAGTGGAGGGGGTGTGCGACAAAGAGTGTGGCATCGGGGCAAAGGGAAGATGGCGCAGATAATGTTCACCAAACCGTACTAATTTTCCACAGAGCATCTGAATCAATCAAACACTCACACCCAGTCAAAAGATCTGGGTTTAATCCATCACCGTTCTTTAGCCCACTCTGCCACCCCAGTTCAGACATGGCTATATGCAAATCAGTCTGACCCTGTGCCTCATGGGAACAGTCCAGCCCGAACTGCCAAGCTATGTCTTCCCTGGACCGGAAACAAGCTTCCGAGGACCGGCTTCTGGCATTCCAGCCGTCTTCAGCCCGGCTTGCTTGAATCCAGTGGCAAAGTGAGCAAGGGACTCACGTCTGAGCATACCCTGCCACACTTATGGCGGCCAAAAGCGGTACAAAAGGGGGTGGTGATGGACGGAGCATCTAAATCAATCAAACACTCACACCCAGTCAAAAGATCTGAGTTTAATCCATCACCGTTCTTTAGCCCACTCTGCCACCCCAGTTCAGACATGGCTATAAGCATATCAGTCTGACCCTGTGCCTCATGGGAACAGTCCAGGCCGAACTGCCAAGCCTTGTCTTCCCTGGACCGGAAACAAGCTTCCGAGGACCGGTTTCTGGCATTCCAGCCGTCTTCAGCCTGGCTTGCTTGAATCCAGTGGCAAAGTGAGCAAAGGACTCACGTCTGAGCATACCCTGCCACACTTATGGTGGCCAAAAGCGGTACAAAAGGGGGTGGTGATGGACAGAGCATCTGAATCAATCAAACACTCACACCCAGTCAAAAGATCTGGGTTTAATCCATCACCGTTCTTTAGCCCACTCTGCCACCCCAGTTCAGACATGGCTATATGCAAATCAGTCTGACCCTGTGCCTCATGGGAACAGTCCAGCCCGAACTGCCAAGCCATGTCTTCCCTGGACCGGAAACAAGCTTCAGAGGACCGGTTTCTTGCATTCCAGCCGTCTTCAGCACGGCTTGCTTGAATCCAGTGGCATAGTGAGCAAGGGACTCACGCCTGAGCATACCCTGCCACACTTATGGCGGCAAAAAGCTGTACAAAAGGGGTTGGTGATGGACGGAGCATCTGAATCAATCAAACACTCACACCCTGTCAAAAGATCTGGGTTTAATCCATCACCGTTCTTTGCCCACTCTGCCACCCCAGTTCAGACATGGCTATATACAAATCAGTCTGACCCTGTGCTTCATGGGAACAGTACAGCCCGAACTGCCAAGCCATGTCTTCCCTGGACGGGTAACAAGCTTCCGAGGGCCGGTTTCTGGCATTCCAGCCGTCTTCAACCCGGCTTGCTTGAATCCAGTGGCAAAGTGAGCAAGGGACTCACGAGTCACGTCTGAGCATACCCAGATACACTTATGGCAGCCAAAAGCAGTACAAAAGGGGGTGGTGATGGACGGAGCATCTGAATCAATCAAACACTCACACCGAGTCAAAAGATCTGGGTTTAATCCATCACCGTTCTTTAGCACACTCTGCCACCCCAGTTCAGACATGGCTATATGCAAATCAGTCTGACTCTGTGCCTCATGGGAACAGTCCAGCCCGAACTGCCAAGCTATGTCTTCCCTGGACCGGAAACAAGCTTCCGAGGACTGGTTTCCGGCATTCCAGCCGTCTTCAGCCTGGCTTGCTTGAATCCAGGTGCAAAGTGAGCAAGGTTCTCACGTCTGAGCATACCCTGCCACACTTATGGCGGACAAAAGCGGTACAAAAGGGGGTGGTGATTGACGGAGCATCTGAATCAATCAAACACTCCACCCAGTCAAAAGATCGGGGTTTAATCCATCACCGTTCTTTAGCCCACTCTGCCACCCCAGTTCAGACATGGCTATATGCAAATCAGTCTGACCCTGTGCCTCATGGGAACAGTCCAGCCGAACTGCCAAGCCATGTCTTCCCTGGACCTGAAACAAGCTTCCGAGGACCGGTTTCTGGCATTCCAGCCGTCTTCAGCCCGGCTTGCTTGAATCCAGTGGCAAAGTGAGCAAAGGACTCACGTCTGAGGAGCATACCCTCCCACACTTATGGTGGCCAAAAGCGGTACAAAAGGGGGTGGTGATGGACGGAGCATCTGAATCAATCAAACACTCACACCCTGTCAAAAGATCTGGGTTTAATCCATCACCGTTCTTTAGCCCACTCTGCCACCCCAGTGCAGACATGGCTATATGCAAATCAGTCTGACCCTGTGCCTCATGGGAACAGTCTAGCCCGAACTGCCAAGCCATGTCTTCCCTGGACCGGAAACAAGCTTCCGAGGACCGGTTTCTGGCATTCCAGCCGTCTTCAGCCCGGCTTGCTTGAATCCAGTGGCATAGTGAGCAAGGGACTCACGTCTGAGCATACCCTGCCACACTTATGGCGGCCAAAAGCAGTACAAAAGGGGGGTGATGGACGGAGCATCTGAATCAATCAAACACTCACACTCAGTCAAAAGATCTGGGTTTAATCCATCACTGTTCTTTGCCCACTCTGCCACCCCAGTTCAGACATGGCTATATGCAAATCAGTCTGACCCTGTGCTTCATGGGAACAGTACAGCCCGAACTGCCAAGCCATGTCTTCCCTGGACCGGTAACAAGCTTCCGAGGGCCGGTTTCTGGCATTCCAGCCGTCTTCAGCCCGGCTTGCTTGAATCCAGTGGCAAAGTGAGCAAGGGACTCACGTCTGAGCATACCCAGCTACACTTATGGCAGCCAAAATCAGTACAAAAGGGGGTGGTGATGGACGGAGCATCTGAATCAATCAAACACTCACACCCAGTCAAAAGATCTGGGTTTAATCCATCACCGTTCTTTAGCCCACTCTGCCACCCCAGTTCAGACATGGCTATATGCAAATCAGTCTGACCTGTGCCTCATGGGAACAGTCCAGCCCGAACTGCCAAGCCATGTCTTCCCTGGACCGGAAACAAGCTTCTGAGGACCGGTTTCTGGTATTCCAGCCGTCTTCAGCCTGGCTTGCTTGAATCCAGTCGCAAAGTGAGCAAGGGACTCACGTCTGAGCATACCCTGCCACACGTATGGCGGCCAAAAGCGGTACAAAAGGGGGTGGTGATTGACGGAGCATCTGAATCAATCAAACAATCCACCCAGTCAAAAGATCTGGGTTTAATCTATCACCGTTCTTTAGCCCACTCTGCCAGCCCAGTTCAGACATGGCTATATGCAAATCAGTCTGACCCTGTGCCTCATGGGAACAGTCCAGCCGAACTGCCAAGCAATGTCTTCCCTGGACCTGAAACAAGCTTCCGATGACCGGTTTCTGGCATTCCAGCCGTCTTCAGGCCGGCTTGCTTGAATCCAGTGGCAAAGTGAGCAAGGGACTCACGTCTGAGCATACCCTGCCACACTTATGGCGGGCAAAAGGAATACAAAAGGGGGTGGTGATGGACGGAGCATCTGAATCAATCAATCACTCAAACCCAGTCAAAAGATCTGGGTTTAATCCATGACCGTTCTTTAGCCCACTCTGCCACCCCAGTTCAGACATGGCTATATGCAAATCAGTCTGACCCTGTGCCTCATGGGAACAGTCCAGCCGGAAGTGCCAAGCCATGTATTCCCTGGACCGGAAACAAACTTCCGAGGACCGGTTTCTGGCATTCCAGCCGTCTTCAGCCCGGCTTGCTTGAATCCATTGGCAAAGTGAGCAAGAGACTCACTTCTGAGCATACCCTGCCACACTTATGGCGGCCAAAAGCGGTACAAAAGGGGGTGGATTCAAGCAAACCGGGCTGAAGACGGCTGGAATGCCAGAAACCGGTCCTTGGAAGCTTGTTTCCGGTCCAGGGAAGACATGGCTTGGCAGTTCGGGCTGGACTGTTCCCATGAGGCACAGGGTCAGACTGATTTGCATATAGCCATGTCTGAACTGGCGTGGCTGAGTGGGCTAAAGAACGGTGATGGATTAAACCCAGATCTTTTGACTGGGTGTGAGTCTTTGATTGATTCAGATGCACCGTCCATCACCACCCCCTTTTGTACCACTTTTGCCTGCCATAAGTGTGGCAGGGTATGCTCAGACGTGAGTCCCTTGCTCACTTTGCCACTGGATTCAAGCAAGCCAGGTTGAAGACGGCTGGAATGCCAGAAACCGGTCCTCGGATGCTTGTTGGTCCAGGGAAGACATGGCTTGGCAGTTCGGGCTAGACTGTTCCCATGAGGCACAGGGTCAGACTGATTTGCATATAGCCATGTCTGCACTGGGGTGGCAGAGTGGGCTAAAGAACGGTGATGGATTAAACCCAGATCTTTTGACAGGGTGTGAGTGTTTGATTGATTCAGATGCTCCGTCCATCACCACCCCCTTTTGTACCGCTTTTGGCCACCATAAGTGTGGGAGGGTATGCTCCTCAGACGTGAGTCCTTTGCTCACTTTGCCACTGGATTCAAGCAAGCCGGGCTGAAGACGGCTGGAATGCCAGAAACCGGTCCTCGGAAGCTTGTTTCAGGTCCAGGGAAGACATGGCTTGGCAGTTCGGCTGGACTGTTCCCATGAGGCGCAGGGTCAGACTGATTTGCATATAGCCATGTCTTAACAGGGGTGGCAGAGTGGGCTAAAGAACGGTCATGGATTAAACCCAGATCTTTTGTCGGGGCTTCCCAAAAGTTCTTCAAACCTAGTTTCTCGAAACAAACTGAGACATGTTGTATTCAGGGAGTGCCCCTACTTTTATCAATTTCTAGGATTTCCTGCAGTCCTTTCTTGTAACTGTCTAATTCAGGATTTGACCACAGTCGAACCCAAAACAATAGGGGCCTTAACACAACATGATGGTCCGTGCGTTTAACATTTAAATCCATTAGAATAGGTGTTAATGGTGTTCTTACTGGTAACCCCATTACTCGTCTAATGAATTTATTCTCACCTAGTTCAAAACTCCTTTTACAATTTGGTCCCCAGATTTCGGCGCCATATAACGAAGCAGCTTGTACTTTGTGTGTAAAGGCTTTCAGGGCAGGAGTTACTGCCTTTGAGACACTGCTCCCGTGCATTTTATTATAGGGAACAAATTTTGAAGCTGGACAATTTTGTTTTTTCCCAGCTGCTGTTTCCAAGACAACTTTGTGTCCAGCATTATCCCCAGATAATTTAAATATTGTACGTATTCTAGTTTTTGGCCTCTAATAGCTAAATTCTTTTTGAAAGACTTGTGTGAATTTCTTGCCATATACTTTGTTTTGCCAGAATTTATTTCAAGGCCCTTTTCATTGCAATATGTATTAAAAGAATTTAATAAAGCTTGTAAACCTTTGGGGGGTTGCGATATCAGTATGGTGTCGTCAATTTCACTTTTGGTGCTGATCATGGGGTAGAGAACTAAGATGTTTCCTTACATCTTCTTCTTTTCTTCTCTTTATCCATTGAGGTAATTCTGCCGGTCTTTCCTTTTTGCCTGCCTCTTCTTTTTTCCAGCACTCATCAACCCCACTACTTTTATATTTCTCCAATTTATCTGATTCCCATAGTCTTCAGTGGCGGTTCCTCCATTATTACTATTAAACAACAAAAGAGTGACTAACGGCGCAAAATAAATGATAAGGTAGAATCACTGGAATTTGCGACCAGATACAAGCTGGGAGGAAAAAGAAGGGTGTGTGATTGGTGGAAAAAAACCTTTGTTTTTTTAAAAGAACCCTCACTCACCAACCTGGTTGGTGACATGCTTCATCATCAGGTTCCCACCAGGGAAACCGAATGTCTCCCCGGTGACCTACAGCGCCTGAATTACAGCGAAGCAGGGTTTTTTGGACTTGTGAGGTAGTGCCCAGAAAAGTGAATAGTGATTTAAAAGATGGCGGGCTGTTCACAGGACCAATTTCATTAAAGGGCCAGCCAGTGATCAGTAAAAACAGGTGAATCAGACACTAAATGGTTATAAAATTGAACCAAATGTATCCTAATTGAGAAGTGAAAAGGTCGACATGTTTCTGCTCTTAAATCCAAATTCAGCAAAGCTTTCATCAGGACCAAGAGAAACCCCCGGCGGTATATGCACGCTAAGGCATACCCTAACCTGGGGGATGTGTATTTGTGATGGTAAAAATCACAGTTCTACCCGTATGGGCTCTCCCGGTAATTCCAAGGGCCCCAAATCTGGAAGAGAAAATTTGCACAAACAACAAAATATCAATTCATTCATGTCATTTACTTAACAAAAGCGTTGTAAGGTGTAAAGCCATCCATAAACCATTAGTGGTGCGTTATACATGCAAAACACCATTAACACCCATCTGTGCCTGTTCAGATAAGGTAAGGCACTGGTACTGCACTGGTGAACCAAAATCTTATCACGTGATTTTAGATAAAAATTGGCAATGATGAACCAAACTTTTGTCACGTGGTTAGTGCCAAGGATTATGATTCATCCAAGTCGCATATATTAAGGCGTGCATATTATTCGCTTTTTCAATAATTACGCTCATCGGTTGCACCAATTGAATTTAACTTTGCCCCTCGTCTGAGGTAAAATAACAGTAGTGCTGACCCCGTATAGGTTAAAACTAAGCCACACTCCTCTCACAGGAAAATGTGGCCACCGTTATGGCGGAGGAGTCTCACCCCACCTGCTGTGAGTGCAGCAGGCACACACATTAATAAAATGGTAATAAATACAATTTTTTTAATGTGTCCAAAGCTTGTGCTGTTAAAACGCGATGGCAGGAAACGTGGCTAATCAGTGCGATTACTCTAGTAATGCAGCCCCCTACCAATGCGCAGGTCAGATTGGCTGGCTGCCTACAGCCGAATGATCTGACCTGCGTACTTCAGGCCCAAAATCCCAAGGCTGAGATACAGCCGAGGGATTGGAGCCGCAGGTCCCCAGTCTCAAAATGAATGCTGGGTTAGCCTACTCCAGCCAATCCGCTCCAGGATAGGCTGGTTTCAAATTGTCGTAGGGCGGAAGTCCTTCCCTTTCCGTTGAGTCAGCCCAGGAAAGCGCTGAGAGGAAGGAGTGGGGAACCGCATCTAGAGCTTGCCAGGACATGGAAATGAGCGTCGGGCGGCAGGTAAGTTCTTTGTTCTTTGTAGCTATCTAGGCCCAGGTAACTACAACTTTTTACCTCGCCCTTTCTTCCCGCCACTCTGTCCCCACACCAGCCGCTACTAGTAGTCTTTATTTATCTCTATCTCTTAGTCTAAATACTGAACCACCTTATTTTTGGACTGGCCCTGATGTTTGATGCTACAAATGTGTGCATAAATTCCACATGGGGTTTGACATGCTTCTTGTAAAGCTAATCTCTCTCTTGCCAATATCACTTATCCCTACCATTTCCCTAACTATCACCTTTCTGAGATTCCTTTTAAGAACATTTCTTTATTGTTTATTTTATCACTGATTAGTAAAGTGGCTACTGAAGGAGGTCACCCATACTTCCTCCATTAAAATACCAGAGTCCATTGTGCCCTTCACTCAATAAGACCTTAAATGGGGGTAGCTGTTTGACTTGCGAGCTTGATTCAACCGTATCTACCATTAAGATTAATGGGGCGACACAGTATCTCACAGAACCTGGGAAATCTAGTAGTATGTAACAATCGGTTCTGTGGGGGAAGCACTATTTCTTATACAAAAAATTATTTAGTTCCATATGTAACTAGGGATTGACAAATAAATATGTGCATTAGTTGAAACAAAATATTAGTATACAACACCAAAGAAGAGATTTTAAGACACAGTATATTACCATTCATGCAGATAATAACATACCACAGGACTACACCGGACTGTTACGTGACATATACAATAACTAAATGTAATATACATTAAAAAAAAATATCAAGACTAAAACATAATAAATATGTATGACATTGCACAGATTAACATAAATTATTCGTTAAGGTTTCCCAAGAAAACAAGTGTTTGTTCATGCTGATGTCCTTTATCAACTTAGAAGTATAATCGGCTTGACAAGTGTAAGGAGCACCACTAATTATCTTCGAAGTTCTGATCCATTCAGGTAAAAGTCACGGTCATCTTTATCCTAGGTCGGAAGAACTAGCTAGCATAATTGCAGGTATTGTTCTAGGCTCATTTGCATAATCAGACTCACAACATATCGATTGTGTAAGGAACCCAGAGGCTATCTTTATGGTATAAAAGAACCATACCAACACTAGAAAAGCAGAGGAGAAGCTTCCATGCTGACACAAAATGCTGCGGTCCCTGCATGCAGAAGCTCCAGCATGCAGTGGTCTGACATCCCTTGTGGGGTGTCCAACTCGAGACCAAGACGGGGTCCTTCGTTCTCTCCCATCAGGTAATGGGGTTGGCTCTTTCTTAGGGGATTCTTGGCCTTACACAAACATAAATGCTAGGTATACTTTGGTAGGGTTTGCATCGTAGAAGTATGCTTGATTACCGTCATGATTACCTATATGCCTGCATATATTCACTGTTTGTGCACCATGGTAGAATTCTACCTTTTATTTACTCTGTTGGTGCTTGTAATCTTATACATCTGTTTCTGTCTAAAGATTGTCGCAGAAAACCTGTTTTATGTTAGAATGACGCTGTTTCAATAATTACTTACTGAAATTATCCCCATCATTTCTTCTGTGTATCTCTCTGGGACTAAGTAAGCATGATTGACTGAGCGAAAAGTACTGTATTGTTTCCCCGATCCCTGAAGGATCAAGGGTTGTCATGTTCGAAAGTTGCCAGAAACTATTCGCTCCTTGGTAAGGTTAGGGGGCTTATGGTGGCACTGTGAGCTAGTTGGTCTAATGGCTAACATATCCTTTGGGGGTGTCTGTAATCAGTCTGGAGACAAATCCCTTAGTTATGTTGCCTAAACACACAGACCCTATGTTTTTTAGGAACTACACCACTCGTAGTAATTAATAACAATATGGTATTACAAAGCTTACATTGGAATGGAACATACTTAGAAGAAATAGCTCAGCATATTGCTTCTTTCATTTTCGCAGAATTGTGGGAGTGTTAGGAATGTCCTCTGCATATGGTAAAAGGGCGAGTACCTCCGACCTGAATGCCTGACTCCAAATTAAACTGGTATCCTGACTTTTAGGTTGGTCCTAACAACATAATAATCCGGCTTGTGTGACAGAGGCCTACCTATGCTTGTTCCTAGTAATAAAAGGCCCAGAACCTGCTATATGATCTGGAGAGTCACACCAAGCCTGTCCTAATATTGGGAGTAGGACTTCTGCACATAACTTTGGTGAATTACATGAAGCGGTGGGGCACTGTACTGAGATTTGTGACTCCTTAGTGTGACATATCATTTTTTCTGTGTCCGAGAGAGTGTGGCCTAATGACCCCTCTTGTGTAAAGTGCTGCTGTTATGAGGATCCCAACATCTTTCACTGACATCCCATGTTCATAGTGAGTGTGTGTGCGTGTATGTATAGGGAATGTGTAGTTCATGTATAGTAGTAGCACTATAGATGTAGTCTGTGTGTGTGTACTGAGATAGTGGGATCTATTTTGGATGCCCCTGGTTCAGTATGGCACAAGATATAGGATGAGGACAGCTACCCCAGACAGTGGAATGGTGTAGCCTGCATTCCTGTAACTGGAGGTTGGACACCCAGACTCTGAAGTAAAGGAGGATGGATGCAGTACATCTCTTAGAAATTCAATGAGGACCTTGTTAGGAAAAGGCTGCTGATTATTTCTTCGCGAGCCCTGCAGTTTGATAGATGGCATGGGTGCGGATTAGATTGCAGTTTCTGTAATTTAAGTTGAGGACATTTTATAATCGACCTGCCCTTTTGTCTGGCTCTGATTTTGTTGTTCAACAAAGCTGGTGACAGCCATGTGCAGAAATATCACACTGATCATGGTTTGGATTTTCCTGCTTGGAGCAAGCCCTATTGCTACCTGCTGTTGGTGCCACCATTTAGGACAAAAGGCTGTGTTTGGGAAGAATCCAGAAAATAAAATTTGAAATTGAGCCAACCCAAACTGGTTCTGAAACCTTAGATAGTGGATCCATCCCCTGGCTGGAAAATGTGTATAAAAGTGTCATCCAAACTACCCCAACATGTTCCACTTCCAAGTTCTTTGTGACCATATAAGGAGAATCTCTACAGAGTACTTGAAGAGCTGCTCTGTGGCCAGGGCTGATGTCAGCCTGACAGCCAGTCTCCTAGAGGAGAGACAACATCACCTGAAGTCTGCACTTTCTGCTGGTGGAGCTGAGGGTCTGTCTAAAGTTCCTAGAAACCCAGAATGTTCCATGCATGTGAAGCAGCCACAGAAAGCGATGCCATGAGCAACCTATACCTGAGGGGTCCCTCTGTCTCTCTGATCAGTTCCCATGTGAACGGGACCAAGATTTTTCTAAGAACCATCATCAGAGTGTCAAGCTCCATTCCGCTCTGAGCAAGCGAGATTGGTGTTACCACTGCCAATATCGGTAAGGGGAGCTGTGTTGCTGATGAAGCAGAAAAGTCCTGATCGGCCCAGAGGCCACAACTGCAGAAGACCCACAATCATGGATAGAGCAGGTGCTGAGGCTCAGACCCAACCGCTTACCAGTGACTTGGCCTCTGACCCAGTCCTAGGCTCCTTTGGACCCATCTCTCTGGCCCAAAGCTCCCTCCTTGCTCCTTTTGCTATAATGCTAGCTGATACACACCTCCCCCTCTCCCATGTATTCTCTCTCTTGCCATCTGTTTTTCACTCTCTCTCTACTTTTGGAACTTTTCATTTTGCCCCGTTTCTCTTTCCTCCATGTGCACTCTTTGGGCCTTTTTCTCTGTTTCTGTGCACTCTAGCTCTGTGCCTTTTCGCACTGTCTCTTTTTGTGCATTTTTTGTGCTGTTGTTTTTCTCTTTTGCCCATTTCTCACTCATACGTTTCTCGACTATGCAGTCTCTCTCAGTGCACTTTCCTCGTTCTTTCTTTGCGCACTTTCCCTATTCTTTGTTTGCACAATTCTTTTGGACTTTTGGACTTTCTTTCTCATATTTATCTATCTGCACTCTCTCTTTGTACCTCTTCTTTCTTTTTTCTGTGCATTCCTGCATTTGGGCTCTCTCCAATCATGATCCCCGGAGCACCCCCACCCATGTATTTTTCCTCCTTCCCTAATCCCTATTGGCTACTCTCACATCGCCATCCCACCTCTTCTTTCTGCTCCTCTGAAGTCCCACCCACTACACCACAGAGCCCCCCCTCCAGCACCTACATGATGGCAGATGCTGTAGGACCACGTTGAGCAGGTGCCTAGGACAAACCCCCATCCACTTTCCTGTGACTAGTCGTCTGACCCGTGCTAGGCCCTTTCGGATTCGGCTGTTCACCTTGAGGCTCTCGCCTCACTCCTGCCGCTCCCACCCTAGCTGAACTTCTCCTCACTCTTTCACCCATTTGCTCTCTCTCTTGCCATCTGTTTTTCACTCTCTCTTCACTTTGTGACTTTCCCTTTTGTACCATTTTGATTGTCTCTTTTTGCCTTTTTCTCTCTGTGCATTCTCTCTTTCTGCCTTTTTCTCTCTGTGCCTTTTCGCTCTCTTTCTTTGTGCCTTTTTTAGGTCTCACCTGCGTGGGCTGCGCACATGCGCAGTCTCGCTGGTGAGATTTTATGTTTTTTAGGAGCTTTCACTGAAGGGCCTTAAGCCCCGCCCCTCTTTCCCATTGGCCGGCGTCACCGTAACAGTGGCCAGCCATTGGGAAAGAGGTTTATGTGATGTACACTTTTCTCTTTGTCAGACGGCCCACTTGGAGGGGCTCGTCTGACTTCCTTCTGCTGCAAAAGGTTTGTTATATTTATGGGGCCATATGTTTCAAACACATGGTCCTATAAAAACAAGAAATTGCTTTTTTTTTGTTTACTTTTGGTATAATTGCGGCACTCGCGCTTTACTTTTAATGTTAAAAGTAAAGTGCGGGTGCTGCGATTAATAGAAAAAAACATCTATTTCTTTACTTTTGCTATAATTGCGGCACCGGCGCTTTACTTTTAACATTAAAAGTAAAGCACTGATGCCGCGATTATAGCAAAGGTAAAGAAATAGATGTTTTTGTCTATTTCTTGACTTTTGGCATAATCGCGGCACCCGCACTTTACTTTTAACCACGGCATGTCTCCCGTAGGCACTTCAAAGCATGGTGCAGAGGGTGAAAGAGTAAAACAAAAGAAAAAAAGAATTGGAGGTTTATACGGAAACCCATGGTGTCAGCACGCTCTACAAATTTCATTTAATAATAATAATAATACGGAAAAAATAGCGCATTGGATTGGATGAATCTTATAATACTTATTTTGTCAATAAGTATTATAAAATTTTCTCTCTCTCTGTCTCTCCATTTGCATGACTTGAGCAAATTAAATGATGCAATATGGCTTTTTGTTACCAAACAAAGTGGGAGATACCACCCAGACACATATGTTGATTTGGAGCAGCTGTTTACATGTGAATGAGGATGGAAATCTACTGTGAACCGAGCATAAAAATCTGATGAAGCAGCGGCTGTTTTTTTCTGCCTGGGCCAGTGAGAGTGAACGTGAACGGCAAGTTTTTTTTTTTCCAGGAATAACTCGCTGCCAAAAATTGCAGAGCTGTGAGTGGAGAATTGTTCATTAAATCTGAGTCCCATGCCAGGGCTGGAAGGGAAGCGGAAAAGACGACACCTGATCATTGTTTATTCATTTTTGCGGACTCTGTTTTTGTTTTAACTGCACCAGCTGCACTTTGGATGTGGCAGGAGGTGTGCAGCTCGCTATTAGCCTACCACCATAGGACCGGGCTCTAATATCGGCTCTGCAATTGGACAGCACTGTATGATCCTGGGCGTATTGATTTACGTTCATAAGCATCGTATCCACTGCCAGTGCTTGACATGCTGCGCTATACAACCATCTCAACCCCTACTATACCAGCATCGATGGGAAGTGAGACCTTGATACAGCTTCATTCGGAGCACCCCTGCAGAATAATTTATTTGAAACATGGGATTGAAATAACGCACTGGGATCCGCTCGACGGGTCTGTGCGTGCCGGGGGGGTCAGAAAGAGGCTGAGGTTGTGTCCGGGGAGTGGGCAGGAGAGGGGTCCCGGTAAATGTTATCTTTTGTCCTAGTGTGGTCTGGTGGTTTTGTGGGTGAGGGCACGGTTGTAGCATGGAGTACGCGGGGGTTTGAAGAGGGGGTACTTAATGCGCTCTGCCGTGCCAGACTAGTCTGCCACCTACAAGCTCTCTGCCCTGGCAGTCCCTCCAGGTGCTATGCGCTAACTTCCAGTGGGCATATCCCGCTGGCTCTACTGAACCCACCCCTTGTGACACCTAGGGATGCCATCTAGGGACTCATTCTCTCCCCTGCTGATGCCAAAACTCCAGAGCCCACACCATGCAACAAGAGTCCCTGCTCTTTACAGCGCTGTGAAGTTTGCATTCTTAGGAACAAAGCGTTATGGAAAGCTCATTACTAACATCATATGCACCCTACCGCACTTATAGTAGAGCACAGTGGTCCGAAAGGCATGGTTGCTCCCGACAGCCCCTTTCGAAATGAACATAACAGTCATCCAATAGCAGACAGCCTTTTCCCCTAAACATCCAATATCCACTTTGTAAAGGACAACCTCCTGACTCTAATATTCACAATAAAACACCCAGGTACCTTGGAAACCTTGGTAAGTGAATGTGGCACTGAACTGTTCTGTCGTCGTTGTGTTTGTGGGGCTGCTGGTGGCGCTCCATGATTCCAGGCAGGCAGCGCTGCCGGAAGAGACCGGTCTTGACACGAAGCTTGTGTAGCGTATGCAAATTCGCTGCACAGCGGAATTGCCCCAGACCACTGCATGGCGACACAACGGCCAGTCACTTGCGATACTGTTTTGGTGTTCCCAGGCTTGTCATGTGTGCAGACTCTTTCTCCAGAGCCTCACGGATAAGCGAGCTGTGGCATCCTAAATAAGGAATTACAGCAAAGGGAGTGAAGGGGAGGGGTGATGGGTTGGAGGGGAGAGACTGAAGAAAGAGAAGAGGCTCGCACAGAGCCCACCCTGAGCTCTGTGGACCCCACACTCCTGCCCTTTCGATCTGTCCTCATCAGCAGTGGCAGATCTGCTCGGATCCGTGATCCAGGAACAAGCTCCCATCCGGATCCGAGGGGGCCGCGCGCCGCACCATGGGGGGCACAGGTATGGAAAACTTGACTTTTTAAGAAAGTGGGATGGGGAGCTGTTAGCGCTATGAGGGGAGCGGGGTGGATTGCTACGGGGGTGTCATTACATGAGCCTATATGTGGAATATCTGTCGTCTGGGAGTCATGTAATATGACTGGGAAGGGGTGAGTATTTTCTGTGCTCCTGGGTTTTGGTGACAGAGCCATATAAGACATGCCTGGTACACACAGCACAGTGATGTGTCGCTTATTGCACCCCCTTCCCCCGATTTCATTGTATCAACCAGGGGAAGATTGTTTTTTTAAACCCCACCCTTCCTTGCCCTGCACCCCTTCTCACCACTTATGGCCCAGTACCCTCCCTACCCCTGAGACTTGTAGCCTCCACGCCACCCTATCTCCCCCACACTCCCAGCAGGTAACCTTACCCCTGCCATCCGTGGAACTTGTGTCTTTTTCTCCAAAGCAGCACTTCTTGTACCACTAATGCTGCAAGTCTACTTTTCAGTAACACTGCACTTTAAACAATGCAACCTGCCACGTTGATAGGATAATTCTTATGGCTCCACCACCCCCGGCACTTACATAAAGGTTCAATAAGTCACAATATAATTCCCTTTGGGCGAATTACCGTAGAAAGACTAGTTCTTATAAACAAAACATATAAAGACACACCATTTCAAAACAGTAAACAACAAGGAAGCAATATAAACAATATAAAAACAACTAGTGAAAACACTAATAAAAGTAAATCTGGACAGTTTATTCATATACACTATATTTCGTTAAAAATGGGAAACATACAGGACGGAACACTATAAAATAAATAAATCCAACATTCCAATAAAAAAAGGAGGTACAGGTAAAGTACTAAATTCAAACAATAATTCAGAATTTTCCTCAATTTCTTGACCCAGTATTGCTCCTTGTGCATCGACGCGTTTCGGTGGTGTATGAAAAATTAGACCACCTTCATCAGGACAATTGTAATGAAAGTTTCCCAATAGTTCTAGATCATTAAGTATCGTTTAGACTATAATAAGGGGTACTCAGCCTCCTTCCCAGTCAGAAAAGATATTCGTCCAGCGAGATATCTTCTCAGATAAAAAAATAGTATAGTCCTCCTATTAATAATGAAGATAATTAAGGGACAGCGATGCTTGTATATTGTGTGGTATCTGAACTTCGTACCTGACAATATAAATATAGATGTGTAGTGCTATAGATCTCACACGCGGTATCGATTAGTCATATGTGTACATTTTCGAGGTTTGTGTTGCGGTTACGTTGTAGGTAAACAATCCCAGGAGTAAAGAACCCTTGTATATTGTGTGGTTTCTGAACTTCGTATCTGACAATAACGGCCATTGTTGAACTGAGGTTGCCGACACGCGGGACGCTTTCAGTTTAGCGCCAATAGGGAATGCACGCCTGAATTATTGCGGGTTCCTTACTCCAGGGAGATCTATAGTACTACACATCTATATCTATATTGTCAGGTAATTCGCCCAAAGGGAATTATATTGTGACTTATTGTCAATTGCGGAACCCTATCCCTTTGGCTTTGGGGTCCCTCTCTCTTTTATTAGAGACTTACATAAAGTTTGCCTGCACGTGCTGTTTACTTTCCTAAAGCTTGCCTGCACGTCCTATTCTAGAAGGATTCTACTCTGCAAGGCCTCACAAGGGACATAGTATAGACCAAAACTCTGGGCCAGGTATATTGTAGTGGGTGAGTGGTCTAAAGGCAGGGGTGCAAAAGTAGGGGTGTGAGAGGTAGTGCAGTGCTTACAAGCTATGGAAGAAGCTGCGCAGTGTCAAGTGTTTCGCAATATTTGGCAAACTGCAAATGCTTGCAAAATGCATTTCAGAAATATTTCAAAATATTTCAGTAGTAAGAAAAGTTCAAATGTAGCTCGTAGCTTTTTTTTGTAATTCTGAAGTGTGATTGTTGCAAAGCTTTTAATAGGATCAAAACAAAAAGAGACTTGTGCACAGAAAATCGATTTCCACGTCTTCAGGCCTGGACTGGCCATAGCGGGCACCGGGCAATCACCCGGTGCACTGCACAGGTGGGAGTCGGTTTTGGGCCCCTGGGGGCCGTTTTTGTTACAGGGTCCACAACCGGCCCCGGCAAAGAGCTCGGCGGCACCTCCAATCCCCCCCCTCCGGAGTGGGGAGGGGGGCCGGCCAAGCACTTTGCCAGGGCCGGTTGTGGTTCCCAGTCCGGCCCTGCACATCTTATTATTTATGTGTCACGCAGGGTTCGCAGTAAAGCTGCATAATTGATAGAAATTGAATGCCCAATTGTGCTCTCTGTAAAAGGCAGTGTCTAGCACACCATGCTTCGGTCATACACTTTGGACAATGGCCTCCCCACTCACCCAACATTCTCCAGTCCAATCCTTTCTCTCTTCCCCTCGCCTCTTTCTCGCTCTCTCTCTACCTCCCCTCTCTCTTCCTTTTGCCTCTCTCTTCCCTTTCTTGTTGTAGTTCACCCTTTCTCCTCTCCTCCTCACTCTTCCCCTCACCTCTCTCTACCTCCTTTCTCTTTCTCCTCTCTTCCGCTCCCCCTCGCCTCTTTTCCCTCTCAGTTCTGTCTTTCTCCTCTCCTCCACTCATTCTTTTGAACTTTCTTGCCCTAGTCTTCTTTCATATTCCCAGGACATTTCTGGGCATTCGCTCTCTTCCAACCTCTACCCTCCCCACTCCTGTTTTACTCCCCTCTCTTACACCACAGTATCCGTCACCCTTTCTCCGGGGCCCCACAGCTTGAGGTGCTTCTCTCTCAACCGTTTTCCTTGCCGTGCCTTTTCCTCTTTCTCTCCACCCACTGGTCTGTTCATCCCTCCATCATTTTCTCTACCCATCGCCTTTTTCTCTCCTGTTCAACCTTTCGTCGTCCCTAATCCCAGTGTCCCATCTCTCCTCAGCTCTCCCCTCTTTTTTCCTCTCCCTCCCTCCTCTACATCCTCCTCTTCCCACCTCATTGCCTCTTTTCATCTCCTCACCCACCCTCCCCTCTCTCCACCCAGACTAGCCTCCTCACCATGCTTGCAAGTGCTTCCCTTGTTCTCCTACCCATTTACCTACAAGCGCCCCCTTCATTGTCTCCCTCCAGCCTCTCCACCCAGGTCTCTCCTCATCTCCCCATCCTCCACCCTCTCTTCTCACCTCGCACCCTCTCTCCATACCCCACTCTTCCCAGCTTCTCACCCTCCTTTCATCCCCTCTTCCTTTTCTCCATAATCACCACACCCCACCCCTTCTCTCCCGCATCTTTTAACATATACCTGGTCCTCTTCCCGTCTCCCTGTCAAACCTCATCTCTCCTTTCCAATCTCTCTCCTAACGTTCCAACCCTAATCCTCTTCTCTCTCCACAGCCTCTTATTTTCACCATCCTTCTCATCCTCTTCTCTCTCTTCTCTACCTCTCCACACCCACTCCTTTTCCCCTCTTCCCCTCACTTCTCATCGACCCTCCCCTCTTCTCCAAATCCCTTTTCTCATCTTTTCTCTTTGCACATCCACCTATCTCCTGTCCCTGAATGTGGTTCATCAGAGGACTACATTTACAACTGTGGACAGCTAGGCTGCTGCTGCAGGTGCAGTAACCCGCTGAGCTATTTCACCTCTGAAGAAAAGAGATGCTATACAATACTATTAGCAAAGCATATGGCTTAAACTTAATCAAAGGTGAGACCTATTGCATTTTCAATGCTTGTTCTTTTATGCTTTGACACTTTTCTCTTTGTACATTTCTCACTTATGCATTTTTCTACTGTTCAATTTTTCCTCAGAGCACTTTCCTCATTTTATCTTTGCGCACTTTCCCCATTTTCTCCTTGTGCACTTTCCCCTTTGGGCATTTCTTTTTCACGTGCTTCATCTTTGTTCTCTTTGTGCATTCTCTCTTTGTGCCTTTTCTCTTTTCTCTATGTTCATTCCTGCATTTGTGCTCCATCCATCATGCTCTTTGCTGCCCCAATACACCTCCTCCACATATTTTCCATCTCCCGCCTTACCCCGCTCCTTACCTGTTCCTCCCATGTCACAGTCCTGCTTCTTTTTCCTATTTTCCTGAAGCCTCGACCACCCCACCCTCGCAGCCCACCCAGACTCCTTCCCTGGACCTACATAATGGTGGCCACTCAGCAACCTAGACACTGGCACGTCAAAGGAAAGTCAGTTCATGCCAGGACCCTGGTCCAAATAGACCCCAACCATACTCTGCAACCCTCCTCTGGTCGCATGACCTGGGACACAGCTCACCCGCTGCAGCCGAACCGCTCCACACAACTTGTAGGTGCCTTCACCTACACCCACTGCTGGTTCTCCTGCAACCTCGGAAACGTGCACCCCATGCATAAAACAACACCCCACACCACACTAAACCCATACAACAACTCTCTCTTGCATGCCTGCTACTCAACACACGATCACTCAGCAAACACGCAACCGAAATCTGGGACTTACTGAGCACCGATGCACTGGACGACCTCTTCATAACAGAAACCTGGCTAAACTCGACATAGGGACCCAAATCACCTTAGCAATTCCAGCAGGCTGCAAAAACACACAACGGGACCACAACCATTAATATGGAGGAGTACTCACAATCATCTTTAAGGAATGAATCAAATGCTCGACCTCAGCAGAAAGTGTTACCCCGTTCATGGAACACCTTAATTTCAAATTACAAATCTCCGATAACTTAATCCTGAACGGGGCCCTCGCCTACCGACTACCCGGACTGCGAGCCACCTACACCAACCTAATTACCCAATTTGTTGTTCCCACCATCGACTCCAGAACCTACTTACTGCTTGGTGACCTCAACTCGCACCTAGAAGACAGAACCGATCATTGCTCCACAGCCCTCCTCGAAAGCCTACCTGACATTGGGCTCAACCAGATCATCCCAGGACCAACCCACAATAAATTAAATACTCTAGACCTAATTTTCATCACTAGTGACATCATCAAATGCAACACCGCCATGCCACTCTCATGGACCGACTACTCCATTATCCATTTCATGATCAACACACAGCAAGCCAATGCATCCACCATGTTAGAACCGGCTGTCTCTAGTTGGCAGAGGTATACACTTCTGACAAATAGGGACACACCTTTTCTAGTCAGGGCAAGGGGATCACACCCTTTGATAACCCCTGCTCAACCCCTCGGTAGCTTGGCAGAGCAGATAGGCTTATCTCGGAGGCTGTGCGTTAAGCATTTATGACCACATACAGTAATAAGGTGAATACACTACAAATGGACACGACACAGTAGTATTATAAAAATAAGTATTTTTATATAAGGCTTCGCACAAGACCAAATGACAAAAATATACACAATCTTGATAAACACTCTGGGAAGGGAAAAATGGTTCAAGGTAGTTTCTTCTTTAGCACAAAGTCTTTTCGTATCAAGCAAATCTTCTTCTTGGAAACACAGTTCTTAGCAACAAGGTAACCCACACGGGGGCTACACGACGTCGAGGCAACGGTAATCCAAAGGTTCGGCGTCGACCGCGAGGAGCGCTACGTCGAGCCCGGATTCACACGGACCCCCAACAACACAGTACCTTGGAAAATGAAGCACACGATGACCAGCGGCGTCGAGCGATCCGGCGTCGCGTCTTCGGTGTCGGTCAGGCCTCAGCAGGCGTCGTCGTCGATGATGCGGTTGCAAAGTGTGAGCAGCGCTCACGGCGTCGAGAGGGCACACAGTTGATGCGATCAGCAGCGGTGCAGACACGAGGTCCCTTGGAGCTGGAGCCGAACTCACTACTCACTGGCGTTGCTGCTGGCGTCGGTCAGGCCCGGCGGCCGGCGTCGAGGAAGCGGGACATTTGAGCGGTCACTCACAGTGTCGAGCTGGATTCGGCGACGTCCGTCAGCGTCGAGATTGCTGGCTCTTTCAGAGGTGCTGGATTCACAGGTTCCAGCAATAGCACTTTACGCAGATGAAGTCCTTTAGCCCTGTGACTTCAGCAGGAGACTGGCACTCTTCCAGTCCTTGGAGATTTTCTTAGCAAGCGTGAGAGTACACACACAGTTCCTCTCTCCTGGTTCCTTGGTAAAAATAAAGAAGCACTGCAGGATTCCCCCCAGCAAACAGCACACTGGCAGAAGGGGTAGGCAAGTCCTTGGATCAGCAGGCCTCTTGTCCTTGGTTTCGGGGTTCCTTGTCAGAAGTGATCTGATTTCTTAGTTCAGGGGTCCTTCTCTTATACCCCTTTTCGGCTTTGATCCCTTTGTCCATGCAGGGGAATTTCCCAACATCCTGGGTCTGTTGTGGGTGGAGCTAGGCTGAAGCACCTGGCTTATTCACTGAGCAGGGCTGGGTCCTCAGACGCCCCGCAGGAGGTGGAGCCAGCATTGTCACTGGCAGGAGCAGAGCTATCAGCCTCCTGGCAGGAGGTGGGGCTAGGATCGTCCATGGCAGGCACAGAGCCATCAGCCGCTTGGCAGGAGGTGGAGCCGGCATTGCAGGCAGGGCAGGCTATCAGCAACTACTCTCCCCCTACTCTCAACGCAAATGTCCCACTCATCCCACACTGACTCATCCAGACCTCTGGAGCCACCCAGCTCCTGTCACACACACGCAAGACCAGCAGAAACCAGAAATGGTTAGACAAGAAAATAGACACTTTCTAAAAATGCTATTTCCAAACCCAGAGTCCAAAAACCATCCACACCAACGGATGCGTAATTAAACCCCGAGTTCACCGATACCAAACTCGACATTGCACCATGCTCCCCGAGGCAGCTAGGATCATAGCATTGAGAATCCCGGCGGCCCATTCTAACTAATGGAGAGCAGGCTACCTCGCAATAGTGAAGAACGAAGATGGCTGTAATTCACTATTAGGACATGCCAACTTGGTCAGGCGTGTCCTACCTTATACTTACAATGCACCCTGCCCATGGGCCTACCATAGGGGTGACTAACATGAAGTCAAGGGAAGGTTTGAGGGGCTGGCAAGTAGGTATACTTGCGCAGCCCGCGTGACAGCCCTAGGCTGCATGTGGGTCTCGCAATGACCGACCCGTAGACATTCTTTTACGAGGCCGCTCTTGTGGGTGGCACAACACGTGCCGCAAGCCCACGAGCGGCATTTGTATTTACAAGCCCCGGCACTCCTGGTGCTCTAGACTAGGGACTGATAGTAAACCAAATAAGCCAAATTGGATACATTCGATACATCAATTTAACATAGGGAGCACTTGCGCTGTGGCACTGATCAGCAGTGGCACGGCGCCCAAAGCATTATCCAGCAAAACATCGTAAAACAGTGGAGGCAAACAGAAAAAATGGAGGAGAGACTCAAGCCAATGATGTCAGGTCTAACAAGTGTCCCCTCCAGCTGAAATGTGGGGAGAACTACCCTTGACCTAGGGAGTCCTCATCACTAAGGCGGAAAAATCTGGACAGACCATCAGCATTGGCGTGATCTGTACCAGGGCGGTGTTCCACCGTAAAGTCCATCCCCTGTAGGGAAATGGACCACCTCAACAGTTTCGGATTCTCACCCCTCATCTGCATCAACCATCTGAGGGGCCTGTGGTCTGTCTGAACCCGGAAGTGAGTCCCAAACAGGTAGGGTCTTAGCTTCTTCAGCGCCCAGACCACAGCAAATGCTTCTCTCTCTATCGCACTCCACCTCGTTTCCCTGGGAAGTGACCTCCTACTGATGAAGGCTACAGGCAAGTCTCTGCCCTCTTCATTCACCTGAGCTAGAACAGCCCCCACGCCATGCTCTGAAGCGTCCGTCTGGACAATAAATTCTTTCGAAAAGTCGGGTGCCTGGAGTATAGGTGCTGTGCACATTGCAGTTTTCAGGGTGTCGAAGGCCGTTTGACAGGCATCAGTCCAGATCACGTTTCGTGGCTGCTTCCTGGAAGTCAGCGAAGTCAAGGGGTGCACAATGTTACTGTAATCCTTGACAAACCTCCTGTAATAACCCGTGAGTCCTAAGAAGGCTCTCATCTGAGTTTGGGTTTTGGGCGGCGCCCAAGCCAGGATGGTACCAATCTTGGGTTGCAGGGGGGCAACCTTGCCGCTCCCTACTTGGTGCCCCCCCAAGTACACCAACGAACCCTGCCCAATCTGGCACTTACTGGCTTTGATTGTGAGGCCTGCTCTGCGCAGGGCCAACAACACTTCCTGGAGGTGGCGCAAGTGTTCCTCCCAGCTGGCGCTGAACACTGCGATGTCGTCCAGGTAGGCGGCACTGAAATCCTCCAGTCCAGCCAAGACCTGGTTGACCAACCTCTGGAAGGTGGCAGGGGCATTCTTCATCCCAAAGGGCATCACCCGGAACTGGTATAGCCCATCTGGTGTGGAGAATGCGGACCTCTCCTTTGCCCCATCAGTCAAGGCGATCTGCCAGTACCCAGATGTTAGATCAAACGTACTAAGGTACCGGGCAGCCCCCAACCGATCTATGAGCTCATCAGCTCTGGGGATAGAGTGCGCGTCAGTCTTCGTGACTGAATTGAGTCCTCGGTAATCCACACAGAACCGGAGTTCCGGTGAAGCACCAGGCGCTGCAGCCTTCGGGACCAAGACCACTGGGCTGGCCCAAGGACTGCTAGAGGACTCAACGACCCCTAACGCAAACATCTTGGAGACCTCCTCCTTAATGTATGCTCGAACCTTGTCAGTCACCCTGTAAGCCTTGTGCTTCACAGGAGGGCTGTCTCAGGTGTCAACGTCATGGACACACCAATGAGTGACACCCGGAACCAAGGAAAACAGATCCGAGAATTGTCCCAACAGGTGGCGACAATCCAGTTTCTGTTCAAGGGTCAGTGTGTCAGAGAGGACCACACCATCCACTGACCCGTCTTGCTCTTTAGCACCCAGGAGGTCAGGAAGAGGCTCACTCTCCTCCTCCATTCCAGCATCTGTAGCTAGGAGCATGCCCACTTCGGACCTTTCTAAGTGGGGCTTCAAACGGTTGACATGCAGGACCCGCAAGGGTTTCCTGGGAGATTTCAAGTCCACCAAGTAGGTGACATCGCTCTTCGTCTCCACAACCTTAAACGGTCCAGTCCACCTGTCCTTGAGCGCACAAGGTTCCACAGGGGACATGACCCACACTTCTTGACCAGGCTGAAGCTCTACCAGAGTGGCATTCCGGTCGTACCATCGCTTCATCTCCTCCTGGCTGGCCTCCATATTTGCCTGAGCAAGTTCTCTGAAGCGCCGAGTCTGGTTCCGAAAGGCCAGCATGTAGCTGTATACATCCTGGGGAGGTTTCCTGGGAGATTGCTCCCAGCCTTCTTTGACCAGACTCAAAGGCCCTCTTACCGGGTGACCATACAAAAGCTCAAAGGGGCTGAACCCTAGAGACTTCTGCGGCACCTCTCGGTAAGCAAACAACAAGCATGGCAAGAGGACGTCCCATTTCCGCCTCATTGGTTCTTCGAGACCCATGATCATGCCTTTAAGGGTCCGGTTGAATCTCTCAACCAGCCCATTTCCTTGAGGGTGGTAAGGAGTGGTGAACTTGTAGGTTACCCCACACTCCTTCCACAGAGACTTCATATAGTTCGAAATGAAGTTGGTGCCCCGGTCTGACACCACCTCTCTGGGGAACCCCATCCGGGAGAAAACACCCATCAGTGCCCGTCCCACCACAGGGGCCGTCACTGTTCGGAGAGGGATGGCTTCCGGGTACCGTGTGGCATGGTCCACCAAGACCAGGATGAACCTGTTGCCCAGGGCTGTCTTGGGGTCCAGGGGCCCAACAATGTCAATACCCACCCGGTCAAAGGGGGTACTGACCACTGGAAAAGGTTGGAGGGGAGCCTTCTGCTTCCTCCCGCTTTTCCCACTTGCCTGGCAAGTGTGACAAGTCTTACAATGGACGTCTACATCCCTTCGCATCTGAGGCCAATAAAAATGGGTGACAAGCCTGTCATAGGTCTTGTCCTGCCCCAGATGTCCAGCTAACGGAACGTCATGAGCCAAACCCTTTAGGAAGGCTCTGAAGCGCTGGGGTACCACCAGCACACGGGCTGACCCAGGCTCAGCAGCCTTAGGCTCGCTATACAGGAGGTCGTTCTCCCAGTACACAAAATGTGACCCTGACTGATCACCTGAGGATTGGGCTGAGGCCTGCTGCCTCATACCCACAAGAGAAGGGCACTCTTTCTGTTCGGCACAGAATTCCTCCCTGGAGGGACCACCGTCCTGCTGCCAATGGGTCAGCTCGGGCAGGTCTCCCAGTTCGGCAATTTGTTCCCCTGTGGGCTCAAGGGCATCCCCCTCAGGGTCTACCTCCTCCTGGACCACGGGAACTACGGGGCCGGTTTCCCGCGCCTCCTGCCTCTTCTCTTCACAGCTGGGTCCTGGGCCGTACTTTCAGGCTCCGGGACCCCATCAACACCCTTACTAGCTGTCATCGATCGAGTGGTTGCACACACCCACGCTGGCACGCCCAACATTTTCAAGTGCGACTCCCTCTCCACCTTAGCCCAAGGGGAGTCTTCTAAATCATTGCCCAGGAGACAATCGACAGGCATGGCGGGCCTCACAGCAACCTGAAGAGTACCTGAAACTCCCCCCATTCAAAGGAAACCTGAGCTACCTCACACTCTTTCTGGGAGTTGTCAGCAGCTATCACAGGGTAGAATGCGTGGGGAACCACCTGCTCTCTGGACACCAAGTGACACTTGACAGCTGTCACACTCGCTCCGGTGTCTCTGAGAGCTTCCACTCTATGGCCATTAATGGTCACCCACTGCCTATATTTACTAATGTTACTAGGCAGAGGGGGTGGAGGGACCATTTCCATGTCTCCTAGCGAGACCAGGGACATTTCTGCGGGACCCCTCTCACCAGGGACAACCATCTCCTCCCCTCCTAGGGCTACACTCGCCAACTGACGGGGGGTGCACGCGGCGGTGCATTCGAATCCTTCTTGGGACACTGGGGGTCATAAAACCGGTGTCCCACCTGCCCGCAACCGTAGCAGGTTAGGGGGCCCCTATGAACAGGTTTACCCGTCGGGGCCCCTGGCTTCTTCTCAGGGGGAGGCTGGGAACCTTTCCCTTGGTTCCCTTGGGGATTACTTTGGGGCCCTTTCTGAGACTCCTTCTGTTTACCCTTGTCCCCCCCACTCTTCTGCTGGGGACCCTGCCCACCTTTGGCTGAGTCTCCCACTGGACCCTTGTGGACCCTGGTACTGACCCAGCGGTCCGCCTCCTCAGCAAGTTTTCTAAGGTTAGATATCTTGCTATCAATAAGGTGCTGGCGCAGCTCTGGAAAACAGTTATTAGACAAATGCTCCCAAGCAAACAAATCATAAAGAGCTTCATAACTTTCCACTTTGCTAACCTTTACCCAACCATCCATGGCTCTGCAAAAATAAGACACATATTCAACCCACGTCGTACCAGGCAACTTCTTACATTCTCTAAAAGCTTGTCTGTACTTCTCGGGGGTTAGGCCATTCCGCAACATTAAAGCATCTTTCATATGAGCATACGACATCCTATCCGCAACAGGCATGTCTAACAGGGTATCTCTCCCCTCATTCACAAAGCGACCCCACAACTAAGCATGAGCGAATTTTGCGGATCTCGCGTTCGCGAATTTTGCGGATTTGCGGATTCGCAATCCGCAAAATCCGCGAATTCCCGCGAATTTGCGGATTTTTTTTTTTTTTGTGTTCGCCCGTGTTTCTGCCAGTTCGCGAGGGTTTTTACAATTTCGCAATTTGCGAACTTACCTGTCGGGTCGCAAGTTTTGCGAACTTGTTGTTTCTACGTGTCCAGCCTGTTTGGGACACTCTTCTTCATCACTGCCACTCTCTGTCACCACTGCCACTCTCTGACTACTCATGCCACCCTCTGGCCCACCCATGCCACCCTCTGTTTCATCACCACACCCTCTGGTTGTCCAGTGTACATTATTTTCGGCAAAGCAAAGCACACCTTCCCTGCCTCAAGTGACCTGAATTAATTTGGGGCTGATTAATGTGTCACAGAATATTTTTTTAGCTGGCACCTGCTTCCTTATTGCGCCCTGATTAGTGATCTTTTGCACATGCTAAGTGCTTTCATTGTTGCAAAATTAGTTACAACACCTGCCCTGCCCCAACTGACAATAATGAATTAGGGGCTGATTAATGGATTTTAACTTCCAGCCTGGCTCCTGCTTGTCTCCCTTAGCTGTAATTCAGGACCTTTGTGGCATATGTGTAACTATTCTGAGGTTCAGAGCAGGGTCACATAATAGTTTCAACTGGCAACTGAACTCTGGAGGGGCCCCTCAGGAAGCACTACAGGAAATGGCTACTAATGATGAGCCTGAACTTTTGAACCTGGTAAGTAGTTACTTTCAGTTTTGCTAAGATCGTATTTCTGCAATTTTGCACTTATTCGCGGGGCGCGAACTCACGCGAACAGTGCGAGCAGTGCGAGCAAAATCCGCTGCTCGCGGATTTGCGGATTTTGCGGGAGATTCGCGAATCTCGCGGATTGCGGATTTCCCGAAAATCCGCAAAATCCGCGAGCGGAACGGATTTTCCGCCCATGCCTACCCACAACCCCGCTCCCCAATTCTTCTCAGGGACCTGGTGGGCCAACAATGCTAACTCATATGCTTTAAACCACTGACCAATATCTTCGTTCCTATGATAATGTTTTATCACATCTTTGGGAAAATAAAACCTACTTTCTGCAGGCTCAGATGGGATGCTGCCACAAGAGGGATTCAATTCTAACTTCTTAGCTTGAATGTCCAACTCCCTCAACTTGGTATCACGCTCCAAAGCTAACTTCTCTCTTTCAAAATCTAACCTTTTAGTCTCCAAATCAGCTTCTCTTCTACCTCTTGCATTTTCTAACTCCAACTGCCCATTTATCTTTAGCCTTGCCATTTCCATGTTGTATGCACGCTCCTTCGCCCTTTCTTCTCGTTCTTCATGGGAAAGACCTTTGGAGGAAACACTGCTTCGGGAGAGGACTCAGGCCCATTCGCTGGCGCCTCCTCTTCCCCTTCCACTGGCGGTACCACCGCCGGATCAGTGGGATCTCTGGCCTCCAACCAGGCCTGCAATGCTTTGAGATATTCCTCTTTTCGTGAGATGCCTTTGGTAGGCACTTTCAACTGCTTGCAAAAGGACTTCAGCTCCTTCAAGCCGTAGTCGTTTATCTTCGCTCTGTCGAATTCCTCCACAACAACAACAGGGGTAGTGACTCCGGTGTCACTCATGGTCAAAACTGGCAGTGTTCAAAAAATCAAGCTTCAGAAAAGCGGAGAACTAAAAATAGGATCCATCCAAGTAGATTGTGACTGCGCTATGGTCTGCTTTCACTATGTAGTGCACACTAATCACTGCACATGGGTCATAAATGCAAAGTTCAAATCCTCACCGCTGACCCACCAATGTTAGAACCGGCTGTCTCTAGTTGGCAGAGGTATACACTTCTGACAAATAGGGACACACCTTTTCTAGTCAGGGCAAGGGGATCACACCCTTTGATAACCCCTGCTCACCCCCTCGGTAGCTTGGCAGAGCAGATAGGCTTATCTCGGAGGCTGTGCGTTAAGCATTTATGACCACATACAGTAATAAGGTGAATTCACTACAAATGGACACGACACAGTAGTATTATAAAAATAAGTATTTTTATATAAGGCTTCGCACAAGACCAAATAACGACAAAAATATACACAATCTTGATAAACACTCTGGGAAGGGAAAAATGGTTCAAGGTAGTTTCTTCTATAGCTCAAAGTCTTTTCGTATCAAGCAAATCTTCTTCTTCGAAACACAGTTCTTAGCAACAAGGTAACCCACACGGGGGCTACACGACGTCGAGGCAAAGGTAATCCAAAGGTTCGGCGTCGACCGCGAGGAGCGCTACGTCGAGCCCGGAGTCACACGGACCCCCAACAACACAGTACCTTGGAAAATGAAGCACACGATGACCAGCGGCGTCGAGCGATCCGGCGTCGCGTCTTCGGTGTCGGTCAGGCCTCAGCAGGCGTCGTCGTCGATGATGCGGTTGCAAAGTGTGAGCAGCGCTCACGGCGTCGAGAGAGCACACAGTTGATGCGATCAGCAGCGGTGCAGACAGGAGGTCCCTTGGAGCTGGAGCCGAACTCACTACTCACTGGCGTTGCTGCTGGCGTCGGTCGGGCCCGGCGGCCGGCGTCGAGGAAGCGGGACACTTGAGCCGTCACTCACGGTGTCGAGCTGGATTCGGCGACGTCCGTCGGCGTCGAGATTGCTGGCTCTTTCAGAGGTGCTGGATTCACAGGTTCCAGCAATAGCACTTACGCAGATGAAGTCCTTTAGCCCTGTGACCTCAGCAGGAGACTGGCACTCTTCCAGTCCTTGGAGATTTTCTTAGCAAGCGTGAGAGTACACACACAGTTCCTCTCTCCTGGTTCCTTGGCAAAAATAAAGAAGCACTGCAGGATTCCCCCCAGCAAACAGCACACTGGCAGAAGGGGTAGGCAAGTCCTTGGATCAGCAGGCCTCTTGTCCTTGGTTTCAGGGTTCCTTGTCAGAAGTGATCTGATTTCTTAGTTCAGGGGTCCTTCTTTTATACCCCTTTTCGGCTTTGATCCCTTTGTCCATGCAGGGGACATCCTGGGTCTGTTGTGGGTGGAGCCAGGCAGAAGCACCTGGCTTATTCACTGAGCAGGGCTGGGTCCTCAGACGCCCCGCAGGAGGTGGAGCCAGCATTGTCACTGGCAGGAGCAGAGCTATCGGCCTCCTGGCAGGAGGTGGGGCTAGGATCATCCATGGCAGGCACAGAGCCATCAGCCGCTTGGCAGGAGGTGGAGCCGGCATTGTATCAGGCAGGGCAGGCTATCAGCAACTACTCTCCCCCTACTCTCAATGCAAATGTCCCACTCATCCCACACTGACTCATCCAGACCTCTGGAGCCACCCAGCTCCTGTCACACACACGCAAGACCAGCAGAAACCAGAAATGGTTAGACAAGAAAATAGACACTTTCTAAAAGTGCTATTTTCAAACCCAGAGTCCAAAAACCATCCACACCAAAGGATGCGTAATTAAACCCCGAGTTCAGGCATACCAAACTCGACATTGCACCATGCTCCCAGAGCCAGCTAGGATCATAGCATTGAGAATCCCGGCGGCCCATTCTAACTAATGGAGAGCAGGCTACCTCGCAATAGTGAAGAACGAAGATGGCTGTAATTCACTATTAGGACATGCCAACTTGGTCAGGCGTGTCCTACCTTATACTTACAATGCACCCTGCCCGTGGGCCTACCATAGGGGTGACTAACATGAAGTCAAGGGAAGGTTTGAGGGGCTGGCAAGTAGGTATACTTGCGCAGCCCGCGTGACAGCCCTAGGCTGCACATGGGTCTCGCAATGACCGACCCGTTGACATTCTTTTACGAGGCCGCTCTTGTGGGTGGCACAACACGTGCTGCAAGCCCACGAGCGGCATTTGTATTTACAAGCCCCGGCACTCCTGGTGCTCTAGACTAGGGACTGATAGTAAACCAAATAAGCCAAACATGGATACAATCGATACATCAATTTAACATAGGGAGCACTTGCGCTGTGGCACTGATCAGCAGTGGCACGGCGCCCAAAGCATTATCCAGCAAAACATCGTAAAACAGTGGAGGCAAACAGAAAAAATGGAGGAGAGACTCAAGCCAATGATGTCAGGTCTAACACACCACCACCAGCCTACCCAGCCGCAGCAGGGGGCAAAAACTCTAAAACAGACTGGATCAACACCCTCATCACAGAACAACCCTATCCCATGAACAACCTCAGCAAGGATATCACAAACGTCAACAACTGGATCAAGAATTGCTCAGACTACATCAAACCAACAAGCAAAGAAGATCCAACAAGCATGCCAGTTGGTACTCTGAGGACCTCCATGAACCTAAATTACGCCGTAAACAGCTAGAAAGAAAATGGAGAACCAGCTACGAAACCTCCGACCGATTCACCTACAACGCTGCTCTTAGATGCTGTAACCAGCAGCTACGAGACACCAAAAAACATGCAGTAGCGTAAAGCATTGAAGGAAGCACCAACAGCAGCAAGGATATCATCATGATCATAAAAGACTTCACCACACCTTCTGCAACAGAAAACAACATCCCCTATCCGAAGAACTCTGCAACGAACTATCAAACTTCTTCCAGAGGAAAATCACCAGCATCTACAGCAATTTCCTACATCAACCGAATCCTGGCAACCTCATCGCCAAACTACCAAACTCCAACGGAGACCTGACCGAATGGGCACCCCTCACCAGAGATGACATAGTGACAATCATGAGGTTTATTCAATCAGTGGCCCCTATGGACTTATGCCTACACCACATGTACAACCTGGAACGCCACTTATCACCACCGCCCTCTCCATCATCATAAACACCTCCATCGCATCCATCACATTCCCATATGAATGGAAACACACAGAAGTCGGGGCTCTCCTAAAAAAACTAAGCCCGGGTTGTGAACTCCCCTCCATTTTCAGAATTTGCTGAGTTTTTCGCACTCTACACTCCGCGGAGCTTTCATAGTACTGAAAAACTCCACTCCGGGTAGCATAGTGTAGTTTTTCCTCACTTGCACTTGCCAGCGGTAAGTTGGCGAGCACAAGCGAGGAAAATCCAATGCTTGACCACTTCCCAGCGAGTTTTCTCAATGCAGGTGGTCGAGGATGGTCTCTACCGCTTGCGTTGAAAAACCTTCCATTCGCATTGAGGAAGCTGTTGCTCGAGTAGAACTTCTACCCGAGCGGCAGAAAGAAGCATTGCCCTCTTCAAACTGTGGGATATGCCATTTGAGCTGATTTTACAGTGTGGGACAAACACCCAGCACTAAAAATCAGTGCGAATGGCGCAAGGCAACCCACTTGCCGCTCCCGGAACTTAGCATAGCTTAGTGGAGTGTTTTTGTCACGCAGCAGAGTTATGCTTAGAAGAATTCTACAAATTCTGCCAAAACTTACAAAAAAACCTACAGCTGACCTGAACCAACTGAGCAAATTCCATCCAATATCCCGGCTCCTGTACCCAGCCAAACTAATGCAGACGGCCATTAACAAGCAACTGTCAACCCACCTCGAGCTTCTCCACCTACTAGACAACACCCAATCAGGTTTCATAAAGAACTGCAGCACTAAAACAGCACTCATTGTGGCCACAAACAACATAAGGACCATCCTGGACCACGGAGAAACGACACCCCTCATCCTATTCAGCCTGTCTGCAGCCTTCAACACTGGCTCCCACAACACCCTGATCAAAAGACTTCACGACATAGGTATCCAAGTACGAGCAGTTCACTCGATCTGCTTCTTCCTCACAGCAAGAACATCGAGTCGGAATGCCACCTTTTACTTTCAAAAGACTGATCTGCGGAATCACCAAGGGAATGTCTCTCAGCTACTCCATGTTCAACATCTACATGATCCCACTAGCCAACATCATTTGATCCCAAGCCATCTCCATCATGTCAGATGCTGACGACACCTGACTCATCCTCTCCCTGACGAAAAAGACAACCACCTCTAGAACCAAGTTCACAAACTGCATGACCATGGTAGCAGACTGGATGAGAACAAATTGCATGAAGCTCAACATTTAATAAGACAGAAGTGCTGAGGACTCCATCTGGTGGCCATCAGAGCTAGGATCAACACCAACACACACCGACCACGTAGGAAAAGTATGGATCAATCAGGATGACAAACTCTCCATGGTGGCACAAGCCAACAACTTGAGAACCTCCTGCTTCCACATCCTATGCATGCTATGCAATATCTTCAAATTGCTAGCACAGAACACCATTATCCAGGCCTTCATCACAAACAGGCTTAACTACGGCAATGCTCGCTATGCCAGAATCGCAAAGCAACTCCTACAAAGACTCTAAACTATCCAAAATACTACCGCTAGACACACACTGGGCCTCTTCGAATAACAATGCTGGGATCATACGCCCATCCACCTGCTCTAGAGCTTCGATACCCTCACAGGTGTTTAGCGCCACTCTATAAATCGACATAACATAGATAAATCGGTCCAAAGGCCTCAACTGTCATACCTGCACTTATCCGAGGGGACTGCACCTGCTGAAGACAAGTGCCACTACACAAGCTTGCCACGTTGACTGCATTGAGAAGTTCCTGTTCCACTTCAAGGTCAGTGCTGTGGCATCTGCCAAATGGAGCTGCCGCTCAGAGGGTGGGATACTTGAACTAAATTCGCTGCACTGCTAGAACTGCAGCACCAATTAGCAGGTAAAAGCAGGGTTAAGCATGCAACTGATATGGGAGTCTAGAATGACCAGATTAGTCTATTGCATAGATTTAGGACTTTTTGCCAAGTAAACACAAAGGGATGAAAAGGCATTGAACTGAATTATGTTTTTGATCAGTGGTGTATTAGAAGTAATCTGCACCGGTGCCTAATCAAAGCCTTTGCCCACAGACGTCTGGGGACTGGAATCATAATATATCTTCAATAACATGGAGAGAGAATTCCGGAAGGTGGGTGTAGCATTTACTGAGATTCATGACCGAGATAACTCTATATTTGCATTCTATAGCACTATGTGGTATTTAATTTTGTTGTGAGATTAATTACTTCTTTTAATTAAAAGATAAGAGCAGGGCTGGACAATATGTTATTCTGTCTGTTGGTTGACTGTTTAGTTTGATCTCTTGTCTCCCGCCCTTTCTCCATGCGGAGGCTTTGACTGCTTGCTCTCGCTACCCAGAGAGTCAACTATGGGACGGATTGCGTTTGGCCTAGTGTGCAGAGCTATAGTAGAACAAAACCCAGGACAAATTACCTCAACCACCTCGGTTGGGGCCTAGTAGACCCTGTCTGCCCATTTCCCCTCTTGAAAAGAGTCTGACAAGAAGGGACGGACATGTCTCCCACAGACTTACTGAGTTGAAGTGGGATTGTAAAAGAATTGCTTATGGAAGTGGCCACAAAGAGCCCGAAAACCCACTTCTCCTAGGTGTGGACATTTCCTTCCAGCACTCTGGCAGACATTATTCATTCTGTGACATGTTTGCCACCCACCATTTCTCCACACCATGGAGACAAAACGGATAGCAAAATAAACATGTCCATTTCACCAGTTGAAGTGTGCAGGTCTAAAGAGTTACTTTATCTACACAACAGCCATACTGGCAAAAAATGAAAGGAAGAAGTTGAAACATGTCACATTCTAAGAAGCAACCATCGCACATGTGTACACATGTCCAAAGATTGTGAAAACCAAGACTGACTTCTCCTTCTTCATGAAGAGCCAATCACAGTTCGTTCAGAAAACTATCAACATTTAGAATGACCAATCAGGATTCATGCCAATAACAAGGAACCTGTCTACCTTTGAAGGGGCTTACTAGAGCTGCAAAATGATCAAACAACAGCTTGCCACAGCAGTGAACCCGATCCCTGGTCTGCCGACATCCAACTTTTTACCTTAAAACACACACACCAGCCTTTCTCTACTAAATGGTCTGCACCACCGCTGTTTTTCAACACCACAAAGCTAGCCATATTCATCCTACAGCAATGTTGTCTTCACTTAGCTGCCTGCTGCATTAATTCCTGCCTATCTCATTGTGGCACCAACCATCACCAAAGTGCCCAAAATCGATTTGTTCCAAGTCACAAAGCATCCATGGTCCATTATCCAGCTTCCATCCCCCCCTCACCCCCCCCCCCCCCCACACCCCCTCCCACCGCCCACCCAGCCCCTCTCCCGTTAGTGTAATACTAACATAAACACTAATTTCATTAACATCCCCCACGCCCCTTTTGCCAAAAGCACAATATGGGCTCTGAAAACTATTCTTCAAGAACAGATCCTACATTGTTGGTCTCACAGAAATTTGCCTCTGAAATGTGTCAATCACCATTATCAGTGATCTCATCCGATGGGTCTTAAAAATCATCTTCAAAAACAGATTGGTTAGGCGAGGGCAAGGGGAGTGCTATAACTTTATAATATGAAACTGACTTGCATGGAATTATAAAGGCCATTATTCTCATTTTATGAGTGCAGATGCCTTCACTAAAATGCCTTCTAGTCCCTTCATTCTAGCAATGGCTTGCCGTCCACCTACTTAGAGCTTAACATACATGGAAGCATTCTTTCTATGATCTTCCACCTCTAATCCAGAAATTTTTAATAATGGGTGACTAAATTGTGGATCGACAAACTAGACGTCAAGCTAGCAATGGACTTTCTAGAAAATATGCAAGCCCTATTTCTCACTAAGAGGGTTATGTTTCAGCACAGACATGGGGGAACACATCATACTTGATACTTGCCCACGACCTAGAAGCCCTGAACACGTTAGAGCAGCCTCGGACTAGGTGAGAATAATCTTTCATCTTTCGCAGGAATATCAAGTAGCTCCATTCTCCACAATAGAAGCGATCTGTTGCTCACCCTCATCAGGCCCAAACAGAACACTCAGGGCACAAGGCTTACAGAAAGCCAATCCAGCTTTCACAAGTATCCCCTCAGATTCAAATGATCCTAACGTCTTGTTGGACGTCATCTACAATCATGCAGCTTTTACTCTGGACAGACTGACTTCCCCCAAAAAGAAGCAAAAAATAAAAAAAGTGAATCAAATTAACATTCAAGCAGTTAAGTGCCCAAACACGCTGATAAGCAAACTCCAACCTTGAATTGTAATGTCATAAGCCTTATACTCTTAGGGGGTGGGAGCACACCAGACACGCCCCAACGTAATTACCTCTTGCATGATGGTTCATGTAGTTCATTATTTCTTGCTCAATTCAATTCAAAGTGTTCATAGCCAGTGCTGTATTATTAGTTTCAATTCGTATCCCTAGACACGTGTTGCTTTTTCCCTACTGACGATTAAGGAATCATGAAACACGTGTCTAGGGATACGAATTGAAACTAATAATACAGCACTGGCTATGAACACTTTGAATGGAATTGAGCGAGAAATAATGAACTACATGAACCATCATGCAAGAGCTAATTACGTTGGGGCGTGTCTGGTGCGCTCCCACCACCCAAAGAGTATAATGTCATAAGCCATGGACCCAAGAAGTGAAGCCACAGTGCAAACGACAAACAAAAAACGATAACAAAGCTTTTAAGAGAGCAAAATGGCGTATTCCATGAAATGGGTAACTGAGGCACCTGACCAAACGAGGGAGATCTTCAACACACACCAATAGCTTTCAAAAGGGCTGGAAAAATCCAAATGTGCATCATAAGAGTGCTCTGAAAAAATACTGGACTTCTTTCAATCCAAAATAACAAAAATGTATGACTTCCTGCATCAATAATAATCCAGATCAACATCACTACCCTCCTACAAAACCACCTCTGTTGCAATCCACGTTCACCTCTTTTAGACCCTTGGAGACAACTGAGGTATTGAGATTTGCTCTGAAGGCAAAATTATCTAACTTCCTCAAGGATCCTGCTATGCCACATGCTTCAAACAATTTCTCCACTCAGAACCCAGAGATATTAGAAATATGATAAAAGTCTCTCTCCTAGTTAGCATCTTCCTTGCCCCTTCTCTTCATTCTAGTCCAGAATTCCCTCGTGAAGTATTTTTAATATGACAATTAAACTCCAAATGTCAGACCTGGCAAAGACAAAGGCAGCTTTAGACAATAACATTCTATAGCTGCTTATTTAATCTGATGTGTAAAAGGGCAACATTTTCTTCAAAATGTATTATGTTAACATCGGCCCGAAACCAGTCATCTGGTACTCCTAAGATAAAATCGATTTAAGGAAAATTTGCCAAAGTTTAACATTTTTGAAATATTGGCACCTTTTGGCTTAATTTATAAAGGAGATTGATAATATGGAAATTCACAAGAATATTAAAACATGCATTCAATTATGTTCACCAAGTGAGGATCTGTCAAAACATTCATTATTTTAAAGCTGTATTGGCCCTGAAAGGTGACCAGTGAACCTCTCTTAAGGGCCTGCAAGTCACATTGCCACGTTTTTAGTAACTTTTGATCGGCATGACCCAGAAACAATTTTTTTTTTATAACATTTGCAAATTATGCAGCAGATGATGAATCATGCGTCAAATGCAATAAATCCATAATTGTGTGAAACACATCGTGGCTGCATGATCACATAATTCCAGTGGCTCTCATTATATGCTACAACATTGTGAGATTAGGTATTAATGATTTACAGTATCCATGTCAGAATAATACTGAGAAATATTTTACAGAATCCATGAGCGGTCATTCAGTGGGTCCCGTTTAGTGGTAGGTCGTGGTCCATTGGGACACTTACCTTCCAAGTGATGTGTTTCGGCCATCCATCTCTATTTTATCCACCTTCATCTTTCCCTGTAGATCACACAGCAAAGATCTGAAATTAGGAATCCCTGCACACAGCCGCCTGCCTAGAGTGTCCAAAGCACCCACCCCCTGGCCAATTGGCAATGGATGATTCCCCCGACAACTGCAACCCACTATGAATAAGAGGGTATCCGAGAGCCGCTATGGATCTGAAAAGGGATAGATTTTGATTTGGTGAAGCTCTGGTTGATGTCTGAAGAGTACAGAGCTTAGATGCCTTACATGACTAGCACTCTATGGAAACTGCCTATCAACCTGGCATCCTGTCCTTGGAGAGGACCATTCCAGGGTAGGCCTCATAAAAAAAAGAACTATGGGCAATGAAACGGAGCAGGTTATATGTGGCGGCTTCCTGGAGCCAGGATGGCTCCTAGCTTCACTAGAAGTCTCCAGATTTTGCCACCCGGCTAGAGAGAGCTCTGTGAGGTGGGCTCAACATCAGTAAATTGTTTTCCGCTGTACCAGGGACAGGTCATGCGAAACACTTTACCTTCTCAGCCACATGGGATCATCATGCATGGCAGTGATTCCCACCCCATTATATTAAAGGGCGCTGTGTTTCAGATCACTCTGCTGTATTCGGTGGGCGCCAGCCTGTCCATTCATCTATCTTTGCTGCTTTCACCCTCCAGTCCGCCAGCTTTCACAGGTCTCCTTCCTTGGCGTTCATAAACTCAACAACCACCAGCGAATGCTTTCTCTTACTTTACACTAACTTTGCGGGGGTCTCAAGCCCATAGGACACAACCTCCTTCTTTAAGATCCATAACTTTGGGTCATCGGGCCTAGACTATGGGACTCAATGCATTCTGGGTAAGCGTGGGTTCACAGGGCTTTGAGGAGCCATCCACATCGATATTACTCGTTTGCTCTAAACTATATGTTTCGTCCAAGGTTGGCGAATAAAGAATTGTCTGCTATATTTTAGAGTGTCGTGGGTTTGTGTGTGCTTGGGGTAGGCGGGGGGGGGGGGGGGGCTTTTTATCTCTCTCATTTCAGGGGCGCTGCCAGGACTACTGTAACTACGTGCCCCACTGTCGTCATGAATCACTAAGCGAGATAAACGAATCACGGAATTATCCTTCACCAGGCTGGCGCACCATACATACACAGACACTCACACTCACTCACCTACCATCCCCCCATTCATGCCCACTGGAGTCACCTCCCTTTTGCTGCGCTGCTCCCTCCGGGTGATAACAGCAGCCAGCAGGGCCTTTCATCCCAGACAACCTTTCGCTTGTATGTTTTCCCGCCAAGCACGTCGGGAAACCTGGGCTCAGTGTGAAACGGTGTGAACTGAGGCGGCTGTTTTGAAATAGCTTGAGGGACGAGTCTGGGACCCTTGTTGCATGTTTGAGAGGGTCCCTGTGATGTCGGATATTGCGAGACGCCTAGGGGCAGCAGCGGGGCCGTGAGGGGCCCCTCGGCCAGGAGGCTGTCCAGACACAAGAGATGCATTCCACGCTGCAGCCATTGGGCCGAGGGTTTCTCCCGGAGCCCTTCGAATTCCAGCCCGTGTTGTCTCCAGAAGGAAGCGATTCTTGCTAAATGCTCCACTTGAAAAGCAGAGGGGGTGGGACGCGCGCTCAGCAGGGCATCTCTGTAGCTGCAAATGGCCCGGAGGCAGGTGGGCGAGTGGCACTGGGCAGGGGGTAGGGCCCCGTTCCCAGGGAACATATGGTGTGCATCTCCGCTGTTTTTCTATCAAGAGAGACGGCTCAGAAAAGACAAGAAGTAAACAGCCTTGGAAAAGTATACACTTTTCACCCCAGATCACGAACGACCAGCACAAGACCACACACTACACTGTTCTCTCAACATGTCTTTTTATCTTGTCATAATAGTATAGATGTCCCCGCTCTCCATGGAGAATTGTTAGTATGCACGTGCGCACATATTTACGTGGAGAGCTGCTTAAACTTCTAGTAACTTTTTTTAGTGGACTTTCCTTACCACAATTCTCGATTACAGTGTCTCTATACCATAACATTTTATAGTAAACGAATTATTTTACAGGCCTTAAAATATTCACGCAATGTGATATGTATCAAAGACTCCATGTATATATAAATATGCTTCTCTACACACTATCATCCCTTTGTTATATCAGAACTTTTGATTGAAAAGGAATTGCTTAAAACTGAAAATTCGGCACAGCCTCTACTTCGAAATTAACAAATTGGAAACAGGATTTTTAAAAGTCGAACTTTGCAACCATTTTTGAAAACTATCCTCTGTTTTTAGAGGTCATGGGGCCTGCATACATTGCCCCACAAATTCTAGAATGTGAATAACATTTTTTATCAAGTCCCAGGACGCAGCTGGGGAAAGAGACAGAAGCTGATTCTCAAATTGTTTAACAACTAAAACTTTTGATCAACGTACGTAGAAATATATCGAGTAAATAAATGTTCAAGCATATTATTGTTAACTTGTCATTTCAATTACAAATGAGTAGGACAGTTTTAAGGGATCAAGACCAATTATCACTAATGTAATCAATTGCAAAAGGTGAAAAGTGGTCAGAATTGAACTCTTGGTCGTGGGTGTATGTGGAATCTTCAAATGAGGGTTCACATTGTCTAGAGATACATTTGTGCACAGGCACAATGGGGCCGATTCACAGAACTAACTTAACACAAAATCCTAAACTTACTACTTTTGGTATTCACAGAAGTTAGGATTTTGTCTTAAGTTTGTCTTAAGACAGACTTAAGACAGACTTAAGACAAAATCCTAACTTAAGTCTGTCTTAAGACAAACTTAAGACAAAATCCTAACTTCTGTGAATACCAAAAGTAGTAAGTTTAGGATTTTGTCTTAAGTTAGTTCTGTGAATCAGGCCCAATATTTCTGGGCGTTTGATTACAGAATTTCACATTACAGATTTATTAATTTTCTGTGTTATATATAATGCTAAGCAAGCCTCTTTGCAACTCTCCCGGTCACTTTGTTACAAACACTTGTTGGACTTGATTAGTAAGGCTAATAAGGCTGAGAGGTGCTCCAGTAACAGCTTTCATTAGCCATGGGAGTAATTTTGGTAATTCTGCGGTACTCTTTGACGCAGAATTACAAATAATAACATGACTATGCCCACTCGCATAACTAGGAGTAATTTGGTGGGGGGAATCCCACTACGAGAGATAATTTATCACTATTTTCTTGCATTCATTTTGAATGCAAGAATGCATTTTTCTCTAAGAAAATAGAACAAGATGCTGGGTGTAAATTGGGGTCACATTTAGTGAGCGCGAGGGACTTCTCGCTATTCATGTTCTGTTGCGTTTAGTTCTTTTTCATGGTTTAAAATGCACCCCACGCCCATTTTGGTGGGAGAGGGTATTTGTGCACACAGATAAAAGTGCTAAACGTAGAATTACTCTTCTCTCCTAATTCCATGTAATAACGCTGACTTTTTAGGTAATTCCACACAAACAAAAATACGCGAGTTACACCAAACCCTACTTTTGGCACCAATTATAACAGTAGTAGAGTCCATGGAACGAGTGAGTTACCTAAGCAGTGGTGATAGTGTGGGAGTGGCAAGGGTAAGTCGTTTATTTCCTTATTTAATTGTTTTGTAAAGCACCAGCTTGATGAGTAGGGCATGTGATTATGTACCTGGAGCAGTTGGAGCATGCCTTAATATAGCAGGTGGTTCCATCTCCTTTCTTGCATTGATGCCTCAGGTTCCCCTGATCATCGGATGGCGTGTTTGGACAGTGTAGTTTTCAGAAAATTTCTATAGCAGAGAAAGGTTGACGGTGCTTCTAATAATTGAGCATTTAATATTCTGTCACCTTAACTACAAGGCATCTGATCTCAAATTTTTCCACTTGATCTTCTGTATTATGTTTAAGATGTGACCAGAACCCCTCTATGGCAATAAAATACCCTATTCCATGATTACCTGTTTTGTAGCTGGTAACAGGTGATAAGCGTGGCTCAAATCCACCCGAGTGACTTACCGCACTCACCAATAGTAATTCTGTAAGAAGTCTGCCGGACAGTGGAGAAGAATAAACAATATATTTTATTAGGCCACAAACTCCCATATGAGAGGGCCCTGTCCGACCATCACCCCAAAGAGTGCGTCGAGAGGACTGACTCTCTTCATCACAGCAGTACATTATAATGCAACACAGTTCATTAGGGTACGCCCCTTCTGGAAAGTTACTGAAACCCAAACGGGGGAACAATGTCCTCATACAGTAGGCATCTGCACCTGCAAGGGATACATCGCTATCTTTACTCAAGGCCGTGGAGCTAGGCTTCAGCGTCTCTGGGGCATGAGAATATTACTGATAACGAGACTTGTTAGTTTCGGCCACAGTAAGCTGAGAAATGAAACTGCTGTCTTAGTGAAATTCTCTATTCCTACGGGAGGGGCAGATGAGCGAGTGCGACTCGCAGACACAGAGAGATACACAAAATGGAGGCACACAGGCTAAGCTAAGAAACTAATATCGTCACACATATATTTGAATAATCAAGTAATAAGAAAATAAAAAAATAAAAATGCAAAGCGTGTATATATATGTACTCCATCAGTTAGTCATATGATGCTAACTCACATATGAAGATAGGGATGGTTGGGGCATCGAAAAGTGAATTCTATCAGACCCTCCTTTTAGCATCATTGGCTAACTGCAGCCATACATTTATTTGCCAAAAGGTAGCGCCTATACATCCAATCTAAGGGCAGGGCATCGTATTTATTCAAAAACATCATCTGCAATAAACATCATCCAGTTTGCATCAGGAATGTCAGTAATGATAGAGGCAATATATTGACCTGATACCTTCTTTCGTGGTCGCAAATTCGAAGCACACATTGAGCAACATGGGGGAAGGCAGTATACACAGAGGCAACATGTCAGTATTACGCTCACCACACCAGCTAAACCCATCAATATTTTCCAACCCCAAGAGGAGAAAGCGCCCCAGAGCCACCCTTGTAAGGACCATGTTCCATTATCCTGATGGAGCTCAGTCGCTAATCTATGAAGTTTCTGCACTGCCAAGTTAACCGTCGGAGCTGAGTCTGGAATATATACACAACAAGACGTCCCGATGACACGACAGGCCCCGCCCCTATCTGCCAGGATGACGTCAAGCACCATCCTGTTCTGAATCGTGAATAATCTCATAGCCTGAATCTCAACGGACATGTTAGTCGCAATGTCAGCTTCAGTAAGGACTACCTTTTCCATCACCCTGGACAGTCGTCGAATGGCCCTACTATTAAATATCGGACCCCAGAAAGGCAGAAGGCCCTTAAAAAAATCTGTCCATTGCTGTAGAGAGGTGTCCGTCTGGTCAACGTCATCTACCTGAAGTTCCCTCCTTTTACCCTGCTCTTGTGGACTGGGAAACCTGCGATGAGTTTTGTGATAGTCAGAAGGTGCCACATATACAGGAGGAATCATATATGCCAAGTAACATACCCCACCCCAACCTTCAGGCAACCATAAGTATCCATTATCTCCACACACAAAATAGATACTGGGGGGAGTAACCAAGGAGGGGCTGAGAGGCAAACGTATTAATGCCGTCACGTTACAAGAACTATTGCCAACCTTGATGGGGCCCCTTCCCTCTATACAAAAGAATGGTGGCGGACCCACGACAGCCAGGGGTATCAGAGACTTAACACTGTCATTTCCCTTTGGTGGGTGTCTGTAAGACAAGGAGGAATTCAGTTGTAGAAAACTTTCCCTAACTTTGTCAGTGTCATTTGGAATTAAAAACCGGCCCACCTTTTTCTCACACGTCTCTATAAATGTCTGGTCAAAACGTCCATCAGTATATATCCGTCCAAGGGAAGAGGGAGGCAGAGGACGTACTCGCATTGTCATTGTCGATCCCCTATTCTGTAGTCGAGGAGTCAGAAAATCTGGCTGCTGAAAATATTTGACAAGACCTATGAGAGTATACCACCCCACACAACTATTCACAGGTGTCAAAGGAAGCGCTAGAAATCTATCCTTCTTGTAGGCAGCAGAAGGTAGGAGCCCACAAACCCAACAATCCGTAAGGTTGGTGGTGGCATGGGCATGGTGCAAAGTCTTTATAAAAACATTTTCTTTGTAACCTCGTCTAAGCATTCGTTCACCATAATCTACAGTAATCATGTTATGTTCAGGAACAGCAGTAGGTGTGGGTGCAAACACATGAACGGGATAGGCTTTATCCAAGAAAAATGATATACCAAGAGTCACTAGGAAAGCAATGAATACTATAATAAGGAGTACTATTTTTCCTTTTCGGGAAAGGGCCAACCAGGGTGAAGCAGGCAAGGGTCTACGGGGAGCCGCAAAGGGCTGCTCCTCATCAGGGATGGGGCTACCAAAAGGGTACATTCTTAAAATTGCAAAAATATATCCCAAAAATTAAAAAAAACAGAAAAACACTTCTAAGGAAAAAATAGTCCCAGACTATCCGCCGAAACCGGCCAGAGGAGTTCTTCAACCCTAAAAAAAGGGATCTTCTCCCTGTGTCCTTCAAAGCCTCACAGGCAGGCTTTTACCGTCCATACCTTAATCCCACGTCGCTTGACGCACAGCAATTGAAACAGAGGAGCACTTAATCTGGGCCCCTCACCACTCTATAGTCTCAAAGAACACAATCTTCGGCTAAACACCAGTGCTCTTATAAGTCCATCCCTACCACTAAATCTTTTTTTATCTCAGAATGTCCACTAAGCCCTTCTTCCAGTGTTTAGTCCAGTACACTGTCACTTTTTCCGGGGCCTCAGATTATAGCGAGTGCTCCCTCGCACTTCGGGGTCAGTAAACAAAACAGGTGTATCTATGGCAGGCACTGAACTCTCTGACGCCTCTTCACTAGTAGCAACGGGAGTAACGGAGCTCTTTTGAGCACTTTGTTCTGCACGTGACTTTGAATTTTCCTTGTCACTTTTCTCCTCTCCCCTCAGTGAAGCATCCGAAAAGGGAACATATCTGGGTATTTGCTCATGTTCCTCATCAGCAATGCCTTCTCTGACCCATTGGTCGTAGGGTAACGGCAGCGGAACTCTCTTAACATGCGATGCGTGCGTCCACGCCTTTCTGCCTTCCACTCGAAGCGCTGTGCGTGTGGTGAGGAGCACCTGTCGAGGCTCCGACCACCTGGGCTCCAAACAGGATTTCCGCTGATATCTTCGTACGACGACCCAGTCCCCTGGGTGGATGGAGTGTCCAGGCCCCTCCGGCAACGGCTTCAGGGTGTCTGCTACCTGCTGATGAATAGAACGAAGATCTTTAGTCAAAGCATACAAGTAGTCTATCAACAGAGGGTACTGTATTTCAGAGAAACATTTAGGCCTGGGTACTCCCCAAACGTTTGCCGGACGGCCAAATATCACCTCGTGGGGGGAGATACCCGTTTTGGAGTTAACAGTTACTCTCGTAGAAAGCAAGGCTAAAGGAAGGGCATCTGGCCAACGGAGTCCTGTTCTCTCCTGTATTTTGGCCATCTTTAATTTTAGCGTTCCGTTAAATCGTTCCACCAGTCCTGCAGCCTGAGGATGTTGGGCCGCGTGGAACTTCTGGGAAATCTGCAAGCCCTTACATATCTGCTTCATCAATTCAGCATTAAAGGACGTGCCATTATCACTCCAGATCACCCTAGGCAATCCGAAGCGAGAAAAGTATTCCTTAATCAGCATCTTTGCAGTAGAAATGGCTGTACAATCTTTTGTTGGAAATGCCTCCACCCATCTGCTGAAAGCGCATACAACCACCAAGATGTATTTGAGATTGTTGACCCTTTCCATTTCAATATAATCCATCTGAATCACCTCAAAAGGGAAAGATGGAGGTGCAAAATTTCCCACTGGGACAGGAGTACCCTTTCCTGGATTGTGCCTCAAACATACCATGCACTGTCGGACTAAATGAGTCGCCACTTTAGAGATATTTTTATTGCTCCACACTGGGTCCAACAGTTTGCATATACCCTTGGCGCTAATATGTGCAGGCCCATGAGCCATCGTCACCACTGGAAGAACATATGCGTTCGGAAGTAACCATCGTCTCTTATCGGTCACATCCGCCCAACATACATCAGCATCCAATCGCCCCCCACCATCCTTCCATGTCCTCAATTCATCTTCAGTCGCTTTCTCTTGTATATTTTTCACACTCTGTACAGTATCTGCAAACATGTTAACATCTGGCACCCATCTAGCTGGGCCTGCCACGAACATCCGTGGTAATTTTGTCCGAGCAGTCTCTTTTGCCGTTTCGTCTGCGAAGGCATTGCCTCGTCCCACGTCATCCACTATTGTCTTGTGTGCGCTACACTTTATCACAGCCAGTCGCTTGGGTAACGTTAATGCCGCTAACAGTCGTAATATCAGCGGACCATGCTGTATGGGTTGTCCATGTGAGGTCAGGAATCCCCGTTCTGCCCACAGTCTCCCATAATTATGAGCCACGCCAAAGGCGTATTGGCTGTCAGTATAAATGTTCATGTCCAGTCCCTCACTCAGTTCACATGCTCTCAGTAAAGCTATAATTTCTGCCGCTTGGGCCGAATTGTAAGGTATCCTAGATGTCTCCACTACCGTCTGTAATGTCGTTATTGCATATGCTGCTGTCGATGTACCATCTGCAAGTTTGAAACAAGACCCATCCACATACAACTCCCCATCCGGTTCGTCTAAGGGCTTGTCCGTCAGATCCACCCTCCCCTTTGTCTCTTCTTCTGTCCTAAACAAACAGTCATGTATGTCATCGTCCTTTGTATCCGTGGGGATAGGTAACAACGTGGCCGGATTCAGTGTAGCACACCTTTTTATCGTCACATGGGGTGCAAAGAGGGTCATCTCATAACCGGTAAGACGAGCACTCGTTAAATGCTACGTCTGTGTTCTGTTTAGTAAAATGTCCACAGCATGCGGCACCATTACTGTGAGGTCTGAACCCAATACAAGCCCTGCCGACTGTCTTATGGAGACCGCAGCAGCCGCCGTGGCCCTCAGACAACTCGGCAGCGCTCTTGCCACATTGTCGAGCATCGCAGAAAAGTAAGCGCAGGGTCTCTGTTTCCCTCCAAAACATTGTGTTAAGACAGACAACGCACAACCTTCCGCCTCGTGTACATAAAGAACAAAAGGCTTTTGGTAATCAGGTGTTCCCAAAACAGGTGCAGAACATAAAGCAATTTTTAGTGACTCAAACGCTTCCTGACATGCAGGGGTCCAAGGAAGGGGTTCGCGCACTTCTTTGGTAGTCAGATACAATAGGGTTTTGTTAGTAACGCATAATTAGGTATCCACTGGCGACAATACGATGTTATGCCCAAGAATGCGCGCACCTCTCGCTGCGTGTTAGGTACCTTCATATTAGTTATTGCTTTTATGCGCTCTGGCGTCAATCTCCTCCCCACTTTCGAAAGGAGGTGACCTAGGTAGGTAACCTCCATTCAACAGTATTGAAACTACGGAAGGGACACCTTATGCCCCCTTTTTGCCAAATGATGCAGTAATTTAATTGTGGCATCCCGACAACCCTTCTCGTCGTCCGATGCAATCAGGATATCATCCACATATTGCAACATAACGTTGCCAGGTGGAAGTTCCAATTCATCCAATTGTGCTTTCAGTGCTTGACTATATATACTCGGACTTTCTGTGTAACCTTGGGGAATTCTCTTAAACCTGAAACTTCGGCCAGCCAATGAGAATCCGAAGAAATAACGGCTATTTTCATGCACTGGGATACTGAAGAAAGCATTCTTCAAGTCCAGAACAGAAAAATATTTAGCAGATGGGGGAATCATTGTCAATATCGTAGTGATGTCCGAGACCACCGGGTATTGTGGCTCCACTACTCTATTCACATGGCGCAAATCAATCACAAACCTATATACATCAGGAGTATTATCTGCGGCATCAGGTGACCGTCGTTTAAGGATCGGCAGTATGGGGCTGTTACATATATTCAAATCTGTTTCTTCCACTACACCTGACCGAATCAAATCTTGTATTATTTGCAACAGGGCTTTCTCCCCCTCTCTAGGAATTCTGTACTGTGGTACCCTGGGTAGTTTCGCTCCCACCTTCACTCTTATTGTTACTGGGGCGATATCCATTTTACCCACATCTGTATCATTGACAGCCCACAAACTGTCGGGTATCCCTTCAAATTCAGGTGGTAATGGGTCATCTTTAGAAAAACATTGTAGTGGGCGAGCAACAGTCGGGCCTAATGTAATGTACACGCCATCCGGAGAACAATAAATGGTGGCGTGCAACCTCTTCAATAAATCTAAGCCCAGTAAATTTTCTCCACAATTCGATGTCAATAAAAACGGTGAATCAACAGTGAAAGGACCAATCGTTAATGTAAGGGGTTTGGAAATGGGGCTAATCACCGGGGTACCTGAAAAACCCACAGAGATATTATTCTTGCCAGACAGAGCTGCCCCTGGGACCCGAGTATGAGCCACTGAACTTTTCGTTGCACCCGTATCCACTAGAAATTTCTGCTGAGACCCCAATAAGTCTGCCTCGACATAGGGTCCCCTCTGATCAACTTCCACAGGCACTGGTCCCTCGCTCTGTCCTATGCTGTCCTAGTTATGGGAGAACCCAGTCAGATCGTCCACGGAGTAATCATCATTATAGTACTGATCACCGCCCCTTTGCAGCTGTTGCCTGTCTGCACCATTGTCGAAGTAATTACCTCCCGGCCTCCCGCCACCATCTGACCGCGCATTCTGTCTCCCAGAGTCACCACTACCTCTTCCTCGACCTCGTCCTGGACCGGCATTCGACTGAAACAGAGGGCAATCTCTCCACCAATGCCCCTCTTGCTTACACTTCGCACACTGATTCGGTCCTAATCTTTCCCTACTTTCACCTCTGCCATAGCCGCCACCACCGCGCCCTGGTGCCGCACCTCTTCCTCGACCCCTCGACACTTGCTGTAACAAAACCCTAGTCTTCAAATCCTTAGCCTTCTTTTCCTGTTTGTCCTTACTCTCATTTTCTCTATGGTCATAATACTGAGCCATGCTAAGAATACCAGAGGGAGAGGACGTCGTCCACGTGCTCTCCGACGCTTGCAGTCTTGCTGATATCTCAGGCAACAAGTTCATGACAAACCTATTAACAAAGAGGCGCAACCCTCCATCCTGTGACACATCTTGCCCACTAAAATCCATGAACGTTTCTTCAAACCTCGTAAAGAAATCCGAGACTGCCTCATCCTTTTTCTGCTTACAAGCCGTCAACTTGTCCCAGTCTACCTTCTTCCGGGGAATGAGAGCGTGCATGTATTTTATAATGCGCCCTGGCAGCGCCAAAATCTCAGCTTTCGGCTTTTCTCCTGGCTTACGTTCCTTATCCCAATCCTGCAACTCCTGCCACGTACCACCTAGTTCTTCCGAATGATCGGTGCCCTTTATCTGACGCCAGACATCGACCGGGACCAGAAGTCCAAAAAACAGTTCAACATCAGCTAAGGTCATTACAGTGGAAGACGCCGCTTCCGTCAATTCTTTATAGTATGCAGTCGGGTTCTTTCTAGAGTCCGGTAACTGGGCCTTTAAAGCTAATACCTCACTACACTTCCATGGTGTATACACCCACTGCTCCTGGAAATGTGCATCTATTCTATTCCTGGTGACAGCCTTCGTGACTGGGTCTACCATCTCAGGTATCTCGGGATGAAAAATAGGGTGCGCTTCACGCATTGGATGTATACCTGGAAAATGGGGCGTACCTACAGAGGGCAATTCATTTCTATACTGCAATAAGGCCCTTAAACTGCGCATCACCTCCTTCACCCCAGTATTCGTTCTGTAAGGCTCCGTTCTGTATATCTCGTAAAGTCGCCGGAGCCACACCTCCATACCCCTGCTCCCATAACGTTATTAATACATTTGACATGTGCCACAAAGCGTGCTGTTGCATCAAAGGCTCAAAATCTTTCATTGTAGACCAAATGTCTTCAAACGAATAAATGTTATTCCTAGCCCACTGGCATGCCTGGTTGGCCACTATACTTTTCTCATCCAAACCAACCGTAGAACGTGTAAGCAACTTCCGTACCTGTGAGAGCAGTCCACTACCTGCGCCTCGACTCGGCGTTAACATCTCCTGACTAGGGGTAGTGCTAGCTGAAACAGTAGGGAGTGCTAAAGAGAATTGAGAGGGAGCGGGTGAAGTGGTCTGGAGTAAAGAAACGAGGGGTGTTGAGGGCGGGGAAGCAGAAATCGCTGCGCCATGTTGGTGTGGGGCACTTGCCAATGGATCCAGAACCCCACTAGTAGAGGCGGGAGCTGGCAGGGAGGGATACAATGACTGCGGAGCATAAGGAGGAGGGGGCCGAGTACTCAAAATATCTTCCATCTCATCCTGTTCATCCTCTCGTACTACATAACTTTTATTTTCTTTCAACCTGCAAAGCCTATCTGTGCGCTCCAACCGCTGCTCATTCTCATTCTTGGTATGCTCTCTCGCTTTCTGCGCCATAGTCTGCGCGGACTTTTTAAAAGCCTCTTTCTCTTCTCTCAACTTACGTTTCCTGACTTCCTTTTGCCACACTCTTAAAGAATCCAACATGCTTTGACGGCTACGTCTAGCAAACAATTTGTCCTGTAAATAATCCAATTTAGCTTCTTCAAAAGAGCCCGTCAAGGGCCACTGCAAATCCACATTGTCAGCGGTGTATCGATGCCATAGAGTGCCAAACAAAATCGAGGGCAATCCATGCTTGATATACATATCAAAGCTTGGAGTGCCCTCAGGGGGTGCAGGTTGGCTCTCGGCCAACCTGGAATCTGAGGGGCGACAACAGCATCCAAAACATCGTAACTTACTGAAACACGGCATCTCTACCTTTGTGTGAAATAAAACACTTCCCCACAAACTCCGTTACCTTGAATCGCTAGCTCGAGCTCGCTCATTTACACACACATAATATGCATTAGGACACACATCCACATATAAAATTTTCCCAAACACGTGTTACCAAATGGGACAAGGCCCATCGACCAAGTCCTGGGGAACCTGGACCCTACCGCAGACCGAACAGTACACTAACCGTTCAGAGGATGGAGAGCACATCCGCTCCCTGTGCGGCACTATGGATCGCTGCGCACTTTACCACAGGAGACCCAGGGCTCACCTCCACTGAACCACCACTCTAGGAGTTCAGGGTGAGTTCCGGAGTCTACCCGTAGTGAGCCACGCCTTCACCACAGTACCACCCAGTCGGATTACTACAAACAATATATCCAAATATTCTCCCAACCCTCGTCAAATCTGTCAGAGCGCCTGCTCGCACTCTGAGTTCCCCGGAGCACACTAGCCCCAGCAGCACACCGGCTCCTCAAACCACTGGAGACACCCTAGTCTCCCGGAACACTCCAGTTCCTTAAACGATCACAGGTGGACCACTCACCTTCCGTAGGCGGTACCGACCTCTACCGTTCTCCACCTCCGGCTGCCAGGACCAACACGTCAGCTCCAAGTTCCGCCTTCTGGACCCCGCCGTAAGATCCGAACCGGGACCTCTCCCGAACAGCAGGGTGGGGCAGCGCTGCGAGAACCAAGCTCGGCATCAGATGGGTACCGGGCCCACCGTGCCGACCAGCGGGTCCCCGGTCTTCTGCTACCCACTTACTGCTGAGAAAGATCTTTATCGCGGGGTCCCTATTCGGGCGCCATCTGATAAGCGTGGCTCAAATCCACCCGAGTGACTTACCGCACTCACCGATAGTAATTCTGTAAGAAGTCAGCCGGACAGTGGAGAAGAATAAACAATATATTTTATTAGGCCACAAACTCCCATATGAGAGGGCCCTGTCCGACCATCACCCCAAAGAGTGCGTCGAGAGGACTGACTCTCTTCATCACAGCAGTACATGATAATGCAACACAGTTCATTAGGGTACGCCCCTTCTGGAAAGTTACTGAAACCCAAACGGGGGAACAATGTCCTCATACAGTAGGCATCTGCACCTGCAAGGGATACATCGCTATCTTTACTCAAGGCCGTGGAGCTAGGCTTCAGCGTCTCTGGGGCATGAGAATATTACTGATAACAAGACTTGTTAGTTTCGGCCACAGTAAGCTGAGAAATGAAACTGCTGTCTTAGTGAAATTCTCTATTCCTACGGGAGGGGCAGATGAGCGAGTGCGACTCGCAGACACAGAGAGATACACAAAATGGAGGCACACAGGCTAAGCTAAGAAACTAATATCGTCACACATATATTTGAATAATCAAGTAATAAGAAAATAAAAATGCAAAGCGTGTATATATATGTACTCCATCAGTTAGTCATATGATGCTAACTCACATATGAAGATAGGGATGGTTGGGGCATCGAAAAGTGAATTCTATCACAGGTATGGGGGCAGATGTATCAAGCCTTTTGCCACTCGCAAAGGCCGAAATTCGCAGAATTTCGGCCTTTGCGAATCGCAAAAGGTATTTTTGCATGTTTTGGCATGCATCAAAAATTCGCAAAATAAGAAATAGCAAAAATTTGCGATTCCTTATTTTGCCACAGCATTTAAGGAATCACAATTTTGCGATTCCTTAAATGCTATGTATGAAGCATTTTTGAATTGCGATTTATGTTTAAGAATTCGCAAATTACCACCAAGTTGTAGTTGATGGTAATTTGCGAAGTCTTTCAAAAATGCACAATTTAGCATTTTTGATGGTGGCATGTGACGCACACACATGCCCATAGGGCATGTATGTGCGCCATATGGACACACATGGACTTTTCAGGGGTGCAGGAGGGTGTCTTTGAGATACCCCTGCACCCTTGAAATAATTCTCAAATTGCTATTAGCGAATTGCGAATCCGCAATTTGAGAATTACTTCACAATCATTCCTATGGGCCTCCGGGCCCATAGGAATGCAAGGGAAATTATTCCTTATTTGCAAATTCGCAAAATGCGAATTCGCAAATAAGGAAGATTAAGGAATCGCTAAAAAATAGCGATTTTTTTCATACATTCCATTTTGCGAATTCTAAATCGCGATTCCTTAAAAATCGCTATTTAGGAATCGCAAATGGAATCTTGATACATCTGCCCCATGGTACGGTAATGGTGCAATGTGGTGCTGTATTGCCATTGAGAAATTCTGGTCACTTCATAAACCACAATGTCAAAGGCTGAGTGGCTAGTAACTGTCGCTAAAAACCAGTAGAGAATGCAGTATAGGAACTCAGGGTAGCAGTGCGCTAATACACATGTTAACTGTGAAGCATTTTTAAATCATAGTCCAACAGCGGAAGTGAAGGTGGTTATAGCAAGGGCATATATCCACCAGTAAACATAATCACAATATGTATACCTTGCTCAGAAAGTTATGGGTACAAATTTGAATGTGCTGTGTTTGGGACTTTTTTTTAGCAGGACAGAAAGTTGTTACCCATCCAGTAGGTGGCATGCTTCATCATTGGATGCCTTCTGACACTGGTCACCATGATCCAGATTAGCGCTACTACCTGTGTAAGGAAGCTTGTGGGCTATTCAATTTTGTCACAAGAACTTGTGTCACATGGGGTGCTGTGGGATGAGAGTGGACTTTGGATGATGGGCTCTCGTGCAAAGGGCAATAGCTGTGACTTAAAACTACCTATTGGTGGACAGAAGAGGCTGTTAATTGTGTCCCCAATGGTACGGATAAAAGAGGCTGAGCATGATTGGACCAACACAGAGAGATCAACATGTTTCTGCCCATGTAGCACCCTCAAATAAGGTGTAGGGCCATTATACATTTCCACAGGACTTGTGTGTTCTCTCTGCTTAACAGGGTGTTAATTTAATATAATGTGAAAAAGTTACATCTGGTTATCTAGATGTTCCAAATGATCGATCCACCTCGTTAGGACAATCATTTGTAAGAGATAAAATAGACAGGTCCTCAATGGTTCAACATCAAAAGCCAGACAGTCAGTGCAAGTGACTAAGTGAACACACATTTTATTGGTCTGAATGATAACGGCCTACGTGCGTGTGGCTTTTCATCTGAGCCGACGCGTTTCGTGATTCTTTCACTTCATCATGGGCTCCCGGTCAGTATTCACAACAGGTGATTTTGAAGCACTTCCTTAAATGATAACGTCCCGCCCACTGTGGTTTTATTAATGACATAGCGGTATCTACTCGGGGGTTCACTGAAGTAAGATATGAGCACTTCAACTTCCAAGATGCCACGAGGGTGGCCACGCCCACATGGGCGGGACGTTATCATTTAAGGAAGTGCTTCAAAATCACCTGTTGTGAATACTGACCCGGAGCCCATGATGAAGTGAAAGAATAACGAAACGCGTCGGCTCAATCCGGACCTAACTCCTGTGCTGGTTAGCAATGCCCTCGCTGCATCCTCCATTAAAAAATTTCGGCATACAACTTACCTGTTTGAGTGGCTCTCTATACAGCGGGCAATGCTTTTGAATTTATATATATATATATATACACATATATGTGCAAAAAGGAGTTTCCCCTTGGGTGGAGGCACACATCAATCGTTGCTGGAATCCCACACTCGCGGTCACACCCAAATTCACTGCTGACGCGTTTCGGGCTGTTCCCCTTGTTCATGGGCAGTCTTGAACAAATGGACGGCACGCAAGGACCACCAGCGTTTTCCTTCATCTCTTTTTATTCATCCTGAAGTAGGTCATCACTGGAATTATGGGACTGGTACATATATATATATCTACAACAATGCTCCAAAAGGAACAAAAGGAGAACTCAAGAGGTACTTCAAAATCCAATTTATTGCCCAGACAGATGCGTTTTGGCATTCACTGCCTTTCTCAATGCTGGCTGTGCACAAAGTTCATTGATAAAGTCTTTAAATACAATGAAGATTACTCTTATTGGATGACTTAGCATAGTCATAGGTAATGGACAATTCGTTGTTTGAACTCCTCATGCTGCCACGTCATCATTTTATGGACCCTGATTGGCCTTAAACACAGTAAATGGAAGCTCACTTTCAATCTCGCAGATGTTCTTACCCACAATGGGTTCACGCCCTAGAGTACCAACAGCATGACAGTACATGTTATCTCATCTTTTTTCATTTGAGAACGGTTCAATTGGCAACAATACATTGCACATTTCATTCCCCTCATTCAGCAGCTTAATGCCTTATTTCTTTAATCACATACCCCTAGTAGCTAGTCTTATGACCAGCAACCCCCATTATAATAATGTCCTGACATCAGTGCTGAAGGGTGTAACTTAACATCTTTTTGGTGCAAGATGGTTCTGGTGAGTTCCATTATATTCCACCATAATTCAATTTTAAATTCAACAGACACTTTTTAAAATGGGCGCTCCTGCACGTGAAAAAGGCCTCATGTCATTATATTCACAACAATGCTCTAAAAGGAACATAAGAAGCACTTAACGGATACTTCTAAATCCGATTTATTGCCCAAACAGATACGTTTTGGCATTCACTGCCTTTCTCAATGCTCGTTGTATTCAAAGTCTGTTCACATAGTCTTTAAATGCATGGAATCATTGGACGATTATGCATAGTCATTGATATCTGACAATTAGTTGTTTGAATGGCTCATGCTGCCACGTTATCATTGTATTGGTCTACGTTGTGTTAGACGCACTTTTGTGTCACGAGCACTTGCCTACCCACACAAATGAGCACTGTTTTTCTTGGGAAACCTTGGGAACCACTGGGCGGTAGGAAATCTGTGGCTGCCTGTAGTTTCCAGGAATTTTCCTCTCAGAAATGTAAGGGAAATGTGTTTTTAGGCAAAGTTTGAGGTTTGCAGGGGATTTTGGGTAAAAAAACCTGGCGAGAGACATACAAGTTACCCCACCCTGGACTCCCCCTGGTGTCTAGTTTTCTAAAATGTGCTGTTTGGCAGGTTTCCCTTGGTGCTGGCTGAGCTGGGGCTCTAAAATCCACAGCTACCAACATTGAAAAAACATTGTTTTTCAGCAGAAAAATGTGATGTGCCTGAGCTAAATGTGGGCCTTTTCGATAGGCGGGCACTTGGCCTACCCACACATGTGTGACACCATTCTTCTCAGGGATCTTGGGGGAATGCGGTGTAGTTAGATTTGTAGCTGTCTGCAGATTCCAGGGCTTTCCCTCACAGAAATGCAGGTAAAATGTGTATTTTTGGCAAAGTTTGAGTTTTGCAGGGGATTCTGAGCAAAAAGACTTGATGAGAGACATGCAAGTCACCCCACCCTGGACTTCCTCAGGTATCTAGTTTTCAAAAGTGTGCTGGTTTGGTGGGTTTCCCTAGGTGAAAAACAACTATTTATGGAGGGTCAAGGGGAATATGTTTATAGACCGTCCAAACCCAGTTACCCCTATTGGAACTATAAAGAACAAGAAGAGTTGGAGGGTCTGTGAACCAAAAAGCCGAGTCTACAGGGTCCTCGATAATTAGCTACACTTTTGGATTGCACTGAACCAGACCAAAGTGGTCACGAGACACTAGGTGTATGATAGATATCCTATCAGCCCACCCACTTGGCGGAGCCTCGTCATGTAGGACGTCTAGAACCAGGATGGTGTGTCCAAGCCTAGATGAATTGGCTAGACAGCACACAACTATGGTTCATACAGTGGAAGTGTCCATGCCACTGGGCGGTGCTGGTAAAGTGCAGTGCAAAATGAAAAAGTGAGTAAGTGATGTTAAAATGACGGTCAAGGCAAAAGAAAAACTTTTTATTGATATTCACCTGGACGTCAGATTAAAAAGAGATGCAGGACAGTGTGAAAAAATCACTGTCCACTTTGCTGTGTTGTTAAATAGGCCAACATGTTTCTGCCAATAGGTGAAACTACACCGGCATTCTTCAGGGCCACTTATATGGAATGTTGCTACTGCAAAGGTACACTCTAATAGTGATATAAAAAGTGAAGGTGACAGATCAAAGTATAAGACTGTCAGACTACTGGAGTGGTCACTAGGACCATCCTACCGTATCCTCTTGAACCGTTTGTTGATAGAGGATGCATTCCTGTAAACGAAAAACAGAAAGACAAAAACTACTTTGTGTTCTACAAACATAACAAGCTTACAGGAGCAGTGAACCCCAAAAAAAGGGATTTATGTTATTATGTCATGAGGACCATTATAAGACTCAGCAAGGCCAGTCCCCATTAGAACGGCCACTCAATTTATTGCAGGTTGCATTTAGAATAAACCACAGAAATTTCTGAATACAAATATTGAAAGCAGTAAAAAAGACTTACCCAGCAATATGTGGGAGTCAAGCCTCACCTCACCCGGCAACGGCTCGGAGATTGAGGCCCCGCTCTATGCACAAACAAACAAATGTAAACATGTAAACCGGAGCGACTATAAAGGTCTGGAAAGTATCCTAAGTCAGTACTATGTTTCAAGAGTTTGCGCATATAAACAACTGGTTTTTGATTGCCCACAGTGATCACGGTCCCATGGAGAACAGAGAAAAGGGGAAGGCATAGGTGCTAGTTGGAACTAGTAGAAATACTGACTACCAGGGCAAATCATGTGCAATTACCACTATTTACCCTTAATGCTGATTAACTTTGTAAATACCCAAAGCACTCATACAGCTGCCAGTATGGAAATGTACTGTAGCACTTAACAATGGAGTTGAAAAGGTGGTATAGCTGAGTGAGAGTATAGCCTCTGGCTTGGCTAATAAAGAAAAACAACATCAAACGCCTAAAGCTTCACTAAAGCAGTAAAGCAAAGATCAGATGTTGACCCTTGAAGCCGATTTTAGAGTTACTGCATTGTCAAGAAAAGTGGCTTCACTGTCCCTGAATGTGCATCAAAGAGATAATCACAAGGCTAGTTTAAAGCACAGCGCGTCGTCACCACTCACCTCTCCGTCGGTACCTCTCGGCTAAAACCAAAGCCGAAGGGGAGGCAACAAGGAGAGGTGAAACGCGCGTTATATACCTAACCTGATTGGTGGAGGTGGCGCTATTGACGAACAGCTGCTCTACTGCTGCCGGTAATGTAGCGCGCGAGTTCTCATCCCAGCGCATGCGCGCCGGTGAGTCACATCTAGTTGCGATGCGATCGAAAACCGGGGCATGCGCAGAGTAAATGTGGGCGTGCCTCCGGTTTACGAAATGTGTCGCTTCCTAGCGCATGCTCAGTTCCCTGAAATCCTGCATATGGCTGACTTTGGGGGGTTGGCTTTTGATGATGAAGATCTCAATACACTCCTGACTGACAACCCTAGCATTTTAGATGGCTTGTCCTCGACATCCACCACCACCACTACAACTGAGGATGATTGGGTGACTCTACTGAATATGAAAAAAAAACATTCCCGCACCACAATACATGGCGTAATTATGAACGAATACCTGCATGGCAAGTGTGCACCATCAGGCCTAATAGTGACTAATACACCACGTCTCTTCTTAACAGATAAGGGTTTCTTAAAGGATTGGGCACTCATTGCGTGGCGCTGCACGTGTGATTGGCTTATCTTGATTATTAAAACCGCCAAGAAGACAGCAGATGCCCTTTTGGTTGAGATCCAAGTTCTTGAGGGCCAAATTAACGCAGCGATTCGGTCGGTACCCTACAAGAAGAACTTGGACGAGACCAACAAAACTAATAAAGAATACTATGACAACATTCTTACGACTAAAGTTGAGAAATTTAAGAAAGATCTTGCACGTTTCTCAATGGAAACTACATACCCTTACATCAGTGACTCCTATGTAGCCCCCGTTTACAACACCAGAGGAAAGAGATATGGGTCCAACTACTCTTCCTCGGGCTCAGAATCAGGGTCTAGTGATCAAGGCGATTCAAACAGAGGGACACCCAACAGAGGGCGAGGGAGGGGTCCCCAGAGAAGATCTAACAGAGGGCGAGGAGCTCAATACTACCCAAATCCAGGGCCTTGGTGGCCTCCTGCACCTTGGGGTTATCATCTACCACCTATGGGACCCCCTATGGGCCATCAAATGCCAAGCTATCCACCCAATCCAAACTTCTACTACGACCAGTCTTTTTTATGGCAGGGCCGAGGCAGAAGTCGCGGGAAGAGAAGAGGCCAACAGTCAGTGAATTGGGCACCAGACACCGCGAACAACAGAGGGGAACAATCCTAGAAGAAACTAGTGATCTAGTGGTGAATCTCAGCAGCCGGACACTCACACCCACTGAGACTTCAGTCCTTAACAAAGGACTTGGATTTGTTCCAACTAACGAAGGAGACCCCTTCAACTTGAGATGCGAGTTGGAATCCTTTTACAGGAAGGTCGCTTACATTTCTTCTTCAAATCGACCAACGATAACAACGATTCGGAGGACCCTGTGGATCGGAATACAGGCCTTAGACCGAAATCCACATATACGCCTCTCAACCACCAAGTGCCAGCGAGGGTCATTGCTTTTGAACAAGCAGTCACTCATGACATCATGAACATGGACCAAACAAACAAAAGGACCTTTTCCAACATGACCAGAATAGAAAGGTTGGCACTCGTAGCCTTGTCTAAAGATACCAACATTACAATAAAACCCGCCAACAAGGGCGGTGCCATTGTCATACAGGACACTGACACTTATCACAGGGAGTGCAAACGACAATTGAATGACTCTAATGCTTATCGTCGACTTACGGACGACCCTACCATGAGAATCTCCAATGACATCAAAAGCCTCATTGAGGAAGCATCTTGTGAGGGCTGGATCACATCTCAGGAAGCCAGATACCTTAGCACGGCACACCCTGTGGTCCCTTACTTCTATTGCCTCCCAAAGATTCATAAGGAGAAGAGACCCCCTCCGGGTCGCCCGATCATTTCGGGGATTGGGTCTCTACTCGAGCCATTATCCACCTTTGTGGATTTCTTTCTGAAACCATTAGTGAAAGATACACCTACGTACCTGCAAGACACTGGTGATGTCCTCCGACTCCTTGCTGAGACCGAGTTCAACGTCGAGACCGACCTACTGGTGAGTTTCGACGTTGAGTCTCTCTATACGTGCATCCCGCAACAAGAGACTTTGGACTGCATAAGGCATTTGCTTGAATCCAAACCACCGGATACTATCACTCGAATACATTTCATCATGGAGTGCGCCAGATTGGCTATGATGGAGAATTATTTCCAATACCAGGATGACCTCTATCTCCAAGTCTCCGGAACATCAATGGGGAGTGTCTTTGCCCCAAGCCTTGCGAATTTATATATGCACCAATTTGAGCAAGACCATGTTCTAAACCACAGCAACCCTTTCTTTCGTCAGGTGTTGCTGTGGCGCAGATATATAGATGACATCATTTTCATATGGAGAGGCACAAGTGTGGAGGTCACTGAGTTTCATACGTGGTTGAACTCTAGAAATCAATATCTCCGGTTTACAATCGAGTACAGCAAAGAGCAGCTACCATTCTTAGATCTTCTCATCTTTCCGGGAGAGGGAGGCCTGCAGAGTCGATTATATAAGAAACCCATGGCTCGGAACTCACTACTGTCATACCGGAGTTTTTACCCACAGTCACTACGTGACAACTTGCCGGTGGGTCAATTTCTGGGGGTTCGGAGAAACTGTTCCTCGAACATCTTGTACGAACAATATGCGAAAGAATTATCACTGAACCTGAAGGAACGTCACTATCCAAATCATTTGATACGTCGGGCGCACAAAAGAGCCTTTAATAACAATCGAAAAGGCATTGATTGAACATCAACGAAGCAGGACACCGTCTGATAGGATTACGATGGTGCACACGTTCAGTACCCTATCCAATATGGTCAAGAAAACGGTACTGAAGCACTGGAAGATCCCCAACACAGCATCTGGTGTAATACCCAGGCCGTTGTTTGCCTTCAAAAGAGGGCCCAGTATCAGAGATAGCCTGGTTCACACCAGACCTAAGACACAGAGGAGAGAAACCACTACTACTCTCAACACCATCTGGAATACTACCCCGGTCCAGGGGCACCACCCATGTGGTAGCTGTACTGTGTGCCCACAGACTCGTAAGACCCTATCCATAGACATCGGTACATACAGACCATGGAAATTGATCAACCATACGAACTGCAACTCGGAGAGATTTTTTTTTTTTTTTTTTTAATTTTTGTAAACCTTTATTGTGCATAAAAATAGACAAATACGGGCCCACAACCGTCAGGCCGGCCGCGATACTTATGAGCACATAAGCAAACAATACTGACTTCCAGTGGCACCAGGATAGATAGCAGCAATCAAGTAATAACTCTGTAAACGTTTACGTGCCACCAGGAGATCAGGAGCAGTGAAGGTTAATTTTAAAAGTTTTTTAAACGTGTAAAATATAAACAGTGAAGAATAGAAATCAAGGAGTACTGAGTCCGCATCGTCACTTCACATCAAGAGCAGGCAACAGCATAATATGATACCAATCGTGTAGGCTAGCATCTCTAGCAACATGGCGAATCAATAAAAACGTAAACTGGCAAGTACACGCCATGTACAGCCCCACCCACTCCCCACCAACCCTTGCCTTGGACCCAGGACAGAAATAGGAAGAGAAAGCGCAGAAAATAGAAAAAATAAGGCCCATAGAAATAAACTATATAAAATTAAAACATCCCCCCACCCTACATCAATGCGGAGGCTACGGCCTACCCCCCCCAGCAAGTGTCTGTCGCCCACTAAAGAACCCGAAATATAGAAAAAGAAAAGGAGGAATAGAAAAAAGATTTCCCTAAAACTGGAGGAGGGCCAAACTACTGAATCACCCGCACTCCCCGACCAAAATACTCCCCACTCCAGCTGCAACATTATAATCAGAGCGTCCACTCATAAGGAAGGAGGGAGAGACATCAGTTATCACTGCAGCACGCGTCGAGGAAGCGTCCCATCTCGGTCCCCCACCCGTCCCTCAAGCACAGTTCACACGACGATGGTCAGTCCTAACCCTGGCCAGATTTCAGGCGTCCCCCCAGAAATGGCTCCGAGAAAGGCACCGCCCCAGATGAAACAAAGGGATAAAATGGCCGCTCTCGACGAGAAGAAGGTCCCTCTGCACAAAATGGACACCTCCAGTCACAAACAATAGCATCGACCCAGAAGGTTACTGCCCACAGGTTCTCCCAAGATAGCAAACAGCAGCTGAAAACCACAAAATCCCTGGCCTGAGCAGTATAGAAACATAGTTGCATCGCCCACTGCGCCATGAACGAGAGCAATGATGCATCGTCTGACAGTGAAAGCTGATGAGGGATAAGAAACATTGTAGCGTCAACGACAGGGGCTGGCGGCAGTACTTCAGGAGATACAGTTTCAGAATGTTGCTCCAGCTGACAGTCACGTAGCAGCATTACACCCAGTTCAATATCAGGAGAGTCTCGGTCGATATCACAAGAGGGGCCAGCTGGCGAGGCACTCTCCGATCCGAGAATGGCAGCGTCTAGCTTCGCGCTGAGTGCACAAAAACAATCATGCAGGTCTGCTCGGAGATCGGCTAGCGCTGCGAGAATGGAGCCAGGGGTGATATCAGGCGGGTGAACTAGGAAGTCGGCATTGCGGAGGGCAACGGAGTATTCCGGTCGCCCTTCGAGGTCATGTATGGCAGTCCCTTCAGAGGTCGAGATGAAGCCCATCCATGATGTAGTGGAGACGACCGCCATGTTGCGCCCACACAAGGGGGTCTCTGCTCGTTTGGGTGGATTCTACGACAATAGCGGGGGTGTGATCTCGCCAAAGTCCACTGTTCCCTTTCCTCGCGTGGAGCCGAGCACACAAGTCTCATCAAGGAGATCCATCACGGCGCGAAGCAAGGGCGAGCTGCAGCGGCCATTTTCGCCCTAACAAAGAACAAAGCAGCGCAGCTCACCTCAACGCCGTTCTGAGGGGGGGAAACAATGGAAATCCACAGCCAGTCGAGTGGTGTTGCCGCAGAGGGAAGCGATGTAGGCACCTTGACAGGCAGGCAATCGCGACGGGGAACAGCAGGCACGCCACCCGTCAGTAGAATCCAAGGCGCTCCGGTCGTCTCCGGCTATGCACGTCGATCCAGGGCACTGGTCCGGGGCTCAACAGCGGTCGTCGGGGGAACACGTCGTCACAACCGGCAATCGGGCAGGTAGGGACACCGGAGAGACGCCGCCGGCAACAGCGCGCTTCACTCGTCCTTTCTCGGCAACTCTGCAGCAGGATAGATTTCAGGATGGGATAGTTACAGGACAGGCTCGGGGAGCCGGGCGATTACACGTCCGTCTCCGCCGCCATCTTGGCTCCTCCAGCAACTCGGAGAGATTGATCTATATGATCACATGCCCTTGTGGTCTGGCATACATTGGACACACTACCAGGAAAGTCAAGCTGCGTATCAGTGAACACAAGAGCACGATACGGTGTAACAAACAGTCCACCTGCCTGACGAACCATTTTTTAACTAAGAAGCACAAAGCAGATGACTTGAGGTGGGTGGTCTTAGAACAACCCTTCATCCCAGCACACATCACAGATGTCTCACGGTTTCTATTTATCAAGGAACAACGTTGGATTTTTAAATTGAAAACTGATGTGTCAGGGTTGAACAATAACATCCCATGGGTATCCATTTGACCAGCTTGGATTCACCATAGAGCCATGACCTTCTTGAATTGTCAACTCTTCACACTCCAAGCCTCTGCAAGAAGGTTTTGCTGTACATAACACCATTCAGGTTCTCTCTAGTAACCACATAATGTGCAGCACACGTTAGGAATCAATTAATATCACCCCATTATCGAGAATGGACCAAGTTAGGTGGAACACTCATCGTAGATGGTTCTATCCTCCTTTAGTCCAGTGTATCGTCCGCTCTGTTTATATAGGATTATGATCCTACACTTCATGGTGGCCAGTACACATTCTTGGTCGTTCACCTTTAATATCAGTAACTTGTACAATACCCTTTTATGGTGTGTTCTTTGTACATCACTAGAGGCTCAGATCTGCCCACCTCTATACTTCAATGTTGACATGTCAACCTCCTGACAAATACTGCAAACTCAGGCGCATAACATATTCCACAGCGCCCCTTTTTCGCTGTTTCACGCTATGTATTCCCTGTCATAAGAACGAGGCGATACCCCGTTCCTGCTAATTTAGTGTCTTGTCACATGCAGGATTGTAGGAAACTAAGCATGCACTAGGCGCATAACGTACTCCACAGCGCCCTTTTTTGCTGTTTCACGCTATGTATTCCCTGTCATAAGAACGAGGCGATACCCCGTTCCTGCTAATTTAGTGTCTTGTCACATGCAGGATTGTAGGAAACTAAGCATGCACTAGGCGCATAACGTACTCCACAGCGCCCTTTTTCGCTGTTCCACGCTATGTATTCCCTGTCATAAGAACGAGGCGGGGTCCCGTTTCTGCTAAATCAGTGCCTTGCCATATGCAGGATTACAGGGAACTGAGCATGCGCTAGGAAGCGACACATTTCGTAAACCGGAGGCACGCCCACATTTACTCTGCGCATGCCCCGGTTTTCGATCGCATCGCAACTAGATGTGACTCACCGGCGCGCATGCGCTGGGATGAGAACTCGTGCGCTACATTACCGGCAGCAGTAGAGCAGCTGTTCGTCATTAGCGCCACCTCCACCAATCAGGTTAGGTATATAACGCGCGTTTCACCTCTCCTCGTTGCCTCCCCTTCGGCTTTGGTTTTAGCCGAGAGGTACCGACGGAGAGGTGAGTGGTGACGACGCGCTGTGCTTTAAACTAGCCTTGTGATTATCTCTTTGATGCACATTCAGGGACAGTGAAGCCACTTTTCTTGACAATGCAGTAACTCTAAAATCGGCTTCAAGGGTCAACATCTGATCTTTGCTTTACTGCTTTAGTGAAGCTTTAGGCGTTTGATGTTGTTTTTCTTTATTAGCCAAGCCAGAGGCTATACTCTCACTCAGCTATACCACCTTTTCAACTCCATTGTTAAGTGCTACAGTACATTTCCATACTGGCAGCTGTATGAGTGCTTTGGGTATTTACAAAGTTAATCAGCATTAAGGGTAAATAGTGGTAATTGCACATGATTTGCCCTGGTAGTCAGTATTTCTACTAGTTCCAACTAGCACCTATGCCTTCCCCTTTTCTCTGTTCTCCATGGGACCGTGATCACTGTGGGCAATCAAAAACCAATTGTTTATATGCGCAAACTCTTGAAACATAGTACTGACTTAGGATACTTTCCAGACCTTTATAGTCGCTCCGGTTTACATGTTTACATTTGTTTGTTTGTGCATAGAGCGGGGCCTCAATCTCCGAGCCGTTGCCGGGTGAGGTGAGGCTTTACTCCCACATATTGCTGGGTAAGTCTTTTTTACTGCTTTCAATATTTGTATTCAGAAATTTCTGTGGTTTATTCTAAATGCAACCTGCAATAAATTGAGTGGCCGTTCTAATGGGGACTGGCCTTGCTGAGTCTTATAATGGTCCTCATGACATAATAACATAAATCCCTTTTTTTGGGGTTCACTGCTCCTGTAAGCTTGTTATGTTTGTAGAACACAAAGTAGTTTTTGTCTTTCTGTTTTTCGTTTACAGGACTGCATCCTCTATCAACAAACGGTTCAAGAGGATACGGTAGGATGGTCCTAGTGACCACTCCAGTAGTCTGACAGTCTTATACTTTGATCTGTCACCTTCACTTTTTATATCACTATTAGAGTGTACCTTTGCAGTAGCAACATTCCATATAAGTGGCCCTGAAGAATGCCGGTGTAGTTTCACCTATTGGCAGAAACATGTTGGCCTATTTAACAACACAGCAAAGTGGACAGTGATTTTTTCACACTGTCCTGCATCTCTTTTTAATCTGACGTCCAGGTGAATATCAATAAAAAGTTTTTCTTTTGCCTTGACCGTCATTTTAACATCACTTACTCACTTTTTCATTTTGCACTGCACTTTACCAGCACCGCCCAGTGGCATGGACACTTCCACTGTATAAACCATAGTTGTGTGCTGTCTAGCCAATTCATCTTGGCTTGGACACACCATCCTGGTTCTAGACGTCCTACATGACGAGGCTCCGCCAAGTGGGTGGGCTGATAGGATATCTATCATACACCTAGTGTCTCGTGACCACTTTGGTCTGGTTCAGTGCAATCCAAAAGTGTAGCTAATTATCGAGGACCCTGTAGACTCGGCTTTTTGGTTCACAGACCCTCCAACTCTTCTTGGTCTTTTGGGTTTCCCTAGGTGCCAGTTGAGCTGGGGCCCAAAATCCACAGATGTGCCTATGTTGCGTTTGGCACCCTTTTGTTTCGCAGACACTTGGCCTACAGAAGTGAGTCCCCCTTTTTCACAGGAGACTTGTGGCAATGCTAGTTGGTAGGACATTTGTGAATGCCTGTAAATTCCAGTATTTTTACATACAGAAATGCAAGGGAAATTTATTTTTTAGGCAAAGTTCGAGTTTGCAGGGCATTCTGGGTAAAAAAAAAACCTGGTGAGTGCCATGGATATCACCACTCTGGATTCCCCTGGGTGTCTAGTTTTGACAAATGTGCTGGTTTGGTAGGTTTCCCAATTGCCGGGGGAGCTGGGTCCCAAAATCCTCAGGTAGCCACCTTGTAAAAATACATTTATTCTTCTGGGTGAAATATGTTGTCTCGTAGGTCATGTTTTGGGGCGCTTTGTGTTGCAGGCACAGGGCACAGACACACAAGTGGGGTACCATATTTTGGGGAAGGCATGTTGTAATGCAGAATAGTAGAAATGTTTTTATTACCAATGGAATATCTCTATGTTTGTGCCTTTCAAATGTAGGGAAGTGTGCACACAGAAGACATTTTTACAAAATGCCCTCTGAAACACATGCCTGTAAGGGTATCCATAAATTCAGAGATTTACAAACAGCCACTGCTTCTTAACTCAGCATCTGGTGTACATTTCATAAATCCAGAGTTTTCTTTTATACTATTTTTTCATTCTTTTAAATTTGCCATATAAATTGCTGTATAGTCAGTACGCAATAAAAAAACATTGTAAGGTGCAGCTTGGTTGTTGGTTCTGGGTATCTCAGGTTCTTGATGAACCTAAAAACTCTACATATCCCTGCAACCAAAAGAATCCAGCAGATGTAACAGTATATTGATTTTGAAAATCTGCCATTGTAAGAAGAAGTTACAGATAAAAATGAAGACACGTATGGCTGTTTTTTTCAGGTCAATTTCAATATTTTTTTTTCAACTGTTACTTTTCATAGGAAAACCTTAAAGGATCTACACAAATGACCCATTGATAAATTTAAGGATTTTGTCTATTATTCAGAAATGTATAGTTTTCCAGGATCCACAATGGGTTCCACACACATTTTTGACACTAACTTGAAGGAGGTTGAAAACACAAAAAATAGGAAAAATGCACTATCTCCCAGTAAAATGCCAAAACGGTGTTAAAAAATGTGGTTTTCTGATTCAAGTCTGCCTGTTCCTGAAAGCTGGAACGATGGTGATTGTACCACCACAAACCCTTTGTTGATGCCATTTGCAGGAAAAAAAACTGATGCTTTCTTATCCAGCACTCTTCTCCCATTTTTCCCAAGAAACCCAAAATGTAGCTTTAATTTGGCAAATTTCTCTGTCCCATTATGGGGAATCCACAAACCCTTCAAACCTTTAGAATCAATTCCCAGGATGTTGGAAAAAAGGACGCAAATTTGGCATGTTTACTTTATGGGGACAAAAAGCTATGGAGGTCTAAGCACGAACTGCCTCAAATAGCCAAAGACAGGCTTAGCACTGGGAGGGAAAGGCCTAGCAGCGGAGGGATACATTTGGTTTTCTATTCCTGTGGAAGACAGAGTCGTGCTTTTCATGGAACTCTTGTGCTCAATGGCTAAAAATATGTGCATTGCGACTTACATGGTGTGACCCGAGCAAGCAAAGCAATGAAATGATTTGCTGTAGAGGGGTGGGGCCTTTAGTGTTGAGTAAAAGTGGGGGGTTCTGATTCTGGCTACACACATGATCCCTAAGGGTCTGGTGGCTTCGGACAAAGGTGGGTGAGATATCCTTTGAAGAGATGTGCCTTCAGTTCATTGAAAAGCTGTTTCCCTGCCATACGTTGAATTGCAGTGGTTGAAGTGCACCATGAACAGAGCTCCCTATTAAGTCCACTCAGTGGTTCATTTGTAGGAATAGTATGTGTCAGGAAATGGAAATATGGAAGTAAGTAGAATGAGCATTTTTTTTCTGAGGAGGGATGTTAAGTCTCAGTTCAAGATTGCATCTATGTTCACTCCTTTTTTCATTGAGGGGAAGTCTGTCCCTAGATTGTTAAATGCCACAGGCATGGATTACCTCTTAATGCTGTTTCTGTCCAGTGCCAGGATCTGTGTTTTCACATGATGAACAGACACACTGAGCCCTAATCCGATATTAGGCATGGTCAAGGTGGTCAGTGGTGCTTGCCTCGGGGGTCACTTCCAGTAAGAAACATATCTGTGTATCAATGATGTTCATTGTGAATGGCAGAAGGTTCTCTCTGATTACCAGAACCAATGAACCCCTGTATCTAGGCGAGAAGAACCTTATCCTTGAGGCACACCACTTTTAACTCTTAGCCAGGTGGACTCTAATGACTAAACTCTTTTTATTGACCTCCAAAGAGTGATGGATATGGCCAGACATGAGTCCCATAATCACTATGCCACTGAAACCAAGCTGCAGCTGACTGAAGAAGCCCTAATAGGCTGAAACCTGTCTTGGATGCCCAGACATGGGTCCCTTGCTCACTTTGCCACTGGATTCAAGCTAGACTGGCTGATGAGGGGTGTTACCCCAAAACCGGTCCCAGGATGCTTGTTTTTGGTCCAAGAAAGACCTGGCTTGGCAGTTCGGGCTGGACTATTTCCATGAGGGACAGGGTCAAGACTGATTTGCATATGGCTGGGTCTGAACTGTGGTGGCGAAGTGAGCTAAAGAACAATGATGTATTCAACCCAGATCTGTCCCTAGGTGTGCGTATCTGAAAAGTTTCAGCGCTCTGTCCATCATCTTCTTGTGTTTGCTATGTTAACCCTTAGTTGGCAGGGTATGCCCAGACGTGGGTCCTTTGCTCACTTTGCCACTGGATTCAAGCTAGACTGGCTGGAGGGGTGTTACCCCGAAACCGGTCCCAGGATGCTTGTTTTTGGTCCAAGAAAGACCTGGCTTGGCAGTTTGGGCTGGACTATTTCCATGAAGGACATGGTCAAGACTGATTTGCATATGGCTGGGTCTAAACTGTGGTCGCGAAGTGAACTAAAGAACAATGATTGATTCAACCCAGATCAGTGACATGGGGTGAGTGTCTGAAAAGCTTCAGCGCTCCTCCATCATCTTCTTGTGTTTGTTTGGATTGCATGTGAAATGGTTCAGGGAGGACCTGACTTGGCAGTTCATGGTAGCCTGTTCCTATTGGAGCAGGGCAAAGACTGACTTGCATATGGCTGGGTCTAATCTGATGTGGCATGATAGGCAAAAAGAACAGTGGACTGGGATGTTGCCTCAAGTTATTACCAGAGGCTGAGATTAATTAAATCATTCCATCCATCACTTTTTTTATTCCTCATTGTGACATCTTATGTGCAATGGATATGACGAGACATGTGTCCCATGTTAACTTAGCAAATGAAACCAAGCTGCAACACCCAACTGAAATGTACAAATAGGTCAGAACCAGTTTTGAGTTGCTTGTTCCCCAGTTCTGATAGGACATGCCTCGGTCTAATCTGAGGTGGCATGGTGGGTGAAAAGTGAGTAATTATCATTGACTAATATTAATTCAAACATTCCATCAACCACTTGTTTGTATTATACCCAGTTCTTTTTATCTGCTATTGTTCTGAAGAATGATAGGAACTGTTCCATAGGCCATTATCGCTCTTTCCATCTATATTTTTAACCCTTTAAGTTATTATCATTGCCCAAAGTCTCATTGGCTGATGGGCTATCAATGCTACATGGTCTTCATCAAGGGAGATGAGGAGCACCTCTCCGAGGTTTGCAAGCTTATTTTTTGTCCTTTTCCTCATTCTAAGGCTGGAATGATTGTTGTGTGGTAGATTGTGAAGATTCACATCCTCCTTCCGGTTCCTGGTTACTTTTATGGGTTTTGCTGGTGCAAGAGATTTCCAAAGGGCGAGCATTTGGCTATTACCTTGGAGTCAGCAGTGAAGTACTTCAAGTGGGCTATAATAATTTAATGTCTCATGGGGTACTGAATCCAGAGTATGACGTGATCATCCATGTCATCCAGTGGCGGATCCTCTGCTAAGGCGGGGAGCGTCGACCCACAAGAAAAATAAAATGATAATAATGTTATTATAATTTTATTTTTCATTATTGGGTATGTAAAGTTGTTGCGGAATGGGCGGGCGGGGATGCCCTTCCTGCAGAGCAGGGGAAGGAGTGTCAGCACTTTCCTAAGTGTGCATGAGGGTTTGACCTGCCGTCTCAGGCCGGCTAAACCATAATGCACACTTGGTATGTTCTCCACTGGGCTGTGTTCTACAGCCCAATAGAGAACATGCCCAGGTTCCCATTCCCTGGCTGAGCACCGAACCATGGCGCTCAGACCAATCACGATACTGCATTGCAGCGTTGTGATTGGTCAGGGTAGTCGGGAGCCTGGATTCTTCCTTGTTCATCGACCTGAAGAGGACAGAGGAAAGCGGCCTCCGGGAAGGTGTTTTTTCTTTTCTATGCCCCTTTTCTTTTTTCTTAACACCCCTCCCCATCTCACCACTACTGACCTGTAGCAGCCGCTACTGATGTCATCATCATCTTCCATATCATCACCATCAGCGAGAGGGCACATTGTTGCATAGCTTTTCTTGCAGAAGGATTGTTCGTATGCTTCAAGATGTCAGAGTTAATTGTCAAGAACAGCTCCTTGTTGTATGGTTCTCATTGCAGGGCATGGTCATGCATTTCATGATGTCACTGTCCATCCTTGAGAAAGGCTTCTTGTTGCATGACCACTCTTGCAGAAAGACATATTCATGCATTTCATGATGTCAGAACCTCTCATCGAGAAGCGCTCCTTGTTGCACTTTCACCTTTGCAGGAGGCCATGCTCATGTGTTTAATGACAGCAAAATCACTCATCAAGAAGGGCTCCATATTGCATGTCCAACCCTGCAGGAGTTTGTGGGGCCAGTGGACCACTGGTCCCATCCTTGTATGCACACTATTTGTCCTCTATAGAACACAGAGGATTCACGCTGTTTTGGTGATGGTTTAAATGCGTTATTTATTCATCAGAATATCCTCGATTTAACTTCACATTGGCTCAATAATATTGTTCATTTTCACCACATGACACAATCCTTTATACACATCCAATGCATTTCAGGGTTATCGTGCACCCCTTCATCAGGGAAAGGACACTACAATCAAAACATTAAAAAATAACAGTAAAACAGTTTGTCAAACATGTGGGAAGGATACTCGCAAGGTCAAAGGAGGGTCGGTTTGTGCAGGCCGGCAGGGTGTGGTGATCTCAAGTGTCGTTTAATGGGTTCACTTTAATGGAACCAAAATCCCGTGGAAAAATAAACTTGGTTGAACCATGCTTACGTGTATCACGTTTGTCGTGTCGCCTGGTTCTGTGGGTAAAGGGTGATGGAGAGTGTGTTAAATTAACGGATAACGGAAGAGGTTAGCGCCTGTGAAAAATATCCAGGTGCTAGCGAAGTGAAACTAACCTGTGGGGGGATGACGAGTTGCTCCAATTGTGTACGCGGGTCAGGGCGGAAACGCCTCTGACCGCGTTTCGTGAGATTCAAAAAGACACAATCACGTGATGTCTCCAAAGTGAAAAAACGCTCACTCGGAGTTAAAGGGACCGGGGAACGTGAACATGGGCTCATAGTGAGTTAAAGGAACATGACTCGGGTCAATGGTTCGGGTTGGGGTGACTTAACTAGTGTATGTGACATACTGTTTTGAGTAGGGAGAAGTGAAGTCTGTAAGAAATGGTTAAGTACATTGTAATCAGCGAAACCAAAAAACTGGATACTTAATAATCAAAGAATAACAAGATAAACACTGCAAAGAATAATATGCAAAAGAAAGGTAAATAATTGCGTAATCATCCGATCACACAGGAATTGCTGGATCAGTCCGTGAGCAACCTTATAGGTGGCAAGAGAGTTCGATTCTGTCATTTAAACCAAATGGCTTCTGTGTTGACAGTCTTTGAATCCAAGTGTTTTCTCTTTGGAGGAGAAATTTGGTATTGTCTCTACCTTCACATTTTGGAATCATTTCCAGTATGGTGAACTTCATTTGGGAAATGTTATGTTTTTCTTCATGAAAGTGTACTGCCAATGCAGATTTGGTATTTTTAAGACGAATATTAGATTTGTGTTCAGTAAGTCTTGTTTTGATTTTTCGTTCCGTCTTACCAATATATAGTTTTCCACATGGACATTTTAGCGCATAGATGACATTGCTGGTGTCACATGTAGCATTGACCTGTAGTTTTATCTTGTGACCTTTCATTGGGTGGTTGATTGTGTTTCCTCGAATGATGCTATTGCAGTTTCTGCAATTGAGGCATGGTTTGGTGCCTGAATAAATGGTAGTTGTAACAGGTTTATGTTGTACCAATTCTCCAAGGTTACGTGCTCTGGTAAACGCGAATAGTGGAGGTTCCATGAAAATCTGATTGAAATCCGGTTCCAGATTCAATAATGACCAATGTTGGTGTATGATCCGTTTGAACTTGGTAGTAGCTGTCGAAAATTTTGAAACAACCACTATACGGGTCTGGTGTTTTTTGACACTGGGTTGTAAGAGTTTTTGTCTGTCTGTATTAGTGATCTTCTGTTTAGAATCTCTGATGATATTGTCCGGGTATCCTCTATTTTGAAATTTGATGGCAATTTCTTGGATTCTTTGTGTGGCTTTTTCTGGGTCTGATGTAATTCTTTTAGCACGTGCCATTTGGGAAAATTGTAAGTGTGTCTTCAAATTTGGTTCATGGAAACTGGTGCAGTGGAGCATGTTGTTCCTGTCGGTTGGTTTAATGAATAAATCTGTTTCAAATCCTTGGCCTTTAATGGAAACTTTAACATCCAGGAAATTAACACTCTTTTCTGATATTTCCCACGTTAGTTGGATACGTTCATCAATATGATTGAATTCCATCAAACAATGTTGCAGTTCTTCTTTGGTGTTTTTCCATACGATAAAGATATCGTCAATGTACCGTGTGAAGAGTAGTAGGTTGTCTGTCCATAGTTTGTTACTGAATATGTGGGTTTCTTCGAATTGCTGCATGAAGATATTAGCATACACGGGTGCTGCTGAATTGCCCATAGCCATTCCCACAAGCTGTTGGTACCATGTATCTCGATATCTAAAGTAGCTTTGGTACAGTGTGAAAAGCATGAATTCCATCAGGAACGTTTGAAAAGATACCTCCATTTCAGAATTGAGTAGAGACTGTTCTATTGCTTCAAAACCCAGAGAGTGGGGTATTGAGGTGTACAGTGAGCGTACATCTGCAGTGCACAGGATTAAGTTGTCATTTACGTCGACTTTTAAACTCATGAGTTTAGAGATGAAGTGCGTGGTGTCTTTGGTGTAGGTTCTCATCACTTGTACCATTGGTTGAAGATACTTGTCCAACAGTTGACCTATTGGTTCGTGGAGACTCCCGCAAGTAGAGACTATTGGTCTCATGGGGGGGTCCCATAGATTTTTGTGGATTTTCGGAACCATTCTCAAGGTTGGACTCTTCGGATTGGTTTTAATAAGAAAGCTCTTAGTTCTCTCGTTGATTATTCCAACCTCATGTGCTTTGTCCAAGATATTCCGAAGGGTTTTCATGTATTCTGTTGTAGGGTTCTGATCCAATTTCATATATGTTGTTGTGTCATTTATGTGTTCCATCACCTTGGATTCATACATGTCTGTATTCATGATAATTAGGGCTCCGCCCTTGTCTGCTTTCATACATCTAATTCTTTCATTTGATGATATGTTTCTCAATGTGCTTAGGTCCTTCTGTGTGATGTTCTTAATTGTTTTGTTTGTGTGCTTAATTTTAAGTAGATCTTGTTTGACTCTGTTTTCGAATAAATCCAATGTTTTATGACTGACTGATGATTGGAATGTGCTTTGAGGTCTCAATCCAAGTAGTTGGTCGGGTTCATCTCTAGATTGTGGTGGTAACACATTGTCAAAAAAGTGACGTAGTCGAAGTTCACGCATAAGTTTGAAAAAACTAACTTCTAGCTCCAAGTTATTTGAATTAGTCGTAGGTACAAATGATGTTCCCTTCTGTAGGAGTCGAGTTTCATGATTAGTGAGATGGTAATCACTAATATTGATGACGAGTTGTTCTGTGTTTTCTTTGTCTTCTTGTCCTTGATGGTTCCCGTTGCGCTTCTCGTGGTGGGTGGCTCTTTCTCTTTCTCTTTCTCTTTTTCTTTTGTTTTGTCCTCTCCGGGGTCTCCTTTTTGTGCTTGGCCCTGTTCTAAAAAAGGACTTGGTTCTGTTTGTTGACTAGTAGTGGGTTGTTGGGCCTGGGCCGTATCGGACTCTTTAGGTGTGGGTTGAGTTCTCCTGGCTCTTTGACTGTTATCACTATCCGATGAAGAAGTCTCTGTCTGTGAGGTGTAGGGTCTATTGCGTCTCTTCTGAGCATAGATTTCGGCCCATGTATAGACCTCTCCAAGTCTGTAATCGAGGGTGTCCCTCTTATATTTACGGATCTTACGTTCATTGATTTCATTTGTATGTTTGTCCATTTGAGTTTGGATGTCGTCTAATATGGTTTTGAGTTCCTCCTCAGATAGCATCTTGGATAGTTCAGTGGATGTTTCATCTATTTCCCTAGTTAACTCTCCCAATATTCCAGACAATTCTTCGATAATTAAGAGAATCAAGTGCAATGAACATTTGTTGAGAATTTCGAACCATCTTTCCTGAAATGTTTTTGAATTTTTGCAGAGCGATGGTTTTAAGGCAATTCTTAGGCCCCGCGGTATGCGTTGGTTGCGGTGGTATTTTACGAGCGTGCTCGCGTGTAGTTGTTGATTGACTCGTCTCTTGCTTAAGTAGATTAGTTGTCTTATGTGTTGCTCTTTGGACCGAGTAGTTGTTTCCTGTGCGTTTTCTTCCCTAATGAGTGCGTAAATACGGTCTGCTTCATCTGGTTTAAAAGCGAAGGTGGAGGCTCTGGCCTCGGTGCTTTTAGAGATCTCTTCAAAGTTGCTCATGTTGGTTAGTGTGCGTGCTGCCTGTCCTGTTGTGGACACGAAAGAGTCAAACAGTAATACTAGTAGGGCTGGCACACAGCGGGTTTTTCAAACCCGCTGTGCGCCAGCCCTACTAGTATTACTGTTCAACCCTGCAGGAGAACATCTTCATGTGTTTCATGATGTCAGTAGCCATCATCTCCTTATTGCACGTCCAATGTGCTGCAGGAAATGCTTGTGTGTTTCCTACTTGTCAAAGTTCCTTGTCAAGAAGACTCCTTGCTTCATGCCCAACCTTACAGAAGAACATGTTTATGCTTTTCACAATGTCAGTGTCTATCATTGGGAGAAGGGCTCCTTTTTGCATGCCCACTCTTGATGCTTGATGAAGGACATGTTCATGCCTTTCTTGATGTCAGTGCCCATCATCGAGAAGGACTTCTTGTTGCAAGGCATGGATCCTCACACAGTTTTGAGAACTTGGTGTTGTTTGCTAACCTCGTCCCCCTTCAGGAGCGATCACTATCAAATATGCTTTAAAAGGGACTTTTTAAGATCATTTAAAATTAACCATGGGCGAAGTACTACGCTACACTCTGGTAGTTTGCGAAGTTTGCGCTACTTGCACGTAGCACAGTGCAAACACGCGTAGCGGTCATTTTTTGCTTGCTTGCGGTCCTCAATGTCAAGTTGGTGACCGCGAGCGAGCTAAATGACATCCCGGCGAGACTTTTGTTTCGTCCATAATCAGCAACATCAATTTGCCAATCGCGAGCATGGAAAATAAACCTCCCGGCGAGATTCTCAATGTGAGGAGGTCAGGTTTCTCATTGCGAGTGGTCACGTATGCTCGCGACCGCTTGCGATGAGAAACTACCAGTCCGCGTTGAGAAAGCTGCAGCTCAAGTAGAAATCTACTCGAGCGGCAAAACGACCTCTTGCACTTTGCAAGATGCGGTTTGCACTAGTTGCACAGTGCGGACAAGCATCCGGCGCTGTGCAATCAGTGCGAACAGCATTTTCCACAGTGCACTACGCTGTTCGCGTAGCTCGCAAAGTGCACTTCGCGTGGCTACGTGTAGCGCTACTACGCAAACTACGCCCAGGGTTATTTAAAATCATCTCACTACTGACTCTCTGCCATGTCTTTAAAATTGAGTCCCTCATTTTTCAATACAACTCATGGAACCTTGATTCATCTGCTTCGTATGTGGTGTTAGGAAAACACATTTACAGCAGTGTGTGTACAGGCATTGGTAAGAAAACCAGGCACTATTTTATTTGTTAAGCATACGGTGACTAAATGACAAATATGACGTGTGAAGAAAAAGACATGGAGATAGACTGGTTTATTTTTGGGGGGACGGCCCGTCTTCCACCAGGGAGACAGAGTAAATTACTCCGTCGCCCTGACAGCCTGACAAATTTTTAAATGTCCGCCAGTCGGTGGAACATTTCAAGCATTGGCAGGATCTGCCGGCATGGCGTTTCTTACCAATGCATTGCCAATTTGCTGGAAAGCACCGTCAAACAAAACAGAGCTGTACATCAAAGATGCACTTTTTTATTTTTTTAAATAAAATCATAAAACTGGAGTTTCTTTTTTAAAATAAAACAAAAAATTACCCCCTCACCATGGTAGTTTCCTCCCATGGCGAGGGAGCATTTATCAATTTTGAATGTCCCCTTCATGTCATGTTTTTCCTGAAGATGGCAGAATTTGAAAAATGGCTATACGTCTAAATTCGACAGGTTACCTCTCCACCGAGATATATATCTGACCCAAAGACAGATACTGGATTAAAACAAAGACAACACACTTCCAACCAAACACCCTACATGGTGTAGCATGCTACCCATGTCGTCAGGCGCTTCAGCGCTCCACATAGGGGTGGTAAGTACTATATCAGACAAAGAGAGAGAGGGTGACGTGTGTGAGAGAGAGAGTGGTAAGAGGTAGAAAACGAGAGACAGGGTGATACTGAGAGGGATAAACCGAGACAGTGTGGGGAATAGAGGGAGAGAAGGTCTTCCAATTCAAAGTAGACATGACAACAGTTCCTTAAGTCTACACGAAGCCATACTCTAACAGTTAAAGAAATCAAAGTCTAACCAAAAAACTCTCGAAATGCTGCGATATGATTCTGTGATAGATGTGATGGATTGCTTCACCCAGAGCTTAATGTGACAAGCTGTCTCCCCTCTGACATGTCCCCTGCTCTGCCCCGAGGACGGGGGTGGAGGGGCCTGTGTTTTAAAGCACTGCTGGGAGCAGCACACATGGAAGCCTTTAGCGAGCACTGGCTAATGATGAAAAACAAAGAAATTATTCAAATGAGCCCCCGGTAATGACAAGCAGAAGGAGCTGACAGGTATGTGCCGCCCTCTGTGCCGGGTCGCCACATCTGTTGCCGCCGAGGAGGGGGCAGCGCCCGGTGTGAGGGGCAGCGGGCGCCTTTATCACATGCCCGCTGCCCCGCCCCCTGATACCGGCTAATCTAATCTCCCCCGCGCTGTCCATTTACACTGGAACAATACAGGCTCAAACAGCCCGGGCTCAGCCCCCGCGGGGGCCCCGGGGCCCGCGGGGCGCCCCTCCGATCCTTTAATGTCATTACATCGGGGTGTCTGGAGAGCGTCACCAAACCTTGTCCCAACAGCAAATATGATAGCTTTATACCCGAATACACAAACTGGGGTTCATTCCTGACTGACATTCGGACAGAAAACGCCAGTCTGAAAAGGAAGGATGGCGGCCTCCAGACGCTGCCTTTTAGAAATGGAAAACTATGAACATTTGTACCGTCGAAAATTGTGTGGGAAGAAGTTTGATTGTGAAAATGCTGTTCCACGTCTCCGCACAGGGTAGCCGCAGCCCATAGGCGTTCTAAGGCATGGGCAAAGTCGCCAATCACCCAGGGCTCCCACCTTCCAGGGCCCCACCTGGGAACGGATTTCATTCTCTCTTATCTCTCTTTCTGTACACAGCCCCACTCCATCTTAGCCTACTCCTACCACTTAGTATCTCCACCCAGTGTCATCGGATTTATAGGTCCCTGGCATGACAATACACAATTCAGTTGTGTTTCTTTTGAACATTCTGTCTATTGAAACTTGTTGGACAGATTGGAATATTTAAAAAAAGACCCAAACAAAAACTTTCACAGCGGCCGCTCAAAAATCGCAAAATCGTCGTCTTTTACTTCAGAGGTTTTGTTGGGAGGCGTTTGTGAAAGATCTTGAAACCAAGGGCCGGCTCAGCCCCTTCGCTCCTGATAGCCGCAGAGGATTTGGCTTGCGCGCCGTTTCCAAGCAGTACGGTAGTTCCCCTTCACATTCCGAACAAGGGGCTCTGTTCTGCAGACTGCCATGATTTCCTGCGGGGACATGTGGAAGCAATATTGAGGCTCCCAGTCCCCCAAGCTGCAGAGGTATGAGCAGAGAACAAGCCAGGAGAAAAAATAATGCTGCAGGCAGTGGGGGCATGGGGGAGGGGGCCCATGCAGAAGTGTTCACGTAGTGCCCTGGGAGGGGTCCACAAAGTGAGGGTCAGCACAACACTAGGAGAACGTGGAGTGGCTTTATATTTTGGGGGGAAGGGGGAGGGGGAGCTCTGTGTTTTTTTTTCAACCATTCAGCTTTTATTTGACTTGCAGTGTTGGAATACGGCCCCACCACTCCACACCTCGACATCACATCTGGGTTATGGCCTCCACCTGTGCCCTGCCCCACTGGTAATTTCTGTGGTACGTCCCAGGCAGTGTCGTAAAGAAGGAGCTTTTCGGTGCTCTGTGCCACACTTCCGTTGGGTGATTGGTGAAGTGCACTATAAAAACACACGAGCCTAGGCAAAACTAATAGGTCTTGCCTTTGAAAAAAATTATCCACTTTTTGGCTTTGCCAGTGCTTGTTTCTAATGCTGAACAACAGCGGCAAAAAGAAGGAAAAAAAAGGTCGTTGTCGATGCTGTGCTGAACAGCATCAGCAAAATATAGACGCCAAAATGGCTAGCCCTGGACCGATAACATACCAAGTTCTCCTGCTTCACCGTGCAATCACTCGTTTATTTGCACAATGATGCGGCGGCAGCTATTTGTTTCCTTACTTTTAGTCGTCTGTAAGATGGATGACATCCTTTTTGGAGAAGTAAATTTAAGAAAAGGGGGCAAAAGCACATAAAAGGGAAATAACCTCAGCAAGACAAAAAAGAAAGTTTACATTTTAAAAACTGGATGGGGTGGATGGAAGAGCAACGAAAAAGCAGAAGGTAGTGGGAAGGAAAGCAACAAAAGGAAGGGGGGGGTTACAGCTCAATGGGGGAAAAGACAAATCGGTCAGAGGAAGCAATGGACGGGCTGAAGGGAGGTTGGGTGGGGAGAACAAGATGGGGAGTGAAGGAAAGTGGCTCGCCGCGAGAGATTAAGACACACATGCACTTCCAAGGAATGCCAAAGCATAAACTAGTTCCTTGATATCAGGGATGGAAGGATACAAGTCACCCAATCCAAAGAATGGTAAATAGGTTATGCACCAGGGGAGAAACAAAGACAGGAAGAGGAAGGGAGATGACATTGACAAGAAAACCAACCAGTGAGAAGCCATAGGCTGACCCAAAGCCCACTCTACATGTTGGTATTACACACAGCAGGCATTTTGACGAAGTCTGTAAGCAAGCCCTAAAAATAGTAATATAGACGAGGATTTCACTTATACACTTGGGATATAGTTATAACTATAGTATGAAACGCACATAGATGCTGGTATTATCACGTGGATTCCCAGCATTTATCTGAACCTGCTCATAGACCTTCCACTGCCCTTATGTTTTATATATACATCATACATTTCATTGAAATGCATAGAATCCCTGGCGTCGAAAGGGTTTTGAGTTAACAAATAATGGGGTTATTTACTAATCTGAAAACGTTCAAACTGGTGTATGTCTGTTGTAAATAAAAGCCTTAAATATTTAAAAGTTACTAAGAAAATAAATGAAATACGTTTTCCCTAATTCTAACTTTGCAAATTTCTCTCATAGAGTAAAATACTCCTGTTTAGCAAATGTGACATGTTTTTATATTAACGTTAGAAAGTCTTTCTCCTAATGTACAAAACAACTTTTTTCTTATTTCCTTTTCACCCCCAAATAGATGAGAAAGCTAGGGTGGTGGACAGATTGCATCAGTTATATTAACCTTCATTATTTTTAATGTGCTTCTTAAATACCCCACAAAGCATAGTTTCAAAGCACACACATACAACATATCGCAAAAGTAAAACGATATACTGATAGCACTAAACACAGAGACTATAATATAATAGATAGAGCTCAGTAAGTTGTAGTTGCAATTGAACTGGTAGGCTGGCTTTCAGATGTGATTTGAAACCATAGGAGGTGGCTTCACCTCTGACTCTACCATGGCAAGAGTTCTATTATAGCTTCACCTTCAAAGACTTGTCTCCTCAATGAGTCTTGAAACGTGTCATAAACATCAACAGAGTAGGTTTCTGCTTTGTACTCTACTAGGAAACAGATTTGAAAGATAACCTGGGCCTTATTATCCAGCAATTTCCACATTAACTTTGATACTCACCACTGGATTTGCTGTCCCAGTGTGAGCCAAAACAACATTTTGCACCGTAGGGTTACAACTTTTTCAAAGCGAAAAAAGTTATGATTATTCTGTTCTGGACCAAGTGTAGTTTGATAGGCATCTTAGTGGAACATTTCAGTGAATGTACATACAAAGTTATGTTCAAGAGATGTCCACCACCTGCATCAAGAGAATCCTTTCGTTAGTCTTCGGAAGAGAGCAGGCTTACGACTGCTAATACAGAAAGCGGTGAGATGCTTTTACCACTGCGTTCACCACAGGCTCAAAGGACAATCATGCATCAAAAATCATTCTTTGAGTCCCCCCCCTTCTTCGTACTGGGACATCTAAAGGAGCCATCCAAAAAGGATCCGCTTGACATCCCAACAGCCAAGCAGCAAAACTTCGGTCTTATCTCCATTATACCGGAACCAATTGGCTTGCTTCCAATAAGGCAAGGCCATAGGCAGCCTGGTACCAGCTTACAGACTCCATGAAGATCAGACACAATCTACATGTTTGAGGAATAAATATGGATCTGCAGACTCTGGTCACAAAGCAGCTGGACCAGGGGTAAGATATAGATGTTAAAGACCAGAGGGCGCACTGATCTCCAGGGACACCCAGGGGACAGCAGCTGAAGGAGACAGAAATTGGCCCCACTTCTCACACTAACCTTGGCACACCTGAAAAGACAGAACCTTAGTCCCTACCAATGCCATGGATGCACGCTCACTGGCACAGTCTGTCAAAAGCTGTAGGCAGGTTTAGATGGACCATGGCTGCCTCATGCCCCAGAACATCAGGTCCATAGTCTTCATGCGATGGATGTCTCCATCTTAAGTGGGGACAAACCCGGGATAGAGGTTCGAAACATTAAACTGAACTCCAGGCCTGTCTGGTCTGGAGAAGTTACTACTGTCTCCAAGATTTTGCCAATAAATGGCAACCTTGCAATTGGTCCAAAGTTTGAGAAATAGATTGATCCAGCACAGGCTTCTCCAATCAAAGCAAGGGCAATAACCCGCGTAGGTGCTGTAGATTGCACCTCTCACTGTAGAAAAGTTATTACATAATACAGATACATCTTCTAATTGTGATCCTACAACCTTTTTGTAATATTCTATAGTCACAGCATGAGATTGGGAGCCTGACAGCTAAATTAACCCAAAAACGTTTGTTATGAAAGTCACATACAGTTTGGAGAAAGTTAATAGCATACATTTCACCAGCTTGATGTTATAACTTTCATCTGCAAAGTAAACTATTGTTTTGATTGCTTTTGCAATGTTTTCATGAATGTCTGTGATTTATTTTTACATAAACATAACAATCAGGAAGCTAGAATATCCATGCCCCTAAATAGGAGTGAGGGTGCTAGTGTTATCGCGATGAGGGATGAACTACATACTCTTTGCAGACTCTGAAAAGTTCTTTGAAACTATTTGCAGCATTCTTACTAGGAGTAGAAATACAGAGTTGATATGACTGTCCAATAGTCCTCTACTAAAATGTGTTTTGCTACCTGGATGCTGTAATCATTTTTTTCGCGAGACTTCCTCCAATTACACTCCAGTCTTCTACCCACATGTTTTAAATGGAACACATCTGAAGATTCTATTCTGTTCTATTCGATTTGACACGTTTTGATTTGTCTATTTAAATGAGGCAGTAAAGCTCAATGCATCTTGAATCTTCTCAGAGATTTGATTCAGTATGGCCCTGTATGTATGCAGCAGCGTATGGGATGTAGCAGGCGAGGATGCTAAGGAGATTCATCATGATATAATATGATATGATATTATGTACTATTTATAATGCACACAGCTACTCCGAGGAGTGTCCCGGCGCAGTACCAGCTGAGAGTTGGAGAGGAAAAAGTTAGGCCTAGATAAAGAACCGGGGTTTTCAATGTTTTTAAAAACCTGGATAACTAATGGAGTGTAATTCCAAGGGGAGCTTATTCCAGACAGATGCACCCAACAAAGAAAGAGATCTCCCTCCCGCTCTCTGTCTCCGGATCCTGGGGATGCATGCAGGAAATGTATTTGTGGATTGCAGCTGTCTTAGAGGGTTGTAGAAGCTGAACCTGGCACTTCGATAAGTAGGTTCTTGACAGTAAAGGGCTGCATATAGCCACACCATAGCCTTGAATTTCACTCTGTCCCTGATGGGCAGCCAATGGAGGTCATTACGATGAAACCTAATAGGCGTCAGCCTTGGCAGGTTGAGCAAAAGTCGAGCTGCCATGTTTTGGATACCTTGAAGTCTGTCCAAGAGATATTCCAGAAGACCCAAGTAAAGGGCTTTACCATAGTTGTTTCGGGACGTCATCAAGGCCTCGATAACTGTTTTCTTTGTATGAAAACACAAGAAAGGCGGAAATTTCTTTAGTGATCCCATGATCCCAAAGCAGGTCCCCACCACCTATTAATTTGGGGACCGAAACACAGCCTATTATCAAACAAAATCCACAATATTTTACAAAATCACTTTGAGTATCAGGCGGGGGTGCATCTTCTGGCCAGAAAGTTAGCCAGAATTGTGGCTGGGAACTCCCCAAAGAGGAGAATTTCAGTTTTTTACTCATTACATTTCAATTGCGCCTTTACTAGCCAATGAAAAACTGCAGGGAGACAGATTTTAATATGAGAGCTCTTCCATTCCGTTTCCTTGTTCCAGGAGAAGAGCAATCATCTTTATGCAGTTTACAGCCAGTCATACCGTAAGGGGATGTCCAACTCTGACCACTCAGTCCTACCCTCTTGTACAGGAGTGACTGAAAAGCAGAGACTGAAACTCAGCCAACTAAGACTTGTCTCATCCGTGACTTCCATGTGAATGGAGACAGGATAAATGCTACCCAGCTCGCTGGCTTTCAGCCTCCAAATGTTGGATCGACTCAATCCTTAAGAGTCACATTGGGTAAGAAATGTAACCTTGAAGCCCCTATGCGCAATCTGACCAAAGACAATTGGTCCAACTGAAATTACTTTGTAACTGTGAACCTCTTCTGTGGTCTGGTGACCTAAAAACTCCAGTGTGGTCTCTTGTCCTCTCCTGCTGCAATTCGTTTCTCATTTGAGTTCTAAGGAAAAGCAAAGCACCTTTAATGTCTTCTGCTATTCCACAGCTCAGCTTGTCTCAAATTCCTCCAGATAAGGTCATTTCACACTGGCCACCTCCTCCTTAAAATGACACCCAATTGTGGCATGATACACCTATTAGTAGTATTGACAAAGCCAACAGGTCTGGAGTTGGCTGCCAACCTTGTGCGCCTGTCAATGCTTGTTTTGTTTTGGCCTTGTTTTTCCATAACTTTATTATTGGGGTACCTGCCAGAACCTTATCAGTCATAAAGAAAACATGGACTTGAAGCAAACAAGTATTTTTGCTCTACAAAAGCACACAATGCCATGGTTCTCCCTGGCACTTAAGGGAACTACTGTTTTGTGTCTACGTGCTCAAGTGGGCTGACCCTCTTTCCCATGCTGTATGCTGGAGGGGTTGAAAGAAAATGTGAATGACTCAGTAAAGACCAGAAGATGAACAAGGTTGGCTGAAAGCCCCTACACATTTATTATTAGGGCTCCCAGTTTTATGGATTTTTTAACATTTCCGTCTGTATTTATCCATTTTTATTTTATGGCCCTCATTGCTATTAATCTATATTTATTTTGTTTTAAGAATAAATACTATGCCGGGGCAACTCTTACAGGAATTAACATTAACAATTAAAAATAAATAGAGAAATACATGGTACGTTTTTTTTTAACTGATAAAAATGCGTTCATACTTTGATGACCGATGCGTTTTAGCAGCCAATAGGGAAAACACTACACCCACATGTACATATCAGTATTATATACAAATATATGGTAACATATGCCTGTATTTAAGGAAATCTTACCCCGGGTTTTTATGCCCCCCACCCCCCATGCTGTCTATCTATCTGCTCAAATGTTGTCTTTGAGTACATGAAGGACAGCCTTGAAAGTCACTATCAAGAAGCACAATTTTCGGTATTTTTATGCTTTTAAAAAAAAAATTACAGACAGGCAACACAGTGCTCTCCGTCTGTATTTATCTGTAAAAAATCAGTAAAAACAGAAAACTAGCAGCCTTGTTTATTATACATATAATTATTGTAAAAGTAAGCGGCTGTGCCAATCCCCAGACCTAAAAAGTTGAACTCCAGGGCCTACCTTTGTTTTTTTTTGTTGTTTTTTTGTTGCAGATTTATATAGCACAAACTCGACCCGAAGGTTTTGGAGCACTTTACATGAGCACCAGTTACTTTACACAATGACACGTTCATTTTAATATTTCATTAGTGGTTCAAAGGTCATGCGAAATACTGACCGAAGACTGGCTCGGAGAGTTTTCTGTGTGAAACAATCTCCTGCAAGCACACATTCTGCAAAATGTTATACATGCATACAAACTTTCCACTGAGGCCTACTGAAAAGGCACCCGTTTTTTGGGAAATGTCTATGTAAATGTTATCCTTCCACTCCATTTCAAAATGACGTCACACTTAACGATCTTTTCAGAGCTCTTGCCCTCCAGATTCCTGAACATATACTTTAAAAAAAATATACAAACGACTGTAACGTCTTTTTGCTGCATGACTGTTGGAAATTTAATAAAATATACCTGCAAGCTCTCCTTTCATCCTGCCAGTTGTTTTGGAACAGTTGTAACACTCAAATCATTGGTTATATATTGTATTGTGAGTTGAAAAGAATACTGTGAGGCGCTCTGCCGTCCTCTGGACCTAGTTCAACTTCTCACCAATATAAAACTTCAATAATAAAAAATATAAACGTGTCGTAGTCCCAGCATTGCTTGTTCTACCGGTAGTGCCTTTAAAATGGAAGAATCATATAAATGTGTGTACTATTAAATCGGGCAAAAGCAGCACGTTATTTTCAGCGCTCAGATGTTTTACGACTGCGTTGGGGCGCATGTATAAAACAAGTTATGGATATTGATTTTATTAGCCTTTCTGTTTTGTTCTGAAGTGGTGGCAAACACAGATTTCAGCATAGCCCGTGATATACAAGCGGCAGAGTATAAGCAGTAAACGTCTCCCTTTTCCAGGAATCACAGAACTTACATTCCTTGTCAACTCCAGCAAGAACGGCTCACAGTGCCGAATATCGTGCCCTGCCCCCACACTTTTTTTTTATTGACTGGAAAGAGGGGAACTGGGTGTCTTTCCTAGAGCTCCAGCGCCCCCTGTCATTCAAATAGTAAATAGCGATGTTTTCCCTTCCTGCAGGATAGGCCAATTAACTTCGTTGCACTAACTGCGCACACACACTGCAAAAACCATCGAGGCACTCGACATGCTCAGCCCCCATCCGCAACGCACACATTACTGTAGGAAAGACATAAACAGCTCAGCGTGTGTCTCTAAGGGGATCGGTGGGTGAGCACGGAGTGCCAGCCCCTGCCTGCTCTGTCAGATGGCCCTCCTTGTCCGACCGGTTTTAACTTTATTAAAAACTAAACTTGCCAAAGAACACACGGCTCGCTGCTCCCTCCGTACACATTCAGGCATTGTGTGCTGCTTCTCAATGGGTTTTGTGTGCTTGGCACATGCGCTGTGAAAACACTCCGAGGCGCTTCCAAAACACCCCCTCATAAAGGTGGCATGGGGACGTACATCCGTTATTACACATTTGTAGGACTTCCCCAGTCCCGCTGTTAAGCAAAAATCCCCTGTCAGGCATTTTTGCCAAGGCAGCGGGCACTGCCCCATGCCCAGCCTCCTACTCACGGGGGCACACAAGCCAGACTGTGGAGCCCGCCAAAAAACACGCACCAGACTGACTACTCACACTGTTTACGCGGAAGACTCTCGTTTTTTTTTTAACCAACGAACGACGTTTGATATCTGAACCCGCCTCCCTCCCAAAGTGTCTCTAAAGCCAACTCAAGATGACGGCTCAAGCCAGTGCCCCCTCGGTTCTCCCCAAAGACGAGAGCCCCTAGTGCTGCCTCATAGAGTTACCTACTTATCGGTATGTTTGAGAAATATTTTGTTGCAGGAATAATCATATTAACCTGTCTACTGATGCGGATGTTTTAGCTTGAGAAAGTTAAAAAACATAAGTTTCAACATTTTGCCTAAAGGGGGTTTCTGTGCCCACCACAGCAGGAGTTAACATATGTGAGGAACGTGAACACACACAGACACGCAGATAAACACATACTTAGTAACACACAGAACGCAGAGACACTCCCACATATCAAAACACGCATAGAAACAAGTATAGAAGACATACAAAAACACCATACACATGCAAGCACAAAAGAGACACACAATGGTACTCAATATATATTCATACATGGAATAAACACAATCATGCAAGAACACATACTAGCACCTATAAGGATTCACAAGCACACATACAAGACTCAGGCACACACAAACACACACAGAACGGCACTAGAATACAGGGACGCACACACACACATGCTACCTGATTTACAGTATGGGCATATAAATATTCCCGTCTCTCTTTAGCACCACGGTGCACACCACCCACAGTGCAGTGTGTCTCCCTGCCCAGTTCTCTGGTGCCCCCGGACGCACACCACCCAAACCGTTGCAGTGTGTCTCCCTGCTCGGCTCTCTGGGTGCACCAGGGCGCACACCACCCAAGCCAGTGCAGTGTGTCTCCCTGTTCGGCTCTCTGGGTGCCCAGGACGCACACCACCCACAGTGCAGAGTGTCTCCCTGCCCAGCTCTCTGGGTGCACCAGGGCGTACACCACCCAATCCAGTGCAGTGTGTCTCCCTACCCAGCTCTCTTGGTGCACCAGGGTGCATACCACCCAAGCCAGTGCAATGCGTCTCCCTGCCCAGCTCTCTGGGTGCCCAGGACGCACACTGCCCTCGCCCCAGCAGTGTGTCTCCCAGCCCGGCTCTCTTGGTGCACCAGGGTGCACACCACCCAAGCCAGTGCAGAGTGTCTCCCTGCCCAGCTCTCTGGGTGCCCAGGACGCACACTACCCTCGCCAGTGCAGTGTGTCTCCCTGCCCGGCTCTCTGGGTGCCCAGGACGCACACTGCCCTCGCCCCAGCAGTGTCTCCATGCCCGGCTCTCGGAGCGCAACAACACGCAGGGCTCCCATTCATGAAACTCGTAGATGTTGCAATGTTCACAGAGAGCTGAGTTTTTTTCGCTCCATGCAATTGCAAAAAAACAGTCCAAGCCACCAAAATCCACATATGGCATCTCCCCTCCTGCTGCTGGCGGGGTTAGTGGGAGGAGGAGGAGACCTAGCCCTGTCAGAGTAAGAGCCCCCCGGCTGTCCCGCCCGCCTGGCTCCCATCCCTGGGCTCTTACTCTGGAGGCGGCAGAGGTGGGGGTTTCATTTCCTGACAGCTATTTACTTAAACAGATGATTAGTTTTTAGAAGGATGGGCTATAACATTGAATCAATTACAAGACGCGCGTTTCGGAGACCATCACAGTTGGGAAACTAAAGGAGGACAGAGTGGCAGCGAGGCGCAAAGACACTGGATTGTTTTTCTTTTTCTTTTTTGGGTACTTTCTTGGATTTTTACTATTTTGGATTATTGGAACTGGAAAGGTAAGCAAGAGGCCGACTTTTACGCTCTGTATTTTTTTTATAACCACGCTGTTTTGGAGAACGTGTGCTTCGAACACAATTTGCAAACTACTTTTTCGGACCTATTTTGAGGTTATGTTTAGTGATTACTGGTGAGACGTACTTCAGTGCAGAAAAGAAGGATTTGTGCTTTGTTTTCCAGGGCTGAGTTTCTGTCTGCAGATGTGGGCAGCGGTGCTCTGCAGGACTGGCGTTGATTGTGGTCCGGGGGTATTGGCTGGATGGATGGAATGCCTTATATTTGCCCTCTGCGGAGTGGCGGATTTAGGCACATCTCGGAGTCGGTGGGTGACTCTTGAGGTGAGATGTCCGGTTGTGCACTTTATATGAAAACGCTGCGCTTCGGAGCCAGGACCGTGCGGCAGCCCGTCTGCTCCCGGCGTTTTCTGGAGGTGACGTGATCCTTGGCCGCTCTTGTGCCAAGGACCTGCCCCGGCTCCTAGGAGGGACCGCGATGGAGCCGGGCTTGAGTGGAGATGGTCGGGTTTTGCTCGAGGGGGGCCATCGCACACACAGAGCGGGGTGCTCACATGATACCTGGTGTGCGTGTTTTCAAGTGGCGGCAAAGGCTGCCAGTGCCGTGTGCGCCACGAGACGTACCAAGGTCCTGTCTGGGGCTCAGATGAGGAGGATGCAGCAGGAAGCAGAGAGCCACGTATGCCGAGGAAGCTGAGAGCGCGCGCAGAGGGATGTCTGAGTTGGTACCTTGGACTGAGGTTCTAGCGAGAGTTCACATAGTACATGTATCATCACCCAGGGGGAGGGAGGCGGCGTAGGGATGCCTGAGGGGGTACCTCGCGCAGGGCAGTCTGGTGAAAGTTCACACTGGAATGGTTACACAGTGCGGGGTAGGGGTGTCTCAGAGGTATCTCGTGCAGGGGGGAGACGCATTTGGGTCTATGATGTGTTGGGAGCTTGCAGGCCTGGATTGCGACTCCTCAGCGCCCCTGCGGTGGATGCCCCCCTCAGACTGGGGCATCCACCGCGGGCCCGCTTTGGAAGGGGCTTGCAGCAAGCGAGAGGGCCTGCGGGCCTGAGCTGGACTGGGAACCATCGCTGCCTCCGATAGCCCTCGGGATCCAGGCGCGGTGCCGCGCAAACACGGGCAGGCTGCAGACACGGGCGGGCCCCTGTGCACGCTATGGTGGGTCTGAGCTACTCTGGGGGACGCTGCTGTCCCCTTCCCACCTCCCTCTCAGTCTTCTGGATACAGCGCGGAGCCGCTAGGGAAATGGTCGGCTGCAGACTGGGGGCCCCAAGTAGAGAGAGGGGACAGGGGAGGGCTGGGCCAGGGCCTTACCGACCTACTCCCGCCCCATCTCTCTCCTCTGGCCCCGTCAGCCCTAAAACCCAGCCGAGGTACCGCTCGGTAAGGGCCCGGCTGCAGAGGGCGCGGGGACTGCGCTGTGTGCCCCCTCACGCCCCCCCTTCAGCCGCAGGATCTACGCACTCTGGCCGGCCTCTCTCTTGCCCGTCAGCCCAGGGTCGAGCCACGGTGCCCTTAGGAAGTGGCCGGCTGCAGAGGGGCCCAAGGTCTGCGCAGTCTGAGTGCCCCCTCACACGGAGGGCCCCAGGCTCTGCGCACGCTGGGTGTCCCCTCTCTGCCCCCCATAGCCACAGGCTCTGCGCACGCAGGGTGTCCCCTCTCTAGCCCCCATAGCCACAGGCTCTGCGCACGCTGGGTGTCCCCTCTCTGCCCCCCATAGCCACAGGCTCTGCGCACGCTGGGTGTCCCCTCTCTGCCCCCATAGCCACAGGCTCTGCGCACGCAGGGTGTCCCCTCTCTGGTCTGTCAGTCAGCCCCAGGGTCGAGCCACGGTGCCGCTCAGGAAGTGGCCGGCTGCAGCGGGAGCCCCAGGGGAGGCGGCTGCCGGCTCTGCCGCCTCCCGGACACGGACCCTCTAATGACAAACACATGGAGGCGGCTGCGGAGCGCAGCGCCCGGCGCAGGCCCAGGGCTGGGACGTGTGGCCTCTGAGGAGGGACCCGCAGAGCCGCTATAACCCGGAGAGACGCTCTGTGTATCACACTGAGGCCAATGGCTGACGGGGCAGAGAGGCTGGCAGCAGGGTTCAACAGGCCTCTGCACCACGGGAAGAAGGCCCACCGTAGCGTGCCTCCCTGGTCCCTCTGCGCTCTTTCTATTCCTACAAACTGCACCTTCCTCGTGCGAGCCACAACGTTTGGACCCATTGTTGTGCATCTGTGGTATCAGCCTGGGCTTCGACAACGGAAAGTTGTGCATCCACAGCAGATAACTTCCTGAAGATGCGGTTGGCCTCTCTGCGCGGGTTTGTTCTGTGCATTGTTCATTGTCTTTCTTGTGCGTGGTTGCTGGCATTGCATCCACCAAAAGTTTGTGTACAATGCTCTGTTCTGGAATGCGTGATACAAGTATATAGGCAAAGGACTGAGATCCAAGTGTGTGTGCGGACTGTGCGCAATGCCCTCCTCTGGAAATGTGATAAAAGCATAAGGACTGGCCTTAGATGATTTGGGTGCAATGCTCTGTAGTGAAGTAAGCGATGAAAGTAGATTCGTAAAGGAGGGATGGAAGTTGATTTGTAAAGTACTGGCCTCAGGCGGGCTGTGAACAGGGCCCTGTGCTGGAATAGTTAATGAAGGTATACACGCAAAGGCCTGGCCTCGGATGGTTTGTGCGCAATGCCTTGTTCTGGAATAGGTGATAAAGTCTACAGGTAAAGGATGATATGTGCGCAATGCCCTATTCTGGAATGGTGATAAAAGTATACACTTAAAGGCCTGGCCTTGGATGGGTTTGTGCGCAATGCCCTATTCTGGAATGGTGATAAAAGTATACACTTAAAGGCCTGGCCTTGGATGGGTTTGTGCGCAATGCCCTATTCTGGAATGGTGATAAAAGTATACACTTGAAGGGCTGGCCTTTGATGGGATGTGAGCAATGCCCTGTTCTGGAATACAAGATACAAGTATATATGTAAAAGACTGCCGTCAGATCATATGTGAGCAATGCCCTATTCTGGAATAGTGATAAAAGTATACAAGGAAAGGCCTGGCCTTGGATGGGCTGCGAACACTGCCCTGTCTGGAATAGGCGATGAAGTCTACACGTAAAGTATTGGCCTCAGATACTCTGCACTATGCCCTGTTCTCGAATACCTGATAAAAGTCACACTAAAGCACTGGCTGTGTTCTGGAATACGTGATGAAAGTCTACACGTAAATGTCCTGGCCTAGAATGGGTTGTGCACAATGCCCTGTTCTGGAACAGATGACGAAAGTACACAGGTAAAGGACTGGCTCTGTTCTGAAATACGTGATAAAGGTATACAAGTTAAGGACTGGCCTCTGACGGTGACTTCCAGGGTAGATACCTGGCTCAGCTTAAAATGGTGACCGAAGGCCAATGCAATGTGCCTCTCGCCCCTCTGCCCCTGCAACAATATTATAGCGGGGTTGTGGCAATGGCCACATACAATCGGGCCCCAATGTCCTGCTCTTGATACTGCATTTCATCGTGAATGTGCCCCGCGTGCTTTAGGCCGTTTGAGGAGGCTGCCGCATGCTGGCTGGCATTTCTCTTGGGCTCCGTATGGCCACGGTCCCCTCCCTGTCCGCCTGAGTCGCGGTCCCGAGACGCCGTCCTTCCCTGAGGTTAGCTTGGCCCGTGCCCCCTGGTCCTGCGCCTCTTCATTTCCACTGAGCTCACTGCTGGTTCACCCTTAGACCTGTGCTGTGGTGGTGCCAGGGACGCTGTCTTTGGGCCCATGTGGGTGAAGGTGGCTCTTCTCGGCAGGCGCCGAGCGCGTGCGCCTGTGCAGTTGTTGGTAGTACCTGTGCTTTTGTGTTGCAGGGGCACCCGGCGTGGGTACTCGTGTGTCTCAGGTTATTGTTCTGTGGTGTTGCAGGGGCACCCGGCGTGGGTGCTCGTGTGTCTCAGGTTATTGTTCTGTGGTGTTGCAGGGGCACCCGGCGTGGGTGCTCGTGTGTCTCAGGTTATTGTTCTGTGGTGTTGCAGGGGCACCCGGCGTGGGTGCCCGTGTGTCACAAGTGCCTGTGCTGTGGTGTTGCAGGGGCACCCGGCGTGGGTGCTCGTGTGTCTCAGGCTATTGCTCTGTGGTGTTGCAGGGGCACCCGGCGTGGGTGCTCGTGTGTCTCAGGTTATTGTTCTGTGGTGTTGCAGGGGCACCCGGCGTGGGTGCCCGTGTGTCACAAGTGCCTGTGCTGTGGTGGTGCAGGGGCAATGTGTTTGGGCCCATGCGGGTGAAGGTGGCTGTTCTCGGCAGGCGACCTGCGCGAGCGGCTGTGGCATTGGAATTTGGCAGACAGTGCCTGTGCTGGGGTTGTGCAGGGGCGCTCGGCGTGGGCGCCCGTGTGTCTTGGGTGGTCGTGCTGCGACGGTGCGTCAAACGCTGCTTGGGGTACCCCGGATGGATTGCAGTGCCTCTTCTGGGGAGGCACTGAGCGTGGGTGTCTGTGCAGCTGATTGGTGCTCGGGGACGTAACTGCAGTACGTGCCAGTGTTGTGGTGGCGCACATGGGACGGGTTCCCCAGTGGATGGGTGTTAGTGCAGTGGCCGTGCATGGGTAGCCGGGCGTGGGTACCTACGTGACTGAAGTACTATCTCTTCTTACACCGGTCAGGAGGCGCCCAGCGTGGGTACCCTAGTGACTGAAGTACCTCTGCTGTGGCGTTGGTACCCAAGTGGCTGTGGCGCTAGCATTGCGCCGGTCGTAGGTACCCAAGTGACTGAGGTACCTCTCCTCTCGTCTGTGGCCGAACAGAAGGCGCCGGCGTGAGTATCCACGCGACAGGGGTGCCTCTGTTGTGGGTGCACTGGGCGCTGGTGCCAAATTGACTGCGTTACCTGTTCTATATGGCCAAGCAGGGGGTGCCTTCGCCCTGCGTTTGTACCACTGTCCGCTGTGGTAGTGTTTTGGGCGACGCTTCGGCCATCGGTGAACATCTGGGGCGCCGGGAGCGCAACAGCTGCATCCCGGGCACAGAAACAGCACAGCAGCTCAGGAGTAAAGAAGTCCAGCACGGCACGGGTGGTGCCACAGGCGCAGATGAACCGTACTGTACAAATATCAGCATGGGCAGGGGGCAACAGAGAGGCAGCCGAGAAGCGGAGCTCAGCGCCCCCCGCTGGCGCTTCAGACCCGTGCCCACTTTGAGGGCGAAGATGCGCAACGAGCAGCACGCGGGTGGGATGTGCTGGTTCTTGTCGAAAAACAACAACAAAGCACTTTGTGATTGCTGTTTGATGCCTTTGTATTTGTTGTACTTCTATATCACATCCGCGAATTTCCATTGTGTATTTGCGACATACATACGTCGTAAAAAAGTAAACGAGGAAGTGATTGAACAACGACTGATAGGGGGTGTTTGTGGTCGCTATGAGTTGCAAGCACCCCGGGGTTGTTGACAGACTTGCTGTGGGGTGTGCTGCAAAAGGCAGGGGTGTGTACTCGTGGTACACACGCCGTGATATGCTCACTCCCAGGGGGTCGTGAAGTTGCCTTCTAGATGGAATGTGTTTTCTGGTTGTATAACTCCTTGTCGGAAATGCTGGCAGCGACCGACAAAAGGCGCACTTTGTTTGTGACACAGCAGGGTGGCACCCGCAGCTGGGTGGAGTTCTGTGTCCTCATTGTATTTCACCACCTGTGTGCCCGCTTGCAGGGTGCTCCCTTGTGAGGTTGTGGAATGTGTGTGCGCTTCTTGCACAGACACATGGCCCCAGCAGTCAGTGGTCGATGCGAGAGGGGTCTGAGGGGTACACTTTAGGAAAACAGCCCCCCTACTGTTTGTCAAAAGTCACCCGTCCCGGACCCTTAGCATCTACAGCTGAGATGCTTCAACTGAAGTATAAGGGGGGGGGGGGGGGGGTTCTTCTATGCTGTGAAACCGAGGGAGCGGCAGACAGCTAAACTGGCCTTCCTGCCTGGGTACCACTGCCTGAAAGAAATGCCGATGTGCACAACTGGTCAATGTGCAAATGTGAAGGGAGCAGAAAAGCGGCATGGGCTTTATTTGATGGAATAGCTTGAGTTTCCTGGTGACACACAGGCATGCTTGTTGAGTGGTTTTGTAAGGGAGCAACCAGCTAAGCTGGGAAGTGTGTGCTTTTAAAAGAGGGTGCAAGACAAAAACAATCAGCACTACCAACAGCTTGCTAAAAATCTATACTTTGGAAGCACTTTTTATCTTGAACCTTTTTGCGCATTTTGTATCGGCCTGTACTCTGTGTATGCACGTTTAAAATAATAGCCTACATGTTCACAGTGCTTTCTGTCACTGACTGGGGCCTTGTAGCACTAAACACACACAAGCCACTATTCTCCACTGTACCAACTAGGATTTGATGGGTGCATTGCCTAATTGAGGTTTCATAACTACCATCGTGCATTTCACACTGATTAACTATGAATTTTCGTTTAAGCTGTGTGTTATTTTATATGTAGTTACCAGAAGGTGAAAGAACAAAACGAAAAAAGTTACAGAATGTTTGGGGATTTTAGCCACGCCCACACTCTCCCCCTCCCCACCCCGCCCCCTACCCCTCCCTTTTGCAGGCAGAGGCAGCATCACCGTTCACATACTTTTTATATGCCCTTCGACCCCTGGCCATAGTGCACACTCGTCACAGTCTTATCACACTCACAGTTTCATTCCGGGTGAACAAATAAGGCGACGACGATGGACATATGAAGGCCTTCAGTGTGAACGTAGAGCCGCGCTGTTGTTATGGTTCATGCACTGGTGCGTGCAGCCCTGGTGCCCCATCCGTCTGATACCCAGTCGCACTGCCAGGGCACAGCTGTGCCTCCGTAGTGTCCCACTGGCTGCAGTGTCCGAGCTGTGTGTGCGCGCTCTAGAAACGCACGCCCCTCTCGAGACTTAATTGACCGCTCGGGGAGCGCTTCACGTACCGGAAGCGCGAGGCGGCACGTGCCACGGGTGCGATGCTGAACACAGGGCGCCTCCGCCTATGTATGAAGCGCGGATAGCGCCTGGAGTCGCATCTCACACAGACACCTGCTGCTCGGGGGCTTGTGATGATTTCATTCAGCGCCCTTCGTCCCAAACTTAAAGCGCTCAGAGCCCAGCGAGGGGCGTTTCATGCCGTTATGTACCCTGCAGTGGAGCATCTGAGAGACACCTTAAACATTCCCTCTCCACAGGTACGTGCTGGTGTATTATCCGAGCAGAGTCCCTCTTTCCAGGTCATTCTGGCATATTATTCCAACCCATTCCTTCTTCCGAGGCCATGCTGGCGCGTTATCCGAATAGATTCCTCCCTCCCAGCCCCCCCCCCCCCCTGGTGTATGCTGGTGTATTATCTGCTTCGTCGTATTCTGCTGCCCTGACGAAGATGTCTGTCCCTTCAGGAGTTTCTGCAATAATTCCGGTGTCTGTCCGCCAGCCTAGAGCTGCCCTAGCACTGGCCTCTGCAGGGTTATAGTGCACTGGTTTTGTGTCTGTTACTAGGTAATGCTGCACTATCACTGGTATCTGCTCTGCAGGTATATTCCATCGGTCTGATGTCTGTTCTAGGGCTATGCTGCACTGGCACTGTATCTGCTGTGCAGGGTTATATTGCACTGCTCTTGTGTCTGTTCCAGGGTTATGCTGCACTGGCACTGTATCTGCTGTGCAGGGTTATATTGCACTCTCGTGTGTCTGTTCCAGGGTTATGCTGCCCTGGTCTGCTGTGCAGGGTTATATTGCACTGCTCTTGTGTCTGTTCCAGGGTTATGCTGCCCTGGTCTGCTGTGCAGAGTTATATTGCACAGGCCAGGTGCCTCTTGCAGAGTTATGCTGCACCAGCGTCAGCAGTGGAGATTATATCACACTGGTTTGGTGTCAGTTAGAGGGTTATGTTGCACTTGTATTGGTGTTTGCTGTGCAGGACTATATTGTCCCGGTCTTGTGATTGTTACAGGGCTGTGCTGCACTGTTGTCTGCTCTGCAGGTTTCTATTCCATTGGTCTGGTGTTTTACTGGGTTTTGCTGCACTAGCACTGTTGTCTGCTCTGCAGCTTTAAATGCCTTTGAGCTGGTGTCTGTTACTTTGTTTTGCTGCACTCGCCCTGGTGTCTGCTCTGCAGGTTTATATTCCATTGGCCTGGTGTTTTACTGGGTTTTGCTGCTCCAGGACCGGTGTCTGCTCTGCAGATTTTAATGCCCTTGGCCTGGCGTCTATCCCCTTGTTTTGCTGCACTCGCCCTGGTGTCTGCAGGTTTATAGTCCATTGGTCTGGTGCAGTTGCCTGGTGTTTTACTGGGGTTTGCTACAACGGCATTGGTGTCTGCGCTGCAAGTGTATATTACATTGGTCTGATGTCTGGGCTATGCTGCACTGGTGTCTGCTCTGCATCTTTAAATGCCTTTGGGCTGGTGCTTGTTACCTTGTTTTGCTGCACTCGCTTGGATCTGTCTGCCAAGTAGGTTAACATTCCATTGGTCTGGTGTCTGTGGCAGGGTTTTGATGCACTCGTGTCTGCCCAGCATTATTGTGTTCTACTGGTCCCAGCAACTGTTCCTAAATGCACCCCTGTTGCCTCTCTCCCCTGGTAGTTTGGGACTCGCTCTAGTGCACCACTTACCGAGCACACACTCGCCACCAAGGGCAGGTGACGCCCGTTCTCGGTTCTCCGGTGTGCACTAGTGCATTGAGCGGTGCTTGCCCTCTGGTAGGATTCATTCTCCAATCCCTCCATCAAATGTATGTCTACCTTCGGATAGTTTGCGGTGAGATAATTGCGCGTGTGCGCTGATTTGCTGTTGAATTTTGTCAGCAGTCGCAATGAGTAGAAAAGCGCTGCATAACATAGTACCAGCACTAAGCTCGTGCACGGTGGTATAGTCCTGGTGCACACAGCGACGCTCGACACATGTGGTTGCGGGCAGAGGAGCCGAGTCTGGAAGGCGCCGGGAGAGCTGCGTGGGCGGAGAGCTCCGGAGCCCAGCGGGGGCCGGGCCCCGGCCTCGCACTCAGGGAGGTCCAGGATAACGGGCTCCTTGAAGAGGCAGCGGCCCCGCCGGGACTCGCTGGATGCTGCGTGAGTGGGTGAATCCTGGTGCCAGGACCCTGCCTCTTCCTTTGATCTGGTCCCTGATGGTCCCTGCCGGCTCGGCTGCAGATAGCGCTCTGCTGCCCCCTAGGGATCAATGTATAGAAGCCATCTCTATGGGACAAAACCAGCGATTAGCAAGAAAACACAGAGCAAGCAAGATCAAAAGCGGACCCAGCGTTAATCCTGATGTGGCAAGAAAATAAAAATAAGACGCACGCACACTCACGAACATAATTTGAATCTCAGTTTGATGTTTTACTTGGATGTTTATGCTTGAAAACTAAGTGACTACTGTTGGGCCTGTATGGGTGGATATGTGGTTGGATGGGCCTGTATGGATGGATATGTAGGTGGGTGGAAGAAAGGCTGGATTGGTTTATGGAAGGAACCTGGGTCATTTCAGGCCAAAGAGCTGATAGGCGAGCAGACCGATAGGCTTGTGGGTGAATACATTGATGTGTTGGTAGGCCTGCGAGCTTGCATGGCTGGAGAGGTGGAGTTTCGTTTATTAGTATTTATTTTAGAAGTCAGAGCGTTGGACGGGCAAATAGGTTGGTGGGCCAGTGGCCGGGTAGATGGATAGGTTGGACGACAGATAAAGGGGTGTGGTGTATTAGGTCTGGCAGCCATGCATAGAGTTTTAGAGGTGCGGCCTAACGGCCAGAGCTGCCGACTTTGAAACTGGGGTACCAGGCTGAAGTCTCGGCGTCGGCTCAACATCCTGTGATTCTGGACAAGTCACTTAATCTCCCCGTGCTTACCAAAAAGGAATGTGTCTGTGTAACGTAACTGGTGCTCGTGTAAAGCGCCCCAATACCTGCGTTCGAGTTCGCACTACATAAAATTGCAAAAAAACAAAAAACAATCTGGATCACCAACTGCTATGAGCCTGCTTGGGTGGGTGGGAGGCTGGGAGCGTGCACAGACCTCCCCATGATGATAAGATGCTGCAGATAGAGGTCTTGGCGTGGCCCTTTGGTTTATGGCATTTTGTGGCTGTAGAAGAAAGCGTGCCTGGTGGACGCGGAGATAAAGATTGTATTCGGGAAAGTATTGATAGAATGTGAGCTTGGAGAGGCGCGGGGACAAGGGAGGAAGAGGGACGGGAGGCAAGAGCCAGCGGCCGAACTTCTTTTAAGAGTAGTTAGGCCGTGTTATGTCGGTCATGGCAGCTAATTCGTTTACTATCCCTAATGAACACCGTCTTTCACGAGCATATATGTTTATGCAATTACACTTTGAAGGTATCTGACAGCGAAATGTGTTCATTTTCAGCATCATTTAGTATTTGTTTCAATAAAGATGGAAACAAATTTGCTGTTAATCAACAAATCTTGTGAGTTTTTGCTCGAAATCATTCTTAAACTCAGTACGAATTGGAATGGTGTGTTTCTTGAGTTTCTTTCTAAAATTAAACATTTTCAAACTCAAAAAATACTAGACATTGGTGGATCCGATAGAATTTCTCTAAAATGGCGCCTTTTCTTTGTTGAGATGAATACTTTCCAATATCATTAAGTCAACATACGACATGTTAGCACACGCAGGCAGAGCATTGGCGCCCTCTGGTGGACATATTTCGATGTAGCAATTGCATTTATTAGACGATGCGATCCAGCGTCTGTTTATTTTACATAATTTCGCTGTGTGCACAGATTTTTAGTTCCCAGATGTTCATTTTATGTTTGTTTAGCTTCTTAAAACGAAAACAAAAAATAGATGAAAAGAAGAGTGGCGTTGAGAGGCATCGCGTGCATTGATTTCGTTTCAAGTTGTTTTAAACCTCAAGAGGAGCCTGCAAGGGAACAGACATTATTTTGGATAATGTTATGCGCGTCACTAAACTAAAATGTCTAGGACGTTTCTTGACCATGTGAGTCACAGGCAGAAAAGGCGCGAAATTTCACCAGGGCAAGGAAAGCGCCCTTAACGAATAGTAACCATGAAACCTTACTATAATCCTGCCGGTTTTATATCGTTTCACCTTTTATCTTATTACAACTAATATAATCGCCTTTATCTTATTACAAATAATATATTCGCCTTTATCTTATTACAAATAATATAATCCTAAGAATTTATATAGAAGCACCGTACCCCGCTATGTGTTGCATTCGCAATCTGTACATTAAACCAGGATCTAATGAACGTCAAAGAGATGTGACGCCAAGGCAGTCACTCGCCGTTAAAACACCTCACTGTAGCAACACTGGGGAGACGCCGTGTCACACACGGGCGGTGTGAGCCCCCCACTGAAGCAGCTCAGGGGGGACCCCGTGTCACACACGGCCGTGCACCCGAGCGCACAAACAGCGCTAAAACAACCAAGAAGCAGACATCTAAAAAGTGCGCAAAACTAACTGGCCATATTCGAAGTACCTCATCGAAAGAACAATGAACACATTATACTGTAATAAAACCAGTGCCGACACTAATAACAGTAAAATTATGAATACTAATAATAATAATAAAATATCAAAACGCCAACACAGTATAGCAATATATGATTATAATCAGGATGTATTATTATTATTGGACAACATAATAATAATTATTATATAATACATCGTGATGATAATAACAAGCTTAAATGGAGCCCTCCTAGGAATAGTGTTAGCGAAAGTGGACGCACATGCAGTTTGGATATGGGTACCTAAGGATGAAATATAAGAAGCAAAAAGCCAGTTTAAAAGATATCACCCCGCGAGACCGTATGATCGAATTCATTGACATGGTTCAATGCATTTGAAGGTATTTACAACACCTTTCGGGAAGTTGTCTACTGGGGCTTCAGAATGATTTTAATCACGTTAGTATTGTTTTCCTCTGAACCGGATGTGGGGTCACTTCTCTCCATGGGTGGCAGGCTAGCTTGACAGGTAGGCGTGGCTGCCGGGTGTTGATTGACGTTTTCTCCTTGCACGTGCTAATGGCGCTGAGCTCGAATACAGAGGTCAGCCAAACAGAATCGAACAAAGGTAATCGTCCTAACGGAATCGTAGTGACTCACACACTAATTCTAATGCTCAGCGGAAAACCGGAAATACCGTTTAGGTCTCACTGGGAAAAGAAAGCTATTGTGAGAGGGCCTTAGGAATTTCTTCTCGCTGTCCCAATAACATAGAAACGAATAATGCATTGAGGAATTCTTTCACGCCAACGCCTACTGACCTTCGCAGGGTGGGCAGAGCCATCCACCCAGGCACGACGAGCACAATAGGGTCGTACAAATTCACAACACATAGTACATGTCCATGTAGATGCTTCAAAAGCGGTGCGTCTCCCATCTGAGTTGGGACAGCAGGTACAGCCCAATCACACCCTTCCTCGGCCCAGTGGCGTATTCAATTAATGCTCCGTGGGCGTGTCCTGTAGCCTCCTGAAGCGTTTGCAGTGAACTACACGAGGGACTACTTTAGCTCTCTCTGTCCCCTCCTGTTGGTTCCATTTTAGCACCGAAATGCGTTAGTCAATCACCCGCTGTTAGTAATATCCGATTATTCATCATCAATATGCATTATATACGGATGGCAATCCTTTTTGATAGTTTTGTAATAAATCTGGCTAAGCCAGTGAGACTACTTGTAATGCCATTCATTGCATTTGTGCATGCAAAGCATGTAAAAAGCACGTGTGAATGCATCTGCTTGCATGCATGGGCACCTGAGGCTTACACCAGATCTATTGGCCTTGCCAGTGCTTGTTTCATCTCAGATTTGGCTGAAGGAATCCCTTTCGTAGAAAGATACATTGAGCAGTGTAATAAAAATTCGAGAAAGCGACGAGGCGGCATGTTTTCGTTCAGGCTGCTTCAAACTACCGCCCATGTCTTTGGAAAACATATTTTGGCCGCAGAGCCGCTGCTTTCCTGGCAGTGTCTGTGCTCCTCGCATGGGCTGAGAGCTGTGAAAACGTGGCGCGGTCGCGCTCTCCGCCCGAGAGCGGGGGCTCAAATACGGCGTGGAAAAGCCCTATGCCAGGAAGAGCCCACCCCAAGGCACTACACAGGGGACCTGGAAAAGCCCTATGCAAGGAGGTGCCCACTCCAGGGCAATACACAGGGGACGTGGAAAAACCCTATGCAGGGAGGTGCCCACCCCAAGGCAATACACAGGGGACGTGGAAAAGCCCTATGCAAGGAGGTGCCCACCCCAAGGCAATACACAGGGGACGTGGAAAAGCCCTATGCAAGGAGGCGCCCACCCCATGGCAATGCATAGGGGCTGCAGGTAGTGAAGCCAGTGTCCGAGCACCATAAGGCCCCGTCTCCCGACCAAACACCAAGGCGCAGCTGTCTCTGCAGACGGAAGTTTGAGCGCCATCTTGAAAGTGGCCATGGGTCCAGTTAAAGGTGGCCGCTAATATCGCCATTACGGTAATGCGTCTCTATTACCAGACCCGCTATTACCGTGTGTGGAACGAGCCAGAGAAACGGGGACTCTGAAAACTGCAGAGATGGGGTGGAAGATCATTGGATGCCCTCGTGTTATTTATGCTTAGCTCAGCTGATGGCCTCAGACCCCAAGAGGCCACGGAGCCCCCAGTACCCCGCTCCAGACGCTGAATGCTTAAGCAAGTACCGGAACCTCAGACACATGCAGCACGTGATTAAAAGAGGGGGGTTGAACACTACAACCACCTCATCATGTTCAGTCCGCACATAGGGAGACCGCATGCCAAGACTGCATGTCACTAGCTGGCTGCAGTCTCTTGTTAGACGGCTCTGCCTCTGCAGCACACGCCAGACCTACAGATACCCAACTTGTGATTAACCCAAATAGCACTCCTGAAAACGCTGCTTTAAGCACTACATATTTAATCCCCAGGTAGCCCCACCCCCACCCCCACACACATCATTTAGAAGCTACTCGGTCTCATTAAAGTGGGGTCTGCAGCAGACCCCAGGAGCCCAGACACTGGCAGCGTGTGATTAACTGAAGGGAGGCTCCCTTGAAGCAGCGCTTTGAAGTCCCAGAGGCGGTTATCCAGGGCAGGCAGGGAGATAAACAGCCAGGCTACTACTGAGGGCTGTCCGAGTGAGGACAGGTTCTGCTCCTGTCCCCTCACCCTGCCCTTGTACGCTGCAGGGGGTGGTCCTTCCCACTTTATATTAGTCACAGAGTTCAAAGTGTGCCCTCGCGTGTCCTAGTACTGAAATGTAGGGACATGCATATGAAGGACTAGTCAAATACAAGGCAGAACTCGCGTGTGATTGTTCAACATCTTTGAGATTGGGTTATTTGGGCAGGAAAGGGTGCTTTCAGCCATGCTCTGCCCCGGGCTGCGCCTGCGCACTCCAGAGGAACGCGTGCACCCATCGCCTCTGCGCGCACCTAGACTGGGGCCTCATGACTCTTGGCTTGTTGGGGCTCTGTCCACAGCTCGTAACTAGGACTGGGTGCGCGCCCCTGGGGGGGACCAGTGATTCACACGGGCACACACATGTACAGGAAATATCACGAGATGACCTTGGAGAGAAACATAAATGACGAAACACCTTTGCAGAGGAACCGTGAAAGAGACATGTTGTAAGGTGCTACAACGAAAAATTGGAAATACATGAAGGCGAATTACTTGAGTACAGTGGTTACAGATGCAAACAAGGGATGGGTTAGTTCTATTATAAGAGATAAAGGGCAGGATTACTAGAGCAATGAACTGGGTTGGGTCGTTTAGGGTTTGTTAGGGTTTGGGTAGTGAAGTGGTACCAGTAGGGTTCAGTTTAGAGTTAGGGTAATGGTTCGGAACATGAGCAGGCAGTTAAAGAGACAGGCACAGGCGGGTGCTCAGCAGCTGCACGTCTTGATCTCCATGGGTAGAGTGTCTGCGCTCCTCAGCATGCGTGGATGCGCCACTTTAATAAAAGAGTCCTGGCACTTCTCGTTTACAAACAGACTCTGGGTCAGTGAGCACCTGCACTTCTCATTTCGCATTGCATGCACTGAGGCCGGGTGCATCTCACCACGGGGCAGAGAGAAAGATTTCTTCTAAAAGAACGGGCTTTAGAAGTTTAGTTTACAGAGTCATGAAGTTATCAAACATGTTAGTAATATATTTTTATACAGTGGTTTCTTTTTAAAGGCATTTCTCTGTTAACACTTTTCTGTAACCGTTGTCCTGGATAGAAATTTCTATATAATTTGTTCCCTGTATTGGGTATTCCGTAAATATATTTGTCCTTATGAAACTGTACAGTAGATTCCATGTAAAATCGTTTTCACATACCGTATCCCCTGGGAGCGCTTTCTTTGTAAAGTGTTTCCTACTACATTCTTCAGTAATAGTTTCTCTGTAAAATAATTTTTCTGTTACAACTTTTATCAGTAATGGGTTCCTTATAAAGGCATATTACCTGTACCATTTGTTTCTGTACTTGTTTCTACATGAAGGCATTGCTCTGTGTGACATTCATTTTCTCCAAATACATTTCTCATCTTAGATGCAGTGGGGGATCATGTGTTTCATATAATACCTGTCTGAGAAGGATCCTTACATTTAAGTGTTTGGCAATAGCACGTTTTTGACAGGCGCTACGTCTTACCATTGGGGGTAAGTTAAGGCATTGCTTTGTGCAAACATTTTTTACTACCATATAAAAGCAAGCTTCTGGTGGTGGTATGTGTGACAAGAAAGTTTGGGCATATTTGAGGTGTGGCATGTTGTTGTGGGGTGAGGCGTTATGTCGTTTTTGAATTGCTGTGTTTTTAGACTGCATTCTTGAAATGCTGTGTTGCCGTACTGTGGTTATGCTGCATTCAGTTTTGACTGTTGTGCACGATACGTTCTTACTTGTATGTTGCTTTGTGTAGGATATTGTGTTTTGCTCGGTTGGTGTTTGCTTTGATATGTCAACAAATAAAGCTACATTTCCATCACCGATCAACCCAAACACGTGGCCCACACCCTGGCTTAAACTCGCGCCCGGGGTGCTGCTCTGCGCTATTCAGTCGAACGGTTCACGTCATCTTGTGTATTTGTTTCAAACTCGGGCCCTTTGAGGCTTTGGTTAGACACTATGTGATGGATTGGAAGGACACCCCTCTGCACGCTCCCTGTGCCCTCTGTGCACAATATTTGAACCATGTATTGTTGACAAGCACCCAGCATAGCCACAGGACCCCCTCTTGCAGAAGTTTAAATGTGAGCGCAGCCACGGGTGCCATCGCACCTCTCAACGACTCTTCCATCCAGGTAATGAGCCGTGACCCCGCCCCCTTCCTTAGGCCTGGAACCTTCTGAGCCTATAGCCCCATCGAGGCCCAGGCGGGGATGTGACTCACATGCATGCCAATAGACCGGACAGAGTCGTTTTAATGCATGGGCAAAGTGGGCCCATGCCCAGGGCCCCAGCCTTTAATTCCCCCCCCCCCTCACCCCCCCATGACCGTGAATAATTCTTATGAAGATTGTTTTGAATACCTTATCCTTTTATTTATTTATAATATGGGTGATGTGTGAGTGTCTAATACAGACATTTTCAGAGAAATTATGTTTACATTTCATGCAACATCCAGTTACAACGTTTCTTTTAGATCACAGCAGGCCATCCCAAAACGGAAATCAGAGGGTGTAGGAGAGATTATTTGCAGTGATATTAGTGAGCTGCTGCTGTTGTGCTACAATACTGAAAGCATCACTGTCCCCGAATATTAGCTGTAAACACATTTGGAATTTGGACCGGTGTGCATGCGCAGTGTCAGGGACTTGGCCAAAGAAGACATGAAAAAGCTGAAACTGGACCATCAATTTAAAGCTGTCTCAACAGGGCCCCCAAAATATGTTTGAGCACAGGGCCCCCAAAACCCATAAGATTTCCCTGACACCCGATTCGCCCGGGAGCCTCCCGAGTTTTGAATCAAACAACATCTTTATTTTGGCAGTCATTAACGGAAATTGCCTCTGATTTCATAGAAGTCAATGGGGGGTGCGGGGAGGATTGCAGGGGATATGGGGGCCACATTCTCCCAATTACTGCTTTAAATTCTCCCTCTCCAAAAAGGTGGCATGCATGCACCCGCAGCCTCTCTTCGGAGATGTTGAAACGCGAAGCCACGTGAGGAACCGCGGTCACACCCACTCTGTATAGCGGAATCAGCTCTAAGAGTAAGACAAGCACCGCGCGGACCCCCTCCCTCCTCCAGCTCTCGCCAGCCCCTGGAGATGAGGTCACAAGCACGTGACCCGCCCCTCTGCGGTTTACAGGGAGTGGCGCTGTCTGCTGCGGACGCTGAGCTGTCCGAGGCGTGGCAGGGAAAGGATGGGCAGTGCGGCTGAAACCCAGGCAGGACAGTGTACGAGAGGCCAAGACCTGATTCACACATATGGCGAGGCCAGCTGCCCGCCCTCCCCGGGCGTTTCACCCCAATTGCAAGAGCATAGGGCGCTGGAGGTGCAAAGGGAGGTGTGCTACAGCTGCGAGCCTGCTTACAAAGATGTCTGTCCTCACACCTCATAGTGAGCAAAGCGTCACTTCCCTCATGGGGTGTCAAATCACTGCCCTCTTCCGGCAGCCAGCGCTATTACGCCCTTAATGGGTATTCTTCTTATATTTTTAGTAACGAAGGGAGAAAGAAGGGATACAAATCTGCAAGAGTAAAAGACAGAGTGAAGGGCGGTGGAAGAAAGAGGTACGAGGAGAAATAAAGATAAGAAAGTCTCTGTATTTCGTAACCCTGGAATTCGGCAGCAATGTTCGCGAGGCCCTTCGAAAAACCTGGGTCGTCACACATACAAATTAAGCCCTGGTGGAATTTAAACAAGTTCTTTAAGGGCTAGTACTCCACACATCTTCTCGGGTTCCTGGGAAAAAAATCGTTTGGCACCTTCACACAACACGTGTGTTCATACTTATCAGTTTTTAGAAGCTTGGTAGTTTTCTTAAATTTGGCAAAGTTTAATTTGGAAAACAATATATACAATAAAAAACAAGCATTGACAAACCCATTGGCTTTGGGAAGCATGCTATATTTTTTGGGGCAAGAATATGCAATATGTATCAAAGTTGAAAAAGTAAGAATGCAGCTACCTAACAGTGACAGACAATAGATTATTGATATAATAATGGAGTTAAAAAGTGCACCCTGTTTCAGGCGGCTGGGCCCTTGTTATCATGCAAAATGATTTTCTTCAAACACGCGAAGCAGGAGAATGTGCAACCAGTCTGGTGGAGTTCTGTGGTGCCACCTTCTTTGCGCACCCATAGTTGGCTTATCAGGGCTGCAGCGAACTGCTCCTTAAAGGTGGAGCTGTGAAAGAAGGCAAAGTTACCTGTGACAATTTCACAGATAAATATCCCGGTTGTTCGGTTGTGAAGCAGAGATCCATCTCGTGCAGAGAATGCTGTGTTTCAGCGACCCTCCACGAGCTTTGCTGTCTGCTAAATGATCCGAGGTCGCGTTTTCTTAGTCTGGGGCGCCACCGTGTGGCACTTCCTGCAAGGGATGCTTTCAGCGCCTGCTCTTCAAAATCTCCGATTTAATGACTATAATATGGACAAAACAGAAGGGCAGTGCTCCCTCTAGTGTCAATCCAGAGAGTTCCACATTCCTTCAACGTTTAGATGTATTCCTTAAAAAACTTTCTTGGGGCTCACATAACATTATCCTCAGGCTCGACGCTGGAGACCCTTTTAGCTCATGCCCATAGGGTTTTATACACACTAACTAATCTGTACTGGTACACACCGTTTTCAACTGAACAGACACGCCCTACCAGCCATACTTTGTACAAACGCTGTTTTTAAATACATGAATCACGTTTCCTGTAACACAGCCTTTCACACGAGGCAATCACGGCAAGGGGAATGAGGATAAACAAACTGTAAACAGGTGACACCACCTGCAACGGTATAATATCTTTTAGACCTTTATAAATGCAGACTTAAGATTAAGAAGGCGCACACACTCCCCGACGCACACACGGATATGTATTGTGTACCGCCGAATACAAAGCAGGGCGACTCGCTTCGCTCCCACGGCAGGCGCATGTATCATTGCATGCATGCGTTTTCGAGGTGAGGGGGGAAGTTGCGTGTGTGTTTGGGGGGTGCTGGGAGGGAGGGGATGTGGGGTATATTGGGACACATTTAGGTTTTGGTTTACTACGCGGCTTCTTGTTGCTAAACCAAACCTTCTGCATGTTGTAGTGCCCTTTCCACACTATGGTAACCTGTTACTAGGCCCAAATTGTTCCCTCAGTGTGACACATCTGACGCAAAGACCTCTGAAGTTCAGGGATGGAGCCCTCTGTGTTTCCCTAAGGAGGGAGGCTTGTCCATCAGCCCCACAGGTCTTGGAAGCTTTTTCCAAAGGTTCGATACCTGGATAGGAAGGGCGCTCCCACTAGTAATCTTTTGTTACTTGCCTCACACTTTTGGAGCTCGATCTTAAAGTCCTAGCTGGCTGGTGTGGCCGAAGGGACACTTCCAGGCATCCTATTGCAACCCCAGAAAGATTGCCAAAGCCAAAGTCTTGACCTTAATTCTTGACCTGACTGGAGGCCCGAGGTTATCCCTCAGGATAGGTGTCCAATGTCATCTAGGCGCTATTCCTAGAACTGACCGGGTTGCTGTGTTCTGTATAATCTGTGGCTTTCTGATATTCCTGGCAGCGCTCCCCCTAAGGAGTTGGGAATTGCTGATGTATTTCCACTTTAATTATCGCCCTCACTACCTCCGGGTTCTAGGGTTCTTACCTGGTTCACTGGCTGGTCGCAGTAGTTTTACTGATACTTGGATGAAGGTAGGATTGCAAAGACGCGGTCCTCTGTTGACTGTTCTCCATCAAATATGGCTCAAAGAAGCAGATTTACTAACACTTTGCACCAGTTTAAATTGACGCAGACTGGCACAAAGTGTAGAATGTGGATTAACTTTCCAGCACAAGCTTGTTTTGCATTGTAAAGTTGCAGTAAAGTAACACCAAGTTGATGTAAGCACTACTTTGCATGAAGAGAGTGTACCGAAGGTGATTACAGAGCTTTCCCATTCAACCATTCATAGTTTTAAACCATAGCCCTATTTACTGAAAAAAGGGGCGACAGACCTCTGCACAAACTTGGAAAAGTTTTAAGCTATGTCCAAGTGCCCTTCCCGTTCAAAACCTAGGCAAGCCGTCAAGCACACACCCTTGTGCTATGGTGCAAGGGAATGAGCAGGGCGCAAGGCTCCCTCAAGTATGTCAGTGCAGTGGGAAAGAGAAACACCAGCATACTAGCAGATATGGTGCTATCCTTCTCGCGCCCTTTGACTCAACACATACACTTTGGTCGCCACGCTGCATTTCATCAAATGTAGGTGAATCTGCCCCAAGAGTTTTCATTTAAGCAGATCCTGCTGTGACTTGAATAATCCAAGAATGGGAGTGTGTGTCCGGGGTGACATAGTTCACCTCTTTACCCTCCAGCAGTGTTTGGTTCTCCCCAAAACTGCCACGTGGGGAACCTCGTCTTTCAAACCCTAGTAGATCTAACAAACGTATCACCAAGAAAGGCCCCAGAAAAATAGAACCAGGGGCGGCTCTAGGCTCATGGTGGCCCTGGGCGGGGAGCGTAGGAAGGGGGCCCCGGAAGAGGGGGTCCCGGCGGGGCGAAGCGCGGAGGCCAGTGAAAGGGGGGGGGGGGAGGGGGATGTCAGGGTGTTTGGAAGTGGAACAGAGCCGGAGGCCGCCAAATCCCTGCCAGGGGCCGCTACGCAAATATGTCTCCATCCTCGGAGGATTATTATATTATGGATATATATTGGTGTGGTGGCCCCTGGGGTTTGGTGGCCCTGTGCAGGTGCACAGCTTGCACATGCCTAAGGCCGCCTCTGATAGAACCCCATGTTTATCTTACTGTCCTCTGCTTACCCAGAAAACTTTCTCCTGACCCCAAGAATACGATGCAGCTTAATAGAAGGGAGACGTTCCCGCCAAAGGCACGACTGTGCCAGCTACTCCCGTCAGTAATAAAACTCTGAAATCTTTTCTGAATCAGCCACATACTTATTATTCCTAATAGGAAGCACCTTGAAGGGATTCAGCCTGTAATGCTGCACTGCAGAGGTCTGTTCTTTTATGGTTTTATTGTCCAGTGATGACAGGAGTGTTGGCAAGGAGACAGTGCAGTGATTTCATACTTGCTGAAATGGGGTCTCTTGCCTTCTTGCCTACTTCCAGGCTCTTGGTTCGGCAGACTGAGGGAGAGTGAGTGGGTGCAGTCACGCCAGGAACTGAGAGTGGTTGCTGCTATTGCTTGGTGGATGTCTGTGGGGTGGTGACAGAGGGCATTTTTGGAATAAAGACCACAGGGGATATTTACAAGCCCATTGCCCCGCTGATGCATCACTTTTTTTGGCGCACCAGTGGCGCAGTGTGGTGCTCCATATTTACAAGGTGATGTGAAGCCAGCCTGCGTGGCTTTTCGTGGTCTTGCAAAAACTGCCCTTTTCACGCAGCTCTTTGCATGAAAGGGGCGTGCCGTGGGTGTTGCTGTGGGTGTTCCCAAGCAACACCCATGGATTCTGCTGTATTCCTAGATTTACAATGTTTTGTAAACCTGGGAATGCGTCAGAATCCATCCCTTGCCAGGGGAAATGTAAGGAGGTGAAACGAGGAGAAATACTATATTTCTCCTCGTTTTTTCCTCTTGCTATGCATGCTGCATTCTGCAGCACACATAGAAAGAGGTAAATACCCCAAGGGATTGTTTTTGTGCATGAAGGTGTTCCTTCCTGCATAAAAACAATCCCCCCTAAAAAGCAGACACCTTTGCACCATTGTGCAATGGTGCCTGCATTATCGTATGGCAGCCAGTTGTGCTCCAGCACAGGGGAAAGCACAGGGATGCAACATATTGTTGTAAATATGATGCAACCCCGTGCTTCGAAAGTGACGCATTGTGGTGCAGTCAAGTGGCTTGCGGTGCAGTGCTGAGTCACTTTCTTGTAAATAAGACCCCAGAGGTGTTTTAATGCATGGCAAAATGCGCAATTGCCCAGGGCTCCTACCTTCCAAGCCCCCCCCCGAGAAAGTGAATCTTCTATTTGACCTATCTATTGTATTTCTCCCTCTAAACCCCAGTCCACCTCTCAGCCAAACTTTGCTTCCGTCTCTCTCTAACCAGTGTCATCCTATGATAAGATATATTTCAACTTTTTTGTGTGATTCTGTGAAAGTTTTACATACAAATTTGTATTGCTTGGCATCATGCGGGTTTGAATTAGCAGGACATGGGTATCAAAATTCAAAGTTGTTCCGTACAGGGACCCACAAAATCTGTCTTGCCCAGGGCCCTGAGCATCCTTAAGGTGACCTTGAGAAATACATGTTAAAATGTATCACTTTGTCTTTCGTGGAAAGTAAATCGTTCAATCATTTTGGGGGCCGTACACCACTCCCTGCCTGGAACAGCGTTGCTACTAACAGCGCCGAGCAGACCTTCCAGCCACTTCAGGCGCCATATTTGATAGGGGAAGGCTGGCGGTCTAGTGGATCGTCCCTCCCGCCCTCCCATGGTATTTAAAGACGGACTCTGAAGCCCCGTGACATTTGCGGTTTTGTGAACTGTGTTTACTGTGTTTCACCCTTGAGGCGGAAGCCGAGGGTTCTATGCGCGCTCTGGTGCCTCTTTTCTCATTGAATACAGCATTATAGAAGCGTTATTGATTTACTCATGACGTTATTTTTAATAGTGTGTAAATATTTTAAACAGCTCTTTTTTAAAATCTGTTTTATACCTGGGTGTTAGACTGACATCGCCCGAGGTTTTTTACACCACTCCCTGCCTGGAACAGCGTTGCTACTAACAGCGCCGAGCAGACCTTCCAGCCACTTCAGGCGCCATATTTGATAGGGGAAGGCTGGCGGTCTAGTGGATCGTCCCTCCCACCCTCCTCCCCATCACCGAATACATGGATAAAAACGTCACACCAGCTCGCCCGAGCAGCGGGCGGGCGCAGCGGGCGCGCCGGCGGGGCGCCGAAGGAGCGCCAAAGGCAAGCCCGTCTGCGCCCGTCCGCGCTGGGACCGGGCCTAGGGCCACGAACTTTGGCCAAATTAATAATGCCGGTCGCATTGTTTATTCACGTAGTTCGCTGTTTACTTTACGGCCACCTCTATTACCTGACTGTCATTTTCTTGACATGGCAGTAATCCCCAAGAACGATGTGATGCACTGTGCGCACTGTAACAAAGAGATAGTTAACAATATGCTCAAACACTCAGCTATCACATATACCACAGATACTGATATACTTACAGTCATGGCCCTTATTAATGCTCGCTCCCTCTGCAAACACAGACAAGAAATTGCCGAACTCATAATTGATCACAATCTAGACCTACTGTTCATCACTGAAACATGGACTGATAAAGCTTCCGAGCCGGATTTAGTGGTTGCCACACCCAATGGTTATAAAGTTTATAGACAGGATAGAACAGGTGGAAAAAGAGGAGGAGGATTAGCAATTATAGCCAGAGAAAGGTTTCGTATTACAATATCACCTATCCCAGAAACTTCCTGTGAAGCATTACAGTTCAGAGTCGAGCTTAGTGCCCTATGTAATATCAAAGGGCTACTCCTTTACCGACCTCCAGGAGGCAGGGCAGACTTTTTATCAGGCCTAAGTTCCATACTGGAATCACTGGCCATTGAGGACTCTTTTATGGTCCTAGGTGATCTGAATTTCCATCTGGAAGACAAAAGCCAGAGCGATACTCTGACCTTGCTTTCAGATATGGACATATTAGGGCTCAGACAATTGGTGACCTCGTCTACACACGAGGCAGGACATACATTAGACGGAATATTCTCTAACGTTAAGGGCCTCCAAGTTTCCGACATTCTGCCAATGTCCTGGACCGATCACCACGCTATCTTTTTTACTATAAGAGTCCCAACCACGGATTATAAAAAATGTAAAACTTTTCCCCATACTCCCTTTAAAGCCTGGAAGAATATCAATCATCCTAAACTGATAGATCAGCTAGACATCACGCGACCAGTGATCTCACCCGATCCTAACATTGCAACATCACAGTTCCACGACTGGGTGGGCCATGCCACCAATCTTTTGGTCCCCATGAAATCTATGTCTAAAAACCGAGTTAGGCCTACAGCATCGTGGTACACTGAAGAATTAAAAAAACAAAAGCAACACAGTAGGCAGTTTGAAAGGCAGTGGAGAAAAAAATATGACGTGGCAAGTAGAAAGCGATATAAAGATTCACTCGCCGTTTATAAAGGAATGATAGCAACAGCCAAAAGGTCTTTCTACTCTGCCCAGATTGAGCAAGCTCAACACTCCAGTAAAAAATTGTATGAAATTACCAGAAGTTTGTCTGGTAATCTTCCTGACCTTATTCCCCCTCCATCCCAAAAAATGTGTGATGAGCTTGCTACCTTCTTTTTTTCTAAAGTAGATGATATTTACCAGACGTTTACATCTAAGTCTAATACATCTAACCTCCCGCTCTCCAATAAACATACTACCCTCTTAAATAGCTTCAATCTTTTAACTGATAACCAAGTAAAGACCATTGTCAATTCTATTAAAACGGGATCTGCCTTAGATCCCTGTCCGGTATCTGTCCTTCTCCCTGCTGTCGATCTCTTAATACCAGTAATTACTCAGGTTTCCAATGCCATCCTTAGCTCAGGAACCTATCCCAATGCTTTAAAAAAAGACACTTCTGAAACCCCTTTTAAAGAAACCGGGCCTTGATAAAAGTGACCTGAAGAATTACAGGCCCATTGCCAGTCTCCCCTTCATAGCAAAAGTGGTCGAAAAGGCTATGAATTCACAATTGTCGGAGTATCTTGAGAATTATAGACGGCTTGATGACACACAGTTCGGATTCCGGAAATATCATGGGACCGAAACAGCCTTAATCAAGGCGGCAGATGAAGTACGAGCTATACGAGACCAGGGTGGGACAGCTCTCCTGGTAATGCTGGACCTGTCTGCAGCCTTCGACACGGTCGATCATAAGATCCTGATCGACCGTGTCGGTAATATGGGCATTGGACAAACGGCATTAAAATTGCTTGCCTCGTTCCTCAAGGACAGAACCCAGGCTGTCGACTTGGGGTCATACCAATCTGCTCAGTTGTCTCTGCCGTGTGGAGTTCCTCAAGGCTCATCCCTTAGTCCGACACTATTTAATATCTATGTGTCGGACCTTGCTAGTGTCATCAAAAGCCACGGGATGAGCCTAACTTCATACGCAGATGACACGCAACTGGTACTAGCCATTAAAGGCGATGGTCTGGATGTGGCTCAACGCTTTCAAGAAGGAATGTTGGCCATAGAAGATTGGATGGCGATAAACTGCCTAAAACTCAACTCTGAAAAAACCGAGGTGGTCATTTTTGGACCACTTGAACCACCTTGGTCCTCAGCCTGGTGGCCATCTACTCTCGGAGCTCTCCCAACTCCAGTGGCTAAGGTCAGAAATTTAGGAGTCACCTTCGACGATGCTCTCATTTTCATAGACCATGCGAATAAAGTAGCATCAACGGCACACTATAAGCTACGCATGATCAAGAAAATAAGTCCGTTTTTACCAGCAGCTGCCATTAAAACTCTGGTTAGCTCTCTGGTTCTATCGGCCCTTGACTACTGCAATGGCTTATTTTTAAACACTCAGGCCAGGGTCCTCATAAAGTTGCAGTCGATACAAAATGCTGCTGCCCGTCTACTCTCCGGACTTCCAAAATTTGCGGCAATATCAGGAACAATAAAAGATTTACATTGGTTGACCATTCACAATAGGATTACATTTAAATCCTTATGTTTAGTCTACAAGTCCTTAAACAACAGAGGTCCCCAATTTTTAAAGGACCAGTTGGTTCGATACTTGCCCCCTAGACAGCTCCGGTCCTCCAATCTCAATCAACTCATGGTCCCTCGGTCCAAAACAGTCTCATGGGGTGATCGCCGTTTCTTCACAGCGGCACCTAAACTATGGAACACCTTGCCCCAAGATATTAGATTAAGCCCATCACTCCTGCAGTTTCGCAAGAAGCTAAAGACATGGTTGTTTAATCAATAATGGTTATCTCTGAATCAATTTGGACACTACAGGCCGCACCGATCAATAATTCTGCAAATCTCAGCGCCAAGACGCCCTCGGGTATAAGCCGCGCTTTATAAATGATAAACATAAACATATAGTGCTGTGAAAGGACCTCTTTTGGAAGCAGGGCTGTTGTCATGTTCACTGTTTCTGTGTAGCCCTGTTTTATTCTCCCTTGAAGCTTGTCTAGCCAGTCCTTATGGGTAAAGAGACTGGTCCCATTACTAGAACAGCAGGTAAAGAAAACGCTCTTTCTGACTTCCTTTCTGTTTTTCAGCTGGCCGTGGAGATGGCCCTTTCCCTGAAGGCATTCCTGGCCCTGGGCTGCCTCTTGATTACAGGTAAGCCATGCACCTTGTGTTTCTGTGTTATGTATTTATAGGCTCAAAGCTCAGACGTCTCTGGTGGGGCAGAACTTTTGGGGACCCAATATATAAATAATTAATTAACTAATAAAGAGTTAGAAGGCTATATTTAGCTTCAGCCTATGGCCGAGGATGATAAATCTAAGGGATAGAAGTTGTCTTGTCATGGCTTTGAATTCCTCACTTGTTCTGTTTTGCTTTCCTATCATTCTGTTGTCCCATGCACCAGAGTGATACTCCACGGGGCAGGGAGAAAGGCCTGAATGTAAATTTGCCCTGCGCCACAATTTGTTTCTATTGGCTAGAGAGGATTGGAGTAGGTCTAATGCTGTATCCTCTATCCCAGGCTCCGCAAACGGTCAACCAGAATCCCATTGTTGACTGTATTGAACGCCCCAGAGAGGTCCTGCAAAATCAGAGCCGCCGTCCGCCCCTTATTAAGTGTTTCACAGATATCTTTGGTGATTATCACCAAAGCAGATTCTGGTCTGTGGTTTTTCCTGAACCTGTGTTGTGTGCCATCCAGACGACAATTGTCTTCTATGTACTCTGAGAGTTGTTCATTCATTACTTTCTCCACCAGGTTTGCGGCTCAGGGGAGTCAAGAGAAAGGGCGATAGTTATATAAATCCAGAGCATTCAGGTTGTCCTTTTTCAGCAGAGGCAAAATGGAATCAGATTTCCAATGTGTGGGGAAGGCTCCCCCGCAAACATAGTATTGAACATTTGCCCCAGATGTTGTGCAACTTGTGCTGGAATCATATTTATTATTTTACGGGGGCAGGGGTCTTGCGGAGCACCAGATTTGATTAATGGAATTAGCTTTGTAAGTTGTTCTTCAGAGGGAACTTTAAAGGTAGAAAATATGGGTTGACCTGATGTAGCGTTTTGAGATTGCCTTTCCGCATGTGTGTGGCTGCCCTGCCTGCTGTAAGTTTGTTGAAGATGTTGGCTATTCTTTCTTGAAAGAAGTCAGCCACAGCATCACAATAGCAGTTGCATGTAGGATATTTCATGCAGAGACCGAGGGATGCTTGAACAGGTGGAATATCTCACACTGAGACTGAAAAATGCTGTACCGTGTAAAATATCTCATGTAGAGACAGAGGGATGCTGTAGCATGTACCAGAGATGGTTTAGCATGTAGGATACAACGCAGAGACCAGGGGATGCTTTTGCATGTAGAATATCTCATGCTGAGACTAGGGGATGCTTTTGCATGTAGAATATCTCATGCAGAGACCGAGGGATGCTTGAGCAGGTAAAATATCTCCCAGTGAGACTGATGAATGCTGTAGCATGTAGAATATTTCACACTGAGACTGAAAGATGCTGTAGCGTTTATAATATCTCATGCAGAGATGGAGGGGTGCTGTAGCATGTACCAGAGATGGTGTAGCATGTAGGATATCTCATGCAGAGACCAAGGGATGCTTTTGCATGTAGAATATCTCATGCTGAGACCAAGGGATGCTGTAGCATGTACGATATCTCATGCAGACACCAAGGGATGCTTTTGCATGTAGAATATCTCATGCAGAGACCAAAGGATGCTGTAGCATGTTGGATATCTCATGCAGAGGCCGATGGATGTTAGAGCAGGTAAAATATCCCATGCGTACACTGAGGGATGTTGTAGCATGTAGAATATCTCATGTAGAGACAGAGGGATGCTGTAGCAGTACCAGAGATGTTGCAACATGTAGAATATCTCCCAATGAGACTGAGGAATGCTGTAGCATGTAGAATATCTCAAGCGGAGACTGAAAGATGATGTAGCATGTGAAATATCTCATGTACCGACAGAAGAATGCTGTAGCATATAGGATATTTCATGCAGAGACTATGGGATGCTGGAGCAGGTAGAATATCTCACGCAGAGACCGAGGGATGCTGTAACATTTAGGATATCTCATGCTGAGAACGCGAGATGCTGTAGCATATAGAATATCCCATGCTGGGACCGAGGGATGATGAAGCATGTATAATGTTTCACTCTGAGAGACTGGGTGATGCTATAGAGCATGTGGTATTGTATAGTGAATGTACAAACTTGGGGATGCTGTAGTAGGGGCATCACTTATGCAGCGACTGAGGGGTGCTGTAGCGGGGGGCATCATTTATGCAGAGGATGAGGAATGTTCCAGGATCCTGAATATCTACTGCAGAAATTAAACAATGCTGTAGTATTAGACATATTATTGGGTGCACGTCATGTATAGGCTGGGGATGTACTACCGCATAAGAAATCTCATGCAGAGAGGAGGGATGCTGTGGTGTGTGGTGTATCATGTATTACATCGTATGCAGAGATCAAGGGAAGCTTTAGAGTGATACATACCATGGGGAATCTGCCACGCAGAGATAATGATGCTGTTGCATGTAGCCTATGTTAAGGGCACTATATGCAGGCCCTGAGAGATGGTGTAGCATGAAACATATAACTGGGCTTTTGCCATGAAGTACCAAGGATGCTGTAGTATGAGACATGTCATGGGGTTTTTAATTTGCCACGAAATAACAAGGATGCTATTGCATGTGGCAGATCAATACGGCACATGTCACACAGAGACTGAGAGCCGCTGTAGCATGAGACTTAGCACTAGCCATTAGGTGTATGCAGGGCAGATACAGGGGTGCTGTTGCATGTGGCATGCCAGTGTGGCACATGTCACACAGAGACTGAAAGATGCTGTAGCATGAGGTATAGCACTGGGTGTTTGCTTTCCATAAACAAGGATGTTGCTGCATGAGGCATGTCAGTGTGGCACATGTCACACAGAGACTGAAAGATGCTGTAGCATGAGACTTAGCACTAGGTGTATGCTGTGGAGAAACAAGGATGCTATTGCATGTGGCATATCAATACGGCACATGCGGCACATGCGGCACATGCTAAGTCTCATGCTATAGCATGAGACTTAGCATTAGCCACTAGGTGTATGCAGTGCAGATACAGGGGTGCTGTTGCATGTGGCATGCCACTGTGTCACACGTCACACAGAGTCTGAAAGATGCTGTAGCATGAGACATAGCATTGGATATTTGCCATGCAGAGACGGGGATGTTGATGCGTGTGGCATGCCAATGTGTCACACGTCACACAGAGTCTGAAAGATGCTGTAGCATGAGACATAGCATTGGATATTTGCCATGCAGAGACGGGGATGTTGATGCGTGTGGCATGCCAATGTGTCACACGTCACACAGAGACTAAGAGATGCTGTAGCATGAGGTATAGCACTGGGTGTTTGCTTTCCATACACAAGGATGTTGATACACGAGGCATGCCAGTGTGATACATGTCACACAGAGACTGAGACCTGCTGAAGCATGAGTCATAGCACTGGGTATTTTCCATGCAGAGACAGGGATGTTGGTGCAGGTAGACTATCATGTGATGTATTTGTCTTGCAGGGACAGGGATGCTGTTGCATGTGGTATACCAATGGGACACTTGTCACACAAAGACTGGGAGATAAGGTAGCATGAGATGCGGCATTGGTTGTTTGCTTTGCATAAACAGGGATGTTGATGCACGAGGCATGCCAGTGTATCACATGTCACACACAGACTGAGAGATGACGTAGCATGCACAGAGAGAGGTGCTGTTGCTTCTAGCATACCAGATGGGTGCATGTCATGCAGAGACCGAGAGCTGCTGTAGTGTTGGACACGTGCCATAAAGATGGTGAGGGGTGCTGAGACGTGGAGAATGTCTCCCGCAGACACTAGGTCTGTGGCCTGTAGCTTGCAGCACATCTCATACGGAGACTGCCATTGTGAAAATGCCCAATCACCACTGTCACTTATTAGTCCTTCTTCTGTCTTCTCCACAGGTCCATGGGCATGCTTCTGCCAGTACCCCATCCCTTCCATTTTCCCAAACGTTCATGAAATGGTGGTGCAGCTGGATTCTTCCTTTACCCTAAAGTGCACGGGGGAGAGTGAACTGAGCTGGAAGATCCCCGAAGTGGTGGAGGAGACCACTGACATCAGCAGCGAAGAAAATAATAGTGGCCTCTTCGTGTCTCTGCTTGAAGTGAAGAATGCCACGGCTGCTCACACTGGCATGTACACCTGTTATCATAACCACACTCAATTTGAAGACAATGAGATCGAAGGCAAAGACATTTACATCTATGTTCCAGGTGAGGACCAGGGAAGTCTTTCCACCATGTCTATGATGGACACAGCAAAGTACTGAAGCGGCAGCGGGGTGTTGGAGGGGGTGTGACCCTGGTCAGAAAAGTCATGTTTTCTCTTAAAGTAGTTCTCTTGATCAAACACATTATGTTCATCTTTAACTTCTTTTTATTTGAGTTGATCATTTTAATCCATCCTATGAATCGAGGAAAAGTGAACTTATGTTCCTAAAGAAATAATCCTAAAGTGAGACTAACATATAGTTTACTTTTCCCATGTGAGGTAAAACGTGAATATTGATACCTCTCACAACACAACAATTGGCCTTTTTTATTGGTCTGTTAACAATGGATGTATACCACTAGCTTTGTAAATGGAATAACTGGATATTTCAATAACACTTCATTTATTCACCAAACCAGTGTGAACATGGCAAGAATTCATTCATGTAAAATAAAATAGTATGATTTCTTTATGGCACATAGCGTATAGGGTCTTCGCCAGTCACATATCTGTACTTACTGTGACACTAATGCCAGCTCAATGTTTTGCACAGATCTAGCCAGATATTGTACTCTTGCAAAAGACTTATTTTCAGCTACTCCACGACATCCTCAACTTAGGTTATCCTAAGATTTTGGAGCTGGATGTTTTTTGTTGCAAATGTTGGGTGTGTCTTGGGCTCGGTCAGACGTTTGCTAACGTGAAACGTTGCATTGCATATGCTCACACAGGTGGTCGGCCTGCTGTCCCTCATTATAACCATTGACGAATGGTAGAATTTAGGTTGGCAATTTATTAATACGTGGTTCATGGTAGCTGGTGTGTTTTAGACTGTGGAAGGTTTTTATTGTTCATGTGTTGTCCCCCCATTATTGGCATACCTGTACCTTGATGCATTTCATGCCGCCTATGCACTTCATAGTTTTTGCAAGCAAAGTGGCTATATTTCCTTGCAAGTGCCAGTTGGCACTTGACATGGATGTACCAGTTTCTTGCAAGTTAAGTTTCATTTAATTTCTTAGTGGCTTTTACACTGGACAGATACTGATGATCATACCTTTCGTGGAACAACTTAAAAGGGGTGTGAAGTGTACATGTTACTGCATAAAGCCACAGGCAGAAAACGTTCTGCAGTGTTCACGCGGATTACTGCAGCTTCTCATTAAAACGTTTCCCAACTCCACACATCCCTAGTGTTTATGCCAGAAATAGGACTGCTCTCTTAAGTATATATCATTTCAATACTTTGGTTATGATATTCTGGTCTTCAGTGGGCAGGCTAGAGAGATGGAAAAGAGGGCACAGGAGAGTGCAGAAGGAGGGACACATCTGTGTTTTCCCTTCAACTGTGAGCCTTGTAGACTGTATATTCACCATGTTTCTTCTTTAACAGATCCTTCTATAGTCTTCGTGCCGTCCCAGATGTTGGACCACATCATCGTGGTGGAGGAAGATGATTCGTCCGTCATCCCATGCCGCACCACCTCGCCCAGCACCCAGGTCACTCTGATCAACAAAGAGGACTCCAAAGTGGTGTACGCCTACTACGACAACAAGCACGGCTTCTTTGGAAACTTCCCCTCTGGGGCATATATCTGCGAAACCATCATCGATGGGGCCAGGATCCAAACTGAGACATACATCTTGCACAAGTGGAAAGGTATGTGCTGCGTAACATAGCAGACATAGCGGACATACTGATTTTTTTAAAATTGTACCATTGAATCTGTGGTTTTTAAAACTGTGTTTGGACTTTAAAAATACCTACTTGGCACTTGATCCCGGGTCCCCGCACAGCAGAGTCAACGCTGCTACAGCAGGTGATCCGAGCACCTTCACCCCTTTCCGCCACTTTGGCGAGCGCCGAGGCCACGCCCCCTCTCGGAGGCCACGCCCCCTTCCAGCGCGCTATATAGACGCTGAATACAAGCGTCTCCCTAATGCTCTTCGAGTCCTCCTGAGGCGGAAGCCGGGAGCGGACATACTGATTTTTAAAAAAATTGTACTATTGAATCTGTGGTTTTTAAAACTGTGTTTGGACTTTAAAAATACCTACTTGCCACGCCCCCTTCCTCTCCACGATTTCCCAGAAATCATGTGCCTTCACCGAACGCAGAGCGGACGAGCGCAGCGGGCGCGACGTTTGCGTGCCGAAGGCACGCCTAAGGCAAGCCTGTCTGCGCCCGTCCGCGACAGACCGTGCCCAGTGCCTAGGCCACCCCGCTATCCTGGCCCTCTACAATACTGACCATCACAGCTTACTGCTCTTCAAGGCCCCTAGCCTATTGAGGCCTCCTTGACCACCCACATTAACAACTTGGGTCTTACAATCCCAGCTGCTCTTCCCACTCTTCTTGACCCAACTCACCCGCCTCCGCTCCCCCACCTTCCTCCCTCCTGTTCCAATTTCCAGGGCAGCCCTAGGCAGACGCCTCTTTCTATTTACTACCTTAACACGCGCTCTGCAGTCAAGCACTGCCACGAACTCTTCGTCCTGCTGGATCTTCACAAACCGGACCTCCTGTTTCTTATGGAAACCTGGTTTCGTGACAGCTCCCTCCCCATCTTATTAGCTTCTCTCCCTGCTACCTACTACGTCCTTCGAGCCGACCGGCCAGCCAGTAAATCAGGCGGGGGTGTCGCCCTGATTGCCCGGAAGGAACTGCAGTTTAAACCTCTCAGCTTTCCCCCGATTGGCACATCAGACTTTCTAGTGGTTCGCTCACTCTCCCTCAAAGTGCCCCTCATTTGCCTACTCATGTATCGTCCCCCCCAATCTCCTCAAGCCTTTCTTGACGGTTTCCAAGAACTTGCAGCCACCTTAGCAGTTAACAATTCCTCTGTCCTGGTGCTGGGCGACTTCAACTTTTGGCCCTCTGATCCAGCTGAATGCCCCACCTCTAAGGAATTCTCTGAAACTTTACGTTCCCTTAACTTTATCTCGCACATTCACTCCCCTACGCACACCCAAGGTCATATTCTTGACCAGATTTGGTCTCTCAACTGTCCCATTGCGTCCCTATCTGTTTCCTCTTGCCCTTGGTCCGACCACTCACTGATCTCTTTTTCCTCTCAAATCGGCTCGCCCACCAAACCCTCGCACCCTAAAAATATCTGGGTAAGATCCTGGGGCCAGGTGGATGTAGCCTCTCTAGCTTCTTCTCTTCCCGCTTCCAGCCCAGTCGTACCTGGCCTGTCCTGCTTAGATCAAGCCAACGCCATCAACTCTTGGCTTTGCTCAGTCAGTGAGTCCATCGCCCCACTTAGACGGGTCCCCTCCAGACGGACGAACGATTCCATCCTCTGGTTCAATGATGAACTGAAATCTCTAAAACTTTCAGTTCATCAAGCAGAACGGGCTTGGAGACGCCAGTACTGCCCCACTCTCAAAGTTCAGTATACCTCCCTCTTGTTGCAATACAAAAAACTTATTTTCTCTACCAAAAAGGATTATTTTTCTTCCAAAATTCTAGTCGCAGAGAATAAACCTAGAGAAATTTTCTCTATCGTTAACAAACTGGCCTACTCCGATAGAACCACCCTTAAGCCTTCCCCTTCTCAACCTTTATGTGACTCCCTGAACTCCTACTTTTTGGATAAAATTGCAACAATTAAAGCTAATATCCCCCCCCCCCCCCTTCCCCGTCTTTCCTCATCGCGCCCTGTACTCCTACAGAGGCTTGCCTTGACTCTTTTCCTCTACTAACAGAGGAATCTTTTCTTTCCCTCTTGCCTCTGGTTAAATCTGGGTCTCCATTGGACCCATGCCCTGCCCCTGTTCTTTGCCACATCTTCACGTTTTGTCCACTGCCTCCGCTTACCTTTCTTAACTGCTCCCTGTCCCAGGGCGTGGTTACCCCTGCTCTTAAAACCGCGATAATTCTCCCCATTCTCAAAAAACCTGGTGCAGACCTCTCTGTCCCCGCCAACTACCGTCCGATTTCCCTGCTTCCCTTCTTAGGGAAAATCCTGGAGCGACACGTTACTAGAGTACTTACCACCTACGTGGAAGAAAACCGCATCTTAGCTTCTCGCCAGGCTGGTTTTCGCCCAGGTCACTCCACCGAGTCAGTCGTGCTCTCAGTACTCGACAATCTTAGAGAGGGATTAGACACGAACATTCCCCAGGCCTTGGTGCTACTCGATCTCTCCGCCGCCTTTGACACGGTGGACCATTCCATCTTACTTTCCCGTGTTGGGGTGGCGGGGATCGGTGGCACGGCCTTGGTCTGGCTGTCCTCCTTCTTGAGTGGCCGCACCCAAGCGGTCCGCCTGGGAAACTTCTCGGCCGAACCACGGAAGTTGCTATGCGGGGTTCCTCAAGGTTCCTCACTCTCTCCCTTACTATTTAATTTGTACATAGCCCCCCTCATCTTTGCTCTTCAGCAAATGGAGGTATCCGTATATAACTATGCGGATGACCTCCAGCTCATTTTTTCTCTTTCCCACTCCCCTGACTCTAAATCTAATTTCCAATCTACCATGCTCTTCATCCGGGACTGGATGAATCACAGCCACCTGAAACTAAACCCAGATAAAACCGAGTTGGTTTTGACAGGTGGTTGCTCCAGTCCCTGGTCCCCCCTCTTTTGGCCCCCTTCTCTTGGGCCCCCTGCCTCCCCCTCCCCCTCTGTAAAAACCCTTGGCATTAAACTCAATGACCAACTCTCTTTGCATTCTCAGGTGAGCTCAGTGGTTTCCTCCTCTTTTTTGTCTCTCCGCACTATCCGTAGGGTCTCCCGGTTCTTTTCCTTCACGGCCCTAAAGCTTATCACACTGGCTATGGTCGTCTCTCGATTGGATTATGCCAATGCCCTCTACCTCGGCATGCCTGCCTACAACGTACGACGACTGCAGCTGGTTCAGAACCAAGCTGCTCGCTTGGTTTTCAACCTCTCCAGGTCTCACCATGTCACTCCCCTTTTGAAATCCCTACACTGGCTCCCCATCCAGGAACGTTCCCAATTTAAGGTAGGCTGCCTCGTCTTTCAGGCCCAGCTAGGCTCAGCTCCTGCGTTTATCTCGTCAGAGATCAAACTTTATGCCCCCACCAGGGATCTCCGCTCCTCCTCCCAACATCTGCTGACCATTCCCCGATTTCGCCGAAAAAAATCGGGAGGTTCCAAATTTTCCACCCTTGCCCCCATTTTTTGGAACTCCCTCCCAGCCCACCTCAGATGTACTACCCAATATTTACCTTTTAGAAAGGCTTTAAAAACCTTTTTATTCGCCAAAGACTTCCCCCAATAAACTATCATTAGTCCCTCCCGCCTCTGTCATTCTTGTCTCTGAGGACTTGGTCTAGCACAGCGCCATGGAACCGTTTCGGTGAACGCGCGCTTTATAAGTAATTTAAAACTCAAACTCAAACTTAACACGCAATGTTTTCAGGTGGGATCGTGGACATGAGGTGGTCTTGGTCATTGTCAGATTGATGACAAGAGTCTTCTGGTCCTTATAGTAATATTGTACCAAACAAACCAATTTTCTGTTATGTGGATGGAACCACAACTTGTTTTTCTATTTTAGTGGGTAAAGAAATTTCTGTGTATAAGATTATTGTGGGCGTAAATGTAGATATAGAGACCCAATCACTTTTGTCCAAAATACTTTCAGTATGTTAATACTTTAGACATAAATGTGCCCGCTATTCAAAATAAAATACAACGTATTGTTGAGAATTACATTAAGAAATATCTTAACTATAGCACCAGACAAGCATTTACATCCTCACTTTTTTAATGTATGTATTGCCACTATTCCACAAGAAAGTACTTTGGCTCTCATCATAAGTGACCCGGTAAATGGGCTGGATTGTCCCCATTTGCCAGAGTTATTACCAGCGGGGGTACCTTGTAGCTCAGAAAATAGAGATAATCCGGGCCATTCCAAGTTGGGCTGTGAAGGTTCACTAAGAAACAACTAGGAATATTCAGGGACATAGGTAACTCTGGTCTGGTTCCTAGATAGGTCCCCATTTCCCCCATCCTTTCACTCTGTTTTGAGTAACCAAAATCTCCAGGTGAGAGTAAAAAGATCCATGGTCTTACAGGCTCATAGGAATTAGGATGCTGTTCATAATGGCGATCTGTGACGAGAGCAGCAAGGTGTATGCTCTTGGTGGACATTTTCTATATTTTACATTCAAATACACCACCAGAGTACCACAGTTTTGTTACCATCTTGATTAGGGTGGTGTTGGTGTTACGGCTGTGGGTTGGAGAGAGGGCTGAATGGATTGAAGTTTTTATGTTGGGTGTAATGTGGTTAGCTTGAGTGGGTCTGTGAGTGACTGTGTGAGTCTCAAGTTGGTCTGTAAGTGGATGCATGAGTGTCTGAGTGGGTCTGCGAGTAGCTATGTGACTCACAAGTGGGTCTGTAACTGTAGGTTTGTGACTGAGTCTGTGAGTGTGATGCCAAGTGTGGGTTTGTTGTGGAGGTGACCGGACTTCTGGTGGTTTTCCTACCATTGTAGCTGTAAGAGTGCTGAGAGTGGATTTCCTTTGGCAGTAGGTGAATTGGTGGGAGAGAGTGTGGTGTTGTCATGAGAACTGATAGCTATCGATGTGTAGTGGCTTTGTTGCTGATACTGGATGTACAATGTCAGGGAGTGTGTTGGCTGAGTCTAGTGACGGTGAGAGTGTACGATGATGAGAGGCGTGACTTAGGAGAGAATGAACAAAAAGTGGGTGAGTAGGTTAGACTGTATGACAGGCAATGGTTAACCATAGTGCTAGTAGTACCTGTGAAAGGCAGTGAATGTAACAGTCAAGTCAAGTCAAGTCAATAGATTTATATAGGGCGCTACATACCCAGAGGGTCTCAAGGCGCTTGAGGAAGGGTGGGGAATTACTTGTCAAACATCCACGTTTTAAGTTGCTTTCTGAATGCTAGGTGGTTCTGAGTAAGGCGAAGGTGAGTGGGAAGTGAGTTCCAGGTTTTAGCTGCCAGGTAGGAGAAGGATCTACCTCCCATGGTGGTTTTGTTGATGCGAGATACAGTGGCAAGGGCTTGGTTGGAGGATCGTAGCTGGCGGGAGGGGGTGTAGAAGGACAGTCGTGTGTTGAGGCATTCGGGTCCGATTTCGTAGAGTGCTTTGTGTGCGTGGGTTAGGAGGCGGAAAGTAATCCTCTTATTGACGGGGAGCCAGTGGAGGTTTTTCAGGTGACCAGAGATGTGTTCTTTACGCGGGATGTCTAATATGAGCCTGGCTGAAGCGTTCTGGATGCGTTGGAGTTTTTTCTGGAGTTTTGCGGTGGTACCGGCGTAGAGGGTGTTTCCGTAGTCCAGGCGGCTCGTGACCAGTGCGTGGGTGACCGTTTTTCTAGTTTCGGTGGGGATCCAGCGAAATGTTTTTTTGAGCATGCGAAGAATGTTGAAGCAAGATGAGGAAACGGCGTTGACTTGTCTGTTCATCGAGAGTGAGGAATCCAGGATGACGCCCAGGTTCTGTGCGTGGTCCGTCGGGATGGGTGCTTTTCCAAGGGCCTCTGGCCACCAAGAGTCATCCTAGGCGGAGGGGGAGGTGCCTAGGATGAGGACCTCTGTTTTGTCTGAGTTCAGTTTCAGACGGCTGTGCTTCATCCATTCGGCTACTTCTTTCATTCCTTCATGCAGGTTGGTTTTGGCAGTGTTAGGGTCTCTGGTGAGTGATAGGATCAGCTGAGTGTCATCGGCGTAGGAGATGATGTTGAGGTTGTGTTGGCGTGCGATGACCGTGAGGGGGCTCATGTATACGTTGAAGAGGGTGGGGCTGAGTGAAGATCCTTGTTGTACGCCGCAGATGACTTCAGTGGCCTCTGACTTGAATGGTGGAAGGCGGACTCTCTGGGTTCTTCCGGTGAGGAACGAGGTGATCCATTCCAGTGCTTTTCCTTGGATTCCGACGTTTCTGAGGCGCTGTAATAGGGTGCTATGACAGACCATGTCGAAGGCTGCGGAGAGGTCGAGGAGGATGAGGGCGACTGTGTCTCCATTGTCCAGTAGAGTTCGAATGTCGTCTGTTGCTGCGATGAGGGCGGTTTCAGTGCTGTGCGTGGCTCGGAAGCCGGACTGTGAGGAGTCGAGGGATTTGTTGGTTTCGAGGAAGGCGGCGAGCTGGTTGTTGACCGCTTTCTCGATGACTTTGGCCGGGAATGGAAGGAGTGAGATAGGGCGGTAGTTTTTGAGTTCGGTGGGGTCAGCTGTGGGTTTCTTCAGGAGGGTGCTGAGTTCCGCATGTTTCCAGCTTTCCGGGAAGGTTGCGGAGTTGAGGGAGCGGTTGATGACGTCTCGGAGGTGCGGTGCTATAATGGAGTCTGCTTTGTTGAAGATGTGGTGAGGGCATGGGTCTGTGGGGGATCCTGAGTGGATAGAGTTCATCAGACTGATGGTGTCTTCAGTGGAGATTGGGTTCCAGTCATTGAGGATGTTCAAGGGGGTCCTGTAGAGGGTTGGGTGGGTTGGTCTTCGGGTCGGTTGTCGAAGCTGTTGTGGATGTCTGCAATCTTGTTGTGGAAGAATGAGGCTAGGGAGTCGCAGAGGGCTTGAGAGGGGGTGATGTCGTTGGAGTTGGCTGAGGGGTTGGTAAATTCCTTGACGATGTTGAATAATTCCTTGCTGTTGTGGGCGTTGCTATCTAGTCGGTCCTTGAAAGCGGCTTTCTTGGCATTCCGGATCAGTTGGTGGTGTATGCGGGTGGCGTTTTTGAAGGCGTCCTTGGTGCAGGTGTTTGGGTCTTTTTTCCAGGCCTTCTCAAGGGAGCGACAGAGTTTCTTGGATTTCTTAAGATCATCGTTGAACCAGGAGGCCTTCTTGCTGCCTAGTTTGATTTGTCGTTTTTTCAGTGGTGCTAGGATGTCGGCGCTGTTGGATAACCATTGGGTGAGGTTGGTGGCTGCTTGGTCGGGGTTTGAGGAGTGGGCGGGGGGGTTTTGAAGAAGCGATGAGGAGATCTGGTCGATGGTGATTTTGTTCCAGTTTCTTCGCAGAGTGGGTTGGGGGTGGTTGTTGGATGTGGACTTGTTGTAGGTAAAGTGAACGCAGCTGTGGTCAGTCCAAAGGAGAGCTGTGGTGTGGCTGAAGGAGACATGTTTGCTGGAGGTGAAGATAGGGTCGAGTGTGTGACCTGCGATGTGGGTGGGGGTAGTGACAAGTTGTTTAAGTCCGAGGTTGGCGAAGTTGTCCAAAAGGGTGGTGGTGTTGCGGTCGTTGTTCTTTTCAAGGTGAAAGTTGAGGTCTCCCAAAAGGATGTAATCCTCGGAGGGGAGCGCGTGTGGAGTGATGAAGTCTGTGATGTCTTCACTAAATTGTGCGCGGGGTCCTGGTGGCCTGTAAAGGAGGGAGCCTCTGAGTGTGGTCTTGGGGTCGATGTGGATCTGGAAGTGAAGGTGTTCAGTGTTGGCGAGATTGACGTCTGAGCTGGTTGAGATGCGGATGGATTTCTTATGGACGATAGCGATGCCTCCTCCTGTTTGGCCGGTACGGTCCTTGCGAATGATCTTATAGCCTTCCGGAATGGCAATGGTGATGTCTGGGGCTGATGTGGCGTTCATCCATGTTTCTGTTAGGAAGGCAACGTCCGGAGAGATGGTGTCTAGTAGATTCCAGAGGTCGATGGCGTGCCTGTGGACCGAGCGGGTGTTGAGCAGGATGCATTGTAGGTGGTTGGGGTCGGATATCTGTTGTGTGTTCGTAGATGAGGAGTTGTTCTTGGTGCCGTCAAACTTGCAGGAGTTGCAAGAGAAGGGTCCATGGGTGTGTCCAGGAGCGGCTTGGACGCAGGTGGGGGAACGGCCGGGGTTAAGGGCTAGGAGGGTGGTGGAATCGTAAGTAATGCGGGAGAGGTGGGCGTTATGAGGACCAGGGGGACTGGCGCTGGGCGCGGTCCAGGCGCGGACGGGCGTAGACGGGCTTACCTTTGGCGCACCTTCGGCGCAACTGGGGCGCGACCGCTGCGCGTGAACGCTGCGCGTAGAGACATCGGTCATAAGTGGATAGTGGAGGGGGAGGGGCGAGGGAGGGTCAGCTGGGAGGCGGGAGCGGGGCGGAGCTACGGGCCTGGAGGCACCGTCACAAGATGGCGGCAAAAACAAACGAAAACACGGGGCGAATGCGTGTCAGAAAGCAGGCAGGGATTCACACAGCAACAGCAACCAAAGCGGAGCTCTAATTAAATTCAGATTAAAGCGCTCCTACAATAAGCCAGCACGAACACCCAACAGAGATTCGGCTCACACACAGAGTGGAAGCGCGATCAGAGCATCAAGACCCAGGCACCACTTACAACGCGCTGCGAGTATGCAGTAAGCGCTACGCTTATTGGTAAGCTCAAAAGCAATTCCAATGTTATTAAGCAGCCCAGCGCTGCGATATCTCGGCTAAAGCGCTGCGTTTTGGAATGTGCAATCAGAGTAATCTAGGTCACAAAGCAGCCAAGCGCTACTATGAATATGTCAAAGCGCTACGTTTTCCAATGTCAGAGCAATGCAAATAACGTTACCAAGCAGCCCAGCACTACGGTAATCGATGGCCAGGGAAGCGTGGGGAAGCGTGAGGGGCAGGAGTAATAATGGTGTTGAAAGTAGTTATTACAAGGATAGGAGGAATGACTTCAGTGGATTTGTTTGTTTTTGATGGAAACACATTTAGAGGTAAGCGCAGGAGGAGTATAGGTCTGTGATTGTATGTCGTGCAGAGAGCGGGGGCAATGTTTGGTGGCGGGATTGGATTTGATGCCCAATGGTGCAGGGGTAGGAGTTAGGGTGTGTCTCAAGGTGGATTGCAGATGAGCGGGAGTGGTCATTGGGGCAAGTAGAGTTTCATGGCTCATGCAACCAGTTCACGCTAAAGACAATATAGCCTTTCCGATTTTTTTCCAGTGACCTCACCCACAAATTTCATGCACTGTGTAATGTTGTTGAACACTGTCGAGTCATTTCTAAGAACCTGGCTATCCGATTCAAAATACTCAAACAAGAAGATTTTGTAAAGGGTACTTAAGCATTAAAACGTATTGAATTAAGCTGGAACCTCAGCGTCTACCTATAGATGTACACTGCACCTCCAGGAAAAAATAGAAGTGTCCCAGAAATAGTGGATTTTTTGCAGCATAAACTTATTTTAGATTCATTCGACCATCTTACCCATAACATGATGCTTGGAAATCTGCGCCTAGGTGAGCACCAAAGTGAGCGACCTGAATGTGGTATCTGTACCTCAGGGCTAAGTTTTCTCTTATAGTATATTTGCAATAAAGCACTAATGTTTCATGGTCTTTTTTACTTTTCCAGCTACAGACGACATTCCTGTCAACGTAGAGGCCAGTAAAACAGTGTTTAAGTCGGGGGAGACCATCACTGTCACATGCGTAGTGTTGGACAACGAACTGGTGGATCTGGAATGGAACTATCCAGGAAAATCAGTAAGCATCTGCTTTCTAATCTGCATTTAGCGCAGTCGTCGGAGTCAGGACACTACCTTCTTTAGTGAAGATTCTTGGACTGGGAAAACAGCTAGTTAATGACGTTGGCATTTGTAACAATTTCTTGGGGAGATAAGGAGCCTTTTACTGGATACAACGATATGTTTATTTTCACTTATAAGATCTGATGTCAGACTGTCCAGTGAGTTTTTAACTCTACTCAAGAGATCTGTGTGTAACATGCAGGTTTTCACTGTTACCACAAAGTATAAATGTGGTACCAAGTGCCATGTAAAAGCAAGTTAAATCAGTTTGCAGCCTGCCAGCTTGATCAAAACAAAACCTTTTTCAGTCGTATATGTGCATTTACAGCCGAAAATGGCTAATTTGACTTCCAGAGTCTTGGCTTTAGCTCAGTACAACCCATGCATCCATTAATCCTTTTGCAGCAGATGCTGTAAAGCATGTGCCGGGCTCACTGACTTCTGGTGGTGGGGGTACAGGCACTGTTAGTTTGAAATGCCCTTGCGGAGTCTAGGCCTGGATTGGGGGGAGGGGGCCTCCGTCGAAGTCTTCTTGAAAGTGAAGCCATGTGATAAGCATGCTGTTTTTGTGTAACCGAGATACATGACAAGAGGATTGAATTCAATTGCAGCTGGGTATTTTTTTCAGATCAGCTACCAAATCGCTAATGTTGGGCAGCTATCAGCCATCAGCTGTAAGTGGCGAGCCCCATAGCAGAGTTTTGTTTATGCTTTTCAAATGCACTGCTTAATCGTGTTTTTTTCTCTGCGATACATTCCTCAGTAAAGTTTATAGTCATCTTATTGTGTTAAGCATAACTTGCCTGTGACGCTGATTCTTATGGCTGTTCAATACTCTAGTAGTGCAGTCGCACACAGAATGTTATAGCGCTGTTAACTTTCATTGAGGCACTTGTCTTTCTGTCTGTGCATTAAAAAGCTGTGTCCATAAACGTTTTTGAAGGCAAGCATGTATTCCTGAATCAGACTGAATAATCAATCCAGTGTAAGTAGTCCTAAAGCAAGAGCAGTTATGGCTGTGAAGTGCAGCACAAATGTTAGTCTTGTAAGGTAATAGTTGTAGGAACATGCCCTCTAATAGTCAAACCACTCAACAGCCGTAAATACAATTGAACAGACAAAAACACACAAAAGGGAGTGCCTCAAGAGTCCAACCATTGTATTACTAAGCTTGTTCTCTTTTTTTCCTTCTTTCACAAAGAACACATAATTCTATGGTGTTGATCCCAATATACTATTCTCCAAGACCAAAATAACATGGGAGCCATAGTATGAAGTTTCAAAACAATTCTCTTTATTTTTCTTCAAAACATCAATGAAACAGCCCGGTCACATGGCTAAACAGTTATAATGTCCCAAAAGCTAGACCTATTGACTATGCCAGTGCTTGTTTTCTTTTTGTTTAAGCACTCTGTGAGAGTGCCATGTTTTCAGACTATTGCCCTCATTTACTTCTTCCTCACTGTCTTCCTCTTTCTCATCGTATCCAGTTGGCATTTTCATTTCCTTCTCGCACACCTTCCTAGCTATTTTTGCTTACTGTTTTCATCCCCAGCCCGCCCGCACACCCTCCATTGTCTGTTTGCTTTAACAGCCCGCCAAATGTATGACGTTACTACGCATACTAATACCATGCTTACCATGCAACGCATTCTTTTACCACGCATATGACCCCCGACCCGCAAACCTTTCCCTACCCTAAACCCTAATTTACTACGTCTGCACGACTCCCCCGGCCCGTAATCCTTTCCCTACCCTAACCCCTAAATCACTACTCCTGCACGACCCCGATCCTTTTCCTATCATAAACCCTAAATCACTACTTCTGCACGACCCGACCCTGACCCCAAATCCTCTCCCTACCTTAAACCCCAAAACACTACCCCTGCACGACCCCTGGCCCCCAATCCTTTCCATACCCTACACTCTAAATCACTACCCCTGCAGGACCCTCCAACCCCCAGTCCTCTCCCAACCCTAAACACTAAAACACTACCCCTGCACAACCCTCCCCGACCCCAGTCCTCTCCCTAACCTAAATCACTACCCTGCACGACCCCGACCCCAGTTCTCTCCCTACCGTAAACCCTAAAACACTACCCCTGCGCGACCCCCGACCCCAATCCTTTCCCTACCCTAAACCATTACCCCTTCATGCCCCAACTCCATTTTCCCTTTAACCCCTTCCACGCTGATGACGAGCTGGGCTCGTCATGGCGTAGCCTCCTCGCACGCTGATGACGAGCCCAGCTCGTCACGTAACATGCGATTTTAAAAATTACAGCACAGGAGCGGAATTCCGCTAGCGCGCATGGAGTTAAATAGTAACCCCCCACCTCAGGCCCAATTCCCCTTACCTCTCTCTCCTCATGGTTCCTCTCTCTCCTCGTGTTTCCTGTAGTCGTCTGAGGGGCGGTGCTCATTGTTGTGAGGAAACAGAAGAGCCTCTGTTTCCTCACAACAATGTGGATTACCTATTTTTTTTTACAAAGTATGTGCTTTTACCATACATACCTTTACAACGAAATTAGTTGTAAAGGCATGCGTGGTAAAAGCACATGCCTTGTAAAAAAATGCGTAGTAAAGACTACACGTTGTTACATGCGTGGTAACCAGGCACGCAACACCCATTGTGCTCACGGGGCGTTCAGCCACCCCACCCCCGTCGTGTGTGTCAGCCCGGGCAGAGACAGGTTAGCGGGCTGGCGAGCATGTAATTGCAGCCGCACCCGAGTACTTAACTGGTCTTTAAAAGACCATTTACTTGTAAATGAGTCTTTTGTTGTGTGTTCACCCCTTCTTACAGCCACTCTGTCTATGGTTGGAAGAATTAGCCCCCCCCCCGAAATTTGGCTATAGTTGCCCGCCTGGTGGTAACGCTTGCGTTGTAATGGCATGCGAGCAACAGCCGCGAGGTCATGGCTTTTCCCCGCCCTTCCCACCCACCCTCCATTACCTGCGTGTTTCTACAGCCACTCCTGCCTTCCAATCAATGTCTGTATGTCACATGTCTTTCCCCACCCAAGTCCTACTAACCTGCTCTCGCTCCTTTTATGTTGTCTTGTCCCCCACCCAGTCCTCCATTTAGTTGTGTGTTTTTTAAAATAAAAAACGCACATTAGCACTGGCCACATCGTAGCGCTTTTTGTGCAGCATGGCTAAAAAAATCATGGCCAAATCCAATATATAGCTGTAATAGGGAAGATCTTTTGGTTTTGCCAAGGAGTTTTCTAGTATCAGGAAACCTATTGTGGCCCTACAGCCAGTGCTAACTAATTTAGGGACGATACTGCCATACCACATCCCATTGGTCTAAGCGAGGTGTTTGCAGCGGTCTGACAGGGTCCCTCCACAGAGCCAGCGATGAGGCTCCAGGCTCCCAGATGTGGGAGGAGCTGAAGAGTTCTCATTATAATTTCTAAAACTTGATACACGCCCCCTGTTTACAGAGTGGCGAATTTATTTCCCCTCATATCCTTCCTTCTTTCCTTTATTGATTTTAATGTTATGGATTTTGGCATGCAAGTCCCAAAATAATAAATACACTTTCAAATGACAAATTATAGCATAGGAGTTCTTCTGAAGGCCTGCTGAATGTGAAACTGATTCAGTGGAATCAAACCCTGGATGCGCTCTAGAGGGCGCTCTAACACCTCTCGTGTGCCTCTGCTGCGTGGCAGTGCGTTCTCTGGACGAGTTCCTGGAAGCTGTTTATCCAGACTACAGCAAACATGCACATCCTGCTCGCTCACGGGAATACAGGGCTCTCGCCTGTTTGCTCAAGGTGATTATACCGTACTGCAGGTTTGCCAAGGCAAATATTTGTATGTGAGTGAGAGTGCGTGTTCAAACTACAGCGACGACATTGCACCATCACAGCCAAAGTGGCAAAAGAGATGGGACGAGATACACAGCTCCCTGCCTCTCTCTACTCTAATGTTTTCTTTTGCTGGTCTCGGTCACCCATTATGTGTCATCCTCATAGTGCCCCCTGCCTGGTATCAAGAGAACGATTCCCGTATGGACAAGGACAGCTAATCACTGATTTGATTTTCAGCCCTACTCAGAAGCAAACTCTGTCTCATAAATTCTTAACAAAATATTTAAGAATGTTTTTCCAGTTATAAGAGGAACAGAGTAATTCTTGTTTCTGTTAGAGACATTCCTACCTACACAGAAAATAGTTAAATTCTCGTTATGTTAACCAGATTCATTCAACAGGACAGAGACATTCAAGGGGCCGTCCAAGGCAGTCTCAAGATCCCACATATTAGAAAAAACGTACCTTGTGCTGAGTCATTAATAGTGACCACGGCGTGTAATATGGCTAATGCAATATCATCTACTGGACCACCACCAGATACAGGTGGCAAAAGGCTGGAGGCGGTGCAAGAACATGGGAAGAACAGCAGCAAGACAATGAAGGAATACTAAGCTTAGTTTCGGCTCACAAACATATTGGGACCAATGGTGGGAGGAGATTGAGGAGTTCATGCAACATTTAACAGAGGTATATAGACAGAGAAACAGAAATATCACCCCTGAGAGGAAGTCTATATCAAATACATTCTTCAAAGCATCTTGAGATGTTGTGTACACATCATGGGGCAATTGTGCACTGGCACAGTACTGAGTAGAAATTCGTGCCTCAGGATTTCAGGATTTAAACTGAAACGACAGGCTAATGTCATCAATTCACCTTTCTCTGGAGAACATCTGTTTTGGTGCAGCTTGGATAAATCTTCAAAGCAGATGAAAAATGGAAATGGCACTACAAGAGCCAAAACAGCTCTACAGCAAGTGGGGTTCTTCTGAAGAGGCGCGCCAAGCTTTGGAATGGGTCTTGGAAGTCCAGCTTTCCAGCAGCAACAATTTCAGGCCAGTCAGGGGTCAGGCTCACAAAGCGAAACTCATAAAAGCAGCAACACACAAAAGGAAAACAATGGGGCATATTATCAAGGGGGTTTATCTCCGCTTTTTTGGCTTTAAAAGCCAAGAAAGCGGAGATAAAATTATCTCCCTATTACCAAGCTGTCGCTAACACCAGTTACCGACAGCTAAAAGGAGATAGCGACCATCTTGGGCCCCGCTTTGCATATCAGTGATATTTATCACTAATGAGATGCAAAGTGGGCGTGCCAGATGTTAGAGATTGGAAACAGTCGCTAACATCGCCATCTCCTATTACCAACTTTTGGAGATATTCGCGCTAAGCGCGAATATCTCCAAAAGCTAACACCTGCCCTGAGCAGTTCTTAGCCATGTTATCCAATGGGAGGTGGATAACATGGCTAAGAGCATTTGCTCGATAATGCATGAATATCGCTGACTTTTCAGCGATATTCATGCATTGCGGCCGTTTTTTATCGCATTTGCAATAAACCTTGCTAATAGCAAGGTTTATCTGCGATAAAAATCGCCGATGTGCGGCGATAATTTTTGTCTCTAAACAAGCTAGAGACAAAAATTATCGCTAGTTGTTGGTAATATGCCCCAATATTTTCGAGCTAGGGCGAGAGCAAAGAACTACACTCCAAGGGGCACTTGCCAAACAACCAAACAACTCACACAGTAGGCTCCGGTGGTTTCCCCCAAGAATAGGGGATGATAACCTCTGACAAGTTGTTACTAAATGTGTCATAACACGGGCAGTGCATAGAACTAGAAAGGACACCTGCAAACATTGTACTAAAAAGCAGAAGTGCCAGGCAGGCCACCCGAACTCCCAATGGTAAAAAGTCAACGATTTCCTAAAGAAAGACATATTATAGGATCTTGTAAGCCCGTTTTAGTGACTGCTAAAACGGTCCCTGCATGCCTGTAGGAGGGCCATGCTATTCACCTACTGTTCCCCCCATTGATTGCTCTTCCGAGCTAACAGTAGCACACCGGAAACCTTCAGCAGTGCTAACTTTCAATTGGACTACTTAATTAGGTGTTAGTTAGAGATGTTGAATGGCAGTGCCATCATGCCGGCATGCTGGGACAATGTTTACAGTTACCAAAGCAGAGTCCTAATTTTGCATTGCCTCTGTTTGATTCCAAAGCCCGCCTCCTGGGGAAACTGGCATTCCTTACATATTCACTGTCCCCGCATCCATGACTGCACCTTCCACTAACTCTAATAAGTGAGAACACATTGACGGAGATGAGGTATTTTCCGTCAATACTTCTCCTTCATGATGATACCATGAACGTTTCTCTCCCAGATTCCTGTCGGATTCCACCTGACAATCAACAGTAACTGTTTGTTTTCCAACTCGGTTTGGAGACTTGGGGATACACTCAACAACCCAGCTTTCTCACGAGGCAATCCTGTGTTTTTTTCTCTTTATTCTTAGTTCCGTCCTGTTCATCATATCTTCCCCCTTTTCCTCCCATACTCTCTCTTCTTTTTTCTTATCTTGCATTCTCCATTCTATGCACTGCAGTTGTCTTTCTCTTCTTTGTGATTTCTGTCCTATCCAAGATGCCATCTGCAGTGCCCATTACACTAAAAGTTTACACATTTCACCACCTTCTTGTTACATGAGAAAAAAAATCGGCAAAGTTTAGAACACAGTATCACCTCATATTTCAATAGTTGAATCTGTATATATGGTATCATGGCTAAATCCCCAATCTCCGCATTGCCAGATAATGAAGAACGAGGAGGGATTAATGAATGAAAACTACATAGCACCTAGAGTCCCATCAATACATTCATCATACAGTCTTTCAGGAGAATGAGATGCCTGTGTCATTGTGTCGATTTTAAACAATACAGGACAACTCTACAGACTTAGGGTAACATGGGCAATATACAGTACATGCAATGCTAAGGAGACCGCCACATCTCATTAGACATGGGTGAGTGCTCAAGGGCTTTCTGAATCCTGGCATCAAAGATCCGTTAGTGGGCCAAAGCATGTCTGAATCAGCAGATTATGTGCATTGAAACAGATTTTCTTGTCAATAAAGAGTTATTATAACTGACAGGGCGTTTGAAAGAATGGTGGAGAGAATGTGTTAAGTGGTGCTGCGTGAAGTCGATCTTTCAGAGTTTTAACTTCAGAGTTCTAATGTACTTTTCCTTTTTAAATGCAGAAAGAAAGTGCAGAAATCAAGATGGAAGAGTCAAAGGTGCCATCCCTGAAGCTCACATGCACCCTAACTGTACACAATGCCACAGTGAAGGACAGCGGCGAGTACGAGTGTGTGGTCCGACACGCAACCCAGGATTCTAAGGAAGTGAAGAAAATTGACATCATAGTTCATGGTACATATTCACTCCAAGAGTTCACTCTAAATAGTTTTCTGACATTTGGCTATTGTCAAACTTTGTAAATCCACTGATTTCGACTTTCTCCATCTCTTATTGCCCTAGGGCGTCCATTGTTTTTAACTTCTTCAAATTTTACCTTTGCAGTAAATGTATGCCCTCTTCTCATTCACTATTCGCTAACCCCTTGTCCTGGAATTAAGTATGAATTACATTTGCATTAAGTCACGTCCTCAAAGTTCAGTGGCTCTTATAAAGACCTTTGATCATTGACATCAGTTTCAATTAATCTCATGGCTGTTTGAGCTTATGTCATTGTTCACAATTTGTTTTTGAAGACTTGTACTAACGATGCTGATCTTCCTTTGTGGTTTGCAGATAAAGGATTTGTTCTCTTGGAGCCCAAGTTTGATTTGGAGGAGTCTGCAAATCTTCATGAAGTAAAAAGCTTTGTGGTAGATGTGCAAGCGTACCCTGCTCCCAAAATCAGATGGATGAAGGACAATGTCACCTTGATTGAAAACTTCACTGAGATCATCACCAGCACATCCCAGACGCAAGAATCCAGGTATGCAATCCCTCTGTGCACGCATAGCCACTTCACTCACTTCAGGGATGGCTAAGCAGGATCAATGCTAACTAGAAACAAACTCCATGTGACAACTTGAACCTTTCTGTTGCTCTCAAATGTAACAATTTAGTCCAATATTTAAAAATACTGTACAATGTGCTTTAAACTGTTGCTCACAAATGTAACAATTTAGTCCAATATTTAAAAATACTGTACAATGTGCTTTAAATTCAGAAATGCACAGCACTAAAGTTTAGACAAATAAACCGCCATCACCGAGTAAATAAATACTGCATTGAAATACTACACACCTTTCAATGCAAACATGAAAACATCAAGCAAACAAGCATAACACGTGGCTGATTGTGTACCTTTTCAATGTGTCACTGAATGCAGGGCTGGTCTCTCTCTCTCTCTCTCTCTCTGTCTCTCTCTCTCTCTCTCTCTCTCTCTCTCTGTCTGTCTTTTTCTATCTCTTTCTGTCTCTCTCTTCCTCTTTCTCCTCCGTCTTTCTTTCCTCCCTCTTTCTTTCTCGGAATCTTTCTCTCCTTTGTTTTTCTTTCTCTGGCATTCTCTCATATTCTCTCTTTCTCCCCTTTTCCGTCCATCCCTTTCCCTCTACCATTCTCTTCTGTCCATCACTCTTTTTTCTCATTAACTCATTCTCTTCCGCTCTGCTCTTACCCTCTCTCTGCACCTCAGCCTCTAAGAGAAAAGAAAGACATGTCTACTACTATAAGTAGAGAGGCATCACATAGTAGAAAATAAGAACAACTCCACAAGGGTTACCTTCTATGCCAGCTACACCGTATTCAAGAGTTCCCTAACCAATCCTTTATGCTGGGCATCCACGTTCCATCTGTATGGAATGTCCTTTGCACATGTGAATTGTTTCTACAGTACCCAACTGTGACTGTCATTCACTGCAATATACGTCAGTCCAGAGGTAGCAACAAACCTAAAAAAATCAAATGAAAATATCCTATGAGTGTCAAAGTTGCTTAATCTCAGTAAAAGCCACAATGTACCTTATAGGTAAACTGAGCTACAGTGATAGGCCAAAAGTAAAAAATATAGGGATTTTTCGTTGTAAATCTGTTGAAGTATGTGAAATGTAGCTCTTTCCTGTGCACATTACGATGTGCAGATGTTAGCTGGTACGGTCATCTATCCAGTAGCAAATAGTTAGTAGCAACCGCAACTAATAATTTGTGTCCTGATCCTTCTCTCCTGATTTATGACTATGTTTTTATGCTAATGCCTTCACATATTTTCTACATTGGAGTAGTTGCTAAGAATGCAGTCTGTTATTGTTTTGGACTTTGAAATTCCCTTTCCAAGGCATCAAATTGTTTCCCCCACATTTGCAGCTAGGACTACAACCCACAGATGGGTTGCACTCCATGATGCTGTGTGTCTTGATCTCTCTGCCAAATGTGCACTGCTTGAAACGTTTTCTTCAACGCTTGCCATAGTTCACTGAACATAGTAAATAATAAATGAAACCAGCACTGTTGATAATCTGTGCAATGGAAAGTACAAGTTGCATCAAGGGCACTGCTAAGAACTTTCTCTCTTCTGTACAGAACAATAGGTTTGAGATCCAGTTATGAACTTTGTCATAACTGTATGGCTGGATTTATAAGTAAAAACTGGGAGGAGATGCTGACCGATGCAAGGAGGAGCGATTGTTAACCTTTTTATGCCCTGATGTTTTTTTTGGTGTACTTGCGTGTATACACTTGTCATACCATATTCTGGCTTACGGTTAACGTTTTGATGATCCCTCTTGCTCATTGACTCTGAAATTGGAGATCTTGGATCTAGGCAAATTCCATGACATTATGCAACTCTATGAAAATGGTCATATTGGCGAAGTTTATATCTTAATATTGTGAACTAATTTTAGTAGAGGTTTGAGCTCTCTCATCAGCTAACTTCTTGAGGTCATGAGTCACCATAACAACTCTTCACTGCACACTTTCAGGCTAACTTTGAGTGCAGTATAAAATACATAAATTTGCATATTGGTGTTTGCATCCGATTTCAGATTCTAAGCAACATTTTGGGTCAGACTAGAGGAATTTCTCCTCATAAACTCCTCAAAGGTGTCACCTGCAAGATTTTACATGGGGAAATAACAGGTGGGGAACAGAAAAAAAGTTGTGGTTTAATTGTGTTGTAAAATTGCAGCATCAAATTATTGTCCATCCCGACTCTGAATGAGCACTCCCCCCCTCATTTTAAAATGAAGGCACTCATAAAGAGCCGGTTTGTGTGACGTGAAGATGCAAGTCTGCATAGGTTGTTTCCTGACACATGGATTTTAATAAGATGCATGTGGATTTAACATAAATATTTCTTATGATGACAATGCTTGTGCTGGAAAAGTAATTTTGAAAAACTCTTTGCTATATCCAAAATATTTAAAGAAAGAGATTTTGCACATAAAGCGTTTAATAATGTATATATGGTTGAATGAATGATTTCTACATTTGCTTACTAGAACAATTAAAACATGCACAATCTTTACAGCTACCAAAGCAAATTAAAGCTGATTCGTGCCAAGGAAGAAGACAGCGGACTCTACACCATTGTAGCTCAAAATGATGATGATATTAAAAATTACACATTTTCTTTGCGCATTAAAGGTAAGACCGCAGTGACCTGTTTTCGTCATTTCCGTTCAGTTTTTATGTTTGCAAGCCTGCAGCAGGAGATCAGCAAATATTGCATGCATTCAGTAATAATAATAACTAGTTAAACAACATTATCAACACACAAGAAAACTGCTATAAAGTGAAATTTTCAATTACAAATTGATGCTAACTGCATAGACAAAGAAAAATAAATGCTGTGTTTACGCCCTTGAAGTTATGACATAAAAACATTGGGCATTACAATTTCCTTTAAAGCGCTAATCAAGCCGTGTAAACAAACTGAAGATGGTTATTGTCTTGAATATTAAGAATACGTTAGCACATTGCAAGTCGGTGAACCTGCAAAAGATTTTAACTGAGGTGACGTCCAGCTAAAAATACCTCTATGTAGAGACCCTTTTTGTTAAATTAAATATAAAAAATTTAGACGTTTCCAACCTGAAAGAAAACCCAGTGCTGGAATATTATATAAAGCAGTCTGGTTACTTTCTTTCAGTACTCGAAAATATCTGTCACAGTAATAAAACTATTTCTTATCTGTAAGATATTTATGTAAGATTATAGAAGCAGTGGGGATAGCAATAATTCACATCTGCTTGTATTTTGCCAACACCCTGCTGGGCTGTGTTCATTTTACCAATTGGAGTTGTACTTTGCTCTGCAAATAGATTGACTTAATCATAGTTCATTTCGGTTATTTACAGTCCCGGCTGTCGTTTTGGACTTGGTGGATGAGCACCACGGCTCTTCTGGGGATCAGACTGTGGAATGTGTGACCAGAGGGAACCCAGCACCTGTTGTTGAGTGGTTCATCTGCAAAGATATCAAAAAGTAAGAATGAATTCACATTCTTGATACTCCAAAGGGTTCTGAGACATAATTACAAAAATCCCAATGTGACCCATTTTGTGTAATACAAAAGTTTGGACTGTGATAGTAAAATTCAAATGTTCTTACCCAGGTGCAATAATGGCAGCGACTGGTCTCTTTTGCCTGCCAATGGCTCCGACATCACCACAAACACATATCTGGATGATCAGACTGTTGTGGAAAGTGAGGTGACCTTTCAGAAGCTGGAAAAGACCATGGCAGTTCGATGTGTTGCGCGGAACGAGCTCGGCATTGACTCCAGAGAAATGAAGTTAGTGGCGCAAAGTAAGTATACCTACTCAAAGCTATTTCATCAAGCCCTCATTTCCAAACCCTTCCATTCAGAACCTCAGTGCACACTACATTCGCAGACCCTTAAGACCACTGGCTAGTGCTTGGTGCCATAAGTGTTCCATACAAGCTTGCCCTGCACAGTGAAAGCCATGGATGGCAAACATCAAGGGACTTTGGGCCTGATTTAAAGTTTACATGTTTGTGACGTAGTAACCCATATCCCAGACTCTAAATTAGATATTTTGTCTTCCATCCCAGACCTTTTTCTTCCAACACCCTACAGGTCTAGAGTTCCTGTCTCATTATCTCACTTTAATTTTTTTTTGATTCATAGAATCATATTTTGGACGCTTTTATTTGACTGGATTTAAAACATTATTGACCATGGCTTACTGGAAGACTTCGGCTCTATGGCAAACTGTGTGACAAACACATTCACAAAGCTGTCTTTCATTTTGTATTTAATAACTAGACCCTTTACTTCACCGTAATGTTCAATTGGCATGCCAACATTTTGAAAGGAAAAGTGAACTGGCATTTTGTACAGTAGAGAATATTGGCATTGCATTCACTTTTTAAGAGGATTTCATGTACACTGAAAACAGGGGGTGATTTAAATGTTGCCGGAGAGGTAAGTCTGTTTCAACTGCAACAGAGTTTCCTCCCCACCAGCATTGTGGTTTGACTGCCCTATTTAGAATCGGGGGGATCATAGGTTTGATGATAGCAGAGGCTACTCCGTGTCCACCGCGGTCAAACCCTTCTGATGGCTCGACAGAGTAAGGGCCACGCACCAAATTTAGATTGACAGACATACAACCTGGTGGTCAGGGGCATTGAAAAGTGCTCAATAACCCCTTTGTCATGGGAGGAAACACCCATAGCGAGGGTGCCAGTGTAAAGAAAAACCTGCTTTGGGATTTCCCTTTATTTTTTTTTTTAGTTTTATATAGTGCAAACTAGACCCGAGAATTCGGGTATGAGAGCGCTTTACATGAGCATTAGTTTTGTTACAAATGGACACATTCATTTTTTGTTAGGCACAGGGAGATTACGTGATTTGCCTAGAATCACAGGAGGTTGAGCATCCTACCGAGACCTGAACCCAGGTCCCCAGCTTTGAGGTCGACCGCTCTAGCAATAAGGCTACATCCTCTCCCCTAAGGGCTAGAGCGGTCGACCTTGAAGCTGGGGAACCGGGTTCGAGTCTCGGCAAGTATGCTCAACATCCTGTGATTCTGGGCAAATCACTTAATCTCCCCGTGCCTAACAAAAATGAATGTGTCCATTTGTAACGAAACTGGTGCTCATGTAAAGCAATCTGATACCCAATTTTTTCAGTCTAGTTTGCGCTATATAAAACTCAAAAATATAAACATAAATACATTCATCAGCTCTTTGTCATCTTAAGTCAGAACAAGTACATTTCCTTTCTGGAGCAACCAGACTCAGTATTAAATGGTTCCTGAGAGTCAATGCCACTATTTAATGTCCCAGGTAGAATAAATGCATACGAGGTCAATATCACCCCTATCTTTTACCTCATTCAACATTGTCCAGAGTGCAGGTGCACTTAAAACACAGACCTGCAGTGAGCTCAATTTCAAGATGCACTCTACACTGAATGAGAATGTCTTTCTAAAATTTCACAAATGGCACAAAGAAATACAAATACCCAAAAGTACCTTATTGAGAACTTTGAGAATCCTCAGAAATACTCCAATATATGTTTGCAGCCTGTACCAGTGCACATCAGTCTGAATCTGCAGCAGAGGGAACAAAGCGATTTTTATACTGGGATATTTGCTTTCTACAGGAATTGCGTGTCAGCTTGAAAAATCTAAGATGCAGTACATATCATCAGCTGTCGGATCTACACAGGCTGTTCATTCTATACTGTAGCTGTGTTATTCTCCTGGAATTGACTTTAAGAGTATTTCATAGTTCTTAATAATCGTTTTTCGGTGAATTCTGTCCACTGACATTTCTTTTCAATAGGTTGCATGGTTTGCTCAATAATACTTTGATGTGTGTGTGTGTGTGCGTGTGCACACACTATCATCTACAATTATGTGTGACAGGGTTGGTCTTCTTGGTTCTGCGTTCCAATTCATTTACCATTGATACGGTCTTCCTTTTCCAAAACAAATTGACCCCTCATGTATATAATTGACTTGTAGAATTGTCAAATCATGAATTATGTATGAAACGATGGGATGCTTCATGTGAACGTAGCTTTTTTTGAACATGCTCATCATTATTCTTCCGCAGCATTACATTCGGAACTAACGGTGGCGGCAGCAGTTCTGGTGCTTCTTGTGATTGTTATCATCTCACTCATCGTTCTGGTCATCATATGGAAGCAGGTAACCCTTCAATGTGCTTTAATGTTCCAGGGAGTGGCAGCTTAGTGTGAAATGCAGCCATTGTAAATCAGGCATTTAAATTGGTGCTGCAGATCCAGCTTAGCTCTGGCTGTCGGCGCACTATTATCTGCGATCAGATTTGAAGTAATCTTAGTGTGGTTTTGTGGTTTCTATTAATGTTCTTTAGGGCTGTCAGCCAAAGCCTTCTAAGTTGTTCCCTTATGTGTTGAAAAATCATTTACTGGAAAAACGTGTACCCGTGTAAAACAATTTATATTCCTCCCTCCTGTCCTTCTGGGATGGCTACTTGTGCCATTATCACTTCTCGGGGAAAACCAAATGGAAAGGTTCCTCCCTTTTCATCAGATTCTTAATATCAAAGAAGATTTAAAATATAATCATATATGCTTGAAAAAAAGATTTATTATGTGGTGTGAAACATTTCGAAAACATTACCATGTTTTTAAAACGTGTAGAGCGAGTATTGTGGAAGATCGCATACATTTCCCATAATACTTTTTTTTATAATCACAGCTCTCCCTATGATCATGCCAAAGCAAGCACTGACCTGTGCAAAAAGGTAATTATATGGGCATTTTAAAAGTGCAAATATGTCTGGTTCTCTTGGTCGTCAGAACCTACCACTTTAATGATCGAGGGATAGATGTGTGTGTGCATCAAATTTGCAATCCTTAGTCCTAGTTTAGCTTCACTAAGTCCAATGTTTGAATGATGGATATTTGACTCATAGGATTGCTCCTAATTAGCTTCCAACGTTTTAGGAGCTTCTTCATGATCTCTAGACTCAAGAAATCTGTATAAATTGTAGATTTCATAGAACATTCAAATGCATAACATTAACATGTGCAAAACATCCAAAGGGTGGTAAATTTATGCACGTGTAGCTCTTGTGCAAATCCCGTTGGTCCCTTCATTTTTTTCTAATTTGGGAAAATATTGTTGTCCATGAAAAGACCTCTTCTACGATCAATAACTACGTATTCCTTTCCCTTTAGCAGAAGGGAATTTGCAGGTGCTTCTGCAGTGGTAAATTACTTCTGAGGGATTTGTGAATAGCCACAAAGCAATGGGGGTGCACCTTCATTTGCACAGTGCCTTAACTAAAAAATGCACATACTTTCAAGCACAAAAATATGATAAGCCCACCATACTCTAACAATTTCTGTATTCAGAATGGCACATTGCAAATGTTAAATTCCTCAGTCTTCAATCTCTGAAGCAGGAATATTATTTTGCATTTATGTTCAGGAGGAGGGACCAAGGTAAGAGAACCTAGCGCCCATCCAGGCTAATTTAAATTTAGGGACGGCGAACCTTCCTTGGGTGGCAGAGCGGAGATTTCGGGAAGGAAATTATGGACTGGCCAAGGACTGAAGATAACGAGGAGCACAACAAGATTTGATTTTGTCCATATAACTTAGTGCCTTGAACTTTATTCAGTTTTCGACTTTAAGACAATGCAGCTTGCGTCGATAGTTCGAGATGGAAGTGGTCTTAGGGACTCCACACAGAAGTCTGACAACAGCGTTTTGTACCATCTTGTTTGAGCCCAGATAGAGTACGTTTCCATAGTCCAGCAGATGTAATTAGGGCATTGACTACGGTTTTTCTGGTAGAGTCCGGTAGCATCCAGCAGATTTTCCTTAACCGTTTGAGAATGGTGAAGCAAGTCGCTGCAACTTTGGCTGATTAGGGGTGCATGCTGAATGAATCATCAATCGTGATGCCCAGATTTCGAACTTGGAGGAAGGGGACGGAAGATCACCCATTTCACATGGCCAATGTTGGTGGTTCTAGAGATCTTTTTTTTTCCCTAACACCAATATCTCAGTTTTCTCTCCATTTAGCTTAAGAAAATGTTGCTGCCTCCTAGACGCTATTTTGTTTAAGCCAATTTTGGGAATAGAAGAGGCATTTGTATTGTGTGAGGAAAGGGAGAAAATGATTTGAGAATCATCGGCGTAAGAGAAAAGGGATAACCCTGATATCTCAGCCACCTCAGCCAGCGGCCTTACATAAAGATTGAATAACAGGGGGCTGAAGATGGATCCCTGTGGTAGTCTTGAATCTTCAGTATGTCCACCCAGTCATTAGGACTGGGTGGAAAGCAGCATTATCTAAGTCTGTCTAAATCCAACATTTATTTAAGCTCTAATTAGAAGTGCCCCAGAAAATGTGAAGATAGTTTTGCGCCGAGATTTACTGAAACCGGTATACCAGTAATTTCAGGGTTGCGGAAATTCCAGCCCATTATGAGTTGGACCTTGAAGCTCTATTAAGAGCTTCAGTGTTTGATTTCCCCAGTATTTCCATATTTTCCCCATGACTTTCTCTCTAAGATTTTGGCTGTGTTCAGCAGCTGAAAACCGTGTGAAAGTAAGGAGATCCTCAGTGTTAAGAGTGATCTCATAATTCGATTGAAGCAGGAAACATTTCTAGATTCACATGCTAAGCATTTTTCAGCAACCCACTGGTTGGGTCCAGTAGTATTTATTTTAAAAAATGTTCTGGGCGTTAACCTAGGCAGTTTTCCTTTTACCTTTTCACCGTGTACCAAGAAGACACTAGGTGTTTGTTTTGGGCCCTAATGTCAGTTAGTGATAACATAACCCATGTCTCCGTGCAGTGGGACAACTCACAACAAAAAACAGCTTATTACATACATTTCACCTACTGTCAGACACCGCTCACCCTGCACACTCATCATTTACTTAGCACAGTCACCCTGATATTTTGTTTGAAATCAGATCCTGCTCACCCACCACTCACACAGTGCTGAGTCTGTACTCACACACCATTGACCCTTTCACCCAGCACTCACATTCCTCTCACCCTCCACCCACACCTCTCACCCTGAACTCAAACTGCTCATCCCACGTTTATATTATTGACATACCGCTCACCCTATTCTTACACACCTCTTACCTTGTACAGGGTAACATCTCTCACCATGTACACTCACACAATTCTCATTTGGCACTGAACTCAGACACTTATCAACCTTCAGTCATGCACACCTCAACTTGCACAGAGAGCACTCACACCATTCTCGCTGCACTCATACACTCCTCCCACACCACTTAACGTATTATTAATTCCATTGGCGAAACCTAAAGCATTTACCAGTGCTTGTTTAGTATGATCACAACCTTTACGTTTCCCCCAAATTGCCACTGTAAGTTTACCCTTAATGATAAACATCTGAAATGCATGTTCTGCCTTCCCAGTGACCATAACTTACAGGACTTCCACAGGACTTCTACACTTGTTATCGTTTCAAGCCAAAAACTCTGGTTAGAAGGAATAAAATACTGCCTGCAGCAAACGTCTGAGCAGTAAGCAATAAGAAGCAGAATAAAAGTGCTCCATTGATGGAGAAGATGGGGTTTTCAGAGGAAGAGGAGTTAGAGGCCCCAGATTAATGTCAGGGGAACACCGAGATGGTTCAGAACTTGGGGAAGTTTCCTCACATAAAATCAAGGGTCATGGATTTGTTTTATTTACGTTTTATATAGCGCGAACTAGACCCAAAGGTATCAGAGCACTTTACATGAGAACCAGTTGTGTTACAGACGAAAATATACATTTTTGCTAGGCACGGGGAGATAACGTGAATTGCCCAGAATCATAATATGTTAAGCGTCCCTACTGAGACTCGAACCTGGTTCACCAGCTTCGAGGCCGACCACTCCAGTCGTTATGCCCGAGGAGGTACATCCTTAATCCTACAGTGCCCAAAATAAGAACTTTGAGAGTGGTGAAAGGAAAGGGTATCCAAGCCTTCAGTCTGAACATTAAAGGCTCTGTCTAGGTGTACACTCATTCAAAGCGTTTGTCAATATATACTTCCGGATCCAATCACCCCACTAGATTGTGGAATAATGTACTGTATGTGGAACTTTTTTTTATATTGAGCTAACTCGACCTGAATGTGTCAGAGAGCTTTACATGAGCAACAGATGCATTACAGCCGGACACATTTATTTTGTTAGGCACAGGGAGATTAAGTGATTTGCCCAGAGTCACAGGATGATGAGCTACCCTGCCGAGGCTCGAACATGGTTCCAGCTTCGAGGTCGACCGCTCTAGCCATTGAATTGCTGTTGTTTACTCATTTTAGAATGGCTGGTTATATTGTTAAGTCAATTACACCTGTTTAATAGGCCAGAGAGCTCAGAATAACGACGTAAAATATCTCTTTACAGAAACCAAGGTATGAAATCAGGTGGCGTGTCATTGAGTCCATAAGCCCTGATGGCCATGAGTACATCTATGTTGACCCCATGCAGCTGCCATATGACTCTAGATGGGAATTTCCACGGGATGGACTAGTGCTTGGTAAGTAGATATTTGTGGATATGTTTGCAGCAATTGCTGAGTGGGTTGCCATTGAATATCTTGCTTTGTAAACATAAGCGCCCTGCTACATTTTTGGCAGGTTTTACCATAGAAATACCATATACACACATACATACATAAAATAACACTACTAGAAAAAATGATCAGTTTTACAGATTGTGCAGAATTATCATTAACTGCGTCCTTCAAACAGCAATGCATTCAGTTCGATCTTCGAGTGGCCTCTAAATCTCTAATCCTATTTAAGGCTTTCTGATACCATGCCAGCAATGCTGCATTCTGAAGCAGCGTTTGCAGCACATGATGTTGTGGATCACATGCTGTGCCCTCTCACGCCATCTAATGTTATGCTATCTAATGTTCTGCTTTGACTAGTTCAACTTGGTCTACTTAGAAGCCTTTGTTTTGGTCCTATTCCCATCCTTACAATTTATACTCACACAGTTTGTCAAGACATTCTAGTTTGGTTGCATTATACTTGAGCGATCCCTTTCTTCACTTTGCAGCCATTTGTATACCTAAAGGGGGATTTATCGTATTTAGATTTGTACAAAGTATTCATTATTACAGCAAGTCATGTGGAAAAAACTAAACAAATGATACTATTTTAACCTCAGGAAGAATCCTCGGCTCTGGCGCATTCGGCAAAGTGGTTGAAGGAACAGCGTATGGCTTGAGCCGCTCTCAACCAGTGATGAAGGTGGCTGTGAAAATGTTGAAACGTAAGTAAAGTACATGTCTTGCACTATTACCTGTGTCACTTCATTACTTACTTTGCTAGATTTGCTATATCACAATAATGTACACGTATGTTTCACTTTGAAACAGGGTATTTAAAATGTTACATTTTTTTTTACATGTATATAATTAATCTTAAATGTTCATAGAATGATGTTGGGTGACTGTATTACACGTCGGTTACCCATCATCACACGCATCCTGCATTTTTAAGATTTTACTATTCACTTTAATAGCAAATAAATTAGGATACTTTGAAAGTCCTAAAATATTTCTTTTGTATATTGGTAAGTGGACATATTAAAACTTTGGCTGGGTGTTTTTATGATGCGACACAAAAATGTAGCACCTATTTACTACACATTCTAAAGGCAGCACAAAATTGTGTTGTATTCGCACAACCATTAGTACATCTGAATGATATTCTAAAGCTCAGCACAAAATTGTGTTGTATTCGCACAACCATTAGTACATCTATGTCTTAGTCAATTGAGCCATGATTGGATTACATATCCTTGCTGCTTTCCATATGTTTTGCACTCTACCGCTTGGTTTTGTAATGAAAAATCCAGACAGATTTATCACTAATCTGTGCAGACCGTTACTTAATATCCTATGACAAAAGCATGCAGCAGCTGCTGGGGATGCAGTTGTATGTAAAGGCCAAGCAAAACACAGAACAGAGCTGCTTACCAGTCAACTATTATCACAGCAACATTCATGGTAAATCCCGTAGAGGCATGAAAAAAGCATCAGTGAATGTTTGTTTTGTACTATTGCAATATGATATAATAAATCATAGTTGATAATTGTGTATTAACTCTTTGTACTCCAATTTCCAAAAATAGAAGTATGAATGATTATGAATGCATATTTTCCTTTTTTGTATTGTGATGAGCCCCACTTTACAGTTCTTCATGATGTATTTTCCTGAAAGCCATCTTCTTTAAAATAACAGTGTCTGAAGTCCAGTGAGCTTGTTACCTATACCTATACTTGCCAAAAAGATCTCCTAAGACACTCTCACATGCTTAACTTACCTTTCGAGACCCCCCTGCTGCATCCTTGACAAGAAAAATCAGTATAGAACAAAGTGTTAAAGGGGGTTCTAAAATTGCCTTACTATGAAACTTTGTAAAATATGAATAAAAGCATTGGCATTTTCTTCAAACATTTGTACAATACTAAAACATCACAATATGTAAGTGAATTGTACTCTTGCAAAATTGTTTTGCTAAATATTTAAAATAATTATTACTAACAGAACAAATTCGATAATCTTTTAAGAGATTATTCTAGGGTTGACAGCTACACCAGATCAGAAAGGGAAAATGTGATACTATTATTTAGCCAATTCTTGCCTACCAGGCTCAAAAGAGTAACTGTCCCAAGAAAGCAATATACTTAGATTGCTATTCGGTTAAAAAAAAACACTCATGAATATTCAGCCACAGAAAATCTGACATATTTGTCTCTTTAAAAGTCTGAGTTCTGTGCATTGTTAGTTAAAGAAACACTGCAAAATTCTTTATATGGATCTTAAAGACTCATATCTTCAAATTTCAAAGGAAGATTCTTGTAAGCCCAATGGATGAACATATCACTTTGTGTTTCAGGCAAATAAAAATTGTTGGCGTTAAAAAAGTCCATTATCCATAATTGAAGGAATCAGTCAATAATATTTAGTCGGGAATGTATTGGGGACAGCTTACCATTCCATGCAAGGGGTAAATCTGTTCAAGTGGTGTGCCTTTTTTTTTACTGTTATACTTCTCTCACAGCCACTGCTCGAACTAGTGAAAAACAGGCGCTAATGTCGGAGCTGAAGATAATGACTCATCTTGGGCCCCATTTGAATATTGTGAACTTGTTGGGAGCCTGCACAAAATCAGGTAGGAAAGAACCACTTTCTTATGTATGGGAACTTGTCAAATACTTCGTAACTAATGATTCAAATGTAATTCAACACAAATTTGTAATCAGGTTCAGAGTCACATGAACCCCCAGTGGCCGATAAAGCACCCATTACTCCTAAATTGTATAGCATTGTTGGGATTTTGTTTGTCATTCAGATGTTGACACTTTAATTTATGTGTCCTACTTCAGGTCCCATTTACATAATTACTGAATACTGCTTCTATGGAGATCTTGTTAATTACCTGCACAAGAACAGGGACACTTTCATGAGCCGACACCCGGACAAGCCTAAAAAAGATTTAGACATCTTTGGGATGAATCCAACTGATGAGACCACGAGAAGGTAGGGCAAACTTGGTTGAAGTTGTTTACTCTTAGCATTTTCTTTTCTCGCATTGTATTCTCTACTTGCTTAGATCTTCCATTGTTTTCATCCAGAATTTTGTATGTTGAATATTTTGAAAGTTTTATTCGTTGAGCAGTGCCTTTATTACAACTATTATGATTTTATGTAGTTTTAAAAACATTTTGATGTAGTTTTTTTAATTGAAATTATACCAGGTATGAGTTAATGCAGTTCTCTACCATGTAGCAGGGTGTTAGTTATGTTTAAAAGGTAAAAGTGGCTAACTCACAAGAGGTAAAGTCTTGCATGGGTCATGGTGTCCCTCTCTCAACAATGGTAATACATAGCATATTACCTTCTGTACCTCTTTATATTTGGCTCATGCAAATAAATGTAGCCCAATAATGCATAATATTTAGAGCAATGGTGCTAATAAACTCACAATCACATATTTATTACTACAGTGCTAAGGTCTAGTTGAAGATTATTCCACTTCCACCCTACAGGTTATCGACTGGCCAACTTTTGTGTTTTCCATACATGGTTATTTATAATATTCACACACTATAACAGAGAAAACACCTTGTTTATAGTCATTATTTTATCTTTCTGGAAAAACAAAACCCACAGAGAGAGTTTATTTTTTTTAATACAAATATAATTTGTCCAGATACAAACACAGGTAGTGCTAGCCATCTAGATAAAAACTGTTCTACAGGAAGGCCAACATAATGTGTGACTCTCCATTAATCTAGGACTAAGTTCTGTACTGCCAAAGTTGAAGTTGAAAACACATATCCTCTCATTGTAGGATGCAGTAACCTTAGTTTGAGTAAAAACATATCCTCTAAAACACAGAAGCTGTGCAGTTCTTGATTTTTAGAGCACTGGCACTTTTCGCAAATATTGTAACAACAATCCCATTACGTGAATCAGGATTTGAAGATCACGGGCAACCAGTGTAGATAAAACCCAACAATTATTACATGCATGGATTGAGAGACAAATCTTAACATCTGAGCTGCTGTCTCCTGAACTACTGGGGACATTTACATTTGGAACAAGGAACAAGGTCAAAGCAGACATGAGGGGTTTCCTTAGTCGAGTCATACCAACATAGGTCTAAGCACTGGTTAGTGATGCATACATACTTGCAACATCCTAAAGTTCTGGATAGAGAATGATCTGGCTGTGAAGGTAGCCAACTCTTTGTTTCAGGCTTTGCTCAAATAGTAAAACTGAGACAGCACATCTGGGTAGTGAATCCAGTATCTCTATGATAAAATGATGATTAGTTCCAACTTGTCATGATTCAGTTATTAATACTTAACCTGCTTTCACATAGTTACCTCGACTAAGCGGGTACTCAGAGAAAAAAATGCAGTTTATGTACTTTCTAAAAGGGGAACATAAATCTGAAATGGGGAACATAAATCTGGGTGCCATTAGTGTCTGGCAGTGCAGCCATTTCTTCTGGATAATGTCGGCCAATTGGCTAACATAGACATCAGACATAAATAGGCTGAGCCGTTGGTAACTTTTAACTGAGATTTATCCACAGGCAACACATGCATACCCGTAGGCTCCTGCTGGGTCCCTTCGAGTTACAGGTTAAATACTGCATCAACATTTTTCTCAAATTGCCTCAAATTTAAGTAATAGGTCAGTTTAGAAAAAAGGTATTTCCCTAGGTAAAGTAGGAACCTATTGTACAAGGGAAAGGACAAATATGCAAATTTGACATATTCACTAAGCTATAATATTTGGTGTATGGGGAACCAGACAATAGTCGAGGACTGTAGCCTAGAACTTTGATGAGCATTAAGCAACTCTTTTTCATTTTACAGTTATGTCATCTTATCATTTGAAAACAATGGGGACTACATGGACATGAAGCAAGCAGACACAACCCAGTATGTGCCTATGCTCGAGCGGAAGGAGGGTTCCACCTACTCGGACATTCAGCGATCCCAGTATGACCGCCCTGCATCGTACAAGAAAAAGCATCTTTCAGGTAACCAGAAAATGTTAGTTTGCTAAAAAATAATATATTATGAGGTAAATATATTTTTTAAGTTGTCATAGGTTCTGAGCTAGCAATGCGCAAACCAGCTGTGGACACATTGAACTACATTTTCAACCTCTGGGTACAATATGGACATATAAAGCATATTGATTATTCACCTACACTTTTTAGTTGCAATATTACATGCCTCACATCTCTTTTTGTGCAATACAACTTACAAAGAGCACATTGTTTACTTTCTGAAACATTCTGATGTATGGAAACCTGTATTTCATGTAAGCTGATAACTGTGCCAGCAATGAATTGAAAGTTTAATGATTGTGTGCAAGTTTTTTACACGTTAAAATACTGTTGTAATCCATGTTCATAGCCCAATATGGTGCTTTCTTATGACTAGACCCAAATGTCAACACTTCCTTGCCTAGAACCCATGGCCTTTCCATGGCCTGCATGAAGACCCTTAAGAGCTGGGTGTTTGGAAAATACCATAACTTACCTAGCTAATGATTCTCTTGCCTCTGACTTCTAACTTACAACTATGTGTCCTATAAAGTTGTTATGTATTTTACTCAAAATTAATGATGGAGATTTCAAAAATAGAAAAAACCTTTTGCTGCACTGCTAAAGCAAAAGGAATACAGCTTAAATATATAATATATTAGCTCTAGAAAGTCCTGACCAGTCCATTAGTGTAACTCCCAAAGCAAAGAAAAGCAAAGCGTGCATTATCAATGGAAATCAATTTGTTCACAGAATTATTATACTGTCACTGTTACCACTGCTGCTGCTGCAAATATATTTTTAAAATACCCATAACTACTGTAGCTATCCATTACTAGTTCCTCTTCTGTTAGTCCCACATTTACTACTACTACAACTATTACTACTAATAGTATTAATGATAACAAACATTAGCACAGTCATAACTACATGACCAAACATGCAGTGGTAAAATAAAGGCAGTGACTAGGGACTAGATTGGTAGGTGACCCAAAACAATGGATAACTGTTAAATGCACTACCCTAAAATACAGACTCATATCCATTACCTCATCATATTCTGACATCTTAATCTAGAGGAATGGTACCCCATAGTCTATAATGTTGTATGTACTGCATCACATGCATTAAGTGCTCTAAATGTTATCTTTGGGCCACTCTAGGTTTACACTTTTGAATTTATCGATAGAGGTTATGTTGGACATGCTGAATATAAATCATAGCAGTGGAACACAAATGCTCTCTCTATATATAATTCAATCCGTTTTTAAATTTTGCAAAACATATTGCCATTAGGAGCTGTTTCACCAACATTATATCTGCTTTTTTTTGCTACAGAGCCAGAGGTCACTAGCCTCCTTTCAGATGAGAACTTTGACGGTCTCACCCTCATGGACTTACTCAGCTTCTCTTACCAGGTTGCAAGGGGAATGGAGTTTTTGGCCTCAAAAAATGTAAGTGTCCCATAAAACGTTGACTACATTTGTTAATACTTGCAAACTCTGTGCATAACACTACTCAGATGACTTGCTGTTGACATCTGCACAACAGCAGTGTGTGATATGCTGGATATAAGTTTGAATCCCAACAGAGCTGACTTATGCCCTTCATCCTTTCAGGCCTATACAATGTATTACTCGATTGGATAACAGTAACAACTATTGTTTACAATGCCACTAAGTGGGAAACTGTGGTAGTCATTTCTATATAAAAACTTATTAGCATTAGATGAGTTAACAATTACTGCATATTAGGACTGGCAGGCCCATCTACCGTAACCACATTTCCAACTTGTCATATCACTATACTCTCCCCTTTATTCTGTGATTTAATTGTTCTGACTGTTGCATGTTTTCTGAATTTTATTACTGATTTTGCTGATGGTTGCCCACAACTTCTGCTTCAAGAGCGATTCCTTACATTGTCTGCACTTTCGGCGAAGAACTTCCTCATATTACTCATAGAGTTCTTCATTCATGAGTCTTTGTTTTAGTGTCACATCCTGAGGGAGATTGGGGTTTAGGAAATGTGGGAGATCTCACAGTGAGTCACTAGAAAGTGGGATATTTTTATTTCCGTAAGAATGCTAAGTTGCTGGGTTCTGGGGCAGATCCTGAAATAAGAATGATGAATCATATCTATTTTCTCAAAGTTAGTTTGTTAGAGGTCTCCATTATCCATTTCCAAATGCACCCTTATGAAGGATTACATTCACTAATGTCCTTGTATAATTTTCTAAGCCAGTTCATGCTCATGTAAGGATCCGTAAAGTGATGCTCTCCCTTTTCTACCTCTTTCTTTGCAGTGTGTGCACCGTGACCTGGCAGCTCGCAACGTTCTCTTGGCGCAAGGCAAAATCGTGAAGATCTGCGACTTTGGGTTGGCAAGAGACATCATGCACGACTCCAACTACGTTTCAAAAGGCAGCGTACGTACCTTTGCAGCATCCTTCCCTTGTATATGTGTACACCAATCAAATGTGCTTGCAGCTCTGAGATATGAACCTGTTCTACCACTTAACTCATGATTCAACCAAAGTAAACGCGCCTTTAAAGTAGGCTCACTCTGCTTCAGGCTAAATCCTGGGTAATTAAAATAACTTTATGATCAGCCACAAAAGTTGACTTGCATTACTGCAAATTATTATATGATGGCAGGAACTCCTATCATCAAGAATGTCTTACAGCAAAGACAACTTCTTTGGTCAAGCTTTTGACCAATGATCTGCATTCTATTGGAATGCATTGCATCAATCACATTATTTAGGGTCCTTTGAAACTAAAAATAGTTATGAAAGAAATAAAATCAGGTATTCTTGACCTGTTCCGGACCTTTTAAGTTTTACACCCAATATTACAGGCTATTGGGCTAAACCTTATTTATCCTGAAATCTGTGCATTCATGTTATACTGAAAATAAAGATCTTTATTCATTTTGTGGGTGTTGGCGCTATGATTATACTTGGTAAAACATGCATGGTCTTCTGGTAAGACACAAGAGGGCCCCACCAAGTATTGTCTCCTGTGTAACATTGTTAGCATTGCAGAGGAGCAGTTTACTAAGATATAGGGAATAGAAACGAAATCAGAAAACACCCCACTTTTTGTTTGGTCAAACTCTCGAAATGCTGTTCCAAAAATATATGTAGCATTTTGATGATATGGGAAGCAATTCAATTGATTTTTTTCCAAACAGAAAATATTGGGCATGTCCCTGTACATATTTTGTTTATTAAATGTGGGTACTATGTGTCTCCATTGGTTTGCCACTCTGGGCAAGAACAACAAGAGGATCAAAATCAGCAGTTAACTATTACGTCTGTTGTCAGTCATCTCTTTTGTAAGTAATCTGCAAATGCCGGTGTCAAAATCTGATGCCACCAGGGTGTGATTCCCCACAAGACGCTTCTTTTACCAGACATGCAAGCTAATAATTAGAATTTGGGGAGGGGATGTGGCCTAACAGCTAATGCGGTCGACCTCCAATCTGGGGAACCGGGTTACGCGCAACATCCGGTGATTCTGGGCAAATCACTTAATCTCCCTGTGCCTAACAAAAATGAATGTGTCCTCATGTAAAGCTCTGGTGCTCGTGTAAAGGGCTCTGGTACCTTTGGGTCAAATTTGCGCAAAATAAAACTGTTTAAAAAAATAAAAAATATGTGCTATGGATGGTGATATTTAAGGCATCCCCTGTTTTGGTTACCTTTTTAACAAAGATTTACTTCATCTGGCATGGATCTGGCCCTCATGGACCGATTTTTGAGAACCCTGATTTACTTATTTTTGGGTATATTCAACTAATTAGATTTCGAAAGGTTTTCTGAAAGAGGCTAGGGTAGAGGACTTTTGGGAGTTCAAAATATGGGTGAGACTGTGACCACAAATAACATGAATTTGTAATTCATTAATTTCTCTCTGTAAACTCTAGAAGAATTTGCAGTCAGGCATTGGGGTCCTCGAGGTATAGCTACCACGTATAGTGGTAACTTTACAGGTTGATGGAGGGTCTTAATGGGGAATTATAAATAGGATCCTGAGGTCCAGCGTCACAGTACATATACAGTCTTTCTAATTCCAATCGGGCCTGTAACAGGCTAAATGGATCCCAGCAGATTTAAAAGGGCACTAAAAAGGCACCCATTAGTGTTCAATTTGTAATAGTGCATATTATTGAAATTGTTAGTTATTTCTTGCAAAGCGTAACCGCTATCCCCAACTTGCTCTGTACACATTTTATTTCTTGTGAAATTTAATTATGTGCGTCAGCATTAAGTGTAAATGTGCTCTCCTGTTGCCCTGCTCCACTTACTTGTACTTTGTATAAGATGAATGATTTCACTTATGTCTGGAAATCGCTGAGCATATTCTGCTGTTCAATGAAGAGATCTTTCATTATCTATACTTATGTTTGTTTTCCTACAGACTTTCCTTCCAGTAAAATGGATGGCACCCGAAAGCATTTTTGACAATCTGTATACAACACTGAGTGATGTCTGGTCATTTGGTATCCTCTTATGGGAAATATTCTCCCTTGGTATGTACCCATAACTTTCTTAATCTACCAAGTTTGCCGATTATCACAGCGTGCTTTACTGAGTCTAGAAATTATTGTAAAGTGTATGTTTTAAACAAAAAGAAGCAGAGACAATTACTGTGTTACTTTGGAGTAAATGTGGAAATGGCACATGATCTGCACTCGCTGTGCAATTTGTGGCATAAAATAAGATTTTACTTAGCTGTGAGACTGATTTCCAGGATGCATTTCTTACAGACCAACATGCGTACCTCTGAAATCACACATGAGGTTAAAGATGCTGTGAGCACTGATTTTATTTGACATAAAAATATTCTGAAGATTGCAACATCTCAAGGGGCAGTGTAAGGTTCTAGACTATGTCATGTAAAGGGGCTGATCATTGACATGATAATACGCCAACGCCAACGCCAACTAGACTCTAATGTTTCATCTCCAAATTTCTTGAAAACAAAAAACACTATTAAGCAAGATTTTTATTCCTTAGGTAGTATTACTATCAATGGTGCATGCCTGAATTTAAAATGTATTAAACAAATATCATTATTCAAAATCTCCACGTAATTCAGCATAACCTCTGTGTATATTACGCTTGCTGTTTCTGCTTGACCCATCGTCCTTCTTGGCCCACCCCATTCTTCTCATCAGATCACTTATAGTATTCTTCTCAGACCTTGATCACACCTCTACCTTATTTTTGGAGGTTAGCTGCAACAGATCTGTCTCCTTTTTCCTAGGAAAGCAAGTTAGCATAACATCCTTCCTTCACAAGAACTCCACGGGAATGAGAGATGTAGTATCCATAAAAAGAATAATAGACAACAAAGAAATCACAGGACCGTGTCACAAAATTTAAAGAATTGCAACTTCATAACATAGTGCCAGATTGATATATTTTTGTGGATACATTGTTAATAATGTTTTGTCAACATGCTTTATTCAGCCCGGAGAAGTGACTGGTCAGGTGTCAGAAGCTTATAACTAAGTTATTTTGTAAGCCTATATAAAATGTAATGTTGTGCCTCTAAATATAATGCCGTCTCTTTCTCAGCATTTGTATTTATACATGAAAAGAAAGAGCAAAAATATACCTACTTAATCTAGAACTGGGGTCAGACAACGTAATTAAAAATCCAGGTGAAATAATAAATAGCAATGTAAGATTTGTGAGACCTTAACCTCAAGATGGAATATAAAACCTCTGTGTGTGTGTGTGGGTCTGTAAAATATCTTGGCATGTAAGTTTCATATTCTGCTTGTTTCACAGGTGGTACACCATACCCTGGGATGATGGTTGACTCCAGTTTCTACAACAAGATTAAGAGTGGCTACCGAATGGCCAAGCCGGACCATGCAACTCACGAAGTGTAAGTATCAGTCTCAGATGTGCAAGATTTAATGTGCCCTAGCACTTTATTGCTTATGACATTGTGACCTCTTTCTCCTATGCCTTGCTCATAATGTTCTCCCTCATGTTTCTAGTTATGACATTATGGCAAAATGTTGGAACAGTGAGCCCGAGAAAAGACCATCATTTTACAACCTGAGTGAAATAGTTGAAAGTCTGTTGCCTGGAGAATACAAGAAGGTAGGTTTATTGGAGAGCACGGTCGTGTGTGGTTGTCATTCTGTCGCCCTAAGAGATTGTGCAGTATAGTGCTTTGCAACACGCTTTTAAATACAGTCTTTATTTAATCACACTATATTACTCATCTTCTGGACATCACATGTTCTGCAATCTGTGACAGTGAGAAGGGATACAGGTCAGTGCACTTTGGTCAGGTGGTTCTACATAAAACAAAACTCTTCTCTATGCTTTGGCAGTTCTTTGAGGCGCATGTGTTGGGTAGATGTCTTCTAATGTTTGCTAATGCTGATGCTCACAGCTGTAAAAATCACCTTCCTACCTAACAATGGAGGATTAATTCGTGATGAGGCTTTTGTTCTTTGTTTGATGCTGATTTTGCTCTCACACAAAAGGGGGCACTGCACGGAAGTGTTCAGTGAGCCATATCATGCTAGACACTCTAAATCTCCCTTACTTCACTGGCACATTACTTATTGACTTATAAGATGCCAGATCTGAAAAATAACCCAATTCTTACCTGATTAGCACATGGACATGGATCACAAACAAATGCTGTATTTCCTGGTGTAATGTTTATCCTGAGAACAAAAAATGTGAAAATACACTAGATCGGTGATTTATATCACTTGTATCTTCAATAATTCTTAAGAGGTGTGTGTTAATAAAATATATCCTTATGATGGTTTATAGATGAATGTATCTGTCCCCCTCAAGTACCAATGTCCATAGACAACAAGGGGTGATCCAGTATTCCTTGAAACCTGAGCAATGCCCATGAAGAAATCAAACAGAGGGTTTGTTAGAGTTATTTTGACAATTGGAATAATTGGACATTTTAGAACAGTTCATAAAGTCAAATTCTACCAATGATGAATTTGTTAAGTGTACAATTTCTAATAAAATGAAAAATCAGTGCAGAAATAAATTATTGCTGGACCCAAGGAAGACATTGGGTAACATATTGTGCAAACAGTGTGCAATATAAATACTGGAATATTTAAAAAACCAAAATCAATGGGTGTAATTCCAATTAGAATCGGAGGCCTAGGGAACAGAGTGCATGAGTCTACAAGTGTCCCATGGAGTTATAGCACAATAGTCTAAAGAACATAGTTGGTCGACATTACTTAAAGTGGGTCAGCAAACCTTAAAACGAGTACATCAAGGGTGCAATTTAATGGAAGCTTCAATAATGTAAACAAATGGTCATCACAATTTTTCAAATCATGTGGAATAAATGAAATGAAGGAGAAGAAATACAGCACGCCATTACTGTCTTTTATCAGAGCAGTTTAAGAATTCAGCACTGGGAAAATGTGACTTTTTGCTGTTTCTAAAATATACAGTTATTGTCAAAATAACCTAGAAGGAACCACTTTGTTTGTTTTCTTAATTCACTCATCTAAGAGACTGCGTCAGGTCCAATTAAAAATCCTACCTTTTGTTTTAAGATTGTTAAGTGATTTTCATGTTGGAAACGTTATAAGACTTAAGATGTGCTCTAGTGATCAAACTCCTTTATCCTGCTTCCACTCCTCACAAGATGAGTTCTCATTAAAGAAAATTCAACGAGAACACTAAGAATACATCACATTGATTTTCATTTGATCTCATGTGGTAATAGTATCTTTAAAGTGAAACATATGTATCTTTAAAGTGAAAGATATGGAGTTGTGAAGCACTACTTTTACAATTTTACAGGATGTGTTTGTCATTCACTCTTAAGGACGAGACCAAAATCTGAGTTTTTGTTGCTGTTTTGCCTAGTTCCAAATCCTGTAGCATTGTGCTTCCAATTAGTTTTTTTCTCAGCTGCCACGGCCGTAGACATTCTGATGCTCCTGCCTGAACATTTTGTGGTTTCGAAAATACATGCTGTTTCGCAGTGAGATATATTCCAGCCCATATTCCTCATTGACTATCCTATCATGTTGCTCAGAAAGATTTCCATTTATCTGATTAAATACATTTGACAATTAATTCATCTGGCCACCTGGACACTTAATCATGGAGCATCTGATATTGTTTCTTCACAGAGCTATGAGAAAATCCACTTGGACTTCCTGAAGAGTGACCACCCAGCTGTGACTCGCATGAGGATAGATTCCGACAACACTTACATTGGTGTCACCTACAAAAATGAAGAGAAAATGAAGGACAGGGAGAGTGGATTTGATGAACAGAGACTGAGTGCAGACAGCGGTTACATCATCCCACTACCAGACCTTGATCCTGTCTCAGAAGATGAATATGGCAAAAGAAACCGGCACAGGTAGGTAGATCAGCTTTGAAGGAACACTTAACACTGTGCTGCTTCTAAGAAGCTCAGAAAAAAGCTGAAAGGGAGCTCTAGTTCCAAGAGTTTTAGCTGATCCAGAACCTTTCGACCTTTTCAGTTGCTCTCTTATTCAAAGTCTGCTCTGGAAAACACGTGGCAAGTAATTCCTTTCCCAGAGGTTTATAGGATTATGTATCCAGTATGTGTGGTGTAAAACAATGGCAGGCACAACAGTGGTTGTGGAAAGTGTGATAAGCCACTGGTAGATCGGGAAAGGTGAGAAAGGCCCAACAGAGTTTGGAGAAGATTAACAACTTATTTCTAACAAAAGACATTTTAGCTAAACTTCTCCTTCAATCTGGGTTGGCTTGTTGATTCAGTGGCCGGTTATGCATAAATACAAACTTTCTCTGAGAATGCCCTTGTGTGTTGGAAAGGCAGTTTATTGGATTGAATGTGGGATATGATTGAATGGGTGAACCCATTGTCCTGCCCTCTATTAACCAAGTCACCTCTTTCAATATCTAATAGGGAGTCTCCTTAAAAGGTCATTTTCTTTACTCAGACATTTTTGTTCACTATTTCAATCTATATAACCAGTATCATCAGTGTCATACGTCCAACTAAACTTAAAATGCCCCTTCGTTAAATAAACATGCAAAACAGAAATACTGTGTAAAGAACTAGTGATGATGGATTACAAGGTTCGGAGCACATGGCTGCAAAAACTATGATGCGGGGCAAAGTATAGGTAGTGAGAGGATAGAAATGCTACACCAGGCTTGGACAAGCTTAGAATTTTCTAACAAACAATTGAATGAGCACTTTGTGTAGCATGATTTTGTGGTACCCACAGGGAGCAAAAACTCTAAAAAAAAATAATTTGTGAATCGTGCCCAATATGTCTAATCGTATTATTTCTTAGCGATTGAGGTGAGATTAACTGCATATTTCATGGATATGTAAGAGAACATTTTTCTACTGGGAAATAATTTTCACTATGAAGGAAAAATATAAACAAATACGATTGTTCATGGAAGAAAATCTGTTATTGCATTAGGACTTTTAGAATTACTTCTTGAAATCTATGTTTGGCATTAATCTTGCAGGAGCAATGCCTTAAAATAGAGGTTTGTCAATGCCAAAAAGATAAAAGTCTAAGACGGGAGTGGATGTAATTTCGTTCTCTTATATTTCTGTCTTTGTGAATTGAGCCTAGTGGCTGTAACTATGTGACAATTCATTATTCTAGACACCATGTACTAATACAATGCAACAGAAATCAATTTATTATCTGGAAATCATTGGTTGGATTCTTGAGTTTCTTTTGATAATACCAATTCAAAGCTAGTATTGCAACTTGGATTGGCACTGCAATTTTGGATTGTTTCAGACTGATTTACAGCTATTTTCCTTGCATTTCTGCAGCTCACAGACATCAGATGAAAGTGCCATAGAAACTGGTTCCAGTAGTTCCACTTTCATCAAGCGGGAGGATGAGACTATGGAGGATATTGAGATGATGGACGACATTGGAATGGACTCTTCAGACCTGGTGGAGGATAGCTTCTTGTAACTGTTGTGGTGAATTTGGTTATCTTCCAGCAAATAGAAGAAAACTACTATGCTGGCTGTATTTGACTTACCGGAAAACCACTTATACTGAAATACAACTAAGAAATGTGATTCAAGTGCCCAAGTACGGCAGTAAGCTTTCGGATTAACACAAAACTATAAGCACACACAAGAACAAGGGCATAGCAGTCATTAGCGCACCAGGTGCAGTGGCACTGGGGCCCGGAAGAATGAAGAGCTCAATGTGCCCAGAATATGACTGTCCAGAGGCTGGCACCATTCTCCTTGTTTGCATTAGGACCAGTGAATTCTTGCTACATCCTTGCCAACAAGTTACAGTATTTTCCAGGCAGCCTCTGCCTTTGGTACAGAAGCATCTCAGTGTTGTAATGGTTTTACTGAGTGGATGAACAAAAGTAAAAAAGCCATAAAGAACTTGTGTTTCAAGGGCATTTGTACCTCTGGAGAACAGGACCCTCATGTGGCTGATTCTTATATTGTACATATGTATATAGTTTTCTCTCAACAATGAATTCTTAAAAGGGAAGGTGAGAATGCGGCTTGACATTTTCTAGAGGACACGACTTAATCAAAAGTCTGCATGTGCTTTCTCCAAGGGAACAAGATGGACTACTGTTAAATTGTTTTTACACAGCCCACAAAAAACCACTTTCTAAACAAAAAAGGTACAGATACTATGAATATTTTTGTTGTACGTTCAGATGAAGACTGGATGAGATTAATAACAATCATGAGTTAAAAAAGCCTGTGGGTAAATGATATATGTTATACCGAGTCATTGTGAATGGCATTGGTTTTGTACATTTATAAGTAGTGTCTATGAGAATAGTAAATGTATTTTTGATAACATTGTATTCCGAAAAAAAGCACAAAAGTTTTGCAAATGTGCCCAGTAACTTCAGTGCTGGAAATTATATTTTGAAATAGACATACAGTTGTTTATGTGAATGCATGAATTATGAAATTAATTTTTGTAAAAAAACATTCAATAACTGTATGCAGTAGATTAACTTCAGTCAACTTGTTTAATCAAAACTGCCCCGACCACTACATACTATGCTAAAAGGGATGTATTTGCATTAATATGGCCTTGCAGCTCTGTTAAAAACAGTTACCAACTCGCCGAGGTGTTAAGGATTCCTTCACAAAGTGGAGCCTGTTTTCTGATTTCAGTAGACTCGTCAGTAGTGTGAGTGTGGTTACATTTTCGTGTATATGTTTAGTTTAATTGGGTTCTTTACTAATTTGGGTACCTGCCATCTCAAGCACTAGTATGAGCATTGCATAGTTTGAGGTTTGCAGATGTGGTAATTGTGACTATTGTGCTATGGTAAAGTCCACAATATTCCTTATGTTTGTCCAGTTGTGGGGTGTTTGGAGGGTGTTGCGCAGTGATTTATGTGTTGTTTTTTAAGTCAGCCATTGTTTTATGAGGTGTGAAGTGCTGTTGTGAGTGTAGCGAGGTCCAACATTTTGCGGTGCATTTAGACTGTGTGGGCCTTGTTTTGATTGTTCTGTTGTGATTTTGTATTACTATCGGTGGTACTGTGGTGATCTTGGTGATTACCAAATGCGTTGAAATCTGAGCTGTGTTGTCAATGTGTCCTGTGTTGTGTCGAATGTGCTTTGTTGAATGACGTCTGTTATCTAGTGAAATTGTTGCAGGCAGTGTGACTTTTAGTACTGCTCCCTTCGGCACAGTTCTGCACAGATAAGTGCAGGCTGGGAAGTTTGTTGAGTTGTGTATTTTACTTAATAATATGTGTGCTGGTGAGAGAATCTACATACCCAGATATATGCAATATCTGACCAATTTTCAGTGGGTGTGCAGTTTAGCATGACTGTTTGTTGTTAGTAGTGCTCTTGTGAGAATGAAGATGTCCACCTGTATAGTGTAGTTGCATTTTGTTGGATGTGTGATAGGTGTTCACTGTAATTGTTCGTAGTGGTTGCATTGTGTGTGTATATAGATATTCTATTCATCCACTTCTCTAGTTGGTCCCACCACTCCTTTACCCTGTGGCTGTTAAGGCAGGATAATTTTCTCATTTCTCATCCTAGTTAGGACCAGCATTCTTTTTCTTTAACCCAGACCACTATGGTCAGAGCATTGTGTACCAGTCCCCATTTCAAATCCCTCTACCTGAAATGTTCGGAGATTCTGTTACCGACTACACTGCTCCATTCTGCTGAGCGTACAAGATCTTCCATGTGGTGTAGGTGTAAGCCATACGAAGGTGCTAAGTAGAGAGCACACTCCTCTTGCAAATGTGGAACAGCAGAAATGGAAAAACTGACCCATACCTATTTCCTGGAAGAATTGAATGCAATCCCTTAGCAAAGGGCATGCACATGAGATTGTTCACTCTGTTTAGTCCTCGAATTTTACATGTTAGAATTTTAAACAATCCTGTCTGTCATTCGTTACATTTTAACTTTAGATCAATGATGCTGTTTTCTTTTTTAGGACTGTTTTACTTTCCACTTCCCACTGATGTGTGACAGCTTATTTACATGCACATATGCCAACACCCTTCATTTATGCTAGGGTCTTGATTTTTTAAGATGAAAATTACTTTTTTGGGCTTTTTCCCACCTCAACCTTTACACACATTTCCAGTGCTGAACTGTGTCTGTCTCCCCAACCGCTGCAAGACAACAGCTATTTGTGTTTATCCACCCTTTTTAGGAAGCACCTCTCACCCTAATTAAGTGGCCTTTTTAAGAAGTGTGTGGTATGAAATTTTGAAAGGTGCAATAATATTTTTCTGAAGGCGCATTTATTTTTATTGAGCAACAAAAATGCAAGTTGTTGTACTGTCTAGATCTAGGGCTGGATATTTCTTTTGTATGTGTAATATTACAATTAACAGTATTAAGTATCCAGTGCAACAATCATCCATGGCAATTTTCAACTATAAACACATTTTACATGAGGGACCAAAGGGAAGAATATAATATACGATAACTGGACTGCAATGTTGACTTGCAAGGGACCATATTTTCTGTTTATTTGTACAATGTTTAATATGAATGTTGCAACATGGATTTTTTGGATTAGAATTTAAGCTAGGAAGAAAATCTCTTCTCATTCCACAATTCTAGTAGACATGGACGACATAAGTTGACAAAGAACTGTTTGGGATGTACTAAGTTTGCTTTAGAGACCTAAGGTTATTTTACTGTTTCTTTGTGCACCTCTATGTAAAGGTACCAATGAAAGCAACTATTGTCAAATCCTAGACATGACTAGTTGTTTTTAAGCTTTTGTACAGACTAGCCAGTAATCTCTGGCACCACTCACTGCAACTTGCAACAATGAAAAACTTGAAATACCCATGGATTCTTCACCTTTTAGGCTGTAGCCAATGCCTCGCAGAGTTTGCTCCAATCTCTCACCCATTTCAGGACTGATCTGCGATTCATGATTTCAACACAATATCAATTAGCCTTTTTGATTTTCACTATGAATCCAGACAAGGACAGTCTTCGGATTGTTTTATTTTTTAATACTGAATATTCCCAGTGGATTTTTTTAATTACCTTTACGAGTGGCTTTGGCAACCGAAGTGGCTGCTGTTTTATACCTGAACATTGACAATCAGAATTCAACAAGTAAACACAATTAGTTTTTTTGTCCAATGTGGATTATTTTACAATAAGGCTAGCCTTTTAATAAATAACCCTTATTTGACAATGGCACACAAACTGCCATGTCCTGTCATATATCAATATGTATATAAGAATACTGCCGAAAACTTGCATCAAGCTGTATCACTGCCTTTGTCTACAATTGTTTTGACTGTGATGTAGTACACAGATGTTTTAACTGTTGCACTTTTGAATGCCTGAAAGTTTTATTTTAGAATAATAAAAAAAACTAAAGTGTTCCCAAATTGTTGGTATTTTGACGAATGGTTGAAGCATATTCATGATTTGACTGGTTGCACAGACCAGCTGTTATTTCAAATAATGCCCCTGTTGATATTTTGTCATACAAACATGTAAAATAAGATTTATATATTTCAATAAATGATGTAAATGGATATATATTTATATATAAACATTTTTATAACTAATCGATGTTGTCTGTTCATTAAAAGTCATGTGTCATAGCTTTCTGTCACACAGTTTGTCTATCATAATATTCGTAAGTGCAGTGATTCATTTCTTGTGCTTTTAATCTGTCATTGCCTGCATCTCTTTTCCAAGTCTCTAAGTGCATGTCTTGCATTGTGAAGTTTTATTTGGGGTGTTAACTATTGGTGATTTCATGACTTTACCCTCCATTCTGTCACTCCTTTGAAGTATTTTAACATTCCATTGATGTCTTGGAGACCCACCCACCTGGCGACTATTCCTCAATATAGTCTTTACTTTTCAACTCCCCAACAGCACTTAGTTTATTTGCTTTGTCTATCTAACCAGTGTTTACATTTTGATGCTTTGCAGTTTTGCTTTGCCATGTGAACCCGTGGTCTTTGTTTAGCATCAAAGAACCATGCGTTGCACTTATATAACGGTTGTTTTTACATTATTATTTAAAAAAGAGTGAGGCCCTTCTTTCAAATGTTTTTCATTGCTTTATAGATTCTTTTAGGCATGAAAGTTAATGTTACGTGGATTGAACACATGCACATGTTCACAAACGAGCCTTCCTTTTGACATTTTTGTTACTTTAGATAAACAAAAAAGGGCATTCTTTAATTCACATGTAAATAGCCATGAGCTATTATTTAATTCTGCATTTTACTTTTTTGGGAATGATGCCTTGGTAAAGAAGACATTATCAAATAACTTTCACCTTGCATGCCCATCACAAAGCATGTGGCTAAAGGTCACCGTTGGAACCTACCTGCATTGTCGGAAGCACAAATAACCTGACGAGTCCAGCACCGTTGACCAGAATACCACACTGATCTGGGCTTTGGAGCCAAGATCTATATAAATAGCACTTTTTGCAAGATACAAATCACACAACTAATATCAAAACCGGGGAAAAACAAAAACAGGACATCAATCATGTACTCTGACCATGTAAAAAGAATTGTGACTGCTCAGGAAGATGCTTTTAACTTCTACTGCCTTTATGCATAGTGTCCTTTCAATTAAGCTCAAGGGTCTGTATCATGATCCTGTCCACCGCACGGTACCAGTGCAGAATGGGTCTGTGTGTTTTTTTTTTCATGCCTTCCTCACATACCTTTATTCGAAAACTAACAGTGCATGTATTGCTAACAGCAGAGCTCGGAAGCACAATGAGGCATTTACTGCCATGTGTTTCTATGCTCTTATATCTGTAGTCCATGAACTAATTCTGAGATGAGGAGAGAAAAAGAAACACTGACCCCTTCTGGACTGGCATAATGCAAAAAACAGGATCATGATAGGACCAATGAACTTGTCCATACAAACAGATATATTTTTATCCATTCGTACAGCCCATTCACAAACAGCCTTTTGCAGTATGTAAAGTGGTAACACATTAGAACTACTCATGCAGTCAAAATGGTATCTACAAATCTGTGGGCCGAGATCTCTGCCTCAGCCTCTCCTATCTTTTCAGTGCGGAGATCTCCACACAAATAGGTATATGTTTTAGTAGTAAATATGGAAGGGATAAGGGTGAGTGGCTGGAAAATTGTATATTCGTAGCATGTGTTGGCTGCGGATACACATGGTACGCACACTCCTGCCACCTAGTGTTGGGCTCGGACTCTACAACTTGTGTTGGGCCCGGACTCTACAATTTGTGTTTCTCAAAGAGGTCTTTGTTGCTGATGCGATGTCGAGACTCCTCCTCTTTGTGTAGATGTGCATGCACAACAGTTCCATTGTTAGATTGATATTTTTTGCCATCAGGTTCAGACAGGTTGTGGCCAAGCTCCATGCGACTTCGGTGCCTTTACGACTTACGCTGAACAAAATTGAATTGGTATGACAAGACTCTGCAGAGATCGTCGATTTCATATTCAGTGACTTTCTTCATAACATTGATCGAGGCGGCTGCCTTAAGCACCCTCCTTCCTCTGCACCACCAAGAATGCACAGCTGAGAGTTATGGAAGGTAGAAAAGATATACTCTTTCGAAAGTGCCCACAGTGCGAAGTATGAATACTCAGATCGGTGCAACATCTGCAATCTTTGCCTGTTGCCAGAACATAACGAACACAATTGCATGGCCTGCAAACTGTTAAAAAAAAAATCTATGCTCTCGACAAGACCGACATCCAGCTCACTCAAAGGAGATGGAGGCAGAGGCAGAATTCTCCATTGAGGAAGAAAAACATTGGCGAAGGTGGCGAGGAAGATGGTGCCAAAGGTGGCACTCGCCTGGTCCCAACTGTGGAGACAACCCTGGAGCTGATGCTGAACCCCCTATTCCACCCAAAGACAATTCAAGTCAAGGAACTGAAACATATATTCTCACACTGTCTTCCTGGGGAAAGGGGATTGGGGTAAAATAAAAAAAGAGAGATTTATGGTGCAGGATCTGTTCAGTCTAAGACCATCAAAGTTTGTGAGGTAGATGTGCACTGGAACAGAACCTCTGCCTTTGCAATGATGCAATGCATAGTTTTGCCAGCAGCTCCGCATGAGAGCAGACATTTTAAAATCACAGATTAGAGTGTGGCACTCCTAGAAATAAACTTAAAATACAGATAAGAGTTATCAGCATTCCTCCGAATACACTCAGAGCATAGGTTGGAGTGACTTGCACTCCTAAGGATACACTCCAAACAGAGAGTGGGATACAAGGTTGATGCATATATCAAAGACTCTGAACCTGCTTTCTCTTGGCGCTACTGTTCATCAGAGAAACACAGGACTAAAGTTGTAATAATCCTGTAGGTGTGAAAGTTCTAGCATTAAGGTTGTAGGGAGGGTCTCTTGTATAAACACACAAGAAGCCCTGGAGTAACTCACAGAGAGGAAATGGAGGAAAAGTCTATAATCTTTGAAGATTAGGATACTTGGTCCTGTTTACTACTGTTGGGGGTTTAGTGTGCACTAACTTGACATCAAGTACTTAGCCTATTTCTTCAACTTGTTTAAAGTTAGAAGAAGATCTTGAAGCTTTGACTCCGGGAGATGTGGGGGTCCAGACTAGCTGTGCAGGAGTGAGTGAGGAGGAAGACGTCGAGGGAGTGGATGCCATGGGAACCACTGGTTCAGATGAACTTAAAGGAGACTGAAACACTTTTTGTTTCTGGCAGGATTCTTCAGGTGAGTGGAAAGGAGGATGAACTTCCTTCTACAGGGAGTGAGGCCAAGCCAAGATTTGGATGGGTGGGGTTTATATACTCTTTCCAAGACTCAATGAATGTAGCTAAATCACATGTAGCACGTGGGGTACATGGCCATGTGAAAGGTTCTTGAACCTTGGGGAAAACATGCGTTAGTACGCTCTCTATGACCTTACAGAATAGGCAGGTGGAGCTTGTTGATTGGAACCCAATAACAGGAAACCAATCTATTGTTTTCACTAGCACGTGCATTGTGAAAAACAACACCACGGCCCCAGTAACAGTGATGACAAGGCTTGCCATGGGTTAATGGGATATTGGGGGACATAATGGGAAACTACACCAGAGCCCTAGGAACAGCAAAGATTAGTTAATCCATTGGTTCACAGGATGTGGGTAACACTTGCAGGGGTTCAAGCATAATGGAAATTATGGGGAAACACATGCCATGAGGAATGCTGGGGTGTGCATCAGTCACGAGGTTGGTGGGGAAACACTAGCCATGAGGAATGCTGGTGTGCACATCAGTCATGAGGGTGCAGGGAAAACGCTGGCCATGAAGATACTGGGGTGCGCATCAGTCATGAGGGACTGTAGGATCTTCAGGTGAGAGGTACTGGGGAAGCATAAGTTATGAGGGGCTTTGAGGGAATCACTAGGTTTGAGGCATGTGAGCTGCAGATCACATGCTTTGCATACACCTGCCATCTAGTGTTGGGTCCAGATGCTTGCAATTTGTTTTTCTTCGAAGAAGTCTTTTCCAGTTACGAGGTAGATGACTCCTCCTTTTGGTGATAGTGCGCATGGTCATCGACTCCATTGTTAGATTGTTTTTTTCGCCCATTGAGTTCATAAATTATTTGCTGCGCTCCGGTTTGACACCATTTCTCCGGTTCCCCTCAACGGTATTGTTTTCGATTGCGTAGTTCCATTCTCCGTGTATCGTATTTACTGGAAAAATCTCTCTTGATCGAGTAGCTCCTGGAAGGCCTTTGGGCCTACTCGCAATGTTCTGCCAGCCTCCATTTAAATTCTGCCCTCATTGCCACACAAAGTTTCTTCGCACCGACAAACGAAGTGCAACAGGACAGCGACGCATGTAAGGCTTTCCAATCGAAGAAAACTCTTTTTGACTGTCGAGCAAGATGTCATGCAGAGTCATCACACCGGTTCCATTCCGGACCTCTTCGGAGAGGTTTCGGAACAAGAGACCAGAGACGCCATGGGAGCCAAGGAAGAACACAACCCGCCCTCCATCTCTGACTACGGCAGCGTACCGTGAGTACAGATCCTCCCTTGTCCCAAAGTCCACCTCAGCCCAAAAAGAAGGCTATAGTTCAACCCCGCCTCCGGGCCACAGTCCCCACTGAGACCATGTTTCCGATTCCCTCCCTTCCGGCTCGGCACCAAAACATACACCAAAGCCTTCCGGCTGCAAACAGGCATTTGAAATTCGGCACCAAGTCGAAACCTCCAGGATTGAAGTCAGAATCAGTCTCAGCCCCACCCCCTTTGACACCAAAAATACATTTGGATCCAAAATCCTCAGCATCCAAAACCCCGGCACCCAAAGCACCGGCATCGAAACAAACGGATGTGCTGATTCCACCAAAAGAGCACCAATTCGATGTTCCGCCCTCCAAACTGGATGCGAAACAACGGGAGCTCTATTTAATCCAACTACTGGACATATTGCCACCAAGGTGGCAACAAAATGCAAACCTGAGACTGGCGAGGCCTACCACATTCCTTTAAAAAGGAAAAATGTGGGTACTAACCCTTCTCCTCCTCCTTTCCCATCACCTTCTTCTCCTCAGTTTCAACCCTTACTAAAATTTCACCTAAGAACTCACCACCACGTACACCTGATAATCAGGATGATGGGGATGGGGACAATGAGCCAACACCTAGAGAGCACTGGACAGATTACAACATCAATTCGCTCACAGGGATTGATGCTGATCTGTACCCTACCAAGCCTTCTCCACCGGACAACAGTGTAGGATACATAGAACTGTTGGGTACAGATGCTATCTACCATGAGGTTTAGTTGCATAAGGAATCCCTAGAAGAGGATTTTCTTTCAAAACTCTCAGTAGTACTCCAAAAACCTTGCACACACTCCTCATGCTCAAGGGTATGATCAGACATGTGGATGAAATTGTTAATGATCCCGTCAGGGCATGTATTCTTACCCCTTGGGTAGACAAGAAATCTAATCTGTCACCATTTATTCTAGCATACATAAGAGGACAGTTACCATTGAATTCATTGGTAGTTTCTAACTCGCACAAAAGGGCCAATTCCCAAACCACAGGAGATGCTCCACCCCCAGGCAAAGAATCGTAAGTTGCTAGCAGCTTGGTGGGAAAAAGTAGCTTCCAAGGCTGCAAACTTCCAGCACATCTCGAATACCCAAGCACTTTTAGCTAGGTACGACAGGGCGTGTAGGGTTGAAATGGAGCAGTTGCTTCAATTTCTACCTGATGAGCAGAAGTCCAAGGCAAAAGACCTAGGGCCCGATGTAGGAGCCTTAATACCGGTCGGAAACGGCCGATTTCGGCCGTTTCCGACCGGTAAATGGCCATTTGGTATGTAGGTGCCCGTTTCCGAGGGCATATGTAGGTAACTGCACATTTACCGAATCGGTAAAATTACCTAATCGGTAAAATACCGATTCGGTAATTCTACCGATTCGGTAAATTCCTAATGTAGGTGGGACTCTTCTGAGTCCCACAGGTGTTACCGAATCGGTATTTTACCATGAAATACAACTTCATGGTAAAATACCGATTCCGGTGTGCATGCACATGTGTGCATGCACACCTATGCCATGTGGCAGGCAAACCTGCCCCTAGGGCATGTATGCCTGCCACATGGCACCCAAGCCTGTATTGGGGGTGCTAGGGGGTGTCAAAGTGACACCCCCTGCACCCTTGCAGAAATCGGTAATTACCGAATCGGTAAATACCGATTCGGTAATGCCCTTTGATTCCTATGGGCTTCAAGGCCCATAGGAATCAATGGGGGATACAGATTCGGTATTTACAGAATCGGTAAATACCGAATCTTACAGATTCGGTATTTACCGATTCTGAAATACCCACATCTCCCCCCCTCCAATTTACCACTTCTCAAATACCGAATCGGTATGATTCGGTATTTAAGAAGTGGTAAATTGGAGTTTACCTACATCGGGCCCCTAATGCGGGAGGGCCAGTTCATATCGAATAATTCAATCAGGTGAGCCCCAGATGCTCGGACACTGCGGCCAGAGCTGTCAACACCAATGTTTTTTTAGAAGGCATGCCTGATTAAGCATTTCAGGATTTAAACCAGAGGTTCAAGCTTCTATCCTGAACACACCATTTGATAAGGAACACCTCTTTGGCCCTGTGGTAAACTCATCATTAGAAAACATGAAGAAGGACACAGAGGTGGCCAAATCTATGGCAGCCCTCCAATTAACTGTGGGACATGGTTCCTTTTGGTGCTCCTTCTATTGTACAGGGTCCACAAATACCTACTCAGACACTGCCTCAACCACCTATAAAGGCAACAATCAACCCTCTGCCTCTAAGGGTTTCTTCAGAGAAGGTTACAGAGGCAACAATGGCAAGAGTAGAGGTAGAGGTTTCAACACACAGGCCTCCCCTACAATACCAAATAGGGACTTGCCTACACTCCCCCCTGACCATTTAACAACTTTAGGGAGCATCTTTCACATTTCCTACCGGTCTGGCAGTCAATAACTACTGACAAATGGGTATTGGAAATTACTGTTCTGGTTATTGCCTGGAGTTTACCAACAATCCTCCAAACATTTTTACACGTTCACACAAACTGTCACCAGATCACTCCTCAAAAAAAAGGTTCAGCCTCTCCTTTTAAAAGGGACATTAGAGCCCATATCACTAAAATACCACAAGTCGGGCGTATGCTCCCTTTTATTTTCTCATACCCAAAAAGGCTGATTCTCTCAGGCCAATCTTGGACCTCAGAGAATTAAACCTTTACATACAGTCTGACCATTTTCACATGGTAATACTTCAACAAATGTTCCCACTCCTGCAACATGGCGACTTTCACTCTACTCTAGATTTAAAGGGCGCCTACTTCCATATTCCAATACATCCCGCTAATCGCACATTTCTCAGATTTTTGATAGCTGGCCAACATTACCAGTTCAAGGTACTCCCCTTTGGAGTCACCACTGCTCCCAGAGTCTTTACAAAATGTCTGGCAGTAGTCGCTGCTCATCTGAGAAGACAACACATTCATGTCTTCCACAACTTGGACGACTGGCTCATCAAAGCCAGTACATCTCCAAAGTGTCTCCAACATACTCACAGGACACTCCAGTTACTGCACCAATTGGGGTCCACAGTCAATGTGTTGAACTCACATCTCCAACCTTCCAACACGCAAAATTGTCTAGGAGCCACTTTAGATACTCAAAGGGCTCTGGCCTTTCCCAGTGGAGCCAGAATTCGCCACATTCAGGCTCTAGTTCTCCAATTTCAGTCCAATCACTCGCTTTCAGCTCAAATGTATATGCAACTACTGGGAATGATGGCATCTTGCTTCATTATCCTTCCCTATGCCAGGCTTCAAATGCGTCCCCTACAGGAATGCTTGGCAAGTAATTGGAAGTAATCGCAGGGTCTGTTAACCGATCTAGTGTTGGTAAGTGGCCTCACTTATCGCTCTCTGAAGTGGTGGAACACACAAAATTCATCAAAAGGACGGCCCTTCATAGACCCAGTCCCATAGACAATGCTAACAGCGGATGCGTCCCTCACTGGTTGGGGGGCTCATTTTCAACACCACACAGTACAGGGCCTGTGGAGTCAACAGCAAAAAACTCTCCTCATAAACCATCTAGAGCTGATAGCAGTGTTTCTAGCGCTCAGAGCATTTCAGACTCACCTGGTTGGCAAAGCTGTCCTGGTGCGTACTGACAACATGACAGCTATGTATTACATACATTAACAGGGGGAACACACTCTCTCCAACTGTTGCACTTCATTTGAAGGTGAGCCATTCACCACACGATCTATCTCCTAGCGGAACACCTCCCAGGAGTGAACAATCAGATTGCCAATCTTCTCAGCAGACAGAGACAGCAAATACACTAATGGAAACTTTACCCTCAAGTTCTCCTCCCATACTTTCGAAGTTGGGGAGTCCCTCAAATAAATCTTTTTGCCACACACCAACATGCAAAATGTCCAAACTTTACCTCCAAGTACCCACACCCGCTCTCCAAAGGCAATGCACTATGGATGAACTGGTCAGGGATATTTGCCTACGTTTTTCTGCCTCACCCACTCATTCCATTAGTGGTTCAGAAACTCAAACATCCCTCACACTGATCTTAGTAGCTCCTACATGGGCCTGTCAACCGTGGTTCACAACCCTGTTGGAGTTGTCCCTAGTTCCACATCAAAAGCTACACCTCACATCCAGTCTACTTACACAGAGCCATGGAGAAATCAGACACCCAGATCCCAAACAACTGAACCTCGCAATCTGGCTCCTGAAATCATAGAGTTTGGTTATCTATATCTCCCACCAGACTGTATGAACATCATTAGAATGGCCAGAAGGCCTACTATAAGAGCCTATTATGCAGCTGAAGGGAAACGTTTTGTTATCTATTGCAATTACAACAACATCAATCCTCTTGATGCTTCAATCCAAAATATCAATCAATCAATTATTTGTAAAGCATACTACTCACCCATAAGGGTCTCAAGGCGTTGGGGGGAGGAGGAGGAAGGGGGGCGGCTACTGCTCGAACAACCAGGTCTTGAGAAGTATCCTGAAGGTCAGCAGGTTTTCGGTCTGCCGCAGGTGGATGGGGAGGGTGTTCCATGTATTTGCGGCGAGGTGGGAGAAAGATCTGCCGCCGGCAGTCATTCTGCAGATGCGTGGAACAGTGTCAAGTGCGAGGTCAGCGGAGCGAAGCTGGTGGTTTGGGGTGAGAAGGTGAGTCGGTTGTTGAGGTATGCTGGTCCGGTGTTGTGGAGTGCTTTGTGAGCGTGGGTGAGGAGCCTGAAGGTGATCCTCTTGTTGACGGGGAGCCAGTGCAGTTCTTTCAGGTGGGCGGTGATATGGGTGTGGGGGGGATGACGAGGATGAGGCGTGCAGAGGCGTTCTGTATGCGTTAAAGATGTTTCTGGTGTTTGGCCATGTTTCCCCGCATAGAGGGGGTTGCCGTAGTCCAGTCTGCTGCTGACGAGGGCCTGGCTGACCGTCCTTCTGGTTCTGGTGGGGATACATCTGTAGATTTTGCGGAGCATGCGGAAGGTGTTGAAGCAGGAAGAGGAGACTGCATTGACTTGCTGGGTCATTGATAGCGATGAGTCTAGGATGAACCACAGGTTGCCTGCGTGGTCGGTGGGTGTTGGTGCAGCTACCAGTGTGGCCGGCCACAAGGAGTTGTCCCAGGCGGAGGAGGTGGAGCCAAGGATGAGGACCTCTGTCTTGTCTGAGTTCAGTTTCAGGCGCCTGTTCTTCATCCATTTGGCGACGGCCTTCATTCCTTCTTGGGGGTTGGCTTTGGCAGTGGTGGGGTCCTTGGTGAGGGAAAGGATCAGCTGGGTGTCGTTGGCATATGATATGATGTTGAGGTTGTGCGATTGGACGATGTTGGCGAGCTGTGCCATGTAGACGTTGAAAAGGCTGAAGGATGATCCTTGGGGTACGCCGCAGATGATCGTGGTGGCAGACGGTGTCGAAGGCGGCCGAGAGGTCCAGGAGGATGAGGTCCGTGGTTTCCCCATTGACCAGATGTCGTCGGTGGCGGCGATTACGGCAGTTTTGGTGCTGTGATTGCTGCGGAATCCAGATTGGGACGAGTCCAGAGCGCTGTTCTCTTTGAGAAAGCTTGTCAGTTGCCTGTTGACGATCTTCTCGATGACTTTCGCTGGACTGTTAAAAGTTAGGCTGCAAACGTCAACATTATCGGCGCCATCTTGCTCTTTTTGAGCCCATTCGTGCACGTAAGCGGCAGCCATTTTGAGCACCATGGCCTCCCTGCCCCTCGCTGATAGCCAGCCCGTCTCTCTTTCTCTCTCTCCTAACCTCGCAGGCATCCCCCCGCACGCTGACAACCCCCCGCTCTCACATGCCTTGAGTCATAAACCCCTCTTCAGCGCAGCTCTGCCTCGGAATCCCATCCTGTTCCCAGCGCGACACCTCCCTTCATTCCTTTCATGGTCCCAGGTCCTTTGATACAAACCCCCTTTTCCTGTCTGCCCGTTTGTCTTCCTCGTTCCCAGGCCGCCACCTGCCCCTGCGGATACTGTTTATTGCCCCCCACCCGTACAGTAGGAAGCTTCCCCCATTAAAGGACCCTCGAATTGATCAAAGCCCCCACCCTATGAGATCCGATCAACCCCACACATTGCGTGAATCGGCGGAATGTCCAGCTGCGCGATAATCACCACCTGTTGTGACCGGGGTGGGGACTTCAACTGTAAATGTGTGTGGGAACGGGCCTGAAGGGGAGATTCCGAGGATGTCCTTTCATACTTCAAAGCATTGCAAGAATGTGTTACATGCAATAAAGATCATAAACTTGTGTATAAGAGGCCAAGCCTCAGAGATGCGGCTAGAGCACCTCGTGACGATACTTGCTGCCCGAACTGATGTGTTCTCCTCCGGAGAGAATAAACCCTTGTTTCCTGCCTTCCAGTCTCCAGCGCCTGCCTCTTCATTGATTAATATTTTGTGGGTTAAAGAGGCGACACCGCCGGGCAATACTTAAGGATCTTTGTTTATTGGTTGCTTCAGAAACCTTTTTACAATTGGCGTCCCAAACGTGGGGCCCATCAGCGACTCGTGGATCCAGTGGGAGAGGTGCTGACGACAGAGTGAACGACTGCAACGATCGGGAGTGCACCTGTCCGATAGACCCTCATCTGACAGCCGATCATCCGAACTTCACTGGTTCCGAACAGACCTCTCTCGAGTGATCTACGGTCCTGACTGGGAACCATCAGGAGTGCCGCGAGGAATACGAAGAATAGAGGACGATCGGGCGCTGGATTCGGAAGACAAGAAACTGTCCATGCGGTCCGGGTAAGGTCGTGTAAACACGACGAATTGCGAAATGATTGTTTGATTGTTTGGAAAATACTAGTATTACTCTTTGTTGATTTGTTTGGAGATTCGCTGTCTGCAAACGGAGAAACAACAGGCTCTCTCTTTGCAAGCAGTGAAGGATAGGTAACGCAGCCGTCGTGCCTATCTTTCTCCCCCACTGATTGATTGTTTGAACCCGAACTACTGTTCGCGGATTGTTTTCTGGAGATTCTCTGTCTGCAAACAGGAAAGAACAGGTTCCCTCTTTGCAGATAGTGAAAGGGTAGGTAACGCAGACCTTTGCGGGCCTACTTATTCTCCCCACTGATTGTTTGATTGACCGAACATTGACTGTTCGATATTGGTTCATGAGGTATTCACTGCCTGCAAATAACGTAGAATAGAAATATTCTGTCTAGTCTTTGCACGCAGTGATAAGATAGGTAGTGCTGACTTTTGTCCCCATTGTGATCCGTCATGCCTGTCTTCTCCCCACTGATTGGTAGCCTGTTTAGCCCGGACCGCTTATTAGAGATGAACCATCCGGCTCCACTGGAAGGCACCCCTAATAAGGACATGTTCATGAAGCATGGATTGATCGCTATAGCCTATAGCAAGCTGTGGCATAAATATACGAAAAAGGATCGAGAAAGTCAGTGGCCACTGATAGGATCCTTCGATGATGATAAAATAAACGCGCTAGAAACAGCCCTTGGTAAAAACAAGACAACGCCCACTATGCTTGATAGTTTCGGCATGTGGCGCAAAGAAACTGAACAACGTAAAAAGAGAACTGAGAGTAGGTTGGGAAAAGAGCTGCGAAAAGCAGCCCACCTAGCTGCTCAGAAACTAGAAGAAGAGATAAAGGAAAGAGAGGAAGCCAAACAGAAACTAGAAATGGAAACATCAAGCCAGAGTCCGGTTAGAACGTCCTCCACGCTCTACCCTGAATTACCCTCGAAACAACGAGCCAACGATGATCTGCTGTTAGGTCCTCCGATCATCTACATGCCCCCTCCATATGCCCCTTCCCAACCCTTAGCACAGCACCCACCACCCCCAGGTACAAACGAGAGTAGCGCCACAGCTTCGGCCCCCATGGCCTCTGTGCCGGCCGAACTCCTTGTATTAGATACTACGCAAACGACAACGTTAGGCGACCCTGAGACCCGAAGGGTTGGTTCTGCAAGAACAAGCAGACTAAGCAAAGATGAGCAAGCAGGGATTGACAAGATAGCAAGGACACTGGTAGAAAGGAAGGAAGATGAAGAGTACATCACGGATATGTTTAACTCGTATACAGGGAGTCACAGACGACATTTTACCGTACGACTGTGTTACCATGTCTTGAACGCATACGAGGACCGATATCGAGACAAAGGTCCCGAGAGCCTAACGACTCTGTACCGGAAGGTCGATATCGGGGATGAGGGCGAGTGTGATGTGACGGACCTCCTTATGCGTACGCTTGAGGTTTTCCGCCACCTCACTGAACAAGAATCGGGAACTAAACCCACGACATCCGTAGCGACCGAACCACAAACTGAGCAATCTAACGCCATGATGCCGATACGAGAGGCTGCCCCTTACTGGGTTCCTCCACGAGGTGAAGGGACTAACGATGATGCAAACCACAAAGATGCAAAAGGAAGGGTAGTGTACAACTGGGTCTACCAGCCATGGGACCGGCAAGAGATTCTGACATTCCGGAAATCTCTGCCTGACCTACGTAAAAACCCCACTGCCTTCTATACTGAATTAGGTACAGCCCTAGGTTCAACGATTATGACCCTGGCTGACATCGACTTGTTTTTCGGGTTATGTCTACCAGCTGATGTGTGGAAGCAAATCCGGAAAGTCGACCACCTTGAGCTGTTTGGACATACCTGGTCACAACTCGATGGCATTGATAAACAACGAGAACCTGGACAAAAGCCTTTGAAATCCATTTTAGACCTCCCAGATAAAATCGTACAGAAATTAAAAACCCTGATTCCAGAAAAGAAAGTGGACTGGTCGATAGTAACGGCCTGTCGCCAGAAACCCCAGGAGGATGTATCGGACTACTTCTCCCGGTTTGAAACGGTGTTCTCCGATTACAGCGGCCAGGACATGACCACTGCAACCGGACACCATCTGTTTGTCCAGAATTATGTTAAGGGTCTGTCACCAGAGGTCTCCCAGAAACTGCAGGCCAGCGAGAGTAGTTGGGCAGCCTCCAAACCTACGGCTATCCTCCAGATGGCCCAATATTATGAACATCAGAAAAATGAAAACGATAGAGCAACAGAGAAAAAGAAGAAGGACTTGAAAGAGAGGGTGATGATTGCACAACTGCAAGGGGTGACTATAGGACGAGACCAATACCGGGGAAACTATCAGACGAACGTCCCTAAGACTGCACCTCCGAAGGACCGCACTTTGACTCCCCACATTGGACGTACAGACATTAGAGAGGACCAGTGTGCTTTCTGTAAAGGAACTGGCCATTGGAAATCCCAGTGCCCGGTTCTTTTGGAAATAATCAGAAACAAAGACCCCAAGGACATAGCAAGTGGACCGAGAAATAAGGGACAGCAGCGAGGGCCCCCAAATGACATGACTAACGACAGATTAGGCAGACCAAATACATTTGATCGACCCAGACAGAACCAATGCCAGCAATCTGACTACGATGACGCCCACGACTTTGCATAGGACTGCCAAGGGCAAGGGAGGGATCCAGTCGAGCTCTATGTTGACCAGCAAGGCCCTTACGTCACTGCTAAGGTCTTGGGTACAAAGTCTCCATTTCTGGTAGACACTGGCGCAACACGTAGTGTGTTATCTAAACGACTGATTCCAAGGGCACCCTTGTCTGGCTCACTTATAACATCGACAGGTTTCGATGGAACGCCCTCCACTAACCCTTTGTCCGCCCGATCCTCTTCGACTTAGAAAACAACACCACTGACACCACGTTTTTGCTTTCCTCCAATAGCCCTGACGCCATTATGGGACTTGACTTATTGAAACATTTCCGAGCGACAATTAGATGTTCTCAAGACGGAGTTCGGGTTTTCCTTTACGACAACCCCGTTCTGCTTAGACATTGCCCTCCCCGACGCATGTTTTCCATCACCGACGCTGACACATCCCTGCTTGACACTCTGCCTCCGTATCTGTGGGCCAAGACGGATTCGGACGTAGGGCGCATGATGATTGACCCAGTGCACATTACTGTCCGACCAGACGCAACACTCCCAAAACTTCCACAATATCGGATATCGCCCGAGGGCGAGAAGGCATTGGTAAAGATTATTCAGTCACTGATAGACGCAGGAGTGGTAGAGGAAGTGGTTAGCAACGTTTGCAACAGCCCTATCTTGCCCATCATCAAGAAACAGGGAGAGGGAGATGAGAAAGCATACCGCTTTATCATTGACCTTCGAGAGATCAACAAAGTGGTGGTACCCCAGTACCCCGTGGTCTCAGACATCACCACCATCCTGACTTTGATTCCTTCTACAGCCACCACCTTCACTGTCATTGACCTCAAAACGCATTCTTTTCCATCCCCATCCACCCAGACAGCCGATATCTCTTCGGCTTCACCCTAAAAGCCCGCTCATATAGGTTCTGCCGAGCACCCCAGGGCTACACAGAAAGCCCTAGCATCTACAGCCAGGCCCTCAAGAGACAACTGGATCAAGTCCAGTTACCCGATGGAGTGGTGTTAGTGCAATATGTCGATGACATCCTTTTGGCAGCCGACACCACTCCATTAGCAGTTACAGCCACCATTCAACTCCTGCACTTCCTTGCGGAAAATGGCCACTAGGTCTCCAAGAAGAAGTTGCAATTCTGCCAACCCCAGGTCACTTACTTAGGCCACCTTTTGTCCAAAGACGGAAGGAAACTCACTCCCGACCGGATCCAAACCATTCTCGAAACTCCTGTCCCTAAGACTCAGAAACAGGTTCGCTCCCTACTAGGCCTCACCTCCTTCTGCCGACAGTGGTTACCAAACTTTAGCCTCATTGTGAAACCGCTGCTTTCTCTGCTAGCTAAAGACGTCCCCTTCCCACTCCCTTGGACCCCTGAATGTCAAACCTCCTTCACGGAACTACGAGATGCCCTTTGTTCGGCCCCTGTCCTAGGTACCCCCGATTACACAAAGCCCTTCTCCCTTTACACTCACGAAAGGGAGGGGTGCGCTTTATCTGTCCTGACCCAGTCCATTGGCCCAAAGCAACGACCGTGCGCTTACTTCTGTCACTCTTGACCCTGTAGCCAGAGCCTTGCCTGCCTGTCTTCGAGCTGTAGCTGCCGCTGCAATCTCTATCTGACAGAGTAAGGGGATCGTGCTCTCGAATTCCCTCATGGTACTGGTACCCCATGCAGTTGACACCCTCCTGAACCAAACCAAGACGCAACACCTGACGAGTGCACGACTGACTGGATACGAACTGACTTTGCTTGCACCCCATATCACCCTGAAAAGATGCACCACACTGAACCCGACAACTCTGTTACCCTTACCAGAGAACGATCCCAATGTGCACCCTGTACATGACTGCGTGACTCTTACGGACAAACAGACTAGAAGTAGGGTTGACCTCAGAGACACGGCTTTTCCTGACCCTGACGGAGAGCTGTGGGTGGACGGTTCTTGCATCAAACTCCCCGATGGCACCACTTCAGCTGCCTATGCAGTCACCACGGCTCGAACTGTAGTCGAGACAGCCCGCATCACGCAACGATCTGCAACATTATCCTTATGAGGAATCCTGGAGAAGCATCAGTCATGAGCGGTGTTGGGGGAACATGGGTCATTAGGATGCTGGGGAAGGATCAATCAGATATATTATAGTGTGCATAGGGCACCATAAGGTTAAAGCAACATGAGCCCTATGCGCTAGACATCTTCGTAAAATAAGATGCGCCCTGCGCTCTAGACCACCATGCACAGGAAGCAAGATGGGGCTGTGACAGAGAGGTAGCAGGAGAGGGCCATGACACTTGTGCAGTTCACACTACGTTGCGTCTGACGACTCTAAACAATGCGAGGAAGAGGAACAGGATGAACCCTTAGCCACAACTTCTGAAACTCCTCGACGATACCACGAATATGAGAACTGAGCCCAGGATGATTATCTAGTAAAACAGATACCCATTTATTGTGAAATGATCTTCTCACTTCACAGAAGCATCATAGGGTTATGGATACCAAACATGTACCAGCAGCAATAATGTAGGGGCATATTATCAAGGGGGTTTATCTCCGCTTTTTTAGCTTTAAAAGCCAAGAAAGCGGAGATAAAATTATCTCCCTATTATCTAGCTGCCGCTAACACCAGTTAGCGACAGCTAGTAGGAGATAGCGACCATCTTGGGCCCCACTTTGCATGTCAGTGATATTTATCATTAATGAGATGCAAAGTGGGCGTGCCAAGATGTTAGAGACTGAAAACAGTCGCTAACATCGCTATCTCCTATTACCAACTTTTGGAGATATTCGCGCTAAGCGGGAATATCTCCAAAAGCTAACACCTGCCCTGAGCAGTTCTTAGCCATGTTATCCAATGGGAGGTGGATAACATGGCTAAGAGCATTAGCTCGCTAATGCATGAATATCGCTGACTTTTCAGCGATATTCATGCTTTGCGGCGATTTTTACCGCATTTGCGTTAAACCTTGGTAATACCAAGGTTTATTTGCGGTAAAAATCGCCGCAGCGCTGTGGTAAATGTTTGTCTCTAACCAAGCAATAGCGATAATTATCGCTATTGCTTGGTAATATGCCCCGTAGACTTTGAGAACAACTCTTCACAAAATCACGGACTCCCGTGAGCACTAGTGTGGCGTGACCCGACATCCCTGATTTCGCCAGACTGTCTGATTTTTGGAGAAGTGTCCCGACAATCCTCTCCAAATTAAAGAAAAGTCCCAGTTTTTGTGTAATGCCCTGGTTAAGCAGAGGAGTGTCCCGGTTTTTGGGTAGTGTCTGGGTTGATCGTGCTCACTGGTGTAAAATAGATGTGCGCATGCTCACTTTTCACTACTGAAGAAGTAACGGAGTTGCATAACTTAGGTGAGCATTGTAGCGGGAAGGGAAATCTTTTAAAGAAAGACATTTTCTCTCTGGATTTCCCTTCTCTTTCTACAATGCAGCAAGCCAGTCAGCCACCAGTGGGACCCTGCTCTGTCCTTTAAGGTGAGCAAGGGTACAGACTGCAGCAAAATCACGCAGGAGCCAAAAGTGAAAGGGGCTTGGAGTGGGACCAACCTGCATGACCCTTCCCCAGCCCTAACAGTACCAGCAATTCAGAACCCTTACTCTGCATCAGAACTGCTTCAGCCTGTATCGTTATGGCAGCCACCCAGCCTGCAAGCCAGCACAAGACTTGCAACAGTAGTATTTAAATAGCTATGTGACATTTTCTATTTGTTGTTTGGCATGTGTTTTATCATTCTCCCCCCAAATACCAGCCATTTGTAAAAACATTCTTGGACCCATGTCAGAGTAACAAGTGACTTTTGTGTGCACAACTGACTTCTTGGAATAGAATTCAAAGCTCACACTTAAAGTGGCCTCCATCTTAGGACACCCTGTCACTGCTTTAAAAGTAAGGGGCTTAGAAGTAATTTTTAGGTTGAACCTGAGCAGAGCATGCGCTGCTCTGAAAAGCATGCTGTATTCAGGTAGGGACTTGAAGCTCTGCCCACTCTCCGCCCATATTTTTCATTGGCTTCTGTCATTGTCCACTGTAAACTGTGGCTGTTCATTGGTCAATAGGCTTGGTAGTCATTCCTTAGTACTGCCTTGTCTAATTTTGTAACCTCCCATGGCGAAACCCCATGTTACGAGTGTTGTTACTCTGTAGGCTTTAATTACAGCCTCCGAGCACTATTTCCTCAAATAGCGTTGTCCTGCTGATAATGCAGGCATCACACGCTCTCTCCTAATGCTTTTATTGTATTTTTAGCACTGGCGCACAACACATTGTCAGTGCAATAGGTCTTGCATTTGCAAGAGTTTAAGATATTGTCTTTGTAAGTAACAATGCCTTTTATATATCTGTTTTACAAACAACACATAAATAAAAGGCATAGTTTTTAGGTCTCGGCGCTAGTAACGCGCTGAAAGCGCGTTCTCGCCGAGAACTATAGTCAGCGTCTCAGAAGTCTGAGAACGCCGAAGTAAGACAAGACCTGACCGCGTGCAGCGTTTCCTCATAGGATAACGTTGTGCGCGCGGCCAGGTCTTGTCTGTACAGCATTACTTTGCTGACCGGGCCTCTCTGGAATGCAGGGGGAGTCTGCAGAGGGGCGCACGGCGCTGTTCAGGAGGCGCGCGGCGGCGCTCATAAACAAGCTGGCTGCCTCTTCTCTCACCCGCCCTCCCGACTTTTAAGGGGATTCTGTTAATGTAATTTGTAGGAATTCTTTGACGGTGATCTGGTTGTCAATGTATTATTTTGATTTAAAACGGATCTCCCTGCGAGTGTCAAAAGGAAGTCCTCGCTCTCCTCCATTTACATTTTGACTTTCTCCGTGTCCACGCACACTACGTACTTAATATGTTAGAGTGAGTTCAGTTTTAAACATGCAGGCAGTCTGTTTGTTGTTTGTCAGTGCCTCCCATGCTTACTTGTTGACTCGGACTATAAAGCTAAAGGCACGCTCTGACGCAGTTATTATTCACACAGCTCTGATGATGCACCTCAGGCACGGGGCTGACGCAGTTATTATTCACACCGCTCTGATGATGCACCTCAGGCAGGGGCTCCCAGCTGTTATTATTCACACAGCTCTGATGATGCACCTGAGGCACGGGCTGACGCAGTTATTATTCACACAGCTCTGATGATGCACCTCAGGCAGGGGCTCCCAGCTGTTATTATTCACACAGCTCTTATGATGCACCCCAGGCACGGGGGTGACGCAGTTATTATTCACACAGCTCTGCTGCGCTCTCTAATACTCTTTACTAATAACTCTCTCCTACTCACTATCAACTTTTCACTCTACTACTTACTCTGTGTGTGGGTGGTAATGCAATAGGTCTCGCATATGCAAGCGATGAAGCTATTGGCAATGTAAATGACAATGCCATTTAATTATGATTTAAAAAAAAATCATGAGCAATGCCAATAGCTCTACCTTTAATGCTGCCGAGACCATTGCATTGTAAATGCTTGTTTACGATGCCAATAGCCCAAACTCTAGTAATTGCGAGACATATTTCTTTGCAAATGCTTGTTGATGTAATCATCTTTCTGCCCCACATTAACGTGGTGGTCATGGGAATCAACTTGCAACGCTCCCAACTTCAAATCACCCTCCCACTCCTCCCACCGGACCATTGGGATGGCAAAACTAGTCTATAGTACCCTGGTTTACAAATGGACTCCCACAAATACAATACAATCAGGTGACCAGACGCTGCCTGAACCTGAAGAGGTGCGAACAGTTACAACCAGAAAAGTTATACTTTAGTGGTCATTACATGCAATCATCAAGTTACAAGTACTCGGCACGTGCACAAGAGTGCTGGGGAAATCTCTGGTCCACTTTAGAGGGGAGAGCCTAACCACAAGCGTTCAGGAGGTAAATGTGACTGTTGTAGAGGAGATGTAGGGGGAGGAGGGGAGGTAAGTGAGTGTGAGGGGGTGAGGTTTGAAGGACCACAGGGGGATGGAATTTCAGCCTATCTGCTCACCTTTGTCGCATATGCTAGAGGATGTGTGGAAGTGGGAATTACTATAGAGATCTTTGGGAGGGGAGTCCAAATAAACCGTTTTTGGTTGGTAAACTGGTACTAATGAGGCAAAATCTTTGCCCAGACAGTATGATCATGTGTATAAACAATGAAATATTGAAGGACTGCCAGAAACATGTGCTTAATTTGACTTTTCTTGGTACATCATGTAATCAACTTTGGCTCATAATTTAGTGCTCCCCTGCCACATAATTCTTGCCTATTATATAGAGACCATTAATTATACAAGCATGTAAATCAGTGCACAGGAAATATTACATGGGATGTAGGCAACAAGGTGTAGGAGTCACATGTCATCCATACTGCTGGCCATTATATGATAAGAGTGTCTGGCCTGGAGAAACAGAGGGGCAGATTTGCTGAATTTGCAAACAGTGCAGTAACCAAAGTTGCTGCATTGCATGAAATGGAGACAGTAGAACAGCGCCATATCCTCCGACATCTAGTTCTGCTGCTCTATCCCTAGCAGTGGCACGCATTAGACTGCCTTGCACCAGGGCGCACTATAGTGCAAGTGTGTGTGCATGTCAAGCATAGGTTTTGTTATGGGAGGGTGACCCTTCTATTTGAAAAAACTATGCTTTAACTGTAAAATGATTTTCCCACTAGAGATTACCATCAACATCCATAAATGCCCACTTGATGCAAAGTAGAGTTTAGCACTATTTTACTTCATGGCTACATTCCAATGCAAATCAGGATTAACGTTGAAAAGTAAAAGCCATGAAAACTCTATGTGCTGGGTTTGTATCACTTTTGTGAAAAAACATGGTGCAGCATGCTAGAAAATCAGCCCCAGAAATCTCAGGGTTTAAAACATAATACAGTGTTTGTGGTTGTCTATACTAATAAGAATGTATTATTACACTAATAAGCCCTTGTTAACAACTTTGTTAACAACTTTAGAATAGTGAAAGGTTGACGGGTTGTAAACTTATACTTTGCAGTTTGCATGCATCTGTGTTTGTGGAGGAGGCTGCCATTGCAATCCTTTTTCTAGGTCCTATGACACCTGTCTTATAGTCCTACTTTTTTTTGGATAGTTGCTGCATAATGTAGTCCTACCTCTATGCTTATGACCTGTTTTCGTTTTTTTTGTTAGAACTCACCTTTGGCAGCATTTGCCCTGTCTCTTCGAGACATGCTGTATTCGCGATATGAACTAAGAAACAAGGGGGGGAGGTCCTAGCCGTCACATTCAAATGCTGCTAAACCAATTTAACAGACTAAAGGTCATGAGTTCAATCGATATGAGCTTGAAGCATTTATTTACTCCACATTTAATCATGGGTCGGGTAAGTGCGGCTACGTTTCAGTCAAGAATAAATTATACATATTAAGGCAACAAATAAAACAAAGACATACAGACTTTGTGATGAAGTAATTTGATGTAACAAAACAATAAATGAAGCGTGATACATAGCAACAATTATCTAAACATTATATTACCAGTCTTAGTTCACAAATGGAGCAGCTACTAGGACAACCTTTAGCATCCACATTGAGTAACAAATTCAAGAAGCCAGCTACCCACTGGAAAAGAGACATTAGGCCCAGTAGTGAGACAATTCACATAACATTTTCTTCTGGAGGGAAACCTAATTAAAAAGCGAAAGTCCCCGCATT